>NC_081422.1:24115414-25315414 GCF_949786415.1 Peromyscus eremicus
ACAGGTTCACAGACTAAGTCAACCCACTCTCTGTTTTTTATTGTTTGTTTGGTTTGGATTTTTAGTGACCCTTGAAGTAATGTGTTTTCTATTTTGAATGATTGAAAACAGACCCAAAGATGAATATTTCATAGCGCATACAAATCATATGAAATTTAAGTTTAGTTGCCCTCAAATAATTTTTTTTTTTTGGTATACAAACGTATTCGTCCCTTACATATTGTTTATGGCTACTTTGAAATAACAAAAATAAGTATTGACAACAGAGATTATATGGGCAGCAAAGCTTAGAGGAGTCACTTTATGGACATTGTTTTTCAAGCTGTATTCTAATGTAGAAACAGACCTAGGACTAGCTGCTTATTGGCCATCGGGTTAAATCATACCACCATGCAAACTGGTAGTACTCTGCAAGATTTCTTAGGGACAGTAGCCATCCAGGACATTAGGCCAATCCTCCCTCTCCCTTTCTCACTCTCTGGTATTTTCTGGTATAGCTTTTCTTAAACGTCATGCTTTAGCCTTCCCTTGTCTCCTCCCTCATTTACACCAGCTGACTTCATGTTTTGTTTCCCACGGAGAAAAATGAGCCCAGCATGCATGAGCTCTTTTAAAGGGTTGTCTGTGCTCTTCTTTTCCCTACATCTAATGCCACCTTTCCTCCTTTCCAAATATCTCCACTCAGCATTCATGGCATGTCCTTCCCTGTAGCATTTCTTTCTCTTCAAGGATTCTCTTCCCCGCAAAGTCCTTGTTTCTTCTAGATCGCCACACTTCACCACCATATTTCCCCCAACATATAAATGTTATTTTAGCTAGAAAATGTTAATTGCACAAAATAATGGGTTTCATAGGGCAT
Source organism: Peromyscus eremicus (assembly GCF_949786415.1). NCBI lineage: Eukaryota > Metazoa > Chordata > Mammalia > Rodentia > Cricetidae > Peromyscus > Peromyscus eremicus. The sequence continues at coordinate 24,116,274 of NC_081422.1, forward strand.
TTTCCTAAATGTGTATAATGTATTGTGACCACGTTTCTCCTGTATCCAGGCTCTGTCTCCATTTACATTCTCATGGGTTCTTCTCTAATAGTCTCCCTTTGCAGTCATGTCTCATTTTTTAGTGTATAGACTCTGTATGTCAGAGAGGATGTGTGATGTCTGTTTTCTGAGTCTGGTTTATTTCCTTTTACATGATGAGCTCCATTTCTATTTAGTTTCTTGCAAAGGACATGACATATCTTTACAGCTACATAATACAATATTGTGCATAAATAACATACATTTATGTCCATTCATTGTGAATACCACTGCAATAAACATGTACAGGTCTTTCTACTATTTGTTGACCTAGAGTCCTTTAGGTACATATTCAAGCATGATATAGATTTTATAACTTCATTTTCAGGTTTTTGAGGAACTTCTGTAGTGATTTCCATATTTGCTGATGTAAGTTAATCATCACGGAATAAAGAATCATTTTACCCCACATCCTCACTGAGAATTTGCTGGTTTTGTAAACATGATTTTTGACGAAAAGAGCAAAATAAAAAAATTAAAAATTATCTCAACCCTGTGTCTTCTTTTAGCCATGTCTATCTCATTCTTCTCATACCTATCTTTTAAAAATTCTCTCCTTCGTGTCTCATCCCATGCAAATCTTAGTGACTCATAAAGGAGTATAAATTTTTTTGAATCTGCAAGATTTAATATAAGAGATCAGAGTCTGCCTCAAGAGGACCTTAAATTCCTGTGCCACGCACTTTGAACTTGATCTAAGAGTGAAAAGCAGTGAATGACACATTTCAACCTTCATCTTCTATCTCCCCTCCCCTCCCAGTGTCTGACATGTTTATACCAGCCCTTCATCCTTCCATTCATTCTGGCCATCCAAATTCCAATAGAAGGTCCCGAAGAATGCAGCAAGCTGCTGAGCCCTGTATTCATATTGCATCCGCAAAAGCAGAGAGACAGACTCTGATTGAAGGTTTTGTAAAGATAACTAGTGAAAGAACAAGGAATGACTTCAATTTGATGAAGCTGAATGCAAAGATGTGAGTTAAGAAGTTGATAGAATAGGCCAGATAGGGCATGGGCTTCTCTCTTATAATAAAGGGTTTTTTAGGGGTCACTAAAATCAGCTAAGAAGTGAAACTGAGCTCTTTGGAAAGAGATGCTTTCAAGTTCACAATAAATTAAATATAACCTTTTCACTCTAACAGTGTCGTTTTCCATTTAAGTCAGAATAGTTATGACTAATTAGACTGTCTACTTAGGATCTAATTCATGCAATGAGAATCTTGCTTTATGTGGAGCTGTGACCACAAGGATCTTCTAGTCCATGTGAGTCTGATTCCAAAATCCCATAATTTGTCATTGTCCACAGCAAATCCCCACATTTAATAAACTCTAGTAGGCTGAATGTTCACTTGCCTGGGCCATTGGAAATCCAGATCATCTTTGGGTGTGACTGTGAAGGTGTTTTATCATGAGGTTGCTGCATGAATTAATGGGTTCGGTAAAGTAGTTCAGGTGTATGAAAATGATCACTCAGTCTAGAGAGCCCAATCGGTGATAACAACCACCAAATGGATGGATAGTGCAACAATCTGCTCCCTAGTTCTTTTTCTCTGCGTGCTGCCTAATCTGCAACTTCTCATCTCCTTTCTTTCCCCAGACTGAGCTTTTGTGGTTGACTTCCCCAGTTCTCAGACCTTGGGGCACAAAATGAGTTATACCATTGATTTCTTGAGCATCTGGCTTGCAAATAGCAGACCATGAATTTTTTTTCACAATACATCTCTCTTTGTTTATGTTTACATCCCTATCCATCTGTATGTGCATCTGTAAAGATACCTGTATCGATAGCTAATCTCCCATTGGTTGTTTCTCTGGAGATCCCCAACTAGTGAGCTGGAAATGGCTCTAACCCATCTGTCTCCAGTTCAGTATGCATCATCAGGTATATAGTAGTGTCACCTGCAGAACTGAGGTACCTTTTTGGGGTCATTAGTCTCATTGATAAATTGATTTAGAAATGTTTTCAAATGGAAGCTCAAGGACAATTTTATTAGAGTTTAAGAAAGAAATAGAACATGTTAGGTGAAAATCCTGGCAGCCACCAAGAGGTTAGAGAGAAAAGGCCCTGTCTTTTATGTTAAACAAGCAGTAGAAAGCTTGTTAAGGAAGGAAAAGAGGTCTGAGATGGTGTTGGATGCCTTTAATTTCAGTGCTCAAGAGGCAGAAGGATCTCTGTGAACTCCAGGGCAGTTTGGTTTACATAGTGAGTTCTAGACCAGCCAGGGCTACATGAGACTCGGTCTGAAATCAAAATAAATAAATAAATAAATAAATAAATAAATAAATAAATAAATAAATAAATAATATAAAGAGGGGAAAGGAATAATTACCCCCAGGATGGAAATGAGCCACTGAGCTGAGGAAAGAGTCCCCAAAGCATGAAGGGTTTTTCATACAGCTCACTTTCTCACTTAAGTCTCACATGGGCTTTGTTTGCCACATGCTGTGTCCCTTAGATGAAGCCAGGAGAAGGAAGGGATCCCAGTCTTTCTCTGTAGTCTTGCTTCTTTCCCAGGGTAATTTGGATGCAGCTTTTCTGTTTGTTTCTGCTCTCCTGTCTCAGTAGGATTCAACTGTAGTTTGAATGAATGAATAAACAAAGAAACCTGTGAACTTGGAAGTGGCTGCTGGCTTCTATCCAGGATTTGTTAGTTATCTATTAAATAATTCCTTTGTAGCCAGAGCTGTTCTAGACACTTGAATTTATGTGTGTTTCAGACAGTTATTTTTTCTGTAGTTCTAAAGATCAATTCGATTATGTATAGGAAACCATCAGAAAGATGATGCGTGTAGAGTGGACACATTCTTTGAAATGGTGCCATTGGTGCATATAATACCTATTTGCTGGTTGGTTTTCAGGTACTGTAGCTAAATACATGAGATAGTTAACCTGAAAAGGGGCCAGGTCATTCTAGATCAGTTTGGGTCATTCTGTCTATGGTCAGCTGGCCTGTTGCTTTTCAGCCTGTTGACGAGGTGGTGCCTCATTGTGGAAGAAAGCCCTCAGAGAATGATAAGAAACAAAAGGAAGAAATAGGAAGGGTTGGTATGCTAGTATTCTTTTTAAGGATTCCTCATATGAGAAGATCTCCATGAGAAACTGTCTCTTAATGTCTTGGATGACTCCCAATAGCACTGAGAATATAGGACTAAGCACTTCACTCATGGGCCTTTGGGGACACTTGACAGAGCCCCAGCCTCTACAGTAGACAGATAAGGCAGAGACATACTGTATTGCAGAGAGACTATGATTCATCATGCCAAGAGGTGGCATAGTGAGTTTTTTTTTTTTTTTAAGGGAAATAGGGAGGAAAAGCAGGGTCATAGGGGAAGGAAGTGGTCCAGAAGTGAGAGAAGATGGAGGGGTTTAGGCAGCCAAAGTGGTTCAGTGTTGGTTGATTAAGAGTGTAAAGGCAATGGCAAGAGATAGACTATGCTGGACAAGAACGGATCCTGAAGTGTTTCCGTACCGAAGGGTTTGTATTTGGATATGCCATGATGGTGGACAATGGAGAATTCTTACAGAAGTTCTGTCAAGCTAAAATAGAGCTCTGGTGAGAGTGAGACCCAAGATAAGGATGCAGAAGAGATGAGAGTCCCACTGCAGGTAGGTAGGGCCATGATATTCTAAGACAAGGATCCAAATGCTGGCTTACCATTTCCATGGTGTAATTGAAGAGATAGCTACAGAGGCTAGGGCCTGTCACTACACTGTAACTTTCGAGTGACTGAAGAGGCATCTGTGGATGGACTAGTAAATAAATCAACTCTCTTCATATTTTTCTATGTGACAACTATTCTGAGTCATAAATACTGCCTAAAAATAGACATAGTGAATGGAACTCTGTTATAATTTACATGTTGACCCCAGATATTTGTTTTTGTTCAAGATATTGCTGTACCTTGAAATCCTAGCACTTTGGGAAGCTGAGGCAAGGTGATTGCAAGTTCAAGATATCATGGGGTTTCTCTAAAAACCAACTGGAAAGAAATCAAGAAAGAAACAGACAGGCATGTTCCTTTTTGTTTGTCAACAAAATGGGAACTGATCCTTTGAGGGATGGTGCAGGAAGATAAACACTTGTTGTCCTCTCTCAGGTAGAGAGGTTGCAGGCCTTCTTCATCAAGAAGTTCAGGGCTTGTGGGATGTGAAGAATACTTCCCCACATGGACCAGTCTGTGCTACCCCCCTTTTTTTTCTGCCATGGATACGAGGAACCTTGAGCAACTGGCCAAAATGTTCTCATTCAATAAAAATCATGGCAAGAATCTTATGACTCATTGTAGCATGAATCTTAGAGTCTTATTAATAAAACAAACCTTGAGCCAAGTACTGAGGTGAACACTGGAAGATCAGAAAGGCATAACAGGCCACAGCTAACTTCACCTGGCCAACTTCTCAGCTGATCCTGTTTCCTCAGACTGGAAGCCTCTGAGTCCTCATCCAAATGGATCTCAGCTGAACTGCTGCTCAAAAGCCTAAAAGCTTAACCAGGCTAGTTTCTGGTTTTCACACCTTTTATACCTTTCTGCTTCCTGCTATCACTTCCTGGGATTAAAGGCTCTTGTTCCCACGCCTGGCTGTTTCCAGTGTGGCCTTGAACTCACAGAGATCCAGATGGATCTCTGCCTCCCAAGTGATAGGATTAAAGGTGTGAATGCCACCATTTTCTGGCTTCTATGTCTGTCTAGTGGCTGTTCTGTTCTCTGGCCCCAGATAAATTTATTAGGGTGCATGATATATTGGGAAATACAATATCACCACAACTCATCATAAGTATTAATAAAGATTTTCCAGATTATTTTGTTTGCATGTTCCAACTTTTAAAAATGTTTATGTAATCTTTTCCACTCCCCTCCAATCCTAGTTCTTGTGGATTAATTCATGTTGAGCGAATGCACTCTCTCTCTCTCTCTCTCTCTCTCTCTCTCTCTCTCTCTCTCTCTCTCTCCCTCCCTCCCTCTCTGTCTTTTGTTTTTTTGAGACAGGGTTTCTCTGTCACTTTGGAGACTGTCCTGGAACTGGCCCTGTAGACCAGGCTAGCTTCTAACTCAGAAATTTGCCTATCTCTGCCTCTCAAGTGCTAGGATTAAAGCCATGTACCACCACTGGCCATTGTTTTCTCAATGTCCCAATTTCTTGTCAAATGTATTAAACAGACAAAATCATTCACAAACCAAAAATAAAAAAATTTAAAAAACGGGAGCCAAGATTTCCTTAAGATACAAACAAAATGTGATAATATGTAAAGTGAAACATTGCTGAATTTTCAGAAATTAAATTAAAAAACAATGAAATTATATAAAAGGAGAGAATCAGTTTGAGTTGAGGTCAGGTGTTGTATTGTTTTCTGACACTTGAGACTTTACTTGAATGTTTACACCTTACATAGAACTTCTCAGTATTTTCAGAGCAAACTTGTTTACTAAATCATAGATGGTCAGACCTCTCATTATAGCACTTGCCCATAGATGGAAACCATTGTGCTTTCAACAAATGTGTTTTGAGCACATACAATGTGGAAACCATTCTAGAGAAATATGGGCAAATAGTAGTGAATGCACTCCTGCCCTCAGGGAGAATTCCAATTAGTGGGGGAGATATATACAAAAAGATAACTAATAACACAATCTTTCTAATAACAGAGAGTAGGAGACAAGTTAGTGATAAGATAATCAAGATCATTGTAGTTCCAAGGAAGAGGCAATTAAATTTAGCTGGAAGTGGAATATGAGCTGCCTTCCAAATTTTAGATCTACTTTTAATAGGCAAATAAAAGAAAAGAGAGGACCATCTGGTTTTGCACTCCATCATGCCATTGAAACTATACTCTGCAACATTTCCAATAACCTCTAATTGCTGTCTCTAATAGGCTTTCCTCTGCCTTTCGTCCTTACTCGCTTTGCAGGAATTGACTTGAAAACTTCCTCCCTCTCCGGTTGCCTTAACAGTTTTCTGAGTGTTGACGTTATTTCTTTGGTTGGCTTTTCTTCCCCCTGTGGCATGAATCTGGGAGATTTAGTGCAGCAGGTTTAGTTCTGCCCTTTCCCAGCCCTTTCTTGCCTCCTATTGCTCAGGTTCAGTTTTCATGTACAGGTAGTGCAGCGGAGGACATTGACCTGTAGTTTGCAGTGGGCAGTGTGAGGATCAGCCTCTTTAGCTGGGAAGGTGAGGTAAGTCAGTGGCCTTCAGCATCCGGCATTACGGGGAAGGCTGGAGTATGACCTCCTGTGGTTCTTCACCATCCCATTTACTCCTTAGGATGCTGATTCTGTAAGCCCTGGGTTAAGTAGTTGTTGAGGCTGGTACACAGCTAGCAAGCAAAAGTTAGGCAAACGAGGGGAGTCTGGTACATATAGTTGAGGCTGCAAGCTATTATCTATGGGTTGCAAAAAACATATTAAGAACTAGCTGAGATAGAAACATTGTAGCAAGTAAAATGTGACTATAGCAGCTAGTGGTGTGATTTCATCCGTTCCGGGCTAAGTCGAGCTGATGCTTCATCTGTCTGCCTGGGGGTGCAGTATTCTTCTCTCAACACTGATGGGTGGTGCTTGTCAGACTTTAAAATAGGTGTGATGGTGCTGCTGTCTCTGCATTTGAACCCTTAGCAGGCGCTGACCTTTCTAATCTCTGAGTGATTAAAGCTCTTATTAATTTCCTGGGGGCAGAGTAGTAGGGGTTCATTAACATGTGGAGCTCTAATTAGCCTGAAAGAATCTGCCTCTCCCTTACTCTTCCGTGGATCCAAACTATAAATATAGACGTATAAGGAAAAACACACAGAGCCATCACTGAAAGAAAGAGATGTTGACAGGTCCGGCGCAGATCTTTAAACCAAAATGAGCACCCTGCTTTCCTCCCCCACCTGCCCTCCCGGGATCTAATCAAGCTTCTCTAGAAAACTGTATCTGGAAGGGATGACCCAATGTGAAAGAAAATTTGAGGGGGGTTCTAGAACAACCCTAAAAATAATTATTGACTGGGACATACTGTGAAGTCCCTTCTGAACTTGCAGTTCTATGAATAGCAACCGTGAGGAACAGCACAAGGAATTAAAGTCCCTTGGTGTCAGAAGAAGAAGAAGAAGAAGGGAGGATTTAATAAGAGCTTTATGCCTGGGCAGGATTTTAATGAAGAGGATAATGACCACATTCTCCATTTCTCAACTTAATAAGAAATGAGGGCACAGGTGGCTGAGAGTCGGTGGGTTGGTGTGATATTTGAGCTTCCTCCCAGGGCAGTCAGCCTTGTGGGTGGAGCTGGTGAGCAGGCAGGGCCTACCTCTAGTCTTGCATACCTGCTGCTGGGCCAGGTGCTGCCCATAAAACCCTGATGGCCACAGTGACTCCATCAATTTAGGTTTCCGAAGTGCTCTGAAGACTGTCAAACGCTACAAGGAATGCCCAGGAAGGGAGCCATTATTGCCACCCTCTGCCTTGTCCCAGAGACCTCTACGAACAGGAAGGAAAGCCAGCCAACTGAAGCAAGGCATTGACAAGGTTGTCTGACAAAGACTAACCGTTGTGGCGTTCCTCCTCCCTCTACCCTGAGATGCTTGGTATTTGAGGCCCAGGGACAGGCATTGTGAAGGTGAGATTATCAGATTCTGTTTTCAATTTTGCTCTTTGGTATTTTCTTCTGGCCCAAACCTAGTTATGATGCTGCTCAGAAGTCCCCATCACTGGAGGCCTACCATTTTCTCATTGGCGTATCCACCTAGGCAAGATTTACCTGGTCGGACCAATTTCTGAACATGTAAAAGAAAAAACAGAACAGAACAGTTTGCAGAACAGAACTTCACCGAAGGCCTAACCTATCCTTTCTTTCTTGATTTGAGCTCATCAAGTCTGGCACCAGAAAAGAGCATTGGCCAGCGAGAGCCTACTGAGAGAGGAGCCTGGATACCTCCTGCCACAGCCCAAGGAACTCAGTGATGTATAATTGGGCCTCTAAGCCAGCCCCATTCAGAATCCCCATGTGGTAAATGGGGACAAACGTGTGCTATATGGAGGCTGAAACTCACAGAACTTAGCTATAAATCATAAATAAATACTCAGAGATGGCACTTTTTTTAATTAAACTTTTTATTTTTTAAGATGGCATTTTAAATAAATGGCCCCTCAGTAGATTATGCTTATCGGATACTCAAGCTTCTTATTAACCCCGGGGGACATTTAGAGATATAGTATTAAAATGTTGCTAAGATTTACAATCTATGGTAAGAAACATTAAAAATAAACTCTATATGCCCATATGAGCGTAAGTGAAATGATCCTGGTGGGGCACTTAGCAGAGTGCCCGGCAAGAGACGAGTGCACAGCTCTGCAAAGGGCAGTCAGCCACTGTCACCTGTCACTGCTGGGTTTCCACAAGGTTCCTCAGTCAGCCCTTTGGACCTGAAGCAGTATTGGAATGGGAGACCAGAGCTTGGATTTTCTAAATGTCTAACCCTTGGCTGCTTCCGTCTGTCTTCCTGCCTCACTTGACCATTTCCCTGCCTCTTGCGACCATGATTTCAGGAGACATGAATGTTTAATTAGTTAGGTGTGCTGCTGTTTCTGCAGCCCTGGGAAATTGTGTCGCCCCCCCCCCCCCCAGAAGGACAGTTAGTGTTACCGACTAAATGCTTTCAATGCTTAGAATTTTCACTGCTACTTCTGTTTTCCAGGCCCTCTGGAGAGAGCTCTTTTTGGAGGGTAGCCTTCCAGAGGCTGCTAGTTGGGACAAAACAATCAGAAAAGCACCCCCTGCCCACCACACACAAAGAAACAAAGCTTTTCTCCATAGCCATTTTAAATAGTAAACATAGACTAAGTTGCCCTGAAACTCACAGAGATCTGCCTGTTTCTGCCTCCCAAGTATGGGAATTACAGGCCTGTGATACCAGGCCAGGCTCTGGCTTGTGAATGATACTCATTTAATACAAGGAAGATTTTCACATTTACCTCTAGTCCTGGTTTGTTTCCACTGACTAGCAAGGTGGAAAGTATATTATTTGGGATTAACGATGATAGCTTTATTGATCTTAAAAAATGCTATGGGAAGAGTTCTCTATTTTCTGAAAGTTTGTATAAGATGAGAGCTAATTCTTCCTTCACTGTGTACAGAATTTACCCAAAATCAATGAGTCTCATTCCCTTAATTTATATGGAATTTTGAGATTTTACATGAGAGACATTTTTTTTTAAGAAAATTCAAATTTTCGTGAAATGGTCACATTTATGGGAAAACATCATGAGTGTTCTTTCTCTCCCCCCCCCCCCGTCCCCCCCCCCCCCCCCCCCCCCGTCTGATGTCCAATTCCATTGCTGATGATGGCGCTGTGGTCTACCTTTCACCACGGTTACTCTTCATAAAGAATGTTGTCAATCTGATTTGTCTCATTAGGGAATCAAAGTTGCAGTTAATCCATGTCCCGGTTAGCTTTTGTCCACTTGAGCCAAACTAGAGTCATTTGGGAAGAGGATACCTCAACTGAGACAATGTGCCCACCAGACTGGCCTGTGCGGGCATTTTCTTAAATAGTGATTGATCTCAGAGAGCCCCGCCCATTGTGGATGCTACCATCCCTGGGCGGGTGGTACTGGGTTCTATGAGAAACCAGGTTGAGCAAGCCAGGAAGAACAAGCCAGTAAGTAGCCCCTCCCTATAGCCTCTGCTTCAGTTCCTGCCTCGAATTCCTGGCCTCACGTCCTGAGGTGACTGTGTGATCTGAGTGTAAGCTGAAATAAAACCTTGCCTGCCTTGTTGCTTTGGCTCATGGCATTTTATCACAACAGTAGAGACCCTCTCCTACCTGTCACTATTATTCTTCCACCTATGATTGCTTTGTGCCCTGTCTTTAGAGGTAAGATTGTTCTTCTCTGCTCAAAGGAGAAATAGAGATGTTCATGCTGTGTGTTCTTCAGTAGAGTGCAGGTCCCAGAGCTGTAGGCTCTCCTGTGAGCATTGCTCTAGTCACACACTAAGCTTTTGCTATATTTTATTATCATTCATAGATAAATACTTCATAATTTATTTGTGACTTCTCTGACTTAGGGTTTTTTTTGGTGTGATTTTTATTTGTTGTTTAGAAATCTGAGGGGTTTTACTGTGTTCTTTTTGTTTCCTATTCAAGCTCAGAGATTCATTCAGACTTACTCTGGTGGTACATCTGTTGTTAACTATGGTAACTATCCACATCCACTTGAAAAGAATGTTGAGTGTGACACTGTGGGATTTGATGTTCTGTTACTGTCAACTAGATCAAGCTGGTTGATAGTGTTGTTTCAACCTTTTATCTCCTTCCTTCTTCTGGTTTACTTTTTTTCTAATAATTATTGGGTTTGTCAGTTCTTGCTTCACAGATGTATTTGGCACCAAAGAAGCCAAGCTCCTCTCCCATGGCTTGCTGTATCTAGGACGGAGCTTTTTCCAATTTTACTCTTGGTCTGTACTGCTTTCTATGTAAAATGTGCCTTCTGTATACAGTCAATTCATGGGTTTTGCTTTCCTATCAAGCCTGGTAACCCTTGTACTAAAGCTAAATCTGAGAGCTTTAAATTATCCATTTCATGCAATTATTACTTGGGTCTGACTTCAAGCTACCTTGTAGCTCTTTTTCATGTATCCTTTTTGCTTTGGTTTCTCATTCCACGGCCCCCTTTTATGCTAATCCAGGATTTTTAGGCTCTCTGTTTATTTCTTCCATTAGCATCTCAGCTATAATTGGATTATTATAATTTTCAGTAGTCTATTTATAACAAATGGCATGCCTCCTTACCTCTTTCACTTTACCTCTCACGTATTCTGATACTCATTTCTTTATTTGTCATTCCATTGATCTGCCCCTGTGTCTGTGAGATTAGTCCCTTTTGGACTCTTCTCTTACTGTTGTGCATTGGCTTTAAACTGTCCTCTTTTCACAAGGAAATTATAAGAAGTAAGCAAACACAGTCGTTTCTATTTACCCATGTATTTACTGTTTCTACCTGGAGATGTGAGTTTCCATCTGGCGTCATTTTCCTTTGAATTGAAAACATCTTTGAACATTTCTCCTCATGCAAGCCTGCTGACAACACATTTTCTAGGCTTTCATTTATAGAAAAGGTCTCTGTTTCACTCATGCCTGTGAAATCTGGGCTGCAACTGCTGGGCTGAATTTTCCCTTTCCTTTTTTAGCAATTTAGAGAGGCTGTCCTGTTGTTTCCGCCCCCTATTGTTACGAAGGGAAGTCCAAGTATTGGTGGTGGTGTTACCTCTCTTCAATGTGTCCTTCTAATTTGGTTTGCAGTATTTTGACTATTATGTGCCTACTGGCAGTTCTCTTTATATCTGTCCTCTTTGATGCTTGCTGAAATTCACAAATCAATAGATCAGTGATTTAAAAATAATAAAAATTGAGAAAGTCCTTTATCATGTATCTTCAAATATGTTTGACTAATACCAAACTCTTCTTTTTCTTGGGTACCAGCTACACAGAATTAGCTCATTTGGCAGTGTTCTATATGTGTTTGAAGCTATATTTAATTTATGCAATTTTTTTCTGTTCTTAAAGTTGGATAATGTCTATTTATCAGACTTCAAATTCACTGAGTGTTAAAATGGCACGGTGGGTATGCTAATGAGTCCATACTGTGGGCTTTCTATTTCAGTGGGACATCTCAGCACTACATTTCCATTTGGTCCTTTTAGTGTTTCCTTTCTTATGTCGAAACCTCATTTATATTTCCGTATCGTTTTTATGAATGCATTTTTGATGTAATTATTTTAATACTTTTACAAAAGCTGGTTGAAGCTGTAGGCTAGGTCTAACATCTGTTAACGTGGACTCTGTCACCACTGGCCACTTGTACTTTTAAGAATAGAATGCAGTTTTCTCTTTCTTTTCAACACTCTTCCTCATAGCTTGTACAGATAGTCACTAGATTCTGTTGTCTACGCTGAGGTCCTGGTGTTTGCTTTAGTACACAGCTCAGTTGCAAGCTGATGGCCTTGACATCAGTTGCAAGGACTCAGCATCCAAGCTCTGCCTCCATGGGATGATGTCAAGAGTTCATCATTTTAGACTTTGCTAGAGAGGATACAGCACGCCTCTTTTCCTCTGTGCTGTCCTCCCTGGTAAGGGCCTCATGTTTGCTGTCTCAGCTAGAGAGCCCAGTGTGGTAAGGAGTAGGGCCAGTTCTGCAACACGCCAGACATGCAGTTCTCCAGGTGCTGCTCTTCCCCAGGCAGGCCTGCAGTGCGCATGCCTCTCAGCTCTTATTCCATGGCAGCTGCCATTGGATAAACTGCTGCTGTCTCTCCCTGTGGGGACTCAAACAGCCATGGTTTGTGGAAACCATTCTCCCTCCGTCTTTGGCTTAAAAGCCATCTTATAGTGAAGACAAAGTAGGTTCATTCCTGTTTATGATTAAACCTCTGTTTCTCAAGGATTGGGCTGTGCCCCACCTGTAACCGTAACTACAAATGGCTCTGTACTGCCAGTTCCAGGAATGGCAATCACATCTTTATTTCAGGAGGTCATTATGACTAACTTGTTGTACTTATGTTCTGCTCCTGTAACCTCCGGCTATTTTGCTTGCCAAATCCCTCATTGGAAAACCCCCTACCCCTGAGATATATAAACCTTGTCTTTCTCACATCTGGAGCTGCTCTCTAAAAGTCCGATTTAGGGTGAAGCAGCCGGCTGGCCAGTCCCAGGTGCACCTCTAAAATAAAGCTTGCTTCAATTAGACAGTCATGGATGTGGTCTTTTTCCTCGCAGTTTTCAGGTTCAACTTTTGCTTCCTTGGCTCACTGGTTCCTCCTCTTCGGTTTGCCACCCCACAGTTCCAGTATCTCAAGCTGCTTTGTACTAGGATGTCTGCCAAATCCGCTAAGCAGGAATGGTGCCGTGCTCTGGCTGAAGACAAATTCTGCAGCGTGGTTGGGACATCATCTTTTGTAGAGTCCTAGACAGTTGTGGCTTACTTTCTTGGCCATTTCAGGCTGGTGCTAGCTGTTCTATATGCTGGGAAACGGTCGCATATGCTGTTCTATGTCTGTTTTTAGCTATACACATCTACTCTAACACAGTTACTCCATATGACCAGAAGAGGGCGTCATTGATAGTATCTATATAACCATAGGGGAGTGATAATTTCTTCTTAGCGTGCACACTAGATAATAGGAGTCCAAGTTTGGTGAGACTTTGTGTATACCAACCATTGTTTTGAATATTATACTTATTGACTCCATTGAATTCTTAAAATAGCTCTTGAGGCTGGGTACTGTCCATTGAGAAATTAACACAGAGCAATGAAATATCTGCCTAAATTGGTCCATTTAAAAAGTTACTGACTCACTCACTAGTTACAGCTCATATTTCTAACAATTGTAAAAGAAGCCAGGGAAATGGCTAGAACAGGGAGTGATTTCAGACTCAGCAGTGACGGATGAGTATTAGAAATGGAATCATAGTGCATCTGAGCTGTGGCTCCTTGGTACCATGTTGTGCCATTGTTACCCCATCCTCCAGATTGTCCTGTATTCAGCACTAAGCATTACAGAGCCATGGGAAGAATGCTAAGGGTCATTTGCATTTTCTTCCCTGGCCTTACCTTACTCTTTTCTTTTTCTTAGTTTGGATGAGAGCTCATAAAATGCACCAAGAAAATCAGCTTGTTTAAAACACAAACCTTCAGGTGGAATAATGTCTACTAGATTGGCTGTTTGATCTATTGGTGGCAAGTGCTAAAACACATGTGCATTGATTTTCTTGAGGAGTGTATTTCTAAGGGTAATTTAATAGTAGTATTGAGCATAGCTTTTACTGGTGGGGAGGAGGAAGGGAGCAGAGAGGAAGAGAAGGAGCTGCTAATGGTGTTTTCCTAATGCAATTGCTTGGGTCAGTAGAAAGCTGTCACAGCTTAATGCACTTGCTTTTTGAGGATGTTATCACATACTGGATTAGGCCATTCCACAACATGAAAACAAGAGGCACTTGTTAGAGGGGGAGCTTTTTAAAGACCTTCTATCAAGCAGTTATGATCATTTGAAGAAAGTGGCTATGGGTCTTATTTCTCTACCTTTAATTCTGAGTCAAATCTAAGTGCTAGGGAGAAAAAGCGTTTAGCTTCCACTAGCAGGTGGGAAATGGCAGAATAAACTGCTTCCAAAACCCCTTTGTTCCTTTCCCTGTCCACCCATGGAAATTACACCTTATTTCTAGGGGAGATGAAGGGAGTTTTGGAATGTTGTATTGTGGGGAAACAGGGAAAGTAAAATCTCTAAAGTGCCATTGACACGATGCCCTGTTGTGTTCAGGATAGGAATATAGAGCTGACATAGGAACCACAGTTTCTGACGTTCAAAATTCCACTGAAAAGTTCTGCGCTATATGCCGAGTTTCTGTTTGCCTCCCACTTTCGATTTTTTACAGTGTTCAAGACACAGAGTTCAAAACTGCTCTGTAACAGAGAGATTCTGTGATTGGATCACAAAGAAATTCTTAGGCGTCAGTTAACGCATTCCTTGGACAAACATTTATTGAGTACTAGGAGGGTAGGGAGTAGAGATTGTATGCGGCAAGTAAGTATGCACAGAGAGTGGGAAGCTGGAGAGCCAGTCAAGGATGAGAAAGCCAAGTCAGTGTAGGCCAAGGACTTCAGAATGAATTTTATGTCAAATAAGAAGCCATAGAAAGGCTTTCAGTGAGGATAGGGGACAAATGAGTTAATTCACTTTCAGAAAATGACATTATGGATCCTCAGTAGAGAGCTGGATTCCCAGTAGAGAATGGTTTGCAAGTAAGAGGGGAAGAGAAGAGAAAGAATCAAGCATGTAGACACGGTGATGGCTCGGACTAGAGAATGTAAAGAGGAGAGAACTCACTCCAGACATGTGTCAGGAAGAAGCCGCAAGATTTTCTGATGATCGTGAAAGGTGGTTAGCCAAGAATGATTTTATCCTGAACTTGATGTTGTGTATATTAAAGTAGTGAAGTTGAGTTCAAAGTGAGTAGAAGTAGATGATAGGTCTACATGGAGAGAAATCCAGGAACAGCCCCTGGGAGCTGTTGGCCTTTGAAATTCTGTAAAAACAGTGCAGGAAAAGAGCCAAGGTTGGAAATATGATTTGGTTAAAAAGGTAATTGCTTTAAGGACAAGAATTTATGATCTGTGCATAGAAACACAAAGAATGGCGTTCTGTTACTCAGTAAATATTCCCAGAGATCATAGGATTGCAGCTTAGAGAATTATCTGAAGATAAAACTTGAGAAACATCAGCACAGTGACTCTACCTTAAAGACTGAGACAAAAAAGTGTCTATATACCTGCTTCCTGCTGTAAAAGTTTCAAATTCTATGTAAGAACAACTTCTATATTAGTAAATTCTATATCAGCAACGTCAGCTGCTAATAGTAAGTCTGTTTATTTCTTTGGATCTGTAACTTTATCAGAATCCTGGGAAGAAACAAAAAAACTCAGTGTGTGTTTCTCTTACATTGGGTTAAACTGAGAATTAGTACTATTGAATCCCACCACACAGTGAGCATGAGCAGAAACTAGTTCATTCATGGAGAGAAATCTAGTGTTTTCTCCAAGCCTGAGCCTCTATGATCTCCTTCAGTTCTAGTTTTAAAGTGTTGAAATATAAGTCTGTCAGAAACATTACTAAAATGCTAAAATGGTGCCAGGCATGGTGGCATACATTTTTAATGCCAACACTGGGGAGGCAGAGGCAGGCAGATCCCTATGTGTTTGAGACCAGCCTTGTCTACACAGTGTTTTAAAGAAAATCTATTTTATGGAACTTTACAAAAATCAAACAAACTGATACACTTTCAGCCACTCAGATAAGAGGCAAAGTTCCAAATGCACATAGTCAAAACTGTAAGAGGGTACCTTACTATTGATCCTCTAGAAACAAAAAAGTAATTCTCACAAGAGAATACAGTAACAACTTGCTTGGATTTGGTATCTTGCTGTTAAAAACACCTTGGTCAAAAGCAACTTGGGAGTGAAAGAGTTTGTTCCATTTCACAGCTTATAGTCCATCACCAAAGCAAACCAGAGCAGGAACTCAAGGCCACAACCTAGAGGCAAGAACCCAAGCAGAGACCATGGAAGTATGCTGCTTACTTGTTCATTCCCAGTCTCAGGTTCAGCTACCTTTCTTAGACAGCCCAGGCCCACCTGCCTAGGGATGGTACCGCCTACAGTGGGCTGAACCCTCTTAGATCAATTAGTAAATGAGAAAATGCCTCCACAGATGTGCTCACAGACCAATCTGATGGGGACAGTGCTTCAACTAGGGTTCCTTCTTCCCAGGGGTGCCAAGTTGACAACCAGGTTTAGCCATCACACAACTGTCAGTCTATGAAACAGATGAACTTCATTTAACAGGAAAACTTCCAGGATAGATACCACGAAAGCTGAGTCACAAAGAAATTGAAAATAAGGGTAGACCTGTAAAAGGTAAATATATTAATTTATAAGATGAAAAAACATGTTTGTAGAGAAAAGCCCTGGCCCAGATGTCTTCACAGATGAATTCTATCAAACACTGAAAGAAGAAATAAGACTAATTTTTCATCAAAGAAAGAGAACAAGGTAGATTGTAGAATACTCTCTTCTCATCCTATAATATCATCATTACGTTAATACCCAAACCAAACAATAAAGAAAGTGACAAACCACTATCCCTTAGGGATATAGACTTAGAAATTCTCAAAATGTAAGAAGCAAACTAAATATTGCATATACCACAGCCACACAAGATTGCCTCAGGAATGCAAGGTTTGCTTTATCCATTAAAATTAATTAATATAATTTATGGCATTATAGAGTAATGAACAAAAACCACACAGTCAATTCACTGATTAAAACGGTAAAACCTAACTTCTCTTTTGGGGAAAAAACTAAGCAGTCTTCTGTAAAAAGCTGGAATAGAAGGAAACGGTCTCAACATGGAGGAAGGACACATATGGAAGAGAGAGAGATGGCTGGCCCCCCGATGGATGGCGATGTTAGCATAGCCCCTGCCTGGTGCAGCCACAGACTGAGTGGGTTTTGAGAGAAGCCCAAATTTCGGTGGGGATGTGTTTGGGGTTGTAACTGTCACCTAAGGGCTTCTTCTTCCTTGCTTTCAGGGATGCCTCAGCTGTTCCAAAGAGGCTGGAGAGCAGGAGATATTTTCATTTGTGACTTTAGGGGCTGTGTAGCATACCTTGGGTGTGATTTCTTAGTTACTGCTATTCAGAGTCCAGGGCAGACATAGTCTTTCCTTATTTGGGGTTGACGAGTTGAGCTCTTCAGTTCCTCTCCCTCCCACCCCCATTATGACGACAGAGTTATGAGAATGGAGTTCTTGGCTTTAGTTCGTCTGTCTGTCTGCACACTGAAATCTCATCTCTCAATCCCAGATTCCTAAGAAGGTTCAGCTACCCCATTGCTTGCTCAATGGAGTATCCACATTTCTAGACTAAGGAGTTCACATTTTTCTCCTTGTAATCAGGTCATTGATTATTTTCATCATACTTTATTTTTTTTTCTAGTATTTCTGTGTGTTTACACAAAGTTGCCTTGAGTAAATTTATTATGTTACTAAAACTTAGGCCTCTCTTCATGACTTTTTAATCATTTAATTTACTGAACTTTAGCAATCAATGCCTGGGATGTTGTACTAATCCTACAGTCTGCAGTACACAAACTGCTTTATGGGATTTACCTGGAGTGTCCGGTAGGGGGCGCTACCTGCCAGGTCCAAGGCAAGATGGCCAACTTATCTTTTCAAAGTATAACATTGTTACAGCTCCCCTGGACAGACAGGAAAACAAAGGCTCATAAGATTGAAGACCATGGGTTTTACAGCCTGTGTTCTTCTGTGTCATCTTACAGAACAAGAACTGAACAAAACCTTTAACTGAACTTGTGGTGATATTGTATTCCCCAAAATATTGTGCACCCTAATAAACTTATCTGGGGTCAGAGAACAGAACAGCCACTAGATATAGAGGCCAGAAAATGGTAGCACACATGCCTTTAATCCTAGCATTCCACAGGCAGAGATCCATCTGGATCTCTGTGAGTTCAAGGCCACACTGGAAACAGCCAGGCATGGTAAGAAGAGCCTTTAATCCCAAGAAGTGATGGCAGAAAGCAGAAAGGTATATAAGACGTGAGGACCAGGAACTAATGCTGGTTAAGCTTTTAGGCTTCTGAGTAGCAGTTCAGCTGAGATCGATTTGGATGAGGACAGAGTCTTCCAGTCTGAGGAAACAGAATCAGCTGAGGAATTGGCGAGGTGAGGTGGCTGTGGCTTATTCTGCTTCTCTGATCTTCTAGCATTCACCCCAATACCTGGCTCTGGGTTTGTTTCTATTAATAAGAACTTTTAAGATTCATGCTACATGAACTGAACAAAATCTTTAACTTATCAACTCAACTAACAGATCAAGGTTATGATGACACTGGTATGTGCATTCTTTCTAAACTCAGAGTCCATATTTCTACTCTGCCTGTTGGTGCCCTGTGTGGTACATTTTCATATGTGATTTTGAATAACTGCTTCTCCAACTATTTTGTTTATTGGTTATTCATCCTGTTGTTGAACTCGTCTTGAGTATTAGCAGTCGGCTAAGGAGAACTGAGTACAACCTTGCCCTAGCCTTCCAGGATCTGCCCTCTGCTATTGTGCTATGCCTGTTCCTTTGGAGGCATAAATATACAGATCTAAGAGAAAGCACCACTTGGTGCCTTTGGGTTCTTCTTTGTAATGTCCTTTGGGTCTATAAGGACCCAGATTCCCTGCCCAATCCATTCTAAGCCCCCTTCTGTGTCTGGCCTTGCCTCTTCTACAAGGCCCTCCGTTAGCCTCTAGAAGTGTCTATTTCCAGTGGTTAAGGACCAAGAACTCATACTGGTCCTTCACCAAATAACACACTAGCAGAGGAAGGAGTGGATTAGAGCTAGGTGCTAGGTCACTTCTGGTGCATTCCATTCTGGTGATGAGCCATGGGGAATCGAGGAACTCTAAGTCTGTAAGCTAATTTGAAGGATAATTCATCAAGGTGGGAACAGAAAATGCATTTTAATTAGCAGTTTGCTGTCTTGGTTTTTAACTTTAAATCTTTAGACTTGGCAGCTGTGCCTCCATTTGAACTCTTGCCCTGGGCACTGCAGATGTTAGGAATCTGCAACAGTCAAAAGCAGATTCCTAAAGAGAGTGCCATAATAAAATGTGATGAGAACTACTGCATTCTGGGGTATGGGGATGAAACATAACTCCAGCTATAGCTTCCAGGTTAAGACGTTTATCTGGAAACATTAGGGAATGAACACTAAGAGATACATGAGGGACACACACAGTGTCACAGTAGACATTCAGGATTACAAATGGAGTAATACTTTATGTTTATTTAGTCAAAATATTTTAAAATCATTAGCCTAAGATAGAAGATGAAACTTGGATGAGAATTGCTTCCTCCTCAGGGTCTAGGGTGTCTGGTCCAGTATCTATGATCTTAAAACACTGCAAAACTTGAGGCTGCTGTAGATGTGGACAGATCCCCACAGTTTCAACAGTCAAAGCTTGATGGATGAGGTCTAACACCCAGAGATTTAAGTAGGAAATTATAGTCTCGAACCACATAACCACGTTCCGTTCAATGGTAAACTGCACATATGACTAATCTCCCAAAGAATAAGAATGCAGTGAAAATTCCCACCACTTAGTGGTATCATTGTAGACAAATTTCTAAACAGTCTTATTAAATAAAAACTCAGTGCCAGCTATTGTGTTGAATTCTGAACGATCAGAGAGACAGAACAAGCCACAGCTAACCTCACCTCCTCAACTTCACAGCTTGAAACTTGTCTAGATATCACGGCTTCCCAAACAGTGAAGTACAATACATCATTTAGGTGTTTGGGGTGTTGCTTATGTAAACACACACACACTGTGCCAATAGTAGTGTGAAAGTGTAGCATGTACAACAGAGAAATACACAGTATTTGATAAGAAGCCACTATGGCACTCGTTTACATGCTTACTACACTACAGTCCACCTCTTATTTTATAGTGCTTATGACTCATGTGGAAAAGCATACTCATCTGCCGCAGACAACATGTCACGTGCTCCTGGCAGCAGTCTCTGGCATCTCATGGTCTCCATATCTCTTCACTGCATCAAGAAGCCCATTGCATTGACTGTCCTGTGCCATCTAGATTTGTGGGCCAATATCCCTGGATATTGGCCCAATGTCACAACTGCCAAATTGATGCAGTTCATCCTGCTGCTGAGCAATATCTATTTTATTATAAACTTGACAGAAGATGAGGAATACTTGACCGAGGGCGGGAATACAGCTGGCAATATGGAAGACAGAAGAATATTCAGTACTGGCCTTCTGGGTGTGTGCTGGTAACTGATACAGAAGTAATCAGTTGTAGATTATGTCTAAGAAAAGTAGAATTGATCTCCATTCCAAAGAGCATTCAACACCTTCAAATAATTTGAATCAATTGTATCACCTTGGTCACATTCATTCTGCCCCCTTCATAGAAAATGTTGAATAATTCAGGTGCATCAACATATTCTCTTTGACTTTGAGGGTGAGGGAGCAGAATCAGAGTCCTTAAGAGGTTCCTGTCCTTGGATATCTGTCTTTTAATGTTTAGTAAGGAAACTAGGTAAATGTTTTCTTAGGCAATGGAATATATGCATATGTAAGACAATGAACTAGTTGTTAAGATATTTGATTTCTCTGAATGGATTTTGAGTTAGAGGAAGGAACAATGGTATGTCCCCGTTTCCCTCTACCTGAGGTTTGTCAGGGCCTGTTGCTTGTGTGGTTGCTCCTCACTGTGGGTATTTAAAGTACATTACAGGAGGCTGTAGGTTCTAATAGATCCTTTCATTAGGCTCCAATGGGCCCCCTCAAAACTCATCATGGGGTCACTCATGCTAACGCTCCATTCTGATAAAACAAAGGGAAGCTGTTCTCACCCTTCCAAGGAAGCAGGGGGAAAGAGCAGCCACATCTCCCACATCAGAACTTAGAACTGGGGTGGGGAATGGGCTGCAGGGGATGGAGAGGGAGGAGTTTCCCCTCAGCCTTAAGTCTTGAGTTCTCAGAATAGAACAATGAATACAACCAGGGCTCAGTCCCTCTTAACTCTTTAGTTCCTTAATCCCGGTAATATGTAACAAAGTTTTTGCTGTCTACCAACTAGTTTTTTTTTTTTGTTGTTGTTTTGTTTTGTTTTTGTTTTCCATCCTGTCCCCTCCTTAAAAGAAAAATCATGTTGAAATTCTCAGCCTGCTTTTTGTGTTTTGTTTCTGTCTTTGGCTGCTCTTCCTTGTCTATGAAAACCACCTCTTTTGCTCAGCCCATCAGAACACCTACTTTATTTTATGAAATGAAGCACTGTCAGATTCCAGAATCAAAAATCAAGCCAATCAAGATCTTTAAACTGAATTGCAGCTTTGTCTTATGCTAGTGGTCTCAGGTAAAGAGCACTGAGCGAGGGTAAGAGGGCCAAAGGTTGTTGATTCCCGTCAATCTGAAACTCCTGGCAGCCTTTAGAGCGGCCTCCACATGTCCCTGGGTGGGTGGCAGTGTGATGGAGCTCAAGGATACCTAGACCTCAGTGGACCCTCGCTGACACACCATGGTGGAGTCTGAGGCCACCCTTATCACTGCAATCTGAATTCACAGTGCCTGCTTCATGTAAATGGCACTTTATCCAGCTGGAAATGTGAATCCTGTCAGGAGCCCTGGCTCCGTCATGCTTATCAGAAATACATTATCAGGTGGGGATTAGACTGAGGCGCTGCTCCTGTGCTGCCCAGGCCCAGCGAATAATGAATAATGAAAATTCCATGGACTGGAGACAAACACAATTGACAGACCGGGCTGCAGTGCCAGCCTTTCACTCTGCTGAATGTGACACACGCAGCTCAGGAAGGTTTTCCACTTCACTCACCAGGGCCTGTCCTGTTCCTGGGGGAGGGGCGGGGGGGGGGAGGCTGGGCTGCTGATCTCCTCCTTCTACCTCCCCCACATGTTGTTGTCCACCCTTCCTTCTAGGCCTACACCCCTTTTACACCTTGGACTCACACCCTATTTTACCTCAAAGCAGCCCCGGGAAATAGCCTAGAAAAAGGAAGAAAGTCTACAAACACCCAGGTCCTTTTATGATAGAAATGGAGGCCTGTGGGGTGAGGGGTAATCAACTCAGAGATGGGAGGACATTCCTAACAGCCTTAATTACTTTGATTTTAAAGTCATCACTTTCTCTTCAAATGCAGTTGGCTTAGAAAGGAGTGGTTAAAGTTCTCAGTATAATGAAGTGTTTACAATAAGTGGATCAAAGTTCATTTTAATTCTGTTTCCCATACTCTCTCATCACCATTTTGTTGTTGTTTTCTTTTCTGGCACTGAAGACCAAAGAGATGGAGAATAGCAGTAACACAGATAATAAGTAGCAGGAATGATCTCTCCCCTAAGAGAGTAACTTGGTTTTTTTTTTTTGTTGTTGTTGTTTTTTTAATATCATAAAAGTAGAATAAACTAGAATGATAAAGCCCAATTTTAAAGAAATTGATGGGGAAAGGTAAAGGAATAATGGGCTTCCTATGACTGGTTTTTATAACCCAGTAGAGGACCCAAGGCCAAACAGCACTGTCTTCTGCCGAGATGTGGTCTCAGAATGCATAGCTCAGGTTTGTTGTTTTTTTTTTAATTTTTATTTTGCAATACAATTCAGTTCTACATATCAGCCACAGATTCCCTTGTTCTCCCCCCTCCCGCCCCCCTCACCTTCCCCCCAGCCCGCCCCCCATTCTCATCTTCTCCAGGGCAAAGCCTCCCCCGAGGACTGAGATCAACCTGGTAGACTCAGTCCAGGTAGGTCCAGTCCCCTCCTCCCAGTCCGAGCCAAGCGACCCTGCATAGGCCCCAGGTTTCAAACAGCTGACTCATGCAATGAGCACAGGACCCGGTCCCACTGCCTGGATGCCTCCCAAACAGATCAGGCCAATCAACTGTCTCACCCACTCAGAGGGCCTGATCCAGTTGGTGACCCCTCAGCCATTGGTTCATATTTCATGTGTTTCCGTTCGTTTGGCTATTTGTCTCTGTGCTTTATCCAACCTTGGTCTCAACAATTCTCGCTCATATAAACCCTCCTCATTCTCACTAATTGGACTCCCAGAGATCCACCGAGGGCCTAGTCATGGATCTCTGCATCCAGATCCCTCAGTAGTTGGATGAGGTTTCTAGCTCGACAATTAGGGTGTTTGGCCATCCCATCACCAGAGTAGGTCAGTTCCGGCTGTCTCTCGACCATTGCCAGCAGTCTGTTGTGGGGGTATCTTTGTGGATTTCTGTGGGCCTCTCTAGCACTTTGATTCTTCCTATTCTCATGTGGCCTTCATTTACCATGGTCTCCTATTCCTTGTTCTCCCTCTCTGTTGTTGATCCAGCTGGGATCTCCCACTCCCCCAAGCTCTCTTTCCCTCGACTCTCGCCCTTCACTACCCCCACTCATGTCCAGGCTGTTCATGTAGGTCTCATTCCATTTCTCTGTCATTGGGCGATCCCCGTGTCTTTCTTAGGGTCCTGTTTTCCAGGTAGCCTCCCTGGTGTTGTGAGTAGCAGTCCAGTCATCCTTGTTCCACATCTAGTATCCTGTTATGAGTGAGTACATACCATGTTTGTTTTTCTGAGTCTGGGTTACCTCACTCAGGATGACTTTTTCTAGATCCATCCATTTGTCTACAAACCTCATGATGTCATTGTTTTTCTCTGCTGAGTAGTATTCCATTGTGTATATGTACCACATTTTGTTTATCCATTCTTCAGTTGAAGGGCATCTAGGTTGTTTCCATGTTCTGGCTATTACAAACAATGCTGATATGAACATAGCTGAACAAGTGCTCTTGTGGTGTGGTTGAGCATTCCTTGGGTATATGCCCAAGAGTGGTATAGCTGGATCTTGGGGGAGATGGATTCCCAATTTTCTAAGAAAGCGCCATATTGATTTCCAAAGTGGTTGTACAAGCTTGCATTCCCACCAGCAGTGGAGGAGAGTTCCCCTAGCTCCACATCCTCTCCAGCATAAGGTGTCTTCAGTGTTTTTTATCTTAGCCATTCTGACAGGCATAAGGTGGTATCTCAGAGTTATTTTGATTTGCATTTCCCTGATGATTAGGGATGTTGAGCAATTCCTTAAATGTCTTTCAGCCATTTGAGTTTCCTCTGTTGAGAATTCTCCGTTTAGTTCTATAGCCCATTTCTTAATTGGACTGTTGGGCATTTTGATGTCTAATTTCTTGAGTTCCTTATATATTCTGGATATCAGTCCTCTGTCAGATGTGGGGTTGGTGAAGATCTTTTCCCATTCTGTAGGTTGTCGCTTTGCCTTGTTGACCGTATCCTTTGCTCTACAAAAGCTTCTCCGTTTCAAGAGGTCCCATTGATTGACTGTTTCTCTCAGTGTCTGTGCTACCGGTGTTCTATTTAGGAAGTGGTCTCCTATGCCAATGCATTCAAGACTACTTCCTACCTTCTCTTCTAGCAGGTTCAGAGTAGCTGGATTTATGTTGAGGTCCTTGATCCACTTGGACTTAAGTTTTGTGCACGGTGATAGATATGGATCTATTTGCAGCCTTCTACATGTTGATATCCGGTTTTGCCAGCACTATTTGTTGAAGATGCTTTCTTTTTTCCACTGTGTAGCTCAGGTTTTTATTCAGGGCTCATGTGCTCACCCATTCATTCCCACAAGGTGACTGCCCAGTGTCTGTGGCAAGAGGTCCATGGACACTTCCCCTGATACTGATCAGGGTCTGAGCACTATTGAGAGATGGTCACTCAGTGGTCACTCAGTGGCCAGGACAGGCCAGGTGACAGGGAGCAGGGAGCAGGTTCAAATGAGCTGCTCAACAGAAGCCCTGGCCCCACCTTCTCCAGGAGCAAGATGTGACCTTGGACGAGTACGTAGACCACACCACACTCTTCCTGAGACATAAGCAGTTGTGCAGATGGTATGGCCACCTCTGGGAACCACCATCTCTGCCATGTACTGGAGCTTCACCCCACAGCAGGTGATCCATAGGAATGCGGGTTCGGAAACCAGTGTGCCAGGCAAAGAGAAGGACACATAGAGACCTTGAAGTTGCCACCAATGCTTTGGTTTCTCTGTCTCAGAAGGAAGACCATGGGGTCTTCAGGATGTCTTCATAGGACAGCTTCAAACTAAATCTCTTTTTCTAAAAATAAAGGTGGAAATTCCAAAGATGAACAGGGCATCAGGGACACTGGCAGAACTTCAGTCTATTTGAGCTTCAAGCTTCATTTTAGCCAAGAGAAGATGGTCAGGAACATCCACCTAACACATTTAGGAGAGGTAGGTTTTATGCTCATGACCTGTAAGGGGTCATTAGGATCTCCCCTCAACCCTTATCTGCCTTCTTACACTCTTGGATGAGGTCACAAGGAAGTATGGCACACCCCCAGATGCTTCTCACCTTTCACCTCTTTAATAAAGTCTGCATTCCTCTGACTGTCAACGTGTCTGTGAACCAATCATTGTAAAAGGGACATAAGAATCTGCATTCAGCATCTGGCCTCTAGACTCATCCGTACCTATAAAATTAGTACCCTACTTTATTGTCTGTGAGGAATGACATTTTCCCCTCCCTCCATCCCTTTCTCTCTCCCTTCCTTTCCTGACATTTATTTCTTGCTGGGTGAAATAGCTTTCTTCTGTTCTCACCCAATCGGGAACATTGTACTTTCTGCTTAGCTATCCGAGTTTGTTTTCTAGTTTGGGTCCAAATTGCTTTGCTGGTAACTCTAGAAATAGTTCATGTATTCCTTTGTTTTCTGGGTCTTTAGCTGAGAACAACATCAAATTCTATCTCCTTTGTCATTTGGTCCACTCCAATATGACTGACTCGTAAACGCTACTTCTGCTCAGGTTCAACCATTTAAAACAAGCTTCCATCACCCCTTCCATTGCTGATTCCCACAATACCTTCACAGCCTGCTTCTCTGTATTCATATTTATAGTTCTCTGTTAACACATTCATATTCATATTGCACCTGCTTTGTTAGAGGTTGCCTAGACAGTGGCAAACAAGGCACACTTGGTCTCTGCTCTCCTGAAGCCAGAGATGAATTAAACAGTTGTGGAGATACATATGTAAATGTTTTTGTTGAGTGTTATCAAAGACAGCCCATAATAAGCACGACAGGAAGAAAGCCTAATTTAGATTTGTAGGGTCATGGAAAACCTCCCCCAGGCACTGATACCCTGGCTGCAGAACAGCATGTTCAAAGGCCCTGGAGGCAAAGAGCACTTGACACTACATATAAATAAATAAAGCTGGCAGAGCAGGCTGTCACATGGAGTGGGAAGGTGGAGAAGAATGCCAAACCCAGGCTTTACAAACCCCTGAGAGTCCTGGTAAAGGCAGACGCTTTGGTACTGAAAGCAACAGGAAGCTATTACTGGGTGTTACCCAGGCACAGACATGCCCAAGTGGGTAGGAGTGACATTAGAAAAGAACATGGATGAAGCCTGTTGGTCTACATGGTATTGCATTGCAGCTGAGCCACTTTCAAGCTGTATAACTTTGAACAAGTCACTCAGACTCCAAGTGCATTGGTTCTCATCCTCAAAGGAGGTACAATACTAATGCTGTTTTATGAGTTAGCGCATGCAATGTTCTTAGTAACGTTCCTGCTTTGTAGAGAGTGTTGAGTGAGGGTCAGATAATCACCATGATGCTGAAGACAGGAGTAGACAATGATGCCTATGAAAGAGGCTCAAGTATCTGCTCTTCGGAGGTGCTGCTGTAAGAACTGGTGTTTCAAGTAAAGAGGGGAAGTGAGGTAAATCATGAAGAAGAAATGATTTCTCACTAGTCCAGGGGACAGATGATGTCTCTTGGACCCACATGGCAGTAAAAGGGGTAGAGAGATGTAAATAGGTTAGACCTGTATTTGGGAGACAGAATCCAATGGGCTGAATGATGGGTTGAATGTAATATGGAGGGTGAGCCATCTGTCAAGGGTAACTTCCTGGTTCACAGAAAGATTGACAAGATATAAAGAATTAGAGCCAAGGAGTGGAAGGTGGCTTTTCAGAGAAAAGCATTAAGAGCTGTTGTTTTTTTTTTTTTCAGCACTTGATGAATATGCAGGTAAAAAGAATGCAAAACAGAGTTCAGAGACAGAGAACTACATTTGATATATTTTAGCAGTGAGATGGACTTGCATAGTAGCTCTTCAGTTATAATAAGAAGACAAGAGGTCCTATGATTAAGGGCTAAGAAGCCTGGATATTTAGGAGTTGAGCACAGCATAAAAAGGCGAAAGAGAGGTACATTTTTTGGTTAGTTGTGAATAAGCACATAAAAAAATAATAGCTTGGTTATACAAAGCATGCAAAGTCCTTGTAATATGCAAGATCAATGTTAATGGGAGCTTATCTCGTCTCCATAATGACCCCATTCGATAGGCCAGTCAAGGTGTATTGGTCCCATTTCACAAGCACAGAGAAAGAACTAGGCTATATGATTTGCTTTCATTTAGCGAAATGAAAATCACTTGTAAAAAATATTCATAATGTAGTTTTTGGCTTATTATAAAATAGATTCTGACATATCCATTCTTTTTTTAGGTAGATTTTTTTGTTGTTGTTTATGATAAAGAAATATAGACTAAGAGAAGTTGTTCACAGGCATCAAGTCAAACAATGGAATTTTTTATCACTAATGTTCACATTGACCTTTGAATGTGACTTGTTTATTACGCAGTGGGCTCTAGAGTATGTACTAAAGATTTGTTTCCTGACCCATGTCCAGCTACTCACCACTCAAAAGACAATGCGTAGGAGAAGTCAGTGGGAAGGAAATCAATTTTATTTAAAGACTATTCCTATAGATAAAGGCCTTTGCCCTCCAACCTTTCTCTTAGGGAATCCAGGGAGACAATGGGCTTCTATAGGAGGCGAGGAAAGAGCAGGGAGGAATAAGCAATAAGACAAAATACTAAAGGGAGCCTTCCTCATCCAGGGCACCCCCATCTCCTTCTTCTCTGGCTAGAATGTTACCTCAGAATGGAGTTTGACCACCTAAGGCCTGCTTTCTTTAGATAGATACATCGTTTTTCTGCAAGTCAAACATTACAGCAATTTGCAGGCTTTATGTTGACACAGAATTGGAAAATAAGGTCAGATGTTGCACAATCTGATGTCATTTAAATGTCCCCAGATGCTTTGGGGTCTATAAATACAAAGAAAACCAGTTTAACACTTACTATGTTAATAGTTTAGGTGTGGCCCCCTATTAGGATTTAGAATGCTGAGCAAAGGGAGGGTAATTAACCTTGCGAAGGACATCTCACTATTAACAGTTTCAGATACCAGGGTACACTTGAATTTTACTCCGGTCTAGATCATCACTGGATCTCAAAGCTGGTATCCACAGCCTGATACATAGCATTGGTATCACTTGAGAACTTTCCAGAACAAAACAAGTATCTTGGATTTATCTTTGGTATATTGACTCAGAAACCGTGGTGTGTGCCTGCAATGCCTTCTCCATGATTATGTGGAGGCTGTGCTAACTTAGGCTAGAACTTCCCTCTTCCTGCTGTCTGATTCCCGTCCCTCAGTCCTAACTCTTACCTATCTGGAGGGAGCCGGGGATTTCAAAGGTTTGTAAGCTTACTTCGCAACTCTGTTTCAATTTTGAGTAATGATAGATACTCATTTTATCAGGCACCGCTTAAGTGCCTACTATCCACACTCTGGTGACCGGAAAAAAAAAAAGACCTAGTTGGCACAATCTAATTTGAAAATTGGAGAAACCTAATTTTTATATTGTAATAGTTGTCTTCTCCCTAAGGTTTCTTTCTCATAGTGATCTCCAAGGTCCTGAAATATTCCTATTCCTGAAAGCACAGAAGGTAAGTCCTATCTTTATCTGCCAGGTGGGTTAAGTGAAGGAAAGGGGAGCTGCACAGGAAATTCCAGATGTCAGAACTGCAGCTGTTCATTCATCTTCCTTGGTGACAGCGAAATTGCTTACTCTATCTGAGTTATCCAAGAAATTTGTGATTTAATACCACCCCCGCTTCCTTTTATTTTAGTGATCACCTTAGGTTTGTACTATTGTGTGTAATTTTAAATTAGTTGTTATACTCAAATGCCTCATTTTGGTTAACACTTTAATTATGAAGTCACTTCGGCTTTTAGATGAGTTACAGCTGAAGTAATGAACAGTATTTACCTTCATTAATGACAAGTTTCATTCTTCTTCCTTTCCACAATACCATAGTGGAAGCTTTCAAAATGGGGGGGGGGGGATCTAATCAAGAGAGAACTCCCTATGTCCTGCTGGTGTAGAAGGAGAAGAGCTGGAGTTAGAATCGTCCGGGTGGTGACCGGGGGGAGTGATGGTGTAACAGAGCCTTTGTGACTGTTTCCAACAGTCTCTAGTGGTCTTCTGGAATAAGGAATGTTACCTTACGTTAGCCCTGACTCTAAAATAATAGTGCTTAAAACGTCAACTGATCAAGGGCCAGGGGCTTTGGCTCAGTAGATAAAAGTTCTTTCGGCGTAAAAATGAGGACCTAAGTCCAAATACCTGGCATAATCAATAGAGCTTTTTCTATAAGACACTTCCGCCTGCCTTACATCCTTTAGGGAAAGACATGATCCTATAGGTCTGGGGCATGTGCCACAAACTGTTAAGTCCCCCAAACTGGAACAAATGGCTTGGTGCCTATTAACATATCAGAGTAGATTCTGGCCTGCTCTCCCAGCATCCCTCAGCACCTGTGGTTCCTCCCAGCTTTCCCAGCACCGCTCAGCACCTGTGGCTCCTCCCAGCTCTCCCAGCATCACTCAGCACCTGTGGCTCCTCCCAGCTCTCCCAGCATCCCTCAGTACCTGTGGCTCCTCCCAGCTCTCCCAGCATCCCTCAGTACCTGTGGCTCCTCCCAGCTCTCTTAACATTACACAGCACCTGTGGCTCCTCCCAGCTCTCCCAGCATCACTCAGTACCTGTGGCTCCTCCCAGCTTTCCCAGCATCACTCCGCACCTGTGGCTCTCCCCAGCACTTCTCACCTGCCCCCTACCATAAACCTCTCCCTTCCAGGGTCTGGGCTTCTGCTGCTTCCCTTCCCCCAGCCTGATCTCATATAACTCAGCCGTTTTGACTCCACTGATGTCTTGGCCTTTTGGTCCAGGCTGCCCCGCGGACAGCAGCTCCACCCTTGCTCTCCTTCCCCTCTCCCTTCTCATGGTCCGGTTTAATGCTGGCCATGTTCAGCCTGGACTCCTCCCTCTACCTGCTTTCTCCCTGTGTCTACTATAAAATTCTTCTCCATACTTTAGGAGTAGTCATGTCCTCCTCCTTTTATTTTATCTTTTCATTCACAAATCTTCTATGTAATTCTGTCAGTCAAAGATGGGGATAGTAGGGTATTTGCAACACTGTTCATTTTGATCATTTATAAATGTTTTACGTTCTGTAGGTACTTCTGAGTAGTTATATATTCAATAGATAGAAAGTACTTCACTGTATCTGTTTTATTGTTATTGTTTGTCTTTGGGGGGTATTAAAACACCCTCATTTTGTAGCCTTCTAATCCTCCTGCCTCACCCCTCCAAACAAGTCCTGAGGTAACAGATGTGTACACCATGCTGTGCTATGGGAAATTACTTTTGTTGTTGTTGTTGTTTAAGTAAGGGAAAGACATATTTCAGTGATACAAGCAGGTGAGACTCGGCCACTTCAATCTCACCTGTGTTAAACAGAGGTAATAGCAGCCCCTGTCTCATGAGGCTGTGCCAAATGAGTGTTCTGATATATGCTGTGTCAGAGTGGGTTGTTTATGGTTGTGTTCCTCAACATTACAACATCATCATCATCATCCTTATCACTCATGAAAATGCTATGTGAACTCCATTTCGGCTTCTTTTGGTGAAATAGAAGAAGGCATTTTCTAAGTAAATACATTATGCATACATGATGTCAAGGATGGTGTGTAACCTACCTAAAAGAAAATACACTTTGAAAGAATTGTCATTGTGGGAATAAACACAGAGCGATTGAAAACAAGCAAAGCCTGTTTATTTAGATCTTGCTGAGCAAAGAGGTCAGTACTCTCTCTTACATTTCCATGAGGGGTCCAAGGCAGATAGAGGAGGGAAAGCTTGAAAGAGGAGAAAGGGAAAGCTCCAACTATGGCCCTGGTGGAATTCTTTGTCCTGGGAGAGGTTGTGGATTGCAGGTAGCTCACTTGAAAGGGGCCTTCTATGTGGTCCATAGAGGGCACATTTGACCTTCTCTGGTTTGTCTATAAGAAGTAAATACAAAATAGAAGAGCTGTCAGTAATAAATTGAGTGCTTTCCTCATTGAGCCAATTGTTTCCAAGACTGCCTCATTCATGAATGGTTGGTACAAATAGTAACTAAGCTTATTGGAATCTCACTGATAGCATTCTACTTTTCCCTTTGGTCGGTATAAATGTTCAGGGTGATTTCCTGGGCTGTTGCTGTAAGTCTTAGGTCATATTCAGTTCTACTTATCCTCTATCTATTTTATGTTAGGTTCTCATTTTACTAATTTTTCATAGAACATGATTTGGGCTAACAGGGCCTATGTGATCACTAAATCAGAAGGGCTGACACTTGTACTTAGAATTTCTGCTAGTTACATCAAGGATGGCGGTGGTTCAAGCCTGTAAATCCCAGCTGCTCAGGAGGCTGAGTCAGGAGGTATACAGTGCAAGGCCAGACTGGGCTACATAGGAGGACCTGACCTTGACATAAATAATAAAGAAATAAACGCAAACTGATATATTTTCCTAGAAGTTATAGGATTATCTTGATGTTACAAAAACATTCTGATAGTAGTTGCTAAGTGAGGATTTCACATGGGCTTGGTTTCAGACCTCGTCTTAATGGGTACTATTTTTCTTTCTTCCCTCTAGGTATATAGTAAGAGTTTCCTTAGTTTCACATACAGTTTTAATAAATTTAAGTAATAATTCTATGCTCTTAATGTGAAGGGGTGATGAATGAGATCATTCCAAAGAACAGATTATTTGGGAGTGATTTACTAATGGCTTCAGGGGTGAAGTATATATTTATTTGTCTCTTTGTATGTTTTACTTAAGATGTGTAGTTGGCCTCTGTAACTAGATTCAACCAAATGTAGACTGGAAAAAAACTCACTTAAAAATTGTGTCTGTACTGAGCATGTGGGGAATTGTGCCTTGTCCTTATTCACTAAACAAGAGGTATGATGATATTGCTTAACATAATGGGAGCATTTTTATTGAATTAGACATTTGAAATAATCCAGAAGTGGTGTGAAATGTATAGGAAAATGTGCATAGGTTACTTGCAGGCAATATATCATTTTTCTATAAAGGATTTGAGAATCCACAGATTTTTTTTTTGGTCTGTGAGGGAAGGAAAGGGAGTTTTAGAACCTGCCCCCCAAGGATTCTTAAGGATGACTGTATTTACATTTTTTTCTAAGTATGATTTTATAATTGAACTGTCCTCTGAGGCTCTGTTAAATGACAAAGCATTTCCCATGGAGATGCCACACATATACATCTACTCACCCCAAGTAGAGAGCTTACAACAGACCAAAGCACAGGTAGTACCAAAGTCCAACTTGGTAAATCAGTTTTACTAGGGTTACTTACTGGAATATGGGTGAGGAGTAGGAATTACTTACAGGAGTAGGAATGACTCAAAGACAGCTGCATCACCAAGGCCCTCTCCAGCATGGGTTACAGCTCACACAGCTGGGAACCTGGAGCACACTGCACAGCCTAAGGACAGACCATAAGGTTGGAGAATGTCCCTTTTAGGTAACCCAGTTGATCGATGCCTCTTCCAGAGCTGTTAGGATGTTTTCTGCTTCTTCCAGGTAGCTGGTCTGCTCTCAGAGTCTTGTTTGAGAGTGATTCTCAGCTGTCTTTATTGCTTACTCTGGAAGGGAGGGGCCTAGTGAAACTGGTCAGTTTCAGGGTCTTCCTGAGGCTGTTTTGAGATGTTTGATTTATGTCTTAAGGCGCTTCCCTAGGAGATGGAATGGAATGTCTC
This sequence comes from Peromyscus eremicus, assembly GCF_949786415.1. Classification (NCBI taxonomy): domain Eukaryota; kingdom Metazoa; phylum Chordata; class Mammalia; order Rodentia; family Cricetidae; genus Peromyscus; species Peromyscus eremicus. The sequence continues at coordinate 24,149,466 of NC_081422.1, forward strand.
AATCTCTGAGGAAACTGCTACACAACATGCTCTGGTAGAAAGGATTCCAAAACATATTAATTGATGGAGATTAACTTGTAAAGGAGTGAAATTTGACAAGGAACAAGCCACAAAGGAAAACTAAGAGTTAATTGTTTCCATGTAATGATTCATTATGGAATTGCTCTGATGAGGCATTTAAATCTGTCCTCTTCTGGTGCATCTCTTGCCTTAGGGGTGCTAGTCTGTTATGCAGATGACTTAACATTACTAAGGCAGGATATTTTATATAGTGAAGGAGTAAAGAGGTCTTGTTACTTGGAATAACTTGGGAAATTTATGTGTCTGGTTTTCATGAAGATAAATAAGGCTAGGCTTAGTACTCAGTTTTCATACTGTACCCTCTAAGTCCAGAATCCTCCACCTGGCTCTCTTGTGCAAACTTGCTTCCTGTAAGATGTCAGGGAACTCAATACTTTTAGAAAGGGAAAGGACCAGAGGGACAAACTCTACCACATCTTTCCAGTCACAGGTGAAGAACTTAGGACCCGTAAAGGTCAGTTGTCCTTTTTGTGTTCATATATTGAGTTATCAGCAAATCTCTAAACAGAGATCGGTTTTCTGTTCTACACCAAGAAGTTGCTGTGTCACTCTGAAAGTGAGTGAGTAGATTTCAGTTGTATTTCCATATGGACACATGCCTCTATAATGTAACTGTGCATATATATACACACATACTAAGTAATTATTCCTTTGAGTCTCTAGCCTATAAAATGCTATAAAAAATGACAGATAGAAACATTCGTCTCTGTCCTGAAGGAGGAGACTCCTCAGCTGGAAACCTTTTAGTCTTCTGAAATACGGTAGACTTGGCAAACCATATGTGTATGTACCTTGTATAGCATCTGATGGTCTCCATAACAACCACAAAGAAAGAAACAAAACAACAACAACCAAAAAAGAAGAGTGCAGAAGTCAGATCATGAGCTCATGTAAGAGTGAGATCATATCTTCCTGGATTGTCTTCCCAGAATTAACATTTCTGTAGCTAAGGCTACTCCCAGATCTTTTGTCTTGCAGTTGTAGCAAAAAAGGAAAACAAAACCTATGAGAAATGACCCTCGTTTGCATGGGCCATCTCCATTGGTGAGTGTGCAGATGCTGATAGTGTGAGGGGGCCCATAGACTGGCCTGAGTACCAGTGTGCCTTGCTGTCTCCATGGAAACCCAGTCAGCATCTGTGGGTGATGGTTCATTGAGGAGACACACCTGCAGCTCTTAAGTCTAAGCACATTTTCTACCTCTCCCTCACTTCATTCACATCTTTTTATTAAATGAGTCAATCTGTCACCACTGACTCTCTCAGCAGAAGCCCAAGGTTCTGATCTGAAGGAAAAATAAAACTTCCATCTTAAACATTTGCAAAGACTCAGAGTAGTACAGAGATGCCGCAGATGAAGCTAAACACAGGGCAGGCCTCTTTGAATTGAATGACTTAATTATTCTGGCTGCTGCTGTGCTCGCTCTCTTTCTCTCCCTACCTCTCTCTCCCCCCTCCGTGTGTGTGTGTGTGTGTGTGTGTGTGTGTGTGTGTGTGATATTTTGACTATTTCTGTCACTTAAGTTACTGATAGAAGACAGCATCTGATACTTTCATGGTATGCCTGTGATCCTTGGAGATGTTAATTATGTACCGATAGACACGTTATGGTCTGAATACGAAATACCCTCTGTAGGCTCATGTGTTACCAGTTTGGTCCCCAGCTAGTGTGACTACTTGAAAAGGTTCTGGGAAGTTAGGAGATGGGAGGTACCTAGAGGAAGTAGATCTTGGGAAGCAAGTCCTTTGTGGTATGTTGTCCCTGGCCCCTTCTTGTCTATTTCTCTGCTTCCTGTTTACAAATAAGTTAAAAAAAAATCTCCTGTCACATATCCCTGCCATCATATCTTTCTTCCCAATTTCCTGAGGCCAAGTGACCATAGGCTGAACTTTGGCAAACTGTGAGCTAAAAATAAAACCTTCCTAACTTAAGTTTCTCTCTCAGGAATTGTGGTCACAAAAATAATAAAACTTAATAATGCATATGACTTAAACGTTCATTTAATCTAAAGATTATTTTCCTCCTGATTTGAAAAAAAGTACCCCAAATGACTTCTCTTTCATGTAGGCTTCCTATAATATGCTCTGAAGAGCTAATTACTGCTCTGGCACACAGCTATCCGGGTATAGGCAATAATTACCATATAATGTGGGGTTCTCTAGAGAAACAACCAATAACATACACACAGAGAGAGTTGGTTCACACAGTTCTAGAGGCTGAGGAAGCTCGAGGTCTGCGGGTGCAAAGCTGGAGACTCGGTGTTGTGTGGAGTTTCAGTTGCATCCTAACAGTTAGCAGGCTAAGCCAGAATTAATCTACTAGTTGGGTTCCAAGGCACAAAAAGACCAATGTGAGAGTCACAGAACCAGGTAGCAGAAGTTCTTAAGTGGCTCTTCTGGTCTCCTCAGACCTGGACTTGACTTGATGAGATCTACCCAGGTCAGAGAGGACAGACTGCTTTGCTCAGTCTACCAATCCAGACGTGGACACTAACAGGCACTCCCAAGATAATGTTCAGCCAAACATCCCAGTGCTGTATGGCCATGTCCCTCTGATGCGTGAAACAAGCCATAACAGTGCCTTCCCCGTCCTTATTGGACTGTTTTGATGATGACGTCTAAAATACTCTTTACTGATAAGTTGGGTCTTATCCACTGCCACAAATCCTTTCTGTAAATGAACAGGGTATACACAAATAGGGCAAAGGTCAAATCTAAACAGGTAAATGAAAGGACCAAGCAGATGCCATAACAGGCTGCTCAGTCTTCTCTCAGAGATCGGGCCTCAATTTCAGTTTCCTGACTGAGCAAGCAGCTTCTGGGAGGGCCATGAACAAAAGACATAGTCCTTGCAGTAGCTCCCTTTCTGCACGTACTCTGACTGCTCAAAGTTCAGCCAGATGTTTACTGTCTGGGACCCCTCACCAACTTAGAGTTATGTGCATGAGTCAAGGACAGAGCCTGGACCACTGAGCCAGCCCCCACAGTCAGTACATGCTTGGCCAGCCAGCCCCCATGGTGGCTCAAAGACAAAGCCTGGGACTTGTGCTGGACTGCCCCCAAAGTGATAATTGTAACCACCAACCAGTAAATTCAAAGGTTACATACACTCACCCAATTAAAAGAGAACAGAGATAAAAATAAACCAATCCTAGTTGTGCCCGTGGCAAACACCCCCAACTGCCCTGAAGGGCTTGTGGTTTTTGCCTTTAAATAGCTAGCCACACAAAGAAAGAACAACTCCTTCCTGCCTCACTGTATTGGGTGTAGGAATGAGTTCCCTGTCTAGACTTGTATCTACAGAATAAACCTTGCTGTTGCATTCTGGACATCCAAGGTCTTCAGTGGTCTCTTTGGGGGTCATGATCTGGGCATAACAGTAAAGTTCTCACATTTCACAATGTGATTTTACAACCTGAGCTACAGTTTCCAGCAAGCCCTAATTGTTTATAAGCTTTTGGTAGTCATTAATTTAAAATACATGTATTTTTCTTTGTTTCCTGAGTAAGATAATGTTTTTGTAATTAATTGGTTATTAATAGTGTCTTAAAATGAACTTAGCCAGTCCCTCCAGCACTTGCCCACCTGTGGTAAAAACCCAAATGCTGCAAAACCATCATTAATTTAGTCTTATCGCCAGCCTCTCTCTCGTGGGCCTTGACTTTTTGGAAGTTTTCACTGCAGCCTATGTGCTTCCGTTTGCAGCCAACTCAGCCCTCTCTGCACTGTATTCAGATCTATAAACTGATGAACGTGCACAACCTGACTAATGAGTTTTAATCTCATATTTTTCTGTTATGTACTTCTAAACACCTCATAGCATCAAGCAGTGGCCATAGCCCTTTACCCAAATATCCAGCCTGGAGAGGATATAAAAAGGGTATTTACCAGGAAAAAAAAAAAAAAGGAAGTCTGAAGGGGAGATAAACAAGCCATTGTTAATATACTAAGGTGCAAAGCCCTTGAATGCCCCATCAGAAAGCTTCTGTATATGGTCCGTCGACTGCTGGCACCTGCTGATCCTACTTGTAACCCCTCACATTCATTAGAGCTAGCAAATCCCTCGCCATCTTATGTACAATGTGAGGCAGAGATCTACATCGTTAATTAATGTTGCAAAGTGCAGCAAGCGAATGGACTCATGTCCATGGTGCCGAAGGTCATGAGAGGCTCCTGCCCTTGTTTGTTTACTGAGCTTTACTGTGATTAGCTAAGACCTGATAATGTGTTTTGATGGGCATTGTGAGGACAAATTTGGATTTCAGAAGCATTTATACTCCTTTCAGAGATGTCAACTCTCTCTCTCTCTCTCTCTCTCTCTCTCTCTCTCTCTCTCTCTCCATCAAAGTCAGAGTAGCAGTTTCTGGCTTTTAAACTAAACTAATAAAAAATAAGAAAGAAAGAAACAGAAAAGAGAGCCGAGCCAGCATACATGGACACGAGCTGCAAAGGTTAAGAACAGAAGGAGAATCAGAGAACAGTTCTGGTCTGTCAGGAATGAATTAATCAGACCATTAAACACATCTTTTAATCTAAAGTATCCCTTTCATTTCTCTACGTGTAAAACAAAGTGATGGAGAGCTGATGGCGGTACCTGCCATTGCTTCTTATTTGCGTCGCACAGGCTGGAGTTCTGGCTTCATTAGCATTCCGGCCGGCTGGCAAGGGCAGCACAGGCAGACTAAATTCAGACTCCAATGGAGAAGTCCGGGCAGCTCCACAGCCTCTCTGCGTCTCTCAGCTTGGTAAAAAGTACCAAGAAAATTCATCTATTATCTCATCTAATCAACCTATCATCACTTAATTTAGAGAAAATACTCAATTTCTAAGAGTTCTCCTTGCCCTGCTACTGCCGTCCCTCTATAAACTAACAGACTACCCATTCATATAGTATTTTCATATATAATGATTATATATTATTACTATTCATACATAATTTCTGAAAATGCAAAGATCTCCAGGAGACTATGTGTGGATGTTCAAGCTAATAACAGAGAAAAAACTAATGTCATCTCCAAGTGTACACAAATCGTAGAAGGAAAGTGTCCTCAGATTTTTGCAAGGGACTTGTATCCTGTGCATCATAAGTTAAAAAAATATACAAGTTTCAGGGTTAAGAATTGTATATCTGAATCAGATGAAAGTTAGATTTAATTAAATACCTCTTGCTATTTGCATCTAAAAGTACACTATTGATGAAAGTAGAGATATGGGAAGTGAGGAATCGGTACTCCCTTCTGTCTCCTATGGCTCTGTAGGAATTATGGCTGCATTAAAATCAATCCAAGTGAGTCTATTTGATGGGTAATAGGGATTTATTAAGGTATAAACTGAGGAAATATACTCACAAATACATAACGGAGTAGACAGCTGAAGTCATCCTCTGATCTGACCTGAGTGAATCCACCTTGCAGGCAGGAACAGGGAGAAGAGGCATGTGACCCTTTTTCCTCTCCTTTTAAGAGGCAGATGGAAGGAAGCACGACCTCCTTGGGGCCCTATAGCCCAAGGTCATGGGCGGAGCAAGTACCACTAAGTGGCTGAGCAGCTCACTTCCTCTCTTTGTCCTTTGATTTTCCCTTCTGTGAAATGGATTCCATGCCCTTAAAGTTTCCTCTGTGCTCTGACTAGCAGGGCTTTATTTGCTGGTGACATCCTACAGAGAGACTTAGAGCAGCATGGACAGATAATTTAAGAGTACAAGAAAGTAATTGCCAGAACAATACGGTAAAATCTAAAGAAAAACAAGAATGGGGAAAAAATCATGTTTCCTTGCTATGCAAATTATTTTTCTATCTAGACAATAGTTGCTGCTTTTCATATTTTACCTTTGCACTAAATTTTATGTTCCTCCAACTCATCATTTTTAACTTGATTCTTGTTTCCCCTCCTGATTTTTTAACACCCTGTGCTTCTTAGTAAGAAATAATAGGTGTTCAAGAAATGCTCTCGGTTGAATAAACCGGTATGTACCATGGCAGGTGGAGGGAGGGCAGGATGACCACTGTAGCCACTGGGTGCCCAGGTCCAGCACAATCTGCCTAAAGCCCAGTTTAGCAGCATTCTTGGAAATGGTCGTTTTCAGGAGCTACGTGATTAATGCGGACAGAGAACACTTGGCAAGCTGTTGGAAAAAAGACACTTTATGAGAAGCTGTCAGACACAACATGCTTCCTCTCCCTGCTTATCTAATCATGCCTGCATTTCAGTGTTGCTAGAGCTGCTGCCCTGCAGATCTGCTAAATTACTGCTGGTCAGTCTTCGGAGAGAGCACAAACCTTTTCTCCCAGGAAACAAAGAGAGACAGTTGGCTTGAGTCTCTCCTGGAATTTACTACCCCTCCTGCTGAGCCAGAGATGAGGCATGCCAGATGGAAGGCTGGAAGGAACTGGGCTTTCCATGTCCCTCCCCAACCCCAGTATAGCTGGAAGGGGTGTGAGGAGGCTTATGTCATTACAGAGCCATAAAAGAACCAAACTAGTTCCAAGGTGGCCTGTGATCTGTCTTTAGATATTCCAGTAAGTACAAGTGTGGGACCAGATTCAAATAAAAAAGCCCTAATCCCCATGAATTGGCTTCCTTCCCCCTTCTCCTTCTATCTCTACCTCCTCTCCCACTCTTTGCCACCCCTTTTTGGAATCTTGCAAGATTAAGTGGCCAATTTGTCTCCCCAGCACTGAATTTTAAATGGAACAGCTAACTGTGTGATCACATTATTAATATTTATACCCTGTCACAGAATGTTGACAGATTAATTATGCAACATAGTATAAAAGTCAGCAGGAAGCATGGGTGAACTGGACATGAACAAAGTTCATTTATTAATAGCTAAGCCCATGGAGGTCTAGCATGTGTCCCAGGATGGCTGCCTGCTCTTGGGAGCTCCACACCTTACTTCCTTCAGATGCGACCCATTGCTTTATCTCCATCCTTTAGGGTGCACATCTGGTTGTTTTCAAAGCCTTTGTGTGTGTATCCACACTGGATCTCCCTGGGAGTTGACCCACTGAGCAAACACTTGCAATGCAGAGAGACAGTGTAGAGATGAGTGACATTCTAGAGTATGCACTCCCAGAAATGAGCTCCCCGTGGGTAGATGTAAGACAAATTGCTAAATGGTCTTATTAATCAAAAACCTGGAGCCAGATATTGGGGTGAAAACTGAGAGATCAGAGGAATAGAACAAACCACAGCCAACCTCACCTTACCATACTCAGCCTCCAGAGAGAGCGACTTCCTGCATACTCACGCCTATATACCTTACTGTGTCCTGCCATCTTACTTCATCTCTTCTCCCAGCTACATCACTTCCTCTTTCCACTCAGCTCTGTCACTTCCTGTCTGTCTGTACAGACTTCCATACCTCTATGGTTAACTAGTGCTGGGATTAAAGGCATGTGCCACCATGCCTGCCTCTGTTCCCAGTGTGACCTTGAACTCAGAGATCTGGATGAATCTCTTCCTCCCGAATGCTAGGATTAAAGGTGTGTTCAACCACTGCCTGACCTCTATATTTAATATAGTGGCTAGCTTTTTCCTCTGATCCCCATATAAGCTTTGTTGGGGTGCACAAATAAAATACCATCACAGGTAGGTTCCTTTTTTTTCCTGGAAAACAATCATCATTGATTAGTAAGGATGTAAACACAAAAGTAGGAAAGCAGAGTCCAGTCCCTCTGTAACTGTCACTCATCTGAAACAACAAAGCACCCATTTGGTACTGGAGCATGATCAAGGGTAGTGTGAGATGTCTTCCAGCTGCACAGCTCTGTATTGTGCCACCTTGTCAGTTTGTTTCTTAGGACCTTGAATTCCTTTGGGGAATGACGGGGCTAATGAGAAGATCTCCTTACCATTCAGACTCACTAGTGTAAAGTAATGAGTAGCAGCTACTCCAGTAGACCCTGGACTCAGTGCTGGGCCCTTGTTTGGTCTTGGTCAAATTATGCAAGTTTCTAAGGCACAAAGCCATTGTTTATGAGATGGAAGGGTGTACTTACTGCTAGAGTTCCTCATATAGATGGTGTATGTAGAATGTTTAGGCATAACGTTATTAACTCACCTATAAAATGTTAAATAACATATTCTGGAATGTCCTGAAGAGAAATGGAATGAATGTGAACACAATTATGTGACTATGCTGTCGTGCATTCTGTTGGTTATTATTTCTCTATTTTTCTGGCCTGTGTTTAATTTCTGTACTCAATAGAGCACCATCTTATGGTTATATTGGGCAGCTACACTTCTACCCTGGGGTATAGCTAGCATCTCATATTGTATGTATACCTCCAGTGAATCAGATGTAGTGTACTTTGGAAGAGTCCATAATGGTTAATCTTGATTGTCAACTCGGCTGTTTTGGTGGTTGACAGGAGATTACCTATTGATGTGCCTGTGAGGGCATTTGCAGAGGATTAGGTCTTTTGGACAATGTAGTAGTGAGCAGATTAATCCATTCTTAGGCTCAAAAGTTGAATAGAATAATTTGAGAAGATGGAATTGTGGAATACAGGGCATGGACAAAGGAAGTAGGCCACTTGGGGCCTTGTGCTGGGAACTGCACCCTATACTGGTCTCTTCTTGTCATTGGTCCACACAGATTCCAGGCCTTGATAATATGAACTTCTGTGCTTTTCTCCTACCCACTACTACAGATTTATTCCTGAGAAACTGTGAGCATAAATAAATAAGTTGCTCTTTATCAGGACTGTCCATCACACTACTGTATTCTCTGAGCCTCTGCACACTTGCTAGGCTCTGACATCCCATAGCATCTGTGATAAATGCTGACTGAGAAGCAGTCACATTGGTGCTGGTGAGATGACTCATCAGCTAAAGGCACTTGCCACGAAGCCTGGCAACTTGAGTTTGATCCCCAGGATCCAAACAGTGGAAGGAGAACTGATTTCCTAAAGTTGTTCATGGCATGCACACACACAAATGCACACACAAAGAAAAAAATATAGTATGATAACAACAACAACAAAACCAGCTACATTATCGGGAGTAGAGACCTTACTGGTAGAATGTCACTGTCCTCTTCACAGGAGACTGTGCAGTGACACTTCTGTGTGTTGATCATCACAGAGTGGGGAGGCTTAGGTGATAAGTGTTATATGCGTATATTTTATCATTGTTCCTCTCTGTCAATTTGTATGTGTGCATTTTGTGGTTATTCAAAGATGGCTAGGTAATTCTGTAGAGACAGTCACTTGAATCATTCAGTTACCAGGTCACATAACAAAAAGCTGTTGCGATCACAACACATCAAATCAATTCTGGGAGTGATATACCTTGTAATCACGCAATGCAAATAATCAAACCCAATAAGCAGGCGAACCTTCAATGTCATCAAGCAGAACTCCAGCTACAAGTAGCTATGATAGCCTTAAATCAGCCCTTCAACTCACATACCTCAGCTATGATAGTCACTGATGCACTTCCCACGCCTAGCTGAACATTAAGCACCCAGAATAATGCTGCTCCAATATGTGGGAAGTCAACTGATTAAATTAACCACTGAGTAATATTTGAAAATCATCCATGGATTAAAAGAAAATGTGTCAAGTGCATGAACAAAGGCACCTGCTCTCATATTCTTTCTGATAGTAGTGTTTTCTCCAGGCTCACCTGTCATCAGCCATATTTGTGAGAGTAGACCTAGAGATGGATGAGAGCTCCATGCCTGCCTAAGTGAACTGCGATTAGTGATAGGACAATAATGACTGGCTATGCTAAGATGTATCACTTTAAAAAAAAAAACAATTCCCAATGTATATATCTACAATACAACTCCCACACCTAAGGCTCAGGGATCATTGTGGAAGTGGAGGCAGAAATACTGTAAGAAACAGGGGAACATAAAGTTTACTGAGATTATATCTCCTAGGAATGTTAGACGCTACACCCATAAAGTCTCACCAACATGACTACCTAAACTTTAGGTGAACAAGGACAATGACAATAGACACACTAACATGGACATGGACAAGAAAGCCCATGACTGAACCCTACACAAAGAACTACAGGCAATTAAGGAATGCTGAGAGCAGGGAAAATAGTCTTCCCCAGGGAAGATCCCTCAGATTGCTTATCCAATACAAAATGGCCAGCCCTGAAAACATATATACGAGTAACTTTATATAGGCTGTGCAGGCTGTACTTAAGTATTTAGAAATATATACATAAACCGTTAATGAAAAAGAGGCCAAAAATTAGAAAAAGAGAAAGGAGGGGTATCTAGGAGGGTTTAGAGGGAGGAAGGGGAAGTGATAAATGATGTAATTATACTATAATCTCTAAAAATAAAATAAATATTTTTAAGAGATCTTACTAGTCACTTGCTACACGCTTATCACTGCTGATGTACCCCTGTCATGGAGACACAAAAACAACATTCTTTGTGTGAAGCAACACAGTCTTTGGAATAGTAGGACAGAGAAGAAAGTAGTAAGGGCAGTGTCTTCTTTTCTTTTCTTGATGCTTTGCTAAAATATCCTGGCAGAAGCAATTGACGGGAAACCTTGTTTATTCTAACTCTTGGTTCAAGGTACAATTGGTCACAGTGGGGAAATGAAGGCAGGGGGAGCTTGAAGTCATTGGCCATATCACACGCACACCCCACAAGTAGAGCAAATGAATAAATGCAAAGCAGAGCTCAGCTCCCTTTCTCCATTTTATACAGACCAGAAACTCCTGCCCTGGGGAATGGTCCTACCTATAATTAAAATGGGTTTACCCTGTCAATTAACATAATCAAGATAACTTTCTACAAGCATGTCCAGAGGCCCTTTCTCCAGATGATTCTAGATACTGTCCAGTTGACAATTAATACTAAATATCATAGACACAAATACACATAGACACAATGGGTGCATGGCTTAGGAAACTGGGGACCATTTAATTCTACTCTCTAGCTGGATACAGTGGCACATACCCGTAATCACAGGACTTATAATGTGAAGTCAGGAGAATGACAATTTTGAATGCACCTTAGGTTTTAGAGACCATGGCTCAAAAAGAAAATGAAATCTTTTTCCTGGAAACAGACCTCTTGTTAGCTGAAATTATTGTCTAACATGTTTTCATGGAGAACCCCTTCTTCAAACTTTGGGGAATTTAATTCCATTCTACAAGCAGAACACAAGAATCCCCAAAGCTTTGGATGTGGGTGTCCAGCTAAGGGACCAGATTTTTTTTTAAGTATCAAGCTCTGGATGTCAAGCTTAATGTCCTACCTCATCATCTGTTTGTCACATTGCCTATTTTTATTGGCTAGAGCTTGTGTGATATGCTGAACAACCTGTAGGTAAACATAATGTGTCTTGAGAGGTAAGTCAGTGCCCATCAGCTAGTAGATGCTGCTTAGTGCATTAGTAAAATTAACAGGGCTAAGGAGTAAGGCTTATCATAATGTGTGCATGAGATCAGCAGGAAGAACAGAGTAGTCCTTGTATTTTAAACTTCTCAGAGCTGCGTTTGTGTCAGATAACCTTTTAGGACAGTGGTTCTCAACCTTCCTAATGCGGCAACCCTTTAATACAGTTCCTCATGTTGTGGTGACCCCCAACTGTACAATTATTTTTGTTGTTACTTCGTAACTGTAATTTTGCTACTGTTATGAATTGTAATGTAAATATGTTTTGGAGATAGAAGGTTGACCTAGGTGTTACAACTCACAGATTGAAAACCACTGTTTCAGGAGCCTCCTTGTTAGCTTGGGTCCTAAAGAAACTTAACATGTGAGTACAGCCTGTTCAAACTGAGCCACACTACAGGTAAAATGGGACAGCAGGATCCAAGATCTACCTAGGCAGGCTGTGTCACAGGACACAATCATTGAAAGTCAAATCCTTGTAGTTCCACGAGGACGATGGATTAGTGGGAGCTACTTAAAATAGTCTTCCCTTCTTCCCTATTCACAAAAGTCAATTAAAATGTGCATGGCAAGAAACTGCCTGTTCAGAGCTATGAAATTGATAGAATTATTTTTAAGTACATTTAAGCTTAGTGGAGTCCCTTAAACCTGTTGTACCACCAGCACAGTCATGAGAAAGGAAGAGAGGACTAAAAATTAAAAAGGTAGAAGAAACAGGACATCCAGAAGAAAGAGGATGTAGACAAGGACTGGGTCATAATACCCAAGGAGAGAGGAGCAAAGGGTCCCCTGTGAATTGAGCACTAAGCCCATTTTTCAAAAGTGAAGAAACTTCTAGAATTTGGGTGCAGAGCAGTTTCTACATAGAGCGGGCTCACCAATGTGAAGGTTAATTATGAGGCAAGAAAATGCCCCCACGAGGTAAGGTTTTCTGTTGCTGCTTTTTGTTGGCATCTCCAGGAGCCTGCGAATACAGAAGAGGCCCTTTGATAGCCATGCTGGCAGTAGTCGACTCTCCCTGTGATCCAGCAGGTTAATGTACCGCTGCCAACCCTCCAGAGTGAGGCAATCAGATGCACTGCTTGATAGAAATAAAATGCAATGTGGGGATGAGGAAGGGAGTCTGCGGTTGGTAGCTCAGCTCCTGGCAAAACCCTCCTCCAATCAAGCCCTCCCTGGAAGGCAGTATTAGCAGAGTGGCTTAGGGGCACCTGTGATGCGGAGATTAATCTCCCTTTTTTGTTTTCTTTCGGGTCTCTCTAGGCACTGCTGAGTGCAAGAATTTACGTTGGCTTCCTTCCTAGAAGGGAGCTACAGGCTGCAGAAAGAGGATGTGTCATCAGATGTCACCTCTCACGGTGTCTCTGTGGCTGTCTGTCTGTCGCTCTGCCCCTCCTTGCCCACCAGCTCTCCTTTCCACACTCTTCTGTGATGTGATGCTGCGCCCAGAATCTTTGTCTCTCCACAGAGCTATGGTAACAGCTCTGATGCCATACCCACAAAGGCACTCTCTTCTTCCCTGGTATGTCAGCTCAGACCTTTTAGAGAGAAATTAAGTGAATAAAGGGAAAGGGAGCTGGGCTCTGGTCACATGTCACTGTGGGGCTGAAGCTTCTTCCCGCCGAATGCAGACATCTGTGGCAAGTTATCTAATGGCATGAGGACTATCTTTAGAGATCATTTTGAAATGTTGAACAACCACTGTCCCACAGTGCCTTGCAGCATTTGCTGTGGAATCCTTTTTTTTTTTTTTTTTTTCTGCAAAGTAAAAATCTCACTGTAATGAACTAGTGGATAGGCTTCTATTGTCTGGGGGGGTCAGGGTAAAGAAGCTTAGAGCCAGCACTGCTTACTCCAGCACCACCCTGCACATGCGCATACTATTCTGAGTGGGTGGAGGGAGTAGTAGAGGTTGCCTAGTCCTAGAAGGTGGGTTATTCCAGCAGAAGTCTGCGGTAGTTTGCTAAATTGTCAGAGTGGCTCTCTTCCCCAGCACATATCTGACTATTAATCACCATGACACGCTGAACACCACTTGTGACTTTTTTTCTTGTTCTTTCCAGGCTGGTTACAATTAGGTTGTGCTTTTAGATCTTAGAGCTTTGATAATAAGGTTCTTAGTATTCTAGAGAAGGGCTTAGGGAAAAAAAAAATAGTGCTCGCTAGTGATTTCTTCCCATTTCTGCTGGGTCCAGTGGCTGAGGAGTGACTTCACAGTAGCATCTTATCTCCCCCAGTATGTTGATTTTTAGCAAAACAGCAAAGGTCCTTTGGACCTAAGAGTCAGTATCCTAGAAAATGGCATCTACACTTGACTGGAAAGCTGGTACCAAAAACAGTGTTCTAGGCATTTCGGGGGAGGCTGGAATATAGAGGCAGAGGTCCTATTCCTGACTCCTTCCCTGGCTATTTCCACATCCTGCTGAGCTGAGCCCAGCCATGCTTCATTTATAAGAAGCATGCTAGTGTCTATCTCATGTGCTGTTAAATAGATGTGAGATGTCACCCCTATTTATTATAACAGCACAAAACTCTTGCCTGAAGAGTCACCTTGACGAGAGATAGATTCTTGTGAAGAATCACAACCAGAAAGCTAGAGAAGCATAAAATAGAGCTCCGAGTTTATATTCTGTGCATTTTCATTGGCTTTTCATGTGGCCTTTCGGAGAATTAGATTTCCATTTTGTTATTGTTAATTGATGAAGTTTCACAGATTGATTGGGAAATAGGACACGAGCTGAGAATGTGGGGTATGTGAAAGGTCTCACACAAACTTTTGCAGGGATTAGTGTGTTCAGTGAAGACAACAGGATTAATTGCTCATCTTCCATTTCTCACCGATGCCTTTTTCTGACTCCAGAGCCAGTAATAAGAACCATTGGCACATTGAACTGCATTTTTCTCTGTTGAATTATCGACTAATTGATTTATTTCAGACATGGCCTTTCTACTTTCTGTTCCTGGGCATCCTGCAGCGAGTTTTGTTACCTTCTTGGCTCTGTTTATGCTTCCCCATCGTGCATGTAACTGGAAACTTGGCATGCAGCAGATGGGGGAGATACATTCTATAGATATCAAAGTTTCTTGGTTAAATGCCATTCTCTTTTGAGGTAAATGGCTCCCAAGACCCTGAAGGTTTTGGAAATAGGCTCTAAATAACCTCTTTTTCAATGTGAGCACAGGGCTCAGCGGAGAAAGGTTATTTCAGAGGCCCTCAAGGTTAAAGTTGTTACTTTTCCAGATGGCTTCTATCTGGTTCTTGGGATTATATTGATCCTCCCTATGGCCAATCTCCTAGTACCAAGAATAGCAAGAAGTGGAAGCCAGCCACAGTGAGGGCATGTAGAGATTGAAGGGTTAGGTCTGGAGCATATAGGGTCTATCACAGTCCTGCGGTGGCAACTCCAGGAAAAACAAGTCCATTCCCAGGACTGCTTATCATCTTTATTTCCCATTGCATCAGTCACTGACCTCCTGAGTCCTCCTTTCTTCTTCTTCTACTTGCATCATGTTTGAAACCTTCCACAGAGTTGTTGATGTAGTAGCTGCTCCAACTCCAGCTGCCATCAGGTCTAGTAAGCTCCTTGGAACTGCTTTGAAGATGGCCACATTGGCAACTGAAACAAGGAGAAAACCTGGCCTCAAATGAAAAGGGTGGGCTCTGCCTTAGCTTAACCTTAGAACATGCAACTTGGCTAGCTCTAGCTCATGTTCCCCTTGCAGGGAACCAGGTCTGCCTTGCCGTTTCCGAGTGCTCTGCCAACCTGAAGCCCGGCAGCACTGTGACTGCAAAGTCTACTTCTGTTCGTGCTTGCTCAGTGTTGCATGGACACATCCCTGCACTTTCATTTAGGCCCTCTTACCTCCTGCTTGTACATTGAGCATTTGTTACTCATCGCCACACTTTTTGTTTGTTTGTTTTTTTTGAGACAGGGTTTCTCTGTGTAACAGCTCTGGCTGTCATGGAATTCATAAAATCCACAGGAAAGATCCACTTGAGGGGCAGGAGGCAGTGTTTTTGCTTTTGTTTATTTGGGTTTTTTTTTCTTTTTTCTTTTTCTTTTTTTTGCCTTTAACATTTGGAAGGTAGATTCCACTATGAGAGAGGAATCCTGAGGTGAAGGAAATGTATTTCTCTTGAGTTGTTGTGTGATTCTTGCACTAAATGGTCATACATTGTGGTTCTAGTCACAAACTGTGAAAATGTCTAGCCAGTTCCCCATCCAATACATTTATCACATCTTTCTTTGTAGACCCCAATAACACAAGGCGAGGCTCTCCCCAACCCATCTCCAGTGCAATAACAGCCGCTACAAAGCCACTCAGGCAAACGGCCCACTCCCTCAAGGGAGCACTTTTGGAGTTGACCCTAAAGCACAACTTCAGTCAGGAATAAGGATGCTCAATTGTTCATAAACCCGACATTTATTACTTGGAGATGTGTTTTTTGTTTTTTGTTTTTGTTTTTGTTTTTGTTTTTGTTTTTTTTCCTCCACAGCACAAGCCTGTCTTTACAATTTTATCAAATGACATGCTGCTTCTATCATGTCCCACTTTCTCCATTGGCTGCGGCCCCTCACCCCCGCCCCCACCACCTGTGGACTTGGTGTGGCTCAGCAGGGCAAAACCTAGGGCCATCACGCAGAAAGGCAGGACTCCTGGGTAAGGGCCAGGCAGATGTCCAGAGCAGGTGTGGGCTCTGGTTTTCTTCTTTTATTTATGAGGCGGCTGTTGAGTGAGAAGGTAAATAATTGTGGCTTCCCCCTTTGAAATGCGCTGGCTCTCTTTGGCATTTTCTAGATTGCAGGTTAAAGCGGAATGCAGAATAAATCTTTCACAAGCATTCCAAGACCCAAAGTGGTTAACCAATCACAGCAACTCAGCAATCAGCTCCCTTCTGAAAGGAGGAATAAGTATGCTATAGATCTACATAGTTCTCTGCTTTTAACTTGCAAGCCCCCTAATATCCGAGTCCCTAGTGCCTCCTGCCTTGCTTCCCCTGAAGTCCAATGTGAAGAATTAATAGTTCAGAAGCCAGGTCACATTTTTTTTTTTTTTTATATTATGTAGGGAGA
This sequence comes from Peromyscus eremicus, assembly GCF_949786415.1. NCBI lineage: Eukaryota > Metazoa > Chordata > Mammalia > Rodentia > Cricetidae > Peromyscus > Peromyscus eremicus. Next base: position 24,165,997 of record NC_081422.1, read on the forward strand.
GAATTTCAGACGTAGCCTTTCCCAGCTCAGAACCACAGATAGTCTCTAGGACCCTCATATAACCTAAAGTAAGGATAATGAAGTGGCAGAACTGGGAATCGTCTAAAATAAGCATAATAGAAGTCCATTGATAGTCTCCAATACATGTGCTGCTAACTTGTTATAAGAAAAAGCTACATTACTGGTGATTCATACACAATGATAGGCATGATAAATAAACCCAACCCTGTAATGTACCTCCATTTGACTTGAAAGAGACCCTTTTCTTTGTGGATGGATCTGCTGATTGGGAATTGGTATCTTCCTAAATAGACAAAACTCAAGACTTGTTGTGATGAAGTCCAGTTTGATTGCATTAAAGTCAATCACAAGGGTGACGGTTGTTATTATGAAGCAGCATACACCTAAAATCCTTGCAGAGTTTTATGGTTTTTCCTTTCTCTACTACACTTTTTCCCAAACCTACTTCAACTTCAGGACCCCTCCCCCTGTCCCATTTTGTTTTATTGAATTGTCTCAAGATATTCTGCTTAATTTCCCAAGAATCAGAAATTTTCGTTTCATACTCATACTGTGTCATTGCATGAGGGGTTTAAGTAAATGCATAACTAAAGGAGAACGTGTGCCTCCTAACAACAGGCTTGGGGAAAGTTGAAATGGACTCTGGGTAAGCACGTGGCTCCGTTCATAAATGCCTTGGAGGCTTAGTAAAGCACAGGGAGATGGTGAGATAGAACAGAAATTCAGTGCATGGCAGACCATGACTGCATGAGGGACAGGGGGAGTACACAGTGCCAGGTGACTGGGCACGTCAATCAAGTGGAAGTCAAGCAGAAATCAGTCAAGAGCGTTGTTAACGCACCCCGAACCTGGAGCCAGGCTTTCCAGATTCACGTGCTAATATTAGCTGTTGACCTCTGACAAATCTCATAACTTATTGGGTCTTTCATTTACTCATGTGGAAAACAAGGACATACATCACTAACCTGCGTGATCACACACTCACCACTTGGGACCCTTTAAGAAGATCAAATGAAGTAATATATATGGTTGCCCTGGTAACTATAAACAGTCTGCAAATAGATACTTCTTGTCAACCTTTCACTTTGAAATAGTTTCAAACTTACAGAAAATTAGTGAAATTTCCACAGATACACGTTCAAGAGTGGTTAACTGCTATTAACATTTCTCAATATGATTTTATCTTTTCTGTGGATGGATAGATGGATGGATAGATAAGTAGATAGATAGATAGATAGATAGATAGATAGATAGATAGATAGATAGATATAGATAAAGCACATAGTGTATGTAGTAATAAATATTTTTCCAGCCGCAATTTTAGATTAAGCTGAAAATGCCATGCCCTTTCTCTAAATACATCAGTGTTTATTTCCCAATAACAAAATAATCTCTTCAGATTATAAAAATCACACTATTTAATCTTGAAATAAGACTATTGCTTAACATACAGTAGGTGGTAGAAATTTTCAAGTACTGTTGTCCTTTATAAACTTGTTTCCTATCCTGAATCTAGAACAAGACCACACTGTCCCTTCACAGCTGCCAGAGCTCTTTAGTCCCTTGGCTTTTCTTTTTCTTCCAAGACATTGGCATTTTTAAAAAGATTTCTTTATTTTATCATATATACAGTGTTATGACATGTATGCCTGCACACCAGAAGAGGGCATCGGATCCCATTATAGATGGTTGTGAGCCACCATGTGGTTGCTGGAAATTGAACTCAGGACCTCTGAAAGAGCAGCTAACAGTCAGTGCTCTTAACCTCTGAGCCATCCCTTCAGCCCAGCATTGGCACTTTTATAGAATGTCCTTATATGGCCTGACTATCTGGGTTTTCCAAAATTTTACACACTGAAATCCTAATCCTCAGATTAGAGTATTGAGAGGTGTGACCTTTAGGATATTGTTAGGTTGTAAGGGTAGAACCTGGCGTCATGGGACTAGTGCTGTGTATGAAGGAGTAGGGAAGGGTTTCAGTGCCTTTCACAGCACAAGACAAAGATGTCCCTATAATCCAAATTTCTTTGGACCACCAGCTCCCAAATAATGACATGGAGACTTCTTATTAAATATGAAAGCTTGACCTTAGTTTAGGCTTGTTCCCAAGTAGCTCTTAGCACCTAAATTAACCCATTTATATTAATCTACATTCTGCCCCATGGCTTGCTATCTCTCCTCAGTACCGTATGTCCTACTTCCTCTGAGTCTCACTAGCTAATCTCTACCTCTCTGATTCCTTCCCAGAGCTCCTATCTAGGAAGTTTCAAGTATCCTCTTCTACCTAGCTATTGGCCGATAAACCAATTTATTAAACCAATCAGAAGGTGCCTTGGCGAAGACATATCTTCCAGTGTACAAAAAGATTATCTCACAACATGTCCTGTTGTGCCCTTGTGCCTGGATTCAGACTATTTGTTTTGTGGCATAAATCTGTGATGTGCCCTTCATGGTGCATCATATCACAAAGCACACATCTGTTTCTCTCCTTATTCGTGATGCTATCAGAAACCTCTCAGTTAAGGTGCTCTGTCATGATTATCCACTGTGTTTTGTATGACTTCTCCTACTGGAATAAGTAAGTAGTTTCCTAAAAGATATTTTGAGACTATGAAAATACCTTGTCTCTGTCAAAGTCTTACCCACCTGTTTTAGCATCCATTGATGACTGGGGAGTTGGCTGTTACTAAACCCTGAAGTGTATTGATACTATTACAAAGCTGAAGGTGAAGAGTTGATCTTATGGAGAGATGCTCTTGGGAAGGGGCTTGTGGAACAACTAGAAAATGGAAGAAATTCCCCTTGCCAGCTTTTATTTGGCTATGAGCTTGGAATGAGGATATTTTCATTGTGGTTGACCTGGAAAGTGAGAGGGAGTGCATGATTATGTTAGGTGCCTCCTGTCTGAAGTCCCTTCTGCCTACCATTGCTTTTCTCCACTAGTCTACCATGGACATCCTCAGTGATGCCAGCTTTTATTTGGCTATGAGCTTGGAATGAGGATATTTTCATTGTGGTTGACCTGGAAAGTAAGAGGGAGTGCATGATTATGTTAGGTACCTCCTGTTTGAAGTCCCTTCTGCCTACCATTGCTTTTCTCCACCAGTCCGGCATGCATATCCTCAGTGAAAGATCTTCTACTTATCACTGCTATTCTCCATCCATCCATCACGTACATGCCCAACCTGCAGGCACTTCCTCCCTAGGTTTCCTTACTCTACCTGCCTGGGAACTACTCTCCTGAAACTGATGACACCATTGACTAACTGCATGCCTGTACACAGCAAACTGATGTACAGACAATGCGTGGGTGGGTGATGTGGTATAGCTTAACCTCCCAAGTATATTCTCCCCATCTAGAAATTGGGGGCTGTTAATATTGAATGTATAAGATTATTGGAAAAAGTAAACAGATGATACATTAAAAGTCCTTCTTAGGTGTAAGTGTTTAGGAAAAATGTGAATTCTCACTCTACTCCGGGAAAACCTCTGTTTCATCTAGCAGAATTAAAGGTTGGATAAGCACACATATTTGCTCTCTTTAACTTTTCTCTCCTCCCTGATATGGGAGGAAAGATTTCACTGGTTTCTGAGTCTGACATTCCCTAGGCCACACTGAACTTCAATTAAACTTAAAGGAGGTCTGGCATTTCTCCCTCCCACTGCCAAGTCCACATGGTGTTGATGTAACATGTTCTCCTGATCTAGCAAGGCTTCTACAAGACTCCATGGTTGGGGTTGCAAGCCCAGATCCTCCTCATCCGGGCCATGGAGACGCTCAGTTTTGTTCCTCTATTGTACTTGTGGGTCCTTCAGAATGTAGTCACAGGGTACTTGTCGTTGGCCTTGCAGACCCAACTTCTCCCCAGGCAAGGCCATGGGACCTGAATAGGATGAAGTTGGGAGGAAGCCCAAAGGCTTATCTCTGGGGCTAATGGAAGTGGCTATCATTCTCTTTTGGTCTCGACCTCCATCGTTTCTGCTCTTCCCAAAGACACCAGGAAGAAGCAGGATGTAAGTGACGAGTAAAAGAAAAAGCAGCCTGTAAGAACAGCCTATGGTATAAATATAATAATTAATAGCGAATGATAAGATTACATTATTTGAAAGGTTTCCCAAGGGAGGGATGTTTATGACCTCGGCTCGGCATATGTGCCATAATATTCATAGTCCCACATTCACATACTCAAGTGCATATGCATATACACAAATGTACACACAAGTGGATGGGCACACACACAAGAATGGTGAGAACACATTCAGAGGACACAGGGCCAGCTTGATGGGAAATGAAGTTCAAGCAATTTAAACTAATTGTAATACATTGGATGAAATAAAATTTCATGCTCACAGGAGTATCTAACATGCAAGGAAACAACTAACCAGGAGTCGGAAAACAGGAAGCATTTTCCTACAGAAAAATACCAAATGTCAACGTGTAGGGAATGATGGAGTTAGGGGAAAAAACAAACAAACAAACAAAACCCAACACACTATAGTCAGCCAAAGCTGAGTCTTTTGGGCTGGAAGGTGGTGGGATTCACATTCAGGAGCTTATTTGTTAACATTGGAATTTTCTGTTTCAGAGCAAAATACATTATCTCTGTGGTATGATGAGAAATCCAAGGAGCAGAGGAAGAAATCGCAGAGTTAGAGCCAGGCAATACCTACTTGGGTATCCAAGTTGTTGGGAATGACAGACAAACAGATCCATTACTTAGCAAGGCAGTGCTGTGTCAACGCAATTAATGACATGCTGCAAGGCTCTGGTACCTAGAAACTGGAAGCATTCAAGCAGTATGGGGTAGTGTCTGCCTTCTTCTCTTCCTTGCCTCTCACTAGGTAAACATCATTTACTCCTCTAAGTATTTACAAACTAACTGACGTCATGTGTGGTCCTTATGTATGTACATCACAAATAGTATCTCCTTAAAGAGGCCTGCATCTAACTCTCGTGGAATTCTCACTTAAAAGAACATTTTGACCAGCAGAAGCTACAGGAAATAGAGACAGTTTTCAAACTGGGCCAGTGCAATGCGGGTGTAAGGTATGTTTTTGTTTACCTTTGTATATGACTTAGTTTTTGTGATAGCAAGCACAATACCATATGTATAAAACATGAGAAACTGAGGGTTTTAAAGTAACTGAGTCAGTTGTGTAGATGCTGTCATGAAGTGTTGAACCCACAAGCAGCTGCAGTAGTATGGTGGTATAATGAGGAGAGATGATGATGGTGGTGGTGACGATGATGGCAATGATTGTGATCCTCGTGGTTAAGCTGATGTTGATAACAATGATAATGATGATAGTGATGATGCTGACAATAAAGTCAGTGATGATGATGATCATGATGATGATGGTGGGGATATATGATGACAATGGTAAAGATACTGATGGGGATGATGGCAGTGGCCATGATGATGAAATATGATGATGATATCGACATTACTCTTTGTAAGAAGAAACATAATCCTGGAAATGTAGATGATTATTGTTTATCACCTTTTATCATGGTAGGCAATGACCTATAATTCAGGTTTAAAATATCCTAATGATCCATTCCACTTTCTTCAGTTATTTCTCATGTTCTAATTACTTCTCTTCTGCACTCTTCTTATAATTACCCTAGTCATTGTGCTTTACTATTGGGAAGAGCAGATTCCTTTAAAACTGGATATGAAGCCACATCTATTTACACCTATAATTGGTAGTACCTTCTGCCTGTACTGTCAGTTAACTGAAATCAACTGTGATCTGAAGGACATTAAATGAGAAATTCCAGAAACAAAAGTTGTGGATTGCATGTTGTTTCCAGTGTCTAGAAATTTAGAGCTGTCCTGCTTTGACTCCCTTGGGATATGAGTCATTCTTTTACCTAGTGTATCCTCCTCATTAGTTACTTAGTAGCCATTTCAGTTAGTATATTAACTCCCAATGCCACAATGCCATTGTTCAAATAGCCTTTATTTTACTAATTAATGGTCCCAGGGTGTAAGAAAAGTGATGCTGGCAGTTTTATTGTAATGTGGTATTAATTATAATTTTATTATTGTTCTATTTTATTATTAGTCATTATTTATTCATTTATTTATTTATTTTTCATTTATTTTACATCCTGACCACAGTTTACCCTCCCTCCTCTGCCTTGTTCCCTCCCCCACCCTGTGCCTCCCTTCTGCCCCTCCTCCTCTCTGCCCCACCCCCATACATTCCTCTGTTTCTGGTCAGAAAGGGGCAGGCCTCCCATGGGTCTCAACAAAGCATGGCATATCAAGTTGAAGTATGACTAAGCTCCTTCCTTTGTTTTCAGGCTGAGCAAGACAACCCAGTAGGGGGAATAAGTTCCCAAAATGCTCAAGCATTAGGGACAGGCACTGATTCCCCTGCTAGGAGTCCCACAAACAGACCAAGCTACACAATTGTCACATGTATGTAAAGGCCCTAGGTCAGTCCCATGCAGGCTCCCAAGCTGCTGTTCCAGAGTCTGTGAGCTCCCAGATTAGTTATTTCTGTGGGTTCCCTTGTGATGATCTTGATCCCCATGGCTCATACAATCCTTCCTCCCTCTCAACAGTATTCCCCAAGCTCAGCCCAGTGCTTGGCTGTGGATCTCTGCATTTGCTTCCATCAGTTACTGGATGAAGGCTCTCTGATGACAACTAGGATAGTTTAGGTACCCCCTCCACTCTTCCTAGAAGTCTTAGCTGGGGTCATCCTTGTGGATTTCTGGGAGTTTCCTTGGCACCAGGTTTCTCCCTAATCCTAAAATGTTCCCCCATCAAGACATCTCTTTTGTTACTATCCCCTTCTGTCCCACCCCCAACAGCCCAAACCCATCCCTTATATTCCCATCCCTGCAACCCCCTACCCCCAGTTTACCCAGATATCTTCTATTTCCCCTTCCTAGGGAAACCCATATGCCCCTTTTGGGGCCTTCCTTCTTACCTAGCTTCTCTGGGGCTGTGGATTGTAACCTGGTTATCCTTTACTTTACAGCTAATATCCACTGCGAGTAAGTACATACCATGTTTGTCTATCTGGGTCTGGGTTACCTCACTCAAGATTATTTTTTTCCTAGTCCCATCCATTTGCCTGAAATTTCATGATGTCATTGGTTTTTACAGCTAAGTAATACTCCGTTGTGTAAATTTGCCACTTTTTTTTTTCATCCATTCTTTGTCTGAGAGGCATCTAGGTTCCATTTCCAGTTTCTGGCTGTTACAAATAATTCTGCTATGAACATAGCTGAGCAAGTGTCCTTGTGGTATGGTTGAGCATCCTTTGGGAATATGCCCAAGAGTGGTATCACTAGGTCTTGAGGTAGATTGGTTCCCAGTTTTCTGAGAAACTGCCATATCTATTTCCAAAGTGGCTGTACAATTTTTCACTCCCACCAGCATTGGAGGAGTGTTCTCTTTACTCCACATCCTCTCCAACATAAGTTGTCATTAGTGTTTTTGATCTTAGCCATTCTGACAGTTATAAGATGGTATTTCAGAGTTGTTTTGATTTACATTTCCCTGGTGGCTAAGGATGTTGAACAATTCTTTAAGCGTATCTCAGCCATCTGAGATTCTTCTGTTGAGAATTCTCTGTTTAGATCAGTGCCTCGTTTTTTTAGTTGGATTATTTGGTATTTTGATGTATAGTTTCTCGAGTTCTTTATATATTTTGGAGATCAGCCCTCTGTTAGATGTGGGGTTGGTGAAGATCTTTTCCCATTCTGTAGACTGTCACTTTGTCTTATTGACAGTGTCCTTTGCCTTACAGAAGCTTTTCAGTTTCAGGAGGTCTCAGTGTCTGTGCTACTGGTATTCTATTCAGGAAGTTGTCTCTGGTGCCAGTATATTCAAGGCTACTTTCCATTTTTTTCATCTGTCAGGTTGAGTGTGACTGAACTTATGTTGAGGTCTTTGTTCCACTTGGACTTGAGTTTTGTGCAGGATGATAGATATGGATCTGTTTACATTTTTCTGCATGCTGATATCCAGTTATACCAGCACCATTTGTTGAAGATTTTCTTTTTCCTATTGCATAATTTGGTTTCTTTTTAAAAAAAATTAGATGTTTATAAGTGTATTTATTTATATCAGAGTCTTCAATTCAATCCCATTGACCCACCTGCCTTTTCTTATGCCATATTATTAGTCGTTTTTAATCTTTTATGTGCCTAACTTATAAATTACTCTTTATCACAAGTATGTATGTATATAATTAAACATAGTATTTATAGGATTCAGTATTGTCCACAATTACAGGTATCCATTGGGAATCTTAGAACATAACCCCCATAGATAAGGGAGGGGTACTATATATACAGTTAGAACTACTAGTCCTCTATATTTGGGATTTCTACAACTAGTGCTTGACCCACATAGCCATTACCACCTTGCTCATGAGGATAGGGCATAAGTTGTATTTGGAGGGCATCTGATGATTGAAACTAACCTTTCCCAAGAGGCTCTCTCCTTTACAGGATACTAAGTTCATGTTTTCACCTACATTTGCCTCCCAGCTGTTGAGATGTTCTTTTGCATGCTCTTTGCTGCCTGCAATGTGGTAAGACTGTAGCAAGACCACTTGTCTACAGTGAGGCATTCCTCATCAACATTAGCTACATGGTCTAGGGCTGTATAGAATGCTGAAAATAGGCTAATTCTTTTATCTAGATTATAAATTTTTTGTTTTTCGAGACAGGGTTTCTCTGTGTAGTTTTGATGCCTGTCCTGGATCTCACTCTGTTAGACCAGGCTGGCCTCGAACTCACAGATATCTGCCTGCCTCTGCCTCCTGAGTGCTGGGATTAAAGGTATGCACCACTGCTGCCTGGCTAGACTATAATTTTGTTAATGGTTGTGCTATCCAACTGTGTGCTCTAGTATCAAACAAGTAGCCAAACAATGTTCTAGTTTACCTAACTGAGAAGGAATGGGGAGAGTTAGATGATCTATGGTTTCTTTGAAGAATGAATCTATGAAGTATATAAATCATTCTAGCCCTTAGAACAGCATCTCTTAAACTCATCCCCTTTGGGCCTTTTAAATGACCCCAGTGTATTTGTCAGAATTCTCTATAAGTACAGATTCACTAAATATAAGAACTCATTAAGTCAGCTTTAAAATAGTAACAACAGCAGAATCAATCTCACATGTGAGCTTGGAACCTGGTAGTTACTTGATTCTTGAAGCTGGGTGCTCAGCAATAAGAGTAGTCACCCAATGTCTGTCTTTCACTAAGGGAAAGGAAGTGATGCTCATAATTGGTGGTAGTTGCTTAGTCCACAAGGCTGAGTGCCTCAGGAATCCCCCTCTGCTACTGGAAACCCAGAAGTTTCCTGGAGAGTTGTTGTTTCTTAGTCTAAATGAAAGACTGGAGACACTGGTTCGGATAGCGATGAAGGAATCATCATCATCATCATCATCAGCAGCAGCAGCAGCAATAAAGCAAATTAACACAGCAGGGAAATGGAAGGGCAAGTAAGCAGAGGGCAAGATGTTCTGCTTTCTGCCTCACCCTTTGTAGCTGGAGGACTGCCAGAAGATACCACCTTCATTTGGGATGTACCTTTCCACACCAATCAAGACAATTAGGACAGTTCTTCATGTAAGGCTCCCTACTCAAGTGATTCTGATTTGTGCCAAGTTGCCATTAAAAACCAACAATAATAACCCACCCCTTGTCACCTTGACACACAAATATGTCACTCTGAAACCTATTGCCTTATGCAGGCACTCATGCCTACACATTAATTAAATAAATAAAAACTTTAAAAATGATAAAATAAGTCTTAAAAACCATAACCCTGTCCTCTACATCCCATACTTACTTTATAAACTAAGTATAATCCACTTTAAAAGTTCCTTTTGAGAACCCTCAAAAATCCCAATACTTTAAAAATCTCATATCTCTTAATTGTAAGCTCCTATTGTGATGGGTGTGCTTGGGTGTCAACTTGTCTACATCTGGAACTGAAACCCAAAAATGCAGGGTACACCTGTGAGTGACATTTTTGCTTAATTTGAAGTAGGAAGATCCACTTCTAATCTTGATTTTTTAATTAGTAAAACATGCCTTTAATCTGGATCTCAAGGTGGGAAGACACAACTTTAAACCAGGCCACACCTTCTGCTGGAAGCCTATGTGGAAACATGGAAGAAGGGAGCTTTGCTCTTTACCTGCTTGTTCTCACCTTGCTAGCATATCCATTCTTTCACTGGCATTGGAGCCTACTTCTTTGGGATTCCAGCACATAATGAAGACCAGCTGAGACATCCAGCCTTGTGAACTGAGCAATTATTGGATTCTTGGACTTTCTGTTCATAGCTAGTCATTGTTGGATTAGCAGGACCAAGCCTGTAAATCATTCTAAACCATTTGTTCTCTAATCCCCTTTGTGTGTGTGTGTGTGTGTGTGTGTGTGTGTGTGTGTGTGTGTGTATGTGTGTGTGTGTGTGTGTGTGTGTGTGTGTGTGTGTGTGTAAAGAGAGATCGAAAGAGATTCATTCTATAAATTCTGTTACTTTAGAAAACCCTGAGTTATACACCTACGAATATCAAAAACAAGTTACATATAGTCAACATATTACGGTACCAAAAGAGAAAAAAAATATCATTTTTCAAGGGAGAAAAAGGAAAAGAAAAAACAAAACCATAGCAAAAAACAATCACAGTAAAGCACTCAGGTCATATAGGTATGTAGAATGTGTGGAGAAATTCAGTATTTACTGAAAATAAATTACCAAGAAAGTTATTTCAAAGAAATTCTTTGGTATACATGTAATTTTACCATTTATTAAAGAGGAAAGCGTATTTTTATACTATTGAGATGGATGTGCTTGCTTATTTTTTCATAAGAAACTAAATATTTGTGCTGTGGAGATGGCTTAGGAGGAAAAGAGTTTACTGCATAAGGCTGGCAACCTTAGTACAGGTAACCAACATCCACAGAAAAGCTCTATGCAGCAGGAAAAGTGCAGGTGGCATCTGGGTACCCCTACTGGGAGATGAGAGACTGAGACAGGAGAATGGCTGAAAACCTTTGGGCTGGCTAATCTTGAATAGATAGTAAATTAACAGAAAGAGAGACCCTGTCTCAATCAAGATAGAAAGCAACAATTAACATGGGAGACAGTCCTCTGACTTTCACAGTCATGTGCCATGTTATGTGTGTGCTTATCTCACACATAAATTCCATATTAGCTGGATATTTGATATTGTGGTCCATAGAGCATCTTTGACAATGTTCAGAGTTTATTAATACATTGGTTTTATAACCATCCATACTGAGAATGCACACAAATGCTACAAAATGGCAGAAATATGTTTAGGGCCATTTCAGAAATTGTTGGAAATTCTATCCTAATCCCAAGCCAAAATTCACTGAATGGTTTTTTAAATTAAATTTTGGTGAGCAACTGAAAAAACAATCATTTTGAAAATCAAATATTCTCACATAATACAACATAAAGATATACTAATTTGACACATGCTGAGGAATGATGATAGGAAATTATTAGAAGTCTTCATTTAACATAATAAAATCATTATGTTTTATAAGAGCAGGAAAAATTGTAAGTACAATAAGAATCACTACATTTCATACCATGAAATGATCTTGAACCTGAGCCAAGGTGTTTTAGGCAGCATTAGCTAATGTTGAGCAGCATGAAGATGCCATGCACAGCGCAAAGAATGGATGTTGTGTGCTCAGGACCACAGCTGAAGCAAAGGCTGACACGTGGGTGAATCCTGGCAGGAACACTTTGGCCTCCTTACAAGTTTGACTTTGTATTAACATTTGGTCACTCTAGGTTCAGAAACCTTTTACTCTTGCCAAATTTTCCTAAGTCTCACATTCAATTATACAACCCCATATGGGTTCACCACCCACAGTTAAAGAAGCTAGGGTTTATGATATATTTGTAATTTACTAATACCCCCACTTTATAAAGAATACATAGCAACCCTAAAACTTTTAATCAAAATTACTTTTATTTTATATTTTAAAATGATTCATTTATTTTATTTTAGGTGTATAAGTATTTTGTACCCACACACATATCTTTACCTCATGAATCACTAGTGTCAATGAAGATGACTGAATCTTCTAGAACTGGGGTTGCAAATCGCTGCCATGTAGGTATTAGAAGCAGAAGAGAATTTGGGTCCTCTGAAAGAGCAGTGTATGTTCTTAACTTCTGAGGCATATCTCCAGCTACCCCCATGCTCCCAAGTCACTCTTTCAAAAGGCTTTAATTAAAGAATGTAGTAGAATTGTACATTATGAAATTACTTAATGAAATTTAAAGTTGAACAAAGCAGCTGTGAAATATGTTTTTGGAAACTAAAGAATATTCAGTCATGCTGTGGTTTTCATGTAAAATGCCTCCAGAGGCTCATGTATCCAAATACTTGATCCCCACTTGTGGCAGAGTTTTGAGAAGTTGTGTAAACTTTAGCAGGTTGGGTACAGTTGGAGGAAGTGGGTTGCTAGAGTGATGGGCTTTGAGGGATATAGCCTGACCCCAGTTCTGGGCTGGGATTCTTTCTGTTTCTTTATCTGCTAAGAAGTGAACAAGTCACTGCACAGTGCTGTCATCACTGAGCTAATTCATCACTGAGCACCCATGCCTACCCAGCCATGATTGTCTGTAACCCTTGAACCAGGAGCCAAATTTAACCTCACCTCCCTTATTTTTTTCAGGTGATCTGTTAAAGCAATGAAAAAACCAAACCAAACAAAACAAAATAAAACAGAACAAACAAACAAACAAATATAAAACAACTAAGATAAAACTTGGTACCAGAAGTAGGATTGCTGCAGTGTAAACATTACCTTGTGGTCCATAGGTCTTAGAAACCGATATTTCAAACTAAAGTTTCTTTGGAGTTTCAAATGAAATAAATCTTCAAATAATGTATGAGGAACTCAATGGAGATGTCATAGTAGGAATTCAGAAGACCAAAATGTTGAACAAAAATGTGAATAGTAAAGTCTAGGCTCAGGAACTTTCAGAGTTGATTAAAGAATCTATTAGGAATCTAGATGGAGACCATTCACATTATATTATGGCAAAGATGTTGGTTGTATTCTGTTCATGTCTTAAAATTTGAATGAGACTAAATTTAAAAGTTATAGCCTAAACTGTTGGAGGAAAATTCAAGATAGCATAACATTCAGGTTGAAGTATGTTGTTGCTGGGTGCTTTTGGTGAGATTTACCTTAAGAATTTAAAGGAAAAAATTAAACAAAAAGATGGAGATGGGTGTCCAAATATGTTTAAAGTTGAATAAAAGAACTGACAATGTGGATATAGTCAACAAAGTTATAACTGTTACAGAGATTAATGCAATTAAGGAGAAACCAAGGCTTTTACTGAGACAGATTCAAAGTGTGTTGATAGCAAGGCTCTACCCTTGAAAGCTGAAGCCTATAACAACAAAAGTTTATTTGAAAAACTTTCATCTGAAAGGAGTGTACTAACACAAATGAATGCCTGAGCAGAGGGAGCTGCTGTTGCTGTGGCTTACACCAACAGGACTACCTAGGGAAATATTTTTTTCAGGCTTAACTGTATAGTTACCCAGAGGTTGCCTCAGTCATGGTCCAAGAGGGTCTGGCTATTGCAAAGTCCAACAGTAGAATAAAAAAATCACTCATATGGTGGTGGGTTTGTGGGTATGCAGAATGGAAGAGTTACAGGGTATTTGACGTTTGCACCAACACTCTTGGAGAAAGTCGGTGAAATCAGAGAGTGTGCAAAAGAGTTGTTGTACCTGTATGGAGTATACAAGCAAGCAATACTGAAACTTTAAAAGTAAAGAAGCCCAAGTTGCCTTGAGTCTCAGAAGAGACTTTGGACACTTGAACTGTTTTGAGACTATTAAAGACTGGTGACTTTGAAGTTGAAATAAATGCATTTTACATTACAAAGTGGCCATGAACCCATGACTAGGTAGGTCATAGGTCATAAAGGAGAAGCTATTACTACTATTCTGCTGGGTTGACATAGTAGTAAACTGACTCCTGAAGACTTATTGTAGTATCCATTAGTGCATATTTCAGTGCTCATCAAAGAAGCCTCTTCTTGCTGGAGATGGCATTAACACAGATGCATAAGTAGTCAGGGAGTATAGAATAAAAGAATGTAGAGTTAAGCAGCACTAAATGGGACTTCTGTATCACATTACTATCCAGATCTTCAGAAACATCATGGAAGAGGGGACAGAAAGATTATAAGAGCCAGAGGCAGTGGATGACTATAGCAAAGCAATGTTTCGTGGCTACAACAGAGTGATTGTACACATGATTTTAAACAGCTTGGACGGCATCCATAAGACCTGTGCAAACAATGGCCAGAAAATTCCAATATGGAGGGGGGAAGATAATCACAAAGTACCAACCCTAGTTCAGGAGTTTTTGTCACTTGAAGGCTGTTGGGACAGAGAGTGTCAGTTTTCTTCAGCGATGCAGCCCTTGAAAGTTTATTCCTGCTTCAGTAGGTGGTGCCCATCCTAGCTGAGGAGCTATTGGTAATTAATAGCTGCAGGATCAGGAGAGTTAAATGTCTTTAAAGGGCATGGTCCCTGGTAGGTATAACACAGTAGAGGATGGCTACTTGTTCCTGGTGTATAGGCAGCATTGCAGGAACTCTAAGGGCTCAAAAGAATCAGACACAAAAGTGAGTGAGCATGGAAGGGGAGTGGATCTAAGAGGAGATGGGAGAGGGGGATAAATACCAAAATACAATGTATGAAATTCTCAAGGAATTAAAACATACAAATAACACTTGAAACTGGGAGGAAATATTGATGGTGGGGACGTGTGAGAAACTAAAAGGGAGAGATTTAGGGTGCAATTCATCAAAATACATATTATTCCTGTATGAAATTCTTAAACAATAAAGTATATTTTAATATATAGAAAGACGGCCATGAGCCCACTGGGGCTAGGGATTGAATGTTATGGTTTAGGTGTAAAATATCTCCCAAAGGCTCATGTGTTTGGACAGCTGGACCCTAGCTGGTGGCAGTATTTTGGACACCATGGAGCATTTGTGGGGCAGAGGTCTAGCTCAAGAACATGGGTAACTTAGAGGTGGGCCTGGAAGGTTATAGCCTGACCTTGGTTCTGGCCCAAGCCCTTTCTAGTTCCTAGTTGGAGCCATGTTAACCAGATGTTTCTGCACATTACCAATCTCACAAAGTTATTTTAGCCACTCGGTCTCTCAAACTGTAAGGGACTAGCCCTCCTGAAACTTGGCCCAAACCAACGATATCTCCCTTAATTTGTGTTCTCAGGTATTCTCTCAGAATGATGAGACTAGTAACTAGCATAGCTCATAAGAATGGACATTGGTTGCTTTGATTGAGCATATAATCGTATTTTGTTTCTTTAGAAACATATCAGATTTTTAATGGTGCCTACTAAATATTTATGGGACAAATGCCATAGTAACTATAATTTATTTTAAAACATTTTAGGAGAAAAGATGAATTAAATGTGACAAATTATTAGTAATTTCCATTCTACATTATAACATATAAATTTTCATTGTGGTTAGGAAATGTAGGAACTGTAGAAAATTGCAAGTATAAACTGTTTTCATATTACAAACAGCAGTTCCCTATTATTCCATCCTGTACTGGGGGTATCTTATTTACTCTATATTTGATTTTTTTTCAAAGTAAAACTTTTCGGAATGCATCTCTTTGTCTAGATGACGTGTTTTAATTACTGTTCTATTGCTTAAATAACATACCTGTGAAGATGAGCTCAAGGAAGGAAGGGTTTTTCTGGGTCACCGTTGGAGGGTACAGTCTGTGACAGCAGGAAGGCCATGGTGGCTGTGACTTGAGGCAGCTTATCACATCACATCCACATTCAGGAAGCAGAGAGAAGGATGCTACTGTTTAGCTCACTCTCCTTTTCACTCAGTGAGGATTCTGGTCCCTGCTCACACTTCGGGTGGGTCCTTCACCTAAGTTAACTTAATCTAGGCACCCCTTTCACCCATACAAAAACACTTGTTTCCTAGGTGATCCTAGATCCTGTCAAACTGATAACCCCAACCATCTTGGAACATTTTCAGACATGTTAGTACAGTATGAAGCTGGTCAAGGCTTCATTCCTAACCCCCCCTCTCTCCTCCCCACCCCTAGAATACCACTGGTAAGGTTATAGTGACCTTCTTTATGGACTGCTTGCTTTTCAGACACTAGCACAGCTGTTCCCTGTGCCTTTGCAATCCCTTGGTTTTGCAAAGCCTGTCACCCTTCAGTCCTACAACCTGGCATCCACATCCTCTCACATTCCCAACTCAACTCATGGTCACATCAATCTTCAAGCATTTTTGAGACTGTCTTCCTGTTTACTATCCTCCCTCACCTGCTGTCTCCCCTCACCTTCCACCTTGGTAGAATTTTGGTGCTCCTTCAGCATTGTTCACTTCTTTAGTCTGCCTTTCCCTGATTAGTGAAGTCCTGTGGGCTAAGAATGACCCCTTATTCATCTTCTTGTCCATAGAAGGCATCCTTCACTGTCTGGATCTGGGACCGAAGCACTAGCTTTTTAGGTGCATTGCACATTGCAGTTGCGCAGTGTTGCTGGCCCTTCTTCAGTGAAGTTGACCCACTCAGTGCGGCCATGGGAACAGGTCTTAGTGGGAACTCCTTTTTGAAATGAGTATTTGAAGGCAGGTCTTGACTCCAGCTGGGTCTTCTCTCCTCCTCCTCCTCCTCCCCCTCCTCCTCTTCCTCCTCCTCCTCCTCCTCCTTCTCCTCCTCCTTAGTGGGCCTCTTTCTTTGCTTGTTTAAAAAAAGTTAAAATTGATGAACCAAATAGTGAGAGAGCCTTGGAAGATGGGTGCAAACCCAAAACAAAAGGCACCTGAGAGTTCAAGGCTTATTATTCTTTTTCCCATTGTGCTTATGATGTATTTTGATTCAGTGTCGCAATCTTGGGATATTGCTGATCAAGCCATAAAGTCTTTTTTAGACCTCCAGCCTATGGCCAGTTCTAATTCCTCTGTAGGATAAGAGGAAGTTTGATAAGTCACTGATTATATACCAAGCCCTGCCCCAAATAATCTCACTTATGCCTCCATATTTAGGCAAATAGATTCTCTCTCTCTCTCTCTCTCTCTCTCTCTCTCTCTCTCTCTCTCTCTCTCTCTCTCTCTTTGTCTGTGTGTGTGTGTGTGTGTGTGTGTGTGTGTGTGTGTGTGTGTCTCCTCTCCCTCCCTTTCCCTTTCTCCCCCTATAGGGTAGGTACAAATTGATAGTTGTGTATATAGGCATCTAGCTAGCTAAACACTACTTATATATAATAGACACTAAATTTTTATTGGCTAAAAGATGAAATGAATGAGGACAATTATATTTTTAACAGCACTCTCTTAGTATATTGTTCTTGGACTTTGCATCTCATATAATTCAGGAATACATTATGAAAATGAATCAGAATGAGGGAGATACACTTTAAATTAAATGAATTAAAAATGATTATTTAATTGCTCTCTGTGATGAGTGTTCTGAAATAGACATTCAGAGTGCAGGAGGAGTGTATTGGCAGGGTCCCTGAGACAGTCTGAAAGCCAGGGGAAGTGTGGCCTCTAGGACAGCCATTAGAAGGTCGGAGAGACAGGAGAGGGATGACAAGTGGCAGGATTGGATGATGACAGGCAAAGAAGAGCCATGTGAGGAGAGGGACCGTGCAGTTTATCATATAAACTCATCTCTTCATCCACACTGAATTTGTGTGCTGTAAATTACTGCACTGGAACCAGAGTCAAGAGTGGATGCAAGGAGCAGGAAGGCCACCATTACAATGGCCCTGCAAAGAGATGATTGGTAGCTGTGATTACAGCAGTGACGAGGTGATGATGGGAAGAGAGAAAAGTAGATAAATCTTGCAGAATTTAGAAGGTGTACTCA
The DNA here is from genome assembly GCF_949786415.1 of Peromyscus eremicus. NCBI lineage: Eukaryota > Metazoa > Chordata > Mammalia > Rodentia > Cricetidae > Peromyscus > Peromyscus eremicus. The sequence goes on from NC_081422.1 coordinate 24,183,952, forward strand.
ACAGGGTGGTCGTGAGGCCTAACAGTTGCTCAGCAAGAGGTTTGTCTCTTCCACGGATCCATCTATATCCCTAGGAAAGTTGTAACTGCGCTATGGCACAATTTTGTGTCAGTAACAGGAGAGAACCATGTTGAGCTCATAGTAAAGCTGCTTCTGTTTAAAGCATTGGGACTAAATTCTTTGTTCGCGTTGGATGGAAGCTAACGAATCTCTTACTCAACCTCTGGAGGATCAACAACCACAGATGCTTTCTCCCTCCAGCCTTTAGTGGGGGATTTTCCTTCTATGGTGCTGAATTACATTTCTCTCCAAGGCTCCTCAACAAACAATTTACAGTGTAAATATATTTGTTGGCATGCAAATCACTCTGCATTATGAGTCTTGATTAATATTATAATGTGTTGACGAAAGCCTGTAAGTGGTTCTGGGAACTAAGGTTTCAGACAGAGATGGGCTGTTTGGGTGCAGAATGTCTGTCGAATATTAGATTAGGCTTTTTGTTCTCTCTCTCTCTTCCTCCCCCTCTCATGTTAAGGGGATACTTGGTGTGAGTGGTAACAAACTTCAAAATAGACAATTAATACAACCAATCTACCACCCAAACTGCAGCACAAACACTCCTCCCCATGCTCACTTCAAGCCTGCTTTTGTGACCACAGGCTGGGGCCTTTGGTTCAGCTATTTAGCCTTTGGTTCATTTCGAGAATCCTGTCTTTAGAGAAGCATTGTTTTGCAGTATAGTGCACCTTCTGAATACGTGTGTGCGTGTGTGCGCGCGTCTGAGATGGGGAGTGAGTAGACCATAGTTAAATACCCAGTCTGTCCCCCTGGAAGGCAGAGATAGTGCCCCTGGCTATGCTCTGGGAAGCCTGGCTCCTCCTCTTTAACAGCAGCAATGTAGACGCGGAGACATAGGCCTGTGGACTTCCACCTCTGGCAGCTCTGGTATTGACGGGCACTTTTCTTTCACACACGTCTCTGGAAGAGCAACAATTTGACAGACAGCTCACACATCCAGTGGCACGCCGCAATGAAGAGCACCAGGCTTTGGACACAGCCTGAGCGTGGTTGTATTTCAGCCCTGCTGTCTAACACTTGCCTGACCTCAGCCAAGTTCCATAGCATTCCAAGTTTCTGTTTCTCCCCATTTGGAAAGGAGGGTTGATAATTCCCATTTCTTGAGTTTGGAGTGAGGATTAAGCAAGATATTTGAAATGGCTTTCTCCGCCACAAGAGATAAAAGAATAAAAGAGTCCACTTGGTAAGTGGACTCTTTACTCTGTGTACGGCCTTGGCCTCTGGACCGCTAATGCCATGGCAACAAACTCAGCATTTGAGGGAATGTCCTAAAGGTGGTAGATTTTTATAGTATCTAATGGTCTCTGGGAATTACAAACAACAATTTGACTTTCACCCACATGGGAAGAAGCCTGCGGTCTGTATCTTGGTCTGCTTTCTTTTGGAATGGGTGGTGACCTGGGTTTTTGTCAAGAGTGCTCTGGATGCTGTCTTCTGTCTCCTTCAGCTGTCCATGTCTACATCCTAAGGGTCACAGAACAAGCTTCTTAGGAACACTGCCATAGTCAGCATGGGTGCCCAAGCCTTCCAGAGAGAGAATCCAGCAGATGAAGACCTGAAGGGAATGAAATCAGCAGGCAGTGTGGGAAAATGGAGGAATGCATTTGGTTAATAGAAGGCACACTGACTTTTCAACCAAAGGAGCAAAGAACCACTATCAGGTTTTGTTTGTATGACACTGTGTGCCACCCCCATCCCCTGCAAAGAGCCTTGAGACTACCCCCTTCCCATTCTCTAAATAACTTGTCAGTTAGTAAAACTGCTGGGTAGATTGTGCTGTCTGTCCAGTAAACTTCTTGGGGTCCTTGCATAGAAAATATACAGTATTAATAACCCATCAGGCAGGCCTGGGATATTTTTGGTAGTAGGAAAAGAGTCTTTACTGTTCCATAAAATAACATTCTATTTGGTTCCTGGCTTATAGACAGCCACCTCACTACTATTGTTCTCAAATAAAGGGGAGGAGCTAAATTTTCTGATATGTTTTCTTATAAGGATTGGAAATCTATCAAGAATGCCCCACTCAAGAGACCTCATCTGGAATTTCCAGCTTCAAAAATTCCATCACACTGGTAGTTAGAGGAGGTTTCAATGTAAACACTCTTCCAGAACAAAAGTATATACCTAGCATCTTTCTCAAATCTTCCTTGATGGTAACATCAATGACTTCCGCCTTACCAAAAATATGATGATCAAACCACATTTTATTACTTGGTTTGAAAACTTCTCTCTGGTATTTGATACGACCTCTTGCTTCTCCTCCTAAGTTGTCTTTCATTGAATCCTGATTTCCTTGTTCTTGGGCACTGGAGTTCTCGGTATCCAGTTCCGATTCCCTTAGCCTCTCTGTCTCTGAGGACTCCCTGGTGACCTCTTCCCATTTTATGACTTTTAACACTATCTGTGTGCCGAGGACATCTCCATTTTTATGTTCAGCCCTGGAATGTCCCCTGAAATCCAAAGTTTGGTGTTCATTTCTGCTTGAATGCCGAAAAGACTTCCAAACTTAACTTGTCAGTACTTAACCTCTTGGGTCTCCAGGTTGGAATTACCTCCACCACCCACTCGGGTACCCTGACAACCCATGTGTTCTTCACCCTCCCCATCTCTCTGCTTGACAACCCCATGCTTCTTATTGTTCAGCCATAACTAGTTCTGCTTTTGACTGTCGTTTTACAGTGTGCACTCTTCACCAATTCAGGCAGTTAGAACAGAGAACAATAAAGTGGATGACTGGAAACAATGAAAATTCATCTCTCACTGTTCTGGATGCAGAACAGGATGCTGGGATGAGATGAGGCTCTGAACATACTCCAGCTCTGATGATGGCCTTCTTCCAGGCTGCAGGCTGCAGTCTTCTCTTTTCTGTGAACTAGAAGGAGTGAGAGAACTTTCTTTTATAAGGGTACTATCTCATTCAGGAGGGCTCCAGCTCTTGGCCTAGTTCCCTTGCCGAAGACACAGGGCCTAATATTGCCACACTGGGTTCTAGAATTTCACCAAACGGATATTTCTTTTTGTCTGCTAGAAGACAAACAAGTCAGCCTATAAATTATCCCACATATAATTCACCAAAGAGACCTACAGATTTTATCTCTCAAATGCATGTACTTGTCAGCTGCCTCATCTCAGCCACGCTGGTCCAAGTTTCTCCAGTATTGCTTCATCCCCTCTCTAATTTCCCTGTGTTCATTTCTAGCCCCCCTCCACATGCATCCTCACAACAGAGCAGGAAAGCAATCCTGTTAAATCAGAGAGCCACTCACATTCATTTCAATTCAAAGACTCCCTAATGGGTTACCTTTTTTTTTTTTCCATGATGAAGGGCGTAGTTGTGGGTGCAGTTGGACCTTGCACCTTGTCCAGTCCCTACACTGCTGTGCTCACAAATACTATTTCCTGTCCTCCTTGTTCTCTTCCTCTTGCTGAGTAGTCTTTGTTTTACCCAAACACAGTCATTCCTTTAGCTACAAAGAAAGCGTGTGTGCATTTTACTCTCTTTCTTTAATTTTTGAATCTCATTCTCAAAGCAGAGAACACGTTCTGTGAAGCTGGTCAATTTGTTGCAGCCCCTACTCTATATATAGCCCTAGAACAGCACTTTACAAAAAGCAGGCAATAAATATCTGTGAAGGAGTAGCAGGAGAAAAAGATGCAGAAAACTAGATAGGATTCCATGAAGCCAGCTGGACATGGGTCCACATGACTGTAATATCAACAGAATTCTAACATTGCTGTAGTCAGGGTTTTTTCGATTTCTTCAAGAGTCACACCCATCCTAGGACCAATCATGATAAATTTACCAAAGAACTAGTGTTGGGTGGTCTCAAGTTTATTATTGTCTTCAAACTCTCTGTGTCTCTATCTGTCTCTCTGTCTCTCTGTCTCTCTGTCTCTCTCTCTCTCTCTTTCTAAATATGAAGTTGGAGGATAAAAGAAGATATAATGGCCAAAATAGAGTGGCCAAAATAGAAGAATCTATTAGAGTAAGATGAAGGTTGGTATAGTATGACTGTAACTCATAACTCAAGTATGAACTTGCTTGCTAAACCCATTAAAATCTCTTTAATTTATAAAACAGCACAATGTGCCCCCACACACAAACTTATTAACCTATTGGGAATCTACTTCAGAGGATGAGTTTGTCTTGACACTGCTAATGCCCCTTTAGCTCTAGATTGGTGAGACTGACCCAGTTATCTCTTATCTCTGCATATTCTCATCCCTTCCCTTTGGATGTCTATTTTCTGAGGTTATGCCCGTCTTTCACCTGAGCCACAAAGGAAAGCATGTCCTTACATGCAGGATGTCTGAGGTCTGAAGAAGATATTCTGGTTTGATTTATACGACTGCACTATCTTTTCCTGGGCTGTACTTGGACCCACCGTTTTCTGTGTTGGGACTATATTTCCTCAGAATGCTTGAGTAACCAAAAACGCTGCGTGTTGGCATCCTCCTTCACAAATTGACAAATTGCTGCAGTCTGTGATCTTTTCTGCAAAAATAAATTCCACCCTTAAAGCTTTCTACAACCAGGCCCATCTCCTGCCTACAGCTCTTTATCTGTTGTCATAGTCCCAGAAGAACCTCTCATACACCCTTGACCAAACCTGACTTCTGTAAACCAACCTCTTCCCAAGCTTACACCTTTGTCCATGAGTCCTGCAGTTCTCAACTGTCTTGGCTTCCTTCCTGCCCCTAAACACTGATGCCGGTATCGTTCCATCTCCATTTGTCCTGGGTGCTCACACATCTTCACTCCCCCTTGCCTCACAGTCCTCAGGCATGAACTTTGGAGCCTCACCCCATTTCACTTTTCTAATTCAGCAACGTCTCAGTTGCACTGTGAGCCAGTAATGATCCCAATTAAGCTCTAACATGAACATTGCTTACATTATTTTATTTAATTCGCCTAGCTATTTGAGGCAGGACTTCATGTTGTTACCATTCTATGAATAGGAAGCTAAAGCTGAGAACTTGTTCAAAGCCAGCCAATCAGTGGATGACAGGCAGACAACTCACCACCCAAGGCTTTGCTTCTGCCTTTGAAGGGTAGTTCATTATCTCAAGCTTGTGTCCTTGTTTTTGCGGGTGTCAAGCTTGTTGAAAGTCCTCCACACAAACTCTTGAATCGACATGGACCCTGCTCCTTGGTTGCTCCATCACTGAAATGGCATCAGCCGGGAGATGCTCCAAAGGATGCTCTCGGGATGTATTAGTGGGGTGGATAATGAGGCTTACTGAATGTGTTCTGCCTGGGAGCCCTGATCCTGACCTCTGGCTCACTCAGTCTACTGGGCCTTGATAGGCCATACAGGGAGGTAGCACAGCCTCCTGGAAAAAACGCAACCTTTTAAACTTTATACACACCTGGGTTTGAACCCCAGATCTAAGGCTCTGCTGGACCCTGGATAAAAAGCAGCTTCTGAAAGATACGAAGAAGGTAGGGAGTGGGAAACACAAAGGGTAATGAGAACTGGTCTAGTCACAGACAGAGGTGCTTAGGAGATTCAAAGAGATCACCTGTGTGGAACCTTTCACTCGGTCCCTGGCATGTGGGTCCTGCCTCACACCTGTGTTTGCTGTCTTCAAAAAGGTTCTTTACCAGACTCCTCAAGAATGGGGAACAAGAGCCTCCAGATGTGCCCTTTGTTTGCCCAGGCTTTTTCCTGAGCATGCTGGGGAGTCTTGTACAACACCACTTTCTCCTTGTCTGCTTCCTGGAGTCTGGGAGGTTGTGGCTGGTGAGACAAGGAAAATTTCTGCTATTTAAAAAAAATGTAATGGAGAAAAGAAAAAAAAAACCTCTTTAGAGGAGTTTAGGGAGGCAGAGCAAATAAGAAGATGCTGGCTACTGCTGCCGGAGAGGGGTTGAGGCTACCCTGGGCCTGCTTAAGTGTCACCTCTGTATTGATTTGCTTGAGCATCAAATGACAGCAGTATCGCTGTCTTTTGTGTATGCCTGCCCTGGATCCCAGGTCTGGAGGCAGAAGGATCCTCGCACAAGCTTCTGTCACCGTTTCTATACTAAGTACAGTTCCACGGCAGTCTCTAGGCCTCCTAGATGACCCTGAAAGTCTAACCATCATCTCATAGAAGCTGTTTCTACCTGGCATGGCACCTTCCTCCTTAATTACTCACAGTCTCACATTCAAGGTGCAATGGCTCAGAGACTCTGAAACCTTCATTGCTGAGGAAGTGGTTGGGAAGATGGGAAAAATCCTCAAGAAAGAGAGAGAGCGTAAGACCATTGTCCTTTTATTTTCTGTGCTTTCTTGGAGACAGCAGGGCCTTTTGCATCACTTTTAAATGGTTGCCAAGGAAACAGAGCAAGAGAGAGGAGAAAGGTTATATGGATACTGGCTAGAACTAATGTGCTTTTTAAAAACATGAACTGACAAGTGCTTAAGACTTCAGAGGTTCTGGGAGCATCTCATTTTCAAAGTTCCCCTTATCAGAGCCTCAAGTACCTTCATCTGATCATTAACAATGTTTTAATTGCTTGTAAACTATAATTCATCTCCATCAAAGAGTTATACTGATGGGTTTTATGAAGCATGGCCTTATAAGTGAACTCTCACTGGGTACTTGGAATGAGGTGTTTGGCATGCTGGACCACAGGTCCAGGGGCTTTGGCATAAAGGAGCTTGATTCCGGAGACATCATCTCCGGCTGCCTCTTCCTGTAAGTAAATCTGCAATCACTAAAATACCCTCAAGTGTCATGGGTGCTGCTGTGTGTGGTAAAATTTGAGAGAGGGTCATAGTAGGAAAGGAATTGGTAAAAGGACACTTATGCACACCACAGCTGTGCCCTGAGCGCCCTGTGCCCTTGTGTGGTGTGACTCCAAAAGGTCCTGCCTGCTTTTCCTTGTACTGAATAGTCATGAGGCCCATTGACTTCAGTGAGTACTGGTAAATTTTTGTTCAAATTCAGTTTCACTATTGTAGTCTCTACTGAGTATCTATAACTCTTGATTGTTGGGGAATCTTCCACTTTGTATTTTGTCTCTCCTCATATTCATTTACTCAAGTTGCACTGCATTCATTTGTACATGTTTGTTTATTGTCCTCAGTTCTTGACTTCATATGTATTTCAAAAGAGAATCTTGGGTGTGCCTGACAGCTCCATGCAGGTGACCATTGGTCAGTGCAGAACAAGCTACGTGGCATAGGCCATCTAAACCCTGCCTAGGTGCTTCTTTCATTTTCAATAGCAGACAAGAGAAGTCAGCATAACAATATCGAGCACTTTGCAACATTGCTCATAGCAGCCTGGCTGACACCTTTCATCGCTAGGGGTACCATTGAAGTTTAGAATGAGCCAACACCCACGGGGGGAGGGATGGTGGTGGCCCACGCTTTTAATCCCAGCACTCGGGAGGCAGAGGCAGGCGGATCTCTGTGAGTTGGAGGCCAGCCTGGTCTACAAAGCGAGTTCCAGGAAAGGTGCAAAACTACACAGAGAAACCTTGTCTCGGGAAAAAAAAAAGAAGAAGAAGAATGAGCCAACACCTAATTATCAGGAAAAGGCTGAATCCAAGTATTAAGATGGGTCAGCTTCAGAAACTGGAATTGAACACTGGATACAAGAACAGAGGTAATGAACTTAGTGCCTGCTGGAAAGCTCCAGCTACAGTTTGTGGGTAGGAAACTGCATGGGAAATGGGTTGGGAGTAATGGACAAAAGTGCTGAGCTGGCACCTCAAGGGCAAGTCACTGCCCCAAATCATTAGAGGAGCAGCAACATAAGGACACGTTTTCTGTTACCAAATCCTTTACATATGCTCCACTTCCTCCACACAAGCCATACTACATTTAAAATTGCAGTGACTTCTAACTCTGGGCAGAAGGGGCAAACGAAGCTTTGGAAACTGAGAGCAGATGCTGAATGCCAAGGTTCTCAGCATGGGGTGATCCGAGCAGGTGCACATGATCCAAAGCGTTATGCCATGTACACACTACATGGTGTTGAAAAAAAACCTATCTGTCTTGGAGAATGGTCTTCTCATCTTCTCTTGCTCCTGAATGTGAACTGAATTTGTTGCAAACTAGAAATGAATATAGACACTTTAGAATATGATAATAGGGAGGGAATTCAACATAAAGTAATGACGTTGGCCTCAGTATGCTCTTTGTGTTCCAAAGATTGTAGAGAGAAATATAAAACTACATACTTGACCAACTTGTGTCTTAGTCTTGATTCTAATCTGTGTTTTCTTCTGGATTCCCAAATAGAAGTTCTTACATTCTTCCAGCCAAATCAAGGGGATATCAAGGACAATTTCTTTTTGAAGAATTATTTTCAGGATAGAAAATTCCATGATCTCACTGAGTATATTTGTGCACTTGCTAAAAATATTTTCATGCAAAATGTCTGTGATCTCTTCTGATCTGTGCCCTGTCTCATAATTTCTCCTTCTTGGAGGGCTTTGGGAGGAGATGTCAAAAGATTAATGAAGGGAGAGTATTGTGTTGGGATTGAATGTTCCAGTTCCCAGCACATCCAAATGTAGAAATCTGGTGGAGTTGAAATGGGGTGTGCGTGTCCTTAATGGTGCTTCCTACTGCCTTTTGATCCTAAATCTTAAGTATGTGCCATTTGCCATATGGCTCTGTGGCTCGAAGTAATAACCAATAATGTCAAGCAGAGAAAAGGGGGCAATCCAACAACAAGGTCTTGGCTCAGCTTACCAATTCCTGGATGTAAAGTGGAGGAAAACCCATCCAAGTGCAAGGGCTTTTAAGATACAAGAACCTGTCTACTGGGGACCTGGATCCTTTGTCTGACCAGTCATATTGATGACTCCATTTGTCTCCACAGTTCTAAGTTGAGAATGGAGTTCAAGCCAGAATACAAATGTAGTAGGTTTTACTGTGTAATGTTGTTCACTTACAATTCTGGCATAATCTGTTCTGGAATACTGGTGGAAGTGGGTACTTCATATATTATATTTTTATATATGTCATATTTTGATACACATGTATATATTATGTAACGATACAATATATTTTATAACATGGCGAATCATCAGGACTTTTACATTGCTTCTGTCTTAACTGATTCAGGCTGCTATAACAAAAATGAAGAATGGCCTTAACATATTTCTTTTTCACCATTCTTACAGTCAAGTCCAAGGCCAAGGCACCAGCAGTTCTAGTGTCTGGTGAAGAACTGCTTCCTCGTTTGTAAACTTCTGTCTTCTGGTCATGGACTCATATGGCTGAGAGAATATGCTGTAGCCTCTTTTTCCTTCTCCATCTTGAAGACATCATCCTTATGCCCATTTCTCAACCAAAATATTTCCATAACTCTCACCATGTAATATTATTTTATTGGGAGCTAGTGCTTTAGCTTATGAATTTGGATAGACACAAACATGTGGTACACAGCAAATATGAAGACTGCTGACATAATCTGAAAAGGCTGTATGTTGTCTGCCCCATGGGGGTGGCACCCTAACATCACTTACCTGACATTCACAGTGCTGATAATCATACCATCACCCTGCACCATTCACCAAAATAAATCATTTTCTAATTATTATAATAACATGAATTTCAAAATGAATGATTATCTAAAAACATACTCTGAACAATGCCATTGTTTTGGTATCTTTAATGATGAGAATTGAAATTGCAAGATGAAATGATTTACATTATTTTAGGATAGAAGAAAGAGTGTACATGGAGCTTTACACAGTCCCTCATTTAATTCACATAACAATTCTAAGAGCTTAGTCTCTCCATCATTCAATGGGAGAAGAGATCTAGGCACATTACTGAGGGTACACAGAGACTGAGCTGAGCTGATTGCTCACATCATTGAGCTCCAGGATCATGCTCTTTCTCATATTCTAAAGCATCAGACTTAGAACTTATAGTTGCTGTGAAGAAAGGAGGTAGGAAGGATAGTTCTGATGAGAGTGTTTAATTTTGTTCTCAGGCACCTCACTATGGTGTTAGGGTTTGGCACCTCAATTTTAGAGACTTTGAAGAGAAGTGAATACATGAGACAGTGAAAGTTGTACAAGCTTCAAGATATATCAGATTGCTTGCACCTGGTATAGGTACTGCTAATTTTGATGCAATCAAGAGGTGAAATGCCTAAGAAAATGAATTCCCATATTGACAAGAAGTAAATGCTGCATCTGAATCTTTGGGTTTTATGTTATGTTATCTCCATTCCACTATAGTCTGAGCAAGCAACTCTTAAGTAGGAAACAGGTTCCATGCATAATTTTATCTTAAGATACGTATTTCACATAAAATAAAAAAGTAAATGTCAAATAACTAGTTTGGGAAAAACCCAGCTCTCTGGTGACCAATACCCCTGGAAACATACAAGCTGAGTGTTATATTTATTTATTGATAATGCTGCTCTCCCATGGACTGTGTTTATTTTAAAGAATTAAGTAGGATGAAGGATGAAATTAATTTTATTTTGAGACTATTTTAAGCACTTACTGCTCCTCGGAGAAACTCTGGCATATTATGAAACACACCTTGGGAATCACTGCCCTAGATACAGTAGCAAGGTGATAGGTGCTACATAATGTAATAAATTATAGTGAGAGGGCTCCTGAGCCTTTGCTCCCCACCAGGGCACATGGTGTAGAAATACTTTGAAGAAACATTGAAGAATGTCTCAGGGCAGAAAAGCTTAACACCTAGCCATTTTTTTCTAGCAGTATTCAAGTAGTTTTATTTAGTACCAAATCCATTTACTCAAGCAATATGCATTTATATAATGTATACTTTTATGATGGGCCAGACAAGGTGGACTTTGGGAAAGATGCAGTGAACCACACTTACCCAGGACTCGACTCTCCATGGGCTCCAGAGCCGGAGAACAGATGTTAATTTAAAAACTCATATACAGACACATTGCAAGTAAGAAACTGCTTTTCACTTCTTCAGTTAGATGCAGACAGTACCAAGAAGTCCAGTCGGATTTTAACATCATTCTCTGATTACTTCACATTGATATATCTCCAGAGCATTTGAAACTTCAGAGTGTTATGAAAATAATAGGAGAGGTAGACATGTAAGCAAAACTCAAATTAAAATATGCATGTTATTACCCAATGTGTTCTCATAGTAGAAACTTAATCAGTGTTGTGGAAAAATTTGGTGGAGCAAAGGAGATGAAGTGTTTGAGTTGTACCAAACTCAATAGTAAAGGTGATGAGTGACAAGCGAGCTTTGCTTTTGGTTGTGTTTTGATGCTGGGAGAGTCAGTAGACACCAGTGAGATTGATGATATGATGGTGATGATGATGATGGTGATAGTGATGATGGTGATTACGATGATAATGCAGCTTTAGGCTCTGGTAAACCTGAAAGAACATCATTCAAGAATTCAAAAATACTACAGTGGATACAATTTTATCTTTTCTTTCCAATCTACTCAGCATACAACTGTCTTTCCTGACATCTACCACCAACGTACATGCCAATTTACAACATCTTAGCCAGACATAGTGGTACAGGTCTTGTAGTCCCAGCTATTCAGAGGGTGAGACAAGAGAATTTTAAGTCCAAGGTTTGCGACACTGTGTCCCCAAATTAAAACTTAAAAGGAGAGCTGAGTAAATAGCTCAGTGGTAGAATATTGGGCTAGCATATGTAAGGTTCATCACCAGTACCACAAGCAACAAGACACAACCCTGCACCACCACTACCACCACCACCACCACCCGCCACACACACGCACACACACAGACACACATACATACATGTATTTGTGTGCAGGCATGTCATCCTGATTGTCGGCTGTCTATCAGCTGGTGGGATTCCCAGGAAGTGGTTATTCGACTGTGATAAGCCCCTCCCATGGCATCTTGTAGCTTCCCAGCAACACTGCTCAAGGCTGTATCTAGTGGCTGATGCCTGTGGTGGTTCCTTTCCAGATATCACAGCTGGTTGTGAAATTAATTCCAGTGAGGAGAGGAAACAATAGAACTTTTCATCAACTTTGCTATTTCCATTGCAAAGTAGACTGACAAAGAGCAATTAACAAGATAAAAATATATAAATTTTATTTACAAATGCATCCATATGGAAGAAATCCAATGATAATGACTCAAGAGATGGTTAGAATGTGGATTTAGGTGGCATCATTTTATTTTTAATTTAAAATTTTGGTGGTGCTATTGATGGAACTTGGGACCTGTATGTTCTAAACAAGCACTCCACCACTGAGCATCGTCTTCAGTCCTAGTATACTGTCTTAACAAAGACCTATCAATACATACAAATGTGACAAGCCAGAGGTTAATGGGACTTACAGAAAGATATATAGGATGTGACTGATGGGAGCTAAGGATTACTTTAGAGGGGTTCACATAAACTTGTGAGCTTTGTGTCCCAAGCTTCCCAGTGCTGGCTCTACAGATGTGCATCATTACCCCAGTTAAAATGTCTTGTCTTGATTCCCATTGTTAGTAACACTTCTGGATATTGTCCCCATTTGGAAAGCTTACTATGCAACGTTAACTGTACCACAAGTCACTCTAGGTTGTTTGTGGCAGTAGTGATGTGAGATTGCGGTTGAGATCTATAGCCTTCTTAATACCTGGGGGATGTTCTTCTACTGAGCCACATCCCAAGTCCTTGTTGGGTTTTCAATTAATGCAAAATAGCAGATTCAGCTATATAATAGCCAAGAGACTTTAAAATAGACCACTTACCTTAAGGGCTACACCTGGTATTTTCAAAACACAGGAAGCAGTAAATAACTGCAATGTGTCACACTCAGCATTTAATCTATGGAGAATGTAGGTTGCTGCTTTCTTTATGGAAGCTGCAGAGAAAAGCATGGCCTCAGGTGAGGACCCCATGAGACTGGGGAAAGACAAGTTGTGTGTTTCCCTGGACATGTCTATCCAGGCTGTGGCCTTCAAAAGCCAAGGAGTGTTCTCTATGGAGTTGTCCATTGTAAATATTCTTCAGAGACCTCCAACTGGAAAATCACAACAGGAGGTTTCCATTAGTGGAGGTTGTAGGGATTGGTGTGTATGAGTGAGGTGGGGTATGTATGAATAAGGGGGGTTAAGATATGACACAATATAATCCTCCTTACATGACCTCGCTGTTGTCAGTTGCTCAGAATTTTCAGTATGAAAATTTATGAAGTTACCATGCCTCTCTATGCTTAAAATCATGCTCACAGGGAAGACAGCAAAACTAATCCAACATTTGAAAAACTCTGACTTTAGAAGTTTAACATAAAACAATTTCTTTAATGTTTAGAGGGGCATCTATGAGCTCTGTGGACCAGCTTTGATTATAAGGCATTAGTCCCTGCTGACTTGGCATGTTGTCAAAGAATAGACACAGAGTTGAGGTTGGACTCTGGTCTCCCTGCTTCTTTATTGTTCACACACAGGCACTTTGCATAGCTGCTCACCCTATGCCTGCCAGTTGCTAGTGCATGGGCTCTGCTTATTTATTTAGCCAAGCATTGTGTGGTCCAGGCAACTTAGAGGGTATAGGCTTCCTGATGAGCACTGACCAATCAAAGAGGAGGAAACAGAGAATGAGGACAATTTGCATAAGTGAAATCTGGAGAAGCTTCTCAACTGCTTTCAGAACATAGAGGCATTTATGGCTTTTACGGCATTTACCAATGTTGCTGTTTCAAAATTTGACTCTAAAACCTAAATCACAACATCTGGGCATTCACCACCCCCTTTTCCTTTTCTCGACTTCAGCTAATCCCTGCAGCATCACCTGGTTTATTCCATGTCTAGCTGGGAGTGAGTAGTCATGCTTTGTTGCTGTGAAAATGGCCAAAGGGAGCTGCTCAAGCATGAGGCCTTGAGTTTGATTCCCAGGACATGTGTATAAAGCTAGCTGTGGTGGTGTGATCTGGTAATCCAGCATGAGGGGGTTGGGTCAGGGAGGCAGAGACACAGGCTTCCCGAGGCTCGCCAAATAGCCTACTAGCCAACTTGGCTAGTTCTGGTGAGAGATCCTGCCTCAAAAAGCAAAGTGGATGGCATATAAGGAGGAATGACCGCTGTGATTGTCCTCTGGACCTTACCTCCTCCTTGCGCATTACATACATGTGCTCCATGCATCACACACACACACACACACACACACACACACACACACACACACACACACACACACATGACCATGAGCCTTCTTAGAGGCAAGAAAGCTTTTCATAAGAAAATAACTGAAAAGTAAGAGGAAGTTTTCTGTTCAAAATGATTTTTAATTGGTTCAAAAGTACAACTCAGCAGTATAGGGATGGCTAACTAAATTATTCTACATTTATTCAAGGAATTATTTTAAATAAAAATATGGAGAGTATATAGTGTTCTGTAAATGACTAGCAATCAGTAGAAAGGGAAATTATTTTACTTATGCTCCAGCGATGTGATTATTCACATTCACAGATCCACAAATAGTAACTTATGAGATCTAAAAGAGAGCATGATGAACTGAAAAGATGGATCTTGTGAATTTTCTTCCTCATTTTCTGTACAATTGCTATTATATTTGTGAAACAACAAAAGCCAGGGTGATTAAGTACCCTGAGCACCAAGGGAGCATAACTCCATTCTAAGCATTAATCATTTGGTCTTATGAAAGAAAAAGAGATGTCCACCTATTTGAACCCCATTTTACTGTGCCCTATTTTAATTTTAATGAATGTTGAGGTGTTTACAACTCACCATCTTACACTCATTGAAAAATCTGAAGTGTCAGTGCTGTTCCAGGTCTTACAGTGATGCAGAGGACACCAGTGATCACACGGAAACAATAGTACCTTGACTTTGGCAAATTCTCTCCAACATCAAGGAGCAAAGTTCACTTGCATCATTCCTTTCTCAGCCACGAAATGATGACTAGTCCATCATCTTGGAATTGTAATAACTGTTGCTATATCTTTCATTGTAAAGATTAGTGTCTTTAAAGTACAATTAGCATCTCAGTCAGCATCCTGGAACAGGCACTAAGGAATGGCTTAACTTCATGACTGGCTCAAACTTTTAGGAAATGATAGTATATTAGATAGGGCAGCAGTCCTATCTTTTAGCTGTGTCTAGAGGATCTGCCCCCCACACAAACAAATTGGTGTTGAAGTGTTGACTGTTGGAAAGAGTCTTCTGATGAATACATCATTTTAAGCGTCTCAGAGCCGGGCTCTTCACTGTGTAATCCTCCTGCTTCATACTTTCCAGTTTCAGCAAGTGAAGGGGTGTAGTTCCTCTCCTCCATAGAAACATACCCATAAGTTCAGGGATACACACTTTTTCTTCTCCAGTACCCAAGAATGATGTGGCTCTTGTGGTACAAGACAAATTCTTCCTCTTCCTCTTAATCATCTTCTCATTCATCTGCTACAGCTTCTTGGCCCATCAACTATCTCCTCTGTCTTTTATCCATCTCCCATCAGACGTCTATTCTCCCTGAGCCCTGTGATTTTTAAATATCTCATTTCAAGCATTGGCTCTCTATTTTTTTCCAGTCATCCATGTTAAATGTTTGCTCCCCAAAACGTATTATCTTCATGAAGATTTTTATTTTTTGTATGTTTTTATTACAAAGTAAAACATAGCCAGGTATGGTGGTACTCACCTTCAATCCTAGCACTTGGAAAGCAGAGCCAAACAGCTCCGTGTGAGTTTGAGGCCAATCTAGTCTACACAGTGAGTTCCAGGCCAGCCAGAACTATATAATGAGTCTTCATTTGTCTGCCTATCACCTTCTTACTCTATTTCATCTCATTATTCAAGAAACTATCATTTAAAATATTTTTTATTAATTCTTTGAAAATTTCAAAGATGAGTACAATATATTTTTGGTCATATTCACCCTCACTCCTACAACCAACTCCTCCCTGATCTATCCTACTCCCTACCCCTCTCAGTTTCCTGTGTTACTTTAAAAAACCTCATTGAGTCTAATTTATGCTTCCCATACATTCATGAGTTTGGGGTCATCTACTGCAGCATAGTGATTGACTACTAGGGATTATGTCCTTAAAGGAAAAAGACTCCCTCTTCCCTAGAAGCTATCAATTGTCAATAGCAGGCAGCCAGAGCTGCTATGAGTTCATGAAAGCAGAGGTACTGTCATGGCCTGAACTATTTCACTCTAATCCTTACTGAACTCTGGCTGTTAGAATCCTCCTGCCCACTCTTCCAACATGATCCCTTGAGATTTCGCAGGGGGATTGATAGAGGTGTCCCATTTGTACCTAAGCATTCCACAGATACTTATTCTCTGCATTTTGGCAAGTTATGAATTTCTATATTAACTGCCATTCACTGCACAAAGAAACTTCTTTGATAAGATCTGAGAGCTGCATTCATCTATGAGTATAGAGACATAGATCTAGAAGGTAGTTTAACACTCTATCCATTTTGTAAAATAATGGTAGTAGGTTCACCCTTGAGGGCTGTGAGCTGCCCACCCGTGATGCTTGGCCAGATCTACAGAATCAGGCATGTGTTCTCACCTGTGGAATGAGCTTTTAATCTAACTAGAAAGCAATTGTCCCACAGCCTCTGTGCCACTATTCCATTCATAGGCCTATCTTGCTATCATGGTCATTATTGTAGCTCACAGGTTCACAGTTGAACAAGACCATGAATGGTTTTTCTCCTAGCAGCCTATATAGCACCTTCCAGTATTCTGAAAGCTAGCTACTATGGAGGAAGCTTGCTAGTCTGTATCAACTTAGTATTTCTAAGTCCTATGACCAAAATTTTTGGTGTCTTCCTCAATAGGGCCTTATCATCAAGTTCTGGTAGAGAAATCAAGGGCAAATAATATAGACTGTGTTCTTTGGGGGTCTCTGGGACACCCGCGGCCATGACCAACAACTTAAGGAGATTGTACCTATACCTGGCACTTGGCCTTTTATTTGGCAACCTATATCTTTCGGGTGAGCATTTACATCTATGTAGGGTAACTCCAAATCAACTCAAACATGTGTGTGTGTGTGTGTGTGTGTGTGTGTGCACGTGTGTGTGCATGTGTCTGTCTGTGTGCATGCACATACATATACACACACAAATTTAGTGGATAAAATAGTATGTTTTCACATAGCTTTTCCAAACCTCCCTAGTGTTAGTTTTCCCTTGTCTGTCTCTTCTGACCTACCTGTAGCCCTCTCCTCACTTAAACCTGTCTCCTCATTATTCAGTGTTTTCTCTTCATATCACCTGTGTTCTTTTGTCCCCTCTCCATTGTGATCTTCCTTTCCTATCTCCACCCATATCCCCTTCCTAGTCTCCTTGATTCATCTCGTGATTCTAGTTAAACACACAAATCTAAAGATTCAAGGCTATGATCCATATGTGACATTTGCCAATAGAATAGAGAAAAACTCCTTGCCGGCTGACATCGGACAGACAATTGGTTTCTAGAACATACCAAGAATTCAACAAAAGTAGATGCCAAGAACACAAAACAAGTCAGTTAATAAGACAGATATGGAATGGAACAGAGCATTCTCAAAAGAAGACATATAAATGGTAAGAAATACTTTTAAAGGCATTTGCCATCCTTACCCATTAGGGAAATGCATATTTAAACTACATGAGATTTCATCTGTTCTCAGTCAGAATGACAAAGATTAAGAAAAACAGTAAAAACTACTGTAGCCACTATGGAAATTAGTGTGGATGTTTCTGAGAAAAACTAGAAATATGCCTACCATATAACCAGCTATTCCACTCCTGAGCATATACCCACAGGAAGATGCAACATAATAGAGAGACATCTGTGTTCATTGCTTTTTTAGAGAAAATATCTTGGGCAGACAAACAGCCCTGATATCCATCAACTAATGAACAGATAATGAAAATGTGGTACTTATACACATACAATGGAATTTTATTCAGCAGTTAAAAAAATAGAATTGTGAAATTTGCAGGTAAATGGATGGAACTGGGGAGAATTATACTGAATGAGGTAACCCAGACCCAGAAAGACTATTGTTTAAAATTTAGTGATTCTCTTTCTGGTTCTTTTTCCTTCAATAATTCTACTTCTGCTGCATGTTCTTTGCCCTTCTGTTTCTGTTCGACTTGTCGATTCCACTAAAAAATGCTTCTGAGAAAGTTAACATTATCTTCTAAATGTCAGATCCAGTGGATGCATCTCAGGCCTTATCATTTGAGACTTTTCTTCTATATTTTTTTTTGTAATTGGCTGCTACCTTCTCCTTAAGAAATGTATTTATCTCCCTCCCCGTGTGCGCACGCGCGCGCGCGCGCGCGCGCGCGCACGCACACACACACACACACACACACACACACACACACAAAAAAAAAAAAACCACACGCATGTATTCATGCCACAGTGCATGCATGTAGGTCAGACTTTAGCCCTCAGGATTCAGTCCTCTCTTTTCATCATGGACTCTAACTCAGGTTGTCAGGCTTGGTGACAGCTATTTCTTCTGCCCTGTCTTCTCCCATTGTATCCATGAACACAAGCTCATGATTCACTGTTCAAAAAGGCCAGTTCTTTGAGGAAAAACTTTTGGGGCAAGGAAAGCAAAGAGGCCAAAGAAGATGGAGTCTCTTACCAGCAAAGCCATCTTCCCTAGGGTGTAGGCCTCAGGACTATGTAGAAGGTTTTAGGGATGACTGTCACATAGAGGGATGACTGGGTAGCAAAAGAAACCAAGGCAGTGACATCTCACTGTTCTTATCTGTCAGCCATGTCTGCCATGAGTTTTTCTGAAGCTAAGGAAAAGTTACTGATTAGATTGTTTTGTGATGCCCGTCTTTTTAGTGCTTTCTACCAGAAATAGAGAAGTTGCCTATTTTTATTAGGATAGGAAAGACATCTTTTTTATGGAGAATGGGGCCAGACAGTGAATAATTTCCTTTCCCAGAGGACTGGGAAAGAGAGAGAGAGAAACATTTCCTCCAGTGGACAGAGAGAGGGCTTAGCGTTCTCTGAGGAACTGTATAACCTGTGAGGTACCTTCAGGCAGAGGTGTCTTGCACAACACGGCCAGTGGGAATGAGTTAAAAGCAACTAGAGCTGCCAGCTTCACTCAACTCTCCCTCGGGTACTGGTTTCCTACAAATTAACCATCTCTCTTGAGTTTCTTTCTGCTTTGAGCATTCCCCCAGGTCTCCTTCTCATACCACACTTCCTAGAGCTGTCCCTGCCATGTGGGTGCATCTCAGGACTCTTTTAACTTTTCTTTTTCACCCTATCTTCTTCAGGACCGATCATCATCATCATCATCATCATCATCATTGGCTCAAGTGCTGCCTTATGCTGATGACCACCACACCCACCTCCCAGAATAGATCTTTCTTCTGAGCTGGGTGTGTAAAATCATCTCTTAGAGGAATCTCAGATTTACGGCTCCAAATCAACCCTGAAAGCCTCCCCATTCATCATTTCCTCTGTAACTTCTTTGTATGTTTGCCTCAGTGAGTCTGGTTAGAATCTGGGATTTGTTTCTGAATCTTTTCTTTGAATGTCATCCACTATTGAGCAGTCATCGAAGCCAGTAACTTTTGCTAGTACATTATATTAACTTAACATTTTTATTAGCATGTATGTATTGTGCAAGGTGATGGGATTCATTATGAAAAATTTATCCATGCATATGATGTGCTTTGATCATATTCACCTGCTTTTACATTTTACCTGATTTCCTCCTCTGTCCCCTAATAATCTCCCTCCAATTTTACATTATATCTATTTATTCGATAATATTTTAAACATTATATTTTTTTAATTTTGCACCAGTAATTTAATTTAGGCTTTGGTTAGCTCTCACTCAAACTTCAAAAGTAAAGATGTCTTTCCTATCTGCCTGCAACTACTCTCACACTACCCCCTTACCATATCTTGGCATGGATTTTCATGATCCCTCACAAACAGAACAATTCTCTTTGTAAGTAGAATGACCCTATTAAAACAATACCTATCACAGCATGTGTAGCTTCTCATGTCACTAACAAATTGAAATTTGTTTTTTAGTGCACATGCCAGTCTGACATATGCCTTGATTTCCACTCACATTTCATTCCTTCTCCAACCCCTACCATTTACACTCATGCTTGATAGTGTTACCCACAGTTGTGTGTCAATTCCTACACTCACTTTACATTTTTGTTCTTTCTGCAACTGCTCTTCCTAGAAGATCCTGCCTGGAATCCCAAACCTTTAACTGCCTACTATTTTCAAGAACCAGTTCAAAGGTTATGTTCTTTGGAAACTCTTGCCTTAACCCCTAGTTAGGGTTAGATGACCTTCTGTATTCTAACACAGCATGCTCTGACTGTCTCACTTATAACACGATGATGCACAGCCTTACCATAGCTTTATAGGGTGTCCAGGACATGAGGTTGAATTAAATAAATGTATTGTATATAGTGACAGAGTCCATGTTTATAAAGCAAACAACTTTTATTCATAAACTGATTTATATTTTATTGTTATGAAGCACCAAACTGGTACTTTTCTCTGAGTTTCATCTAAGATAGCCAATATTTTAGATATTTCGACTAAGATTTACCTGGGTTGGTCTCACCGTCAGATTTATGAGGAAAGTTGACCTTTCTAGCAATTGTCTGAGTTTCAAGAGTCCTTTAAACCAAATTACCACTAGACATGAGTGATTATTTAAATTTAAGTGTAAAATTGGTTACTATAGCCACACGTATTTCTGGGACCCAGTAAGCGCTTGTGGTCATGCTCAAGTGAAACACCGATTGTGGGTGCTTTGTTCCCACAGGGGGTTTTCCCGACAGCACAACAGTGGGTTAAAACAACAGGAAGAGCAATACTCAGTCATGGACTGGAACAACAAAATGCCTGTTAATCTTCACCCCGGCTTCAGGAGGACCTGAGATGATCTGTCCTTGTTCTCTTCACTTGGCCAGATGTGCATCACCACTTGCTTTCTGAGTCTGTAAATATGCACTTCCTGTGATGTTAGTAGCCAGTTAATAGCCAGCTTTGGCTGTCAGCTCAGGTCTTAGAGGCCAGTTCTTGGGTCTCCCCTTTCCTGGCCAGACTTTGCTACCTGTTGCTCATTTTTTTCTCTCACACAGTTTGGGTGAGCTTATTTATGGCAGAAAGGCATCTACTCTTGAGCTAGGTAAGCATTCTGACTTGCCATAGTCCAGGTACCAGATCAGATCTCTTCTGCAGAGAGTTCTCTCTGTGACCATAGTCACTCAGACGCTTCTGCAAGCTAGGCCATTACCTTATACAGATTTCAGGGCATCAGGTTCCCCAGTGAGCTAGCATGACTCCACTTGAAAGAGAGATTGGGTATAGGGTATAAGGAAGGAATGATTTATGATACTTCTGTCAACAAGTAGGACACTTTCACATATTCTCCTGTGTTTTACAGCTCTCTTCTGCCAGAGGCTCAAGGTGCCTGACATTCCTGGTAGGTTGACTGTAACCACACAGGCATTTCAAGGGAAGCTTGACAGTTATGGGAGGGTCCATACACAACTCTGTCACAAGTTTTCCCTGTAAGGTAAACATGCATGCTGTTCTTGAAGGACTCTGCTAAGCTATATGCAATATCCATTTCTTCCCCCTCTTGTCCCTGGCAGCAGACCATGAAGGACAAGCTGCCTTTGCTCTCCAACTCTGGTTCTATCTGCTGTCAGAGAGGTCACCGTGGAGATTGCAAAATGCAGATGTTTCAGCCTCCAGGACAGTTAAAATATTCCAATGCTGAGGACCTATCTTGGAGTCATTAAACTGTATTTTCCTATTCTGCATTAGAATGTCTTCAAAGACACTTAGATGGTCCAGTGCACACTGTGGTGGTATTGTGTTCCCCAAAATATTGTACACCCTAATAAACTTATCTGGGGTCAGAGACAGAACAGCCACAATATTAAACATGACGATAGGCAGTGGTAGCACATGCCTTTAATCCTGGCATTCCAGAGGCAGAAATCCATGTTTTCAAGGATACAGCCAAGCATGGTGACTCATGCCTTTAATCCCAGAAAGCAAGCTTTTAATTCCAGGGAGTGGTGGTAGAAAGCAGAAAGGTATATAAGGCATGAGGACCAGAAACTAGCAGCATTTGGCTGGTTAAGCTTTCAGGCTTTCGAGTAGCAGTTCAGCTGAGATTCATTCTGGATGAGGATTCAGAGGCTTCCAGTCTGAGAAAACAAGATCAGCTGAGAAGTTGGCCAGGTGAGGTTAGCTGTGGCTTGTTCTGTCTCTCTGATCTTCCAGTGTTCACCCCAATACTTGGCTCCGGGTTTGTTTTATTAATAAGAACTCTTTAAGATTCCTGCTACATCACACAGTAGACTTGGGGTTCTCTTATGCCAAACACCCTTGGCACTACAGGGAGAACCAGTTTCTCCTCCTCTGAGAAACAGTGTCTGACACACAGAAGGTCAGGGTGTGCTGACCTGGTGATCAGCTAAGTAATGGGAGAGATAGGCATAGGCAAGAGCTGGATTGTTGGTGGCAAACGGTGCCACTCAGAACTCCTCCTTTTGTGATCCACTTGTCAAACTAGTCATGTGACTCCAAGAGAGTGACCATGAGTCCTTTGGGATACACTGTTTCCCTATGAAAAGGAACTCTCCACGTATCTGTGTTGCAGAGACGATTAGAGGTTGATGTTTGTGTGGTGCTGGTGACAGTGTCTGGTTCACAGTGAGTCCTGGTCAGCGTGATGACGCCTGATGTGGCCTGGTGATGAATGTGAGATGTGTGCCAGGAACCTCAAAAGCAACTAGGATTGCTGGGCTCACTCTGCAAGGGCTCAGGGGAGAGCTTGCACTTAGAGCACAAGCAGATGAGCATAGCATCCTTTAACCTTAAGAAAGAAGGAAAGAGGAGGAACTAGAGAGGGAGAAGAATGGAATGAAAGACATATCAGGCATTGGGGGCCCTGCCCTTTACTTCTGCCAATGAGCTTTAACTTAAAGGAATAAGAAAAGGCCCCAAATGGCCTTGCTATTCATTTGTTTGTTTGTTTGTTTATTATTTATTTATTTGTCATAAAGAGATCCACATTCCCAGTCACTGCTTGTTCTTTCCTGGCCCTGATTCCAACTGTAGCAGAGCTGGACCTAGCCCCCACCAGCTTGCTAGCCTCCACATACACTCAACTCACTGAGCTCCTTGACCAGCACAGAAGGAATCCCTTCAGCATTTCCTCTGTAGCTGGAAGGAATCTCACAGGTCACACACTGAGATTAAAGCTACAGAATTATAATGGCTTTGCTGTACTATTATTTTTTAAAGGGAACTTAATGTTTGTCTCAAGTTTTAATCTTGCCTGGGAGCTAAGACTTATTCCATCAATTCCGAATGTGCAGGGTCACACCAGCAATTTCTCTCTAGTCTTCTGGCTTGCTCTTTTGGAGTTTGCTTTTTATCTCACCCTAGCCTGGCTATAATCTTTTCTCACCCTAGCCTGGCCATACTCTTTTTCTGTGTCCTTGTGCTGCTGTGGTCCTGAGTACTTGACCCACGGTGTCCTTGAGTTGCCTAAGGGATTCCTGTAGTTCCCTGGCACAGGCACTAAAATGTCAGAATACTGCAGGGGCTGGCCCTCCAGAGAAGCATCCTGTCTCCCAAACATCTCCTGTGGCCATCTCTGAAGGGCATCCCACAGCCTGAAAACACTCTCCATTTGCTGTAAGGCCCTTTCCCCTCACCTCTCCTGCCAAAGGAATTTTTCTCACCTCCTCCAGAACTTGAGGAAAAGGAAGACACTCCTAGAATAGTGTATAGAGAAGTCTCCTGTAGAATCTCTAAGGCTAAGGATCAAGGGAGAGATTTTCTTTTCCATTTCTGCTGTTAACAATGCCTGGAGGGCAGGCATCCCAGAATGCATTTGCAGCCTCAGGAAAGGGGTAAGGACAGATAAGGCTTGGGAAGAAGGGAAACTAGCTGACTTTAATAGGAACTGAATTTAAGGGTAAATATTCCCAATGCCCTGCCACACCTTTCAAGGTAAAACTGCCCCTGGAATGGTTGTGTTTGGTATATGACAGCCTATGCTAAGTGTTGTGTTCATAATTGGCTCTTCTGTTTTACAGTCATCTTAAGAGGCGCACATGTGAGTGAGGGGCTTAGAAAGAGTAATTAACTCCCTTGCGTTCTACAGTAGGAAGTGGCAGAGCCTGGATCCTACCCCAGTCAGCTTGGTTAAAAGCCCATACTCTGAACTACTCTGTTCTCATGGCTCCCCTCAGGTGATTTGTACAGTATAACAAGACAAAAACCAACCAGACATGTGTTCCCAAAAATCTTAAATTTGCTACTAATATATAAGCTTGGTAAATAAATGCATATTTTAAGTAACTGTGGTCAATCTCTGTGTAAAGGCATGCTTCACTCTCAATATGAGCAGCCATAGTCAGTTACCTGCATTATTGTCCTGTTCCCCCCTGCCTCCAGATTTGTATTGTTTCAAATCTGGGACAAACTGCCCAGGTGCCTACTTAACATATCAAAGTGGACCTGGCCACCAGGTTCTCCCAACATCCCTCAGTCCCTCCCTGTTACAGGGTATGGCTGGCATACCTGCCCTCTTCCCTGAACTCTCCAGCCTATGAGAAGGGATGCCCTTCTCCCAGAGGCTCTTCTCTATATATAATCCAGACATTTTGGTTACCTACCCCTTTTTGTACCTTTGTCCTCCTGGCCACTGTACATGATTCCCCCTCTTCCCTCTCTTTTCCCTTCCCCCTCTCCCCACATGGCCAGGCTCAATCTGGTCATGTCCACCCTGGACTCCTCTCCCAGATGTCCCTGCCTCTGCCTATGCTCTCCCACATATCTACAATAAACTTTCTCCTCCACCATACCTAGGAGTGTGAGACCAAA
The DNA here is from genome assembly GCF_949786415.1 of Peromyscus eremicus. Classification (NCBI taxonomy): domain Eukaryota; kingdom Metazoa; phylum Chordata; class Mammalia; order Rodentia; family Cricetidae; genus Peromyscus; species Peromyscus eremicus. The sequence goes on from NC_081422.1 coordinate 24,208,857, forward strand.
ATGAGCCATCTTAGAAATAAGACCAAAATGCTTTCACCCTAAAACTAAGGCCTAGGATTTCTCCTTTTAGGTACAGGCCATGAGTTACTGGAATAGGCTATGAGTTGCTGAAACCAGTCAGTTCAGATCCCAGAAACCAGGAACTGTAAAAGTACAGAGTCACAAGGTAGTCACAAGGTAATGACTGCCTGACTATGGAATATCCTCTCCCTGGTTCCCCGGGTAACTGTTTGACCAAAGAATGTTCCAACCCTGGTTTCCAGGGTAACTGACCATAAAAATGTCCCCACCTGAGGGCAGCCAATGAGAAACGGTGGCAGGCAACCACCCCCTTAGAAATAAGATTAAGCCATTATTTCTAGAAAGTCCCTAGAAGTGAGCCAATCAGAATTGTAACCATACTAGCACCCCTAAATAATGAAACTTTGTGGTTTTTGCCTTTAAAAACTGAGCTTGCAGAGAGGCAGGCAATTCCTCCAGCCTCCACTGTGTTGAATGTATTGGACGAAGTCCCTGCCTAGGTTTGTATTGCTTTTGGATATCCAGAATTAAACCTTGCTTTTGCATTCCCTCGTGCCCGTCTTCAGTGGTCTCTCTGGGGGTCTCGATCTGGGCACAACAGGAGCAGTCATGTCCTTTCCTTTTTGTTTCTTTTTTTCATTTAATCTGTGCATCAGCTTTGAATGAAAATGAGATCATGACTTCTCCAAAGTATGGTGGAGGAGAAGGATTTTACTGTAGATGTGAGGGAAAGTATAGCCAGAGACATCTGGGAGGGTCCAGAGCAGGAAGAGGAAACAGCAGAGAGGAGGTGGGGAGGGGGGTGAGAGAGGAAGACCAAGTCAAACAAGAGAGCATGTGGTGGAAATGGCAGGGTTAGATAGGAAAGAGAAGCTGGAGTAAGGAAGTGCAGCCCTGGGGCTGAAGCAGTTTGGGTAGGGGCGTGGTGAGAAGGACTGGAGTGAGCCAGCAGACACATTGGTATGCTAATAGGTACCACAGTTAGCCATTTGTCCAGAGTTTCTTTGGGATCTGACAAGGTTCTCTTCAGATAAAATACACAGTCAGGCTCTCTCATTTTACAATGGTCCATTGTCTATGCTTTCATGGAGGCAGCTATGAAATTCCACTTAGGAATCAGATTCGAGTATTCCCATCCACCTCTTAATAGTCCCTTGATGCTTTCTCATGGAACTGTGGGTGGTCAAGAACATGCTATGAAATCTCCATGAGTGAAGGAATGGATAAAGTGAGGGTGCACTTAGTGGGACTGAGGCAACTGTGAGAGACCCTTCACTCTCACCCATGGGGCCAAGGCTCCAGAGAGCTCAAATTGACTGCCTCTGTGATCTGACGTATCTGTCCTACTGCTGATGACTCATGATAAATAAGCTAGGGAAATAATAGATAGCTGCCATCAAGTCAGGATGATGTTACAATATGTGAGCCCCTCCCTGGAAACAGCTGCTTCTGAATTTGGGACCAAATTGTCTTTGTACCTCATGATTGACCAGCTTAGTTCTCAGCTCTGGGGCTCTTCCTATGTTCCAGACATACAAGACAAATCTAGCTGACTGGAGTAATTTAGCTAGTGCTCTCTCTCTCTCTCTCTCTCTCTCTCTCTCTCTCTCTCTCTCTCTTTCTCTCTCTCTCTCTCTCTCCCATTTTAGATTAGCATATTTTTTCAACTCTGTAAGGAAACTTCTGGCATTTGAAAAAAATAAGTTTCCTTTCTTTCTAAAATTAAACCTTAGAAAATAGATGTGACATGAGTTTAGATACTTGTTTGAAAGAACATGCATTCTCTCTTGCATTCAACACATAAATATCTCCACTTTAAAAATAAAAACAAAATACCAGATAGCTTAAAGCACTGTACTCTTTGGATAGTCTTCCTCTCCTTCCCACCTTCCTTTGCTTCTAAATATGGCCAGAGCCTAGGCTATTTCTGCTTCCTCCACTTCTACAGTTACCACTCAGTCCCCCTTGATGACAATCAGTTTATACTGCCCCCTCCACCACCCCTACATATGCTTGCTGTGGTCTTCTTATGACTGTCTCACCGCTTTTGACCTCCTTGGACACCAGAGAAATCTTTCCAAGTTGTCAACTGGACTATCTTGCTTCTCTGCTTAAAGTTGTGACTGGCTACCTTGCATGCTTCTTCCTAAAATGACACTTTGCCAGGCACCTGTCCAGCATGCTCCACCAGGCCCTCCCTTTGCCTCTGTCACTCCCTTAGCAGGCTGTTCCTTTGCACAATGTCAAGCACGTGCCCTGGTGGCTCATGATCTTGTCTTTCCTCTGGCTGGGCTAAGAGTCACCTAGGTATCAGCTTTTCTGTAGACTTTCCAGTCTCCCATCAGGTTTACACATGCCACATGAATGTCATCATGTACCTCACATCACACTAAGTGTCTCAAAGACACTGGCATTCTATTAAGCTGTGGCCTCCTGGAGAATTCTTACCTAGTGTCTACAGGGAAGCTAGAAAGGCTCTGACACATGATGTGTATGAATGAGATAATGGATGAATGAATGAATGAATGAAAAAGTGAGATTATATTTTAGATTACAAAGTATCAATCAGTATAGGAAAATTTCATGAAAAGAAACATAGTTTTGCATGAGGGATTTAGAACTTAGGTTTTAGTTGAATGATTTCTGGCTAAATTATCTGGGAAGATAATTTTAATTTATTTATCTAGAATTATGGTTTTATTTTGCCTCACTCTGAAATTCTTTATGGGAGTCTGTTAGGAAAGAGTAACAGGCATGTGTTGAATTGTGGTTATTTAAAAAAAAAGTCTACATATACAAGATAATATCACTGTGTGTGACATTTAAAAAAATATTATAAATAGGTCACCATTGACTATGCTGTATCTCCAGCTAATTTTCTTGCCAGTTATCTCAATAATTGGATCCTGGGTCAGTCTTTAACAGAAGAAGATTTGACAATAAAGTGGGCATTTAGAAACTGTCTCTCCATAACTCTGTCCAGAATAAGTCCTCCGTAAATAGTGAGCCAATTAGAGGTAGATGTGCTGGTGAGGTGCTGAAAGCCACATCAACGAACAAGCAAAGACTTTTAAATGCCTAGGCTCTTCAGGAGCTTTAAAGTGACAACCTCATTTTTGGAAATCGAATTTTTAGTTGTAATGAGATTCTAGAGACTTCAGGACAAATATTTAGGTAGAGGAGTATGAAATCCAGAGTGGGTGACTATCTTAGTTAGAGTTTCTATTGCTGGGAAGACACACTATGACCATGGCAATTCTTGTAAAGGAAAATATTTAATTGAGGCTGGCTTACAGTTTCAGAGGTTTAGTCCATTGTCATCATGGTAGGGCATAGCAGCATGCAGGCAGACATAGTGCTAGAGAAGGAACTGAGAGCTCTACATCTTGATCTTTAGGCAGCAGAAGGTGACTGTGTGCCACACGAGGCATGACCTGGGCATAGGAGACCTCAAAGCCTGCTCTTGCTTAATACATATCCTCCAACAAGACCGTACCTCCTAACAATATCATTCCCTATGAGCCAAGCACATGAGTCTATGGGGGGACATACCTATTCAAATCACCACAGTGACTATTTTTCTTTTTCTGGCAGCAGAGAAATGTTGAGAATCCCATGCTGCTTAGGAGAAGAGTCACAGCTCCCTTCAAGGGGAGGGTGCCAAAGTGGGCTGGCTGGTAGCTCCAGATAGGCCAGTCATTTCATATTTCAACTACATGTGTCTCAGGACTTGATCATCAGTCTTGCCAAAGCTTGAGCTGACCAGTGTCATGGGCTGGCTCCCCCAGAGGTTGGCATATAATGTTGTGGACTCATTCATTGACACTTCTCTTTTCAGTGCAGAGACCTCTGCTCTATCATGGATGTCTTCACTCTCTGCTGTGGCTAGACCTTGGTGTGTGCAAAGAGTAGAGACGGGCATGTAGCTATATGATCTGGCAGTTTCAGTGGGCTTACCACATTAGAAATTGTATGGGCTCATGCCAGACCTTTCTAGCAGTGCCTATGAGAGGGTAAATGACCATTCTAGGCTAGAGCTCACCCTCCTCCAATAGAGTTTATCTGTGTAGTAGCCAAGAGACCATGGGCTGTGTTTCTTCACTACCATCTGGTGATGGTGGAAGAGGGGCCTGACATAGCTTTGTTAAAAGAAGACATTTTCAGCTTTTTATTTTCTTGAGAAGGAATTTCTGACCAGATGAATACCTCTCCACCCCTTATTACTCTCGTTGGGTAAGTTTGGAGTCTGAGGTAGATCACTGAATCTATTCTGAGAAAAAAGATAAAGAAATAATAGGATAAATGGGTAGATCATTAAATCTACTCTAAAAAGAAAAAGGGGAAGATGTAAAAATGACAAAAGGTAGATCATTGAATCTATTATGAAAAGAAAAAAGAGAGAATATGGATATAATAAGATAAAAAGAGAGGTTATTGAATCTACTTTTAAAAAGGAACTACTTGTTTTAAATAGGATAAGTAATGAAAATTTTTGTCTGAATCTGTCAAACTAGACATTGTTAATGTAATTCTTGACTGTATATACTTATTGGATATAGTTTTTCTTGTATTAGTTATAAGCTTTTTTTAATTTTTAGACAAAAAAAGGGGGAAATGTGGAGATATTGTGTTCTCCAAAATATTGTACACTCTAATAAACTTATTTGGGATCAGAGAACAGAACAGCCACAATGTTAAACATAGAGGTTAGGCAGTGGTAGCACATGCCTTTAATCCTAGCATTCCAGAGGCAGAGATCCGCCTGAATCTCTCTAAGTTCAAGGCCACACTGGAAACTGCCAAGCATGGTGACACACGCCTTTAATCCCAGGAAGTAATGGCAGGAGGCAGAAAAGTATTTAAGGCGTGAGGATGAGGAACTATAGCTGGTTAAGCTTTTAGGCTTTTGAGCAGCAGTTCAGCTGAGATTCATTCTGCATGAGGACTGAGAGGCTTCCATTCTAAGGAAACAGGATCAGCTGAGGAATTGGCGAGGTGAGGTAGCTGTGGCCTGTTCTGTTTCTCTGGTCATTCAGTGTTCACCCCAATACCTGGCTCAGGTTTGATTTTATTAATAAGATCTTTTAAGATTCCTACTACAGGAGTCTGGATGTCTATTTATCTGTAGGCTGCAGGTGTGAGAAGGAAATTGCCAGGTGGACTTTTGGTGTCCTCTTATGGTGGAAGTGTGGCCTAGCACACAAACATTTCTTTTCTTCACTGCTCTGCCATATTTTTATTTTGACAGTAACAATAATAAAGTGGGAGCAACCCCATTGTAGCTATGGCCAAACAAACCCTTACATTAGGAACAGAGTTCACACGACACATGACTTCTGGCCACTCTCTTATTCCCTCAGTTGGTTCTAAATTCTGGAAGTAAAGATGTTACTGTGCCTTACCCAACACCAACTAAAGGAAATAGACAAGCAAACCATTTGCCAGGGGCATGCTTTCACAGCACATGGGGAATGATCTAGTTCTGTCTCACTCAAAAGGTGAAAGAAGAATGCCATGACCTCTGGCTGAACAAAAAGTTATATGATAGAGACCTATGGAACCCCCTCATGCAGAGCAGATGCACACTGGAGTCTTTTTGGGAGCTGCCACAGGGTCCTGCCTGGGGCTCTGTTCTCAGGACTCCCAGCTTCTCCACAGCATTGTCTGTCTTAGGAAGATGCTAAGAACTATAAAACCAGAAGCTGGAGTCTTTGCCTCTCACTTCCGTTCAAGGCCTGAAAGGAGTCTCAACCATATGTCCAGATGGTCACTTGCCCAGAACACTGTAAACAGGATATTTTTGGTCTGGTAGGTGACTGTTCCTTTCCACTGAGATATTGCCTTCTTCTGGTTTACCATCCCTCTTGTGAAGTAGTATAGAGCGAGACCTGGATTAAGAGGAGGGAGTAAGGATCCAGGTGCTTTGCTTATGAAACTTGTGCTAATATGGTCCCCACTAGTTTCCATGCACTGTGAGGTCATCAGTGTACCATGCATGGAGGAATCCAGGAATGTTCAGCCCATTTTATTTCCCAGGTGGATCATCTGACTGCCAAGGGACAGGGTCACATCCAGGTGTGCCACCAGGGTGTTTGGCAGGAGCTAAAGGAGTGGAGTGACATGAATTTACTAGTGGGGATTTTTTTTTTTCTCTCAGATGCCTAGTTAAAAGGATTTTCGATCATCGGGAAGATACATCATAATATAACAATTAAAAGCATACCCTGTAGTGCTTCAAAAATTATAAGATGCTGTAGTAATTTATTTTATGTGTCTAAATAGTCAACTCAGAGACTATTTTAGACTTTTTCTTTAAAATTCAAAAAAAAGTTAAAAAAAATGGTATTCTTAATCATAAAAGAATTCTACCCACCCAATTTTAAAAGTTGCAGATACCATAACCTAAGCCCACATATAGTGCTAAATTATAATGAGCCAAGTCACGCCTGCTCTGCTGTCTTCGGGAGAGGGGAATCTTCTAAGATTTCAGAGGCAGAGGAGCAAGCCACATCCAGAGGAAGTGAGTGAAGGAATGTGTATGTAGCAAAGGGCAGTGGAGCCTCTGAGTCCCCAAACAGGAACTCTTCCAATGTCTTTGAATGAACCCTGTATAGTATGTCACGCTAAACCTATGATGCAAGGGATTTCTCAGGGAAAGCAAAGCCTCTGATAAAGACTCAGATTACTTCTTGCTGGACTGCAGGTCTCCTGCCTCCTCTTTGGATGGGTAGAGCATTTATTTCCACCACTATCCAGAGGGTGACCTCAGAACCCCGAGGCTTTGAGCACTCTCCATCTCCCTCTGCTCTCTGCGTCTTCAATCCCATCCGCCCTCTTCACTTTGGTTCTCTAAGATATCTTCAAGTTCTCTTTCTATCTCTTTTCTTTGATATCTACTTAAACTTTGCAGGCTTTCTCTCCTTCCTTTGTTTACACCCCTCGGATCCTCAGCCTTTTCTCAGAAGAAACATCTATAATCAAACTTCCCTGGTCGCTCCCATCCCATCACACACAGTTTTTCTTGTAGTGAAGAGCTGTGTCCCAAGAACTGTGTGTGTGTTGTTCTAGCAAGTCACAAATCTTATGTTGGGTCCTGAAATTGTTAACTTTTCATCTGAAGAGAGACAAACTTTCTGTCCTCTGCTGCTTTTGTCTTCAGGGAGTGTGTAGATTCATCAGCTGTTGCATGTTAGCTGTTGGCTCCGTAGCAAGGCTGACTTTGTAGATGTGGCCTAATTTAGGAAGGAAAAAGCAATTTGACATGTTGTGTTGGCCCATGGGTCTGTATGAGTACTAGTATTGGTTCCACAATGCTCTCCTCAGCACTCTCAACTACTATTAATAGTACGATTTTATTTTGTGAATGTTGTCGTATATGTAGCACTGTTCGTCATAATGAAATAAGTATTCAAATCATCTCAAAATCTTAGTTTTCAGCTATGTGCTCATGAGTAGCGCATATGTTTTTTTTCAGATATTAATAAATTATTCATTTTTCTATTGAGATTGATTAAGATTATTTATAAGAAAAACTCTCCCTTTTATACACCTTCAGGGCCATTGTAAATATTATTTGTTCAAAGGATTATTGTAGGCCATGCTGGTGACAGATCCTTAATAATTGATCATTCACTTTTATATCTACCTAAAAATACTTTAAAATTATGGAATTAAACTACAGAGTTGTTTTTTAATCACAAGTTATATCTACCTTTAGTATTGAAGAAAGGTATGCATTACATGCATATCAAATAGGAAAGTTGTATATTTTGTAAAGAGATTCTATTAAATTGTATCTTCCAGAAGGAATTGTTTTTATTACATTTCTGATAAAGATTTTATCTACATATAACTGTTACTAGGTCCTTCTTTTCCAGGGAATTGCAGTTGTTGTAAAGACTATGATAGATTTGATGGATGGATAGATAGATAGATAGATAGATAGATAGATAGATAGATAGATAGAATATAACTAATGTTGGTAGATATATAAAAGACTAGGTTAGTTGACAGATGATGGATGATATATGACAAGGTAGGTAGGAGATCAAAGATAATAATAGATAATTGATAGCTAATAGAAATAGATGAGATAGATGATAGGTAGATGATTAATAGATGGTTGATATATCTACTATATCAATTGTTTTATATATATATATATATGGCAACTATATATAACAGTTGCATAGATAATAGGTAGGTGGGTAGGTGTCAGACAATAGATATCTTTTTCCAGTATTGTAGCTGGGGCTGTCCTTACTGGACACAGGTCCCCTCCCCTCAACTTTGTTTCCTGGATAGTGCTGAACCTCTGGGATTAGTACAACCATGTCTTGAAGGAAAGACCAAGGACATGGCTGAAGTAAAAATCACAGTGCCATCATTAGCTATTTGCTGCAGGGGTGGGTGTGGGTGGGCTATGGTGGGAGTGCCTTCTCACCTGGCCGTCCCCTCCCCTTTCTCTCTGCTACCAACAGACTTCATGGTAGACTCTACCTCCCAGGCTGAATCACTGTCTACATAGGTATCTAAATGTTTATTGACACAAGTGTTCTTCTAAGAAACATTAATTTGAAAAGTCAGGGGTCTGCAACTTCAAAAACACCATCTATAGATTATCAAACATGGGTCACCCGCTTTGCATATATTTACATATTTTTCTTGCTTGCTCACACAAACCGGTAAGGTATGATGCACTTTCCAATCTGACAGATGCGTAAAGGGAAGTGTCTTTCTCAGTTTAGGCAGCTCTGAAGAAGTACTGTGGACAGGTGGCTAATGAACAAGAGGAAGTAATCTCTCACAGTTCTGAGACTAGGAGTCCAAGATGAGGGCGCCAGCATGGTTGGGGTCTGGCCAGGGTTCTTTTCCTCTTCCAGGTTGAACCTGATTAATTTTTCTTCGTATCATCACCTGGGAGAAAGCAGAACATGCAAGCAAGTGCTGCTGCCCCCTTTTCTGGAGGCACTCCACTCCAGAGACCTAGTAACTGCTGCCAAACTACACCACTGTACACTGTCCCCTAAGGGGTCCCCTTTTCAATATAAGGATTTTAGAAGGATACAAACATTCAACATGTAATGGAAAATTAGCAAAGATGTGTAAATTGTTCAGGGTTAACATGGGCAGATATGAGGATAAAAATCTAAGTCTCCCCTTTCAAAGCCTGTGTTTCTGACACTATGGCATGTTCTCAATGTATGAACAGCTCACAGGCACAAATTGTGCATATTCATATGCATAATAAGAATAGCCTTTATTATGAAGCCCCTGCTCAATAAATCCATGCTGTTTAGATTTCTGAGAGGGAGAGTCAGCTATAAGAGCCCCTGTGAATTGCCAGCATGAGTTTTGGTAAACAGGTCCAGGGAGGGAGGGAAGGAGAAGATCCAGTAAGATCTGGAAGAAGTGAGAGCAGGTGTTTTGGGGTGGGAGGGGGGTGTTGCTGGCTGGCCCCCTCCTTGCCTGGGATCAGGGAAGGTGTCCAGGACCCTATTAGGTGTCCCTAGGATTGCAGGCAACACAGAAACCTCTTTCTGGTCTTCGCTGGTCCCCAGAGTCCTTCTTCCTCTGCACCATGAGATGTTTTCTGCTCCATTTCCTCCCCAAGCCCTCAGCTCCCCTCGGAGCTCTCTGTTGTCTTCCCCATCATCCTAGCTGGAATAAAATATAACTGTGTCTGAAAAGTACAGAAATCAAAGCTCCCCTTGGGGATTTTTTCCCCGTATCACCTGTCGAATTGAAAACTGGTGTGTCCTTGAATAGATATGTATTTCAGGCCGCAGGGGTGCTAATTTGCAAGGCCCATTACTCAAATAAAACATTAAAAAGAGACTTCCGTACCCCGGTGCTCCCAGCCCGTTTCCACTCCAGCACTAACAGTACCAGCGATAGGTTTCCTGTCAAGCTTCAGAGCCCAAAGTCAAGATTTATCAATTGGTATTCTGACTTTAACTTTTGCACTTTCATTACGTCCTCGCATTGTGAGCTCAGCCACAGCTCTTCCAGCTTCTTACAGGCTGCTCCTTCTCATGCTTGAAGCTAATGTGGAAGACTAAGTGAACTTGGAGAATGCTGCCAGGGGTCTGAAGTGACCACTCTGCTGTGTGACCAGCACATGGTCTGTGAGATGGAAAAACCTGCAGGTGAAAATCCCGCAGTTGGAAGGGATACTCTGGGACACTACTGGTGCCCCAGGCTGTGGGTAGCCCTGTGGTGCTTTGCTTCTCATGACTCAGATGTTTATAAGAAAGAGAGGTCTTTTTTGGTCTGTCCAGCTATACAGAAAGGCAAAAATTCTGCTGGAAATTCCATCTTCTGTTGTATTTTCACGGAGTCCAAATGATAGTATATTTATCCTTTAATACTATAAATTAAATATTTGCATGTAACATAATTTCATAAACCTTCCCCAATGTCTATGTCGCATGCTGCTCTGGGGAGTATGACATAAATGAATTAATCAGTTCTCTGCCACTATTTACTTAAGTTGTCTCTGCTGCACTGACTAGTGTATTACTGCTAATTTACCTTGCAGGCTAATTCTGAAAAATTACCACTTTTTATAGGACAAACTCCTTGAAATAAAAGTTCTGAGTCCGTAACTATGAGTCTTCTAGAACCTTGGTGGCTAGGTCTGGTAACTTTCCGCAGATGGGGCACACACACAAATGATTCCAGATCATTTTCTTTGCATAGTTATGTTCACGCTCATAACTTATATGATTCATATGGACATTGAATGCCAAAAAATATGGCGAGGTCCTCAATCTCTGCTCTGTTTTAGGTTTTTGGCCGAGCCCAGCTTAGGTACAAAAATGTGACAATCGAACATATCAAAGAATGAAAATTTGTGTTAAGATAGGAGATCTAAGGAGATTATTGCACCTCTATGACTTAGGTTTTCTACAGTGATATGAGATATCTTTATGCTTTAAAATTAATTAAAACATGATATACTTTAGGTTACAGGAAAGTAGCTTCTATTTATACTGAGAATGAACATTCATTCTGCAAAATACTTAGTGCTCCTTGCTGTGTGCTGGGGATGATATTCACCTTACTGATAAATGGGATGGTTTCCCACCAAACCCTGCCTGGAAACTGGGAAAGGTGATTGCAATTTAGAGCAATTACGGCAAACTATTGCACCTGTAGAATTAGAGGCCATTATCCCGGAATCTTAGATGGATTAATTAATGAATCGGCAAATAAAGCCCATGATGAATTACGAAGCATGGTATCATTATAATTTTATGATAAAGCATCTCTCTGTATGATATTACATTTCCGAATGAAATAGTAATGAGTCCCTCAACATCTTAAAGGAAGTCCTAAGTCCTTCCAGTTATAAGACAGGAACAAAGGGGAGCGAGTGGGAAAGACATGCCCTTTTATTTTAACAGGAGGACATGCTGGAGGTGTCTAGGCCTGGGCAGTGACAGCGGTTTAATGCTGTGTAGTGCTACACGGAAATGGCCTCGCCCACATCAGAGTGAAGAGAAGGTGTTTTTCACCCTACTTGGGCCAATGGGATTTTAAATTCATCTTATAACCTTTTAATTTTTTTTTTTTCTTAGTGAACCGCGCATATTCTCCTCTCCTTTCCTAGCCTCCAGTTCCCAGGGCCTATGCTCCACATCAAAACTGGAAACCCTGCAAGAAGCAGGGACTAAAATTGCTTTTCAGTGGGTCCGATTTCATGCTGAGCAGGAAACGGGAGCTGGGAGATGAATTGGAAGGCCACGCTTGTCAGCGAATGAAATGTGATGAACCTCAGAGTGTTATTGACATGCTGCGGAGGAGCTGGCTACAGCAGCTGGTGTGGTGTCTTCCTAATCCTGTGTTCTTGGGGTGGGAATTTGACCCGGTATGTTCTGTTAGAAATGATACATATTTATTAGATGCTAGAGCTTAAAAGAGAGAAAGAATGTGCCCAGTGGCAGACACTTTCACAACCAAAGCTTTCTTTTATTAAAATAAATAGACAATTTCAGTGCAACAGCTCTTCCTTGGAGTGGGAGTTGCATTAAGTGATGACCTTCCTTCTCATGCACAGAGAAGGGAGCTCTGTCTAACCACTTGTTGGGGAGGAGGAATGTGGGGGAAGGTGGAGCACCTGTGGAGCATTTTATGGGTTCCAGGAAAGCAGTCTGCAGTCCTGAGAATCCTGCAGTTCTGCTAATTACATCCCTCCTCTCGTTTGCCTGGATGAAATCAATTGCAAACAACATCCAGTCTTGTTTTCCTCGGTACATTCTTGTGTGATATAGCTGTGCTCACAATTCTTCCTTCCTCTCCAGGAATGGCTTCCTGACACTCCCCAAAGGACACTGGCCTTCACAAGGCAGGGATTATGAAGGGCAGGTACACGGGACATAATATAGTGCTTAGTTCTTTCAAATAGGCTCTAACAACCAGAGAGCCAGAAAGAGATCATACATACTTAAGGCAGTCTCGTTATTTGGTTAAGTACATCTTTGTTGTTGTTGTTGTTTTTTAAACTACTGTGTGTGTGTGTGTGTGTGTGTGTGTGTGTGTGTGTGTGCTACATTACTTTTCCTGGGAGGAATCTGCTTACATCTAATAGAGATGGCAACACAGACCAAGAAAGGACTTCATTTAAGGCAACCAATGGCTTTCCTGGAGTTACTTACAGAAGCTTGTGTGATGGGTTTTGACAGGCAAACCAGTGACTCAAATGCAATAGGATTATTATAACATCCCCCTCCAATATGGGTAACAACTCATGATAACTGCATCCCTGGCTCTGGCTGCAATCTTGCAGGCAGATGCTCCACTTAAGATTTTCCTCTATCGCAGTAGATGTTTAGCACCTGTGTTGATGTCCTGGTAACATCTCTGAGGCTTGTGAGTTTGTAAGCCTTGAAACCTCCCCTTCCTTATTGAAAAAGTATGTATGTACAGGTCCATGTTCAATTTATTTAAGGAGGAAATGAGATAATGAAAGGATAGGAAGGAAAGGAAGGGAAGATCGTTTTGCTTGAGAACACATACAGAACATGTGTGTGGTATATGTATACCTATCTACTTACACATAGCATATACATACAACTTCTGTGTACATCACAGAGACACAATGGACGTCTCTACAAACTCATGCAGTGCATGCATGGTGACATAAATACATGCATAACACACATATACATGCATCCATGCATGCACAAACACAAACACACACACACACACAGTGGCAGCATGTGGTTTAATGACTTATGTTGGATGTAACCTCCAAAGTGCTGACTACCAACTGTCAGCTGTGTTAGTCTAGCCCAGTGGCTCTCAACCTTCCTAATGCTGCAACCCTTTAATACAGTTTTATATGTTGTGGTGACCCCCAACCATAAAACTGTTTTTGTTGTTTCTTCATAACTGTAATCGTGCTACTGTTATGAATCATAGTCTAAATATCTGTGTTTTCAAAGGGGTTGTGACCCACAGGTTGAGAACCTGTTGTCTAGACAGTCATTCTCTGTGAATAGATTTCCTGCAAGAGAAGGGAACTAGTTTAAGTGGCAAGTACCAGAAGTAAAGTCCAGCAACTTATTGTAAGATGCTTTCAAGGTCTGCACCAAGGTTTAGGAAATGTTTGAACCCTCACATGCAGGGGTTAATACCAAGCTCTGCCAGTTTCAGGTGGTTTAATCTGTCCTTAACAGTGCTTGCTCATACTCTTCCCATTTAATGTCACTCCTTTGGTTGGGTTCTTCCCATTTTTTCCCCCTTTGCTGAGATCATTTTGAGTCTTCATGTTAGTTTAGCCTCCATGTTCATTGAGTTTCCTCTTCTGTAGACAATCCTTTGAGGTTTGGTTAGGAGGTAAGACTATAAGGAATGGGTTGCATATCCTGGAACATGCTATGTCTTAGACTGTCTCTGTGATGTCCCCTCTGACATATCAAACTTAAGTTGTATTTCTGGGCTTTCAGGCAGATGTCATCCCTCCATCCCCCTCTCTGCCATGAGTGCTGAGTAGGTGTGGTCAGTCATCTTTGAGCCTGTGACTCAGTCACTTCTATCCCCTTATTCTGTCTTTTCCCTAAATACCACTATAGGGAAAGCTGATGCTTTATTCAGAAAACCTTCCCCGAACCTGCTCATCTGACTCTCTTAGGTCTTTGATTCTTTATGGAGTTACTACTAACAACATTTGTCATCTGGTGAAGAGTTCTAGGACACTTTTACCTTTCTTACCAGAATGCAAGCACTCAAGGAAAGAGCTCACATTACTAGCTCCTTTATCACTTAAACCATGTACACTGTCCATAATATAGGTATTTACTTATTGATTATTTTACTGGTGAGATAGAAAGTTTATGCCCAAATAAAACTCATAAATCCTAAACTATAGTCCTGCCAGACACGAACACATAGCATGTTTCACTCAAGGGAAAGCCACACCAATGACAATGGGAATAGCATGTTGTCTTGGTGTGGATAAGATGAACCACTTCATTAAAATAATTATACACTGCTGTGTTTGCATGTAAGGACATGTTTCTTTTTTCCTTTTTTTTTTTTTTTTTTTTTTTTTTTTTGGTTTTTTCGAGACAGGGTTTCTCTGTGTAGCTTTGCGCCTTTCCTGGAACTCACTTGGTAGTCCAGGCTGGCCTCGAACTCACAGAGATCCGCCTGGCTCTGCCTCCTGAGTGCTGGGATTAAAGGCATGCGCCACCACTGCCCGGCGTAAGGACATGTTTCTTAAGACGTTGCCTCATCACTGAGTGACACATGAGTGCATGCTGTCTTTTGTCATTGGTCTCTTCTGAAACTGGGAAAAATAAAGTTCTTCATCATAGAAAACTTCTTTCATATTTCAGTTCACACCCCCAGCCCATTTAAAATAGACTGTACATTAAATATATCTTTATCAAAAAAGTTTGTGGATACCAGTATAGACCGGAATTAGAAACTCACTACCACACTCATGTGCCCTTCGATTATGAATAGGAAATGTTTATGAGATTACTGGCTATATTACAGATATTTAGTAAACACTAAACATTCATTTCTTAATTGAGATAATATCATATGGTAATTTATTTAAATGTATCCATGTATCTTATTAAAGTGAACTTGTGTTAAAAGTAATGCAGCTTGAGGCAAGAACCACTGATAAATGCTCAAATTAGTGGGCAAAATTTAACGAAACAGGATATTTGCATAGCTTCAAAGTGTCTTTCCCCAATGTTTGTTAATAATTTTTTGTTTGGTTCTGTGGATTGAACCCCAGATCTCTTATATGCTAGGCACATCTTTTAATACCAAGTTGTACCCTCAGTCAATTGAATTGCTTTTAATGATCATAAAATCTTGGATGTCCTTCTGGGAAGAACTTAATTCATCTTCCTTATAGTCAGACAAGATATAGTGACTCTCACCAGTTGAGTGGAGCATGGAAAAGGAAAAGATATATAGCTTTATAAAGTGGAGAATCATGGATGATGTCATAGGAGCCAAGAGACCTGCACGCACACCACAGTGTTATGTGGGCTCATGTCTCCTTTGATGAGCAACGGCTCTGCTCTGTGCATCCTGAGTCTGATCCTGAGAAAACATCAGATAAACAGACCAAGGCTTTCTACAGAATACCTGACTGCTACTTCACAAGTGTAACAAAGACCAAGACACTCCTGCAGATTGAAAAGACTTAGGACACAGGGTAGATAAATACAATGTCGGGGGAGGAGTGCCAAAGCTAAGGTATCTGGAGGATGTCTGCAGTTTAGTTAGTGGTGCAGTTCCCATGTTAATGTATTGCCTATGGTTATTAGACCATGGCTATTTAATGTATGTCAAGACTATACAAGAATATCCTATATTATCATTGAATAGCTTCTCTAAGTTTAAAAAAAGTTCAAAACAAAAAGGTTTTTTTGTTTTTTTGTTTTTCTAAGGAACATGACAAAAAAAATCCTGTTTGACTGGATTCCCTTTGTATCATAAAGCATGCCGGATGCTGGCCTGATTCTGTTAGGCAAATAAGATCATGCTTCCCCTAAAAGGGAACTCTGAAGTAAGGAAGATTATAAGTTTACTAAATATTTGCCTTCCATCTCTTAAGGCAAGTAAGACCCATGACACTTGATCAAGAAACAATGAAGCTAAACATTCCATTTAAATATGTTAACATGAAATCAGATGTGTATTAAATGAAATATACCAGACTCAGGCAAATACTACATGTTTCTCTCACTTGTAGAATCTATACCTAAATGTATGTGTGTGTTTGTGTGTATGTGTATGCACGCACACACATGGGTATATGCTGCTCATAACAGTAGAAAGGGAAATATGAGAAGGGCGTAAAAGATCTTAAGGGAAGAGGAAGGGAAAAAAGAGAAGATGATGAATTTATGTGACATGAAAGCAAAAATGATGGTGATTTGGAAGAAGACTTAGAAACAGCAAGAGGGCACCAGGGAAGTGGGAGAAGGTGCTGAGGCAGGGTATTCATCACTTTGCATACTAATTTTAAAAATTAATAAAAGAAAAGCATTTGCTTAAAGCATTAACCTTTATCTGTCTCCTTTTATATCTGTTGATCTTGCTAGCACAGTGCATAGGTAAAGAAAACATATTGCTCCTTTTGTGGAATTTTTAGAGCAATCTGAAATTTCCCTATTCTGAATGACTGAGACATGTCTTCCTCTCTTTCTACCCTTTTTTAAAAATAATTTTTTTAATTAAGAGATTTTCTATTTATTTTGCATCCCAACCACAGGTTCCCCTGTCCTCCCTCCTCCTGCCCCCCAGCCTTCCCCACAACCCACCCCACATTCCTACCTCCTCCAAGCAACATATCCCATGGGGAGTCAGCAGAGCCTGGTGCATTCAGTTGAGGCAGGTCCAAGGCCTCCTTCCTATACCAAGGCTACACAAAGTGTCTCACCATAGGCACCAGGTTCCAAAAAGCTGGCTCATGCATTAGGGACAGGTCCCAATCCCACTGCCTGGGGGCCCCTATACAGTTCAAGCTGAACAACTCATTCTACCCTTTGACTCATGAATTCTCAGTGCTTACAGAGGATAAAGATACACCTTCTGTAATTTCTCCCTTGCCAGGGTCTGAGTAAATCACTTCTCCAAAAACACCTACAGGTTAGGGAAGATCCAGGTGAGTTTTACCTGTATGCCTACTTAACTTGGTTTTAGGTTCTGTAGTTTGATCAGACTTGAATATAAAGCAATAATGATGACCATGCTTCATCCCAAGCTGTGTCTTAAGAGAGATACCTACTCATAGGGAAGAGAGTTTCTTCCCTTTATTCATAGTGCTACTATCTAAAAAGGTACACCGCCTTACACTGGAGGGATTGCAAAGGGAATAAAAAGGTGCCTTCTGGGAAGAAAGATGTTAATTTGTCCAGGTGAAATCATTAGCTTGGTTATAATGAGGACCATATAAGCTGTAGATTTATAACTTCAGAGTCAGAAGGATCAAGACTTCTTTGGTCTAGTGGGACAAGGTGGGAACCATTTTCCAGTGTTTCTGGCATAGACCACATTCACCACTCTTTAGTGTGAATGAATACAGGATAAATAAAAGTGTTGCAGAATGTGAGGCACATCCAGCCCATCATGGTGAATTTCAATGGTTGATTTTGGTGAAAGATGAACTTGCAATTTCTTTCATCTCAGAAATTCTACCTGGTGATTTTACTTATCTCCTCTGAAAAAAATCATTCTCTTTTATATGACAGCCCTTTATCTGTATGAACAGAACTGTCATATCCACCCCAAGTCAAATGTTTTAAAGCTTAATATGGTTCTTTCATGAATTCCTTGATTAAAGGTTAATAGAAATATATGTATTAATATTTTTCTTAAAGGGAGTTGCTCAGAGCAGAGTACTATGTGCAGTCTGTTTGTACACATTAGAATCAAAAGAGGGACACAACCAGTCTATGAACAGGACTAGATTTTAATGGCTACAGTGTATTAAAAGAACTTAATTTAGGAAACAGTTCTTCCCATTGGTCAAAACACAAATGTCATGGAGCCATTTCTCATTTTTCATGAATGATGTAATGTCACAGCTGTGCATGGATTCCTCATTAGTGTGGTATAGTTTTGTTCTTGTCAGGATGGGGGTCCTGGAGAAATTCAACTCAATACAAGTTACTAGAGTATGTCATATGCGGTCTCAGACCTGAACAGCCAAGCAGAATGATGGCAGAACCTGGTTAGTAAATAACATCTTTTGCTTTCTCTTCTTCCTTGGTGTTTCTGTGTACATCAACAATTTCATGTATTCCTTGATATCCTACAGACTGTTGGGAAAAGTGAAAGGCTGGAACATACATACTTGTTGCCATCTCAATCCGTTGGGCTTTGCTTCTGAGGCTCACTGCTACAGTTCTACACATTGCTGCTCCTAAGTTCACTCCCTCACAAAGCATCTTCTATTCCATTAGCTCTGTCAACTTTCTACAGTCAGATCTCCCTCAGAACCCCCCTGATCCTTTTACCTGTGGAAACAGTGTCTGACTATTTCATCATCTGGCTATTTCAATTAAATTACATTAAAAAAGCATACAGTAAGGTTAAAAATGATCACTATATCACTCCAACTTTCTTCCATCCCCAGAAGGTTAATTGAAAGGCGGCCATCTTGGCGACGTTTAGACAAATGAGGATAATTATGTGTTCTCCAGCTCTTTGCGAGGTTAATTGCTTAGATGTATGAAGCCTTGAAGAACAAAGAAGGAATAAATCAGAAACAGGAATATGATCTGATAATGTAATTCAGTATATTCATGTACAACTCAAACAAATAAACCCATAATTAGATGAACTTGCTCAGTTGCATGTATATATTGCCTGTTTAGTAGGGTCAGACACTCAGACACCCCAAATCCATACACTGTATTCATAGGACTCAGAGAGGGTGTGGTTAACTATGTAAAGATATAAGGTGGCTCCTACGCGTGGGTGGAAGGGGAAGGGGCAGGCTTGCACAATAGAATTTCACTGCATTTTGTCAATATATTCAAGTAGACGATGACCTTTTACCTCATAATCGTTCCTTTACCCCACTTTTCTTCAGGCAACATCCTTTTAAACATCTAGGGGGGAAGCAACAGTCTCATGAACATAATAGTTCTAGAAAGTAGGAAAGGACCAATAGGAATAAGGGTGATGGAACTGGTACTCTTCTCTGCCACCATCTCCCCATCCACTCCTGCTGTGAGTAAAGAAAGACACTCAGTCTGGAAAGGTGTCAAAGTGACTGACTCTAGTATGTTGGTTCTCAACCCCCCAATGCTGTGACCATTTAATACAGTTTCTTATGTTGTGGGGACCCCCAACCATAAAATCAATTCATTACTACTTCATAACTGTAATTTTGTTACTGTTGTGAACTACCATGTAAGTATCTGATATGCCCCCCCAAAGATTATGACCCACAGGTTGAGAACCACTGCTGCAGCAGATTACTTACAAGGCACTCAACTTACTGCCTTTATGTTTTAGCCATTTAATGTATACACCAATTAAAGCAAGCAGACGCTCTAGCTCTGTACATTCGTTTTCAGCCAGTTCTGTCTACTACCACTTATAGGATGGAGGTCCGCACAGGGGACCTGTTGCTTCACCCACCTCTGTCATTCCACCTCCCTGGCTCTGTTGGCTGAACATTAACTTCCGTTGAATTAACCTTCTGTTTGTCACTGTATTTCATGTTAGTGCTTTGTCTCTCTGTTAATTCTGTAAGTTTTAAGTCAGTAAAGAGAATTTACATCCGAGCTTTATAAATGATGTTTTCTGTGGAATAACTTTGCTTCTCAATAGCCCCCATATAATTCTCTCTCAGCCATTTGAATTGAAATGTTCTTTCCATCCAGGTCAAATGGATCTTTCTTTCCTACTCCATTAATTGCTTAAATTTATTCTGCATTTCAGTGTGCTCCATTGCTTTGCCCTTAATTTCTTCATTTTGCCTGCTTGTGCCTAGATTCTAAACAACTCTGTTTGCTTTGGCTAAGACAATAAATGCATGTATCTTCAACATATCCATACTGCCTTGTGTCATTTGATTATTATTACTTTATTCAGATACTCTTGGATAAGAGGTTTATTTTATAATTGTGTGGAAATCTGAGAACAGAAGCTTCAAGGTAATTTGGAGGGTTGGAGATGGAGTTGCAATTTTTCCTTCTGAGGTGCCTAGAGACACCAAGGCCCTAGCATGAACAAACGTTTGTTGAGATACTTGTGAAAAGCTGTTGTTAGGGCTGGAGAGATAGCTCACAGGTGAAGAGCAATTGCTATTGCAGAGAACCTAGGTTTGGTTTCCACACCCACATGATAGCTTACAATTACCTATAACTCAAGTCTGAGGGTATCCAAAGCCCTCATCTGACATTTGAGGACACCAGATGTACATACATACATGCAGATAAAACCTTCATACACATAAAACAAATAAATCTAAAAGAATTATAAAGAAACAAAAAGCTTTTGTCTCTGAATAATCAGTCTCTATGAACTCACAGCTAAGCGTTTATGGGTGAATCCAAGGCCACAGTTGGCCATCAATGATTTTATTTATTCTTTGAGAATTTCATATGATACATTTTAGTCATATTCTTTACCCTCCCCTAACTCATCTGAGATTCCTCCCCATCTCTCTACCCGCCCAACTTCATGTTCTTTCTCTCTCTTAAAAACAAACAAACAAACAAACAAACAAACACAGTGTTCAGCTAGTTTGTGTTGATTGGCTAACTCTGAGCATGAGATCGCTGCCATATTGTGATTAATATACCCAATGACACTCCGCTGAAGAAAACTGATTTCCTCTCCCCCAGAAACTATCAGTTGCAAATAGCTTTTTGGCTATGGGAAGGATTTTGTGCCCATTTACTCCTCCTCCATACTGGGATGTCCCCTGGCTTGAGCTTACACATCCGATGCATGCTGTCACAACCACTGTGAGTTCCTATGCACATCTGTCCTGTTGTGTATGGAAAACAAATTCCTTGAAGTCATCTACCGCCTCTGGTTCTTACAATCTTTCTCTTCTCTCTTCCACATACATAGTTGGCCCTTAAGAGAAGTATGATATAGATATCCCATTTAGGCCTGAGCATTCAGTCTTTTTTTTTCTCTACATGTTGATAAGTTGTACATTTCTGTGTTGATTGCCACCTACTGCAAGAAGAAGTACTCTGATGAGGTTTAAGTGATGCCCTGATATATAGATATAAATATATGTCACTAAAAATCACTTTATTACTATGTTCATTGAGTTGAATAATAGTAATAGGTTTTTACCTAGATCCCTTGACCTGCATAATTTCAGATTCTTTGCTTTATTGACAATGTCAGGTGTGAGTTCCATCTTGTGAGCTTTAAATCTGATTAAAAAGTGACAATTCCAATAACATTTATACCACTATTGCAATAGTGGACATATATTGCAGGCATGATTTTATTGTAGATCACAGGGTTTGTAGCTGGGTGAGATTGGTGATCCCTTTTCTCCCCCAGTAGTATGTATAACATATTCCAGCATTATAAACACTAGCCAATAGGGTAGAGCTTCCAGCAGAAGATCAGCTAGATTTCTCCACATTCTATGTCATAAATATGTGGAGTCTTCAGCAACAGGGTTTTATCACTTAAGTTCTGGAGGGTGGCCAATAGCATTAGAAGTAGATTGTAATGCTTGGGGAAGGAGTATATAAAGCCTCATAGCATTTATTTTTGTCTTTCAGTTCAATGCTGGAGTCAAGTTATTAAAGGCATCTTGAGAGTAGTCACTAGTCATCTGGCCTCATTGCTTTCTAGGTTGCTGTGCTCTTGTTAGTTAGGACGGTTTCCAATATCTCTGTTTTGATTACATCCTACTTTTCATCCCCAGTTACTTCTCTTGTCTACAGTCTTATTTAACGCAGACTTTTTTTTTAAGTTTAATTTTTTTTGGTCAGTATATCCTCAGCTTGTTCAGAATACCTGTAAAGTAATGAAATTTGAGTCCTTTAATATACATCTTTTGAAAGGTTTCTTTTCTTCTTCACTTTAAGTTTAGACTCTTTTATTGACATAGAAATTTAGTTTAAGTTCCCCATAAACCCATAATAGAAAAGATTTGCTAACACTATACCAGTCCATATGTTTCTAGACTCTACAGATCTGTAATCCTGGGTGCTTCATATAAACTCACTATCCAAGATCACCCCTTAAGATTCAGGTGCCACATTGCCATCATAGTCTCCACAACAAGTCCATTCATTCCAGTGAATGACAACACTAAAATGAATTAGGGTTATTCCCATCTCTGAAGATACAGGTGCCAGGCCTGCCTTGTTATCTGTCTCTATCATACCCTCAGGCTGAGAATACACTAGTATCAGGTTGGCCTCTCTGGATCCAGGTTGGACCCAAGCTCTAGGCTCATCATAGTTAACAAGTGTTCAAGAGATGTCTCAGAAGACCCAGGTTCCAGGTTGATATACATATATATATATATATATATATATATATATATATATATATATTCAGACTCATATGTTAGATCCATATGCTTATGGCTAGAGGAATCAAAGCAATGTCCTGTGAGATCTCCAGCATCAAGCTGATCTGCAGAGCCTGAAGCTAACCTACAAGGATCTCTGTACAGGTGAACTAATAAAGGAGTTTTCTCTTAAAGACTGATTGGCATCATTGGAAGGGGAGACTAATTTATCTAATCTACAGGCATCAATGCAAAGCCATAAGGAAATGTGACCATCAAAGCAAAAAACATTGTGCCAGCAACTGACTCTGAAAAAATGGAAACCTGTGAGCTACTTGGGAATGAACTCCACATAATTATGTTAAAGAAGTTCAGTATACTGTAAAGAACACAGATAGACATCTGAATAGAGTCAAAAACAGTACATGAACAAAACAACAAATTCAACCAAAGTATAGAAGTTATATACAAACAACTGAATAAGCATCCTGCATGTTTGGAATGCAATGACTGAAATTAAAAATATATCATTATGAATGTTTGCACAAATACATACAAGCAGAGTACAGAATTAGTAATCTTAGAAGCAGATCGTTTGAAATTGTTCAGTTACAGGAAGTAAAAGAAAGGAATGAAACAGTGAAGAGGCCTAGAGTATTTATTTGACCAGCAATCAAACCATACAGGTTCTCTTTGATTTATAAAGAAAACATGTCCCTAAAACCCCATCATCAAGGTCTGAAAATATCACGGGTCAAAAATGAGCCTGATATATGTAGCCTGTTGAGCGCCACAGCTTAGTAATGGAGCACAGTACAGTGTGGAATTTTAGATCATCACTCATATGCCTATGTGGCTGATGGGAGCTGTGGATGGCTGCTACTGCTCAGCACTATAGATTACTAGCTATGAATATCACACTGCTTATGAATGGCCCAACAAAACATCATAATTAAGTTGAGAGTTCCTAGGAGGGACTGGACGGGGGAGTTGGGAGTCCACATGACCCAGATGCGTTGTTTATGTGTATAAATTGTCAAAGAATAAATATAAGATATTCTATTTTAAAAAATTAACCATAACGTTCCTGCTGGATACAAACTTTACACTGTCCTAAAATAAAATGTTAAGTTAAGCCTCTGTGAGCTGAGAGTGGTTTGTATCTGACTTGTAGGTATTCCAGAAGGAGCAAAGAAAGAGAAATGAGAAGAAAATACATTTGAAGTCAAAACATGTGGACAAAAGCACTCCGGAGATGGGAGTGAATATCTACATCAACAACAACAACAAAAAACCTTTAATAACCACAAACACACTTCATTAAGACAAATAATAGTCAGATTCTCTAATCAAAGGCCAAAATAGAACTTTGAAAACAGCAAGAAAAAAGCAGCTGATCACATACAAAGAAACCCCCTTCTCTATAAGATCAGTAGTAGAATTGATATTTAACATCATGAAATAGTGTAATGACATTTTTGAAATTGCTGTAAGAGTGAACTTGTGGAATAAGAAGATTATATCTAGCAAACAATCCCTTAAGGATGAAGGAGAGGTAAAGGATTAACAGGAAAAAAAATGAAAGGAATTATATTGTCAATAGACTTTCCATAAAGAAATGCTAAAGAAATTTCAGGCTAAAAAATATATAAGAATTCTAATAAATGTGTATAAAACTCTACTTGATATTAATTTAGACAAATTCCAAATGCTATAATACTTTTAAAATAGCATGTAAGTCACTTTTAGCTCTAATATAACGTTCTAAATATTAAAAATAATTATAGATATATGTTGATGAATAAACAATTGCATGCAAAATATATAGGTATATACATTTGTCAACATCATAAAGAATAGGAGATGTTAACATGTATTATCATGTTAATACATGTTTTGTATATATTTTGCAAAACTGAAGGTGTTGTTAACTTAAAATAAAATGTTATAGTTATCACAATTTAAGGTATGTCCATGGTAATCACAAAGAAAAACTGATAGTGGATACAACAGAAAAAAAATTAAAGAATCATACTGCATCACTACACACATTCATACACACATCCATACATCATATGTCATATATCATCACATTACAAAACAAAAATCGCCTGGCAGTGGTGGCACACCTTTAATCCCAGCACTTGGGAGGCAGAGCCAGGTGGATCTCTGTGAGTTCGAAGCCAGCCTGGTCTACAGAGTGAGATCCAGGACAGGCACCAAAACTACACAGAGAAACCCTGTCTCAAAAAAAAAATCATAGGTGAGAATAAACCAGTCAAAAAGCAATTAAAATATTACTAAGAAATGATTAACAGTTCAATCTAGTATAAAATGATTATTAAATCCATCAATTAAAAACCATGGAATGGCTGATAGCTAAACAGCAAAAATAACAAAATGAACCAGCTGAATGCTACCCACAAGAAAGCTATGTCAGATGTAATGTAATATACATAAACTCAAAGTGGAGACAGGCAAAAATGCATTTCATGCAAAGGGTAGCCAAAAGGGAAAAGTGTGGTCATACTTTTACCAAATAAAATGAATTTTAATTAAAACAAGAACTGATTCAAAAGACAACAAGGATCATAATCTACTAATAAGGAGGTCAGTTCATCAATACAGCAATTGTAAATGTGTACACCCAACACTTAACAACACAAATATATTAATCAAATATTAACTATCACTATAATAATTGTAAAGAGCTTCAATGTGCCATTTAAAACAGAAATTCAGAGTTTCAATAAGGAAACACTATAGATCAAGTGAAGATCATTTCATTCAACATACAGAATACACAGTCTTTTTTTTTTCTTGATGGTACCCAAGAGATTATCCAGGATACTTAATCTGTTAGCCTTATAAAACAATAAATTTAACAAGATCAAAATAATATGAACTTTTTTTGATCACTGAAATAATAGATTGAAGGAAAATTTTAAAATTCACAAATATGTAGAAATTTTGCATCATATAGATAAAGAGTCAAGGTATGTCCAACAGACTAACACTTTAAATGGGCACTATGACAATATGGGCACAGACTTAATTAAGGAAGAGTAAGGAACATAGTGCAAAATATATAAAATATACATACACTGTCCAAGTGTGAGCTGGAAGATTCATAAGTATGGATATGTTTAAATCCTTGAAATAACCCACAAAAGGCATATAACACAAAAACTTTTATGCTACAATAAAAGCAATTTGAAAAAATATATTTCTTCATTTTTTTTTATGAACATACCCATAAAGCCAAATACATGTGAGCATGAGCATAGGTTTCCTTTTAGAAGCCATCTTAGAATTTGGATTTTCATATTAACTCACTTTGTGATAGTTTGAATGTAATTGGCCCCCATAAGCTCATAGGGAGTGACACTATTAAGAGGTGTGACTTTGTTGGAGGAAGTGGGTCGTTGTGGGGGGAGACTTTGAGGTTTCCTATGCTCAAGATACCACCCAGTGTCTGAGACCATTTCCTGTTACCCTCTGATCAAGATGTAGCCAGCACCATGTCTGCCTGCATGCCAACATGCTCCCCATCATGATGATAATGCAGGTAACCCCAATCAAATGGTTTCCTTTATAAGAGTTGCTATGGTCCCAGTGTCTCTTCACAGCAATAGAAACCCTAACTAAACCACAGCTGCACTCAGTTCATTTTCCCTGGTACTCAATTGATAAAGATCATTTAGATTTTCCTTCAGCATTTTTCCAGTGGTGTTTTACACGTTCTGCAGTCTCATCCTTTAACATCTATGAGGAAAGATTTGCTGTCTAGAATTGGGTTTGTCTGCATATACAAAGACAGCATAGATTATAGAGCAAGGTTGTGTTCCAGCCCCATGTTTACAATAATTTGTTTATCTTTAGAGAGATCCCATAAAGGGGGCACTAATATTAGTCTGTTTTTACACATAATATAGTTAAGGCACCTGAGAGTAATAGTAAGCTATGAGGCAATTGTATGTTCTAAGATAGGTAATGTAGCTCTATAGAACTCACCTTTAACAACTGCTTCCTCGACCATCAATTATTATCTTTACCCTCTGATTCTGAGAGTTCCTGTACTTTACTATCTCCATTAATTTTTTAAAATAATTCCATAATAGTTTTAGTTATGTAGACTTACTATTTTCTGCAATGATGATGTTTTCACATTATCTTACTTCTATTTTATTTATGTTTTATTATCTTAAATTTCTGAGAGTAAAAGTCAGGGATGATTAACAGAGAAAATACCTTCCCATTGTTTTTTCTGAAGCAAGTTCTATTTTTTTTTTCATTTTGGTCTTTGAAAATATTACTGGCTTTTCAGGATGGCTACTTCTGCCTGTAACACCAGTATTAGTAGTTTGGAAAGGCAGACCCTGAGAGATCATTGGCCACCCAGCCTGTTCCTACAGTAAGCTTCAGGTTCAGGAAGAGACTGTCTCAAGGCAATAATGTAGATAGTAATAAAGGAAGACACATGACATCCTACTTTGTCTTCTGCATATCTGTACATGAGTGCAGCCATGTGAACACTCATGTACATGCACTACACACATATACACTCCCATACCCCACATATACACATTAAACAATTGCTATTTTTGTGTAATTGTTACTTACACATAGTAAAAGACTGTACTAAAATTTTACTGTGGGTTTTCTCTGCTACTGTTGATGTGAACTCTGTCCAGTGGACCTCTCCCACAACACCAAGGTGTCCACAAGTTGCATATGATCAGGCTTACTGGTAGGGGTGGCACATTTGATACAAAATACAAAGAAGTGACTTCAGGGTTGCATATCTCCAAATGCAAGAGCCCCTTCCTGGTGGCATATTTAACTTTAAAAGGGGATTATTGAAAATTTTCTCATTTGTTGGATTAATATTGACTGTCAGTGCTCTGCATGCCCAAAAAATCAAACAAGACATGGGGAACACTTGATTTGTGGGTCCACATGCCCTTTCCTGCTCTAACTTTAGCTCCATTCCCTATTCCTTTCCTCCATGTCTCTGGCTTCCATGCAAACTGCCCTGAGACTCTGTTTGGCAAGATCACAGATATGGTGGAATATTCTCCTGGGATGTGGCCGCTTCTTTTTCCATAGTTGCACAATTTTACTGAATTCCCGGTCTACCAAATTTCCATCTCCAGTGCTCATTGGTGTTCTGTGACTGTGCCTTTTAATCCCCAACACACACCTCACTGTATTATCATTTTAGGAAAGAGAAAGACTGATAAATGTACTGGGTGATATCTCCTGATTCAAGGTCTCCTGGTTTGTTTGAGAAGTAGATTTCGCTCATCCTATGTGTCATTAAGTGTGCATTCAGATCTACCAACTGCACTTCCCACGTGTCAGCTAAGCCTAACTTAGACTAATGAAGCTATTCAGCGCCTTCAGAAAAGCTCTCAGCATCTATCTCCTTCAAATAAGGCTTCCTTCTGAATGAGTTGTATAGACTCCTGGAGTGTTAAAGCCCCTCATATGCTGCTCCATTGCCCACTTCAAATTACATGTTCCTTTTCATACTATCCATGCTTTTGTCTTTCTGCTTTTCATTTACTTCCTCCCTTCCCTTCTCCTTCCTTCCTTCCTTCCTTCCTTCCTTCCTTCCTTCCTTCCTTCCTTCCTTCATTTCTTCATTCTCTCCCTTCCCCTTCCCTTCTCCTTCCTTCCTTCCTTCCTTCCTTCCTTCCTTCCTTCCTTCCTCCCCTCCCTTCCCTCCCTCCTTCCTTCCCTCCTTCTTTCCCTCCCTCCTTCCTTCCTTCCTTCCTTTCATTTTCTTAAGCCTGAAATGCACTATATGTTTACTCCCTATTATGCTTTGAGTTGCTTTTTCTCCACAAAAGAATTTATGTTGAAACTTAATTGCAAATGTAATAGTTTCAACAGGAGATGGGACCTTCCAGAGGTAATTTGGTCAATAGGGGATTCACATTTATGGAGGAGTTATGGTTACTCCCATGAGAGTGGTCAGCCAGGAGAGTGTGTTGGGCTATTGTGATCCAGGAGCCTTCCTATGGTTTCCCTCACTACATGAGTCCTTTTCTGCACACCCCCTTCCCCTGGGCAGTTGCTGATCTCATAGTACTGAACTTCCCAAACTGTGAGCCAAATTAAATCTCATTTCCTTATTAGTTGTGTAGTCTCCACTATCCTTGTTCAGCAACAGAAAATGAATGAGGACATTTTCCTCTACACATTAACAAGAGTACTCTTTTTTAATGATTATATTATATTATTATATTACATTATAGGAATATTTATTTTACCTTAATACCCAAGACAGGCTGCAGACTGAAGTATTAAAATATTGGAATCCTGGGAGACCATTTTGGGGTCTCTCTTTCCCCCTCTCTTCCCTCTCTTTTCATTCCTATATCTTCAATAAGTTTTATCACATTTTATTGTCGTTTGTGTGTGTGTCTATAATCCTAAAGTGTCACGGGAGCATAGGAACATGGTATCAATTGAGGTTTATTTGGTTACAAGAGACAAATAAAAGACACTCTGGTAAAACCAAAAGGAGATAGCTTTTCTCAACCAAGGTGTCTGGAGATTCAGATTGCAGAGTTCGGCCCAAATTTACTTGTGCCATGGACATCACAAGTATTCTTTCCTTTCTCTGTGCCATTTGTAGTCTGTGGCTTTTACCACAGGTTTGTTATTTTCTTGTCACAAGGTAACTCCAAATTCAACTCTGCTTCTTCACTAGAGGCTCAGACCAAATTAAGGAAGGGAAGTGGCAACAGCAGTGTCTGTGTCTCTGACACTCGTAGAATTCTCTGACAGATGTCTACCCACTTCTCATTACACAGAGCTGAGTCCTATGATCAACTGCCACTGCAAGAAAATCTAAGAAAACTCGTGCTTATGTGTTGCACAATACCTGGCATTTACTAAGCACTAACATATTGGTGTTTAGAGAAGACGGTGAATTTTAGGCATGGGAGGAAAGTCATCCTATAGACTAAGAAATCTCGGCTTCCCAAAAGCAGAAATGTCCTTACTAAGTTTGTTAGCTAATATACGGCCTGATTGTCAGGAGTTCTAGAAGGAAAAATCCAACTGGCCTTCTCTCAGCCATCCTGCAGGGAGTTTGCTTTGTATTCTAATTTCTGGACCTAATCTGGCATGATAAACTGAAATAATGAATTGTGTGCATTCTGTAGTTTGAGTTGAAGATTCTTATTACTGGGTCGTGGCCATTTCCAGCCATTCTTATTTTCAATCTGAAACCAAATCACGGAGAGACAACTGTTCAGAGGTGCCTACTCTCTCCATGGTGGCTGCTTATTATTTATAGCTCCAAAATACAGAATGAAATTTCAATTTCTAAAGGAAAATAAAAACAAATTATAGTAAACCTTCACAAGAAGGGAAAGGTGGTAGCCTGTCACCACTCTATTTCCTCAAATAGGTTATTTGATTTTGCTTAATTGTTGGTGAAATTTTCTCAAATTGGCAATTATAATCTGGAGCTGATTGCTTACCTAGGTAATTTACAGATTTCTCATTTGGCAAGAATCCTTCATAACATTTCCCGTCAAATAGGGCTTCAGCATCCCTCAGCTGAAGTTTTCTTCTTACACATATTTTACATCTGGAGGGTGTTATTAGTTTTGCCTACAGGATGTTTGGGTGCTATTTCTGTTAACAATGTATTTCTGATGAAATCAAATCGCAGTTTTTTCATAGTTAAAAAATATTTAGGATCCCAATGGCATTAATTATTTCATCCCCAAAGCAGACTAAATAATCAAGCACAGGTAGAAATTTATTAAATTATTCTAGTTGTAAGAAATCAATTTTTTGGTGTACATAGTGGCTTTTATAACTTTGAGGCTGTCTTCCTCAACCCCCTTTCAACAGTCTTCCCACTTCTTTCACTTGTGAGTCTAGTCTGAAATCCAAGTTTAATTATTCTTATTTGCTCTTGTGCTGTGCATTAAGATAGAGTTTATCCAGTAGTCCAGCTGTTTTGAAGATAATTGGTGGAGAATTCAACCTGGTATCAAATAATCCTCCTGGGCACAGAGCCAAAGCAGAGACATATTCTCCAATGATACCAGGCTCTCCATTACTTGTTAGCCACAGATTTTCTACCTTCAGTCAAATACTGTGCGTTGTACAATAAAGTTAAGCACTTGAATTACAAAGCATGATTTGCATTTTTAATAAGTGTCTGCCTTAGGATTTTAAAAATTATTACATTTGGGGAGGATTTTTAAAGTCAGTGGAAAAGGTTATGTTTCTGTGGTCAATTTCAACCGAGTGGTTGGTGGGAATTGTCTAGTTTTATGTATTTGGCATGTACTTGAGTGCTGAGAGGTATTTAGCCCATAGTTGCTCATGGTGGCTGCTTTGTTTAATTATTGATACTGCAGATGCTGATGGAACTCCTGTTTGGAGGTAGGCCCCGACCATCCTCCCAGACTGGGATGAAGTTGTGAGGAAGGTTATTTGGTCTCTGCCTCCAGAAGCAGGACACTGAGCAAGGGCGTTGTTTCTTTCCCACTGTGGTACAAGTGCCTCTCTTGGGAGATCTACTCATTTTCTACCAGATGGTTTCATTGTTAACTTTCCAGCAAAGTGGCCTGCTGGCTTGGAGTCTAAGACAGAGTAGAGAGCAGGATGTTTGGGTTGTGTTTAATACAGCTCACCAGCGTCATCTCTGCCCCCTGCTCCACTCTGGAACTAAAGGAGAAACTGACAAGCCCCACAGGATGCCTGATCCTATAGATGCACGAGCTGCCTGGCAATGAGTGTTAATTAGCAGCAGCTAATTACAGAGCTCATTTTATATGGAGTAAACTGAGAGCTGGACATCTCCCACCTTCCCCTCTTTCCTTCATGAACAACAGCTTATTCTTTCGTAGCATCCCCAAGAGGAGAATGAGGAGCTGGTCAAACCTGATCTCCCTATTGAACCTCAGGTTCTTGAATTTTCAGGTCTGCTAACATTGCTTGCAATAAATGATGCTTTTCTTCTGCTGCTTTTGATTGAAGAACACTAGAAATCAGTTGGGGAGCAGGTGCTGTATTGTGTTAGATTAACTCTGATTGAATTCTTACGCAGCCAGCTGATTGAAGCACGTGTTCCGCAAGTTTATGATTCTGCAAACACTAGGCTGCAGCCAGGAGGGTATTTTGCCATATCATGTCCCTTAATCAACACCCTCGCATCTGTCAATACTGTCAACGTGCAGCTTGGATTCCCCAGTCCACTCAGTGAAATAGCACCCTACGCTGGTCACAAGGACAAAAATAGATTTCTAGAAGAAAAAGGAGTCTTGGTTCCCAATGTTGTTTCCTCCTCATGCTGAGTAGATGAACATTTACATTATGAGAATAATCAGATGTTTATCAGTCTTGGTAACGACACTGGATGGTCACAGCCTTCTCCATTTAACAGCATGGAGTTTGCTCACAGGATGAAAAAGGATGAGCTGGTGGTAGAAAATGCTTGGAACTCCCTGTGGGAGTACACCAGGTGCTATCTGTGGATGTATAGCCAACAATCAAGGGTACTATCTTGCATTTGAAAGATGCTATGTAGCTCTGTCATATACTAGACGCCACCCTATGGGAAGCAAATGGAATTTGCTGCTAGAAGAACTGTACAGGCATCGATTATAAGGATTTGGACAACCCAATAAAGAGAAACAGGCTACAGTTTTTCTTTTTCTTTTGCAACTGTTAATATGTCTGTGAATGTGTGCATGTGTGTGCTTGTATGTACTCATGACACAGCATGAGTGTGGAGTTCAGAGCACAACTTGCAGGAGTTGGTTTTCTTCCACCTGGTGGCTGCTTTGGATCAAATTTATGCAGTCAGGTTTGGCAGCAAGTACCTTTATTCACTGAGCTATCCTGCTGACTCAGACCACTGATTTTCTGTAACTTAGAAAGTGGTCTAGTGAGCCCCTAGCAAGTTTGGCTAGGGAACAGCCATAGTGGAGTAAGAGCCATGCATGGACTTTCTTTCCTTATTGAGTACATGCTAGCTCACTCAAAATTCACATGTGCAATTATTTTTCTCTTATAGATAATATATGCAAATTATACATGTTATATATGCATATATTATACACATATCTCTTATACAAATTATCTAAGAGTGAAGAAGACGTAATTTTTGATTCAGTTCCCTGATAGGCTTTGTATGTTTGTGTAAGTGTTTTGTGTGTACACATGTGTGTATAGACGTGTGCACACCCATGTGTATACATGCCCATGGAGGCCTTAGGTCAATGTTATTTGTCTGTCTTAATTATTTTTCACCTTGTTTTTTGAGACAGGGTCTCTCACTGAATCTAGACTTTGTTGATTCAGCTGGTCTGGCCAGCAAGTGTGGAGAGCCTCCTGCCTCCATCTCCACAGCACTGGGGTCACAAGCCTGCTTGCCACCATACCTGGCTTCTTTTTAGCACAGGTACTGGTAGTGGAATCCAGATCCTCCTGTTTATTCTGCAGATCACCTACCAACTGAGGCATCTCATCAGCCCTAGTTTTTTCATATACTAATGGGATATCCCCAGCTTTCTAGGACTCTTAGGCTAAAGGCATTAATGAGTATAGAAGCATCTCTTCCAATGTTGAAGCTAGATATTTTTAGTGCTCTGATAAGATAATCAATGAAGCCGGAAGGTTGAGTGATGACATTTGCATGTCATCCTCATACAAATGCACTGCTCTGTATGGAGGGCTTATAATCCCTTGTGATATGTTTAAGATAAAATTTACAGCATGTTCTAGAATTCTGTTGGGTGAATCTTGACATATTCACTCTAATGTCATAGCTTTAGACTCTCTTCCTTTATACTCTAACCCAGTACTCAGCACTATGCATTATGCACACAAACACACATGGAAACACATGGAAACAGAGACATTTGCATCATGCACATGTAATATTGATGTCTGCATAACTTGTGATAGGAAACAAAGGAAGGATTTGATACACCAGCCATTCAGTTTCTCTGTCCCTCTAGCACTTACTCAGAGAGCAAGAGTAAGCTAATCACTTCATATATTGACTGCTATATGAGTTCCTTTTAACATCCCACTGGCAAGTGACTATACTAATAGATGTTGGGGTGTACCAATGTATCATCCAAGCTTGTGGTCTCAACATGTTCCCGCTGTTCCATCTGCATTAGGATTCCTCAGGAGAATATTTGAAACATACATCCACTGACACCACTCCACTCCTGCCAGTGCAGGAACTCTGAGTGGAACCAAGAAATCTTGATGTGACAGTTCCTGGAGGATCCCATGACAGTTCGAAATTTGAGAACCTCGTCAATTGCTTCTCAGCCTTCTGGCTAAGATGAAGCATAGAGAACCTGGTCCAAGTGAGATCACAAATCACATCTTGAATATTCTGAGTCTTAGGCCAGTGTGGTGCAGTTTGCCTCTGCTGCAGGAAACTAACTGAATGCTGCTTCTGCTGCAAGAAAAGTCATGTTCTCTCAGGTTCAAATGTGACCACTCCAGTGTTTATTTTTTTGTCCTAGAAATGCTTACTTAAGATATTAGGCAAATATTAATCCTGCATTAACTTCTTCATCAAAAAGGTATAAGGCATACTTATTAGAAAATGAATCTGCTCAGACTGCTTGTATGTGTGAGATGGACTTTCTGTAAGGCCTGGCACCTTGCATGGGGTCTCACACATAGATAAATGACAGACTGGGTTGGAGGGCCAGTGCTCCGACTTCTAGCTGTGTTCTTGAATCCTGTGCATCTTAGCTCTTCATGCCTCCTGACAACTCCTGTCTGCCCTCCAGAGATGTTAAATATCATTTTTTGAAATTGAACCAATTCAGTCAAAAATAGAGCGAAGCAAATTTTCTTCGGAGCTGCCTCTGACACTGGGTTTAGTTTTGAGCCAACAGATGAGGTTGCAGGCATTTTTCTCTGCCAGCACCCCTAGCTAGGAATGGGATTGCTTTGACTTCAAGACTCACGATTTCACCAATACGTGAAGAGTCTTTGCCCTGTTCCTCAGAACAAAACCATTACTGTTAAGAGCAAAATTTGGACTGTCAGTCATCCAAATGATCTTTGCTCCTCATAAACTTGTCATTCCCAATCAATGAGAAAACTGTGAAAATCCTGACATAATGGTCAAATTGCCCTTCACAACTTAAATGACATTATTGAATGTTTTCTTTGTATATTCTGAAAATAAGCCTAGAAATGCATTCCACACAATTGTGGCCCATTTTATAGACTTAAATGGCAGCCTAGGTACTTATGATCTGTTACAACATAATCCATGGGACAGCTCTGGAGTTCAAGGCACACACTCACACCATCTCACAAACACTTTGCCTTGCAACCTTACCAAAAGAGAGCTTAAAAAACATATTGGATCTATTGAATAATATGGTCTTTTTTTTCTAAAATGCAGGCCACTTTTATGTATTGCGAAGTACTTATTCATCAAAAACAGGGATCTCATTCTTTTGTCTCTCCTTAAGGAGAGTTGAGGATGGCAAATTCTCAATTCTGATTGGGAAGCTATTGGCAGTCATTGTATTTAATATCTTGAACTTCAGAGTGGATAACTGACTCTGTCTTCAAAGCATTTGGTTTCCCAAGGTCATGTCAAGGTTCTCAAGTGTGAGTTCCACACACGATAGTGCCAGTTTAGCGCTCTCCGTTTTCTTCTCATTCTTCCATTTGCTGTCTGGTCTGGGCAGATGGATGATGACACATGAGCTCATCCCATGATGTTTCTACTTGGGAAAAAAAAGCTTACATTATCTTTTAACTATACAGGATGAATTTTTAAGTTTAATTTTTGACAATAATGAAAAATAGTATAATTCCTAAAAGCAAAACCATTAATTAATTTGTTTGGTTTATGTGTAAAAGGCAGCATTTCTCAATGCTTCTTAAGAATCTTCATAAAGTTTCCATTTCCCAGATAGGAACATGAAAACCATGTGGGTAAGTGACTTGGTGTAAATGGTACCAAAAGTTGTCCCTAGGTTTTAAAAGTCACTTGAAGTGCATTATACAGCAAATCACAGAGAGCTCAATTTGCAAAGCAAATTAGCAGAATATCTGTTTTATATCAAACATTCAACTCTAAAAGAGTCCAGCACGCTGCTTTTTGGTTGCATGTAGAAGAAACTAAAGTGACTGATGCAAATTAGACTCGCCGTATTCCCAGAACCAAATCACTTTCTACACGCTTGGTACTTAGTGCTTCAATTTGGAAGCTGATTTTGTAACAGACAGGAAGGCTGCATTCAGAAGGCAGCGCTATGATATGTCATAAAATGGTGAGATTAAGATAGAAGACTCTGACTTAAATACGAGTTCTGCTTTTAATTCCCTGAGTATTTGAAGGATTAGAAAGAAAAGACTAGAAAAGAAAGAAATAAAAAGAATAGTTTTATCTGCTGAGGAAATGCTGCATATTAAGTTTGCAGAAGAACGTAGGATTTGTACAAGGGATCTCGAGTCACAAATCAGCGTGATGACACTTCTTGCTATCCAGTTGGATAAAATATCTTTATATGTATAGCTTAAAGTAAAGCAGTTTATAATATTTTATGGATTGAGCTATAGAAGTCCAAGCCTTGAATGGAGCATTCAAATCTACAAGGTGTTTAGCATCACAACACTGGCCTTAGCATGATCAAGCTAATTCAAGGAAAATTTGGTATCATGGCAAGGTGTAAAAATTCTTAACACTAATCCATGTGTAACAGGAAAGTAGTTTACAAGGAGAATTTTAAGCCTTCCTATTATTATTTAGCATCTATCAAGTGCAGACAATGTTTCTAGCAACTCCCATTTAAAATAGAATTTGATGCTACTTTGTCCAAAGACCCTGTAATATTTGTGTGATTGATCCCATTATAATATAAGATCTAGGAGGAAGGGGACCAGTGGAAGTAGGGACAGTATATGACAGGGTAATGTGCATGACAGATGAATAAGAGTAAAGTGCTCATATGCTTTATGTGCATGCATGGGCATGTCATAGTGAAATCAATTGTCCTGTACAATGAATGTACACTTTACATATACATATATGCACACATGCATCATCTAGTTGAAAATATTTTGGAACACTGGAGTAGCATAAAAACTACCCCTGGTGTCGAAGATGGCTATTATTTTCTAACATATCACTCATCAAACTCGAATGCCTTTCTGCTTTTCTTTGCCACAGTCATTTGACTTTGGTGTCCTTCAAGGAGGGGAGTTTCCCTATAAAAAATGAAATTTTGGTGGGAAGAAAAGTATTACTAGGAGACCTGTGATGGCAAAACCATTTTAAACATTAATGGACAGCACAGAATGCATGGTAACACAGATCCAGTTTTCTAACAGTCTTGGGAACTACGAAAATGGACAGTTCAGGAATCAGCTGGGAATGCTGGAGAGTGGGACTAGAAAGAACACCCTCTGAAGTGTTTTGAGTAGTGAAAGGATTGGAACAGGGAAAAGTAATGCAGGAAATTCAGAAATAAAAAGTGTTTGCATTAGAAAGTCGATGTAACAACTTTTCATTTGGAGTAAGAAACTGAGGAGTGGAAAGGTGTTCAGTGAGGTCAATCAGAGTTAGCTACTGAGGAGTGAGGAGTTTGCTGTCTCTTGAAGAAGTGGTTTGGTGAGGCTAGATGGTGAGGCATTTGTCGATACAGCCAGTTTCTACTAAGAAAACCTAGAAAAACATCATTAAAACTTCATTTTTTGAAGGCACAACACTGTCTTCATTTTCAGTGTTTTATTTGAGATTGGCAGGTTCCCCAAAGACAAGTCGCACAATCTGAGTTAGAGATGATGATACACACACATCTGCTTCAGGGACCTCTGGACCTGCACCTGCAGGACAGCCTAATGGTGAGAATATGAAAAGGACTGAAGGTTTGGAGAGCAAGCACTGATGTGATGGATCAGGATCAAGGAACGGACAACTCTATAGGATAGCCAGACAGTATAATGACAGCAAGTAGGAATAGGCATTAACAGAACATGCCCCATGTTGATAGCTCAAAGTAAATACCAGCTTGAGCAATCATGAAGACCCAAAGGAAGATGCTTTTGCTCTGAGGACTGTGTATTAATCCAAAGTTATACAACACAGTGGATGCCATCGTATGAGACTAATTTAATGATGTACATTGTTGGGAAAGGATTAGTGAAACCTCCCATTTTGATGGCCTGTTCCTAATTTGCATCTTTAACGAGGTGGGATCCAAGCCAGGCTCTGTTCCTTTGTGTTTACTTCGAAGGAACTGTGTTTATTTCTGATAATTACAAATAAATCTTTCTTCCCTTTCTCAAGCTGACTGAATAAAAGATGTTGGGAGTATGTTAGTGCTATAGCTTGAATAGCTATCCAAAATAGGAGAAGTAAAATCCAATTATAACTCCTTCAAAAACGTAATTAATGTTTTCTTCCAAAGAGGATGGTTGCTACATTTCATTTTGAAGCAACCATCTTCTGCATAGCTTCTTGCAGCTTGTCTCAAAGAAACCTGCACCATGGGACCAGGGAGTCTAAACCAGGATGCTACAACTGGGTGGTCCTAATAAAACCAGGCACTGGGAAGATGTATGCTCAAGAGAACTCAAACATGGACTTTAAAAATCTAATCTGATGAGGAAGCTTTTTGATTCATTTCCAGAGAACTCAGGAAAATTCAGCTAATCTCTCAAAGCTGACGAAATTTAAAGGTCTGCCAAAAAAGCCAGAGGGAGTGGGAAGAAACATATGTATTTCTAAACCCAACTAAGTTGTGCACCATTCGGAGGTACTTAAAAGCCATCTCAATGGCTGCAAAAACTACATGGAAAAGCCGAGGACGCATGTATTATAATAGAGCCCTAGGGTAGCAAGAGAAAATTAGTATGTTTTAAATGTAAGCCTAATCCAGCGATACTCATTTAGAAGCTCCATTGGCAGAAGACAGTGCAACCAGGTTTAGACATTAGTCCTGACATCAAACTAAGAATGATCTCTCCAGAAACACAGCTCCCTCAAGCATAATTTATTAGTTTTGTGCAAATAAATTGCTAAGAAGGCTACTAATAGATGGAAAAGCAAGAATTATTTTTAAACATCTCACCGTTAGAGCAAATTTAAACCCAAGCTGTTTTTACCCTATAGTTGTAAGACAAATGGGAGGTTCAAACAAAGAAAATCAGCCCAGGGGAGACATTCATCACTGAGGAGGAGTGACCATAAGGCTATTTATCTGTCTGTCTGTTGGTTGCTTTCTGAACAAATACAAGCCAGAAGCCCAACCAGCACAAAATTTTCTACCCAATTTTCACTCTCCATTCTTTGTGTAAATAGTAGGCACTAAAACTGTACTTGTTGAATCAAGGCCTTATGGTTATAATCTTTATTTTCAAAGAAAGACTTGGGGCCTTTTCTTTTCCTACTGAGGTAGAAAGATAACGAATTAAAGTCTTTATAAGCCAATAAAGGAATTTGATTTGTATTTGATGTCTGTGTTCCCTATGGGAATGGCTGGATACTCTTGTGTATCAATTAATGCATTCTCTTTATATTAGATCTATCAACTGCAATATGAATTAGGATAAGAACACTAGTTTGTTTTTTTTTTTATAGTCTAATTAACTCTGTCTCTTGCTAACTGTGTGACCTGCAGCAGCGAAACCTGATCTTTTTGAGACTTGACTTACTATTCTATAGAATGGGAGTAAAAATCCCTTGTGTGTAGATGTTAAGAGAATTCCTGTAAACGATCAGATGATATTGTCTGAATATAGCCTTTCTTTTCTTACAGCTATGCCTTTATCACTTGTCACCTTTCATTTTCTTGTAAGTGAACAAAGGCTATAAGAACATAGCATAATATGAACACAAACACCAGCATCTCAGAGCTGAGCTGTGGATTAATCAGGTAATACATTTCTAGAATCAGAGTAAATGAGTCGAGGGACCCAAGCCCAGTATTTGCTTTGAGGGACTCCCTGAGATAGGGACAAATGCTGTGAAAAGCCCTTGTCTGTGGCCTCCTGTGTGGGTGAGAGCTCTGCCTCTACATAGAAGCACAGTTAAACAGGGCCGGACCTTGGTACTTTAGCGGTTGGCAACTATATGGGGAAAGAGGTTGCTGGGTAGTGACTTGGTTTACTTATAGCTGATGTGTGACCGTCCATACCTCGAAGGTCCCGTTCTCTTCCTGAGGCCCTCTGAAAGGTGGCGGATCACCTCCTTAGCTCCTCTTCATTGCTCAGAAGCACTTCTGGGATTACCACAGGTGACCCTGACTCTAAGCATTGTTTGTCCTGCGCAGGTGCTTATTTGGCGTCTTCAGAGTGACTGCGCTCTCTTCGAATTCTCAGAGTCCATCCCTTTGAGCAAGTGTTTTTGAAGAATCTTGCCCCCCTTTCTGCCCTTTTAACATTAAAACAAAGAGAGGGCCAAGTCTTTTCTCTTAGAGATACTGTGCTATAAAATATGAATGAGATGTAGAATTTTCTTTCTGACCCCTTCTTCTGTGAAGCAGGGATCTGTGGCCTTTGCTGTCCATTTTACTAACGATTCTTCCAGCCAGGTAGAAAATGCCATCAGAAAATGAGATTTGGGTGGCTAGTCCTGTGAGATAAGACACAGCACCAGGTTAGCTATTTAGCCTCACTCCCTGCTCTGCCTCTTGGCCTTGGGACAGAAGCTGTGGCTTGGCAGCCATTCCTGACTGAGGAGAAGCCAGGGGTTGGGAGGGTCCACCCCAGCCCCCATGCTACCATCACTGCAGTCAGCCCGGAAGCACTTTTTCCAGAGAAAAGTAGAAACTGTGCAAGGCCAAGCAGGAGCCCCTGCTACAGAGTCCCTCACCCCCAGGGCAGCGTGTCGCTGTCACTGGTGGAGCCGCTTATGCACCTGCCACTGTGATTCAATCAAGGCCTTGCCTAATAGGCCCCCAGAGTGAACACTGGCCAGTTTTTCTTCTGGAATACAGAGAGCTGATCAACAGGGTTATCTGTATTGTTGACACTAAGTAAAATAATTCCTTGAAAACTTCAAAATTAGCATTTCCAAGTAAGGAATGACCACAATTAGAGCAGAGGTGGTTTGGCCATAGTGGCCTTGCTACCTGCTGCCATCATGAATTTTCTCACTTGACTGAACATAGAGGCAGCTCCTTTGCTCTCTCAGGCTCTGGGCTTGTGATATTTATTCTTGAGCCCTGAAGAGGTGGATCAGGACTCAGGAGCATCTGATTACCTAGTGGGGTGTCTTTTAGCACTTCATCAAGGCTCAGTTCTCCTATTTGAGAAGCGAACCTGCCCATTAGTATTGTTTCCTCTGATGACATAATTGCTGATAATTACCCAGAGAAGACTGTTACTGTTGTGCCAGTTGCCTGGAAGGCTGTGGAATCATGAGAGGGAACCCATAATACTAATAACAACAGACTCTTGGGCAGGAACATGTAGAATCTACCCCCGAGGTGCTGGGTGAGAGGCCCACATACTGCGTAATGCTTTGGCCAACACTGTGGCTTCACAGCACTTTTATTTGCCACAGCTCCTTGCGAAATTCCAACCAACAGGCCCAAGCACACTGTGAACTGCACATGGGCTTTTAAAGACACTTGATTCCCTAAGGAAAATATATTTGTGTGGTGATATTTTGTTCCTCAAAATATTGTGCACCGCAATAAACTTCTCTGGGGTCAGAGAACAGAACAGTCACTAGATAGACATAGAGGCCAGAAAATGGTGGCACACACACCTTTAATCTTAACATTCCGAAGGCAGAGATCCATCTGGATCTCTGTGAGTTCAATGTCACACTGGAAATAGCCAGGCATGATAACACACACCTTTAATCCCAGGAAGTGATGACAGGAAGCAGAAAGGTATATAAGGCATGAGGACCAGGAACTAGAGCTGGTTAAGCTTTTAGGCTTTTAGCAGCAGTTGCGCTGAGATCCATTTGGATGAGGACTCAGAGGCTTTCAGTCTGAGCAAATAGGATCAGCTGAGGAATTTGTGAGGTGAGGAAGCTGTGGCTTGTTCTGCTTCTCTGATCTTCTAGCATTCACCCCAATGCCTGGCTCCAGTATTTGTTTGTTTTTATTAATAAGATCCTTTAAGTTTTGTGCTACATATTTGGAAGAGTAATAAACTAGGATGGAAGTAAGTGTGATTTTCTGAGAAATCTACTGAAAGCTCTTCTTCTGAGGACATTCACCACCATCCATCCTGCATCCTCCTTTATCCCCAGTAGACCGTGGGGATAACCACCAGTCACAGACATGCATTCCCAGTCACTGTGGTCAACTGAATAGCAAAGGAACAACGGGATGTCTTTCAGTAATGTTGTCCCTGACGGTGTCAGCATGCTTTTCCTCCTCTGTTTACAGGGCTTTTGTTAAGTTGGTTGGTTTGTGTTGTTTTCAGGAGTAGTTCATATACCATAAGAAAGCATGCACTTTAATATATTAGTATAATTCTGCAACCATGCAATTTTAGCATTTTCACTTCCCCCAATTAATCACCCCATACCTGTGAGCAGTCACTCCCCATGCATCTCCTAACTTTATTTTTTTCCAATCCCAATAAGCTACATTTTATGCTATAGAATTTCCCATTCTGTAAAATTCACATAATGGAATCATGTCCTATATGGTCCTTTGTGATTGTCTC
Organism: Peromyscus eremicus; assembly: GCF_949786415.1. Lineage (NCBI taxonomy): Eukaryota > Metazoa > Chordata > Mammalia > Rodentia > Cricetidae > Peromyscus > Peromyscus eremicus. Next base: position 24,251,029 of record NC_081422.1, read on the forward strand.
TTTCATGTAACATCATGCTTTCTAGCTTCATCAGTGTTGAAGAATGCACTACTACTTTCTGTGTATGCCTTTTTATACTTGAATAACATTTAGCTGTGTGGATTTAACATACTCTTGTTCTTCTGTGCACCCATTCATTAGAAAAAAAATTGTTTTGGAATGGCACCATGTGCAAGCTTTTGTGGGAACATACATATTCATTTCTCTTGCATGTGTACATAGAAATGTACTTGCTGACTCTGATGGCATAATAGACTATTTTCTGTTGCCATAATTGAATACCACTGGCTGAGTACCTTTTAAAAAATAAGTTTATTTAGCTTGCAAATTTGGAGGTCAGTCATCAAGCAGGTCTGTCTGCTAAAATTGTTCCTGCTGGGGACCAAAGAGTTCCAGGACAGTGCGAGGCACAGAGGGTGAGATCACTCTCCTAATTTGTTATAACTTATGAAGGATCTTGGTGTTAGAGGCACTCGAAGTACACATTAGGCTGTACTCTTTGTCTTCTACATTTCACAGATTTAGTCAAGTGTAAGTTGACATGTATCCATGAGTGAATCATACAGCCCGGATTCACAGCCTTGACCTTCTTCTGACCTCTGCCTTCTCATCCCTCCAACCCCTGGCAATCACTGAGATTTTCACCCTCTCCATAGATTTACCTTTTCAAGAGTGTCATCTAATTGGATTCATACACTATGTAGCTTTTTGATTGGCAACTTTTACTTACGGGTACACATTTAAGTGACAACCACATCCTTAATGGGCTTGAAAACTCATTTATTTTTAATGTTCAATGATATTCTGCTATGTGGATATACCACGGCTTATTTATTCATTAGCCTACTTAAGGACATCTTGGTTGCTTATATGTTTTGGCAGTAATAAATAAAGCTGTCATAAATATTCATGTTCAGTGTTTGTGTGAAGTGACATAACTCTTTGGGGACAAAAGTAAGGAGGCCAATTGTAGGATTATGTGGTATAAACAATTTGGTATTGTTCAGAATTGCAAAACCGTCTTCAAAATTGGCTGCATAGTTGTCCCTTCCCACCTTTAGGGAACAGGCTCAAAAACACCCTCCAGCAAGTGCCAGAAACCACAGATCCCACTGAATCCTAGGTATGTTTTTTTTTTTTTTGCCAATACCTACCACATAGAATGATTTATAATGAAGTTTTAAATTATTATGAAGTTTTATTAGGAAAGGTACACTATCACCAATAATTACTAAGGAGAAAATAAAACCATTATAATGTTTTACTATAATAAAATATGTGAATGTGTTTTTCCCCAAGATACTGCACTTTACTGTGCTTACCCTTCTTTTGGTGATAGAAGGTGATACAGCATATGTGATAAGATGGAGTGGGGTGAGTGACATAGGCATCATGATGTAGTATTAGGCTAATGTATAAGAATTACCTGAAACTGTTATACTATGGAACTCATCTCACCCTTAGTACAGCTATCAAATGAGTTACCAGCACTTACTATATACAGCATGAATATGCTGGGAAAGGGAAATGGTTTCACATCCTGTGGGACATGTACTAACTATGCCTAATCTTTGACCATCACCACTCTGTTCTGATTACTGAAATGATGGTGGATCTTGAAGTCAGCTAGTGTCAATTTGTTTCCTTCAATATTGGGTTTCCTATTTTGTGCCTTTCCCCTCTACATGTAGCTTTCAAATCAATTTGTCATTAATCACAAAAGAACTCACAGAGCTTTTGCCTGGGATTACATTGACTCTATAGATCAAATTAGAAAGAATTGAAAACATGATGGTATTGAGCCTTTCTGTGCCAATGTGAAATATTGCATTTATTTAGTAAGCCTGTGATTTCTCATGTCAGGCTAGTGGGTTTCCTTACCTATTTTTGGCACATTTTGTAGATTTAGCACTACATATTTTACCTTGATGCTAATATAAATGAAATTGTATTTTGAATTCCAGTTGATACTTGGTCTGGAAGCTTTTAGGAAAGTGATTAATTTTTATTTACTTTGTATCCTTAATACAACTGTTTATTAGTTCACAAACTTGTTTCCTTTTTAAATAAATTCTTTCATATTTCCTATAAAACACTCACATAATGAATATTTTTGTGAACAGAAATGGCTTTTATTTCTTTCCCTCCAAATTTATTTGCTTTTCTTGTCATATTGCATTGGCTTGCATATCTAATACAGAAGTGAAAAGGACTGGTGAGCAGTAACATCCTTGGCTCATGATTGGGTTCTCTCTCTCTCTCTCTCTTTCTCTCTCTCTCTCTCTCTCTCTCTCTCTCTCTCTCTCTCTCTCTCTCTCACACACACACACACACACACACACACAAATTAGCTGTCACCTTTCTTTCATTCTCTAGTTCTCTCTCTCTCTCTCTCTCTCTCTCTCTCTCTCTCTCTCTCTTTCTCTCCCTCCCTCCCTCGCCTTCCTTTCCTTTCTCCTTCCTTTTCCTTCTTTCTCTTCCTCCATTCCACATTCATTTAATCCACTTTTTCTCCTTATCTCCCTCTTGCTTTTTCCCCCCACAGTCTTTTTTTAAATTTTATTTTATAATTTAATTTAATTTTGCATATCACCCACAGATTCCCTCCTTCTCCCCCCTCCCCCTCCCACCTTCCCCTGAGGATTGAGTTCAACTTAGTAGATTCAGTCCAGGCAGGTCCAGTCCCCTCCTCCCAGGCTGAGCCAAGTGTCCCTGTATAAGCCCCAGGTTCCAAACAGCCAGCTCATGCACTGAGGACAGGTCCCGGTCCCACTGCCTGAATGCCTCCCAAACAGATCAAGCTAATCAACTGTCTCACTTATCCAGAGGGTCTGATCCAGTTGGGGGCTCCTCAGCTATTGGTTCACAGTTCATGTGTTTCCATTCATTTGGCTATTTGTCCCTGTGCTTTTTCCAACCTTGGTCTCAACAATTCTCGCTCATACTAAACCCTCCTCTTTCTCACCAATTGGACTCCTGGAGCTCCCCTTGGGGCCCGGCCGTGGATCTCTGCATCTGGTTCCCTCAGTCATTGGATGAGGTTTCTAGCATGTCAATTAGGGTGTTTGGCCATCCTATCACCAGAGTAGGTCAGTTAGGGCTGTCTCTCGACCACTGCCAGTAGTCTATTGTGGAGGTATCTTTGTGGATTTCTGTGGACCTCTCTAGCATTTTGCTTCTTCCTATTCTCATGTGGTCTTCATTTATCATGGTCTCCCTGTCTGTTCTTGATCCAGCTGGGATCTCCCGCTCCCCTAAGCTCTCTTTCCCTCGACCCTTGCCCTTCATTACCCCCACTCACGTCCAGGTTGTTCATGTGGATCTCATCCATTTCTCTGTCATTGGGTGATCCCTGTGTCTTTCTTGGGGTCCTGTTTTCTAAGTAGCCTCCCTGGAGTTGTGAGTAGCAGTCAAGTCATCTTTATTTTACATCTAGTATCCTCCTATGAGTGAGTACATACCATGTTTGTCATTCTGAGTCTTGGTTACCTCACTCAGGATGATTTTTTCTAGATCCATCCATTTGCCTGCAAACCTCATGATGTCATTGTTTTTCTCTGCTGAGTAGTATTTCATTGTGTATATTTAACACATTTTATTTATCCATTCTTCATTTGAAGGGCATCTAGGTTGTTTCCATGTTCTGGCTATTACAAACAATGCTGATATGAACACAGCTGAGCAAGTGCCCTTGTGGTATGATTGAGCATTCCTTGGGTATATGCCCAAGAGTGGTATAGCTGGGCCTTGGGGGAGATTGATTCCCAATTTTCTAAGAAAGTGCCATATTGATTTCCAAAGTGGTTGTACAAGCTTGCATTCCCACCAGCAGTGGAGGAGAGTTCCCCTAGCTCCACATCCTCTCCAGCATAAGCTGTCTTCAGTGTTTTTGATGTTAGCCATTCTGACAGGTGTAAGGTGGTCCCACAGTCTTTTTTTATTCCTTGCTACGTATAACTATTTTAGTGTCTACAACGTCATATGTAATTATAGTTTAAATTGCACTTACCTGATGAAAATGACAACTAACTTATTTTCTTATATTTATTGGCAATTTGTACATCTTTGGGGAAATATATGTATATATATATTCAGATTTTTATGTTTTCAATTTTTTGTCCTTTTTATTTTTTTGAGCCATAAATGTTCTTGAAATATCTAGAAACAAGTCACCTATCAGGTATATAAACATATTTTCTTTCCATTTATTTATTTACTTATGATAAGGCCCCAGTATTCTGTAGTTCAGGCTAGCCTAAATATCACCACAGTTCTCCTGCCTCAGCTTTCTGTCTATTAAAAGTGTTAGCTACCACACCCATTTTATTTTCACTTTCTTGATGGTTCTTTTTGACCTGCAAATGTTTGATAAAGCCCCGTTTATCTACATTTTCACTTGTGGCTTATGCTTTTGCTACCATACTTAAGAAACCATTGTCATTTAATTCAAAATGACAGACTTATATACATGCTTACTTATAAAAATTTTTAAATTTTAACTCCCATTTATAGGTTGTTTCTCTAAAATATATACAGTGAATTACAGATCCAAGTTAGTTCAAATGCATGTGAATATCTAGTTATCTCAGCACTACTTTTTAAAGGTTATCTTCCCCTATTCAATTATGTTGACACTATTGTAAATAATCAACTGATAATAAATGTGACAGGAGCTGGAGTGATGTCTCAGTGATTAAGAGCAATAACTGTCCTTGCTGGTTGGTGACTGGATTTGGTTCCCAACACCCTCATAGCATGGCTTACAAGTGTCTTTAACTCCATTTCCAAGAGATCCAATGGCCTCTTTTGGCCTCTGCAAGCATCTGCACACATTGGCACACACACACACACACACACACACACACACACACACACACACACACACGTACATACAATAAATGAATAAATACAACAGTTTCTGAACTCTCAATTTTATTCTATTGATATATATATATAATATGTATATATATATGTATATATATATATCTTAATCCAATACTACATTGTCTTCACCATCATAAGTCTCATAATAAGAAAATGTGGACACTCTAACTCCTTTCTGACTTTTCAAATCTGTGATTATTCTTGTTCTCTTTAATTTCTTAGGCTCCTGATGCCAACTTTAAAACAGAAGCCAGTTGGAGTTTCTTTGCAGATCAGTTTAAATCTACAGATTGATTTGAAGAGTATTGTCATTTTGATAATATAAAGTTATATCACACTTGAATATTGGATATCCTTTATTTTAGATATTTTTTAATTTATTTCTTTAGTAAATTTTAATTGCCAGAGTATAAGTTTTATGCTTCTAATTTCAAATTTTAGTTCAATCAGTTATACTCACTTGATGCTATTATAAGTAGAATTATTTTCTTCATTTTTCACTGTTAATCTATAGAGACACATTTTATTATATTAATATTGTATTAATATCATATTAATATTAGTTAATGTAATAGACTTGAATAATATAATTAATTAATATATTCATAAACTTGTTTATTCATTCTAGTCTGCCTCCTTTGATAGGTACTTCAGGGTGTTTTGTACACTAGATACATCATCTGAAGACAGGTCATTTTAATCTTTTGTTCTAGGCTGGGTTCTGATCTAATTGCTCTGACTGCAACCTTCAGAATAATATTGAATAGAACTATTTACATGCTCCTTTCATCTAGAATGCACTTAGGTACAGAAATAAGTGTTTTGTCTGGAAGTGTTAAGATGTAATTAAAGCTAAACCATTGTGTGTGTGCATTTGTTTGTGTGTGTGTGTGTGTGTGTGTGTGTGTGTGTGTGTGTGTACATGCCTCCATCCTTTTTTTGTAAATTGCCAAGGTAAAAGCTTTTACACATTCAAAAAGTTGAAATAAAAATGTATATACTTTCAAATTTCTAAGCAATGCAAAGCCCAAACTACTAAATTATACCTTCTCCTATGGTAACTCCCTTTTGAAGCTGGCTCCTCTTCCTGCGAGCTATATTTTCTAACCACACGTGGGAACTGAATGATGTGAACAAGGGGCCTATGAAAATAGTAAAGGGTAAAGCTTGAAATCAAAAGGAGATGACTTGGAAGAATAACACATTCTAATTGCCATGGGAAAGGAGTGCGGGGTTTGCCCTGTTCTCCATGGAAGAGTTGGGAGCAGCAGGTGGCAGTGGAGATGGGATTATAACCCAGTATAAGAAGGCCTTGAAAATCCCTACCTACTCATGTCAGAGGAGTGGATTGGTGGTTTAATAACCACATTTTCACACATTTACTGGATCACTTATATGAAGTACAATGATCTTAACAGTGTAATAAACTAAACTTTAATGAAGAAAGCAGCCACAGCCATTCCTCAGAGCTGTAAGGTGTGCTTGATTTTATTTTTGTTGTGAGAGGGCATTTCTTGTCTTGGGTCTTAAGTTGTATACATGAATTTTAGGTAACATTTCCCCTGTCAAGAGACCAGCAAGTCAGTCTGACCCAGTTTCCATTTACAAAACACATAACTAAAATGGTTTGATTAATTGCTGGCCATTTACTCCGCCAAAAAGTTCAGCTTAAGTGGCAAGGCCAGGTTCCCTCCCTTGCCGTCTGCTGAGCCAAGCTCAGCTTCCTGAGACTTCAAATGCTACTTGTTTTGGAGGGTTTTGAATTTCTGTCCCCTCCATGGTTGTTCCAATGCAGCAAACCCCGAAACCTCCCTATCTCTCTCTGTTTCTGTTTCCTCTCTTTGCCCTAACACTGAAGCTTCTTTTAGATTTACAACAAAATGCTTTCAGAGGTGAACTGGCTAGCTGGATGAGATTGTTAACGTACATTTGCTTTGTTCTTAATTAGATTCCTTCAGGGGAAACCTTCTGGCCTAGCTTATTATCTAGTTTTGTTGGAGTTTGTCTGCTTTATCTAAACACTTTGAAGAAGTCTCTTCACCCATATATTACCTAAAGCTTGCAATAGAGATTTGCACAATACTGGCCAATTGGAAAAGGATAGAACGTGGAAAGCCCTTATAAAAGAGTTCCTAGTGTGGAGTACTCTTGGGAGGGTGAGAGAAGGGAGGAGAATGAACAAATAGGCTGGTACAGACTGGAGCAAAATTTTAGAACTACTACCAACTTGGCTCATGGTGTCTAGTTGCTATTCACTTTTGGGGAATTCTGCTTCTGAAAAAATTAACATTTCTATTTTGACAAGTCACTATCGGGTAAAAAACTATTGGTAGGAAGACTCTCCCTGTGGAGTCCTAAGTGGTTTCTGATGACTGATTTTTCTAATCGGAAGCATAGTTAGTTCCCAGTACCCAAAGTCCAAAATGGAAAACCCTCAAGAGGTTATCGACTTTGAAAGTGGGGCTCCCTATCTTCCCCCAGTTCCTATCAGAGAACAGAAAATGCAGCAATCAATCCATATCCAGTATGTAGATCAAATACTGCCTGCTGTTTATCATTGGCATCTGCAGCTCTTGCTCAGGTCCTTGATTCCTATGACTGACCAAAATCTCTTGTTTCTTTTCTTCAGTAGTGACAAAGACAGTGTGTCTTAGAGTCTCTACTGCTGTGATAAAACACCATAATGGAAAGCAATTTGGCTGGCAAGAGCATTAATTCAGCTTACATATGTAGACCATAGTCAGCCATAAAGGGAATCCAGGGCAGGAATTCAAGGCAGGAACCTGCAGGCAGGAACTTGAAGCAGAGGCCATAGAGGAACTGTGCTTCCTGGCTTGCTTAGTCTGCTTGCTTGTATACTCAGAGATATCACCACCCAAGATGGGCTGGTCCCCCTCACATTGTTCACTAGTTAAGAAATTGCCCCATAGGCTTACCTACAGGCCAATCTTATGAAGGCATTTTCTCAGTTGTGGTTCCCTCTTCTAAGATATGTCTAGCTTTATATTGGGCTGACAAAAAGCACCCAGCACACAGTCAAGGGCTATTCTCTAATCTCTGTAACCCCACTGCCCTATGACTTCTCTCTTTTGTGTATTTCTCCTCCTTGGTCCACTGTTTCACCATCACCCTCATCATTCCCATGTATTCCTTCTGTTGCATATGAACATCACTTCAAAGCCTTGGCAGTATCCCTAGAGGGCAGAAATACATCTCAACTAACACTGAACAACTTGGTTCTCTACCTTCTTAATGCTATGACCCTTAAACTTGGTTCTTCATGTTGTGGTGACCCCAACCATAAAATTATTATTATTATTATTATTATTATTATTATTATTGGTTTTTCGAGACAGGGTTTCTCTGTATAGCTTTGCCCCTTTCCTGGAACTCACTCTGTAGCCCAGGCTGGCCTCGAACTCACAGAGATCCGCCTGGCTCTGCCTCCCGAGTGCTGGGATTAAAGGCGTGTGCCGCCACCACCCAGCATTGGTAAAATTATTTTTGTTGCTACTTCATACCTGTAATTTTGCTACTGTTATGAATTGTAATGTAAATATCTGTGATTTCCAATGGTCTTAGGTGACTTCTGTGAAAGAGTTGTTTGACTTTCAAAGAGATCATGATCCACAGGTTGAGAACCATTACCTACAGTATCGCAAAAGATGACAGCAGTTGGCAAGGGATGTACCAAGCATCATTTGCCACAAGCATCTTGAACAAATCACCTCACCTACATGTAATAACACTGCCCTCTATTATAATAGGTCTGAGTGATTTTAGAGTATTAACAGGACAGTGGCAATAATGACGACGAAGATGATGACGATGATGATTTTCTAAAGTGTTAAAAGTGAAGGTGTAGGAAGAGCAATGTCTCTTGCTTCTTAGAAAAGTGACATCTGAGTCCCCAACACTTTCCATTCCCTATGTCCATTTCCGTAGCACTGGAAACAGTGCTACAGGTCTTAATAAAGGTTGTCTAAATCTCTGTCCTAAACACGAGTACGAGTAGCAGAGGAATCTGACAGAAGACAACAGAAAGGGTGAAAACACTACCTTCTATGGGAATGGACACAGCTACCATTCATCCAGAGTGATCAGGGGAGGAGTGCGGGAAGGGATGGTGGAGCAGGCCTGGGCTCTAAACAGTTCTTGCTCTCCTAATTATGTCCTGATGGGAGCCAAAGAACACAAAGCAGAGGTCCCACTGAGAGCCTCAGATTGCTTCAAGTGACTCTAGAGCGCTACGCTAAGATGACAAATACTTTATAAAGTGCACCAGCTTTTCTGAGAGCTGCACGCGGAGCCTGGGAGGAGGTAGAGGAGTCTGACCTCCATCTTTACGGAGGGGAGGAGCAGGGCTTTTGTAAACACCTTGAGTTGGGTATTTTCAGGAGCTCAGACTTGACAGTTGTCTCTCTTATGTATATTCTGTCCCGATTCTGGTATGCACAAGATGAATAATTTACCAAAACGTACATATAAGTATCTCTTTATTCACCATAATGAACTCAGACAGCAGTAATTCCCCATTTGGCCTGAATCCCCTATGGCTTAGCTTCACAAGACTCTGCTCAGCTTTCCCATAGACAATGTGAGTAGGAGACACTTCTTTCTGGACTTGAGCTAGGGAAGGTGTATGTGGAAAAATTAAACGCAAAGCCTGAACAGACCTAGGGCAAGGGCAGTGTGACGTCAGGTTTTCACAGTGCTGACAGATCAGTGGGATACCAAGTCAGGAAGTGTCACAGGAGACTCAGAGTTGTCAAAGGATAACAGAAATTGGTAGCTAACGTGTGTTCAGGAAGTGCATATTTACATTTAGCATTCACCTGAGTAGAACACAGGGTGGTCCATCTGCTATGGAGTGCAAATTATGTATTTGGAACCAATTGGAAGGTATTCTTTCTGTTTCCCTTCTCCTTCCCCTCATCTCCTTTCCCCCCTTCTTTGAGATTCATGATCGGGAAGCCCAACTTTCCTTTGCTCCTGAGTAATAGGTGTCTACGGAGGCTCCAGTTGCACAAAACATCCAAAGCTCCACTTGGCTCTCCAGTTCACATACAGTTTAGGACCACCTCATATATGCTGCTGCCCTTCGCTCAGCATAGGAGCATGTATAGAAGGCCTCCTGCTCTTTCTTTTGTTTCTCTTGGAGAAACTGGGGCACTGAGAACACTCCCTTCTACCATGCTTGCTGCCCAGAGTACAGGACTCTGGATGAATTCAAATCAGCAGCCCCTGGGCCTGAACTGGAAGCATTTGCAAAAGTTAACCTGAGACTTTCTTGCCCTTGGGGAATCTCTCTGGGCCCTTCCTGACACAAGGAAAGAGATTTCCTTGCCTTCTATTTTATTTTTTGAGGGAGATAGTTTGCATAATCTACATAAAATAAGCCACTGTCCTGGAGAAGATGATTGGCTTATTAAAAATACATAGCATATATTTTTAAACAGGCAGAGTTGACATCCTACATACTGGAGAAATGCTTATATGAATGATGACGAATTCATCGCCCACCCCTCCTCCCCCATCTGTCCCTGCCCATCTGTCTGTTTAATGAGGGATTTTTTTTAAAATAAAGAAAACCTTAAATAAGATTTTATCCAGATACATAAACTCTTCTGGATGGCACAGGTTGAACCACACAAAGTTGCCAGCCTTATAGTTGGCCATTCAACCAACCACAATGACAGTCTTTGCTTTCTAGACTTGAAATAGCTTGGTCTATAGGTGGGATCTAAAAAAAATGCATCTCCAAATTAATTTTCCAAATATGTTAACTGACATATGTGTAGAATGAGAGGTGAACATTGTAAGTAGACAAAATTGTTATATCTGTGGCATCATTCTTCAGTGTCAAGTGAATAGCAAATACTTACCAATTGTTCACTGTGGTCCTCAGCCATAACAACAGTATTAAGAAGGATTGCCTCCTTAAATATTCACTCCACACGATGATTTTTAGAAATATATTATTTAACTTCTAAGAAAAAACTGATGCTCAGAAAGGCTCTGGTCTTTGGTAAATTACAGACCTGTGCCTTGAACTTCTTATTAAAGTATTTATTCTCTTAATCCACAAGTTACCTGGAAATCCTACAGATAGAAAACGAGCTAATCCATTTTCAGTGTATCATTTGGCTTCATAAATAAATCATTCCCTTAGCAGTTCTGGGTTCCTTCGGAGCAAGAAGCAAGAGAGGGTTTGTTTATGTGCAGTAATGGAAAAAGAAGAATGACCTGGGAGGTTTAGGCCGTCTTTGGGATTCTGTGATCCCGTACATTATATGTGGGAAGGTGTTTTCCAGGAAATCCGTGGGCTGTAATTTCTGCAGTATTGGAGTCTTTGCTCCCATGACACTCATGTGGGGAGGCTGTGGCTGACTTGTGCCATTCTTCAAAAAGATATCAAGCTCCCTAGATGCTCTGCTTTTAATTTCAAATTTTAATTTATACTTTTCCATGGATGATACCGAGACAGGCATGGTCGTGAGTAAATATGTCAGGATAATCTATTGAATGGGATTAAAATGGTGTGTGCTTGGAAACATTTTAATTTCGTGTTGCTCACTTCTTTGCCTAGTTTAATGAACAAATCGGGAGGCTGGGTTTTAAAGCTGTAAATGTGGAGGAAGAAAGGGAGCCAGGTGGCAAATAAATATCTCAAATTGCTTTGGGTAACTTCTTAGAGCATCCTTGCCCAGCCAGTGGTAACACTTGGGAGAGCTCTGGAAGACAAGTGGGCAGCCTTGGGGTTAACAGCCTCACCACACCTTCTGCAGGGAGCAAGGGAGGGCAGAGGAGAGTGGTGGACTGAGGGAAGGAAAGGAGAAAGAGGCCATTGGTAACTTGAGAGGCCTGCTGTGTACCTCAGGCTTATAGCTTTTGAAATAGCTTTGCCCCATGCTGTACCTCTGGCATTCCAGTCAGTCACAAGGTGGGCAGAAGGAGATGTCCCAAAGTCAAACAGCTCTGGAAGAGAGGGTCGCGTGTCAAGCACTTATCCGGTGTGCTTTCTGAGAAGTGTTTGAGGAAATGTATGCTCACACTTCTTCTGTCCTAAGATGAAACTCCGTCTCTGCCTGTTGGGGGAAAAATGTTTCACTAGCTTGTGGTGTCTTCCGAGTGTAGGAGGGGCCCTTAAAACGATTCTCACAGTTTTGAGGTGCCCAGCTGTCTCTGCATGCTCTCTGAGGGAAAGGGAATTTGTTTTTCTGAAGCTGCTGACCAGACGCCACTCCCTCAGTGAGCCTCTCACTGCTCAGACCCTCCAAGACTCACTGTCAGCACTGACACTTTGCATCTGGTTCCTTTCTGTCTCAATCCTGGTACCTTGAGAATGGTTCTTCAAGACTCAGGTTTGTCTTGTTTCTACGCAAACCTGCTGAAGCCAAGGCCACCTCTGCAGAAGCTCGCAGGGCCTGTGGGCCCACCGAGTTCTCTTGCAGGTGTGCACAGTTGTATTGATTGATCTCCCAATTATGTATTTTTAGGAGTACAGCATTTTACCAACCACAGGTCATCAATCTAGAAACCAGCCCATCAACCGCTCTTGTCAACACACTGTGAAAGGGGCCTGATGAAAATACAAAGTTAGAGTTTTCTCGCTGCCTCCAACAGAAAAAATAAACTAGGGAAGGAAATAATGAAACCATACCACAGAGCTCTACGCAGGATGATAGAGAACGCTCGAGTGTGAGATATTTGGGGGAAAAACAGGATCTTTTGGAAGCGATAAAGGATCCATAGGCAATCTAGGGAAGCATGCATGAGTTAGCTAGCTAATGTTAAAACCATAAAGCTTGTTTTGAATTTAATGAGCAGAAGAGATCTGTCCTGTAATCTGTCTCGTAGATACCACATCACTAAATCATCACTATTGTTCTTTTTGCTGTTTGAGACAGCTTATCACTGTATAGGTTGGTTTTGAACTTGCAATCCTCCTGCCTCAACTTTTTGAGTGATGGAATTCCAGGTGTGCATTACCTGTGCAGCTAAAATTCGCTGTTTCTAGATTGAAGAATAAAAAGAAAATGGCTTCAGAGGTTCTGGGAAATGAACAGCAAGAGAATTTAACATATTTGGCTAAACCAGCTTAAGTTTTTAGGCTACAGAGTTTGAAGAGGGAGAAAGTCCTGTGACAGGTTCTGTTTATTGTACAATCAACTCTGGCACATGAATTATTTCTTCCAGTCCCCCCCCCCATAATAACATTGAATGATGCCATGAAATCAAAACTCCCACCCCACTTCTCAGATGGAGAAATAGTTCTGAGAAGTTTTCCTAGTTAGCTTTTATTGTCAGCTTGACACAATCCAGAGTCACCTGGGAAGAGGGAACCCCAGCTGAAGAATTGCCTTGATCAGATTGGTTTATTGGGCATGTCTGTGAGGAATTGTTGTGATTGGTGATTTATATGGGAAGGCTAAGGGCCATGCCCACTGTCGGGAGCACCGTCTCTGGGCAGGGAAACCTGGGCTGTATAAGAGAGCTAGCTAACTGTGAGCATTCCTCCCTGGTTTCTTGCTTCAGTTCTTGCTTGAGTCTTTATTTACTTCCCTCATTGATGGACTGTGATGTAGAGGTGTAAGATGAAATAAACCCCTTTCTCTCCTAGGCTCCTTTAGGTCAAGGTGTTAATCATAGCAACAAAAAGAAAATGAACATGGAATTTAAAGTATTTTTCTTGGGCTTAGACAGGTCGGCTGGCCCTTGTCTGTTCAGTATCAAGACCCCTCCTTAGCTCCAAAATACTATATTGGCATGAATGTCATCAAAGTTCATCAAGAAATCAACATCACATTTGCCATACAGAACATCCCACAGCATCTGCCATCCACACCATTGTCATGACCCACCCAGATGGTCTGCCTGATTCTCCCTTCACAAGAAGCAGCCGTCACCACCTAGTCAACACATTCCTACTTCAGTCCTGTGCAGTTTCTTTGCTTCTAGCTGGTTCTCTCTAGGACTTCACTGGGACTTCACATGCATTTAGCCAACCCTATTTTCTTTCTAAGTCACAGCTAGCTTCACTCCTTTTATTCTGTAAGTGCTCGTTTTCTCAGTTCTAGACTTCTGACTTGCTCACCTGACAGACCCAACAGTGGATGAATATAGTCTTTTGCACTGTGCTCGCAGCTGAGCATTGCTGGAGACACCCCTAAAACTGGCAGGCTGTTGAGCTGGACATTGTTGGCCAACTACACAAGGGACCTCAGCACAGCTTGTGAATCACAGGACAGTTCTCTAGCAATTACGCGCTCATTCTTCTGCAATAGTTACTTCCATGTTTCTTGGCCTAGTCCCCTCATTTCTAGCCTCCCATTTGCTTGCAGCTAGCAACTTTGTCATCTGCTCTGGAGAAAATAGAAACCATCAATTGTCTCCATGGTTTCCTATTGTAATACAAGGTCACCCATGTTTCTACTGTTTTTCTTCACTTAGGGGACAGCAGATTTATCATCTTTTCTTAAGTGATCTAGATCCAACACTTTTCACCTTTGCTACAACATTTTATTTTAACGAAAGACCCCCTTTTCTTCTATGTTATGGCTTATTCCCATTCCATGAGACCATTTTCATCCATGCATATGCTAATAGAGTAGAACAAGACGAGACAGCTATATTTCCAGTGTGGACAGTCAGGCTACTCACAGTGCAGCTAGTCCTCAGCACTTTGGCATTCTATGGAATGTGGAGGTATTCTCTGTTTTCAGATAGATTCCCCACTGTATGTGTCCATGTCAGGACACAGGAGCACACCATATGTCACTGGTCACAGCAGAAACCACAGCATGCTATTATCATATGGCATGTTTTGGCATTTATGTGATGCTGTGTTCATTTTCTTGCTTGTATTCTGTCTCCTCTCTTTCCTCCCAGACTCTTACTCTACATGCATTTGTATGTATTCCCTCTGGATATATTCTTCCCCTACACACACACACACACACACACACACACACACACACACACACGCACACACACATGCACACGCACACGCACACCACCGCAACCGCCACCGCCACCACCACCACCAACAACAACAACAGCAGCAATCTATATAGAGTATGCACATCTTCTATAGGAATGTCACACCTTCCCTCCAGCTGATGTTAGACAGACACCACTTTCCAGTGTAAAAGACATTTTTGATGCATGTGCATGCCAGCCTTTCAGGGTAACCTGTTGCACTGTTGAGATGTTTGGGGGTTGAGTCTTCCCTGAGAAGCTCTTATTTCCTCCCCATTCTTTTGCTGAGGCTCTCAGAATATTCTTAACCAATATCTTATCCCAAATATTAGCTCTAGCAGAGTCATTACCACTGTTGGATTTCTGACTGTTTGAATCATAAAGATTTTTCCCTTACATAATTTAGGGTCTTGTTGATGCTTTAGAGTTGGCTCTATTTGTAACTCAAGAAATAATGGAGAAGTTAAAGCCTCCCAAGAGAACAGCCTTTGCAATTTAGAATGCCTTGGGAGTTGATTTAAAGATATTTCATGTGGGCTTGCCTGTTCTTTTGCTCAGAAAAGTCACTTATTATTACTCTATGATTTCTCTAAAGCATGATCTTCTTCCTATTCTTCCAGCTGGCTTTATTAACATATTTTGATATATTATATCAAGAAATGTAGGAAGGTTAGGGATAGCAAGAATCTTCTTAACAGAAAGTCACTTAACTTTCAATTAATGAAAAAAGTAAAATTCAAGACAAACAAATAAGCACCAAGCTAATATTGGAAGATGTGTTAAGGAGATAAATCCAGAGACGTGTATTTGGGATCTTCACATGTAACACATAGCCTCTACTCACTTTCCTTAAATTGAGAACTCTATAAAAGATTATATTAAAGGTAGAGCCCAAGAATAGAAAAACGATTTTCATAGTTTCCCAGTGGTAACATTATTTTAAAACAAGTTTATATAGAATCATAAAACTAGATATAAATGCCTTGAGCATATTCCATTACATGACTCCAAATTCTTAAAATATAAGTTATATGCACATATAAATACCAAAATTGGAGTTTGCAATATTCATTTAATGAAATAGATGAAATTTTATTAAAATTGCATCCCAAGTTGCATCTTGGACCATGGCACCGACAGCCATAGGCCACCACTCTTCAATTTAGCCTATGCAATGTGGTGACTAAGTCTCCCCAACCCAACCCTAGGGGACCTTCATTACACAGCACACTCGGTCTCATTCAGCTTTTCTTGGCAGGTGTATCACTGACCCCATAAGTCACCTCTGTATGTTTCTCATTAGCCTGAGACAATAGAAGGACTTCCCTCTGTAGCAGAGCGATAATAGAAATAAGTACAAACCTGAATATTTAAATCTAATTGTTACCATGCCACTTCCAGAGTATGAATGGGTTACGTTTTCCACAATTATGATATAAATAAAAATTAGATTGGAAAATACACAAAAACACCCCTGGGATTTTGTGTGTATGTTTGCATTTGGGTATATAACATACATACCTCACAAAAAGACATAAGCATATATATGTACATGATGTATATGTAGCCCCAAAGACATTTCCTTTACCCTATGAATATTCTTTTGATGCTAATTTGAGAAACATTGTCTGGCATTTTTAAATCATAAATATGTATTAATCACCTGTTGGCTGGCAGGTGGCCTGTGGGAAGTGATGTGACACCAAATGAACAGCGCCAGTGTTGTCCCCATCCATGTGGTATTTACAGTGCAACAAATGAAACTTTAAATGCTTAAGTTCAACCGTGTAAATCTGACAAATAATTCCAAGGTCTTCAGTATTAACATTCCATTACAAGGGGAATGTAGATTTACAGCAATGAGTTGAATCAGAGCCTGAGCGGCATCTTCTGGCTTTCTACTCAATATGGTGGAGTATCAGGTACAATCCCAATAATAACAGTGGGAACAGGAAGGTATTCTCTAGTGAAGCCTCTATTCCCCCCAAATACAAGTCACCAATGCTTCCAGCACTAACGTTTACAAAGTTATTAACACAGGAGCAATCCACTGTGAGTCTGGCTTAAGAGACTTGTTCTCCAGGTCCAGGAATAGCTCAGTATCCTGCAGATTTCTGTGTGTATGTGTGACTCTTGTTTTTAATTTGGACATGGTTTCCAGACAAGCATGCTCCTGCTCTCAGGTTGAGGGTGGTTAACCTTCACCCCCTGACTCAGGCTCCAGCTGGACCTCCCCACTCCACCCTCAGATCTGCCAGCCCCCACAGCTCCCCCCTTTCCTCACCATGGTTCCTTTTATCCCAATGCTTCAGTCACTGGAACTGATCTGTTTGTATCTCTAGGTCTCCTTTGTCTTTTATGAAGTATGGCTTCATGAGATGGGGAATTTGCTCTTCACTCCATTCTCAGCTGAACAAAGTGTCTTATATACAGTAGGTGCTCATTAAGTATCGGCTGAGTGATGGCAATTTCACTTTCGCATTCTCAGAGGCTAAATATAATAAAGAACATAAAAATGTTAAAGTTTGCAGATGTTGCATTTCAGGAAATGGAGTCTTTTGACAAAAAAATTGTAGCATGTGCTATAAATGAAGTTTTCAAGATAAAAGATCCGAAACCAGCAGCCCCAACAGACTAGGCTTGCCTGCCTCTCAGCAGCCCTAACAAACTAGGCTTGCCTGCCTCTCAGTAAGTCAACTAATGACAGGAGTGATGGTGAACAGCAGAAGGGAAGGATGTAATCAATGTACATGGGAAAGGCACACAGAAGGGGGTCCAGTGGCCTGAGTTTGTTCAGGTCCTGGCACGGGATGTAGGCTTAAACAGGAGGAGGGACTAGAAGTATGCATAACTGAGTAGAGTTGGTTTCCATGAATGCTTAACTGAGCAAGGTTAGTTTCCATGAGTGCATAACTGAGCAGGATTAGTTTCCATGAGTGCCGGTTGGTCAATCATTGTCTTGTCTGGTTCAGCAAGGAGGTCTGAAGAAATCCTTACTGGTTGAGGGGATGACCTTGTCCTCAGGAAGTGATTGCCACCACTCTAGTGTTCCTCCTGGAAACCACAGGTAATTGTTCTTATCTGGGAGGTGGGCTGTCCTGGGAGCCTTTGCTATTCCCGAAACCTAGGGAAACTAAAGTTTTAGGACAATGATCTAAGAAGTTCAAGAGCCTTTGGGAATCTGGATCAGGAAACTTTAAAAAGGTGACAGTGCCCAGCTTCCATTGTCTGTTTCTTCGGCCTTGAAGGAGAAAAATGTTGGGTAGGTACCAATGGTTTCTCCACAGACAACTTGAACGATGAGCATGCTTCTATGTAGAAGTAAGCAGGCGATCAAATGTAAAGTGATCAGATCCCAAGTGAAGACAGAGATGCCCACTCTGAACTTACTCTAAGTCATCTTGTAGCCCAAGCGAGGAGTTAGTATTCCCTTCTGTGTACTCAGAATAGCATCTTGTCTAGTTCCTAAAGGAAAGAAGTGCTCAAGGGAGAGTCCGCTGAGCAGCAGTTGGGGAGCTTGCCAAAGGCATGTTCTCAGGCCCTTCTAGCCCTCTGGCTGGAAGTAAGGGGAGCAGGGCTTAGTGGCCTAAGTTTTTCATGTTTACAGAGTCTGGAATCCTGTGTTTTCAGATGTAGGTTTGCCCAAACTGCTGCCTCACCTCCGAAAATGAGAAACAAAAACAAAGAATACTAAGAAAAAACAACTCTTGTAAGTCCTGTTTCACACTCAGTAGAGTTGGAAAGTGACATTTTTGCCTTCCAGTCCCCGAGGTACCTTTCAGGCATTTCTTGGCTCACCCTGATTCTTATTTCTCCCCACTTTTCCTCACACTACAGGTGGCTTAACGACACAAAAAGGATGGGACTAAATGGCTTTCCTTTCCTCTTCAATTATTTTGTCATTTATGAAAAACATTAAGTGCTGTAGATTTGTGCAACTGTGATTAAATACAGCCAGCCAAACACTTCTGGCTTTAGTCCTGAGATTATCAAAGCTTCACATGAGGATGCCCATCACTGACTGCCTGAGTGTGAGTCCCCTGTTTTCATTGACCCAGCTGTTCATGGAGACTAGTTACTGAATATCTCTGTGCCTCCACTTCCTTATCCGAGAACTATGGATAATACAAATGGTTTCTCAAAGGTCATTATGTGGAATGGACACAAGAGGTGAAAACTTCTCCCAAGTGCTTCTAGCAGAACAGCTAGCAAGTTCTACAACACAGCTGTAATGAGTTCTGTTCCACCAAGGACTACTAGGTAGGGTTGGTTTGGACTGTAAAGATTTCACATGTCTAGGAGTTTTCAAGACATCAGAAAGTTGTCCTTAACCTTCCTCACCTTGTCTATGACTTTCTCTTATTTAGCATCAAACATGCTCCCCTCTGTGCTCCTTGCTAAAGAGGGTCCAGCACATTTCCTCAAACTGCAAGGAAAGAGCCCAGGTTTTGAAGATCACTTAAGCACACTGCTCAAATCCTTCCTGAGTTTTCTGCCCTGCTGTTCATTGGACCATACAGAGCAGAGTCATATGGTGCTAGGAGGAAGCCAGGAGCCAGAAGCCAAGAGCCATCATGCAGAAGGCTGCTCTCCTCTGCCAACCCCACCAGTCCACTGGGTTTCTCTGCTGCTCATAGGTTCTGAGAACGGCTTTCTCTAGCGTTCCACAGATATTCCTTTCTGTTTGTATTTCATAACCATGGATGAGACCCACCTAAAGAGCAAGTAAAAGAAGACAGGACTGTTCACTAGGATGTATCTACCCAAGGGCACCAGACCCCTAAGGATACTTGGGTTCTGTTCTTCCCTGAAAGGATGGGTTTGGATTAATAAATATCAAATCACACATCTCTGCTACAGCTGTAGTAATTTGCAGGGGCTATGTGCATATTCAGTCTGCAGTTGCTGGTCCCATATGAAGACAATAATAGCTTATAGGGAAATGGATTTCAAGATGTGTAATTCTCTCCATCTGTCCTGAGTACCTATGGACTGCCTCTCTTTGGAGTATGCCCCTGTCACAATCATCCAGGAGACAGTATTTTCTCTATTATCTCCATCACTGTTATCTTACCTACAGCATCCTGTCCTTGAGGAAGGCCCCACAGTAGTAAAGCAGAAAAGGCTTATTCTCACAGCAGTAGCAAAATTCAGAGCAACACCTTGAGTCCTCTGCCCTTGAACCAGAGCTCAAAGAGATGGTTTTCACAGAGGGCAGCATGACTTAACATATGAAAACAGCATTTCTGAGCATAGTGAGTTAAACCAGATGTTTCTAGGGAAAGAGTAGAATGTCTATAATAGCCATTGGATGAGCCCTGGTAAGATGTTATCAGTACCCTTTATCCAGGTACTGAGAAACTGAGTGAATGTAGTATTGGGTTACAAATCCCATTACAAATCATGTATTTTTTTTCAGTTGGTTGCTTTAAAAGGAATTGAAAGAGGAGCTAATTGAACTGTCAGCTGTGAGACTATCAAAATAATTTTTTAATCTATATTACTGTGCAGTTTTTGCCATATATCTTGGAAGGCATTCAGAGAATTCAGTGTCATTGCTATAGGAGATTTTTATTGCAAGTTTTGTGCTTATGTGAACAAGGTTTCTTTAAAAGTAAAATAGGATAGAATTGATCCTAAATGCTATCTCATTGTAGAAGTAAATGATTTCTTAATTTGTGCTATGAAAAACCGGGCTTACCCACGTGATTAAGCTCTGTATTTACAGTTCAAGTTAACTTTTTATGGTTAATTATTACTTAAAATGTGCAAGCTATCTATATTGTTTTGCCAATTTTACATTTGTAGTGATAACTCATTTTAAAAGCAAATATTATTACTTGGGGTTTTATAGCCAAAGGACATAAAAGAAATTTGAAATTCAATCTCTATATATTTTTGTTACAGATAAATATGATAGGTGATCAATAAAATGTTTTCAAGCATAAACTACATCCTGCTGAGGACATATAATGGAAGGATAACCTCAAGTTCAAAAAGGAACAATATATACTTATGACTTTTAGAGAAGAGCTTGTTCATGAATTTTGAAGGTAGATTATCATGGTTATCAATCACTATAGTGTTCAAATTCCACTGAACACACACAGACACACACTCTCTCTCTCCCCCATCAAAGAAATTATCTGGAAGGTTTATTTTAAAGTGAATTGTTTCTATAGACCCAAAGTGAATGATTTGAAGCTACGGTTTAACTGAATCAGTTTACAGATATGTTGAAGGTTACAAAATTGCCCAAAAGAAAAGTCAGCATCTTCAGTGGCTCTTTGTCACCTGTATTCAGTGTGGCCCCTGAACGTCTCAGAGATTGGCCTCTTTGCCAGCCTGTGTTCTGAGGAAGTCATCTTTCTCTTCAACCTGCTTGGAGCGCCTCTGCAACCCACCTAGTATTAGTCAGATTGTGCGGGAAGCCTTGTTGTTCTTACCCGGACGTTAAGACTCGTTCGTCTCCTGACTCGTCTCCTGTCCATGCCAGGGCACCAGCTCTGCTGCCAATCTCTTATGTGAGCTCACAGCAGTAGGCTGTGGATGTGCACATCTTTGGCCCCTCATAGTACATTCATTCTCGCATTGCATTCTGGGTCCTTCTGCATCTCTTCTCATGTTCTTAGCTCCTCAGGCACATCTGCCAATGTTCTTCCCAGCTACAGGCAGGTTTGTCTCTCCCTTGGGCGTTGGTAGCAGCAGGTTACACACAGCAACAAGCAATCGTCATTTGCATTCCCAGCCCGGGATAGCTGGGGAGACTGGCTGAAGGATTCTCTCTGATTACAGGCCACAGTTGTGGGGTGAGGGAGGAGTATAGAAAGGAAGAGGGGAACCACTGAGAATCTCACCTCCCCTGCAATCTTCAGAGGTAGCTGGGAGCGCCTAAGAAAGTCCTGGTTTTCTGAGGTGAATTTTATTCATCTTTGTGCAGCTTAGGGGCACAAGGAGATTACCAACACCTGGGAGGTCTGAGGTAAATAAGTTCAAGTCTTGATTAACTACAAGTTAAGTATTTGCTCATGGATTATCTGTGACCTATTTGAAATACTGATCTACTTTCTGTCCCTTGTGCCTCTGGGTCTTTGCTACCGCAATGTGGTAAATGTGCTCAAGAAATATAAACTAATTTTCATATAAGCCTGAGGGTGAAGTAAGAGGAAAAGCAATGTGCCAGCAAGATATTCATATACTATGTTCCTAAATCAAGGAGAAATGATTTTGTATCATGGCTTCTTCTGGGTAAGTCAAGCCTCTCTTGCCTTGTGTTCACAGAGTTTCATTAATAATTGATTGTCTTTGTTTAGTATTGTTGCTGTTTCATTTCCTCCTTGCCATATAATAGCGCATGTATAACCTCTCTCTCTTTTTCCTCTCTCCCTCCCTCCTTCCCTCCCTTTCTCCCTCCTTCCCTCCCTCCCTTCCTCCCTCTCTCCCTCCCTCTTTCCTTCTCTCCTCTATTCCTCATCCCCTCTCCACCCTCTCCCCACATCCCTCACAGGTGTACCATAGATGATCGGGTCACCAGAGTAGCCTGGCTAAACCGCAGCACGATCCTCTATGCTGGGAACGACAAGTGGTCCATAGACCCTCGAGTGATCATCTTGGTCAACACGCCTACCCAATACAGCATCATGATCCAGAATGTGGATGTATATGATGAAGGTCCATACACCTGCTCTGTGCAGACAGACAATCACCCCAAAACCTCCCGGGTTCACCTCATAGTGCAAGGTAAGTGACAGCTGGGCCTGGGGCTGTTGTTCCTTTTGGAAATGGACCAGGAGAGAAACCTTGGTCTTTGTGCTTATGAATAAAGACACAAAAGGCCACTTTCCTCTATTAAATCCATAGGTTGAGAATTGCAAATCTTCTAGAAGTTTTTCAATTTTTTTTCTTTATTTCTCTAGCCCTTTGTTCTCACCAGGAAGCTTTTGTGCATATAAGGTTGAACTTTCTTAAGAAACTTAGCATTTGAAGCTGGTGCAGGATTCAAACACAGATAAATGCAGTATTAATCACAGAGGCCTTTATTTCTCTAAGGCTTGTTCCATAATAAAAGGCTGATATCGATGTGAAGCTGGCCATGTGAGCTCTAGAACGATGCTGAGTTCTAGCCAGTTAGGTCCTGCTACGTTTCTCCTTCCTCCCAGCCCCACAGTGGAGCCAAGAGAGAACTTGTCAGGACGGTATCTCCAAGCCAGTGGTGGAAAAAATTCATCTAGTTAAAAGGAGCAGAAAGAGTGCTTTTACATCATTGTCCATTCTTCAAAAATCTGAGTTAGTTTAGCCCAAGCATAGTATCACATGTGTTTTTTGATGGTTTTTAATTTCAATTATACTTTCTAACTAAAAATAAATAATCTCAGATATCAGATAAAAGATCTTGAGTTAAAACGACCTGCAGAAAGCAATCATAAGATTTTGAAGACCATGTTAAGGCAAGGCAAGCAAAATAAACTTATTTTGAATTATCCCAATTGTCATAATGGCTTAAAGCATTATGTTATTATGATAAGAATGAACTGACAAACAGAAGAACTCCATCATCAATGGCACATCCTTCCTCCACCAAATGAGAAGCTTGGGTTGTTCTCTCTCATAGCATCCAGCTGGTGTCTTAGAGACATCCACTGAGCTCTCAGAAAAGAGCCTGAGTGTTATTATCAATTTCAGTTTATCTAATTCCATCTGCCACAGACTCAACAGATTTTTGAGTTCCTTTTTATTTTTTTATTTTTATTTATTTATTTATTCATTTTTGGTTTGTTGAGACAGAGTTTCTCTGTGTAGCTTTGGCACCTTTCCTGGAACTCACTCTGTAGCCCAGGCTGGCCTCGAACTCACAGAGATCCACATGCCTCTGTCTCCTGAGTGCTGGGATTAAAGGCATGTGCCCCGCTACCTGGCCTCCTTTTTATTTTTATATTGTGAAATGTGAATTCAACCCTTCTGTAGCCAGGAGGTATTTTTGTTTGTTTGTTTGTGTGTTTGTTTTAATAAGATGTAACTCATTTCAGTTGGTTTCATAGAACATAGTAGATGGGAGTTAGTGTCTCTTCACACTCAAATCACTTAAACTATTTCAGATGCCCACTTTTCCCTCTGGACAGTGCAGCTATTACCAGCTTAGTATTTACATGTACCTCTGTGGACACATTGCAATGGAGGTATCGGGCCAGAGATACGTTTGTCATAACTTGTCTTCCTCCACAGCTCTTCTGAGAGACACAATACTAAAGCTTGGCCTCTGTCCAATCTCTGGGTTCTTCTCTCTGCCCCACATGATTTCAGAGATTCAAAAGAGCCTGTCATGACATGGGCATTTACAGATGTTGCTGGTTTCAACATCTATGTACCACCCAGAGGGTAGGGGATTGGGTAAGGATGACTGCTTGGAGACTCAAGATTGGTTGCTATCTAGAACTAAAGTCATGGACATGTCCCCTCTCAAAGGACAGTGGAGACATTGGGTGAGATTAGTGGTTGAAGATGGGTTGAAATGTTTCAGTATCTGATTGCCACTTAGGCTTGATTCCATGGAGCTAAGATTCTCAGCCTTGAAGTTGACACCTCCATGGCCTTCAAAGCACAGTTGTCTTCACATCCAGAGGGTGTGGTGCTGAAATGAAAGGGAAAAAAAAGAAGCTGTCAGGTGCTGTAGAGAAACAAACTGGGACAGAACAAGGCTGTTGGCATCAACAGAATAAGACAAACATATAAGTAGGTGAGAACTGAGACAGGGCACCTGGAGCTCACAGGAAGTGGTTTCAAGAATGATGCCTCTACAATGCACTTTGGGTAATTCCTAGAGTGTGGTGTGGAATCCTATAATGTCATCAGGTGTGTGTGTGGGGGGGGAGGGGAAGACTCATGGAGAGTGTGAGAATTGGGGTACAGGGCCAACAGCTTCCCTATCGTAGAAGTCAGCTCCTCCCATTCTCCAGATCCAAGGCCCAGCCCTATGTAGCTCTGGCCTCCTAGGACCTTGTGGAGTATAAAAACAAGCCAGTAGGTGGCTGGAGGATAGGGATGCTCTGCTACCGGAACATTCCACACATGTCATTTTCCATTAAGCGAGAGGCCAAGAGCATGAGCCGGGCAAGGGCATTCCTGCCCATCCTGGTGAGCAATGCGGAGTCCTCAGGGGGCAGATGCAGCAACCCTGTTGCTCTCACTACTCAGTGAGAGAGAAACCAAGGTCCTCTATCTTCCCAGCAGCCATAGACTTTTGTCCAGTCTATAGATTAATTTTTCAGACTCGGTGTTAGTTCAGGTTAGATAAAGATAATGAAAGTTTCCTAATCCTCTTAAAGAAGATTTATCTGACCGAGTAGAAAGCTTTTGGAATACAATAAGGCATGTAGAAAACTGAGGCCTAATCTTGCCTTTAATTTCAAACTGCTGATGGGTATTGATTTTACAATAAGAAAAACTGAAAAATTTCCGAGATGCAACTTGTGTGTTTTTTTTTAAAAATATTTATTTATCTTCTGTCTATTTGACAGTATTAATATCTCATTACTGCTATGAACTGGGTGCCATTAGCAAAAGGGAGGGTGTCTCTTGCAGTGTCTAGTTTTGTTTTTTATTTTTATTTTATTTCTTCTGCAGTGTCCAGGCCTCAGAGATGCTCTGCCATGGTTCTTGATGCTTTGTAGACTATTGTAAAGGGCATCTTTTTTTTCCATGTGTCAGATGGGACTGGGTCCCAAGTCTACTTTTTATAAGCCACCTTCATTAAAATTCAACCATTGTTCCCTCAGGTACTTCTTGGCCACTAAGGAGTTCATTTTATGCTACCACCTAAGCCTGCGTAATAATGTCGTCTAGACTGTATAAAGAATGCAAAAGAAACCCAGAGCAGTGAAGGATTGTGCTGTTGGTCAGCTTAGTCTCAGTAGGAAAATTCACTAGGCAACCTCCTCAAGGATGTACTGCAGGGCTGGGGAGGCGGGGAGTGAGGGAGCAAGAGGAACAAGGAACAAGTTGCATCCCGTATACAAATGAGTGTCATGAGTTTGGACTATGGATCTGCCTGGAGAAATGCAGAGGCACCTAGGAGATATTGTCCAAGGGCAATGGTGAGAATTGGTCCTTAATGCTCTGAACAAGGAAGAGATAAATGAGAATAGCTCTATTTTTTTTTAATTGGGGAAATGATGGTGGCCTTGGCTAGTAACTATGGAGAAAAAAGGCTGTGACATTCTGAAAGAACAACATCATATAGATGTGGTAACACAAAGATGCAGTTATTGCTTGATACCAGTGTCTGAGATTCTGTCATGTCAGGGGTTTACTAACTTGATAGTTGCTGAGCTGCTAAGGCTAACTCTTCCTAGAGAACAACAAGAATCATGACTTATTTATCTCCAGCCCCATCAATTAGCATGCCGAGACACTGCAGGCACTTGGGGGTGTTTATCTGTGAGGTGATTCAGCAAATGGATCAGCATCTGAACAAGGGATCCTGAAGCCTCTATAAGCAGACAGGGTGGGGAAGGAAGCCAGGCATTGTTTGGTAAGTTTCAGCAGCTAGCAATGGAGAAAATTCCCTGGAGGAGCCGGCTAGACTATGACAAGCTAAGTTGGTGTGTCATAATAGGGATGCCTGCCACAGATTGCACACATTTATTTAGTACTGTTCAAAGATGCTCACAATCTCCGTCTCATTTGACCCTCCCCCCACCCCACAAACCCTGGGAAGCAGCAGTGCATCGACTGTTATCTCCTTTTGCAAATTAGGCAACCCATAACTGTAGTTTGGGAAGTTGGGGACCTGCCATGGTCCCCAGTGAGCCAGGAGTAGTGCTGGGTCTTGAACCACAATCACATTGATAGAGGGAAATCAGGGTCCTCTCTTGGAGTTATTAGTCTCCTTAAAAAAAAAAAAATCAGAAATGGACTCAAATGAAAGCTAGTGACAATTTTTTTATTGGAATTTAAAAAAAATAAATAAAACCCCAGAGCAGGCATGCTGCATACTTCACCTGCTGTCCAGAGGGGAGAATGGAGAAGAGGAGGGAAAAGCCATGCCATTTAAGCTGGCATGGAGGTGAGTCACATGGTGGACCAGCAGCTAAATGCAGGGCAAGGAGACCTTAGAGAAAGAATAAAGAAGCCAGAAATATTGACAACACCCAAACTGGTAAGGAAAGCATGCTTAGGAAAGAGATAGAAAAAAGAAAAGGAAAAGTGGGCAGACTTAGGAAGCTGCATGGCAGTAGGTTACTGCACTATGGGTGGGACTCTGGGAAGGAAAAGTACAGTATCTCATTAAAGGGCTATTCATTCTCCCTATCTTTTTAATATGGCATGTGGGGAGAGCCTGCCTTCCTGGAGGTGGTGTCCTTGCCAAGTGATTGATCCAGCCCAACTGGAATATTGGATTCCACCCAGGCCAGAGATTCTATTCTCTTGACCAGAGGTTTTCCCTCAATGGGGTTTTATTGTTACTGTAAAAATACAAATGTAAGGTCCACATCTCAGCTTCTTCCCATGCCTCTACTGCCAGCCATGCTTACTTGCTTCTCTGCTCTAGAGCTATGGAAATTTTCTCTGTTTTTTTCTTGTGTATTATTTTGTTTTGTTTCTTGCTGCCGAAACTGAATTGTACCATTAGAAATTAAGGACAAAGCTCCAAAAAGAAAGTGAGCAGTGAGGGAGGGACTGCAAAGCTGCCATAAATGGCACAAAGAGGCTTGGAGAGAGGCAGAAAGAAGATAATTAATTTTCTAGTAGCTCATCCCTCCAGGGGTACACATTTTAAATGTTACCATTTTATCCTATGTAAGTACTGAAAACCCCGACTCCTTTGGGGATCCAGGATTTAATTGTCATTCTAATCTTCATTAACTCTCAACATTCTGAAACCTCAGCAGATCTATGAGTTCTGGGGGTCTGGGGTGTTGCTATTTGTTAGGAATGGATGCAGTAGGGAAATTTGGTCTGTCTTTGCTTCAGGGGTGCTGATATTCTCCATCTATTCTCTCAGCTGGCTTAGAAATCGGTGGCCTGTAAGGTATTTCTCTTCATGGAATGCACGCTTTTTGCAAAGCCTAGATTTATGCAGAGGCTTAGAAAGGATGAGTCCTAGGCTGAGACAGCTCAGACGGTAAAGCACTTGTCGTGCAAGCATGAGAATCTAAGTTCAGATCCCAGCACCCACATAAAGATGCAGGCATGTAATCCTAGCACTGGGGAGAAGGGGGATCCCTGGAGCTTAATGGCTAGTTTGTGCTGAATTAACACACTCCAGCTACAGTAAGAGACCCTGCCTCAAAAAATAAAGTGGAGAGAATTGAGGAAAATACTGTGGCCTCCATATACATGCACACAGCACAGGAACGCATGCACATACATGCACCCACAAGCCCACACTTGAAACAGAGGTAGAGGAACATGAACACTACTAAAGTCACACATACAAGACTCTACAAAAGCTTCTGCGGTTTCTGTGTACACAGAAGACGTGGGGTGTTTTTACCTGGAGCCTGTTTAGTTAATGTCTGATGTTCAGTTAACATGTAAAGAAACCTGATTTTCTGCCCACCCAATGCCTATTGCGCCCCAGTCAGCTCTGGGATTGGCTACATTATATACTAACCATATCTCAATTGATCTTTGCATCCACGCCACACAATATGCATCATCTTTATATCTTACAAATAAAGAAACCGAGGCTTAGATTGAAACTGCACTGGCTGATAGAGCTAGTAAGTGTTTTAAATTCCCTCCTCTACATTTATTCATTTGGGTTAAGCTTTTGGCACCAGAGAAAAAGCTATCAAAATACAAATAGTCAACAAGGCACTTTGCATGCATTATCTCTTTTGATTATTCCTTACAAAATCCCTGGAAGACAGAACAGAAAGTCACCACTCTATAAAGCAAGAAATTGAGGTTGAGGGAGGGAGGAGTGATTTGAATGAATTAGGCTGGTTGGGAAGTGGCCAAGCACCTCTTAATTTAGGTATTTCTTGCTCTGTATGCCCCAGTATTGTGTCCCTCTGCCACATTGCTAACGTAGAGTTAAGTGAAGAGGCGGGAAACTGCTGCCATTTATGGGAAAACAGGTTCTGAAGGTGCTAGGGAGAAAAGCCGATTTTGAAGCAAAGGTTCTGGGGTGGGGGCGCTGGCACGCGGGGGGGGGGGGGGGGCGGGTTACAGCAGGCAGTGCGGGCAGAACCACGGAGCACAAGAGTCTTCAGAGACTAGACCATTTCCAACTCCTCCTTTGAACCAAACCCCCTTCTCCCGTGCTTTTTCCTCTCCCAAATATTACACAGTCGTTTGAATTAACGTGTATAATTATGAGCTTAAAGAAAAGCAAGCAGTCAACCTGAAATAAATTTAATTTATTCAGCCTCGATTTTAAATTA
This sequence comes from Peromyscus eremicus, assembly GCF_949786415.1. NCBI lineage: Eukaryota > Metazoa > Chordata > Mammalia > Rodentia > Cricetidae > Peromyscus > Peromyscus eremicus. Next base: position 24,280,281 of record NC_081422.1, read on the forward strand.
TAATCACACTCATTCTTCATAGGAGCAAGGTGAAAGAGTAGAAACGAACAAGCCTGGGCATGAGAAAACTTCCTCTCCACCCTGAGCGTGGCTCTCCACATTGTAGGCCTCTGTCTTTAGGACATTGCCTTCCAATCTGCTTATCCTGGGATGAGCAGAAAAACTGATTTTGTGTGTACATCATGCACACTTTAATCCTCTCTGGAGCGGCTGGTGAGATGGTTCAGTGGGTAAAAGCACCAGCTTCCAGGCAAGATGACCGGAGTTCCTTCTCCTGGACCTACATGTTGGAAGGAAAAAATTGATTTCTCACAAATTGTCCTTTGAGACACTAATACACAATGGCCTACCCCATTCACTAACATACACAGACACACAAACACAAACAAACATTAATAAATAAAATCCTGTTTGTATGTCTCTGTCTCTGTCTCTCTGTCTCTCTCTCTCTCTCTCTCTCTGTCTCTCTCTCTCTCTCTCTCTCTCTCTCTCTCTCTCTCTCTCTCTCTCCTGCTCTTCCCCTTCCCCTCCACTTCCTCTCCCTTTGTGTCCATATATTCCATTTTGAAACAAGGTTCTGAGCCAGGATCTATAAGCAGCCGTTCAATGTGTCTGTGCACATGAATCATACAAGTTAAAGGATCCACAGTATAAAATGATGCATCTCTGGGCTTCATTTCCCTGGTTTTGGCATGAAGGTGGGGATGGGATGAATTGCCCATGTCAAAGTCCTTTCTGATCATTCTGTCTTCTCTGTCTTATGATTCTTCAGTATAATTTCTCAAAGGAATTTTTTGAAACTGGGATTTTCTGTCTTTTCTACTTTTCCCCACTGATGCGACACTAAGAAATGTTGCTCACAAACTAATTTATAGTTTATTTGAACTCTTTAGACTTTAGGGGCCTCTTGATAGCATCATCTGAATATCGTCCACTCTTTGGGTTGGAAATGGTAGAAAAATGATATCTCTCATCCCTGGTTCACCTCTGAAAATTCACACCAAACTGTTATACTAGTATGTATGTATGTATCTGTCTGTCTGTCTGTCTGTCTGACTTTCTGTCTATCTATCTAGCTATCTATATATCTATCATCTACCTACCTATCTATCTATCTACCTACTATCTATCTATCTAGCTATCTATCTATCATCTATCTAGCTGTCATCCTATACATCACCTCTATTACTTTTCTTCTTTTTCTTACATTTTCATGTGTGTGTGTGTGTGTGTGTGTGTGTGTGTGTGTGTGTGTGTGTATGTGTGTGTGTAGATACACACACTATGGCTACTTTCAGCTTTCAGCTCTCTCCTTCCACCCTGTGGTTCCTGTGGATCAGACTCAGTCAACAGTCTTCTTTGCATGCACCTTGACCCGCAAAGCCATCTCATGGGCCCTGCATATTGTTTATTAAAGGAGCAGAGTGACTCAGAAGGCAAGTGAAACCACAGAAGGAATCAATTATGGCATTATTGTTTTGAGGAGACCCTCTGCCTATGATAAAGGAAGGTGTCTTGGGAACCTTCCTTCACAGACTAGAATTGAATATTAATAGTTTGCTTGTTTGTTTTCTTGGCTCTGGCAAAATACTTGACAGATTCGACTTAAGAGCGGTTTATTTTGGTTTATGGTTCAATGAAATTCAGTCCATCATGGCAGAAAAGGCATGGTGATAGAATGATGGGATGACTTGTCACATTGCCTCTGCAGTCAAGGAAGGAGATGAACTCTGAGCATACCAGGCTTCCGTGCACCTTCCCCCTTTTACTCAGTTCTGGGCACTTAGCCTACCTCCTCAGTGAAACATGCCTGTAAGCACACAGACATACCCAAGGCATGTGTCTTAGATGGTTCCAGAATGTAGTGAAGTTGACAGTAAAGACTAAGATTACACCATGCACCCTTCTCCTGTGCCTGACCCGAGCAGTTTCTTCGACCCGGGATTCAGAATGAAGTCCACACTGGGACTCTGGACAACAGTTCTCTGATCTCAGATTAGGTTAGTCTGCTGTGATCTGAACTTGAAACCCCTGGAGCCTGAATTGAAGTGAGGCTCACCTGATGCACCTAATCTCCCAGTTTGGGAAGCCTTTCATGATATGATGTACAGTGTGTAACAATACAGTCCAAAACACATTCGTAGAAAAGATGGTTTCCTTTTTAATCAGACTGGTTCCCACATTACTGTGAGGAGAAATACTGACCTTCGTTCAACTGCTTCAGAATGGAGACCTTAGCACTCAAGCGCTTTTGTATTTACACACATCCATATTCACACAGTATTGAAAAGTTTCACGTCTGTTTCTCCTGTGGCCTTTGAAACTCCCTGCTACCCTCTACTGCATATGGTGATCGGTCAGCTTCTATGTAGAAGAGGAGTGGGAACCATTTGGTCCTTTGCAGTGGCTGTCCTCTATTCAAGGTAGTAATATGAAGAGATGATGTTTTCCAAGGTAAATGAGACTCGAACAGATTTGACACAGGATGAATTCCTTGCCAAAGCCAAAGGTGGTTGACATGTCTGCCAAAAGGACATCCCTCTGCCTTCCGTTGGAGTCCAGGCTTGGGAAGCATGTGGGCTTGTTTTGGATTGAGACCGAGTTCTGACACGATCCAGGAAGGTGCTGCCAGTCTTGGCATCTGCTTAGGAGATATGTACAGAAGCAGAAGCCAGGAAGAGAAGTGGCAGGGCCTGGGTCTGTCGTCTGCCTCGTCTGCCATAGAATTAAATAAACCAGAGTCATAGCAAGCTTGTTCGCAGGATCATCGCTGTGTGGAGATGGAGGGGAAATGAAATGTCTGCTGTGTTCTCTTCAATTTGCATGATGATCTCAGCTTATGTTCTCAGGAGCCAGTCAGCCAATAGTTCCTATGGGCACAAAGGTCTTTTCTCACACATTCTGGTGTTGTGAGCAGAAGAGCAACTGTACTTCAGAAGGGTGAATTAGTAACGTCATCAATTCTCTTAATCCACTTCAGTTTGTCACACCCCTGTTTAGTCACACCATACCCTAACATAGCAACACTTGACACTTCACCCTCCAGGGATATTATTCATAGTTCAGCATCAGGGGAAATTTACTTCAGAGTAGTAATATCTTCCACAAGAGAGCAAGTGGCTCCATTCTTGGAGCCTCTAACCTGAATCCCTTAACACAGCTTTGAGCATCTAGTTAGCATGTGTCAAGTTCAAGAACAATAAGGATAGTAACTACCCATGGTGCTTGTTCTTATCTTGGCTTCTCAAGAAAAAAAAATACCCAAAGCCTTTGATTATTATTTATCTTGCAATTTTCTTCTATTGGTGGAGAAATAGAAGTCAAGCAAGGTTATCATAAGGCAACCATTACAAGAACCTTTCTAAATAGTCATAACCTTGACCAGTGTTCATCGAGTGGTGTGGCAATCCTTTGACTCGATTCTATTTTCCAGTTAACCTCAGAAGATAGTAATACTTTTCCTAATTTTTGAATGGAAAAACAGGATCAGAAAAGCCATGGATGTTGTCCTAGGCCATTAGCTGATAAGTCCAGGGCTAGGATTTTAGTTCAGTCCAGTCTACAGTGACAGCCCATCCCCCACTAGTTGGGAGGGCATTCCTCTGCTTTTCAGATCTTCTCAAAGCAGGTGTGACTGGCCTGCCTTGTTGTGGGCTCAGAATCTGCTGTCCTTGGAGTCTCATTCTCTATGGGACATTGGAGCCTAGATCTGTCTTCCCTAGACCTTTTTTTCCCTCCCCCCACTTTTCTCATCTTGGTAACCATAACTTCCTTCTGCAAGCTCATAATGGCTCCATAGCTCCATTCCCTGTTCATAGTGTCTTCTCTAACTTCACTCTCTCATTTCCTCAGCCTGGGCATCTCCACATGCTCCACACTGAACTCTCTTTCTTGACTCCAAAACCTCTTCTCTCCTCTAGATTCCCAATCATGTTTGTGGAAACGACACCTTCATTCAAAACTTTGGCTTGAGTTTAGTTCTTCCCTCTCCTGTCTTTCCTTTCTCTTCTTCTTGTTCCTTAAGAGTACTCCTACAGTGAAGACTCACATTCTCCTCAGGCTTCTCCCATCTTGACACTCTATGGTCAGTCTCTTTCTCATCTTGAGTTATTTTGACAACGTTGCCGAAGAACTACTGGTGCACGTGCTCAGATTTTTAAAATGTGTTTTTTGTTTTAATTGACACACAGTAACTGTGAATTTTTATGGTGCACACTGTGACATTTCAGTATATGTAAACAATGCATGATGATCAGAGTAGGGTAATTGGCAGATCCATCACCTCAGACATTTATCATTTCTTTGTGCTGGGCAGAATCAGAGAGTCCTCCCTACTAGTTTATCTTGAAATATGTGATGAATTGCTAATGACTTGCTTCTGATAATGACATTATCAGAACCTTTTAGATCATCGCTGAGGATCCAGGGGCCTCTCTAGGGTTTCCATGTAAATTTCTCTTTCTCAACTGTGACATCCTACATACTGCCGTATTCACATTTGTCCATATAGCCTTCCATCCCTGGCAGCCAGGACTCCTTCCATCCCTCCAACAACTCTTGTTTGACTGTTCTGCTTCTCTCTCGATTATCAAATCCTACAAAAAGCTGTGTTCCCCACTAGACCCTCATCATGAAGGAAATGTCTGTATTTTTGTTCTTTAACATGGAGATGACAGCCATACATGGCCAATAAGAAGCCAATAATATAATACTGCTATTATAACTGAGGCTCTGAATTCTAAGTCATACTTAATTGTAATTGAATTGATTTGGGATAGCTACATAGGACTAGGGTCTTTCACACTACAAACACTATTGTAGAGCTACTAAATCTCAAAGTCACAGGCTTCCTTTGAAACTCCAACCACGGCCGGGCGGTGGTGGCGCACGCCTTTAATCCCAGCACTCGGGAGGCAGAGCCAGGCGGATCTCTGTGAGTTCGAGGCCAGCCTGGGCTACCAAGTGAGTTCCAGGAAAGGCGCAAAGCTACACAGAGAAACCCTGTCTCGAAAAACCAAAAAAAAAAAAAGAAACTCCAACCACTAAACAATTGCCTGCACTACCTTAGATACCTGTGCATTTTTAATAAAGTTTCAGTTATTGGTTAATCTAACTCTCTTTTTCCCTTTTCTTATAATTTATTTGAAGGCAAGAGCAAGAGGTGAATTCATGAGTTTTACTACAGGTACTGCTTAGGGATGCCAGTCTAAATTAGCATGACCACATAAGCATCTGTTTAAAAAAATTACATTAGATTTTACCAATCCATAACCATAATACCAAAATATCTGAAATATGTTCTAATTATTACTGTGTGCAAGAGTGAGAAAAATATCAATTGTTCTTATGAAAGAACAAATGTGTCAAAGGATGGATTTGCTGAGAAACACACAGGAGATAAGTAAAGGCCACATCAGGAACAACCACATGCCTGATTTATCTTCTACTTCTTTGTGCTTGGGATAGGCTATACTACACTGTAGGCATCAACGATGTAGCTGTTGGATAAATAAATTCTTAGTGAAACCTTTGGAAACAGTCCATAATTTAGAGCTTCTGGACAAATGTTGTCACTCAGTCATTTTTCTTTAGTAGCATTGGAAATCACCCTCAAACAAGCTGCCCCCCAATGGCTACCCTGGCAGTCATACCTCGAAGTGTACAAACCCAGCCTGCTGCAATGAATTTAATGTGTAGATTATGTGCTCTGATTGGCCAGCTAGCAGACATTAATGGACAGTTAGCAACTGTGTTCAGGTCAATTAATTTATATTTGTATTTTGCAAACTAAAAGTTGCCCTGTTAGATTATTGATTCTTTGTCCCTGTGTTCAATTTGTTTTTAATTGCACCATTGCTGGGCCAAACCCTCCCTCCTGGCAAGCCAGCAATAAATCTGCCACCATCTCAACAATCAACAATAAACATGTCTCTTCATGTCATTATTAATATGTCTCTTGGATTGGTTCATTACCATGGTTAACAGTTTATAAGAGGCAAGTGGCACACTGCCAGGAGGAGTCCTTTTCCCAGGGGCTATTTTGTCATGGTGGGATTGATGCTCTCAGTCCTGCATATGTCTGAGAACAAGGGTCTGGGATTTAATTTAATATAGCTGGAATTCTAGCTCCCTAATCCCTTTTATCATAAACAGCTTTAAAAGAAGATATTGTTGAAACAGAGATTCTACTCTCTCTCTCTCTCTCTCAATTTTTCTTTTCTCTTTTCAATTTTTTCTCTCTTCTTAATCTTCTTTATTTGCCCTTAATTTCTGTTTAGGTAGAACTCAGACTGTCAAAATAATACGACAGCTATTTGGGCTTCGGACCATCTCTAGATAAGTGAACTATGCATCCTCTGAGTATTGAGGTTTCATTATGGGATATTTGCCAGTTGAGGGCAGAAGGGAGTTCCCTGGGTATGATGAATGAATGGCTGTTAACAAAGCTGCAGAAATCCTGCACTCAGAATGTCACCTAAATTGAGGTCAATCCCAGAAAAGAATAATCTCTATCTTATAGAAGAGATGCTCATTAAGTTTAGAATTGTTATTGGCTCTTTTAAATATTAGAGATTTTAGGGCATGGCATAGAGGCTAAATGAATTTATATTTTCGTTTAAGAGGTCCTCCTTGTTCCAGGAATATCAAAGGATTATTCCAAATGAACCAAGAAGTTTGTCCTAAGCTCTGTGTGCCCTGAGATTTGATCACAATGTGAACCTACACCCTCTCTCCCAGGTTGCAGAGGAAAAAAATGCTAGCAATCAATTGACTGTTCTAAGATGCAGATAAATGGCTTGATTTGTTATTGGAAGCATGGACACAGTCCTTGGCACATAGCTCTCCAACACAAGGAAAACCTAGCTTAATGTGTGGGGCTGTTAATATTGATTACCAAGTTGACAAGGTTAGAATCACACTGGAGGCACATCTGGGAGAAACTATCCAGACTAGGTTAGCCTCTAGCCTTGTGATGGATTCTTTTGATTGAATTAATTGAGGCAGGAAGACTCACCCTGAAAGTAGACCTGGGTATTTCCTGGACTTGGGTCCTAGACTGTATAAAGAGGAGAAAGCTTGCTGAGTGCTAGCATCCATTTCTCTCTGACTGTGGACATAATATAGCCTGGTGCTTTAACCTCCGGTTACTGTGACTCCCCTGCCATGATGGATTATAACCACAAACCTAGAGCTAAAATCAGCCCTTTATCCCTTAAATTGCTATTGCTCGTGTGTTATATCACCACAAAAGGAAAAGTAATTAAGACAATGCTAGATGTGTAGTCTGAGAAGACCCTAAGGAGGCTAGGAATATGGACACAGAGGAGGAGAAATTACCCTGGGAGGCATAGAAAAAAGACACCAAAGGAAAGAGATGGAAGGGGATCCTGGAGGTGTCTCAGAAGACACAGTGTATTGGATGGAGGACACAGCTGGAGTTGAGGGAAGAATAAGAATTGGGAGAGTACCTGGGAGAAAGCAAGAGATGCAGTTTCGGTCACTGGCATGCTGAGCAGAGATTAACCACTGGATAGGGACAGGAATGCTTTCCACTCATCCCAAGATGAAGCAGGCTACTTAGTTCCAAAAGAGAAATAATTGCCTAGTCTCCATCAAAGGCTTTGCTTTCCTAAGGAAACTTTGTCATGTCACAGCACCACAGGGGCATGCTAAGGAAGAAGAAGCTTCAAGCTTTCTTGATGGGCTCACTGTTACATTCTAAAATGCATCTTTGTTTGGTATGAATTCCCTGAACTGCTATCACACCTGCAATAAAATGACATGAGATGCAAAAAGAAAACTTCACTCTAGTTTTCAGAAGAAAAGAAAAAATGAGAAACTCTGGCTACTGCATATAACATCTTTTGAGTGCCCACTTTCAACACCCCATAGACATGAGTATTAAGTGACAGACCCTGAGCCCTGGCCATGCAGATTCAAAGTACCAACAGCTGCTGCAGAGAAGGCAAAATAGCTACTTAAGGACTAAAGCTTCCTGCTCCTTAGCTCAGCATCAGCAGGGTGGGAAGTAAGGGGACAGGAAAATCAAAGTTCTTTTAAAAAAATTATCACACATAGAGGTAAAATGTCCCCACAGCAGGAAAGAAAGTGGAAAACATACCAAATCAATCACCTTAAAAATAAGCCTTAAAATCTTCCAGTGTGTAAGATGTTGGGGGAGGGAAGAATGGGCCCAACAGCTGGAAAATGTTTTATTAAACTACATGCTGACTGCCACGGCACACACAAGAAAATGCAATTAAGGTCAGGCCATTAAAAAGACGCCCAAGGATAGCTCTGAGAAAGACCAGGAGGCAACCAGCAGGTGCCCAGACAGCTTTCAAAGGAAACTCACTTTGAAAAAGTACCCACTGGAAGCTCGAAACCCCTCAGACCTAGCCGACTTTTCCTGAGGGTTTGCAGCCTCCTTGCCCTCAGAGGAGATGAAGATGGCAGCTGTGGGGAGAAGATGCATCCAAAGAGAAAAAGTGAACTTGAACATGGGCAAATTCTAGCTGTGGTCAGAAATCTGGTCCTGTCTTCATTTTAGCTGCAGTGTTCTTGAGTACTTCTTTTACACATGCCCCATGGGAACATACATATTCAGGTAATGGTGCTATGTCAAGTCCAAAGTCATCTGAGCATCACTCTGGACAGCTTGCTGAGTAAGGTAGACCAGATGCCTCTAAAACTGTGACCTACCTTAGCCTTTCCACCATATGCCATCTGAGCCTGGCCAGTTGACATGAGCCCAGCGCAGTATACAAGCCAACTGCCCATGGGAGGGGTCAGATTGTGCTGGACCCATGCCTTAGGGAGCAGCTGGCCTTCTTACTGTGATTCACAAGAGCCAGAGATCACAGTAGGGACATGCTGCTCTTCTCTGGGCCTTTGCCAGGGCACAAGTGCCCAGCTGGTCACCAGAAGCATAGGGTGATGGTGACACACTATAGAGTTTGACCTTAGTTGTCCCACTGAGATCCAGGCTCTGGGGTTAATGCCCAGCTTGGTGCTCCTGATACCTAGTAGATACTAGGAGCCAGGCGCTAATGTGAGGCTTTGGGACATTGGAGAATTGTGACACTGCCATTGTGTCCACCACTTCCTGGCCAGTGTTGTACAGTTTTCTTCTTGTTTGTGCCCCCATCATGCCGAGCCGTGTCACCACAGGACAGCAAGCAACACAGTTACTGGATCAGAGAAAGGAGGATCCAAACCAAGGCAAAATAACCATTTTCTCTTGTCCTTTGATCACTTCAGGTATCTGATAGACTGGTCGAAAACTGCCCTCAGCTCACTGTCATCTACCCATTCTTCAGGGAGCCTGGGCTTGCTCACTCCTGCTGGCCCAGCCGTTAACCTCTCTTTACCCTACAGGAAACTCCCAGTGCCTACTCCTCCCTACCCAGCACAGTGCCCTACCATTGTCAACACCTGGAGAGATGCCACTTGCTCTCAGGCCTTCCTAACTTCCAAAGCTGCTAGGGAGGGCTGTCACAGCATGCCCTGGTCACTGCTATATGATTTCCCCCACCAAACCACAGGTACCACAAGACTAGGGAAAAGGTGATACTTCCCCGTAGACAGAAGGGTTTGCCTCTACTGCATAACATAGGACAAACATTGATTAGATGCTCAACAATACTTATTGAATGTGTCTGGCATCTTCCGAGCACCCAGTCAATATTTAATGATAAAAAATGAAAATATTTGGTTGAAGTGAACTAAAACAAATTGACTTAAGCATATCTGGACATGCAAAAATAATCAACAAATTGTACGTTGTATAGAGGGTACTGTGTGTAATGTGGCTGAATTTTTAATTGATTCATAATTGACTGTACTTATTTAATGCTTATTTCATTACACATTTACATTGTGTAATGATCAAAGTAATTCCTATGTCGATCACCTCATATAGTTACCATCTGTTTATGGTAACATTTAAAACTGTCCTTTCTAGTGATTTTCGAATATACAGTGCATTATTGTTAACTATAGCCACCTTATCACAGAGCAGAATACCAGCACTTATTCTTATTGTTCCTATGTAATTGTGATGTTGTCCTTTGATCAGCCTCTCTCCAGAGTCCTCGCTCCCAGGATTATTTTTGTGGGGGTTGGTTGTTTTATACATATATACATGTACATATATATGTCCATTATTCAACTATGTTCTCCTACAGGGTCAACTCTCTCAGTTTCACATATGAGCAAGAGACAGTGGTATCTGTCTTTCTGTCTTGCATATTGCACACACAGGAATTGAGACACTCTTCTGCTGACTCCTGGGTTCTGAGTGCTTTGTTCCACACCCCACAGCCTCCATTCCACCCCCTACCACTCACTGGCACTTGCAGGGCAACCCTTACTGCCTAGTACCTCTGGCTAGAGACTGCGGGATAAGCAGTGGTGGTGGTGGTGGTGGCGGCGGCGGCGGTGGTGCACGCCTTTAATCCCAGCACTTAGGAGGCAGAGGCAGGAAGATCTCTGTGAGTTCGAGGCCAGCCTGGACTACAGAGTGAGTTCCAGAACAGCCAGGATTGTTTAACAGAGAAACCCTGTTTAAAAAAAGAAAAGAAAGAAAAAAGAGAGAGACCTCGTGCTAGCAGTATGCCAGTAAAACTGGGGCACTGTTGTGTCTCTTGCCATGGACCTTAGAGGTCTATGGAATATGAGGGCAATTCTGGCAGAGAGACCATGTTTTCTAAGGCTCAGAAGAAACATCAGCTGCAAAGTGCCCACTGTGGCTGAAACAAGAGTGGTTTTATAGAGTCTGTTGATGTTAGGAAGGAGGAAACAATTTCTGGGTGTAATACAATTTGGAACATGCCCCTGTTTTCCTCAAAAGCTATTGCCTCGCAGTGATTTTCTGTCTGTGGTGACTGAACGGTCCCTAGGCTACAGCTACTGTGGAGAAAAGCGATGGCAAGTGACCCCAGCAGGTTCTGTATCTCAGTCCAGGGCTTGCTTATTCATGTGGGGTGGCACATAACCTCTCCTTGTTGTGATGACTCCAAAGTTACTGCTCATTCTTTCCATACTCCGGTGTCTTAATCCAGCTCCCTCTAAATGGGCAAGGGCACTGCTCTGAAGCAGGAGAAGCCTCTTTGGAAGGCCTGAGGGCCAGGCCAACTCTGCCAGGGCATTTGCATATATTTACATAGAATTGGGCTGCAAGCAAGGTGATTATGCACAGTTCTGCTCTCCACAGTGGAAAGACTGTTTGGATTCAGGGGCAACTTGAAGTTCTCCGAACACAGCTAGGCAATGATTGCTTTTCCCCTGAAGAAGGCAGGAGTGTGATTGATAGGGAACAGCAAGGGGCCCAGGTGTCAGAGGGATGGCTCCAAGAGCAGGAGTCATCCAGCTGGGCTCTTGCCTTACTGGCTCTCGCTTCTCCTGAGTGTCACCTTGCACTTAGTTAGGTGAAAAGTAAAGACTGCTGCCTCTTGATTTTGATCTCATGCCTCTGGCAAGCTGCTGGAGAGTTCTCCTCAGTGAGCATTCTCTGGTGCCTCTGCTTCTCTCAATACATTCTACACATCTCTCACTGAAATGCATCTTTAGACCACAAGCCTCCCTCCTCTTTCGCCGTGGGTTGAAAACCTCAGGGGTCCCAGACCTTTTTTAGTTCCTTCTTAGAAATGCAGGTACCATAGTTAGCATCATGTTCCAGTGTATATAAAACGTAAGAGTCTTCTTAAACTTCTCAAAGAAATAACTGCCTGGTTATAAGAATACTATGTGATTCAAAGCACCTAGAAGATGACCCCCAATACCCATCAATTGTGCTCAGATGTGATTAACTTTCCAGATCTGTCTCATGATGAATAAAAATGTGGAAGGAGATTGTCTCTGAGTTTCATTCATGCTCTGAGATTCAGATTTTCATTGCTGGACAATGAAACAGTTTATACATTTATACTGCCCTCTCTCTCTCTCTCTCTCTCTCTCTCTCTATATATATATATATATATATATATATATATATATATATATATGTATATATATGCACACATATACATATATGTGTGTGTATGTATGTATATATAAATATATATTTTTATAGTTGTGCTTCTGTGTATAATATAAAGAATCCTTTCATACCTACCCTTTATTTCATGTTTTCATTCACCTCACTGTGTTTATGAACAGCTACTATGTGAAAGCATAAGCTGCAATCTGTTGCTCATCATCACTGTTAGGTCCTGTGCTAGGTAATGATGATCAGTCACTGTAAAGCACCACCATCTGCCTTTAGAGGAGTGTTCTGTCACCTTCCAACACTGGAGGATCCATACCAGGAGGAGAGACAGCTTGGCTGTGTCCACCCCAGCAATACACAGTGGAGGAGGCTCACAGTGACATTTGCTCAACAGAATTAAATGAACCACTCCTCCCAATTCTAATGTTTGTGCTTATAATTATATTTTTAATAAAGATGGGCCACCAACCAAGGGGAAAGAAGTCACAATTCTGGCTTTTTTATGTTGCTTTTATTAAAAAAATTAAAACCTGGGATTGAAGAGATGGATCAGTGGCTAAATGCGCTTGCTGCACGTACAGAGGACCAGGCTCTATTTCAAGCACCCACATGATGGCTTACGGCTATCCCTAACTCCAGTTTCTGGGTATCTGGCATCCTCTTCTGCTTCTGTAGACACCAGGTACACACGCCATTCATTTGAATAAATGCAAGCAAAACAGCAATACACATAAAATAATAATAGATAATCTTGAAAAAAGAAAGCCTTTGCTTCTGCAAATGGTGCACCAGAAGAAAAGTGGCCTCTCTTTACCCTAGACATCTTAAGGTATTCTGGGCGGGTCTATGCCTCCTGGATATACCTAGGCACTACTTCACATCAAATCCATTCAGTTTTGTTTTGTGGTGGCTAAGGCTAGTCTTGACTGGATTTGGAAATAACTAAAATGCAAATGACTGGATACTCCTGGGGGGGAGTTTCTTGATCAGATATTTGGAGCAAGAAGACTAATTCTCCATGTAGACAATAACTTCTGGTGGCAGCCCACATGAAAAGACATGGAAGAAGGAATCTTTTGCTCTTTGCCTACTTGATCTCACTATCAGTAGCAAGTTCATCTACCCTGTTGCTGTGGCATCTCTTTGCTAATGTTAGAACCAGCTTCTTCAGGATTCCTCTGTAGACCAAAGACCTACAAAGCTTTTTAGGAATTGTCTAGGGCCTAGAGTCTCAGCCTTCAGTTCTATGCCAGGACTGCTGAGACATTTAACTCCATGGACTAACAGCTACCAGATACTCAGCCTCTCCAGTGTAAGACACCCACTGTTGGACCTCATAAAGCATGTAATGTAAACTAATCTAATAAATTTCACACACACACACACACACACACACACACACACACACACACACACACACTGTTAATTTTGTTATTGTATAGAACCCTGACCAATATACCTGCTTACTTATTAGATACCAATTATTTTCTAGGCTAATTTGCCCTCTTCTCTTGAGTGCTCTTACTCATATCTAGGATGGAGCTTAGGCCTGATCACCTCACTGTTCCCTGTCCTAATGATTGGCAATGTCAGACACCTAGGTTCTTGATTTAAAAGTACAACTGTAGTCCTACACAACTGTGCTTCCTTCCACCTCTTAAACCCAGGGGCCCATCATAACCTCTTTGAGACATTATAATGAAATATCACAAGGTCATTGTCCTAACAATAGAAATGTATTTTCTCAGTCCCCGAGGCTGAGAATCAACCCAAGGCCAAGCTGTTAGTAGGATAGTTTCCCATTGGAATGTTCTCCTTTGTTTGCTGACAGCGTCTTCTTGTGTCTTCAAATGGCCTTTTCTTGGTATATGGAGAGAAAGAGAGAACTTTGTAGCAGGAAGGTTAGGGATCTTGCTGCAACCTCATTTGATTTTAATTGCATCCCTTAAGAACTTTCTCAGAAGACTATATCATTGGGGTTATGTCTCTATGTGACTTTTTTTGTGGAGACACAAGCCAGCATATAACAATTATCAAATGAAGAAATTTCAGTTTGTTATAGTTCAAGAACTTAGTGGCTTAATTTATAATAAAAACTCCATTGCTTGCTCATATGCTTCACTGTTAGGAGGTGAGGGAAGGCCAGGGGCCAGGATCCATGCAGATATTTAACAAAAGAAGTTGATGCAGGTTCTGCCATCTTCAAGACATGGTGAAAAGTATCAACAATGATCAGAAATATGTAGCAGGCAGGCTGGAGGGTAAGGTAAAGACCGAATATAAAAGCTGTGTTTCCTTGGGTGTATTTTTTTTTTCTTTCTTTATCTTTTATGGGCCAGGCTTCTAACCAATGGGATGTTTATGGGGGCACTGTCAATCTTTGGTTGTAACTTCCTGACAAGCTAGAAAATGTAGTTCAACTTTGTACCCCCAATGACAAGATGAAACTCTGGGTAGATAGCTAGCTGTCTCTGTCATACCAAAGCCATCTTTTTGGTTTTTTGAGACAAGGTTTCTCTGTAGCTTTGAAGCCTGTCCTGGAACTCACTCTGTAGACCAGGCTGGCCTTGATCTCACAGAGATCTGACTGTCTCTGCCTCCCAAGTGCTGGTATTAAAGGCATGTACCACCACTGCCTGGCCATTTTTAAAAACATTTATTAACTGTGTTTACTCCTTTGTACCTCTATTCCCAGCAATCCGATACAGGGTACCATTGTCAGTCCCATGAACTCCTCCAAATCTACTAACTTTATTCACATTTAGTATTTTGATTGCTTTTATAATAGTGAAATATACATAACAGAAAATGTGCTATTTTAACCGGTAGTAAGTTTATAGTTCCATTGTGTTAGTATATGCATAATATTATGTAACCATCTTTACTACTTATATCCAGAACTTATATCCCATCATTTCTGTTTTCTCCATATTTGTTTAATAGTAATTCTCTCACTTTCATGTCTTCATTTTTGGTGTCCAATTCACACCTTCTCTAGACCATCTCCTATTGCTTTTGCAGCCATGTCTCAGTTGGGTTTCTATGGCTGTAATAAAACACCATGAACAAAAGAAACTTGGGGAGTAAAGGGTTTATTTCATCTTACATCTTATAATCCATTATGAAGCAAAGTCAGGACAAGAACTAAAAGCAGGAACCTGAAGGCAGGACTGAAACAGAGATCATGGAAGAACACTGCTTACTTTGCTCCCCAGGGTGTGCTCAGATCGCTTTCTTATAAAACCCAGGACCACCCGTCCAGGGATGGTACTGATCATCTCAACCATTAATCAAAGAAATGCCCCACAGACTTGCGTACATGCCAATCTGATGGAGGCATTTCTCACCTGAAGTCCCCTCTTCCCAGATGATTTGGGGACACACAATATAATGTGCAACTACACACACACACACACACACACACACACACTCACACACACACACACATGCACACGCGCGTGCACACACACACGCACGAACACACACACACACACACGCACGAACACACACACACACACACACACACACACACACACCACAGTGTTTAAAACATTATTATTTATATAATATAAAGACATTACATAGTACACTCTTCACTGGTTGGAGCTCTGACCCACAGATGCCTCTAGGGCTTGATCCCAAAATACCAACCCTGTAGAGTTAGCATTCCTACCAAGAGGTTTCTTTTCGGGATTTCTCAAGCTCTTTCTCAACTGCCTCTGGTTCTATACATTTTTCCATTTCCCCTCTAAATATACTTCTCTCTCCATTCACTTCCTTGACTCTGGGTACCTTTCAGATTTGAACTTATCTACCACTTGCATCTCATTTAAACAGTTTCCCATTGTGAGTTCACATGACATTCCATGTGTCTTTTCAGAATACTTGTTTTACAGTTACCTATGCTTCCCCAAGTTTTTAACAAATGTATCCCTCCCTACTGGGCCTCAAGTTCCCAAGGCTGGAGACTATGTTGCTCCTGTCTGTTGTTTTATTTCTGGTATCCAGTGCAATGCTTGCTGTTCAATGGCCACTTGATGAATAAATAATGAATGAACAGATGAAAATTAGTAGCAGGAGGAAGATGAAATCAGTTACTCAGAAGATGGCCTGGAAGAAGGAAACATGAGAATGTTAGTGGATGTCTTAAGATGGGATGATAATCCCCTTACAGAGAAACTGCAAAATTAGTTTACTACCTTATTTGTTATTCATTGAAAAGCATGCCATGTAAAAATAGCATTTTGATAATGGCATGATGAGCTCAGTTGCATTGAGAAAAAAAATGTCTTCAATTTAGACCGTGCCTTTCATTGAAGAGAAAGAGACAAAAGCCAGTGTTACAAGCCCAGGTTAACAGTTCTACCTCACAGTGTGTTTTTGTTAGGGTTCCCTTCCTAAGGTATAACTGATGGTCTCCTATTTCCCTGAGAGCTCTAACAAGAAGAAGCCTGCATCACCATCATACAGTAATACATTGAAACTCACAGACCTGAATGTGGTGGCCCAAACTCTCAGGGACTGCATCTGGGTCCTGGTATTCTACTTAGCACATGGTTACCTCCCTAAAATTGGGTAAATAGGCCATGTCCACCAATCTATTTATAATCCAGTGATGTAGGTTTGTAATTATAGCTACTTGGGAGACTAAGGTGGGATGATACCAAGTTCAAGGCTACCAGGAGTACAGAGTCTAGTTGAGGCTCGTCTAGGCAAATTAGAAGGACCTTTCTCAAAATAAAAAAATAAAAGGAGCACCCGGTGTGTAGTGCTTGCCACACACACAAGAGTTCAGAGGATCAAAAAATAAATAGTACAATAACAGAAAAAAATCTTAAGAATGTTGTAATTAAGCTAGCTAGTTTAGATAGATTACTAAAAAAGAGGTCCTGGGGGAGTAGTAATAATTAAATGCTGGTGCTGAATTTCAGTCTAAATTGCTAGGCAGAGTAAGTAAAGACTGGGGGGAGTATGTTAGGCACTTGTCTCATTGACGTGACAGAATTCATGACAAGGAGCAGCTGAAGGATGGAAGGGATAATTTGGCTCAGTTTGAGGTATACCCCGTCACACTGGGGAAGAGTGGGCATGGGCAGTCATAGGACAGGGTCTGCAAAATGGCAAATGTTTCTGCCCAGCTATTTAGAAAGTCTACACAATGCCACAGAGAAGGTTCCTTGAAGCTGCCTACTATCAGGAAAGATGCAGAATCATTTCACTAGCTCACTCTTCATTTGGGGTACACTTGCTCCTCTAGAATGAGATCTCCCAAGTCAGCAGGACAATAGAGGCCAATGAGTAGCCACTGGGGAGGCCAAAGCCCTGCCCTGAAGCACTGGTTTCATCTGAGGGACAATGGGACAGAGTGTCCAGAGGCCATAGTGATTTTCAGCCAGCTTCACATGACAGAACTTGGAGGTTCAGTATGGACCTGGCCAGGCTCAGTGGCTGAGGAAGCTGAATGAACAGCAAAAGGTTTACAAGTCAATGTCTCTAAAAGAATTTGAGGAACGATTTAAGATATGTGCAACACACAGCAGTTTTGGATGATTGGCATATTTAGTGTAGTTAGCATTTAAATTCTAACCTCCTCTCTTACCTAGCAGATGGTTAAAATTTAAAAAGACTTACAATACTGCCTCGCTGAGAATGTGGATCAACTGAAATCGTCAAACATTGCTGCTAGGAGTTGGCGCCACCATGTTAGAAAGCTGTTTAGTAACTGCCATTAAATCTAAATATGCGTCTATATGTTATCTTCAAGTTCAAGTTCTGGGTATTTTTTCCCAAGAAAATATAGTGTATGCATATACTAGAAGGCATGGAAGAAAAATGTTCATAGTAGCTTTATTTAAAATAGTTAGAAACTATCAACCACCCAATGTTTATCCATTAGGGAATGGATAAACAGACTGTGGGGTATGTGCTGTGCAAAACCACATGACTTTAAAAAGAGCCAACTATTAAACATACAACAACATGGAAGACTATCACAGATGTTACAAGTGAAAGACGTCAGATTCAAAGGAGTGCCTGTTTTATTTTTCCACTTATATGAGGTTCAGTGAGAGTGGCAATCCATGGGGGACAACATTAATTGGAATAGGCCCTAAAATAACCTTCCAGAATACGGGACGAATTTATATCTTGATCTGTATGGTGGTTACATGAATGATTTGTATGTAACATTCGTGTTTTACATTTATTTTTATTAAGATTTATTTTTATTTTTCATGCATTTGTGTATGTGCTTATGCCATGGATTTCCTGTGGAGGCCAGAAGAGGGTGATGAATCCTCTGGAGCTGGAGTTTTGGGTAGTAGTGAGCTTCCTGACCTAGGTGCTGAGACCCAAAGTGGGTCCTCTGGAAGAACAGCAAGTGTTCTTTGTTGTTGTTGTTGTTGTTGTTATTTGGTTTTTTTGTTTGTTTTGTTTTTGAGACAGGATTTCTCTGTATAGTCTTGACTGTCCTGGAAATCACTCTGTAGACCAGACTGGCCTAGAACTCACAGTGATCCACGTGCCTCTGCCTCCCAAGTGCTGGGATTTAAGACCTGTGCCTCTACCTCCTCCAGCCAAATGCTCTTAACTACTGAACCATCTTCTCAGCCCTTTATGTTTTACATTTAAAATCTAAGTCCTTTTCCACATAAAACTATACTTCAATCATACATATAAGTACACACCTGTGAGCACACAGATACACAGATGCAGAAACAGACACACACACACACAGACACACACAGGCACACACACAGACACACACACACACACACACACACACACACACACACACACACACACAAATCAGTTCCTTCCTAAGATTGTATCAGACAACTGTTAAGTTAGCAATTGAAACATGGACAAGAAAACCAAACCCCTACATCAGGGCTTTATATTAGACTCTTTTGTTTGAGTCATGAATTAACTTTTCCTTCCAAGGTAACTGTAGACTCATCAAGAAAAGGACTAGTTCATATTACTAGAAAAGAGACCCTTCACTGTCTCCATCCATCTCTGAGCCTTGATGGTTACAATTAAAATAATTGACGATCACAGAGAGAAGAAACATTTGGGCCAAACACACACCACCAAATAGATCCCATAGATTGATCTTAAAAGAAGGAATAAAAACCTTGCTTTTTGCTTCAAGAAGAATGATGAGCGGGAAAAATTGACTCACAAAGAAAACTCAGAAAGATGACAAAGCTTTAAGTCTAGCAGAAAAGATCAAAATTCAAGTCCATCCAGTGACAAGAGAGAAATCTCAGTGAGAATAAGAATGAATAGAGGGGAAAGGCACCCTAAAAGAGAAGAGTCGAACAACAAAGACGACCGAAGATAGAGAGCTCTTACAAAACAGCTGACATGAAAAGAGGAGAGGAAAGTGTGGGAATCTATGAAAAGGCCACTGAGGGAGCAAAATGTGCACAAAAAAGGACCTGAGATAAAAAAAAAAATAATAATAACACAGATTAAAAGGAAGGGGTGAAATAGCAGACAGAGAGACGCTAACCAATTGCTCTGAGGGGAAAAACATGGCTTTGCTGAAAAATTAATGTTTTCAAGGCAACAGGAGGCCAGCACCATCTACTTTGCTGGCTTTGACTGGGCAGCCTTAGGAAGCCAGACTCAGTGGAGAAGAAACTCAGGGACAGGCTCTATATAGGAGCTTCTTGGATGTCACACTCTGAGGATGGGACTCCTGGGTACCAGTAAGGAAATTCTTCTCTTGATAAGGCATCCCATTCTCTTCTAGAGATGATGGAGTCTCTAGCTCCTGTGGATCCTGGCTGAACGGCTCATCTGATCCTGGGAAAGCATCTTCCCACACAGGAATGGGTTCCAGGTGGAGTGTTGCAAGCCCTACTGTTTATCATGCAGCCACACTCCTCTCATGTTCCCTCTTCCAAGTTTAAGATGATTTTTTATTATTACTATATATATATATATATATATATATATATATAATTTTTTTGTATATATGACCTAATGAGTTCATTTAAAATTGTTATAAGTTCACATGCCCAGGAATAACTGCATGGGACTGGGCATCCCATGCAGAAGATCCTCATTATCACCTTTTGCAACTATGGGATATTAAAGACTGTGGGTCAGTTGCTAACAAATTCAAAGGAGGATATCATATTGCTCTGGAATAGATGTCTTGGGCTTAATGTCTACTCCACGAAGAAAAAGGTTGGCAGCTGGATTTTAGCGGTAGGGTAGGGCTCTGGAGACAATGCTGTATAACCCAAGTTTATTGACAAGGGTGGCTTCCTACAAACATGAGACAGCCTGGGATTGAAGGATCACTTCCGCTGAAAATTCCAAATGGCTCCTTCATTGCCTGCTGTTAGTCATCCTAGCACATTTAGAAGAACTGGAATATTAAACAACAACAACGACGACGACGAAACAGAGCTGATTAATTGTTGCAAAAGCTGTTTAGAGGGAGGAATATGAAAAGTTGTTGTCCTATTGTATTTCTGAAAAAAAAATGAGCATTTTATTGCATCTACAAATTGCTCTCTGGAAAGTACTTTCATTTTCTAATTGTTCATAAATTTACTGACAGGTGGTTACACAGTAGGTGTAGCATCGTTATTTTCATTTTATTATATACACTGTTTTAACGAGAAAATCTGGCAGAGCTGACTATCATATATCAACTGATGTACCCTGAAAATGTGTGGGTAGGCAGGTGCAGCCCAAGGCTGCTCCTTCCCCAAGCACACCTAGGCTTCCTTCGTACAGGGTCAATCTGGACAGCTGTGTCTGGCTGGCATAGATTAAGACAATGACAGTGAAAATAAATTGTTTCTTTTCTCCCCCTGTGGTTACTCCTTTGCTTAAACAGTAAGAGTAAAGAAAAGCCTCATGTTTCTAAGTTTTCAGTACTGGGAACACAAAATTGGTGCTTATGTGTATATTAAACCCTAGATGTTTGATACTCAAATGTATTAATGACCCCTAGTGAGATTGTACTCTGTGTGTGTGTGTGTGTGTGTGTGTGTGTGTGTGTGTGTGTGTGTATGGTATATATGTATACACATGTGTGTACAGATGCACATGCCTATGTGTGTCAAAGCCGGAAGATGAGAAAGATGCCGAGTGTCCTACTCTGTCATTTTGCATCTTATTCCCCTGAGACCAGGTCTCTCATTGAACCTGGAGCTCCCTGGTTTTCAGCTAGACTAGTGGCAAGTAAGCTCCAGTGATCCTTCTCTGCCTCTACATCTACCCCCAAATCCCAACAGCACTGGGTTACTGGCCATGTCCCCTTTGGTGTGGATGCTAGGGATCTAAACTCAGTTCCTCATGATTGTCCAGTATTGCGTTTACTCTCTGAGAAATCTCCTCACCCTGGAGATTACCTTTTTCTTTTATGACAGTGTTTCAATAAAACTTTATTCACAAAATCAGGAGGAATGGCCTATGAGCTGTAGTTTTATGAATTCCACAGAAATATTTGTTATAGTGAAAGCTGTACATTTATGGCAAAGTAGGATTTGCACCTAAGCTCAATTTTTGACAGGTTGATATGGTTATAATCAGATATGATTGTAGACTGCAGTAAGAAACTCAAGCTCAGCAGTCATTCTAAGGACAAAACCAGAAAAGAATGAACAGATGCCATGATATCACCGAGGTTCTTTGTTCTCTTCAAACTCAATTTTATTCATTCTTTGATAATTTCAGATATGTGTACAGTGTATTTTGATCATATCAACCACCCATTTCCCCTCTAGTTCCTTCAAGACCCCCTCCCTGCCACATCCTCCCACTCCAAATTTCCTATCTTTGTTTCATAGCCCACATAGTACAATCAACACTGTACTTATGTGTATGGTTGTCAGATCCCTACAGGGACCGTTTCCCTGGAGAAAACTGATTCTTTCAAACTTAGTCTTCAGGTATTGAAACTCTTCAGACAGGGGTAGGGCCTCCTGATTTTTTTTCTCTAATTCATGTTGGAATTTTCACTGGCTTGACTTTGTGTAGATCTTATGTAGACAACCATAGCCACTGTGAATTCTTAAGTGCAATGTCTCTGTTGGGTCCAGAAGACACTATTTTGTAGAAGTCTTCCCTACATCCCAGATCTTAGATTTTGTGATTCTAGTCCCTTGTCAACAGTGTTCTCTGTGCTATGTGGGAGAAGGTGTGATAGAAAGGGCTCATTTAGAGCTAAGCATTCCATAGTTACTCATCCTCTGTACTCTAACAGCTGTAGGTCTCTCTATTAATTGCCATCTACTGCAAAATCAAACTTCTCTGATGAGAGTGGAAAGCTGCACTAACTGATGGCCATAGAGATAAGTAGTTTGAAGGTGGTTTTTTATGTCCCTTTAGAAAAGAGTAGTGTCAAATTATCTTCTATGTTCTGTGACATCCTCCCTCTCTCAATGAGAAAGTGATTGGTTTATCCCATAATATCTATGCCACTATTGCATCAATTGGCATGTCTTGTCAGGTCAGTAATTGTTGTAGCTTACTAGTTTTACAGCTATGTAAGATTATCGATGACTTTTCTCATTGTATAGCACCTTCCAGCACTATGAATGCTAGCCATTAGAGAGGAATCTGGCAAATCCTTACCAGCTTGATGGCTCCATGTTCTGTGATCCAAGTGCATGATGTTTTCAGCAGTAAGGTTTTACTCTCTAGTTCTGGGATTAACCAAGAACAAAATCACTGTGGTAATATTTTGTTTGTGCTCTAACAAATAAAGCTTTCCTGAAGATCAGAGTGTGGAGCCAGTCACTAGTTAACGATAGAGGCCAGGCAATGGTGGAACACACCTTTAATCCCAGTGCTTGGTAGGAAGAGACAGGAAGTGATATGGCTAGGTGGAGAGAGGAATTGATAAAGTGAGGTAGAGACAGGAGCTTGGCCTTTTCAGGCTGAGGATTCGGAAGAGGTAAGAAGACTTTCTGGTGGCTGACTGCTCTGCTTCTCTGATCTTTCAGTTTTCACCCTGATATCTGACTCCAGGTTTTTATTATTAAGACTAATTAAGATTCATGCTACAAATCACTGTTTTATTTGAGGGGACTCTGTGGGACCTTCCTGACCAATACCTCATAGGACAGAATCTCATAGCTGGACTCTTTGATAAATAATGACTTTAGGAAGAGGCACTGTTTTCCATATAGGGTAGCTCCATTTATATATATGGAACTTCTAGAATATTATGTTCCATTATGGCGTTTTCAAACACCCTTAGTGTTAATTATTTCTGACATACCTCATCCTCTTGTCTACCCTCCCAGTCCCCTCCCACATGTACCTCCCATTATCCCTCTCTTCACCACCTGTGTTCTTCTTCTCCTCTTCTTCCCTTAAAATCCCTTCAATTGCCTCTTTGAAGTTTGCTGTCTGTTAAGGGTGTTCCACGTTAATCACACATATCTAAAGATCCAAAGCAACATTCAATTTAACTTTCAGGCTCTTAACTATGAAATAGACTTTCAACTCTAGAAATTGTCTCAGCATTGTTTGACATATCTCCAACACTTTGAAATCTTGTAAGATCATAGCAGGTACTCAAGACATATTGATAATTTTCAGTTTTAACTTTTGCTTACCATGCATTTATAAGACTTAAAATGATTGTTAATATAGGCATGTATAAGGTATATAACCCACTCCTGGAAAATAACCTCATGATTTACATAAAGTCAACTGAAGAAATATGAGTTCCCAGCTAGGTTCACATGCTTATGAGAATAGAGGACGTAGAAAGGCCTCACCTCTACTCCTATCTGTAAGGAAACAACATGTCAAGGTTATTTTTGGTATCCAATGATCCTGTTATTTCCTCTCACATTCTGTCTCCCAGGAGATTTTGAAGGTATTTTGTCATTCTTTCCTTGTATACATCCTCTGCTCCTAATACCTTTATCATTTAGTTTGGACTTTGTTTTTTGAAATAGGACTTAACTGCATAGAAAAGCTGGCCTTGAGCTCACTATGTGTTACAGCCAGGTTACCCTCACAGTGGTCCTCCTGCCTCACCTTCCCCAGTCCTAAGGTTAGGGACATGCCTTGCCACACCTATCTCTCTTTTCTTGTTTTTGTGACACTCCATTGCACACTGCCACTCTCTGTCTTTGCCACAATCTCTGTCTTAATCTCTTTTGATGAAGTTTTATCTTGTATGTAGCCTTGAACAGTAGGTGCCTCCAATATCCATGTATGACCCTCTTCCGCCCACCACACATTCTCCTCCATGCCAGTCTCTTTGGCAATTAGTTCATAGCCTGAATGCTTCTGCTGACCTCCTGAGCCGTTGTTTACTAGACACCAGCAGCTAAGTGTCCTAGAGGTAGCCTTGACTCAGCATGTCCTAAATGATGCTCAGTTCCAACTCCCTACTCTTGAGCTCACATTTGTTATTCTCCATGATCTCATGCACTGCTATTAAGATTAGGGTTGTCCAGTGACAGAGTAAGACAGCTAGTTAACTCTGAATTTCAAATAAGCATCTGGTCATTTCTTAGTGTAAGTATGTCCCATTTAACACTTATATTCAAATTAAAATAGATGTTTTATGTCTTTTCTGGTAACTATGACTCACAGCTATACAACAAAGTCCCAAACAAGGGACACATATTTAAAAACTCCCTCTCTTTTATTCCTCCAAGTACACACCATGCTGAAAGATTTTAAGTTACCTAAATGCTATTTATAACCCAAATCAACATTGAATACAAGCCCTTGCCTTGTCTTACCCAGATTCCTTCACAAACATCCTAAATTGAGTGTATTTTAGCTGTTGTGTTCCCCATTTTTCCCCAATCCTGCCTTACCTAACTTCTGTCTTCGCCTGTGTGCCTGACAAGGTGGTTTGCTTGCCAGGTTAAGAAATATAAGCAGTGACCAGAAAAGAACTAAGGCAGGACTTACAGAGTCTAGCATGTTCCTGGTGTGAGGGATAAAAGCCATGTCTACATCCCTCTTGGAATTCCTGTATGTGTGTCTTAGCAGCTGTCAGAGGTCTGGCCATTTGGACTGCGGGGATGGAGCTGTGAGAGCTGCCATGTTCTGCCGTCAAGCTTACCCCCATGTCTCCACTGCAGCACTTGGGTTGTAGCGTCTCTATTATGTTATTAAATACCTGTTTTAAAGGTTTGAGAAATACTCACTGAACTTCCATTAGGAAAAAAGCTCTGTACCATATATAGTTCTTTCTTCAAGGAGCATATAGCGTTGGCATAAATAAAACAAAAGAGTCATGAGTAGTTAAAAGAAGTAGGGTGTTATGTAACACGTACATGAGCTGAGCACAGTGGGGTTTGGGGGAGGAAATTGTCACACCTTCTTAGGGACAGCTGGAAGCATCTTTAAAGAAGGTTGACACTGAACAGATCTGTAAGGATAATTAGGAATAAGCCCGACTGGCAAGGGAGATCACGCATGGCAGTGAGAGCCCACAGAACGGTACTCACAGCCTGTTCTCAGACCTCTGTGGAGCTGCAAGGGGCTGGAACACTAAGGAGAAGATAAAGTCAGACACAAAGGAAAGAGAAAGATAACATGAGGAACTAAATGAAAAAATAAGACGTTAGGAGACCAGAAAGATTTTAAGCTGAGAGAGAAATATGATTAATGTGACTCGAGTTTGATTTAAAAACCATATGTATCTTATCATGGATGCAGATAGAGCATAAGAAGATAGGGGAAATGCTATAAAAATGAAAAATAACTTATCTGTATAGATATATCCTCCTCTTGGACATAGTGATCCAATAAGGGCATCTTGACATGGACCAAATAAATGACTCCACCACAAAAAGTAGTATTAAGCCTAGGATTCAGGCAAGCTAGGTGGTTGCTCACTTATATAAGATTGAAAGACTAAAAATGAAATTTCTTAATCAAGCTGCCTGGGTTTAGGTAGGGACTCTTTCTTTCTTTTTTTTTTTTTCTTTTCTAGTTGAAAATTCCTCTGTATCCAGAAGACTTCTTAAAGTGAAGAATCTAAATATACATCTATATGTATATCTACAACTTTTTTAAACGACCTTTTTATGATATATTCAAGTGATGAAACATCACACCTGCCAGTACTGAAGCTGAAAGGCTATAAATAGAGGCTGGAATATAAATCCAGGGAGAAAAATAAGCACATCCATTATCTATCTATTGCAATTAGGAGAGTATTTTGGTTGCAGACTAGAGGGAAATTGTTCCTAAATTGCTTCAAAAACTTAGGAACAGGAGATATACAATAGATAATGGCCAAAAAATCTATATATCTATTGAAAGAATTATTATGAAAGTGGTATGAATTATCTAATAGCTCTAACATCCCAAATGAGTTGATTGGATTTACAAACCTAGGTAAAATGTAAAGATCCCAGAGAAAGAAGGAAAAAAATTCTAACCAAATGCAAAATGGTCATTCCAGAAAGAATATTGACGGTGGGTGTTAAATTTATAATTATTGGTATTGAATATCCATACTTTAGATGCATTGAGACCTCTGATATGTGGCAATGAGGCCATGTGCAAAGTGTGATCACTATACCTTTTCAGTGGTGGTAAGGATAGACATAGATCACAGATGTGCAAAGTGGGATCTTTACCTCTCCCATATGTGATGGAACCAGACACAGGAAGTAGATGATAAAGATCAAAGCTGGAGTACAGTTGTGTTCAAAGAAAACCCATGTCTATGTGAAGGAGGCAATGACTGCTTGCCGTGGTCCCAGAATTCGTCTTTACTGAGCTGAGTTTGCAGTGGCGGACAGATGAACTGTTCAGACAACATTGTCTGCAGAGAGAATAGCATGCAGTTGACAGTGGCAATTTATTGGACTAGTTTGATAGAGGATGAAATGAATATTCTTGCCCTCGAGGAGTGTGCAAGTTAAGAGAAGTCCAGTGTATTTATATTAAGCACCAACACTGGATATAAAATCAGAGCTGATGTTTATCAATCTGTGGAGAGGGGATTGGGATAGCCGGAAGGGAGTGCTGTGAAATGGAGGCAGAGCTTGACTGGGGCTGTTACAAAGGTGGTATGTGATGATGTTGTGTCCCCCAATATATTGCACACCTTAATAAACTCATCTGGGGTCAGAGAACAGAACAGCCACTAGATAGACATAGAGGCCAGAAAATGGTGGCACACACACCTTTAATCCTAACATTCCGAAGGCAAAGATCCATCTGGATCTCTGTGAGTTCAAAGCCACACTGGAAACAGCCAGGCATGGTGACACACGCTTTAATCCCAGGAAGTCATGGCAAGAAGCAGAATGGTATATAAGGCATGAGGACCAGTAACTAGGGTCTATTAAGCTTTTAGGCTTTTGGGGAGCAGTTCAGATGAAATCCGTTCGGATGAGGACACAGAGGCTTCCAGTTTGAGGAAATGAGATCAGCTGAGGAATTGGCGAGGTGAGGTTAGCTGTGGCTTGTTCTGTTTCTCTGATCTTTCAGTGTTCACCCCAATACCTGGCTCTGGGTTTGTTTTTATTAATAAAACCTTCTAACAATTTGTGCTACAGTAGTATTTGGAAGAGTGAAAGAAATTAAGGAAAAGGGAATGGTATTTTAAAAGGAAGAATACTTTAATGAAGGCCAGATATTGTCTATTTGACAGTAAATAAGGAAATGATTACAGATTAGCAAGCCAATTTATGCTTGAGTTATGTGTCTCTGGTTTCTTAAGCAGCCATCCAGCAAGCAGGCATGGATCAGGTAGTTCAGTTTGGTAAGCCAAGTTGGCAACCTATAAGGGACTCAAATGGGATGGTTAAAAGATGCACAAACATGATTTAAAAAAAAAAAGAATTGCAGGAGATTGCTGTGGCCACAGCAGTAGAAATTGCTATGATGTGGTGCACTGGTTTCCTTGTAAAGCTGACCTACATTAGCAACACGGCTGTGGGGTTGTGGGGGTGCATGCAGAATACTTTTTTCATCTTGAACATTCATGAAGGCGAGGGTTTGAGGAGCTCATGAAAGAAGAGCTCATTTTTATTTCCCTCCCTCTAAGATTTGTTTTATTTCTAAATTAAAATAATTTCAAGAAAGCGAGGTCATGTAGCACCCGGAAGGCAGAAGAACAGAGAGAAAAAGAGATGGGGCAAGAAGGCATCATGAGACGACTTGACAGTGGTCTTGACATCAGTGATAAAGGGATGGGGAAGAAACAAGTGGAGAAGGAAAAGGCAAAGCAGTGAGGGACATTCCAAAGGAAAGGGATAGGGATGAAGAAGGTCTAGAGAAGGAGGTAAGAAGAAAATATGGGATTATAATGGTCACCGATTGTATGGAAAAGAATATCTTCCAAATTCTATTGGAGACATAGAAAGATGAGAAGGACATTTCTGAGAAAATACATGTCAACACTCTTTTCTGTATTCTGTCCTGTTGGTTGGGAGCAGGAGCCTTTAGTGCTGAGCCACAGCTCCTGTTCCTTTGTTTTGTTATCTGGTGCCTGGCCGAGCCTGAAGAGATGGCTTCTTCTCCCAGTATGAGTCAATTCCTGAGAGTAAACTGCTCACCCACTAGTGAATAGACTTTGTTATATAGAACAACCAGGCCGGGTTCTGTACCTCCAGCCATGTCCATAGCCAGGCTCTCAAACTTGGGACCACTGAGCCATCATAACCCCCCGGGCAAGGTACTGGATAGTGGAGTGCTTATGGAGGTCAGAGCCAGCAGACATTTGCCAAGGCAATTGTTCCTAGGTCTGATCACACTGCCCTGCTCCTTCCCCCACAGAAACCCCTTGGGAGACTCTTGCCTCTGTTTTCCCTTGACTTCCTCTTCCATTTTGTCAGAGGCAGGACTTCTCTGTTGACATAGCATAGCCCTATCCTTGTTTCTGGAGGTCTGTGACTATGATAATCTCCATGACAGTAATCTGCATGTCTTGCCTTAATGGATACAGCAAGTCCCATGGTTGTGATTAAACCAATATATGGCTTGCAATTTATAACTCTTGGTTGTCTAGTGCAACATAGCCAGTCAGGGCATAAAAACACCCATGAGAATATATACACCTCAAGATTGTTTCTTTTCTCATCTTGTACTTTTCAGACAGGGACTTAAATATGATCAGCTAGCTAATTTACATTTACTTTTTTCCGTGTGGTCACATCTGCATTAATAATGCCCTTACTATGTATAAAAATAGAAGGTAACTCTAAAGACACCTTCAGAAATTAGTATCAAAATACTGCTCCAAAGCCACTCTGTTTTATTACACCAATAAAATCCTCTTTTAAAATGTCAGAAACATCTAAAAATGATTTTTTGCTTTATTTTGTTTTCTTCTACTTGGCCCCAGGTGCGGCGTTGAGTTCTTCAGATCCTTCACTTTATGACATCTTGTCTTTGGTCTGGGGAAGGTGGTTCAGCTTAGAGCAAAGCCAAACAATGAAGGAAGCTGAAAAAGATATGGACTGCAAATGCTAGGCAGAGGGTTAATACTATTCTGTAAGTAGGTTATAATAATTGATTTAAGGGAAATGAAAAGCACTAATAGATTAATAAAACAGGAGACAGGAATATCTATTTCAAAAATGAAGCTAGCAGAAAAGCACCATTCCAAGTGTGCTTGAAAAGTTAGGTTCTTTTAGTATAAAGATATCATACACTAAAATGTCACTTTAAAATTTTAAAATATTTTTATTAATTCTTTGAAAATTTCCTGTAATGTATTTTGGTTACATTCATTCCCCAGCCCAAATTCCTTTCACATCCATTTCCAACTCACTACCCACCCAACTTGACATCTTTGTTTTCTTAAAACCCATGCACCTAGAAGGAGTCACACTCCTCAAGAAAGTGGACATTGCTTTCCTTAGGAGATGTAAAACCCTAGTGGCTCCTCAGCTAGGAGAAAGACATTATGCCTCTACCCCACTGCTCTCTCTCTTCCTGGGATGTTGTCTGACTTGAGTTTGCTCAGGTTTTGTGCATACTATCACAAACACTGTGAGTTCGTACATTTAACATCCCTATTGTGTCTGGAAAACGCTTTCTTTGTAGTCATCTACTACCTCTGGTTCTTACCGTTTTTTAATCCACTCTTCTTCAGTGACTCCTAATCCTTGAGGTTAGGGGTGTGATATAAGCTTTCCATTTAGGTCTGAGCATCCCACAGTCTCTTCGTTTTTTGCATATTGACCAGTTGTGTCTTTCCATGTTTCTCCAGTAAAGACTATGCAATTCGTCATTTGAAATTATTTTAATACTTTGGTCATTTGATTATATAATAATAGTATGTTCTCTCCTGGGAATTATCTGTACTTAGGCTCTTGGCCCCGATACCAGTGCCAGATATGGGCTCCATCTTATGGAGCAGACCTTAAAACAATCAGAACCTGCTTGATCACTCCCATACATATATGCCACAATTGTAGCAGTGGGAATATATTGCCAGGTCTTTCGTGACTGGAGCTCACAACAATTGCAAATGGATAAGACTGGTAATTATTTTCCCCCTTCAGTAGCATAGCACCTTCCAGCTATCACTGGTGGGCATTAAGCCTTCTGGTCAGTATTTGATTTCTTCATGTGCTGTACCTCAGGAGAGTGGTGTCTTCAGCAATAGGATGTTATCATCATTTTCTGGAGGGTAAAAGAGCAACAGCAACAACCTGTAATGTTTACAGCTTTACAGGATCCCGTTAGTCAACAACTCAGAAAGAGGTAACAAGTTCAAGGTACTGAGGTTTTTATTTGATAATTTGTGGTATCTAGTTGAAGTGTTGTTTCTTCATTTTAAGGTAACGCCTTTTACAATGTATATATATATGATGGTTCTATAGTAGATTTTTATTTGTCGTTTTCAAAAGATCTTTAGTGTTAATTATTCTTCCAATTATTCCCTTATTTACCCTGCCTTCCCATCCCCCACTCCATTTAATCTTTCATGCTCCATTATTTCCCTTGTCTTCTTTTTATCACTGTATTCTCTGTACCCTCCCTTGAAAGACACCCTACTCCTTCCTGGCCCCTTACTAGTTTCCTATTGATGTTCCCCGTGAAAAGCACATATCTAAAGATTCAGAGATAACACCCACATATAAGTGAAAAATGCGGTGTTTGCCTTTCCAGGTCTGGGTCTTCTCACACAAAATGATTGTTTACTACTCCGTTTATCTGCAAATTTCATGATTCCATTGTTTAAGCGGAATACTATTTCGTTGAGTAAATGCACCATATTTTCACACTCCGTTCATCAGTTTGTGGATATCTAGATTATTTTCATATTCTGATGTTGTGAATAGAGCAACAATTAATCTGAATAAGCTAGTATATGTACAGTAAGATATAGAGTCCCTTGGGTTTATAGTCCCAAGATTGACACAACTGATTTGTGTGGTATATCTATTTATAGTTTTGGAGGAACCTCCACACTGATTTTCAGAGGGGCAGCACCAGTTTACAGTCCTATCAGCAGAATTAGTTGTGGATTTTTTAAAGTCTTCGCCATTTTGATTGAGGTAACATAAAATATCAAAGTGATTTTAATTTGCATTTTCATCATGGCAAACAATGATGAACATCGAAAAAAAATCTCTCAGCTGTTTGTATTTTATCATTTGATAACTTTTTGTTTAGTTCTATGCACCTATTTTCCCAAGATCAGACAAGATCTGGTGCGTTCAGGGTGGTATAGCCTTAGAATATGCTATTTTTCAAATGTGTTTTCATCCAGGGTTTTTTTTTTTAGTTATTTGTATATTCTAGATACTAATCCTCTGTCAGATGTATAGCTGCTCAAGATGTTTTTTCTTCTTCAGTCTACCTGTTCACTCAAATGATGGTGTTTTTTTTTTTTTTCTGTTCAGAAGCTTTTTAGTTGTATGTACTCCCAATTGTCTGTTGCTGCTCTTACTAGCTGCACTAAACTAGGCTCCTTATCTCTTACCCTGAACAAAACTCAATACCCTGAATTTGATAGGGGAGAAAGTGAGAAGATAGTCAGACTTAAAAGGAGAGGAGAGGGCATTCTGAACAGAGTCCTGGGAGCACAGGCACCACTTTTTATTTTAATATTGGCATATTTAAAAAGTAGAACCCTTAGAAATGGAAGAGTACTGGTTAGAAAAGAGGCTGTCACGTATCTTGAGTGTGGTACAACTCATTTGAGAAAATAATTTACAATGTGTAATCAAGGTCTTTAAAATACAATTAAACCTTAAACATGTGATTACATCCCTGTTGATTCTGACTAAAGGTAAGATAAATACGAATGTCAGTGCATTGACTTGTTTTTCACATTCTTATCTGTGATCATTTTAAAAGACATGTATCATGTAGTTTATGATCAATAAGGATACAGGTTTAATATACAACTATTAAATTCTACTTGCACATTTAGTAGAGTGAGAGAAAGTATACATTACAATGATAAATTAAAAGGTAAGACATACTCTATGTGTGCATATTCCATGGTTGAGAGCAGAAATCATACCACTAGATACCTACTAAAATACCCAAAACCAAAAAGACTGGTGGCAATAAGTATCCGTGAGAGGGGGTTGAATATTGTGATTCTTGTGGACATGTTAAAAAAAAAAACAATGATTTAAAAGAAACATTGATAGTTTTCAATACATTTCTATGTTGTTAGTTGTTTTTGCTCTTTTGAGGGGCCTGCCATCCAGCTCCCAAGTAAATCATACTCGGAAGTTTATTCTAAATTATAAATGCTCAGCCTTAGCTTGTCTTGTTACTAGCCAGCTTTTCTTAAATTGGTCCTTCTATCTTTGGCCTCGGGCTTTTCCTGTTCTCTTACTTCTGTAACTCTTACTCTTACTCTGTGGCTTGCTGTGTAGTTGGGTGGCTGACCCCTGATGTCCTCCTCCTTCTCTTGCTCCTCCTACTCCTCCTTCTCTGGCTCCTTCTTTCTTCCTCCTCCCAGATTTCTCCTTCTATTTATCTTTTCTGCCTGACAGCCCCACCTATCCTTTCTCCTGCCTTGCTATTGGATGTTCAATTCTTTATTAGAGCATCAGATGTTTTAGGCAGGCACAGTAACACAGTTTCCCAGAGTTAAACAAATGCAACATAAACAAAAGTAATACACCTTAAAATGATATTCCCCAACATTTCTATATGTGCCTTCCCAGTGACTCAACAATTATAAGCTTTGGTGTTTACACAAGACAAATGAAATATGCATCTTCATAAGAGAAATTTCTTAGAGTAACATAGTTATTCACCACACCACCACAAAAGAAGGTGGAAGCAACCAAGATCAATGTGGAAGTCAATATACGGTATAGTGATCATGTTGACTGAAAGAAGCCAGACACAACAGGTATATATTATTTAAAGCCACATACATTAAGCCCCAATTAAGCAAAATGAATATATGGTAATAGAAATTTAAATGGCTGCTACTACTAGAGAAACATTACAAGAAAAATGTCCAAGGAAATAGTCTTTACTTGTTTTGAGTTTATTGAGTACATAAACTTTTCAAACCTCATTAAATTACTTAACATCTGTGGTATGCAAATTTTATCTCAAGAAAAAAATTGAGATGAATTAAGAAATGCATTAAATGCTTAAATGTTAAAAGAGCAAAATAACCTCATATATAGTCCAGGTGTATATATACATAAAAATTTTAATATGTATGTATATATATATATACATAAGTTATAAGAAACATTTTAAAATAAAATAAGAATCTTAAAATGAACTCAACCAGGGAAGTATATTTATACCTAACTCTGTTTATTAGAAACAAAGCTTTATTATGACAAAAAATATTCAGTAGACTACTAACATGCAGAAATATATTTAAAATTGTACAACACCATGCCTATAAAATACTAGTTCCCAGCAAGGTGTGATCTGTCAAAAATCACAAGTCAAGTCAATAATACTTGGTTGTATTTGCTTTTATTTGTTAATGCTCAAGACTTTTTGAGACTGTGAGCATCCATCCACAGAAACCACTGAGTTGTGAGTTTTGCCCAGGGCTTTAGTTTGGTGACAAAGAAAATTTGGTAGTCATGCTGGTCTGAGCTTGGCTGTTAAAATGGTTTCTCCCTGGATGGGGTCCTGTGAAAACATTTAGAACAGGCCCTGAGATTAGTTTTTAAAAAAGAAAGACAGAAGGAACGAAAGAAAGAATGAACAAAAGAAAGAAAGAAAGAAAGAAAGAAAGAAAGAAAGAAAGAAAGAAAGAAAGAAAGAAAGAAAGAAAGAAAAAGAATCCAACATTAAGATTTGGGCAGTACTTGGTGAGGCCCCTAAGGGGCCTCAGACATCTATATTTCAACACATTTTTGGGGTGTGGTGGGAATGAATGGCAAAGAGTAGGCTATAAATTTGTAGAAGTGCCATCAAAGCATTATCTGACATTGATATAATATTTTATGATTTAAAAGGTTCTTTTGCATTCATTAACACATTAGACCTTCACAATTCTGTGACATAGAAGAGCAGGTAATATGATTTCCATGTTAAAGATGAGAAAATTGATATTCAGAAAGATAAAGTAATTTTTGTAAGGTCAGGTATGTTGTAAGTAATAGAGCTGGGACTTAAATTGAGGCTTCTCTTTCTCCAGGAGATATACCATTTTCAATTCCTCATCCTCTCTCTACAGCAACATAACAGAGCTTTGGAGAGGTCTAATGCTGAATTGTTACATGATCTTCAGTCTGAATGTATCTGCCTTTTCCAGCAGGGCTAGGTAATCAAGTTCTCTCATTGTTATGGGCAGTACATCGCTCCTTTGTCATATCTGCCTCTCAGTTGTCACTTAGCCAAACTGCACATTTCACCGTCTCTGTATCTCCTTGTAAGTCATTTCTTTCAGCATAGCTGTTTCTCAACTCTGGACTCATTCCAACTCTTCAGAGAGGCAGGGAAGATTAAAAATAAACAGGATTGTTCAGGTCTTTCATTGATCTATTAAATACTCAACTAATGATGTTCTTGCCTATTGGTAGGGAGAATCTAGGATAACCAATGTCTCTCCTGAATGTCTTCATGGCAAGTGGCTGTTTTTGACAACCAGAATTATATAAGAACTGTGTTTTCAGCTGGGTGACAGAGAGCTCAAGAAAATGAAGTTCATCCTGCCTTTAGAAGTGATCTTTGTCTGTTTGGAAATTATATGTGACCATACTGAAATGATTTTTGCTGCAAGTACCAAAATGTATAACTCTTGGTATCTGAAGTTGGTAATATTTTGTACTTCTCAAGTTCCAAGCAACCCAAGAGAGACACAAGGATAAAATGGAGATAAAAATAGCACTTTCATTTCCGATGGAAACCAAAGCTAGAAAAAAACTACCAATCCAGCCCTGTGCCTCAGAATTTGGCATCGTGCCTACATGTAGTCACAGGGAGTTCTAGAGACCCCAGAGTCCCTTGGAAGCTGGAGTCATCCAGTGCACAGCAAGATTCCTAGGTCCCCAAATCTGTTCCTAAGAACAAAGAAAGGCTGAGATATGCTGCCTTTGCCTTTCAAATAGAGACATGACAACTTCCAAATTGCACCCAATTCTTTTCTTATCCACTCTCTTCTGCCTTTTGTTTTTTAAGGGAGAAACAAACAAAAGTTTAGTCGAATGCTAGTGAAACTCAGAAATGATTGAGGTTTATGCAAAAAAGTTCTTTATGAATCACCAC
Organism: Peromyscus eremicus; assembly: GCF_949786415.1. Taxonomy (NCBI): domain Eukaryota; kingdom Metazoa; phylum Chordata; class Mammalia; order Rodentia; family Cricetidae; genus Peromyscus; species Peromyscus eremicus. The sequence continues at coordinate 24,315,901 of NC_081422.1, forward strand.
ATAATTTAAAAGAGAAATTGATTAATTAAAAGACTAATTTTCCCCAGCATATTCTATTGTGATTTTTTCCACTATAAAATGAAACTTTTTTTTTAAAGGAACAAGAATTTATAATGTTTATCTTGCTTAGCAGATAAAATTGACAGGAAAAAGAAATTTGTTGACCAAACTCTGTCAGACATATATGGCTAATGCACTGTCTTGATTAAACCAAGTTGAGGGAAGATCTTTCTGTCGGAGGCAGGATTGATTTTAGGAAGCAAGATCATCTTTGCTGTCAACAACAGCACTTCCTTAAAACATAACAGTTCCTTGGTTCACTCTACCCCACTGTCCTCGGAAGCGGCAGGGAGGTTGCTGGGCATTTGTGAACTTAAATCATCACTCAGTAGGTCCCAACCAAGAGAACACACAGTGGGAGGCTGAATTTGAGCATTCTGCTTTAAGGCAGCAGTCACAACCAAGGGAAAAGAAGGCACTGCCATGGTCAATTTCAAAACTACATGTGGAAGATCGTCACTGCTCTCCTCCCCTCCACTTTCAGGATGGAGGCTATCCACTGTTCAAAGCAATAAAGTGCAAATGAAACCAGCCTTCCCATGCACAGTTGGGCCTGTTGCATCCATAAATGCCTGATGTGTATGCAAATGAGCATGCACTTATAGTCACCTGCTTGTGTCATTCATACTTTAGGGTTTATGTAAGTGCTCTGATTATTTTTTATTAAAATTGTTTTAAACTGTTTGCAGATAAATGATGCTTTGGAAGCTAGTTATTTCCTTAAAATCTAGATTTAAACATACCCTGCCAAAGCCTTTCAATGAGTGGTTCTGTGTCAGGCACGTGAAATACAGAATAAGCGATCATCGGTGTGATGCAAGGTAAAGATCACATGGCATACAGATATTTGCCACATGATCCTAGGTCTTCAGGTGGGAGAAGGGGGTTTGGTCTTTGTAGTGTTAAACCACATTTAGCTAATCCAATCAAATAGCTAGCCACTAGGGTCTGAGAATATGGCAGCCTCAGCTTCCCTATAGAACATCATCTCCAGGCACAGAAAAGGGGGAAAAGAGGACCCATTATGGCTCAGGGATCATATGTGTGAGCAAAACAATTTCCCTGTGACTCATTCTTACAGGTCTTCACAAGGAGGACCCAGTGATTTTGAGGATACACTAAATTATGGTTACAGAGCTGTGAGTGGAGAGGAAAAGTCCATGACACTGTGTTTCACCCCTTCAGGACCCAAGATTATAACGCACTGAGAATTTATTTAATATCTAAGAACCTCTTTCTGCTCCTGTGGGAAGACTCTAGGTGGTTGGAGGACCATTTGTATTTATCAGGTAAAGTGCTGTCAGCTCACTAATAAGCTTCATAAATATTTTTTCTTCTCCTGAAAAGAAATAAAAAAATCCAATTTTGCAATGTTAAAAAATAAATAAATATAAAGAAACCAATTTTCAAAGGTTCTAATGCCTTGGTAGAAAAATGTAGCTGAGTTACTTACTCGCTGCCTTCCTGGAGAGACTGTTTGATTATCATTTATATGATCATAGCTTTATAGATAACACAGCATCCACAAGACAAGTATTTCAATATGACCAATGACTAGGTCAAACCTGTATTACCTATTTGTATATTAATTTCTACAGTTGCTACACTTAGAAATGAACCTGATTTTTTCCTACTGAATCTGAAATCTTCTTTTGAGTGTATCTGGGTCTATGAGATGCTCAGAATGCCTTCCTCCCTCCCTCCCTCCCTCCCTCCCTCCCTCCCTCCCTCCCTCCCTCCCTCCCTCCTACCTTTCCCCTCCCTCTGTCCCCCCTCTTGGTTTTTCAAGACAATGTTTCCCTGTATAACAGCCCTGGCTGTCCTGGCACTCACTCTGTAGACCAGGCTGACCTCAAACTCACAGAGATCTGCCTACCTTTGCCCCCTGAGTGCTGGGATTAAAGGGGTGAGCCACCACCACCTGGCAACAATAGTGTCTCCAACATTGTGCCTGCTTCCTTCATCTTTCTGATTTTCTTTATTGTGACAGATACAACTGAATGAGATCCAATATGCATCCATACTTTATGTACAGTTCTTCCAAAGTGGGGCAAACATCTAGAATCATATGCCAGCCCCTTTGAATCCATATACACTGTCTTGCTCATAGTGTTGATCAATACTTGTATACATCCATCTTCTACTGACTATAATTGGTACCGTTGAATTTCAGTCTCCAACAAGTATTTATCCCATAGACCAAGCTTTTGACCTTGTACAGAAGCAGTGTGTTCTTGATATTTGCTGCCAACTGTCTTTGTTGAAGAATGTCTTATTTTATGTCTTACACTTCTGTACTGGCATTGGCAGTATAGTTATTGTCTTTTGCTGGGACTTTTATGTATTTTAGCCCAATCATGAATATTAAAGTTCTTAAGTATTAGCCTGCTTTCATCTTCATATTTCTTCAGGTGTTTCTTAAATGACTTTTGTGATCCAAGCATGCATTTGGCACTAGCAGTACCCAGGACAGGCCCTGGCCTCCTGGATGTTGCTCCAAGTTCCCTCATGTAGATTGATCATACACAGGGGTTAGAGTTAGGTTCTTTCAAGATCCACAGAGCACAGACACAGTCAATTTTTGCTACCAGCTGAATCTTGAAGGACTGTCTTTCAAGTTTGGATATTTTCATCTGGATCTGGAGGATAGAGAAGCTCACAATTTGGAAAAATCTACCTCTTTCATTAGCCTCATTGAACTGGAATTGGAAAACAACTTAGCTGTTAATATCAGACCCCCAAGCAAAGAGTGTCCTGAGGAACTGTGAACTTTTACTCCTGGAAGAATGACATACGGTGATATCAACTGAGGACACGTCTCTGAAAGCTGAACAGCTACACAATGTAGAGTTCACCATGAGGTGGAAAATGCTCATTTCCACATAAAACATTTCAGGGTCTCCCAGTGGTCTAGCATGGGCTAAGCACAGGGGAAGATGGACACAAATGCAATAAAATCCCTGATTTTAAGTCAGTAATAAGGTAATGAGGGAGAAAGATATAGATAGTTGCAATGCCTTCTCCAAAGGGCTTCAGAAAGTCTGTGAGATGCATGTATGTGTGTTGGTCAGTGTAAACTTCTCCAAAGAAATTTTATAGGTCACGAGTTTATAAGCCATTTAAAATATGTTATATACTTTAATACTGTGAATATTCATGATATCTTGTCATATCTAGGTTTTATTTATTTATTTATTTATTTATTTATTTATTTATTTTAAGGCAGGATTTCTCTGTGTATCTGTGGCTGTCCTGGAACTAACTCTGTAGACCAGGCTGGTCTTGAACTCACAGAGATCTGCCTGCCTCTGCCTCCCTGAGTTGGGATTAAAGGCATGTGCCACCACTGTCCAGCTTCATATCTAGGATTTAAAGACAGTTGTTTTAGTATACAGTTTATACATTATGTTTTATTAGTCATTTTTATATTTTAACAAGAGAACAATGGAAGTAGATCAACCCTCTGGAAATTGCATGTGTCTGTGCTTACTCACACTGATGGGTTAGGTACCGATGTTTAAATTTAGGCTCTCACAAGATCCATAGGTTACCTGCCCTCCATGTTCTGCAATCAACTGAATCCTTTGTAAGACAGTGGAGGAACTATATGATAATTTGTATATTAGTATAGATCCTGTAACTTCTATGCTCATACCCCTACACTTAATGTAGAGTAGAAATAAGTAGGACTGATTTCAAAAAGAAGTCAGGCTCTGTGGCATTATATCATAACAACACTATATTTCATTAGAGTAAGCTTTTTTTTTCTTACCAATTCATGCATTTGTGTAGCCAGTGTGTAATATAAAACCCTCAACTATATAATGAGTGAGTCAAATTCCCTTGGCTGCTCAAGGTCTTCTGTTGACAAATTGCTCTCAGTAGTCTTCTTATGACCCTTTTTCTCCTTTTTCCTGCCCCCCATCTCCTTTCTTCTCTTCCCCACCACACCTGAAACCTTACCTATGATTCTTCTCCACAGACTCTTTCCCCCAAATTCATAGCGGCTTCTGTCCACCAAGCTCCTCTTGGGAACTTCTCTAAGTACTTTGCATTCACTGGTCACATCTTCTGAGGGAAGTCAAAACCATTACTAACCTTATACTGACGAAGAGCTGAGGTTTGCTGGAAGACACCACTTCAAGACACTAGCGCTGATGAGCAGCAGAACAAGGTTTGGTGTGAGTTATGATGGGCACTCTAAGAGATGGGCAGACTCCTTTCTTTTGTACACAATGACTCACTGTGAAACTATAAATGGCAGGTCCCTGCACCCCTGGCAGAAGTCAGTAATCTTCCTAACCTTTCAAAATCAGGTTTCTTTTCTCCCATCTGTTGTATCCTATTTCACCAATGCATTTAAATAAACTGATTAAAAGTATGCTTCTTGGAAACTGATGATCTCTTCCTTTTTTTCCCCCAGTCTCTGTAGAATCTAGGTGTTCTCAAATAAAATATGTGTACATTATTTATATGTGTCACAGCTGTACCATAAAGTTAAGCTGAGCGTACACCCTAGCTAATCAGTCCCTTGACATTAAAAACTGTCAAACACTCCGTGCAGCAGTGAATAGTAGGAAGTGCTTGCTAAAGTAATCAGGCTTAATGCAATTAGTGACAAAAATGTGAATCGCAGTTCACACTCTGTCTCATGAAGATGGCCACCAAACAAAAGCTTAGAAAAATGAATAAATTTTTCTGTTCAACTTCCTCTAAGATACAACCTCTAGCTCTTAGGATCTCTGAGAAAGGACTACGTGGAAAACTCCTGTCTTACTATCAATGCCACTAAAAAGATTTTGCCCTTAAGTGTAGATTAAACATTAGAATAAACAGCCCAAATAAATAGACTATTATGTTTTTTTGTTGTTGGTGGTTTTAGATTTTTTTGTTTGTTTGTTTTTGTTGTTGTTTTACTTGGTTTGGTTTGGTTTCCTTTGGTTTTTGAAATAGGGTTTCTCTGGGTAACAGCTCTGACTGTCCTCGAACTTGATTTGTAAACCAGGCTGGTCTCGAACCCAGCTATCCTCCAGACTCTGCCTCCCGAGTGCTGGAATTGCAACCGTGCACCACCAGCCGCCAGCATAATAGACTAATGTGTTTAAGGCATTTTTCTGTTTTTCAAGATTCAACTCTTCAGGTAGGCATTTTTCCCCTGAGGACTCACTTGCTTTATGGTGAATTAACAGGGACTCTGAAGAAGATGATAAGACACAAACCAGTGTAGTATTGAGACCAAGGCAGGCCAGGAAGAAACAATGGTTAACAGTACAGGCTGTCCATATAATCTTCAAAAAGTCCAATTTATTTGGGCTTCATTTTTTTTTTTTTTTTTTTTTTTTGGGTTTTTCGAGACAGGGTTTCTCTGTGTAGCTTTGCGCCTTTCCTGGAACTCACTTGGTAGCCCAGGCTGGCCTCGAACTCACAGAGATCCGCCTGGCTCTGCCTCCCGAGTGCTGGGATTAAAGGCGTGCGCCACCACCGCCCGGCTTCATTTTTTTTAAAGACCTAAAGTTTTCATTTTATTTCATCTGTGTGGGTATATTACCCAAGGTATGTCTATGCACCATGTGTATGCCTATAGCCCACAGACACCAGAAGAAAGTACAGGATCCCTTGGAATCAGGGTTACAAATGAGTGTGAGCTGTCATGTGAGTGCTAGCAATTGAACCCAGCTCCTCTACAAAAGTAGCCTGTGCTCTTAACTAATGAGCTATCTTTCTGGACCCCAGGCTTCATTTTTTTAAAGTTATTAAATGAACAGCATGGTTTAGGGTCACTCAAAATTCTTTTAACTCTAGATAGCATGACTTTGATGCTGTAAGGGCACCCACAGGGAAGTGGACTTCAGGCAAAGGAAAATTCCACAGAAGGAAGCAGGAAGAAGATGGTGTTCTGGGGACAAAGAAGTTGTGATGACAAGTCAAGTAGGTAGAAGTACTGGGCACACATGGTCCCCACAACAGGATAGTCCAGAGATAGAGCCTAAATTCCGTTGAAGAGGACAGTGGTCTGCAAGGAGTGCAGTGTTGCTTGGGGGCATCTCGGAGGGCTTCAAATGCCACTTTTTGTACTTGGGAAAGTTATAGAATGCAATCTTTATTTTATCAGGTTTATTTGAAACTTAATAGAGATTGGCTCTGTTCATGGGTGATCTCGAGAGTCGATGAAATTTTTTGAGACATATTTCACTAAGAATAAACACTGGAGCACTCAACCGACACAGAAGAGCACCTCAAGAAGAGATGTTATTGCTCAGTTCATTCTTATATTCCAAGCAAGCTTACCTTCGTATTGCACAATATGACACCATAAATCTTCCCACAAACATAGTCTATCTTCCCAGGATTCTCTTTCTCAAGCCATTCTGCATGCCTGGATGATGTTAGTTATTTCTGATTTTCCTAAAGTAACAGTCATGTCTGTTTGCTAAATTGGATGTGGTGTTATATGCTTCTTCCTCTCTGGCCCGACAGAAAATTATTGTTTTGTTTGATTTTCCATTACTTGCAGGTACTCTAACTAAAATAGGTTATAGAAAGGAGTGGAGGAAATGGGTAAGATCCCCAGATCTAGTTCCTAACTTTCTTTAAAATGTTCTTGTAGTTTGCAGAGGTCTCAAGAGAACTCTCTTATAGGTGAATGCTGATGTAGGTAGAATCAATTAGCTGGTCTTGTTTCATATGCATGTTTGAGTTTTTGCAGTTCTTGCAACATTCTGAAAATGTAACTGTCTGAGTTTTGCTAGAATTGATTCGCGATTCAATGAGGTTGTCCTGATTAAGATTCTTGAACAATAGGCTGTTCCTGTTGTATAAGGGTGCTCATCCCTAATGTAAACAGGCAACGGTCTGCACAATATGCTGTTGTTTGCTTTTTGCTGGGATAATAGTCATTGGCCAGGTCTTGGAAGGCTTTTGGCAGGCCTAGATGTGCACAGAGTGGGACATCCTTAGGAGCAGCAGCCCATCCCATGCCATTTCCTCAGTTCAAAAATGGATTATTTTTCTCCAGCTTCTTTTCATCTGTTCTGCCCCATCTAATTTTAAATCACCCTTTGGAAATGTGGTGGTGTCCCGGATTAAGCTTCTAAACACATCTCAATTCACAGGATCTCTCTAGCTACCTTCCAATTGGCTGTTCTAGAAGGATTGAGGCTGTGGCTAAATACTGTACAAAGTCTATTCTGGAGGTCTGGGGGCAGAATTCCCTGTATGTAGATCAACAGAAAACAAGAGAATGGACAGCAGGGTCCAATCATCTCCTATGCTGCAGAGGCCTTGTGCAAGCTGACAGGCTCTGGCCATGAGTGAAACTCTTCCTCCAACTCCATCACATCCCAGTTCCCTACTCCACAAGGATGACTTGTTTCTGGCTTAATCTGCTCTGGCTTCTGAAGTTTGGGCTTCTGCCTCACCTACTCATTCCCAATTTCTACCCACTTTGTCTTGTGAACAACCGTCTTCTGTGCTTGTCTGTTCTCAACCCCAGATCCCCACTCCTATCATTCTCTTCTCTCCATTCTCCCAGCAATGATGGGTGGGTCTGACCACACTGGTGCACTGAACGCATTCCTCAGACACATGGGATTCAGAGTGTGTCCTTCATGTAAAGCTTGAGAAAAATAAGAAGAGCCGACATTGGTTCAGTTTGCCATGGGATACAAAACTTGAAAGCTATATTGATTTCATGTCTGCTTAATATCAGTTACTTGTGTCAAATACTTATGCTTACTAACTATATTTGCAATGCTGAATTTACAGAAAGTTCAAATTAAAGTGAGTACCTATGAGCTCCTTAGGTCTAAGGAAAAGAAGGATTTTGAATGCAGATTTTCCCCCCTTAGGCTATTTAATGTAAGAAAACCATTGCTGAATTGCATGTTTCAATTCTTAATGAAATAAAAATCCAATTAGTTCTTTGGTAAACATGCAAATAACTTAAAGAAATATTTATATATTTGTGGGCCATCTAAATAATTGAACACTGAGGTCAGACATACTAGCCTTGGAGGACTCGCATCCTACCTCAGTAAGCAGATAATCAACAATCTATCCCAGGCTCCCTGTGTCCTATATAATTCAAGTAAACGGAAAACCTACTAAATATGTTCATCTCAAAACCGCATCATCATTAGCAGGCTTTGTGTAAGAATTGCGGTCACCCTTGATTTCATTGTTACCGTGACGAACTTCTAAGTAGACTCAGAACTTGACGAAAAGAAAGGGAGCCATTTAGACATTAAGTCACAACTCTGTGTGGTAGGAACTGTTCAAAGGGATGTAGAAGGTTGGTATGAAACATGATGTTGAAGTGTCAGAAGGGTTTGAAGATAAACTCAGAGGACTCACTTATTAGCATCCCTATGCCTGTTTCCCATACCTCCTTCTGCTTGTAACAGATGCTTAAGTGTGATACCCTAATATCTCAGAGTTGCTCTGATCTTTCTAAACTCACACACCAAAAGTCATTCTAGTCTTCAAGACAGTTTCTTCACCAAGCTGCATGGCACTCGATGTTTCACTAGCCTCTATTTTAAATAAGCGTCAGCCTCAAGCAGGGTGACCAGTTCCTCAAGGTGCACCTAGAACTGTCCACATTTACCGACCCTAGGAAAGTTTTCAGTCCTCCCAAGTCAAGACAGTTCGTTCTCCTAGCTTTGAGCTAGCACCGGTTCCCACAATTAAGTGGCCAACTGCTTTTCATTTGAATCCATAGAGTCCTTGGTTCTGTCTCATAATACTGATTATTTCCCACTTCAAATTGTGCTCCTGTTCATTTCTCTCTCAGAACATAAATAATCTGGGGGGGGGTCTTAATTAATATATCGTCTGCATTTGAAGTTTCAAATGAATGACTCTCTGCAAGAACACAAAGCTTGTAAGATAAAAAAATCTTATCTTCAGATAATATAAAGCCTCTTGCTGGGAGGGAAGGAAACTGTAGCTAAATCATACAGTTTTTAAGTACCTGTGTTATGAGAATGTTCTGGAGGAAGGACCATGTCCAATCCAATGGCAAACATGGTTATTTCTAGTTGTGAGTAGAACAGGAATCAGTGTGAAGAGGAAGGGATTTAAGTTGGACTGCAGTAGATTTGGGCCAGAGAATGGTATTGAGGATTTCTGCTTTCTCATTCCATGGCCGCTCTGTTTCTGAATTACCCTGTTATATTTGTCAAATTAAAATGAACACACAACATCATTAGTAACTACAACCACCCCCATTAAAAAACTATCCTAGCTTCAAACTCAGTATGAAAACCAAATGAGCTAGGTCTTCAAAGAGTCCCCGAGAAATGCCACAGAGCTTTCCTAATTAAAATCAGAACCTAATTTTCAAATGATCTCTTAGCTATGCAGCTTGAACTAAAATAAATCTGGAGTACCTGGAATGAACATAGCAGGAAGAGAGAGAAGCCATCTCTTGCTGTGGGGCTTTAGCTTGGAAATCTCCACCGAGGTAGAGATGAGATCAGAGAGCAAAACTATGCGGGGGGGCGGGGGGAGGCAAATCATTTTGCATACAAAGTGATCAAACCACTTTAATTTTCGATGTAAAATGTTTTTCTTTCCAGTGACTCAAGGAGGTGGAGGGTGATAGCTTCTTACACGATGGATTATAAATTTGCAGTCATCTTTTGCAGTTGAGGAGTAATTAAACATTTGTAAGATGACAGTTTTCAAATGAATGTCTGACCAGACTCTCCTTTGGAAATAATGATGTGATTTGTTTGGCTGCAAGCAACAACAAAGGTAGTAGAGCTGCCGCTCCTTGCTCCTGCTCCAAGCACAGACCTGGGCTGGTTGCTGCAAATGTGCCTCTCCTGGAGCTTGTTTCTCCTTGGGACCCTCTGCTAACCAATCATCCCTTGTGATAACCTGATACCAATATCCAGATACTGCTGTATTTCCACCCCCAGCTCTTAAGTAGGCTTTGTTGTGAGTTACAGCATCATTGGAGATGGGAAACCGAAAAGAGTGCCCTAGCAGGAACTCGATGTGGCTTTCATGTGACACCTTATTTTAGGAAAACTAACTGGTGGGAAACTTTCACAAGATGCCTGTAATAGAAGTTTGACTCCTCTAGTGCTTTGGACAGAGTAGCTAAGTGGTCCCCAACCCCCCCTTTCATTTTTGTATTTTACATGTATTGTAGAGAGTAGGATTAAGATGTGGTCATAGGTGTACTTAAGCTAGGATTCAGTTTTTCTGGGTTCCAGCAGTGGTATAAAAGGTTAAAAGGGAATAATGGGACAGGAAGGGTTAAATTGGGTGGAGGAGGGAAAATACAGAGGAATAAATAACATTAAAAAACTTTCAAAAATCTGGAAACTTAACTACTTCCACATATATGTACTTAACTACTTCCATATATCTATAATGTTGCATACACATATACATACAGATAGATGATAGATAGATAGATAGATAGATAAATAGATAGATAGATAGATAGATAGATAGATAGATAGATAGATAGATAGATACACAGATAGATAAATTGATAGGTAGATAATGGAATTACCCAATAATGGAGTAACAATCCCCTTGTGAGACACAATAGACTAACAAATAAAATACCAAAACCCAGAAAGGGATTATCTCTTTTGGAGTTGTTGGTCATTGAAGTCCTATAGACCTCCAAATATTACAGGCTATTGCCAATGTTATTGATTACCCTTCAGAGCTCAACAATAGGACACTATTTCCAAAGACACACCATACCTGAGTCATAGAATACGGAGAAATCAAACTGGTACTGACCTGGAAGCTTCCTCCCTACTGGTAGCTTTCAATGTGCTGGAAGGTGCTATGGATCTAGAGGAGAAAAGTAATCATCAGTCTTACCCGATTGTGAACTCTGTGAGCTACAATAATGAATGGACTGGCAATATAAACCCACTAGTGCAGTAGCAACATGAACATCAACCACTGTCTGACTGGACTTAAGTACCACTTCACAGGACAAGACCCATACCTGACACCATCATTGGACCAAGAACCATGGCTAAACAGGCCATAGGCCCTTTGCGAGAACCTATTACTGTTATTTGGCTAAGGGACATATTTAAGTTGACTCCTAATGACTTATCATTACATCCGTAGATTAACGCATCTCTCAACTGTCATCAGAGAAGCTTCTATTTACAGTAGTGGTTAACACAGTGACCCACAACTAGTCAAAATGAAGAGAATAAGAGACTGTGAAATGCTCAGCTCTAAATGGGACATCTGTATCACACGCCCTCCTCTCAAGTGTCAGGGATCACTGGAGAAGGGGCACAAAAAAATGAAAGAGAGAGGTGGTAGATGACAATAAGGAAACTGTCTTTCACACACCTGAGGGCACCTACCCATGAACTCAGAATGGTTTTTGACAGCATACACAAGATCCATGCAAGCTCAATATGGACCAAATCCTAGCATGAAAAGGGAGGCGGACTCAAAGTTCCACCCTTAACTAAGAAGCTACTGGCAAGTGATAGATAGCTACTGGGAGAGACTGAGTCATTATTCTTTTAAGAGTGGGTCCTATTAAGTTAACAGATAAGGCTACAAGAGTGAAAAAAAGTGAAATCTGCATGTATGGCTGTGAAGCAATCAATTAGGACTTGCAAGAAGAATTAGGCTCAGGAAGATGGACAGTGAGTTCGAATACTCACACTTCTTGATTTTCAGTTGTTTTGTTTTGTTTTTCATAGACGGGAAAATATTGACAAATGTATTGTCTTAAATGTCAATTCCCAAAGATAACAAAGGAAGATCCTTCTCTGTCATGCACAGAAATGGTTTGCTGTTTATTCTGCATGCAGGAAGTAGTCACTAAATCATTTTAGTTGCTGATTTATTAGAAACATGACTCCAGTTTAGTGTGAAGACTTGCATGTAGTGACAAAGGAGAAAGTTGGAGAAGCTGGCAGCCCCTTGCAATATTCCACTGAGAACTAAGGGTTTGAATCACCTCATGACAGTAATAATGATGAAGAGAAAAGACTCCGTACATAGTATATTTACTAACAAGATGGGGATACTGAATGAGGAGGTGATCAACTCAGAGTGCACTACCTTATATATTCCTTTAGAGCATCTAGGTAACTGTTGGTCACCAAAGCCTGAGGAGAACTGGCTTGCAGAAACATATGCCTAGAAAAGACTACTCCTCAAGGGATCTGGTCCTGCGTTATCATCATTGATTACTTCTGCTGCAAATCATTTTTATTCAAGAGTGCTATAATCATTTTTATTAATTCTCTTTTATTTTAAGACAGCTAGATTGCACAGCATCATCAGCAAACCTGGAGGTAACACCCTGTAGTCATGGTTCAACCAACTCACCTCTTCTCTATTACATGGGCTTTACTGGAGCGAGTACAGTAAAGCTTCACTTAATTAAAAGGAAGAAAACAAGTTGTAGTGGCAGAGTTTGAACAGCTCCGATGCTCAGTGAAATAGAAATAGCATCCCTTCATCCCTGGACTGGTCAGAATAGTGTAAAAAAACAACACTAAGATTGTGCCTCTGAACATGCAAAGAGTAAGCTACTAAGTAGATAGATACATCCACAATGGCTTAGAGAAGTCAAATGGGTAGAATGCATTTTAGCCAGTGCTTTCTGCCAAGACCTGTGGCCCAGGGTTTATACATATGGTTGTATCAACGCTGTTCCACTAAATATTTATTTAACCCTTCTGATAGTGCCATTGATTTGGTTGATTTACCTAAAAGAAAAACATTACTCAGGGAGATGAGAAAATTTGCCCTGATCTTACAGCTAATGAGTTCATGGAGCCAGGGTTGGAACCCAACCAAGAATGACTGCACATTCCATACCGTAAGCATTGGGTGCATGCCTCAGCATAGGCAAACCGGGCTTTGAAACCGAGTTTCTATTACTTCTGTGATTCTTGATCCCACTGTGGACTCCCATCACTGATTCCTTATAGTGAATATCAGAGACAGGACACCAACATGCAGGGATTATGAATCTGGCCTGATTAAATCTTGCCCAAGAATATATATTGTGTAACTTCTGCAACAACTGAGGGCCCCTCAGGAAATATTCTGCCTCCATCCTTACTGACTGAACAACCTGTAGTCTAGAAATTGATTATACCTGGGGCCTCATTTGAGCCCATCATGGTACCGTTATGCAGTAGATACTTCTGTGCTTCAGAGAACACCTTCCTCCAGGGCCAAAGCCATGAGGTTATGGGACCTAATTGTTCATGTGATAACCTTGAGCATGATAATAGTAAGAATAACAGAGTCCTAGTCTTTGGTGAATACTAGTAATAATGAGTAGTAGGGGCTTATCATTTGCCAGCATCCACTGTGACTACTGCTGGATTGGGTACTGTTGGTAACCTCTATTATTTACTTGATTACAAGATGATTAAAATTCAGAACTGCCTGAAAAAAATTCCATCATGGGCCAAACCAAAAAAAAAAAATCGCCCAATTCTTCCAAGTAACCTTGCAATTACTTAAAGAATTAAAAACCTGACAGGCCCGTGGGATGCAATTTCAATATTCTCTATCTACAAATAGGGCCCTATAAGCAATAACACAAATAACAGTGAGATGGGGTGGGTGCTTATGTATTCATTCTAGTCAAAAGCCAAGAGAATTTTTCTCTTATTTCACTTGCAGGTTTTTCCACCAATCTAGTTCTTTACATTTGCTTTACAGTATGTGTGTGTGTGTGTGTGTGTGTGTGTGTGTGTGTGTGTATTTGTGAGCACTTGGATACCAGAGCATATGTGTGGAGGTCAGGGGATAACTTTCAGGAGTACCTAGTTTCCTTCTTTCTATTATCGGTGTTCTGGGGGTAGAACTCAGGAGGTGACACTTGGTAGCAAGTGCCTTTGCCTACCAAGCCACCTAGACAGTCCCACACTAGTGCTTAGCATACATTTCTGGCCCCTACCTCCAGGAACAAGTCCTAGTTGGCTAGAACCATAATACCATCATCCCAGAAGGGCAGGAAGGGGAAAAGGGAAAGGCTTGAGGAATGGTGACAGTGTGCATAGGGTGTCTTTGCTTTATATAGACAGGGTAGGAGAATTTGGTGGTAGGAACAGCTCTTCTGGGTCATTGCTTCCTGGAAGACATCTGACTTTCTGCCTTTTCCATCCAATTACAAAGCCAGATCAGCAAGACATTTTCTAGTGAGGGTTGTTGCTCAGACAAATGCGAGGAAACAGGCAGTGGAGGTCTATGAAGAGCAGGCAAGAGGTCAAGGGAGCCAGAGTCTGTCTGGGCAGTCTGGGCCAGCTGCCATCCTCAAACAGGAAGAGTGTCTCCCCAACAGGCAGTTTATGAGCCTGCTAATTGCCCATTTCTATATATATATCCGGCTTACACAAGGGCAACTTTGTCCAAAGAGAAACCCAAAGAGCTGAAGATGGATTTAGGAAGGCACAAGAGAGATCTATAACAGTAGATGAATAAATAAAGACATTAACTTTTAATGTAAATAGGACCGAAGCGTTCTTATTATCCGATTTCTTGAAGATGTAAGAGGAAATTCCTTCTGCCAGTCTGAACAACTTTAAAGTGTACTTGAGAACACTTGGTAAGAAGTAAAGGGACCCAAGTACCCAGTAATATCTGCTTACAGGTGCCAAGGGTAACCCCTGAGTACTCACAACACTGGAGTGGCATGCTGCTGCTCACAAAGCTGTTCGCCTAAGAAGAAATGAGAGAAAGTTGGTGGCAGGCAAACTGTGGACTTTGCTCCCTCTGTCCATCCATTCCATCTGTCAGGACAGACAGACTTCCCTGTGTGGAGGATGCTTGTGGTGTTTTCTGAGGTTGGGGATAGACTAATACCGTCAAAGACTTCAAAGTGGGAATAAAGGTACTGAGAGGCAAGGCCTTTGGTACATTGATCAGTGCCCAGAGAAAAACCTCAGTACTCCTAATAACTGAACTAAGCTGTGTCTGAGAAATCTCCTGGTTAGTAGCAATTGCTCTTAAAACCGTGCCCAATTGCTTGGTACTTGCAGAGAAGCAATACTAACAATGGGTGCATTTTTGAGCATTAACTCTTTTGTGGGAAATGAGCCAATGATGGTAAAACTGCACCTGTTTTCTAAGGAAGGTGTTTAAGCTCAGAGGACCTTTTAATATCCTACCAAAGACCTATAGCTGACAAGTGACTGAACCACCATCCTATGCAATTTAACTGGAAGTCCTTTCTTTCTAGCACTCTAGCTCTTTTATATGTCAAGACCAGATTTAGTTTTTGGTAAAAGTCATTTGTTTTGTTTTGTTTTGTTTTGTACTAGAATACTTAACTACCTTCAGAGTGTTCTATTGAATGAATTCCAAGTCCCTTAGCTCAGATTTGGAGCTAAGTGGCCTCTGGTTCTGTACTTACGGTCTGTCAATGCTTTAACACACCCTCCACATCAACTAAACAAAGCTCCTTGTCATGTCTGAAAACTTGGTTAATTTCCCTGCATCCATATTAATTAAAAAGGTTGTTGTTCCTGATTAAAAGTGGGAGGCAGAACCGAGGGAGAAGATGACAGAGTTGATTCTGTGCATCCAAGGCTGAGTGATTTGGTGTCAGGGCCATCAAACCAAGAAAGCAGTGAGGATGTTGCAAAAAGGTAAGCACTGCTTTGATGCCTCATTTCAGAGGCATTAGCACTTGTGGAATATCCTGAAGTGGTTCTCAACCTCTTAATGCTGCAACCCTTTAGTACAGTTCCTCACGTTGTGATGACCGCAACCATGAAATTATTGTGCAGCTACTTTATAGCTGTAATCTTACTACTGGTATGAGTCATAATGTAAATATCTAATATGTGGGGTATCTGATATGTGAGCCCCAAAGGGGGTCATGACTCACAGGTTGAGAACCAGTATTCTAGAAGAAAGGATCCTGGTCTCCTACTAGAAATGGACCAGCGTTCAGAAGGTTGTCACCAAGAACATACAGTAAGCCATGAGTACCTGCATAGGTTTGGCCCAGTAGCTTAAAGTTGTGTGATTGGGGGAGGGGTAAAATGGAAAAGAAATGGACTGATGAGCTTCAGCCTTAAACAGGAAGTCTGTAACACACACACACACACACACACACACACACACACACACACAGTCCAGGGAGCATTGTAAAAGAGAAGAGAATTAAGAGCTGGTGGATGGGCAAAAGTACTATAAAACAATGCCATCCAGGAAGGACATTGCTGCTGTCATCCTGCCCGAGATCTGGCCCAACAGCTTTCCACAGAGAGGTGCCCTGAGGCCTTATTCCTTCCTGAGGATCTGAGGACTGTTAATAGATGCTGGGGGAGGAGGTGTCATTTTCTCTCATAGTAGAGCTACTTGGGGACTAGGTGCGAAGAAGAAGGGATTCAGGACAGAAAAGGGACACCTGTGTGTGTGTGTGTGTGTGTGTGTATGCGTGTGCGCGCACGCGCGCGTGCGTGCACGCGCACGCACATGAATATTATCACAGTAAATTGCAAGGTGTATAAAACTGTCAAAAATGGAAGAAAATATTAAAAAATTTAATTTAAATTTTAAAAGTTTAAAAAAAATTATTTACAATCCAAATTGTAAAATTACAACCCAAAGGGGGAAAGAATTTTATTGAGTTAGTACTGACAGTCAATTATTAAATTGATTAAATTGTTTTTGTTTTTCTTTTAAGAAAGTGATGGTTGCAGTTACAGATAGGAGTAAAGAAGGTCCTTGGAGGAAGAGAGTGGAATGGGAAAGACAGAGAACCACAAACTGAATTTTCAGGGGACTCAAGGGTGTGTATGGCTAAGTATGGAGGCATATGTGGGGAAAATGGGAGAAAAGGACAACACAACAGCATAGCTTCTTTCCTCTATTTTCTTAGGGAAATTAACACAAGGAAGTAAAGGGACAATTTGGTTCTCCAACAAAGACTCCTTAATTTGTCCTATTATTGGGAGTACTTTTCTTAACTATCGAGGACAGAGGCCCACAGCCCAGAGCACTCCCTGAATCTCGGATCTTGCTTGCCTTCACAATGTGAATTCTGCTGGATGTGTTTTCTAATGAACAAGGATAACAAACCAGGATTCTAGGCACTGAGGATGGAGTAACCAAAGAGATAAGGTCCTTGCCTTGCTGGGGATTGCTTTCTAGGTGATGACATCACCTCGCCAAGGCTATGATAGAGTTAGCTGAGAGTAGCCTGGTGCAGGAAAGAGTTTCCTATCAGGAAGCATCTGCCACTGAGTCCTGTAGGATACAGAGATCATTGTCCAGTCTGTGATATAAAATGGGTTGGAGGTCATTAGGAAAGCATGACCAAATGAAGCGATAATACAAGGCAGATGTAGGACAGGACCTTCAAATATCTTAGTGTGAAGGCAGATGTAGGACAGGACCTTCAAATATCTTAGTGTGACCAGAGTACAGTATGCCAGGCGGGGAGATTAGACAGAGAAGCTGGGCTGTTTGTGCATCATGCTAAGTTTTGATACTATCTGGCAGATGATAAGAAACTCCTGACAGGCTTTATGCTGGGCAATTATATAATACAGATTATGTTTGAGAAATAACTCTCAGGCAAGGGAGAGTGAACGGGAGAATGTGAAAACAGCAACAGCAAATAGCAGTTGGGGAAGCTGCTGCAGCTGTCCAGGCAAGGGATGATAAGGGTTCGAACCAGAGGAGTGATGACAGAGATACAAGGGAGAATATGGATTCCAAAAACACTTTTGGAAACTAAAATGGTTTGAGCTGGTCATGGACTTGGAGGTGCAGGAAGAGAGCAAGGAGCCAGAGAATGTGTGTAGACACCTTTGGTGACAGTTCATTTGTGCACCCCAACAAAGCTTATCTGGGGATCAGAGGAAAAAGCCAGCCACTATATTAAATGTAGCGGTCAGGCAGTGGTAGCTCATGCCATTAATCCTAGCATTCAGGAAGCAGAGATTCATCCAGATCTCTGTGAGTTCAAGGCCACACTGGGAACAGAGCCAGGCATGGTGGCACACACCTTTAATTCCCAGCACTAATTAAACATAGAGGTCCAGATAGGAAGTGATAGAGCTGGGTGGAAAGAGGAAAGTGATGTAGCTGGGCCTAGAGAGGAAGTAAGATGGCAGGGCACAGAAAGGTATATAGGTGTGAGTATACAGGAAGTAGCTTTCTCTTTGGCTGAGGATTTCTTAGCGGCGAGAATGTGGCTGGCTTCTTTCTTCTTTTCTGATCTCTCAGTTTTCACCCCAATATCTGGCTTCAGGTTTTTTGTTTGGTTTTGTTTTTTATTAATAAGACCATTTAGCAATTCATCCTACAGACACCCATCCGTACAGTGTAGATTATAGCTCCAGGCTCTGAGAACCTAGTACTGCAGGAAGGATTGGCCTAAGGGCCACTGAGGTCACTTGGGTTGTATTGAGTTTGAAATCCTTTTCACGTATAACTCAGAGATCCCTGGCAGACATACAGAGATACGAATGGAAACCTGTTGAAATATAGGTTGTGAATACAAGCTCAGGAATGCCAGCATTCCTGGAGACATGTGGTTCTAGGGCAGCCAGACAAAGAGTCAGCAAGGTTGGAAGTAGAAAAGAAGCGGTTGGAAAAGGCCCACATTTGTTTGTGCAGGTTTCATAGAGGTGAGGAGACCACAGCATACCTCTAAAAAGCGCTGAGTTCAGAAATAGAAATGATTAAGATGGTTTTTTCTTTCTTTGCATTCTTTTTTTCATTTCATTTATTGATTTGTTTAGTGTGTGTGTGTGTGTGTGTGTGTGTGTGTGTGTGTGTGTGTATGTGTGTGTTTACTCACATACATTTGTCAAAATGTTTTGGTCAAAGGACCACTTGCAGAAAAGAATTTGTTCTTCTCTTCTGCACTGTGCATTCTGGGGATCAAACTCCAGTCATCATTGTAGACAGCTGATACCTTTACTCCATAAGCCACCTCGATGATGCTGGTCAGTTCTTGTTGCAACTCTCCACCCTACTAAACTTCAGCACTACTGTGGGCTTAGGGACACTCTAGCAAGGTACTGCATGGACATTTGGTGGCACCATGGTTCCTACCACCCTTTCACCAAATTTCTAGGCAACAGAGACATAGGGTTGTTTCACCCATCATCATGGCCTGGGTTTGAGTTTATTGGTGCAAAAGTACCCTTTCTTAAGAGATTTGGGTGGCAATACAGAGATCATAAGAAAGACATAATTGAATGGAGCAGTAAGGGATTGGAGGAAGGCTTTAAAAATGAGACTTTGGGACCAGTTTGGAGGAACAGGAGGCCCCTGGCCAAGGCTGTCTTGTGACAACTGTTGATCGAGATTCGAGGGGAATGTGTGAGAGAAGCCAGCTCTTATTTTTCAACATTGGGAAGCAAACACATTCTTTGTAGTAGTAAAATCCAGACTGGTGCAGCCCTGGCTGCATATGTTAACTTATGAGACCAAGCTATTTCTAGAATTTGGAAAGGGAAGAATTAAACATCCACTTCATGGGAGGTGTAATATAGAAAGCGATGGGTTCCTGTGCATTTCTCTTTATTATTTCTTTGAAACCAACACATCTCATAGGTGAGAATATATGGGATAGATGGTAATTGCCTTTTTGCTGGAGCTACATTTTCATCCTCCTCCCTTTCTCCTCCAATATTAATTATCAAAACTAAAAATAGTTCATTGTGGGCTCTGTGAGCCTCCGGGAGGCTTCTGCAGAAATCTGACATCTGCGCAAGAGGCCTGGCTGAGATGTGTGTTTCTGTAAAGCTGGCTCCTGTTTGTGAATTCCATAAACACTTGCCTAGTGAAGGCTGAAGTGTCTGTCTCTCACAATGGCTGTGAGTGGCAGCCTGTGAGAACACTGTCTTTCTGGGCAGACATGACTCAGTCAGTGCCTTCAGGGAATAGAGAATGCATGGAATATTTATCATCAAGAGATTTAATTACAATAGGAAAATATGGGAACAACAGCATACCTCTGTGGTGTGCAAACAGAATGCTATGGTTTCTCTTTGGGTGTGTATATGTGAACAGATGGCCCTGCCCACTCACCCCATGTGCAGAAAATACTATGTAAAGAGATTTAAAACGTAGAAAAAATCGTGGGTTGTTTGCATTCATTGTCAGGGGAAGCTCAGTTGTTTGGATACTTGAAGAGTCTCCATGTGCCAGTGCAAATTGGGATTATCAACCTTGAGCTTGGCTTTAAGTGTCTTCCTAAAAACACAAGGGCAAGCACTGAGGAAGTTCTTCTTTGCTTTGGAAAGTTTCATTACATCCCATGTGCTTCAATTATCTTTTTGAAATGAATTGCAGTTTGTAGACGAATTTCTAAATGGTCTTATTAAATAAGAAACACAAATACAGGGGTAATAGCCAAAGTGATCAGAGAAATAGTGAAGAGCCATGACTAGCCTTAACTTACCACCACCACTCCATAGCTTCTCAAAAGAGAACTTCTTCCTGTCTAACCTGTGCTTTTATTGCCTTCCTGTTCTGCCTTCTCATTGGCTCTAAGCCCAGCCACATCATTTCTTCATCACTGCCTGTCTATAAAGACCTCCAGGTCTCTATGGTTGGTACTGGGATTAAAGGTGTATGTCACTATGCTTGGCTGTGTCCTTGAACACACAGAAACTCTGTCTGCCATGTGATCAGATTAAGGGCGTGTGCTACTACTACCTGACTTCTGTTCATGGCTTGCTATGTGACCTCTGATATCCAGGTAAACTTTATTTATTAACATACAAATAAAATATCACATTTCAGCACAAATAAAATATCACATTGCCCCTTTTTATTCTAATAAAAAGAAAAAAGTTATAACTAATATAAGAAAAATTATATACAATAAGTACAATAACTATATACAATATATACAAATAATAAATACCTCAACAATGTCTAGTCCATTTGTATTTGACAAACTCAGAGAAAATATTCCATTTATCTATCCTATTTTGGTAAGTCCAAAATGATTCTGATTCACTTTCTATTGCAGGCGTGGAGCCTGGTGCAGTTTTATCCAGTAAAGCGAATGATTAGAGGTCTTGGGGCTGAAATGATCTCAACCCATTCTCAAACTTTAAATGGGTAAGAAACCTGGCTAGCTCAGTTGGTAGAGCATGAAACTCTTAATCTCAGGGTCATGGGTTTGTGCCCCACGTTGGGTGCCAGCAGTTCAATTGTATATAGAGTAGCATGGATATGATGGTCACATTTTCTAAATAAGATATAAACTTTTGACAAGTTGACTTGGTCTCTAAGGAAAGGGAAAAAAAAGATTAGGAGCTGAGATTAACCAGTCTGAGAATATGGATGCTCTTGCAGAAGACTGGAGTTAGGTTCCTAGCACCTGCAGAGTGGTCCACAGGCCCCTGTAATTCCATTTCTAGAGGATTTGATACCCTCTTCTGGCCTCCACAGGCACCAGGCATCCACGTGATTTATATACATACTTACAGACAAAACACTTACACATGTAAAATAAAAATAAGTAAATACAAAAAGATTGTTAGCTTAAAAGATCAGTTCTAGAAGAGGAAAGAAAAAGGAAAAACCCCAAGATGTACGGTTATGTAACTAAATGGCATTAAGTATGGGTGGAACATCAAGCTGAGAGCTTTTTCTAAGTGTGGCCCAAGATGACAACAGTGAAGCAGGCTCTAGGCAGGGATGGGACCCTAGAGGAAACAGAGGTACAGGATATAGGGGAGCAGAAGGAACTGCCTCAACTGCACCCCAAAGAGGCTACTTCACACACTGTTGATCTACCTAAATGATGACCTCATGATCAGTTCCCTGATTCACTTTTCCATCGTTAATTCACTTGAGTACTTTAACATACATACATATTATATACTGACAATTGAAAAAAAAAAAAGGTTTGACTAAAGGTAACTGACTGATTCCCAACCAAGTATAAAAATGTTATATGTTACCTGGAATTATGCATATGCACTTAGCCTTAAACCATTTACCTGTTGGGTAAAAACAACAAGTGAGGTGCTTTTTCACCCTGAATATTTCCCACTTAATGGAATATGCATTGTCCTCTTTGAATTAAAACTGGATTTTAATTCAAATTGCTTCCATGTTGCCATACACCATATTACTAGGTGGCTGACACTTCTTTGTCAGTTGATGCACATAGGAGTTGAAATACATTTTATTTTTAGCCTAGGGAAAAGATAATTTGGAAGATAAATTTGCTCTAATGAAGAACTTCCTGCACTCCACTTCATATTAAGTCAGCAAAGCAAACTCATCATCTCAGACACCAAGACGACTATCTACCTGAAGCTAAAGTGACTTGCATTGGCCTCCCATCCTTCATCCTTTCTCTGTGTGTAAGGACTATCCCAGAATGTCAGAGTAGTGCTCCTTAGAGCACCTTCATCTCTACAACTATCTTATGTTGTAAGATGCTCCAAAGCTCTGCTGAAGGTCATGTCGCCAGAGATCTGTGCACGGTTATTTCAGACGCTTGCTTGGACTAGAGATTCTTGGACTTTTTGTGCCGGGAACATCCTGATTCTGTCTCGTTTTTCAGCTGCTTCTGAGGAGCAGTGGGCGACAGTGGTTCAAGGGAATTCAACACTGAGACTGTGGGCTTCGGTCTCTGCACACTCCCCTTTCCTGAACCTTTCCAGTGGCTTGATCAAGGTTCCTTTTCTCAGTGTTCTGTATCTGGAATCTCTGCAACATTTCATTTGAAGACAAGAAGGAAAGGATTACTCACTTGAAGTTCAAGAACAAAAGAATGGTGCTCTGAGAATAGCAGCACCCCCCACACACACACACACATTGAGAGGGTGCTGGAGTATTCCATGGCTCTGTTTTACCATCAGTGTTTAAAGAACAAAGTAGACCAACAATTGAATGCAACGTAGGGAACTAGAAAAAAAAAACATGTCAAGTTTAAAAGCCTGAGTGACAAAACGATCTGTATGGTAAAAATGCAGATAAATCAAAACCATAGACTCAGAGTGGACATGTGGGGGCTTCCTACAAGTTGATACTTTGCAGTGGGATAAGTGGAGCCCACCACCATCATCAATGAAAGCAAATCTGAACTTGTGGCTTTGGGCTTCATTTATGGATCAGAGACCTGTGATGTGTGTGTGGCTTGGTTTATCTATAATTTATTTATTTAGGAGACAGAGTTTGCTATGTAGCCTTGACCTCCACATCCTCCTGTCCAGCCTCACATGTGTGAAGGGGGAGGTGGCTTATAGGTGTACACCACCATACCTAGCTTTTTAAAAAAAAAAAAAAATGTGCTGAATAGTAGTGACATTGGCCAAAGAACTGGTAAGACATGCTCCCTTAAAGCATGGGGTGGAGCTGAGGGAGTGTGAACAGTACCCAAATAAATGCTAACTTCTATAGAAGAAAGTGATACAAAAGATTGGATTTTGTGTCTATTGGAGCAAAAGAAAAAGAAAGATAAGAAATCACAATCACATAGTAGCTGAACTGCAGAAGAAAGCATATTAAGTGACTCCAATTTCAATTTATGAAAGACAATCAATCAGAGAATTATTTGGACTACATTCAGAGGCAGGCCACTCTCC
This sequence comes from Peromyscus eremicus, assembly GCF_949786415.1. NCBI lineage: Eukaryota > Metazoa > Chordata > Mammalia > Rodentia > Cricetidae > Peromyscus > Peromyscus eremicus. Next base: position 24,339,513 of record NC_081422.1, read on the forward strand.
CTGCACTTCTTTCTGTGGCTTTTCTAAGAAACAAATTATAGTGCAAATGAAATTTTTGGCACACCAAATGTTATGTACCAACTTCTTCTTGATTAATATTACAATGTGTTGATGAAATTTCCTAAGCACTGCTTAGAACTAAAACGAGAACATCTTTTTTCTTAAATGAAATGTGTTGATACTTGTTTTCATGGTGACTGCTACTTGCATATTCAATTTCATGTTCAAAGCGACGGTGTACTGGCAAGCTATTTTGATAGAAATATTGAATAGTTACGTACTCCCATGCTTCAGGTTTCTTTGTATTTCATTTTATTCTTCTTTGTCAGATTTATTGAAAGCCTATCATATCCCAGATAGCGTGAAAGAACTCAGAGTGCAGAGCGTCTGTCCCTTCTTTGGTATTCCAGGAAGATAAATACTGGATCTTGTATCTGCTCATCAAGTACTCCATCACTTGGCCACACTTTAGCAAAGATGATCATTTTTAAGATATCCTAAAAATAATGGTCCAATAGGTGAAAGAAACACACATGACAAAGATTGTAATAATAGGACTAATTATTAGGAAAGCAGTTGGTGCAAAATGAGGATAAGGAAAATAGGCTACAAGTTCCATGTGGGCAAAGACTGGCTTGAGTCTTCTTTTTGCCTGGACAGCATGAAGCCTGCTGCAGCTCAGATAGCATATGCTCCCCAAAGGCCCAAGTGTTAAAAACTTAGTCCCCATTGTGTTGAAGTTGATAGGTAGTAGAAGTATTAAGAGGTAAGTCAAGTGGAAGGGCCTTAAGGAATGGAAGGTGTACCTCTGCAAAGGATCCTGGTCCTTTGTGGTCTTTTGCTTTTTAGTGAAGAGGTGAGCAGTTCTGCTCCCTCACATGCTCCCGCCACTATATGCTGCTTCACCACAAGCCAAGGGAATGGACCATTCCACCATCAAATAGAACTTCTAATGTCTGGAACCCAAACATTGTTTTTCCTTTGAATGTTCTGTCTCAGGTCTTTGTCACAGTGACAGAAAGATGGCTGACATGATACCCTAACACCTAATACCTTGGTTTTGAGAAATAATCATTTGCTAAATGAGAAAGTCGGTGGAATTGTGAAGGAGATGAGAGATGAGAGTTATTGCAGCCAGCTACAGGGAGGAGCAAACCTTTGAGCACAGTCTAGAAAGAAACAGAAAAGAGTGAAGCGATACAGTGAAAGGTTATGCCAACTGATGCCTGAGCAGCCTTTAGAGAAAGCTTGGGCTAAATAACTGGAATAAAATTATGAAACACTGAGATGCATATACATAATATATTCAAATAATGCATATATGTAAACGTTATTTGTCTTGGATTTGGGTTATTTTTCTAGGTTTCCTCCAAATATTTTGCATCCTACATAATGAAACCCAAAAGTTCTGCAGCCATAAAGCCATCAGTTCTATGGGGCTGAGTGTGGCCGGGTCCTGCCTTGAAGGCTCCCTGTTCACAGCCTTGCCTCTCCCTGTTGTTACTGCATTCCGTGTGTCCCTTGTGCTTTCAGACCTTGCTGCTAATCATTTGGCAGTGATTATCAGTGCTCGACACAAAACCTTTTAGGAGCCCAGAGCTCTGATTGGAATCTGATCTTCCCTTTTCTTTGTCTTGGCTCTGGTCGGGTTTGGGCCTGTGCCAAAGCTTGTTAGCAGGAGGGAATCAGGATAAGAGGCCAGCAGGAGTTCTTGAATCATCACAGGGCAAGCAGGTGTAAGTCAACCACATGTTAGATGCTGGGAGAAGTAGGTTAAATATAGTCTCTTCTAGATGCCTTTGTGTTATCTTCTTTCATCCCAGCTTTATCCATATTCAACAATGGGAAAATGTGCCTCCATTATTTAATATCTTTGCATATGGCATGTTATGAAAAGGAATGGTAATAATAAGTTGAACTCAAGCTGCTTTGAAACTAGGGTAGCTGAGAAAGTTACTAGGAGTATGGAGAGAATTACAGTTTAGACTTTACAGACTAAGTGGCATTTTGGTTCTTTCTTTTCCTTTGGTTTTATATATTATCAATCTCTGACTAGATGTGTCTAGTTCTATATTTAGACAAAAAGAGAGTGCCTCCATACTACAAGCTGGCTTTATAAACTCTGTAGTACTGAGAAGAGAGAGGGAGAAAGCCAGGGGGTTGATACATCTGTTGGAAGGAGGTACACTGTAGTTAGCGGTATGAGGAAAACTCAGCTCTTCTGCCTAGAGGAAGGATTGCAGCCTCAAGAATCCTCTTAAGTCATCTAGTCCATTTGCAGCCTAGCTATTTCAGTAGAAAGCCAGCTCCTGGGAATTCACTTTGCTATCCTTTAAAACCAAAGGTCATTTTCACTGCCTCTAGGAAAGACAGATCTGATGCTTAGGAGTTCATATTAGAGGAGGTAGTTACCCAAAGATGAGCAGCCCTGCTGGGCCTAGGCAACATGTCTACTGATCCCAGAAGGAAGATTTGTTCTGTCTCACCTCCTACATATGATATCCCTAAGCCCAGTTCACAGCTTTCCCCGAACACCATGTAACCCTGATGAAAAAGGTCTGGAGAGCTTCTGACTTTGGCCCCTGAGGGCTGTGGAAGCCAGTGGATCTGGAAAGTTACTGAGTGCCTTTGTACTTATTTCATTATGCTGCTTTGCTTTCTGAATTAAAGACAAAAATAAAGAGATGTTTGCTGTCATAAAAAAGTTATTTTTTTTAAAAACCAAAATCTATAGAATTCCAATTGACAAGTTTTCTTTAAAAAAGAAACAGACAAAAGGAGAAAGAAAGAGACAGACAGACATGTATCTAATCATACAATCTGATCTCCAGCATTCTCCCAATTGATGCTTCATCTAGGCTGCATCATTACCATCAGCAGCAGCAGCATGAAAATTTATTGATTACATAATGGTGTCATGCACTATTTCATACAACCCTCTCTAAACACAGTTGTACCAGTAATGATGTCAAACATAGGAAAATGCATTCTGCGACAAGTTGAATTGCTCAATTGTCACATAGTTAACAAATATCCTAGTCAGTTTTCCTGATCACACTGATTTAAAGTCTACTTTTCTCAACTCTACAAATGTACCAAGCACTCTTTGAAAATTTCCCTGAAGTCAATAGAGGGCAAATATCTGTTTGGAAATTTAAACATATGCTGTCCATGTGTCTTGGTCTGTTTTGTGCTCTCGTGACACAATTTATACTGAATGGAGATTTATTTGGCACATGGCACCGTGACTGGAAAGGGCATGATCCAGGGACCATGTCTGATGAAGACCTTGCTATACCATAGCATGGGAGATGTTAGAAGATAGGTAAGATAATAAAAGACCTTATTCATAGCCATGTGTCCTTCTAGTCTTTTAGAGTGAATACTAATCCATGTCTGAGTATGGAATCTTTATGGTTTAAACACTTCCCCCCTAGGGCCCATCTGCCACTTCAGCTGCATTTGGTGATGAAATTTCCTATTCCCAGTCTTTAGAGGACATGCATTCAAACCATGCACCATTGCTTTTAGTGGATCCATATTTCATTATCACCAGAGAGAAATAGCATAAGCACAGGTAAGAAAGACACAGTGAAGAGAGCAATCCAATTCAAAATGTCTGTGGCTAACGCCTCTGCTCTGTCCTATTGATGCCCAAAGCCCAAGTACTGGTGTTAATTTCCTTCCAGACCTTTAAATGTCATGGAAGGAAATGTGTTTTATTCTGGGTGTACAGGTGCTAGTTCTTGGAGACTATCAAATAAGTGCATGCTCCATCTCCCCCAAATTCCTTTACCTTTTCAGCTCTGTACTTGATTGTCTGTGGGCAGCTCCCAGAGCTGAATTAGGTTTCAAAATCTAAAGAGTCTTTACTGATAGAATCTTGCAATTCAGCGAATTGAGGGAAAGAGAAGCAGGAGCAGAAAATGGGCCATGGACCATAGTATAGACAGGTGTTAAAGAGAACCGTCTGTCTGCTAATAACTTCTCACAGAGATTTTCATACATTAGGACAGAGGCACACTCCCTAGGTGAAGCTGGGCCCATTCCATTCCACTCCCCCTCCCCCTTTTTTGGTAGAGATTTTTTTATTGCTTGCCTAGCCTGTGGTATTTTTTAATTAATGTTTTAAAGCACTCCTCGCCTTGGATCACACTCTCAATATGTGTTTTCCCTTCCTCCTCCATCTCCTCCTCCAGTTTCCTGAAATGATCCCTCTTTCCCAGCACCCCTACAAAATGCACAAATTTCAAATGGAAGCCATTTCCTTTTTTTTTTAGCCGGGCGGTGGTGGCACACGCCTTTAATCCCAGCACTCGGGAGGCAGAGCCAGGCGGATCTCTGTGAGTTCGAGGCCAGCCTGGTCTCCAAAGCGAGTTCCAGGAAAGGCGCAAAGCTACACAGAGAAACCCTGTCTCGAAAAAAACAAAAAAACAAAAAAAAAACAAAAAAAAAAAAAAATGGAAGCCATTTCCACAAGCAGCAACTGTCCTTCAGGTCAGACAAAACACTGGCTTTATTTATAGAAAATCATAGTTTCCCATGCAGGCAAAAAATTTACTTTGACAATTTCAAAGAGTTTAAGAACATGTTACCTTAATTTTTATATTCTGTGTAGGAATTTTTTAATAGAACAGCAGCTTTGAACCAGAGGCTAGAGAATCTGGTAGACAAATACCATGCAGTGTCCTGGCAGGCCATTAACAAGCACCAAGGACTTGGGTTTCAGCTGTAGAGTGAGTGAACGTACTGAGATAAACTGAAAAATGGATTTATTCTCTTTTTAAATATACTTATGATTGGCCTCGTGAGAGTTGCGCACTACTCTAATCATAGCTATGGAAGGATAAAAGATATGGACCTGTTCTCAAGGAATAAGCAGACAATTGGAAAAATATGATATATTAGTTGTGATTGAACTGTGTGTAAAGGGCATAGTGTGGAGTTATTAGAAGTTTCTTAGAGAGAGAGAGAGAGAGAGAGAGAGAGAGAGAGAGAGAGAGAGAGAGAGAGAGAGAGAGGGAGAGAGAGAGTCAGGATTTATTGTGATAGGATTGATTCAGCAGCAGCAGAACTGCAGAACTAATGTTTGATATCCCTGATCACCCTGTGACATAGCAGATTCTCATTTCTTTCTTGAAGCTCTATGATGAACATCTCAAACGAAGCCCCATGAAGACAGAACATGCGTTATTACTCTCCCACTTTGACCGACAGAATCCCAGAGCCAAACTATCTCATTCCTTCAACACTTAGACAGGTTTTTTGTTTTTTTTTTTTTCTGTTCCTGGCATCTACGGTCTCTCTATAGCTTCTGCTCATTAAGCTTTCTGACGTGATTATCTTACTTGTGATTTAACAAACAACTTCTCTGAATTAGAAAGAGATGGTGGGCTGGTGAGATGGGAGGTGAAAAGGCTTCTGGAAGGCTGGTGCCCTGAGTTTGACCCGGGATCTCACAGTGGGAGGGGGGATCCAAGTCAGTCTTCTGACCTCCATATATGTACCATGTCACAAGACATACACACACACACACACACACACACACACACACACACACACACACTGACACACACATAAAGACACTCACATATACACATGTACATACAGACATATACATGACTACATGCACAGACATGTGCACAAACATGTAAACACAGCTACACACAGAGTAATAACAACAAATAAAAAGAAATTTGCAATAGTGAAAATCCTTACAAAAGATGTTTTAGGGGCTGGGGAGACAGCTCAGTTGTACTGCTCTTGAAGAGGACTGGGGTTTGTGTCTAGCACCCAAGTTGGATAGCTCACTACTGCCGATAACTCCAGCTCCAGAGGATCCGACTCCCTCTTCTGGACTCCGTGGGCACCTTACTCCCATATGCATCCACTGACACACATATACAAACAGTTAAGAAACAAAAGGAAAACATTTAAAAAGTTTCATATAAAGTAACTGTAATTTTAAACTATGAAAGCATCCCTCTCAATATATTTCTAAATATATACGTACCATTACTCACGTATTTTATTCTTAAAGCCATTATTGTATTTCTTCTCAATCTTTTTTTCATGGGGATTTTAAGGAATTTAATAATTGTGTTAGTCATATTTTTGTCATTGTGACAAAAGTTTCTGAGAACATTTACTTAAAATGTTCCTCATAGTTCCGGAGGTTTCAATGTGTGGTCACTTGTGCTGGTTGTTTTTAGGCTTCTGGTGAGACAGTACACCAGTGCAGAAACGTGGCCAAGCAAAGCTTCTTGGAAAAAAAGAGGGAATGGGAGGAAGGGACTGAGGACACACTTACCATGACCTGTGTCCTCCAAGCCTGGCCTGCTGAAATTTCCACCATTTCCCCAAAAGAATCCATGAATGTACTCAACCAGCCGTGATGTCCGATCCTTCTCCATCCGTCCATGTTCTAAAGCCCTCACCTCTGAGAAGAGCTACTCTGCGGATCAAGCCTCAACCCATGAGCTTCTTGAGAACATTTAGGATTCAAGCTACAATAACATTGGTTCAGGATCAGGGGGAGATTATATGGTTATGTGACTACTTGGCGTCGTCTGAGGGCAGAACTCCAACTGAGACATTTATTTAAGCTTGGTATCCAATGACAGGCACGAAGAGAGCTCTAGGCAGGGACTGGAGAGGAATGAAGGAGCTACCTGGCAACTGTACCAACACAGGGGGCGTCACACACAGTTGTTAGTGCTCCCCAAATGGTAATCCCATAGTCAGCTCCTTGGTTAATTCTCCGATTATTGATTATTAATTCACTCAAGTACTTTAATAATATATAGTAACACAAGATCGTTACAACATTCTGATGTCTACCCCAGAGCCCAGTGTGTTCACTTTAAAACATTTTGGGAAAATTTGTAAGTGAACAATGTTATTTCAATATTATTTAACTTGTTCCATTGATTTTAGTGTTTATGACCTCAAACAGTGTCTTTTTAATGAGCCACATTTATGTTAAATATAAAAATATATCCAATATTAAGACTGCGTTTACTCACACAGTTCTGTAGACCTGTAAGACAGTAAGGCCTGAGCTTACTCTCCTTCCTCCTTCTCTGGCTGTTTGAATGGTATTAATGGTTTGCTGATCGCTCTCCACGACTGTTGGGAGAAAAGTCAATGAGACTATATGTGTTCACACTGGGAACACAGTTTAGTGCCACCAACTCTTGCACACTAATCTTTATAAACACGTTTCCGTTTTGATGAAGTTTTCTCTCTTCTCACATTCATTGTCCGTAGTTCCAGGACAAGCATCCATTATTTATCATAATAATTATTTAACTGATTAGTTGATGCTCTCTCCAGCAGTCCTCAAAAGAATCTATTTAATGAATGAAGCACATACGTATGCCACACATGGGATACAAAAACACAATACCAAATGGTCTCCACCTGCTTCCTTCTCTACTTTGTCCTCACTGTGTCCATCCATCAGGACGTCAATCCAGCATCACAAAAATTCCTTCTGTTCCTTGGACCAACAAGCCATTCCCCTTGTCAAGCCTGTGAACTTGGCTTCACTCTGCCCAAAACCCTTTCCTAGAACTTTGCGCAGTCCCCTATCCAAGCCTCTCCTCCTGACTACTCCCACCTTGCCCTCAGACAGAACCTGTTTCTTCATTCTCCTTCCTCAGTTTCCCGATCACTGGAAATGTAGTCACTCTCTTTATCGTTCTCTGTCCCTAGTTGGTATCCCATTATCTAGAACTTTATGGACATGTGATCCATTTCAGAGGAAAGACTGTTTCATTTATTGATGTATGGTCCACATCTATAACAGAGTAGTCATTGATATGAGTGGATAAATTGTGGATGAGTACTTAGTGTGCTTACCACACTCCAGACAATACAGTATTACAGAGAGCATATAGAATTACATCACAACTTAATGATGGTACAACTCAAGATGTTTTGAATACACAGTTGCTTGAAACTGATCCACATTCAAGAGAACCCAGATGTCAGACTTTTCATTTTCATCTTTTCTCAAGTTAGTGAGTGCAATTTGAGTTTCTCCTCAAAAGCCTTTTAGCAGCAGCTTCTCCAGTATCCTTTACCTTCAGGATTCTGGAGGAAAGGCATTGATAACTCTGCAGTGAATGGTGTGGCAACACAATGGGATGCTCTGTAGGCTAGGTGTATTCCATGCCTCTTCATCTTCAGACAATTTGAACTTACAACTGGCTATTATGATGTACTTTGGTCATCTGTGTAGATTCAATAGTTTAGACCTCCCTTGCTTTTTTGCTTTCTGTAACAAACCCTGGGGTAGAGAACCACACATAGAGTGCACATATCTGTGCAGCAGAAAGAGCTCTCCTCTGCAAAGCCAGGTTTCACTCAGAAAGTTTAAACAGGGGATGTTAGGAAGGGAGCTCACAGCAAGTCTCTTGCTAGAGGGTTGGCACTCACTTGAGGACACTTGGACTCAATTTCTATATATCAGGCCGCTGTCAAGGCCTGGGGCTGGATAGTAAGAGACATTTCAACAGTTTGGGTCCCAGCCCCCTTGCTTGTGTCTCAAACGACACGATAATTTTGATGGTCATGCTCTTTAATTTTCCCTGCATACCAACCAGGCTCCCAGCTTATCATGGGCAGGATCTTTCCCCAAAGGTTCCTTCCTCCCTTCCCGCTTCCCAAATCCCCACCCTTTAGCCACAAACCCTGGGCCCTCTCTCATGATACTTCCCTACCCACACTGGAGTGTGCTGGCATGCTCAAAGAAAATATACACTATTGAAAGCAGCTCATGCCTCCTGCCACAGTGGAAAATATCCCTTACTTAGACAAACCACAGATAGTGACTTGTCTTCCTGTAGCTTGATGAGTTGCTATTGCTCCCCATCTAGCTTTCTATTTGAAAACAACCCTGTTTATATAACACACATTTTCTGTATTTCCACTCTCATTTTTTACTATTAAGGACACTTGCCTCGAAACGGAATCTGTGTTTTCCCTCAAGTGTTCATCTCCTCGCGCTGCCTGTTCCCCACCTGAGTATATCACACTTGATTGCTGTGCCGTGGAGCTGGGCACAGCTTTATTCCACACTATACAAAATCAATCTGTTTGCCCATCCATCTCCCTATCTTTATACACACGCGGATGCATGAGTGTCTCCAATGAAGTGTACATGTGCTAACAGTTGTTGAAAATGCAAGGTCTACGTACACCTCCTTTTATCCTTCTGGTAATGTAAAAAATAGGATTTAGTGGTTTTGTAGCATCTTAATATTTAAGGTAATCCTTTTGATCTACACATATATGCACACATATAGACACAGTCCTTAGCCACTCCCAATTTTGTGATAAGAAGATTGAGATCTAGAGAGATGGATTGGCTTGCTCTCTCACTTCAGTATGGAAATTCCTCTGCTCAGCTGGGGATTAAAATTCTCAGGGACAGACTCACTAATCCTGTGATTAGATCCTCAGCTCAAGGTGCCGTGAATCAAAGCCCTTGGAACTTAGAGAATCGGGTGCTTCCTATTGCTAAAGGAGGCTGATGGAAAGGTCAAACATAAAACGTACAAAGTGCGGCTCCTCTTTCACTCCACAAGTAATGAAACAGATTCTTCCCTGTTTAATTTAAGAACTGCTCAGTGTATGAAATGCACTTAGAAAGAGAGAAAATGGCTTCGTGTCTAGACTCTCAGTTTGGGATTAAGAGCGCCTGCCTGTTTCTCCAAATCGGCTCCCCTGCCATTTACTTGGGCCTTCTCAATCCTCCCCTGCTGAGCTGCTGTGAAAGTGTTGCTGGCAATGGACCAGAGATTACTTCCCCTTGGATCAGGGCTACTGATAAGAAGGAGATAGATCCCCACCCACCAACAATTTTGTTTTGTGCAAATCTGAACAGAAGGGCAGGAATACCAGCAATCTGGGGTCGAAGGACAAATTGTCTCTAAATATGAGATCTTTTAAAGGTTTTGGAAGGGCGGAGCTTCTTCCAGAGAATTAAGGGAAGTACTACTGGAGACTTAAAAACTTAAAAAAAAAAATCCACTTTATGAAAAGTATACGTAGAGTTCAGCAACCTGTTGGGCAAATTGCAAAGGACACAAGAGATTCTGGAAGGGCCCAGAGCAAAGAACAACAGCAAAGACCAACTAGGAATGGGGACATTTAGAACAAAACCCCACTCTCAACCACCTACAATGTGCTTCATGGTCTATTCTGTAATCGCCCTGTATATAATACAGCTGTTACCTCTTTAACCCATTCCAGTCATGGTGACCAGAAGAGGCTTTGGCATTGGGAAAATGTGATTTACCTCAGAGTGCTTCCAAGTTTTCTGAGTTGGTTTTCATTATCGGTTAAACATTCTTTTTACCTGGCTCATGGATTTAAGTATGTAACATATGTATGTTCGGTGAACTGAACATTCACCGAAGCCATAGGCTCAATTGTCATTTATGTTGGTGATGTCGCTTACATAGAGCCAACCTTCTTTCAAACTGATTAAATGGAAAACTATAGAAATAAGTAATTACTAACTCTATACATTGCACACTATTTTGAGTATGTGACAAAAATTTGCATTTTCCTGCCCTGTGCAGCTTTCAAAGCAAACCATCCTGCTTTCAGAATATGACCTTCTCACTGGTCATGTGGTAACATCTCTATTATCAGACAGACTTTAGGTGTATCATGGGGTTTCATGTAACTTTCCTTTTACTTAATCATGTCCCCACAGTGCAGTATGAGTACTATTGCTGGCAATTTCATTAGAGTATTCTGCTGTAATATGTTTTATTATAGGTTATGGTTAATGTTTTTTCTGTACCTAATTTATAGATTAAACTGCATCATAGGCATTCAGGTGGGGCAGTGAAAAAGGCTTCCAGCCTGTCTATAGCTTCAGGCATCTGCTGGGGATCTAGATTACAGAGTAAACACTGTGCTGAAAGGGATAACTCTTCTAACCTTTGTATGACTGTGACCTAATCTAGAGAGTTCCTCACTGAGACTCCCCTCCCTTCCTCAGTGGATGAGTCTACATTGTGTCAAGTCAACAATCTGAACTAACCCTCACAGAACACGAGCATGAGGGCCTGAATTCAGATCTTCAACATCCACATAAAAGCCAGACATTACAGCACCCATTTGTTTGGTTTTTTTTTTGTTTTGTTTTGTTTTGTTTTGTTTTGGTTTTGGTTTTTTGAGACAGGGTTTCTCTGTGTAGCTTTGCGCCTTTCCTGGGACTCACTTGGTAGTCCAGGCTGACCTGGAACTCACAGAGATCCACCTGGCTCTGCCTCCCGAGTGCTGGGATTAAAGGCGTGCGCCACCACCGCCCGGCTCTACAGCACCCATTTGTAACCCTAGTACTTGGGTGTGGATCAGACAACCAGGCATATCCAAGCAAACCTCAATTCCTTTATTCTCCAGTAGCTCCTCACATCCCCAATACCCCAATTAGTGAACTAAAGAAGAAACACCATTGCAATTGTGTTAGACTCTGTGTCATATTATTTTGGGGCTTCCTTATGTCCTCTCATCACATCTGGGTTGGATCTTTGTGATGGATTACTATTGTCTACACCCTTTATGACATGATATGTTTAAAAAGGCAGGATCATGAGAGACAGTATTGTCCCCATCATTATTTGCTATCATATAGACTGGTGACTTTTCTCTTCCTAGATAGACTAACCTTCTTGAAAGTATTTTATAAATGACTCTGATACTGTAAGACAGATGCTTTATTTTGGTCTTTCTTGTAATCTTCAAGATGACATGTCTTTTGTATGGTAATTACTGGTGAATGGTAGCTTCTTGGCAACTTCAGAGTGAGTACTGGTTACTATAAAGATGTAAATAGAGTGTGAAGGAAGGGACTTTCAGGCAAGAGAGAGAGAGAGAGAGAGAGAGAAAGAGAGAGAGAGAGAGAGAGAGCAACTTTAAGTAGATTTAAGTCCAACATTAAGTAGATTACCATTGGGGGAAATTTGTTTGAGTAGATTGCTCCAAGACCACCAGCAATGGAGCCAACCTTGGTTCGGTTCTCAGGACAGGGTCCACATTAAGCTGATTGGAATGGGCCATCAAGTTCTCTGGCTGACTAAGAGGACAAAGAGAGGCACACAGAGAAGGGAGAGGCGGGGCCAAGGGTGCACTCTTAGATTGCTCTCTTAGCTCTTAGATCTCTTTGTGCCCTCTCTTAGATCAAGGAAGTAGACAGGGAGGATTGTGTCTCGGTTACTTTGTGGGTTTCTCTGGTTTATTCCTTAATATTTATCCCTAAGTTCTATTTTTCAATAAACGATGAACTATCCCAATAGATTACAACTCAGTGCAGTGTGGTAAAGCCTCCATGAACAGTCCAGAAGGACAGAATTTGGAGAACATGTCTGTGAACATGAGAAGGTGTCATCCAGTGCCACCTGGAGAGGACATGGCTCCCTTTACAGGGTTTCATCTTTTTCATCTTGTCTGGATCCTTTATAATGAACTGATAAATGTCATCAAGTGTTACCTTGGGTTCAATAGGGCCCCTTAGCAAAATGATTGGACCTGGTGAGGGTTTGGGAAGAACTGTGACTGATGGGTGCTAGCCAGAAGCATAAGTAGAGCACGCGTGGACTTGAAGTTGGCACCTGTGTGTATAGTGGGGAGTTCTAGTTAGGAATCTGAGCTATCTCCATGAAGATAACCTCAGAATGGAATTAAATTAGAGGACACCAAATTATGTCTAAGTTGAGAAGCTTTAAAAGAAGAAACCTCCATAGCTTTGGAGGTACAGACTCTCGTGCATTGATTGTATGGTGTGAGAGCCCAGGAAAACCAGCTTGTTTTTCTTATACAATAGGATATAGTTCTTTCCTGGAGGTGGCAGAAACATTTCCACAACCTGAAATGTCTTTACCATGAGTCATTAGGGTTGGCTATAAGCCCTGCCCTGTGGATTTCCCCATGCTAGCTAGCTCCAGCACTATATGGTACATTGGTCTTATGGACAATGTATCTGCAATGCTTGCACTTTAGCCTGAACTTGCTAGGGAGCATCTTCTTATTGTAGACTTCCAATTTCTGTATCTCCCAGTCAGTAACTCCAGCCAATGATCAGTGATCAATAACTCAAGTGCAGGATACACTGCTGGTAGACCCTGCAGATGGCTCTCAACCCTTGCACTTCTTGATGAACAACAGGCGCGGGGAAATGCAATCATCCTCTCCTCTACTTTTGGGGAGCAGAAGAAGCATGCCTTAGACTACTTAATCTCTATTTCTCTAATGACTGCTGTAGACATAAGGCTTTAAAGGGTCTATTTCTCTTCTATGGAATAAACATGTCTTATTAGAGCCTGGGATTTACCTGCCACTTTTTGTTTATCTTTTCTATTTAGCATAGTGTCATTGATATAGGAAAGGACTATGATATTCTATAGACAGTCCAGGCAGTCTTCATTCCTTCAGAGTATGTCACAGAGATGGAGTTATCACAGCTTTGGGGAAAAACCATAAATGTATAGCCTATGAAACTGTGAAATACTTCTGATTTTCTTTTCTGATAGGAAGGAAAATGATATATTCACTAATCACATACCAAGTTCTACAGTCTGTTTTAATCTGCAGTAACAAAAGTACCACATCTGGCAGAGCAGCTGGAATGAGTTACTACTCAGTTAAGTTCATGCCAGTCCACTGTAATCAGTCATGATCCATCTGGTTTCTGTAGAGGAAAGACTTTGTAGTGTGTGTAAATAGGACAGGAAAAATCAGATATGCTTCAAGTCTCTGAAAGGTAGAGTTAGATATTTTACTTTCTACTCTGTTTGGAATTATGGTGGAGGCATGTGTAAAGATTTCCACTAGGCCTTTCTCATTATGCTAGCTGCTGATAATAAAGAGGTTAATGTGTATGTGGGGTGTGTATATTGCAAGCCAGCACTGGCTCATCCTGTAGTATGTCTGAGGATTGATAAAATGGCTGCCATGTGGGTATGTAGAGCTGTACCTAATCTCACCTGCACATGGGATAGGAAGCCATTTTTCCTCTGAACACCTCCATTCTAGGAGACAAGCTTGATGATATTTGGATTGTAGTAATGCAGATTCAAACTCAGCATACAACAGTTTACCATCTCTGAATATGTGGGTATCTGACTCAGCTCTAGATCCCTTTAGGAAGGATGGAGGGTTCACTAGTTAAGGTATCTCACGCAGGAGAAGGTAGGAGCCTTTCTCACTTCACTTCTTGAATTCTGAATCTTAAAAACATTTAACCTTCCAAAAACTAAGCAAGAGATGTTAACTTATTACTCTGATAACAATTGTTAGATCCATGGTGATCTATATTTGATTTCTATTTTTGTTGTTGTTGCAGTTATTTTGAGACAGAGTCTCACTGTGTAGCCCTGGCTGGTGTAGAACTTACTATGTAGACTAAGCTTGTTGAAAATTCACAGTGATCCATCTGCCTCTGCCTCCCCAGTGCTGGGATTAAAGATGTGCTCCAACACACTTGACTTGTACTTGACTTTTTTACAAAGAAATTTACCTGGTCTGTACAATATCTTGTTTTAGTCCAGCATTTCTTAGCCTGTAGGTCATGACCCCTTTGAGGGTCAAATGACCCTTTCACAGGGGTCACCGGAGACCATAGGAAAACATAGATATTTACTACATTATGACTCATAACAGTACATTTGAAGCAACAATGAAAATAATTTTTATGGTTGAGGTCACAACACCATGAAGAACTGTATTAAAGGGTCGCAGCATCAGGAAAGTTAAGAACCACTGGTTTAGTCTCAATCTCCATAGCTCTTAGAAATGTGGGCCCCTGAGGTGCTATATAAATCATGTTGCTGATTGTGATTATTGCCTCCATTTTTCTTTTAGTGATTTATCACTTTTACTCGACTTCTGTTGTTTCTCGTCTTATCATGTACCAACTATTCTTTGGAAATTTGGTCACCTTCTCTGCCACAAGGGAGCCAGATGGGTAAAAACACTTCATGCAGGCATCCCTGGGCTGTGAAGAGCAGTTCTCACAGAAACAGAATTTGCACATCCAGTGAGTTATACAGATAGGTTAAGTTTTATATTCTCTAGAATCAAAGTCAAATTGTATTTTTAATAAAAATTTTAGAGCACTTATCGACTGAATTATCAAAAAAAGAAAAAGAAATTTAAATGCAAATGGAGAAATAAATGACCTTCAAATAAATATATTGGTTCTTAAAATATTCCTCTACTCTTAAACGGCTAAGATTATGAAAATCATCAAGATACTGGCTTCTCCATACCAGGATTCCTTTGTTAAGAGAAATGAGCTTTCAGAGTAGCTAGAATCAGTTGCCTCCTCCAGAAAGGATGAGGACACTGTTGTATTTGTACTTTGTCTCCGTTT
The DNA here is from genome assembly GCF_949786415.1 of Peromyscus eremicus. NCBI lineage: Eukaryota > Metazoa > Chordata > Mammalia > Rodentia > Cricetidae > Peromyscus > Peromyscus eremicus. The sequence goes on from NC_081422.1 coordinate 24,354,904, forward strand.
CCCTCTTTTACCACTCGCTAGCTACTGACTCCATTATGTTTATTTATATTCATTATAAAAATCATGATTTTCTTCTGTAGCCATAACTTCTCATGGTATAAATGATTCCGTCTTATGCCAATCATCTTTTTTAATCTTGTCATTTTCATTGTCAGAGAACTTATTATTTATTTTAATTCCCCAAAGTCTGTGGATGTGTAGGGTTCCTTCACAGGTGGTGTAGTCCCTAGGCCCTCTCTTGTCAGGAAACGCTGGTGGGAAGTCTCATTGGTGAACTCCAGAAACCAGGCTAAGTGTAACGTTGGATCGAGTGTACGTCACTGTAGAGGTTAAAGACATACTCTCGTTTACTTCGCATTGAATATTACCAAGGAAAGTTTCTAAGGATACTCTGATTGTTCTCTTCTTTGCTGCCTGCATGACTTAATGATTACTCATTTTTTAATCTGTGAAATCCACTCTTGGATTGGAAAAACCCTGCCTCGGTATTGACTCCTTTAGATAAACATTTCCTTGGATTGAGTGTGTCTTCTAGTTTTCAGGGTCAGATCTTCCTTCTTTGTGGATGCCATTGGCTTTGTAACTACTTCTGCCTATGTCTGCTCTTGTTCCTGCTGTTTCTATCATAGGGAGAATTTGAGCCTTTCTGCTATATTAATAACAATAATCTTGATATTTTTTAGTAGTGCTTAGCGTATTCCTCGATAGACTTGTCTATCTTTCTTACTTTTAGGTGGAGTCTTGCTGTATATCCCAGGTTGACTCATAATCCTCCTGCTTCAGTCTAGGACCTGAATGTTAGTGCTATAATGATAGTTGTGTATTATCACAATTTGCCCAAAATGCACTTTTCTAAGCAATTTCATTACTTATATAAGGAGAGATGAGGTAAGGTACAGTTCTTTTTCTGGAAGCTTGCCATCTAGTTGGATATAATCTCATGCACAATCACAAAGCCTGAAGCAGATCAGATTGCAGTCTTCACCATTTGCCCAGCTCCTTTAGGACAGCTGGAGTGCATTAGACAAACAAGTAGCGACATGGTGAACTCAGTTGGTCTGTTTAGTTACGCTGAACTTTACCTAAGTTCAATGCTAAAATGTAGATGGGCATCTAGTGGAAATAATAATCACTTCACAACCATGCAATGGAAGAGTGTCACTCTGCCTTTGTGATAGTCTATAGCAAACATAATACAATTCAAGAGATGAGGGTGATGAGTTTCTGAATTTGGGCAAGTAATAATTAGTTGTCTCCCTGTACATTAGCTGTTTCGCATTAAAGGCCTTTGTATCCCATTAAAGGTCTCTGTATCATATCAAAGGTCTTTTTTCTCTTAAAGACTCAGAATGCTGTTACCAGCTTCAATAGCCATTGAAACCATCTTCCAAAATTCATAAAGAACTGCCTGGCCTGGTCTCAGTTGCCTAGACTAGGAGCTGGTTGTACCATTCAATCAAAATTTATCCTGTTGTTAAACATCTTAGAGGGTATTATTGGAATAAAAAAACAGAATAAAATTGAATGTTGGAAAGGTCCCCTATGGAGCTCATTCCCTCAGCCAGACCAGTCAGTACACATTAAATTGGTAAATTAAGTTTCTGCTACCTGAGTACGGGGTTTATTTTTTGAGCCACTGAGAAGTGAGTAAAGTGAAGGTCCAAGATTGACTGGAAGACACAGGAACAAAGCTATGTTTCTCTTTAGTTATGCTTGGGCAGCAGATATGGAAGAAAATTAAATGTATGAGTTAAGTATATTAGTATTAGATAATGACTAAGCAAGAAAGGCAGAGTGTTAATAAATTCACTTAACTTCTATTTCCTATGGTTTATTAAAAATATATGCCTTAAGAATATAATGTTACAACATTGTTAAGTGAGTTTGTAAAATGAAGAAAAAGCTGACATAATCCCCTTTTTTTCAGATACAATTAGTTCCTACCTTAAATCTCCCACATCGTACTTTCCAACCCTGACTGCCACGAATTGTGGGTTTTACAGCTATTCTGATAGAGTTGTAGTCTGTGTTTTCAATACGCATTATATTATAAACCTATCTTATGATTTTTCCCTCTAATGTTTATAATGGTCATTAAGCAAATTTAACTTCTTTAACTTTATGGATATTTTGTAATCTACTAACATATTACATCATTACTGGTTAGTGAATACCACCCCCACAGCACTGTGGAGTGGCATGGGAATATTCTCCAAGAAGCTACATGTTAGGGCACATGGAAAACAACCCAGAGAAGACAGAGCTTGCCTTTTTCACAGAAGACCAAACAAAAACTCATTTGCTGTCTCTTTCCCCCTGGCTACAAGGATGCAGGGTTTCCAAGATGCCAGGTCAGAAGGCAGAATGCTCTGGGGTGTGTGGTTTCCTGGAGGGCTGAGCCTCCCTCGTGAGAACTCAGACCAGGCCAAGTGTAGAGCTCTGCTTCTGCTCACAGTGTTAACTACATTTTTTACAAATCACCAGTGCACACTCTTCATTTTTGGTTTGCTGGATTCCCCTTAAGGACTAAGACAATCTCCCTTTGATATAACAGACTGTACTTCTATATTAATGTGTCAAGTTGCTGTGAAATTTACTGCCTCACTGGGCCCATTAGCCTGCTGAGATTCAACTCTGTCTTCAGCATGTCTCAGTCTATCAGAGCCTGATCGTCTTCCTCAGAACAGCTTGTCCCCGTGTGTCCCTGTACTGAGCAAAAGCTCTTAATGGGATGAGTGCAGATGAATTCTTTAGGAGCTGGGAACCATGGGGGACAGGAGGATCCTCTGTCCCCAAGACCCAGGCAGAAAGGCCTCTGACCTTCCAATGGCATTCATCAATGATTCCATTGGGTTTATTTCTAGACACTTTCAGCTACAATTCACTTGGCCAGGAACTATTTATCACCACCATGCCTGAGGAGCATCCCTACTCTGCTCCAACCTCCAACATTCCCATCCTTTCTCATCCACACAGACATGGACATTTCACTTTCCCTCTCCTTTGTTCAGCCTGCCTGTCTCCTCGCTAAAGCCTATCTAAGCCATAGATGGCTGTGAACTTGTAATTGGTGGTTGTGAGGAACACGTCCTCTTTCAAAAAAAAGCACAGTCCTTGTCATCTTGTAGGAAATGCACAGGAGCTCTTGGTGGGAACAGGAGAACAGAGTCATACAGACAGACAACATGGACAGACAGAAGGCACTAGAGCACTGTGGTTTGCATTCTTGATGACTGCGTTCATTTGGTTAATATAGACCCCTCTCAATCAGTGCTGTCTACTCTAAAATCTAAGACGGCTAAAAGCTGGTGCATTTTAAGTTGTTGCTATAGAAATAAATATCAGATTGTGTTAGTTAACATTTGATTTGTTTCCTTCCAATGCAGTGGGGGTAAGAATGGGGCTTGTTCATTCAAGGAAGAGTACAAATTAAGCCTGCAGAGTAATCTCTGCAGGGTAGAATCCAAGTGTGACTTCAATATCTTGTTTTGTTTTGTTTTTTTTTCAGCCAGGCATCCATTGTGTCAGTTCTTGAATATGTAGTATTGCATGCGATAATGCTCCCTAATGGGTGTTCGAGAGAGTCGGAGTCCTGTACAGCTGCATGTCATTGGGTGTTGTTAGCAAGCTCAGATGAACACTGTTGTTTTCTTTATTCAAAAGTCGTCCGTATTGCTTTGGCATAAAGACGGGCAGAGCTGCTGGTACAATTTTATTTTTAAACATTCTGAACCGTTGTAAGCCTAGTGAACTGTTTAATATGTTACATTCAACAAGGATGGCTCATGCATTAGCAAGGCTTTGGGACTGTCACACCTTAAAATGAATACAAGTTGTAGACAAAAGATTTTTGTTGCAAAGCCCTGGAAATACAGACTAGTTACCATTAGGACTTAAGAACAAACCTGGAGTTCTTTTTACTTACTGTTAGTTTTTATTATTTTTCAGGGTTTTGCTTTTGTTGGATCCAGAACGTCTATTCTGCCTTGGGTAGAATTTACTGCTATTGTCTCCTTTCAGGCTTTTGCAGCAATGAAAGGCTTTTTTTTTTTTTTTTGCTTTTTTTTTTTTTCTTCTTGTTGTTGTTGTTTCCTTTGGAATATGATTTGCAAACTGAAAGCATTGCTTGACGACTGTACTTTCAACTCCACAAACTCAATTTGGAAAATAAGAGCCTCTAATTGCACTTGTAAACAAAGGACAAACGCAGGCACCATCACTGTGCAAGCCAAGTGGGCTGGGCATTTGTATGTAGAAGCCAGTGTAATTAATTCATCGTTGAAAGCCCAGAAATGCAAGCCCAAGAGGCATTCTTGCGTGAATAAGACTTAGATATTATATAAAAGTGCCTCTTCTAAGACAAGTTAAAATACCAATATTAGTTGCCTATTTATTTGGTCAATGCCTTTTCTACATATGTTTATATACACATGTAGAAACAACAGAACAATATATTGGACTTTAAAAAATTTTGCTCATTATTTCGTTTTTTTTTTAAAGGTTGATTTTTAATGTGTGTGTGTGTGTGTGTGTGTGTGTGTGTGTGTGTGTGCACATAAATGCAGATGCCCTCAGAAGTTAGAGATATAAAGTATTCTAGGGACTCTATATCTCTGGGATATAGGGACTCTATCTTGGGACTCTAGGTAGTTATGAGCAGCCAGACAGGTGCTAGAACCAATTTTGAGTTCTCCTCAAGAGCAATTAATAGTCTTAACTTCTCAGCCATCACTCTATCCTCAACAACCAAATCTTAAAATTGGGAGAGCCAGTTTTATGACATGAGTTGGCTGTAGATGAGTTTATAGAGCAGTTCATATGATCACGTACATAGCTAACTACCATATGATGCTTACTAAACTCCCAGGAAGAACCAGCTGAGTCATTCATCTGAAGAAAATATCTCATTCATGGTCCTTTCCCCTGAGGTCCATACACAGTTTACAAAGAGACTGAAATACTATTTCTACCATTTTAGATCATTTCCTCTTGGTAGAACATCCATAGCTGTGACAGTTTTATAAGATGGAACTATGAAAGAACTGCTTTGATATTCATGCATCATCCGCCTGCTCTGTAGATACTTGGAAGTATAGTTGAGTTGCAACCACACTATTAGGTCATCATTTTATCAAGTCTCATTTTATTGGTGAAAATTAAAAGTTACAGAATATGAAGGAAAACGTTACAAAACCACTTTATTCTTTGTTTCAAGAATTGCCAAGGATTCACATTTTTCTTACTTATTTCATATTATGAGCATCTAAAGAGTGAGATCAGCAAGACTGTAGAGCAGGCAGTCCTGGAGCATCTTCTGCCCACCCAACCAAACTCACGAACTTACCAATCACTCATGTGCAGACTCCCTTTGTAAGAAATCCAGGATCTAAGTGTAAAACTCTCAGGTGCCAGGCAACTATAAAACATCCCTAAACTTGTAAAGCTGTAAGAAGGTATAAGGTACCTTCATTATGGAAGGTTTTCCTCTGACCCAGGGCCATGTCATCAAACACAGATTCTCTGGCTTGCCTGAAGAGGAAGAGGACTGGTTACTATGTCTAGTATTCCAACATTACTGAGAGGTTCCCACTGAAAGCTGACCACTGTCTTGCCAGTCTTGACACTTGGTAGGGGCAAGTGGATGAATGTCACAGATTGAGACAACAAACAGCACTCTCTCTATGTGTGTCTCTGTCTCTGTCTCCCTCCTCTCTCTCCTCTCTCTCTCTTTCTCTCTACTGGATTGACAAAGAAAACAAACAAACAAAAAACTATGATTGGCTGCTGCTCTCTAAGAAGGTAAACGAGTCCTTGACAAGGGTCTAGACTAGGTCTCGCTGGGCTGTTTAGTGGGTGGCTATTTCCTTGTACAAAGCTAGTCATTGAAGACCAGGAATGAATAGATACTAGCACATATCTACCTTCATTTCTTGTTGTTGTTGTTGTTGTTGTTGCTGCTGCTGTGATAAGAGACCATGATCAAGGTAACTTATAAAAGAAAGCATTTAAGCCTCATGGTTCTAAAGGGGTAGAGTCCATGACCATCATGGTGGGAAGCATGGCAGCAGGCAGGCAGGCATGGCACTGGAGCAGTAGCTGAGAACTTGCATATTGATCCACAAGTATGAGGCAGGGAAAGAGAGCTAACTGGAAATGGCTGCACATTTGAACCCCAAAGTCCACACCCAGTGACACACCTCCTTCAACAAGGCCATATCTTCAATCTTTCCCAAATAGTTTTACCAACTAGGGACCAAATATTCAAATGTAGGAGCCTATTGGGGCCATTTAAACTACCACAACTTCAAAGGAGGGAAAATGAGGAGTCGAGCAAACAAGTTCCAAATAAAGGAACATGATGAATCTCTTGAAATTGCTCTAAGGAAACAAAATTATGTCCTTTACCTGACAGAAAATTCAAAATAGTTGCAGTAAGGTTGCATAAAGTAGTCGTCACCCATTGTCACTAGAACAGTAGGTGAACAAAATAAGAATTTAAGCTAAGACATACAAAGTAATTTCAAAACATCAATAGAAATTAAGAACATGAAAAAACACAAGAAAACTGAAAAATCCATTCAAAGACTTGAACAGCCAGCAGCAGAAGAGAGGATCAGTGAGCTTGAAGATAGTGAGTGAAGATGGCTTGGGGACTTGGAGTACACGGACTGAGGGCTCTAATGAGTGGCCTGGAGGAGTTCAAAGGAGAAGAGGTCCAAAAGCTCTCCAAGGAACAGTGACTGCAAGACTCTCAAATCTGGAAACCTCAATGAAATCCTAAGAAGTCCAATGTTAGTCAAACAGACTCAACCTCCAACAAGCCCACCATGACACTCTGTAATGCAAAAATCAAAGACGCAGGTAGAACTTGAAATAGGAAGGGAAAAAAAAAACATGCCTTCTCAGAGACAAAGGAAATTCTATTAAGGTGACAAGTGGATTTTCATTAGAAGCCTTACAGGCCATAAGGGAGGAAGATAATGTATTCAAAATGTGTGTGTGGGGGGGGAAACCCTGTCACCTAACATTAGTATACCTGATAAAACTGTTTTCCAAAAAGGAAGAGACAAAAAAAAAGGTGCTAAAAATGTTTTTAAAGTTGAATTAAAGGACATCAAGTAGCACCAAGATGAACAGGAGCTATGAAACACCTTATCACAGTACATATAAGCTGGTCAGCCCCCAAGTAAAGAACACTTAATTATCTTAATGGAGGTGGGCGAATCAGCATAATTTAAATATAAGGTTAAAAGACAAAACTATTAACTACAGCTAAATACGAAGAAATGTAGGTTTTGACAACAATATAAAAGGGGAGGGTGTTAACATGTAAAGGTTTTGTATGTGATTGAAGGTATAGTGTTATCAACATAAATTAGCCTGTTATACTATAAGATTTTTCTAACATAAGTCCCAAAGCAAATAAAGTTAAATAGAACTTGCATGGAAGAAAATCAGAGAAGAGTCAATCATATCAGCACAACCAAATAAAAGCATCAAGCAGGGCCGTGAGAAGAAAAATGTAAAGAACAAATCAAGAGATGACACCACAAATATGTCATCAGCAGCAATTATTTTAATCTACACAGATTGAATTCACTAATCAAAATATACTTTGTAGCTTGAAGGATTAAGAAAAAAATGAAAACAGCACTACCCCAAAACTCCTAAGCAAACACAGTTGGCATGTTAAGGACACAGGCTGAAAGTGAATGAATAGGAAAAGATAGCCCATTTAAATGCTGACCAATGGCATTAGAAGTAGCTCTATTTATATCACATAAAATGGAATTTAAGAAAAAAAAAACTGTCAGGAAAAAAGACAGGAAACCTTTCAGAGTATTTTAATTCTCACTCCAGTTTTTAAACTATACTGATTTAAGAATAACACACTCAGGTTTGGAGAGAAAGCTCAGTAGATTGATACTTGCCCAGAGGACCTGAGTTTGATTCCCAGGACCCACATCAAGTGGCTCACAATTGCCTATAACTTCAGTTCCAGGGGTTCTGACACCCTCTTCTGGCCTCTACAGAGAATAGTACATACATGGCACAGATACATGCAGAGACACACATTGGCATAGATATAAAATAGAACATAAATCTTAAAAAAACACAATTTGTTCCTACTATTTTCATGGTTACCTATAATGTTTCAGAATGTCTGGGCATGGTAGTTCACACTTATAATCCCAGCACTTTACAAACTGAGGCAAGAAGATAGTGAGTTTGAGACCAGTCTGGGCTATACAGCATGATTTTACTCTGCTGTTGTTGTTTAAACACACACACGCACACACACACACACACACACACACACACACACACACACATTAAATAAGCAGGCATAGGTACAGTTATATCTTTAGTGAAACTAAAGGAAACAGAATGTCATGCTTTCTTTAAAGGCTAAGGCCCTTAGTAACTTCTCATCTAGCTATATACATTCTGCCCAGAGTATCCCCTCTCATCATTTCATGTATTTCCATGCCATCATGATCTAGAGCAGAGGTCAAAATTTGTTTCTGTGTATGACCAGCCAATAAATATTTTAGGTGTCAAGTGGCATAGAGCTCCCATTTTACTTAGTTTGGCACTGTAGCATGAAAATACCCACGAACAGTTTGTACCATGAACGAATGCAGCTATGTTTCAATAAAACTTTATTCATAAAAACAAAGGGAAGGCCCAGTTTGCCGTACAAAGAGCAGCTAGCCATCTCCCTCATCCATGAACTTAGACACAGGTATTTCTAATGTGCAAGTACAATCATGACTCTAATCAATGTTTAGATTCACCTGTGTTTTAGGGCTTTTCTTTCCCACACCAGCTTTTTGCATCTTGTTTCTTTCACTATGATTTGATACATTGTTGCTGTTTCACAGGATCTGCTTTACCTTTCTGTCTCACACCCATTTGTTGTGCTCTCCCACTTTAGCGACTCTCCAGTTGACTAGAGAATTGAAAGGTTCTCTTGTGAGCCACAGTGGTGGCACCCCATGCTTTTGTGGTGTCTGGCTGTTCCTGAAGGGTCGCTTGACTGTCCTTTCTTTCTAGGAAGTTCATTTTCGTTCTAGTAGCTTTTATGCTTTTCATCTACGATGTCCCACAAATTCCCTGATTCTCATGGCCTCTAGAAATTCATTCACACTTGATTAATTTTTACTTCTCTGGTTCAGAACACAATGTCTGATGCTTCCCTCTTGTTCTCTAACCCATTACTCTGAGGACTGCTGTGTTTTTCTTTTGGAGAAAAGTCTAAGCCATTTTCTCCTCAAGTAATTTCTTTCCCTCATTTTCTCTGTTTCCCTTCACGAAGCCCTGTCTCCTTTGTGATAGGCCCTTCTCTCTTCCGTGGGTATTCATTTCCTTGGCTTACAACACTAACACGTTCCACTTACCGAGTGGCTCAGTCAACAGACATTGCACTCTTCATGTCTGGGGCGGGGTTTCTCTTCATTCTCTCCTTGACAGCTGCAGGACACTGTGCTCTGACCTCCGCAGGAAGTCTTCCCATCTTCCTCCTGTGTCCCTTGTATCCTAGTCTCTGGGTTTTGCTTGTTTCTTTGTCTTGGTTTTCATTCCGTTTTGGTTTCCATAATACTTCCAATTTAGTCTAAGGCCTCTCACACCGTGGGAAAACACTCGACCAGAGGGCTGTATCCTAGCCCTCTTTTTACTTTCTATTTTCAGAGTTATCTCACTGATTTTCCTATTCAATTCTTGTGCTTTCTCTATATAGCCCAAGCAGGGTAAGACTCATTCATTCATTCATTATTCATTCATTCATTCATCTCTGTGAGCATGTACAGGTACACCTCGTGAGAGTACCCTGTGTAGGTAAGAGGACAATCTCTAGAGGTGACTGCCTTTTGCCACCTTGTGGAATCTGGGGATTAAAGTCACGTCCTCAGGCCCATGGGCCATGTCAACTTCCTTGGCATTGAATTTTTCATCCTCCTGCTTCAACTTCCTGAAAGTCTGGGATTAAAGTGATGCACCATCAGGACTGACTCAGATCTGCTCTTGGAAGGACACTTGCTTTGCTGGATTCGGACGACCCTAATGACCACACTCAAACAAAGCAAAGCTTATCTCCAAGCCTGTTCGTTCTGAGGCTCTGGTTTGAGTGCGGCCAGATGAGTGGAACGGGACACAATTCATCCCGTGTACCCTTTGGGATTTTCATTACTTTTATAACTTTTGTGTTATTTTCTGAGTAATTTCATTTGTGCATTTTACTTCCTAAGTTTGGAGCATTCTATTCAACTGAGTATACACTATGCACAGTATTCTACTCCACATGGACAATTTATTTAATTGGACTCTAAACGTTCATCAAAAGCTTGAAGTTGCTTCTAGCTTCTAGATGCTTTTCCTTCTACTAGCAACAAGCAGGAAACATCCTCACATAAGGAGCTTTGCAGACATCACTAGTTACTTCCATAGGCTACATTCTCTACAGTGAAATTGCCTTGTTTTGCCATTACTTCTGGCTTTTGTACCTCCTAACCACTCAGGCATTTGCCCACCTGTGTAATAAAAATAGGAAGACAGACAGCAAGGTAGTAGCCGGTCCTGCTTGTTCTGTCTAGGGCTCCATCTCCCTCGGCGATGCTCACAGCTGGCCACTCTCATCTGCACTTCCTAGTCACACTATTTCCCCAGGCTTTGTCTTTGGATCCCACAGGAGACCAAAGTGAAATGACGAGCACAGTGGTCCACAGCACCAGGCCCTTTCTAAGTACTTCAGTCTACAGAGCTGTCCTGTGAGACTACAGCTTTGTAAGTGCCTCGTGTGCCCACTCAATCCCCTAGCAGGAGCACTCTTCTGAAGGATACATCAGAAACAATCAACCTGAGCTCGCATTTAAAAGAAAAGAGAAGTATTACCCAGCCCTCTTCCCTCAATGGTATTTCATTGCCCTCAAGATTAAAAGCTATTCCTTTAAAAATATCGAGGTCTATTAGGACCTGGCTTCCCTGCTAACAATGTGATGAATTTTATGATACAAATCATAACCATATTTGACAATATGTGGTTTCCAATAATAGAAGCAAAACAAAATGTCACTCACTTGCTATGTTTCCTTCCTTTATAACAGATACACAGTCCCTTCTGTGGTCCCCAATCTCTACACATTGTGACGTGGTTATGTAAAAAGAGATACTTGCTAAGTCCAATTATGTCAAACAGAGCTTATTTGAGCATAGAAGAACAAAGCAGACTATGTATGTGCCAACGGGGCAGCTCCCACAGGTATACTCAGAGAACTCCAGCTAATGGTATGGTATGATCAGACAGCATTTTGAGAGAACCAGAAGTAATACACAGAAGACAATTGAATTGGCTATAGTTAAGGACATCATCTAATCAACTGGTCAATAAAGCTTCCTGCAATCAATCAAGGCTCAGTTACTGTAGTGAAACTCTGTATTGGTTGGATCTGTTGAACCCAGTGCAGATGCCCAATTCAAACCCACTCTCTCCACAAAATGCTATTTAATGGGTACTATGATGAATCATGTTTTCTTCAGTATGACTTTATCTCTTAATCACAGTTTAGGGGATGACAGATAACTCCTGCTCTGGGTGACTCCTATGACTTCTTTTCTCAAAGAATTTCAAATCAGAGACAAAATAATACTTAATCTATTTTCAGGGATGGGGTGGGAACCCAGTTGCTGTTAGCCATAGTCATTTTTGGCACATGGGTTTAAAGGGGTAAAAAGCATTCCTACCTTGGAGAAAAGAAAGGTGTTATGAGACAATGGATGTTGAGAGAGAGGACTCCCTGGGTTCCTACTGTGTGCCAGGCCCTGTTCTATTCTTGAAACCATGCTGATTCTTTTTATTCTTTTTCTTATGTGCATTGGTGTTTTGCCTGCATGTATGTCTGTGTGAGGGTGTCAAGTCCTCTAGAACTGGAGTTATACGCAGTTGTGAGCTGCCATGTGGGTGCTGGGAATTGAACCTAGGTCCCCTGGAAGAGCAGCCAGTGTTCTTAACCACTGCTGAGCCATCTCTCCAGCCCCCACCATGCTGATTCATAAACTGTCTGACCAGGAAGCCTGTCTCTACCTCCCCAGTTGTTACAAACACTATCCACTTTGTTCCACTTGTGTGTGTGTGTGTGTGTGTGTGTGTGTGTGTGTCTGTGTGTGTGTGGTTTCTGAGGATCAAACCCAGGTCCTTACTTGCAAAGCAAGTAGTTTACTGGCAAAGTCATCTCACAGCCCACTACACTCTTATTTTAGAAGCTTTCTTTCATTTTAACTCTTTCCGGCACCAGGGCTCATTGGTGCTGGTGCTGTGTGCTCCACGTTGCCCTGGTTCTCTGGGGTCTCCCTAAATTAGTTTTCTGTAACAAGGATGTTGTCTTCATCTAACACCTTTTACCATTTCTCATCCAATTTCTCAAATCACTCCCCAGTTTCACTCCTATGACATTTCCTGGTTTGTGCATCTCAACATACATCTGCTCTACTTCTGCCTCTGTTTAGTTAAGTGTTTCTGTTGCTGTGACAGAACACCATGTCCAAAAAGCACTTTGGGGAGGAAAGGGTTTATTGCTTACATTTACAAAGCACTGTTCATCAGGAAGTCAGGACAGGAACTCAAACAGGGCAGGATCCTGGAGGCAGGAGCTGATGCAGAAGCCATAGAGAGGTGCTGCTTACTGGCTTGCTTTGTAGACCAGAATGGTCTGAAATTCATCTTGGGGGTCCGGTTTCGGACTCCTCTGGGTGAGGATACTACTGGCATGTCAGAGCTCTTTGTTTGCTTAAGGCGTGGCCCAGTGCCTTTGGCCTTACCAGCCTCACTTCCACAATCCTCCCCAAATCTCAGTCTGAGTCTGTCCCAGCAATAGTAACCCTGAGACAACTTGCAATTCTCCATCCTGCCCTCAACACCTGTGGCCACGCTGCTGCGAGCACCTCATAGCAATAACCAGAGAAAGCATCCTCGCACCAGCTGTGCAGCAGGCATACACTTCTCACAGGCTGCCCCTACTTAGCCTTCCACCCAGCCTTACCACAATGCCTTCAACAAGTGCTCTCAAAACCAAAAGTTGTTGACATAAATTGAATCACGCATCTGTGATAGTTCACACGTTCCCAAGTGGCTCTATCTTAGATCTTTGTGATAATTTGCGACATTTTAACCCAGTGAGTTTGTCTATTAGCAAGTAGCATTTTCTAACTGTCTTCATCTCTTGATGTGTGAGTAGAGCGATTCAGGCCAAAATACCCGTAAAAGAGATCACTGCTGAGGAACGAAAGGTTGTAAGTGTCCACATACCTGCTTACTCCTAGCTGTACTAAGATACACTGAGGAACTCAAATCCCAGAAACTACAGTGGGCAATGACAGCTTTTGTAATCATAGGGTAAAAACAGTGTGGTGTGAACCAAGTTTTTATCAAAGGATTAAACCTGTGGGTGGAGACCTCTTTGAGGGTCAAAACACCCTTTCAAAGGGGCTGCCTAAGACCATCAGAAAACACAGAAATTTACATTGCAATTCAAAACAATAACAAAATTATAGTTATGAAGTAACAATGAAAATAATTTTATGGTTAGGAGGGTCACCACAACATGAGGAATGGTATTAAGGAGTCACAGCTTTAGGAAGGTTGAGAACCACTGGATTAAAGAAAAGGAAAAGCTCTTTTTTGTTTGTTTTATTGATAATTGTTCCAGGTTATTCACACACACCTATACACCTCCCTCCCATATGGTTATTCCACCTATTGTATGTGATACCATGTTTAGCCAATAATTGGAGCTCGGTGCATGTTAACTAGACAGATAGACATGAGAGATGTGAGAAAAGAGGATCATTAAATTTGTCTAGACAATGTGATTAAAGGCATACATGGAAGTCACCTTGAACATCTGCATGTTTAGAGAAATAAATACAACATGAGTGCTTTGTAACCTGTCCCTCAGAGACACTGTTGTGGTTTGGGAGGTACTTGGACTGTACAGCAGACATTGCCAAACCTGGTACAAGGTTGACCTCTAATCAGACCTAAGCAGGGCTACAGCTGAGACAGGAGCTCGTGAGTAGACATTGGAGATGTTGCCTTCTGTGGGTCCCATTAACTTAATGAAGCCACATGAGAGCTAAGGCCTGGGGGGCATTCCAAGCAGGGCAAGAGTGAGTGCATATCATCCCTAAATCAACATCCAAGTATGGGATTCAGGGCTGTGAAATGCTGGGAAGTCACTCACAGATACCATTTATTAATGCTATGTACCTTAATTCCTACATAATTATTTCTTTAAGTTTTTGAGACAAAATCCTGTTGTGTAGCCAGGTTTGGCCTCAAAGTCACCTTTTCCCTGCCTCATCCTTCCAAGTGTGGTATTACAGGCACATGGCACCATATCCTGCGTCATCAATAGATTTTATGTGTCAGGGGAACAGAGTTGAGAAGCCACGCTGAGCATGTTGAGGAGGACAGCAAGGTCTGTAAGTCAGAGAGGATGCTGTAGGTAGATTCCTACCGGGCAGATATGTTTCTAGTTTTCAAGGGGCTAGTTTTGACACATTATGGAGATACTACTGTGATTCCTTAATGACAAAAGAATTTCACAGTTCTTCAAACACTTTCACTGACAGACTTCCGAAGGAGTCTCACCCTAACATTGAACTATGGCAGTATGAGCTGTTGTCATTTCTTCATAGGTGAGGAAAGAGAAAGCAACATGTGGCGAGCTCATGTCCTGCTTGAAAAAAACATGGAGGAGCAGGAGTCGAGCCCTAGGCTGTTTAGAGTTGGGTGTTTCTTGTCCATTTCACTGTTGACTTTTTGGGTCAGCAGGGCTGTAAAACCTACTGGGCTTACCCAGGATGTTTATCCGGGCACATAAAACACAACTGCAGAGAGCAGCCTGCCAATTGCCATTAATACCGAGAAGTGCCTAACACAGACACACAGGGGAATGCTCCCTCTGGAGCGTCGCAAATGAATGCCTTCACATCCCATCATGTCAGGATCCTGTTTCTAAATGTCTGCCCCACTCATTAGAGAACCTTAGGGGGTACAGTAGGATTACCTCCTTGGTGGAGTCAGTTTATACTGTGCTCCCCAAGGGCCTCCCTACATTCTTTAGTCAGTGAGCAATTTCCGCAGAGCACATCTTGTATAGGGAAAATCCTGGAGAGATTTACAAACAATGGATTTGGTCTCTGCTCATGAAGAGCTGATAATTGTTGGGGAGAAAATGGTACCAAGATTTGCCTGTCCTTGTGAATGGATGCCAGCACAAGCATGACACTGAAAGGGTTGGGTCTCCCCACTTGGTGTAAGACTTTCTCATCCATCCATGGATACTCTCATACCAAGATGGCAAGAGCTGCCACTTTGAGACATTTCATTTCATTGGAGAGACAAGGAAGAAAGGGAGAACATATTGGCATAAGCTATTGTTGCAGGGGCTAGTGTGGCTAGATTGGGGACCCCTTTAGAAAGATGGCTTCTGGAGGGGGCACCTGTTTCCCATTCCTGAGCTACAGTTCTGTCTTTTGTAAGAGGAACCAGTAAACTACAGTTCTCGGGCACCAGACACTGTAAATCCTCCTTTTCACACACAGTGTCCCGTGGTCACCTGCTCACCTAGGCTCTCACTAGCAGATCACAGCAGCACTTGTAGCCATGGCAGTTTGGAAGAAAACCCTTCAGTATCTCTGCCACCTCCACCCAAAAGTTTCCCTGCTGTAGAAAAATGTCAAGTCAGGATACTTTGACCATAATGGAAAAGCTTCTAATAGCACCCTACTCCTTTAAAATAAACTGGTAAAACTTACTTCCACAGACTCCTTTTGGAAGGTCTAATGAGTACAAAGCAAAGTTCCTTAATCAAATGAGTCTAGTCATGGAAGGGCTCTGGAAAAGGTGTTTTTTTTTTAAAGATGGTTTATTGAGACAAAATCCAAAAGCAATATAATTAACTATTTAAATATATTTCATTTATTCTTTGAGAATTTAATGCATGTATAAAAGGTACTTTGATTATGTTCATCCACAATTCCCCCACCCCACTCCTTTCAGATCCCCCCACAATCTCCACAACTTTCTGTCTTCTTGTAAAAAATAGAATTGAGAAAACAATTTACATTTTTGTACGGTCACACCTTTCTCTAGTTCCAAAACATTTATCACTCTGACGTAAAACTTGTCCCCATGAACCTGTTTTTCCCTAAGAAGAAAGTAAAATTTACAGGAACCAATAGCTGACCCAGAGCAGGGTGGGTCTGACACCTCCCAGTACCCAGGCACACATATTTCTTTTCTTCTCACTCACAGTGTCAATCTTAACAGGAAAGCTTTAGATGCTAACTGGCATCCTGGTATCAACTGGCTATGGACATGTAAGTCTCATCTGCAGGAGGAGGCCTGGAACAGTGGCCTGTGTCTCAGAAGACTGTTACAATGTCTGTAGGTTACAAAGCTGAGGATGGTGGGACATGCCCGTCATCCCAACCCTGGAAGGCAAAAGCAGGAGGATCAGGAGTGCAAGGTCATTCTCAGCTAACTAGTGAGTTCAAGGTGAGCTGAGGCTACTTGAGACCCTGTCTCAGAAAAAAAAAAAAAAAAAAAAAGAACAAAAAAGAACAAAAAAATCTTTAAGTTGCAAATCATGTAAACGTTTATCTTAATAGAAAAAGAAAAGTTAGTTTTGACCAGCAAGAGGAGCACTGCCTGGAAGAGAGCAAGAGAGGAGGGACATTCTGTTTCCTGTGAGAACAGCAAAGTGAATGGAGCCCAAAACATGGATCACAGGACAAAACAGCCATTTGGAGTCCTAACAACGTCTGTCTCTATGCATTTGGAAACGTCAGAAAAAATTGTCCAGTGCTATGACTGCCACTGGTGGCATTTGCAATCTCCCATTTCTTATTTTAATGTTAGCCAATCTACTTAAATTTGTCCAGCCTGAGTCAAATTACTAGCCAGTGATGAAGTTCACCTCCCCACCCAAAGGTCTCTCGGCATCCTTCCTACTTGGTTAACTGCCAGGAGGCTCCCACATTAAAGTCTCAGCTTTATGGACCATGGTTTGCCCTCCTCTCGTGCTCATTATTTTTTTCCTTGTTATGTCCTTAAGTACCCTGGTTATTAAACAGATAAAAGAATCTTGAGCTGTAATCTCTACAGGAGCCAGATGTAGTAGGGGCATGAGGTTCTGATCTTAGTCATCCAATTCCATTTTGCAGTTCTACCCAGAGCTTGTTTGGGAAGGACAGATCTTCAGCCTGGCCTGCAGATACCCTTGTAGATGCCAAGAAACACTTACCTATGGCTCCCTAATTCCAACACAATGCTGCAACTTCCCCCTACCCCCCCGAGCTCTACTCCTGAGGTTTTCATACTAGCCTTTCCTCTTTCAGAGAGCCTTAGCTTCTGAAGAGTGTGGCGCAGAATATCTCCTTGCCCTACCGCATCTTAGAAACTCTGAGTAATTACAGACCTTGCCCTGAAAGCATCAATTTCCAGTACTTCACTTATTCAGTTCCGAGGGACCTGTATTGCCAGGCCCTCATTTTGAAGTGCAAATCATCTATGCTCAAACAAGAGCACATATTATAGCCCAAGTACGTTCTTTCCTGGCACTGCCCAGCCGTTCTGTTCATGCATGATCATAGGAGAAGGAAATTTCCTGCCAACTCCTCCAAGCATCATCTTTAACTCCAGAGGCTTCAGTTTTTGCCTAATCCAAGTGCGACCACTTTGTTACTCTGTTTCTGCTGATGTGTGACTGAGTGGGCACCAACCTAGGAACTCCACAGTTGAGGAATTTCCAGGCAAATCTGCTGCAAAATGGAACAGAATTGGTTTTACAGTTTAATGTCAATAGAAATATTTGTCTGCCCACAGTCCTGCTTGCCCATGCTGTCATTGGCCACTGAGTTACATGTGGTGTTTAGCAGTTATGTCTCTTTCTAAGTGAGCTCATGATTCAGAATTTAAATCCGCAGAAGTGATTAAGTGAGGCATGAATTCATTTTACAGTGAAAGCCTGGGTGTGAATGATTTTCTCGGGATGGGAATATCAGCTTGGTGTTGGCTTCCGTTATATACTGGCATCATGAATCCCTACAAGTGGCAAAAGCAAGCGCTTAATTGCTCACCTATATTCTTCTGAGCACTAGCCTATGGCCTGTACATGTAGGACCTGGTATGTAGAAGGAATGGCAGATACTGTGTAGCTCAAGCACACAGACACCATAGCATCCTAGAGTCAGGCAGATGCCAAAGCGTGAAAAGTCAAAGGAGGCTGCGGAGACAGGAACACAGTAAAACATCTAAGGAAACCAAGTGGTCATATCTCTGTGTCAGGAGTACTGCCCTCTCAACAGTGAGGCAGATGGGGTAGAGGAAACTCAGAGCAAGCAGGTGGCAAATAGTTAATTCAGCTAAGAAACAAATGGTACCAGCCCCAATTAAGATCGTGGAAGCAGAGATAAGAGAAATGAAGAAACACGGATCATTTTAGACCATGACTACAGCCCAGGTCCGACCTGTGAGTGACTGAATGACATCAGAAAGAGACTGCATTGGTTTCAAAGAGTCAGGTTTGAGTGATGAGGTAATGCAAGTAGATGATGAGGTGGGTGATTAAATTTTAGTCGTCCCCCCCCTCCCCTCTGTTACTGATAATTCACTAAGGATTCTATATAAAGGCCAAGCCTGTAGCTTTATAGGAAAGTGACAAAGGGTAGCAAGGTCTGAGAGTTGTCTGTGTGGAGTCCCAGCTACTGATCCCAAATCACAAGAGCAATTTCTATTATCTAGGAAATGGCCAGGAGGCAAGGTTAGGGGAGGGAAGATTGCCAGCTAATGGCAGTACTGGTACAATTGACGTCTTTAGCACCTTTTCACAAATACACAGGTATAAAATATCAGTGATTGAAATCTGTATCTCACACATGTGTATTTATGGGAAACGATACTGGCTTTACATAAATTTGCTTTAGAATGAGCCGAAGGCTAAATCATAGTTTTTATGTGAAGTGAGGGGTCCTTGTGAAACGGCTTCTGTGATTCCTTCTGGCGCTGCAGTGCATCCAAAATTGCTCCTGTCGAGGGTCATAGTCCAGGTTTAAAACCAGGAGGCTCACACTGCATCCTGTGGGTTTAACACAGTCTTCAGAGAGGCAGTCAAGGACGAGAGTGGCTCCAGGAGGGCCAGGACATTTATCCCTCCAGGGATTCACATATTGTTGTTTTCTTTTTGCCTTATCTCCTTGAAGTAATCTCCCCTCTCTTCAGGAGTTGACACACAGGGTGAAGGTTCCCCTGTGTGTTAATATAATCTCTGAAGGTGTTGCATTCCGCTTGCTTCGGCTTTTATTAATTTGTTTTTTCATAATTCCAGTGATGTGTCTGATAGGTAGAAAAATAGAAGAGAGAAATGAAAAAGAAATACTAATAAAAAGCAGAATGCCCCCCAGCGGCAAGCTAGTGGCATCCAGAGGTTGCAGATAATGGATTAGCTTTTACCTATTTCCATAGCAACAGCTTAGCTGCTCTTAAACACTTCTTTAAAAGCTTCTGATAAATGTATCCTGTGACCCTGAAAACTTTCCCATCTCCCTCCTGACTTCTTTCATCTTCAACCCCTCCTTTTCCCTTTTGCCCCACAAAAACATCAATTATTACCCATAACCTTGTAGCACTCACTTGGTTTTCTGCAGACCTGCTTCCTTTCAGGGCCCGAGATGGATTCAACAGTGAAGATAGACAAGGCTGCCATTCTCTCCTCCCTTTTTTTTGTTCCCATGTCTTTTCTCTCCCCTTCTTTCTTCTCTTTCACTTCTTTCTTCTCTGCTTTTTTGCACTCCTCACTCCTCTCTTTCTTGTATCTTTTTAATTCTCCCTCCTCTTTCTCCCCTCGATTTCAAACTAAATGTGAAGGGAGGTCATCACTGTGTGGGTCAGTATTGGAACTGAAATGGCCACCTTCATCCAAGCTTTGGAGATATTCATTGAGTAACTCCTTCTAGTCAACTGGATATATGTTGTGCGATAGGGAGGGATATGGGAAGGGTAACACTGAGGGTCTAAAGCATCACTTTTGTCCCTGACAGTCTTACAGAAACCAGAATTCTGGTTGAGAATCAAAACTCTCAAAATGAGGTAAGAATCAGCCAGGACCACAGCAAAGAGTGGACAGATTCTTAGGACTTCAGCTTTTGGCCAAGCCATCTTTATATGACTTTGAGACATCACTTTCATTCAGGGGCTTTGTTTATTATTAGTCACATTTGCATCTGTAACTGTAAAAGACATGAAGTCTGGAAAGAGCTCCGGGGAGAACTAAATGGCACAATTCATACAGACCTGCCTGTGTTCCACAGGGGTCAGTTTTCTGTTATGGTGATAACTGATGGTTTGAGATTAAGAGCCACTCAAAAATGAGTAAAACTTTTGGGTAGATGATGGCAAAATGGTTGCGGAGATACAGGAAATGTAAGCTGGCTTTGAAAGGTTGGAGAACACTTAAATACGAAGAAAGGAGGTGAGAACTCAACTGAGGGGGTGGAGATACTAGAGAAGCTGAAGCCAGGCAGATTGGCTACTGAACCCTCTGCATCTATGTGGATGAGGAGGGTATGGTTGGGGCTGATGGATGCTGTGAGTTTGTAGGCATGCAGTATTTTTTTTAAATCATTTGTTCTACCCAATACAAAAATTTTATTTCAAAAGAAAATGGGAGTAGATATTTTTAAGGTAAGTTGAAGCAGTTGTCTATAAATACCTCTAGAGACTCCCAGTAGTACTTGCCCTGTGAAGCCTTCCTCTGTGGAAAGCATCACACCCTCTTCCTTCATATACCAATCACATCATGTGCCCATCACTTAGTACTCATGCCAATCATGCAGTTCAGGAGCTGAGCTTATTTGTCCTCATTTGCTCAATGCCTAGCATGGCATTGAAAACACAGGAGACTGCTTAGGAAACGTATTCAGAGTGAAAATATGATTTAACCAGTGCCATGAATCTAGCAGGTTAAGAGAGAAAGGTGTGCTTGAAGAGCAGCACTTTGATTTAGATTTTTAGCGAAGGGTGTAAACTGGGATGGATATTACAGAGACACTTCTCAATGTTCAGCTCAGCTAAGCAAAGGTAGAAGTTCAGGATCTACCAAGTATCCTCATTACTAAGAAGAGAGCTCTTGCTGTCTAGAGACCACACCTTGGGCCAGGCTTCACAGGCAAACATTGAGTCTTTTTCTGTATCCAAGCTTTTCTTCAAAAACCAAGATTTCTAAAATCCTGGTGGTGTTTTTTAGTTTAGCTTACATGGATACATCTTTAGAGTATTTGTTCACACGTATACACACACACACACACACACACACACACACACACACACTTAAACATAGGCTTTGTATATGACACAAAGCGAGCAGTGTTTCTCTTTCTGGGTTTGGCTTATTTCACTTAGCATTAAGATGTCCATTTATATCTGTTTTCCTACAAATGTCTTCATTTCAATTCTCGTTATGTCTGCCAAAAAGGTACCACATTTCTTTATCCATTCATATGTTGAAAATATCTAGACTTTTGTCAATTCCTGGATATTATGAATAGCACAGCAATAAATACGGTTGTACAATTGTCTCTGTTGTGTGCTAACTTGGAGTCCTTTGAGTATATAGCCAAGAGTGTCATAGCTGGGTAACGTGGTTCTATGTTCTACTTGTGTGGAACCTCCACACTGATTTCTATAGTGGCTGCATGCATTTATATTCCCGTTGTTGTTGGCTTTGCTCTTTTTTTTGGGGGGGGGGGGTTGGGCGCCACCCAGCTCCCAAATAAATCACACACGGAGGCTTATGCTTACTTAGCTCGGCTTAGTTTCTAGCATTACTTAAATTATCCCATCTGTCTTTTGACTCTGGGCTTTTCTCATTCTCTTACTTCTGTAAATCTTATTCTTACTCTATGGCTTGCTTGTTGTGTAGCTGTGTGGCTGGCCACTGGAGTCCTCCTCCTTCTCTGTCTCCTGGATCTTTTCACTCCTCCATCGCTTCTTCCTCCTCCCAGATTTCTCCTTCTTTATATTCTCTCTGCCTGCCAGCCCCACCTATCCTCTCTCCTGCTTGCTATTGGCTAGTCCTTTATTTGACCATCAGGTGTTTTGCGCAGGCACAGTAACACAGCTTCACAGGGTTAAACAAATGCAACATAAACCCACACACCCAGATTCTTGGGAATGTGGGGGTAGTTTTCTCTATACTACTTACTGTTATCTGTGGATGAAGTATCTTTAGGGTCCCAGAGGGAAAAGTTCTACTGAATATTCCAACAAGTAGTAAATAATGATCCTTTGTACCAAAGGTCTCTTGCATTTTTTGCCTTTTACTTTCTTGGTGGTAGCCCACTGACTAGGATGAGATGGAATCTCAAAGCAGTTTTAACTTGAATTTCCCTGATGATTACAGATATTGAACCATTTTCATGTATATTTTAGCCATTTGTGTTTCTTTCTTTTTTTTTAAATTGTCTAGCCTATAGGCTCAGTTAGTCATGGCATAGTTTGGCATTATTTTTGTTGTTTAATTTTTGAAGATCTTTATATGTACTAGATGTTAATTCTCTGTCAGATGTTTAATAGGCAAAGATTTTCACCCATGCTGCCACTTCAATGTTCTGAGTGTTTCCTTTGCTGTGCTGACTTTTAATTTCATCCCATTTGTCAAGTTTGGGGTTTATTTCCTAGACTACTAGGAGAAAGTTCAGAAAGCTGTTCCTTATGCCTATATCTTGAATATTTTCTTTTAGGTTTACCTCTAGTAGTTTAAGTCTTCATGTCTTGTTTTAAGGTCTTTGATCCATTTTGAGTTTGTTTTTGTGCAGTGAAATATAAGAATCTAATTTAACCCTTTCATAAATGAAAACCAATTATCCCAACATCCTTTGCTCAAAGAAGCTATCTTTTCTTCAATGTATGTTGCTTTGTCCAAATCTAAGTCTGTCATAGTTTATTTCTGAGTCATCTGTTCTATTTCATTGACCTACAAGTTTATTTTTTGTATTAGTAACATACTGTCTTATTTTGTACTGTGGCTTTGTAATATAATTTGAAATTGTAGGCTGTGATACTTTCAGCATTCTTTTTGCTGATAGACTGAACTAGCTATTCATAGGCTTTATATGTTTCAATATAGATTTTAAGATACCTTTTATAGTTCTTTGAAGAATGCCATTGGAATTTTTATAGGATTGCATTGAATCTGTAGGGTATTTTTGGTAATGTAGTCATTATCACAATATTAACTCTGCCTCATGAGAAGTCTCTCCATCTCCTAGTAACTTTCTTTCTTCAGTGTCTTTAAGTTTTCATTGTAGGGGCCCTTTACTTCCCTGGATAGGTTTATTACTAGGTTTTAAAAAACATTGCAAATAAGATTATTTTACTGATTTCTTTCTCAGGGAGTTCATTATTAGTTTAAGGAAAAGTTATTGAATTTTGTACATTGATATTGTATTTTGCTACTTTACTGAATGTGTTTATTGTTCTTTAGAATTTTCTGGTAGAGCTGTCATTATCTTTAAGTATAGAATCATGTCATCTGCAAATAGGGATAATTTAACTTCTTCCTTTCCTTTTCACATCCTTTTTATTTCTTTACCTTTTACTATTGCTGTAAGTCAGGCTCCAGACACTATGTAGAATAAGAGTAGACAAAGTGGGTATCCTTATCTCATTCCAAAATGCAAAGGAAATATTCTCAGACATCTGCCCCATACAATGACCTTGATTTTAGACTTGCCATGTGTAGCCTTTGTTGTGTTGAGCTATGTTAACTTTCATCAGGTTGAAAGGAAACTGCAACTCCTAAAACTCCAAGAAGCAGTCCAAATATCCAGAAATGAGCTCATCCTAGACTGTAGGGGAGTTTCTAGTGTTTAGATAAAAGCCAGCACTCCTTGGGACATTAGAAACCAGTTCCCATCTGTTAAAAGGAGTCATTTCCCTTACTTACAGCAGAATGGACATATGGCTACCTGTGGCACCAATCACGATGCTGGCCTCCAAGATCCCTCTGTATCACAAGTACTTGTTATATGTTTCAAAGCCCATGGTAACATTCTAGCCGTCTCACCTCCTCCTCCACCCTAAACTCCCTCCAGCTCATGGGCTTCCCACGCTCAACTCCTCATCTTTCTTGTGACTCATCTCTTCTCATTATTTTTGACTCTAGCTATTCTTACTATGCTCTCTCTATTCTCTATCTGTGGTTATTCTCTCCTCTTTCACAGATAGCCCTGGCCATGCCCAGTGTACTGGTTATGTTCAGTCTACTTCTTTCTCTCTATGCTCTGGACTCTTCCAGATGCCTCTGGCTGTTCTCTCTCTCTCTCTCTCTCTCTCTCTCTCTCTCTCTCTCTCTCTCTCCCATGATAAAAACTTCCCCCTTAACCATGCCATGCAGCAGTCATGCTGGCAGTTTCTTTAATGCTCCACTCTTATATACACCTTTTATCTCTAGGTCTTTCAGGGCTTTTATTATGAAAGGATATAAATCTTTGTTGAAGGCCTTTTATGCACAGTTTGAGAATATCATGTGTTTTATGTCCTTAAGTCTGTGTATGAAAACAAAAACAAAACAAACATTCATTCATTTCCATGCTGAACCAAACTTGCATCTCTGGAATGAAGTCAATATGGTCATGATGTATGATCTGAATGTGTTCTTGATTTTTATTTTCAATAATTTTATTGAGAACTTTTGCATCTCTGTTTGTAAGGGATATTGTTCAGTTTTCTTCCTTTGTTTTGCCTTTTTCAGTTTTGCTATCAGGATAATACTGGCTTCATAGAATGAGTGTGGTAGTATTCCTTCCCATTCTTTATTATGTGCTAATTCGAGGAGCATTTGTGCTCAGTGTTCCTTAAACATTGAATAGAATTTGACAATAAGTCCATTTGAACTCGAGACTTTGGTGACTGCTCTAACATGATTGATTGCTAGGATATGTTTAACTTATTATATGTTCTTGATATAAATTTGAGAGGTGATATGTGTCTAATACTCTGATCATTTCTTTAAAATTGACAATTTTTTGGAGAAATCTAAATTTTCAAATACTTCCAAGTAATCCTCTGTATTTCACTGTACTCTGCACTAATCTTTACTTTTTCATCTCATATTTTATTGATTTAGATTGCTTTTTTATTTCTCCTGGTTAGTTTGACCAGTAGCTTGTTGATCTTACTATGTCAAAGACACCAACTGTGTCTGATAGATTCTGTATATTATTCTTCAGGTCAACATTTTACTAACTTATTCTCTGGTCCATATCTGTTGTCATCTTCTACTTTGGGGGTTTTATTGTTCTTATCTTTCTAGGACCTTGAGATAAATTGTTTGATTATGGATATAATTCTGTTTATTTTCATGTAAACTTTCATGGCTATGAACTTTCCTCTTATCACTCTCCTAGGTGCCTCTCAAAGGTTCCGGTGAGCAATGGTTTTGTTTTCCTTTGAATCCAGAAAATTTTGAATGTCCTCTCTGATTTTTTTCAGTACCACTGGCCAATCATGAGTGTATTTATGTAGTCTTCCTCCTGTTTTTTATAGTTTTTCCTGCTGCTGACTTCTAGTTTTGATGCATTGTGAGCTGATAATCTTCAGTGAATTTCTAAGGGGCTAAACAGCTTTATCTCTCTTCACGATGGAGGAGAAAAAACCTGAGAATCTACCATGACCAACCATAGCACCATGTAAAGAATCTGAATCACCTTTCTGCTCCAATAGTCTAACTGGGCCCTTCCCCCAGACATTGGACTTAAT
This sequence comes from Peromyscus eremicus, assembly GCF_949786415.1. Lineage (NCBI taxonomy): Eukaryota > Metazoa > Chordata > Mammalia > Rodentia > Cricetidae > Peromyscus > Peromyscus eremicus. The sequence continues at coordinate 24,380,723 of NC_081422.1, forward strand.
AACAATATATGTAAAGACAATACAAGGGCTGAGTGGTGTTGCTATTTTTACTCTTTTTTTAGTCCCCATTCTCTTCCAGATACTTAGTAGGATAGGGTAAGAAGATTTTTTACATTAGTCATTTTTGTAAAATTGGTTTACTCCTAAAGCCAGGGCTTATCTTCAGCAGGAGACACTGAAACCTGTGTATGACATTTTGTGAGAGGGTCAGAATACTCCTTTCTGTAGGTTTTAATGTAGGCCAATTTTAGGAGCAAGGTAAGATTTGAGAGTTGAATCACTAGGGAACATATAATGTCTCTTTTGGCTCTAAAACTTCATCATTTTATAACTTAGATCATAGCCCAAAATATTTTTGGCACTTTTGAATTACTGTGGGGAGGGCTGAAATTCCAGAAGAAAAATCAAGCATGACCCAGGCTTCCTACTAATGGTATTAAGTCCAAATTAAAATATGTCTCCCTTTTTATTAACTAAAATTTTTATTGAAGTAAATGAGATTTTTCTTATTTTATTTAAACACTTTAATTAAAGTAGAATTACATCACTTTCCATATCCCTTTCCTCCCACCATCCCCTCAGAGTAACTCCTTCAACATTCCTGAGGCCCCCAACTCTCAAGCTTTTCCCTCTTTTCCTTTGATTGTATTTGTTCCATATGTGTGCGCGCGCGCGCACACACACACACACACACACACACACATATGTAAATACAATCTCCTGGGTCTGTTTTGTTGTTTGGATATATGTGGTTTCCAATTGATCACTCTGCATTGGACAACCAATAAGGGGCTCATTCCTGGGAGAGGCTAATTCATCTTTCCCCAGCAGTCAATACTTCCTTGTAGTTGTTTGTCTAGGGTTGGGACCCCATGAAATTCTCCCCTTCCATTTTAACATGTCTACTGATATTGACATTCTTAAGGTCTTCTTTACTCTGCCATTTCCAGGAAAGACTGTTTTACAGTGGGCTTCCTGCTTTTCTGACTTCTACAGTCTTTCTGGCCTCTTCCATAATGTCTCCTGAGCCATAGTTGCAAGAGCTGTGATGTAGGTGTACCTGTTGGGGCTGGGGCTCCCCACAATCCATCGATCTCATCATTTAATCCAGTTATGGTTTTCTGTGAAGGTCTCTATTTGTTCTAAGGGAAAGTGTCCTGGATGATGGTAGTACCTATACTTATCTGTGGGTATAAGGATAAGATTTAGAATGTAGTAGAGATTATTCTAGTCTAGCAAAGTGGTGGCAGTAGATTCTTTCCTAAGACCATGACCTCACTAGCCCTGGGAATCTGGCTAGGTTTCCAGTTACAGGATGGGCCTTAAGTCCAATTATACAGTTGTTGGTTGCCACTGACATGTGAGTGCCATTTCTTGCACTTCTTTGCATATCTGGTCATGCCGGTAATTTTCATGGTTTATAAGTAGGGATGTTTAATTGCTTCCATCCCTTGGGAGCTTGCACAGAATTTTCTGGAATTGTGAAACCTAGACTGCAGGAAAGAAGCTTTTAGATCACATACAGCTCCAATTGTCTGAGTCAAGTCCTGTGTTCTATGTATGTGGTGTCTTCAGCAATAGGGGCCCACCAGCAGCCCCTGTGATACAACCAAAGACTAAATTCCTGATTTATATTGTTGGGGGTCACTTGTACCACCCTGAATAACACTTCAAAGGTTTTCTCGTGTCTAGTACCAAGATTTTTGTTTATCTATGATACTTATGGGAGAGAATTGTCAAATCATGTAGCTTAACTTCCTTTATAATGTGTGTGTGTGTGTGTGTGTGTGTGTGTGTGTGTGTGTGTACATACAAACTCTTACATGATTGTGTATGGTTTTATATAAACATAAAATAATATGCTTCCTTGAGGCTTTATCAAACAATCTTGATGTTATTTGATCCTCGTCTGTATCAACTTTGCTCCCTCCTTCCCAGTTGGAATCCCCTCCTGTTATTCTTGCCACCTTCCTATCACCTGTATCCTGCTTTTCTGCTTCCAAGCTTCCCACTACCACCTGAGGTCCTTTCCTTATTTCTGTGGTGACTGTATGTTGTATATTCACATTTGAGAATTGGAGGTGTGGACACTCAGATGAAGAAGAACATGTGGCATTTGTCTTTCTAAATCTGGGTCACCTCACTCAAACTTTTCTAGGTCTAACCATTCACCTGAAAATGTCATGATTTCATTGTTCTTTGCAGCCAAATAGTATTCCATTGTGTATATGTTCCACATTTTTACTGTCTATTCATCTGCTGAAGGGTGTAATAAATGGCATTTTAAGATAGTCTTCCAGCATTTCATATTCTCTCTGATAAAAGATCTTTCTTTGTCTCCATTCACAATAGATACATGCAACATTACCCATGGCACAGACAGTACTCAAGATAAGGAAATCATGAGAGGGGCTGGGCATATAATTCATAAAATAAAGTGCATGTTGCAGGCACTAGTCTATGTTCAGTCCCCACAACCACATTTTAAAAAGCCAGACATGATGGCACATTCTTATAATCATGCTGCTAAGAAGGCAGAGACAAGTAGATCCCTGGGGCTCACTAGTCAGCCCGCTTAGTCCACCTGGTGAGCATCAGGTCAATGAGGCTGGCCTCAGAAAGAGGTAGACAGTACCCGTGGAACTGTGTCCTCCAATCTATACAGACATATGTACACACACACACACACACACACACACACACACACACACACACACACACACGATGACAAGGATGTTCCTCACCACACTGGTGTGTACAGGGTTTAGATCTTTGATTTACAGTGACAGGAACAGACTTGGGGTCATTATTATACTTTCCATACTTCCTTTTACAGACTTGTTGGTCTATCAGTCAAAAGAGTTGTGCAATCCCCTTGAGATGGAGACACCTCTGAAGATGAAGAGTAGCTGGTTCCTCTATTCAAAACATGCCTTTCTCTCAAGGAAATCTAGCACATTTTTCAAGCTGGATTTTTCTGCAATTTCCAGTGTTCATCTCCTAGTTTCTCAAATGGTCATGCTAGTCCTTGTGAGTAAATGTTTTGCCTCTTCCTGTGGGTCACTTGACATTGATGGTCCCTTCAAGAGTTCATCCAATGTGTCCCTAAGGTACCTGTATTGAGAACAATGTTCTTATCTAGCAACAGTATCAAAAACTTCCAAAATAGAAACTCTGAGTCTCACTCAATGTTAGGGCTACCTTAGCTGAAGACTTATGTAAAAAATATTTTGCTTCTCTCTGTCTGTCTCTGTCTCTCTCTCAGCATTTATTTAACTTTACTTTTAGTGGAAATCATTTCTAGTAAAAGAGTAAGCACAAGGAAAGAGGTTCATAGATCTGTCTTTATAGGCAGCTCCTCGGGTAAGACAATGGAGCTTAACTCACAAGGAAAACCCAGTGTTTTGGTCCATTTTCTGACACTATAACAAAATACTCCAGGCTGGCTACTTTCTAAGGGAGATAGGCTCCTTGAACTCACAGCATGATGCTAGAAGCTGGGAGGCTTTAGTGAGTACTCACAGAGAAGAGCATCACAGTGAGGAGGTTGCATACAGAACAGGTCATGTGGCAAGACAGGAAGCAAGAGTGAGCTGCCATGCTTGGTGCTTGGTTATCATAACCTACCTATCTGTTCTCCCCAGAATTAATCTGCTATGAAAGAATAGCATCAGTGCTTCTGTGGGAAGAGTTCCAAGTGGTCTAATTTCCCTTCCCTTAGACCCAATCTCTTACAGCTTTGCAACCTCTGCATTGACACTGGTTAACAGTCTTTGAGAACATAGGTCTTAGGGGGCACACCCATGACACATGTCCAAACTATAGCATTTAATCCATTACAAACCAGTACAATATTGACAAGTCTGGCCTGGTAGATTGGGGAAAGAGTGACAGGGTGGAACTTGGTGAGAGACCCACTCTCCTCAGTACACCTCGTCTTGTCCCAGCCAGGCTGTCTCTCTGTGACTAGTCCCTGTATCTCTCCTGACATAAAGACATTTTATCAGTGTGAGATTCATGCCTAGGTTGGAGCAAGCTTGTGAGTCCTTTGGTTCAAACTTAACTGAATGTGGTTCATTTGGTCCCTGTATTAAGATGGCTCCTATCTCTAAGAGGTTTTATTTGGTTAGTTACAGTGTTGACAAGAAAATACCAGGCTCGTTTCAACATCTGGGGCCTTTAAGATAATGCAGAAACTGAAGAAAGATGGTAGCTTTGGCCTAGTCTTGTTCAAATTAAGAAGAGATCAATTTTATCCACACAACCTGATGATTACAAGGCAGTAGCCTGACTTGTAGCCTGGCTCTGGCTGGTACCAGTCAGCTAGGAGTGCGGAGGGGAAAACGTATCTCATTTCCAAGTTTGATCATTTCAATGCACATTCTCCTTTGTGGTAACATCTGCAGCCCCAAGAAACACCAGCAGGCCGAGCTCTTCCCACAGAGGTTGCTGGTGGACAGGCTTCCCAAAGCCTTGCTCTCCATCACTCTGGGGGCTGAGCAAGGAGGTCAAAGAACAAACCAGGGGGAAAGAGGGTTGAAAGAGGTGTTGGAGAGTGGTTTTCAAATTAATAGCTTTTCTCATTTGGCATTCAAAACCAAACACAGTAGATCCAATTCAGCTTCAGGCACTTTCGTCTGTAAAGTCAGATTGGCAGAGTTTGGGAAGAGAGACTGTGAGAGGATACGGGGAACACTCACAGGAATGCATTATTCATCCCCCATTATCAGATAATGAGTTGTTCCAAATGAGTGAGCCTTCCAGATAACCGAGTCTTCCTTTTTGAATCTTCAAGCTTCCTTTTAACTTTAGAGCATATTTATATATTTTGTTAAGTGTGTTATAGACATCTCTGCCTAGAATAGCTGATTATAATTTAATCATATCTTGACGACCATCAAATTTCAACAGGAATTAATTGCATATCTTTTTCACACAGATGCCACCTAGCTCTGCCCTACTGTGGTTCTACATTTGAACTCTTTTTCCCTGGTGAATGGCTGCATTCTTCCCCATGGGTGCCACTTGTCAGGGTTATAGCATGCTTTCTCTTTCTTCTCATCTTTTGTCCACAGTGACTTAGGAATAAATGGATGTCTCCAGGGAAAAGCAAATAACCAAGCCTATTAAATCAGCAACTTTATTTCCTTCGTGATTTGAAGTCCACCATTCAGTTTAGATCCACAAATAATTATTCTATGTCTGTTAAGTGAGGATGCTGTGCTTAGTATTGAGATGATAAAAGGAGCCTTTTGAGTGGTTACCGTCCATTAAGGGAGGAGAAACAGATGCTTCTCATTTATCAGGAATGTCAAATAGGTAAAGACCATAAATTGAATTCATTGTGTGAAGTACATCAATAGAAGAACATACAGGGTAGAGAAGAAGAATAAAGTATTTAATTCACTTGGGTTGGAAAAATTCCAGGAAGGTTACAGAGTAGAAATGATACCCAAAAAGTAAGATGAATAAGAATAATAAAAGTGTGCTACGCAGAGAAAAGGTAGATAAATATGTTGGAGGGGAACAACAGTTTTGTCTGTACGTTTGAGAATGCCAAAGTCTACCTCCTTCTGACTCAGTGAATTAAATGGGCTAGGCAATAGATAGCATTATGTGTTGCATTTTGTACTCTTATATAGTCTTGCTTAATTTACAAAGAAAAAAGTCAAATGAAAGGGAAAGGGGGGAGTGACATAATCAAACTAAAGTACGTACACGTATGAAAATGTCATAAGGAAACCTATTATTATATACAATTAATATATACTAATAAACTAATAATGCCAGGAAATTAGAGTTCCTACCCAGCATCAACTGGGGAATATTAAAGGAGAAATGTAGGGCTGTATACCACAGAAACACTTCCACTTTGGGATAGCTTTCTCCTTCCAAAGGCGCCAATGTCTCTCACAGGAATGGAAGAATGGTCCTGTGTATTGTCTTAGAAGTTGTACCAATTTTGACAAAGGAAAAGAGTGGGTCTCCGCTTTTTAAAAAAGTACAATTGTTGTCAAAGTGTACTTCCCAGAACGGTGGCGGCAGCAGCAGCAGCAGTGACAGCAGCAGCACCTGGGGATCTGCCAGAAGAGGATGTGATCAGACACCACCTATAGCATTAGGTGGGACTGGAATCTTGCTATTTCCCAAGCAGTCCAGTGACATGGATACACATTCATGGGAACCACTGCTCAGAGGACATAGAGGCAGAAGGAAAGGCTTGAACCCAGGATCTGAAGGAAGGGAGACAGATGAGGACAAAATGTGGTTTACGCTTTGACTCCAAGATTCTCTCTTCATGTCCCACCCTGATGGATTAGCCACCCCAGGGTGGCAAGAAACAAACACTTGCCTGAGCGGAAGCTTCATCTAAACAAAAGCTTCTGATGGTTTTATGTAGCACTAGGTGGACTTCCTATGCTTGATATGACCTTTGTCCTGAAGTGTCATGCTTTTTATTTTGTGATGTGCTGAGAGCTGACCCATCTCTCTGGAAGGCTCACAATAAGGCCCTTCCAGAAGCCCATAGTGGAAACTCGAAGGCCACTTAATTGATTTGTAAATAAGCCAGTTGCTGTGGTGGCCATCCCAAGGAGTCCCTCCCTTCCCATTTACCTTTCTATACAAAGAATAAATGAGAAACTAACTAGAAAGTGACCCAACCATACAAAGGAGATGGAATTGCCCTGCTCAGACATTTTGTGGCATCTAGGTATTCTGGCATACTCTACCCAATTCACAAACATTGTTTCCGCCACAGAAAGCAGGAGTCTATGGTCTGATCATTACCTTCCCTGGGGCAGAGAAGGGTGAGGAAGGCCCTCATCCTCCTGGCAGACACATTCTAGGTGTGGATTCCTCTTTTCTGACTGACAGGTTTGTATAGAGATGCTCATGGCACAGAACAGGACAGTTCTTGTCTCCTTTTCCCTGGGGGCCAGTTTAGTGGTGACTATGTTCTATATCTCACCCACGGTGTTGGAATTCATTCATACATCTACCATCTGTAGACAACATACACCGCTAGCAAGCTGCCCGTACTCCAATTGCATAGCCATGGCAGGAGGCAGGGGGTTAAAGCAGGAGAAACCAAACAAAATCAGGAAAAGTAACCCAGTGGCCAGGGTCCCCTGGGAAACACATGAGAGGAACAAACCAGCACCGATCGTGAAGTGGAAACCTTTGTTCTATAGGAGATGAATATCCTTTCCAAATCAAAAGATCCCTCGAAATATTATGACTTTTTAATATTTTAACAGAACTGGATAGCGGAGAGTTTATTCATTTCCTGGCTCCACTCTGTTGCCTTTGAGTAAATATTGGTTTTTGACACGCAATTATTAATATTGTGTATTGCTTTATATAGCTTTTAAGTGCCGCTTAATTTATGGGGAAAATGAGCCAATGAATGTAAATGAGCTGGAGTCAGTGTGACACTTCTGCCCTCAATATGTCCTCCCTGGGCCACAGGGTCCCTATTGTTTCCGTTCTCCTTTTTATTTCAGAGCAAGTTGGTGGTGTTGGGGTGGGGGTAGGGTGGTGAAGACAGGACTTTTCTGTACTTATTTCTGAGCTAGGAACAGTTCTTCACAATATCCATTCCTCTGTTCTCCCCATAGGTCTTCCTGGTCCCTCCTTTGAGTCCCACTTATTTCTTGAGCATATCTGACCACACCTTGACCCTTACCCTAGCCAGCCTGGCTGTCAGTGAGTCTGTGGGAAGCAAGGAAAGAGATTGACAAATGAGCGTTTTCAAGCCTGACTCTGCACTGAGTCCTCACAGTGTTACATCCGTGCTTCTGGCATGTTCGGCAGTACCAGCTCTGACACTAATGAGTTTTAGCACTTGAGAAGTACCATAGCAAGTTCCCAGCTGAAAGTCCACTTCTAGAGAAAGGAAATCCACCATCCACTGATCATGTGGTTCAGGCCAGGTTCCAGTGCATACTGTTGGACACCTCCAGAAACGATAGAGCAGTAGCTAAACATGATGTGACATCACCAGTGATAAGATTCGATGGCTTTTTTCACAGGTGTGTTTGCTTATCCATGTTAGAAAATTTAAGAGACATTACCAGGGAACAGGAGAGGGATGGGAAATGGTCAGAGTACATCAATGCAGGTGTGAAAATAACACAATGAAACCCATTATCCTGTGCAATAAATGTAAACCAGAGAAAAAGACATGCCCAACTAAGAGATTTATAAGAAAATTATCAAGCCTTCCAATACAATATGTGGTTAGTAAACTTACCTTTTCCCTAAGACAACAAATCAATTTTACCATCTCTGGCAGTAACTCTCTGCCAGAGGGTTGGAACCAATCGTTCACTCTGCCAAACTACCTACCTGTGCCATTTCTAAGCCTCTGGCTACAGCCATGCTCCCTTCTTACTGTTAACACACCTGAAGTCTTGAACCTGGGAATCCACCAATCTCTGATGTCTTAAGCCTACAGGCTGTTTCCTTTAGATACATCTTGCCTCTTGTCTTGAAGGATATGCAGATTTTTAGGAAAACGATGAATGCTTATGTGCCACAGTCAACTTTGCCAACCTATTCTGCCTTTATTGACCTTATTTTGCCCAGTCAGGTTTCAGTATGCCTTCTGCCCTTCTCAGCAAGGAAGGACGACATTGCATCTATTTCAGCTTGCCTACTGCCCCACTGAGCATGGGCCAGTCACGTTTTCATCCTGGTCATCTTGCTGTGTCCTGAGAACCACCAGCATTTTCTCTGGTGACACACTTGTAAAGTGGCCTGGGCTTTGGCATCCAGGTCTGGGAAAAGGGACAATGCAGAGATGTGGTAGTTCACAGAGCTTCTTTGCTCCTCTGAGTCTTTAGAGTGACTCCTTAGGATGACATGGAGAAGAGTGCAACCACAGAGACTTTTCTTAGAGCTTCTTTGCTCCTCTGAGTCTTTAGAGTGACTCCTTAGGATGACATGGAGAAGAGTGCAACCACAGAGACTTTTCTTTGCCTGGTGTAGATCTGTATCAACATGCACAATGCATGCAGCAATGAGTGGGGTGGGAAGCCAGCAATTATCTGGCTGACTCCCAGTGTTCCTGCTACCTTATGTGAAGTGATGGGTCCACTTCACAACTCCCTTCCTTTCTGTTGTTACTTGTATGCTGAATTTTGATATAAAAAACTTGGTATAGGAGTAAGTTTAGTACTCCCAAATACTGCACAGTCAGAGGGAAGTGAGAAAACTAGGAGAAAGCTAAGTAATTTCTCTGTCTCCACAGACATTGCTCTAGCCTGCAGAATAAGTTAATTTGTCTCTAAGAGATGGATGAGGAAAGATTATTTATTAAAAACGAGAAGCCCATAGGCCTGAGCGAGGGCATTCATAGAAGATAGCCCAGATCACTCTTACACATATACAATGGTAGAACCAAAATGATGTTTTAAAAAATCATTGCTCATTTATCAAACTGTCAAAAATTCCAATGATTGTGAAGATGTATTTGTTACTTATCTCGTTGCTATGACAAAATACCCTGGGCAAACCAACTTAATGGAGAAAGGGTTCGATTTTACTTACTGTTTCATAGTACTGTCCATTGTTGAGAGGAAGTCTTGGTGGCAGAAATTGATGCAGCTGGGCTCATTGTATTCACATTCACGAAGCAGAGAGAAGTGAATGCTGGGACTCAGCTGGCTTTCTTGTTTTATTCAATCCAAGCCCCTAGCCCAGGGAATGGTACCACCCACAGTTAAGGTGGATCTTGCCACTTCAGTTAACCTAATTGAGATAATCCCTAACAGGTATACCAGAAGCTTGCCTTTCTAGTAAATCTAGACCTTGCCAAGTTGATGATGCTCATTATCATGGAGGATTTGCTGTTGGCAGTAGTTTTCAGAGGAAAGGTTGTCTTGGATTGTTAATGGATGTGAAGAAGCTAAAACTCTCTAGAAAAGCAATGTACCAACCACCATCAAAACTCTTCCTCTTTCCCAGTAGTGTCTCTTAACTTTGACCTGCATAAGCAAAGAATTCTGTGAAAAAAGTAATCCAACCTTAACTTCAATATGACACCATATTTAGCTCACTGATACATTGTTCCTGGAAGTATCTAGCAATCTGCACTGGCACCTGCTCTTAACTTTCTAACAATGCATGATTAATTTATTTGAGGACTCCTTCCCACAGATACGGTTTCACATATCTTATGTGGTAACAACATGGTGCAAAGTAAAGTTAGCTGTCAGTAGGGGCCTTTATATAAACTATCATGCCTTTCTACAATGAAATACTACTCAGCTCTGAAAGTACTGAAGGATGTTTTAATAACTATATAAGCAATGGTATGTTCGCTCCACTACTTTCTGTGCTTTGTACTAGGAATGGTGATTATGATATACTTACTTATGCTATTTTGTATAAATGAGCATTGGTTGAATTACACAAGACAGTAGAGTAATGGTTAACAATAATGGGGAAGAGGTGGTGTAGATAGTAAAATTTGTCAGCATATACTTTTTTGTGGATTGGTACTGGAATCATATAACCATATTACCTTTCCAAAGGACACAACGATAATTGGAAAAGAAGATGTAATTCAGCCTTTAAATCCTGGGTAGTGCTGAGGATCTGGCTGTAGTAAGTCCCTTGCTTACAGAGTTAGGATAGAGTATTTCTCTATGCAAAGATGACTATTTGTTCACCAACCATCACCATAATTCCAGATATTTTGACTTGGGCTATGGAGTGAAGTTCATGTTCACTGTTTCTTTTAATAATGAATGAGGAAAGGATGGGCTGTCACTCCATGGTAGGACACTTCCTTGCATTAACCAGTTCCTATGGTTGATTCCTCAGCACCACAACAAAAATTAAGAATAAATAAAGAGAGAAAAACTAAAACTTTGTTTCTGAATCTCTCCCACTTTGCCTCTCTATAGTCCTGTTCAAGCACAGTGACATTGGTAATGCCTATGTCTTTGTACCTCTATGATGTATTTGGAGCTAAAGACTTGTTAAGTTAGTAAGCACCAATGGAATTCTGTGAGGCAGCTGCTCCCCACTCCCAATAATATGTGAGTGACAATTATCTAGGAAGCAAAGTGTATAAAAAATAGACAATGTTAAGTGAGACAAATAAGTATTCTAATAGAGGAAGAATCAAATAAAATGATTTGAAAATGGCAAGATTGAGGTTGCCCAGAGGACACCATGTATTTATTGACTATCTCTTGCATACATATCTATTTGTATGCAAGGCAATATTCTCAACAGCTTTTCTGAGTAAAATGAGACCTGATGGTGGCGCTCTCTCTCTCTCTCTCTCTCTCTCTCTCTCTCTCTCTCTCTCTCTCTCTCTCTCTCTCTCTCTCTCTCTGGGTGCTGGCCTACTGTGTGCCAAACAGAAGGCATTAATTTATGGAGTTAGGAAGTGAGGATACTAGTTGTCTTTCTGCACATACACCTGGAGGTGCAGAGAAAGCAAAAGAAATTTGTCTTGGACGGCAGCTTTCATTTACCCCAGAAAGAACTGAACTTGACGCCATTGTTTCAAATATCAGTGGCCCTTGATGGGGCATGCTGGTCCAATCTTATTAACCTTGTGTTCCTTCAGAGATACTGACATTGGAGACCCTAATACCCTTTTAGCCACTTGTCTTCAAATTTAATGTATATTAAACATTTGGGGGACAACTTATTTCCAAAATGTTTAGCAGAATGTTTCCTGCTAAATTGTCTAAAACGTTATATAGCACACTTGTTGCTGGAGATATCATATGTTAAGATATGCTAAACATTTAGATATAGATTTGTGTTTGTCTTGCTTTTGGAGTGAATGGAAGGTTCGGTTCCTGGTGGGAGGGTGATGAGTAGGGAGACTAGTCCTCCTCAGCAGAGGGTATAAAATGGTCCCTAGAAGCACTCAGTTATACTGCAGCCTGAATCACTGAGTTCATGCTCTGCCTCCCTCCCTCCTCCCTCCCTCCCTCCCTCCCTCCCTCCCTCCCTCCCTCCCTCCTTCTCTCCCTCCCTCTCTCATACCCTCTTTCCCTCCCCCCTCCATGCCCCCCACCTTTCTCTCTCTTTTCTGTGCATTAATTGCTTTTTGCTGCGGCTTGAGATATTTATGGGTTAGGAGATTGCCAAGTTATTTATTAGATGGAGTATCTAGGGATAGACTAATATAAATCACTTAGGCTGGCATTGAATATAGCAGACACTCAGTAATTTAAAAAGCTTTAATAAAAATGCTAAAATATGAGACTTGTCTTTGGCTGTAATGAGACTCAGTTATCATGTTTTTATCAGTGATATTCAGTCACAGACCTCTCCACCTTTTCTCAATCTAAGACAATGAGAATGCAATCTTCATTTCCAGAATAACCAGGTTTGTTGGAATTGAGAGAGCTTTTAAGGACTTGGAGAGAGATCCTTTTAAGAGTTATAGATTTACTATATATGTGGGGGGCTAATGACTGACTTCCTCACACTTCGGAATTCAAGCAGGTTTAATCACTTTATGAAGCCTGTCTTCAGTGAATCTGGAACTGTACTAAACCAGAAGGGCTGAGGGGAGGATACAGGAGGTTAAAGATGATCCATAGAAAGTGTATGTGTTGGATCATCCCTGGGATCCAGGAATTCACATGACTATGAAAACCACACCCAATCCTGTACACCACTCTGAATCAAAATTCACTGGGTTTGAACTGATTAAGTCCCTGAGAACTCAATATGTAGTCTTTCTTGATTTTCTCTTCTTTAATGGAATTACTATGTTATGGATCTATACCACTTTATAGCATTTAAACTCTATTTAGTTTTGTCCTCACATTTTTTTCATACATGGAAGAATTTTAAAGTATATTTCTTATTTTTAAACCATGTGTATGGGGGGTTATTGTTCATGTGAGTGCAGGTGCACACAGAGCCCCTAGATCCAAAGTTACACGACATTGTAAATTGTCCAACATGGGTGCTAGGAAATGAACTCAGGTCCTCTGTAAGAACAACACATCCTCTACCTACTGAGTCATTCCTCTGGCCCTCTCCAAATTGAAGATTTTTTTTTTTAAAAAAATAGCTTACCCTCCTCAGACCACAGCATACTATGAAGAAGATTCCTGGACTCCAGATTTTAAAGGTAGCCATTGGTTAGCAAGCTTCCAAAGCCCGTTTGTCCCCAGGTTTGACTCCTTATGTCCTCTCAGGAAATGACTTTCTCAGGTCTGGAACTTGATGACTTCACCTTGTGTATAGCAGTAAGGCACTACTTTGGCCACACAGAGCAGGTGGGAGAGAAGAGCAGAAGGGAATAAGGCATTTATGGGATGAAAAATCCCAGACATTGTTTCTTGATGGAAATCGCAAGAATCAGACTACATTCCCAGATGAGTTGAAACACCCTCTGAAACTCAAAGTTGACATGCCAATGACCATAGCTCAGCAAGGACCTGCCACCCCCACCCTTAACCTTACAAAGCTCTGAGGTAGACTGGGAGTGGTGCAAAGTAGACAGGGGCTGGTTGATTATCCATGTCATCAGGGATCAGGCAACAAGAATTCAGGAGAAGCTCCAAGAGGTAGAAGAGCCAGCAGTGTGGTTGTGTGGCTTCCAAAAGTGTGTGATCAGACATTCGTGGAAGCTGAGTACTAGGCAGAGTTCTACAGAAGACTTGAAGGGAGGGTTAAATAAACACATTTCCAACCATAGATTTGGAAGTAGTTGAAAAGGTAGGAGCATAAAAGTAATGTAAGAAAACACCTGCAGACTGTGAGAAAAAATCCAGAAGGCCAGAAGTTATGGAAGTGCAGGGTGGGTCTTGGAGTGCTAGAAGTTGACACAGTCAGCCTGATTCTTAGTCTGGGCACCCTTCTGGTACCACTTTCATCAGCTTCAAAATGCTTAAAATGTGGCAGGGCCAGAGTCGATGACTGTTGGCATCAGAGTGTCCTCATAGCATTCTGGAAAGCAAGTGATAATTAATCCTGGAACAAAAATGCCCTTTTCTATAGCTTGGACTAGTGGCCCCCAAATGCTCACATGGTAAAGCCTTGTTCCCCAGCCTGTGGCATGGTTAGCCAGCTGTAGAACTTCAAGAGGTGGAGTGGAGATGAGGGGGGGATGCTTGGTCATTGAAGGCATGTGCATCAAGGAACTATGTGGGCACTTTTGATATTAGAAGATGAGCGGGCTACTTCTGTCATGCCTCACCATAAGCCCCAGATCAGCAGAGCCAATTGACTGGTCATGGGTGAGAATCTCCAACAATCTGAGCCAAAAATAAACCTTTCCTCTCTTTGGTTGATCATCTCAGTTATTTTGTGATAGTCCCAGAAAGCTAACTAAGATATCACTTCAGCTTCTTATTTATGTCAGTCACTGATCACATGACCCAGGAGAGCATTAGAGAGCCAAAGGATTACTGCCTGCTAGTGAAGTAGGTGCTGTTGTAGTAGGGGCTCTTAGGATCATTGGGCTAAGGTGACTTCTGCCCTCAAATTCTTCAAGGGTACCCCTGGGTCCATGATGCTGTCTACACTGGACAGATGATTGTCTTCAGGACCGGGCAGACTGTTGAGCTGTGGTCTGACAGATATGTGTGCCTCAGTTTGGCCAGCTCAGTGTCCACCTAGCCTTCACCTGTTACACAATGAGAGAACTTAGGCAACCCTTCCCTACCTGTTTCCTCATAAACACAGGGTACTGAAGGAGCTTCACAGAGCTTTCCTGAGGCAGAAGTGAGAGCTCTGTGTGTGGTGCCAGTGGATGCTAAGATCTCATTGGGAGTCCCTGGAGTGAAAGAAGATAAAAAAAAAATATGAAAGTAGAGCCTGAAACACTGGTGTTTGCCACAGGCTCAGTACTGTGAGACCCTCTCATGTTCTCCTGCCCTTTTGTTCCTTACAATGACCTGTGAGTTACCTGTGGTCACTAGGCTGTTCTTCCAGCTTGAGAAGCAGACTAAAGGAATTAAAAAAAAACCCTACAAGGTCATACCATGAGTAAGACTAGGTTGAAGAACAGGAAGAGGTTGCTTTAAAAGGAAGGGTAAAGGGAGGTGGGGAGAGGGCTAAAACACAAACCTGGGGGATATGAAGTACCCAGCATCCCTGGTGTGAGAGGCTTGAGCCAACAGAGGTCCCAGGTCTGGGTTGGCACCTCATAATAAACACTTGACAGAATTGGGGTAAAACCAAAGTGTTTCTTATCTGAAAAATGAGGAGGGAGAACTGGATTATCCTTAGGTCTATTTTTGACTTGGAAATACTGTGATGTAAATTAAAACCTGTGATCCTAAGTATGAGTGTGCCCAGAACTCTTGGGGCAATGGTAGGGGCACAGCCTGCAAGTCAGGGGTGGCCAGAACAAAGGGACCCTCCCAGAGAGCAGCCATCTCGCTGCCCTGGGAGGAGCAGAGAACTACCAGAAGGACTCTTTCACTGTGTGTGGTTTCTCTGATCACGGCCAGTTGCTTGAATTGTGCAAATTAAAATAGGAAATGTGTGTCTATAAATAACCTCTGTAAGACAACCATTACAAATGAACTCAGTGGAGCGTGAGTGGTTTGTGATGTCACCCCACCCTGAGCAAGTCTTCATGTATCTGTAGCTCATAATCGTTCGTTCATGTTCCCTATCATTTCTCTCATCAAAATACAACTAAGAAGAAAAACTGAGTTCAAATAGATCAGTTCTTATCCATGCCAGCATAAAATAAAACCATCTCACACCAGCACATGAAGGAAGTCTGAATTCACAGTCAGCCTGAACAACTGAATAACTGGATCTGGGCATGCTTCTAAGAATGACCCCATGCATTGCAGCCCAGTCTCAGCTTGATGGATGCCTCTGTAGATCCTGAGAAGCTGTTCCCTGGAGAATCACCTTTCACTGGTGGTTAATCTCAGCTTGTATTGAGAGAACTTACTGGACACTAGATATTGTGTTGCAAGGTAATGGAGGGGCTAGAGAGATGGCTCAGTGGTTAAGAGCACTTACTTCTCTTCTAGAACCCAAGTTTGGTTCCTAGCATTGTCAGGCTAGGCTTCTTACAAGTACCTGTAACTCCATTTCCAGATCAAACTCCTGGCCTCTGTGGACACCTGCTCACAAGTAGTGTATATAAACTCACTCAGGCACACACACATGAACATAAATAAATAGTAAATAAATACATCTTAAATTATTTAATGAATAATCACTAAATAAGAAAACGCTTCCTGTGAAGCTACACGTGCCTTTCTCTCCTCACAGTGGTAGGACCGCTGGTTCTACCTCTCAAGATGGTGGGCCAAGATTGATGTTTTATGATGCCTTACAACTCACAAACTGTAAGATTCATACAACAAAGTCTATATCTCAGTGCCTTTTAGTATAGTTGCAAAATTGTTCAGCCATAACCAATATCTAATTGTAGGACATCTCACTGTCATTAGTTTCTAGGTATTTACCAAAGCTTATTGTTGCCTGTCTAATATAATTATTCTGGTGTATAAAGTTGTGTCTCCTCCAGGTTTCGATTTACATTTTCCTGGTGAGAAATATTGCTAAGCATATTTTGATATTCATATTGGCCATTTTGAGATTTTCTTCAGCTAGAAGTCTTGTGTATCTATTTTTGTTTTTCTGTTTGTACTTATCTTGTCATACTTATGAAATAATCAATGATCACAAAGAATTGTGCCTATGCTTTTATCTAAGTCTCAGCTTTTAAGTTCAATTCTTTCATCCATTTTGAGTTACGTGTTTTTTGTTTTTTGTTTTTTTTTATAGTGTGAAGCTGAGTTCCAAATGTTTACTTGCATGTGAATATAAGTTGTTCCTGTGTCTTTTTCCTGGAAAGTGTATTCTTTACTCATTGATATGTTTCCACATCTTGCTGACAATGACTACAAACATTTACATATATTTCTGGATTTTTATTTATATTTTCTTAATGTATATGTTTATTCATATGCTAATTTTATTAATGTATTAATGATTGTAAGAACTGCATAGACATAGACATAGGCATAGGCACATGCATATGCATATACATATTCATAGGCATATGCATAGACATAGACATAGATATATGCATACATGTGTTTTATTCAAGGATAACAAAGGTTATTATTTTCTGTTGCTTCCAGCAGTTAAGTCACTTGTAAATTGGTCTTGGCTTTTTTTACTTTTCTCCTTCTCCCCCTCTTCCTCCTTCTCTTCCTTCTTATCCTCCTCTTTTTTCTTCTCCTATTTCTTCTTTTGAGATATAGTTTCATAACATAGCTTAAACTGGCCTGCAACTCCCTGTGTAGCCCAGGTTGGCCTTGAGCCCCCAGCAATCCTCCTGCCAGTGCTTCCTGAGGGCTGGAATTGTAAACATGAGTGACAGTGCCATCTTATATAAGTGTGCTTGTAATACTGCTGGAGGGTCATGAATCTAGTTTAAACCAGAGAAAATTTGAGCTGAGCGTTTGCAATCTAGTGCCTTCGTTTTAAAACCAACAACAACAAATAAGCAGCACGAATGCATGAACACATACACAGGCACACTCAGTACTCAGCAGGTGGGCTAAGTGACTTGCACGAGATTATACAATCAAAGAGGAGAGACTAGAACCCAGTTCTTCATTTGCTTTATATAGCGCAGTGATGTTTGTTTCTGATTTTGATTGTTAGTAAATTGCTGCGCCATTTCACATGCAAAACGCTGCTCAAGCTAAACTAGCTTGAATACTACATTTTCCAATTTATTCCTGCCTCTTGTTTAGGAAATAAGCTGCCCTATTAGGATGCAGAAAGGTAACCCCACAAGAATAAAACATGGGATCCTTAAAAGCACTTGCTATATTATTTTTGTAAATTAGTCTTGAGTGTTTAAAACTATAATGAAAAGTGTTTCATATTTCTATTACCCTCACAAGATTTCTTAATATTTTGTTATTCCCTCAGCATCATAATAACATTAAAATGAAAATAGTAATAATGGCCATTTAAGGCACTTTGAAACCATTCTCTCTAATCTAATCTCCACATACCTGGGAGGCAAATATTCATATGCCCATTTTACAGTCCAGGAAGCTAAAATTGAATGGCTTGAATATGTGCCGTTTTCAAAAATCAATCCAAAGCAGAAGGAAGTAGTATTCAAATGTTAGTATCTAGGACTGCAAATCAAGAGCTGTTCTGTTTTTAACCAGGGAGCTTAACTAAGGCATTTGAGACCAAAACCCTGTGAGTGAATAGAGGAGGGTAGTAATGTTAGAAGACTCAGGAAGCTTCGGGGAACAGCACATGGGCAGACATTACTAGTGGACCACAGACCTCCAGGCAGGGCACTTAGAGACAGCAGAGAGGCTGGCCATGTCACCTCTCAGTGCCTGATAGAGACACAGGACAAACCCAGGCCCCATGCAGGGCTAAAACTGTGATTCTCAGCTGGGCTACAAAACAAACTCACCTTGGGAACTTTTAAACAGCATGGCTTCCTGCTGTGATCTTGTCCCAGTGTGTCTCTGTGAAAGAAAAGCACCTCCCTGACTTCTTGCTAGCACGGGCACTCTTAGTAGTAAGAAGGAATGGAAGCAGGTCTCAGAGAGACCACAGAATTAGCACCACTGTGCACTTCTTCACTGGGTGCTGCCATCCAGAGGACTGCAGCCACACAGACAGCTTTTCAGTGCAAGGAAGCCACGGCCAGAATCTGGAGCTGTGGCTCTAGCCTGGGCTCCCCTGCATGGCACCATCTCGAGAGCTAGGCTCCACCTAAGCTTTCATAGTCCTCAGAATTCAGACCCTACCTGGTCCAGCTCAGAGGTATCATCAGGACCAAACTGTATAACAGAGTCATTGGCCCTCAGCTGAGATGGGCAGGATGCCGAGGCCTGTCCACTGTCCACTGTCCACTGTTCTTGCTAGAAAGACTCCCTGAAAGACATAAGGAGACCTGACAATTGCTCTGTGCACATGGGTGAGGTCTGCTTGTGCACTGGCTCAGGTGCAAAGTTAAGTTGAATAGGAAGATGCTAATAGACATACCTACAGTACTTCCTGACATAGCCAGAGCAGGTGTGCATATAAGGCAATTGTATGTGTGGAAATACCCACATGTGGGTACATACTATATTTATAACAATATTATTTGTAGGTATAATCTTGTGCCTACACTATATTATTTATGTTATTAAATAGTATATGATTATTATCTAGATCACATTACAAAACTATACTTATGTGACTTATATACAATTTGATAGATCACATTTATTAATTTACTTAGTTATTGAATAGATTTAACTTAATTAAGTATAAGTAAATCTTCCCCCTGTCAGCAATGCAAGGCAAATTTTGTGTACAAACCCTGACATAAAGTGACTGGAACTGAGATTTGGAAAATGATATAGGAATGGCTGAAACTGTTTCTTTGTTTCTAAATGGCACCAACAACATCCACAGTGGGCACAGGAAAGAATAACTGCAGTTTGCATTTGATAAGAACTGGCATATTTCCAGGCACTGTGCTGGTGTGCTGTGTAAAGTTATGTTTACTTCTTACAACAATCAGACAAGGCACATTTTGTCAGCTTCTGTTTACTTCTTACAACAATCAGACAAGGCACATTTTGTCAGCTTCGCTTTACAGATGGTGAGCCAGGATCCAGGAGGAGATAAGGGAATGTTGCCCAGGCCACGGGGAGCTCCTAGACTCCAGAACCCAAGTGGGGGACATGCAACATCTTATAATTATATCTTCCCTATGGTGACCACTGTTTGTGGGGTGGGTATAGTAGATGCAGAAACACACGGGTCCATCCCTATTGGCTTTGTACAAAGAAAGCCTTGCCTTCAGGAAAGCCTTTTCTAACTCAAGCTTCCTCTCTCACAAGAACACAATGATCTACAAAATGTAGACACTTATTCAACAAGTTTTCATTATCTGTTAAGCACAGTTCTAAGTACAGGGTCCATTATGCTTTATAAAATTTATACTTAAAGTCCACAACAGAACAAACAAACATGTCTTGTCAATGAACACAAAAGCACAAAACTGTAAGTACCATAGAGGAAAATATGAATGTTAAGAAGATACTAGAACAAAATGACCTGAATTAAACAAGTGGTTGGGGGAGAGCTGGAGTCATCAGCAAAGACTCCATTAAAACTGATCCCAGAAGGAAAACTCACATCAGTAGAGCAAGGTCTTGAGTGTTTTAGGGAGAGGAAAGAACAAATGTCAGATATGATACGATGCACTTGAAACATTCTAGGATGTGATACGATACACTTGAAACATTCTATAAAAAATACTAAACTTGAAAACCTATTCATCTATACGTTATATTTATTCTAATGGAGGTGTCAGTACATAGCAGACATTGTGTTGTGTAACAGCAGCACACGGATAGATATAAGAGACTCTAGCCATGAAACAGTTCAGCTGCAAAGGTAAGCAGTATGATAAAGAATGTCGTGGGAGGAAGAAAGAAACTCAGGCATCATAAAGGAATTGTTATCTTAGTTAGGTACTGAAGGATGATGGGTTCCAGGGCACAGAGACAGGACTGTTATTTCACAGGCAGAGGGAAGAGTGTGTGGAAAGGTACAGCATGAGAGTGACAGAACCCTACAGACATATACTAGCAAGGAGACTGTGATTAGGCTATGGACAGACTGACTGAAGCTGAGCATATAAATTCTGCTAAAACCTTTGCTGCTGGTGTCTGCTGGTCCAAGGGATGACTTGGACAGAAACAAGGAATTTATAATAACTGTAGTGAGCATATGGAGTTTGTTATATAGGGTAGTAATAAGTAGAACATGACGAGACTTTTGTAATACTTCAAATAACAGAAGATGAGATTGTCAGCTGAGTCCATGGTGGTGGGATTGAAGATGAATGACCAGGTTCTAGATGTCATTTGAAGTATCTAAAGCAGGTTGCCATGAAGTAGGTACAGAGATTGGGTATATATTTCATGGCAGCCTGGAGCCCAATGACATTTTGGAAATCTACCTGTTCCCCAGGATACTTGATTGCAGTCTGTTAAAACATTGTTTTCCTACAAATAATATTAACACATAAATAGTTCAGGGCCACTGCAGATATGCATTGAGCAGTCTGCAATCCTGTATGAATTCCCTGTTGTCTCTCCCCCTTATCAGTTTTTTTTTTCTTATCATTGCCAAAAGTAATGTAAAAGACATGGGATTTATTTTGGCTCAAGCAGGTGTATCTAATGGGCCGCATGTGCTCCAGGGTAGCTGTGAGTGCCGCCCAATCCAAAATCATAAATGTACTTATAACATGAGAATTTTTTAATGATGTTTCTGTAACTTGACTACACAGTTCTCTGGGGGGAACTTTGTAGATGACAATATTTTTGTCAGAACGTCAACAGATTGGAATTGCCTGAAAGGTACAATCCATCATGGAGAGAATGACAGAGTGGCTGGGACAGCTTGGTCCATGATGGGGACAGCTTGGTCCATGGTGGTGGATGGAAAGAAGAGACCTCATGCTGGAAATAGGGGTGGGCTTTAGCCCATGAGACTAGTCTTGACGGTCTATATCTGCCTACCAGGATTTATGTCCCAAAGTTTATACCACCTCCTCAAACAGTGCCATCATCCCAAGACCAAGTGTTCAAACACATGTGCCTATTGGAAAATTTTCACATTCAAACCATAACCCTCAGAGTCAGTGAAAATAAACCAGAGCCCTGGTCTACCATTAGGGAAGACCAAAAGCATCTATAGGTAGGACTTGAAAACATTCTATTTGTAATCTCTTAGTAATAGTTCACTGGCCTTCCATTTTCTTTGTGCAACCTGGGCATTTACAGTTAAGATTTTTATTCATTTACTTGTGTCTCTTTGATTATTTATCAGCACTAGCATGATATATAGACTCACTTGTCACAGATTTTTATTGACATTGAACATGGATCTGTTCTCTAAATGTGAAAAAGCATTTGAAATTATTCCCAAGTGACCTTTATATTATCTTCAAAACATTATCATGGGAGAAATGCTAGAACTCCATGATATTACTAAGATCAATTCAGATTAAAAATTATATTACAACCCCTTTGGCAAGCAACATGCATGAGCTTGGAGCAACATGGATGGATAAGATGGGATCAGACTGCCAATGGTTTGCAGCAAGCTGGAGAAGCTATCTTGTGTAAGATAGAGAAGTTGTTCACTGTAGAAAGGGCTGTGAGGGACCATGCCCAAAGAAGGATGCAAAACAAGGAAAACCAAAGACGAAGGGTTTATGGATATATGGCATTTGGAAAATTAATAATATTAAACCAAGAGAAAACACAATGTAAACCTATATAATATGGGATAACTTACTGAACTCTCCCTATGCCTCAGTTCTTCATTTTATTCTAGTTATTTCATAATTTTCAGCAGCCCATAAGACCATTCATGTGTAGAGCCATTTACACAAGTAGTTAGACACTAATGTTGGCTACCAAGAGCTTCATCACTGAGACCCAAAGGGACTTTCTTCCTTCCAAATCACTTCACTTCCTGTCTTATTGAGTATCTATATGTCTGTAATGGAGTTTATCATTCTTCCTTTGAGAAAATGACAGATTCCTCCTGAGTTACTGGGGATGATGGATAGTGCAGCCTAGAGGAGTGGGGATGTCTGATTTGCCTTGGCCGTCCTCTCCAGGCAAATTGTTCCTAAGGGATGACGTTGACTAGACACTGGAGAATGCAAGATCACCCTGTTACCACCCAGTCTTCCTAGTCCCATTTTCCCTACTCTACTTAAACTAGCACAAGAAACACCATGGCAGTAAAAATGGCACCTCTCTGGTGGGTGCTGTGCTGGGAGTTCCAGCCCAAGGTATCATGGTTTGTAACTTATTAAGTCACTACACATGGATACAACTGTGCTTGCCCAGGCTGTGTCTGTATTCCTTCCAGAAAGACTCCAGGGTCTTCATAAAGAGGCCTGAGGATGGCCTAGCACTTCTGGCTAAGGCAGATATTATTTTTGAGAATATTTGGAAGCTGCACTGAAGTTGTTGCTTTATAGGAATGAGAAAACATGTATTGACATTTCTATGCCCAGACCTATTTTTTTAACAAGCTAGAAAATACTGAAAAACAGGTAGAGCCATTTTCTCCAGAGTATACAGTACAGTTGGAAAGTGCATTGGTTTTTTTTTTTCCTGTGTGTTATTTGGTAAAATATGTGCACTGAAATTTCAAGGCAATTCCTAATGCAGAAATAACCCCCAATATGGCAGATTTATAAGCTAAGCAATTTTTATTTATTTGCTAATGTGGATTCCCTCAAGAGCTCAAATGTTCCGCTGGTTACTTATGGCTTCTCCTTGAAAAGTCTCACCTGTGAGGTCTCAGCAGTGCGAAACTGCAGGCTGCGGCATTGTCAGAACTCAACATTGGCCATAATTCTCTTCTGCCAATGACTTGGGTGGTTTGGAACCTACCAGCACTTCAGCTGTTTGTTTGATAATTAATAATTCATAATTAAAGTGGCAATACAAATAAATCAACAGGACTGTAGGCTTGGTGCCTTGTCTCTCTGGAGTCTTTCATTCAATTCTGATGATTTGAAAGGAATAAAAAATTGGGAAGGAAGCCGGAAGCTTGCATTCCAAGCTTTGCCTCCCTTAGCGTTGGAATCCTGTTCAGACTGTGATCTGAATCCTCCTCTCAGAGAGGAGTTCAGCACATGCCCTTGACATCCTCCAAGTCCAAGATACAGGGCTTCAACCTTTCCTCATGCACTTGGTCCCTAGGGAAAGAGACAGGGTGCTATGGTAGCTGCAATACAGCATGGTTTGTCATCTTCTTTTTTTTTTTTTTGGTTTTTCGAGACAGGGTTTCTCTGTGTAGCTTTGCGCCTTTCCTGGAACTCACTTGGTAGCCCAGGCTGGCCTCGAACTCACAGAGATCTGCCTGGCTCTGCCTCCCGAGTGCTGGGATTAAAGGCGTGCGCCACCACTGCCCGGCTGGTTTGTCATCTTCTTGAGGCAGGCTTGCATGAGGTGACACAGGAAAAATGCTTCAGTATTGGGGACATGGGAAAGGGAACAACAGAAGGAAGGTGGCATCTGAGCGAGTCTCTAAAGACGAGCCAAGCCCTTACAAGTAAAAGATGAAGAAGGGGGAAGAACAGCAAAGTCTTCTGGGTACCTGGGTCCTGACAGGATCCAAGGGCATGGGGATCTGCTTGATGGAATCCAAGAGCATGGGTGTCTGCAGTGTGCTCTGTGAGTGGCAGATGTCTATGGATAAGGTGCTGTAGTCAGTCTACGAAGGCCCTGTTTACACAGGGGAACTTGTGTGTATTACCTGGGACACCATAGAGAGCTGCAAGAGTCAGTAGAAGAGAAGACTGATTACCTTATTACTTCAAAGGGTCACGCTGTCTACATGGAGAGGGTAGATTTGATGGACGTAAAGATGCTAAGGAACCAATTACAAAGCTGCACGTGAGAATCTACTGTAGTTCTCTATTGAGAATTAGTGATAAAGCCAAGTAGAAATGCTGATGAGAAAAGTTGAAGTGAAATCTAGGTATTTTCCTGTCCTGAGGTTTTAGTGAAGTTGGTAATTAAGGTCACAAGTTCAACCAAGGCAGGTAGTAAGATGAGGAATCATATTATGCTTGAAGTGCCTAAGATCCGTGGACCTTGTCCCAGTATTAAAGAAGAAAACAATTGTGCAATGTTACTGTCACTTATTTTTTGTAATCAGCAGCAGCATTGTGGCTGCCATAGCAACCAATACTTACGAGTGCTTATTTTACGTCAAACACACTGATAAGACAGCACTTAAAATCATCCAGCGAAGAGGTTAGCGCCTCCCAGTTAACAGGTGAGGCACCAAAGTTCAAACAGTAGAGAGCAAATTACTAATTAAGATCACACAGTAGGTGAGAAACTGCACTCCAGAGCCCTGGCTCTAACTGATGGAATACCATAGCACCAAAAATAATTCATTTCATGGCACAAATATGTCCTGGCTTACTGTGGGTCTTAAAATTATCCAGTGTTTGAAATAATGCAAAACTGTTTTTCATGTCATAGAAATCTTGATCTAAATTTTGATTTGAGGTCTTCCCAAGGCTGGTGTTATGTGGTATGCAACTCTTTCACTGTACTGGGCAGTGGCAGTGAACCATAGCTCCAGTTAAAACACACAGACAAGAAGAAACGAAATCACCAATCTTCCATGTTGTATGGGATTCCTGAGCTATGATGCTCAGTAGGTTTTGTACAATTAACGTATTTTGAACTTAATGATATTTTCAACTTAGAATATGTTTATTGGTCATAACCCCGACACAAACCAAGGAACATCCATACAATGAAAGGTTACAACAGTAATGGAGAGTTTAATGTTTTCTTTGTTGGTCTCAAGGAGAATACAATTAACAGTAATCAAGAGATCAAGACAAAGATTCAGAGTTTTAAAGGATGGGCAAGAATTTGGAGATTAAGATATGAGAAGAGTATGAAGATGGAATGGTAATAATGGGACAAAGGGGTTAAATGGAATGAAGAAAAGAAAACAGGGTAGAAGTGAGAAGTATGGGGATGGATAATTAACACTCAAGATGTTTGAAAATACCATATAGAACCCTACTACTATAGAAGTTTTCCAAAATCTATACATATATGTGGGAGTCCACAAAAGCTTCCTAGTGAGATCTGAGCTTGCTTTACACAGCAGGGCTGCATTAGGGGTTGGCTTGACAATGTGCACTGTCACCAGGTGTCTGGGATGATCTGCTCTTGGCTGTGCTGGGGGGAGGTCTTTTGCTCCACCCCTCAGCATTTGTTTCAAAGCCCTTTAGTAGAGACAGAAGGGGCTGGTGGGTTTTGACCCAGGCCCTCCTGAACTATCCTGTGTTTCTAACTGTCTCTCTCCTCTATACTTCTATCCACATACTTCTCACTTCTCCCTCCTCAAGAGTACCCTGAGGGAAAAAGAGGGAGCTGGTCTCCCTCACATGTACATATAGAGAAGGAGTTTAAATGGAGTTACCCTGTAATGGCAGGACAATGCCTCTCTCAGGCACCATAGGCTACCAAATAAAAAGCCAAGTACCAGATACAGGTTACTTCTTTTTGAGTAGTTTATCACTGGGGTCACAGACCGCTCTCTCCATCAAAAGGCCTACAGGCTATTGCCGTTGCTCTTGGTTGACCTCTAGCACTGTATGCTATGACCGTATCGATGAAGGTACTACATGTCTGGGTCACAGACCATAGAGAAATCCAGCTAGTACTTACCTGGAAGTTTCATCTCTCTTGGCTAACTTTCATAGTGCTGGAAGGCTCTATTTTCAATACCAAGGGAGAAGAGTATTCAATACTCTTACCCCATTGAGAACCCTGTGAGCTACAGTAATTCACCCAGCAAGATATGCCCACTGGTGCAATAGTTGTACAAAAGTTTTAGGAGCAACCATCCACTTTCTGATTGTATTTGAAGCCTGATTCCCAAGACAGAATTCATGCCTGGTACTGTTTGTTAGTTGGAGAAAAACATCTGTGGCAGGCTAAAGCATTGGCAGTAGAGGAGACCCTAATGCTATTATTCTACGAAATGGACATAGTGTTAAACTGGTCCCTAAGTTCTTATCTTGATATCCATAGTTTAGTGGATCTCTCAGCTCTCATTAGAGGAGCTTCTTTGAGCAGAAGATAATTAACACAGTAGGAAACATAGAGACTCACAACTGATAAATATGCAGAGACTATGAGACTCTGGGGTGAGATATTTATGTCGTAACTCTAGGTGTGATATTTATGTCATAACCTGTCTCCCAAGGCTCGGGGATCATCATAAAACAGGGGGTAGATATGCAGTGAATGACTACAGGCAGTTTACCATGCACAACAAGACACTTGTACTGAAAGCCACTGAAGACCTACCACTAGTTCAGAAGATATTGGCAACTGACAGCAGCTAAGAGAGGGAGAATATGATTATTTCAAGAATGCAGCCCCTAAATTGCTATCCATACCCCAGTAGATGATCCTATACCCATCTATGGACAGCACTAAACAGACTCAGTAGGTTATAAAAGACAGAGAGAGAGTGTGAAGTTACAAGTAGGGGAGTAGGGGAGAAATTAGAGGAGTGAATGGGGTATATGTTTCATCAAAACACATTAAATGCATGTATGAAGTTCTCAAACCAGAAAACAAAAAAAATTTTTAAAAAGTAGCAAAATTTGAAGCTTGGCAGTGGTGGTGCACGCTTTTAATCCCAGCACTTGGGAGGCAGAGACAGGTGGATCCCCGAGTTCCAGGCCAGCCTGGTCTACAAACTGAGTTCTAGGATAGGACTGCTAAGCAGAGAAATGTTGTCTCAAATTTTTTTAAAAAAAATTGAATGGGGTTTGAAGGTCAGATGGATTAATGGAAACTTTCTGGTTTGGGAGGTTGCCTATTGTTTTGTGCATATTTTTTATTTGTATGAGCACGAACTGCATACTCAATTACTCATTTTAATTCTTAGTATCCTGCACAATTTCCAGTATGTACTAAAAGTTTTGTGGATTTGTTGAACTGGATTTATGTAGGCTTAAAATAAACAACCACTAAACACTGATAATAAAATAAAATAAATGTAAAAAAAATAGTTGAAAAGAATTCTGGGAAGAAATACTGTATTCAACCTCAAAGCTTTAGAAAGGGTCTGAATGCTTGGGACATAGTAATTAGCCAATGTGTTTGGCTTTTGCAGTGAAGTATTGGGTATAATCTGTGATTGGGAACCTCCTGTCATCTGTGTAAATAAGAAAGGAGCCTGTGGACAGAGAAGGACTCTTGCTGGTTCTTGTGTTTCATCTTTGACTTTCCTCTCATTGAATAAATGGTTATACTCTTGTCTTCAGATCTGCCAATGCTACCACCATACCTACATCTACCAACTACCTCAACAGGGCATAACAATGAGTTTTTCTATTAGAGACATTCTATAAATGGTGTCACTGGCCAGATCTTTGCCAAGATGAGCAAAGTGGGATTAAAATGATATTTATGATACAAATACATAATATGATATATGCATATTTATAAGCTGACAGCTCCTTTTAAGTGTAAGGAATCATTCTCAGTTTTTTCTTTCCTGTGTTTCTTTCTAGTTCCTCCCCAGATAATGAACATCTCTTCAGATGTTACTGTGAATGAAGGAAGCAGTGTGACTCTGTTATGTCTTGCAATCGGCAGACCAGAACCAACGGTAACATGGAGACACCTGTCAGTCAAGGGTAAGGTATTCACCATGCAAAGTTTTGAGAAGGTATATTAAAGGCCTGCTTGGTGCTTATGCAAAAAGAACACCAGCAACCAGAAAATAGCCTTGGATGTGAATGAGTGATGCAGCAACTCAGCATCTCAAAAGCAACCCTTTCTATGTATCTGCTGCTGAGCACCACGTTCCAGGAAAAGACTTTATAGAAGAAATTTACTGAAATTATTTTCTCAGTTCTTCCCATGACTTAGAAAGCCTTTGACTCCAAACTGAGCAGAAGAGTGGATGAGTAGCTTTCGTTGACAATAGTAACTTGTGTGGAGAGGGGTGTGTCCTTTCTTGTAATAGAGGGTGAGGTTGATAGCATGCCCTTGGGAACTATGACACTGCTGTATATGATGGAGAAAATCACCTCCTGCTTCAATACTTTTAGGACAGTTATGCAGAACCATACCTGTTGGATCTGGACACACAGAGTTCACTGTGAGAGGAAGAAGGGCAGTAGGAGTAGGGACATACACTAGGCACGACCTTGCTCAGTACTCAGGAATTGGTAGTAAAGCATCAGTTACCATCATCCCTGACTTAGTAGGAAGGAAAACAAAAGAACCTGCGTCCTTACTGCTGTGAAAATAACTTGGTCCAACTTGAACTTTCAAGGATGGGCACAGAGCCAGCTGATATATTACACTGTTGCCAGAACTGTGATTGATTCTAGAGAATATACAAGAATCAAGTGCTCCCTCAGGCATTGGAAAACCCAAACGTGAAACCAGTGAATAGGAAAATACACATATGCCTGCATGTAATGTAAAAATAATGTACATCTAAAAGAAAGCAGGGAAGTAAATCCTCGTAACCTTGAGAAAGGCAGAGATCCCTAAAACACAAAAAGCCCTCTTTGAGAAGGAGAGAAAAATGACAGACTTGCTTGAGTTTCCCAGGGCAGTTTCTTAGCCAAGTGTGAAAAATTTCATGACTTAAATGGAAATGTATTTCTTCACACTGTTGGAGGCTGTGTGTCAAAGGTCAAGGTGTGGCCAGGCTGCTTCCTTTCTTTGGTTGATTCCTTCCACCTTTTCTGCTCGCTTCTGATGTCTATGAGTCTTGGGTATGCCTTGTTTTATAAATGTGTCCCCTTGATGTCTGCCTCCATCCTCAGTAGCATTCTCCTTATGACTGAGCGCAAACTTCCCATTTCCTTGACAAAGTAAGGGATCCTAGTAATTACCTCTTCTTGTTTGGTTTTTACTTGATTGCCTCTATAAAGACCCTATTTCCATTAAAACATCATTAGAAACCAATGAAAAGTCAAGTCTCTGAAAAAGAGTATACTTATTTCTGACAAAAAAAATGACATTAACTATATATGAACATTTATAGCATACAACCCTAACAGCCCACCTAAAAATGATCAAAACAGGCATATGAAAGCAAACAAAGTACATGAAAATATACTCAACATCGTTATCATAGAAATGACAATCAAAGCACAGTGAGATACCACTATGAATGGAGCCACTAGAAAGACTAAAATTAAATAGACTGATAACATCAAGTGTTGGTGAGGTAGGGAGCCACTGAAGTTCGCCCTCCTCAACTCTGGACTGTGCCACTGAATAAGCACTCTGGAAGGAAATTTGACATTTTACTGTAAAGTGAAACATAGACTTAACATATACCTAAAGTGTGTATCCACAGATATACACTGCATGTGTTAGTTTCATTCACAACAGTTTAAACTAGAAGTATATCACATGAACACTAACAGCAAGCAAATAAATATAAACAATAGAACAATGTTGGACAATCCAAAGACCAACCACTGATTCACATGACATGGGGGATGAATCTCAAAATCACACTGAGAAAGACAGATGTAACTACACACACACACACACACACACACACACACACACACACACACACACACCAGGTGATTTCCTTTAAATAGACAAGTCCTAGACCAGGAAACCCTAATCCATAGTGACAAAAGCCAGGTCTTCAGTTACCTAAAGGGGACTTTGGGTAACACTGATTGCAAAGCTGGGTAGGAAAGGATGTGTGTTGGGGTGTGGGAGGGTGTGACTCTATATCTTGAATGAAATGATAGCTATAATAGTTTTTACATAAGTCAAAATGAATACAACTTTACACTAAAAAATAAGTGCATTAGACTGAATATAAATTCAATTCTAATAAATTTTGAAGTGTGTAGATGTATAAGAAATAATGTCCTGATGTCTTTTCCTAATTTAGGGTATCAGTCATCTCAATAACTCCAAAGGAGCGATGATTTGTTATTGGAAACATCACCTAAGCAGTGGGCATGTTCTTCCTCATAAACTAAGAACATTCAATTTCATCTGTATCTTTTTCTAGGGAAAGATAGTACTAATAAAATTGCTTAACACTTTTGATAAAGACTATAGGTATTGAAACCTAAAATTTTAATATTATAACATCAACAAGAGCATTAAAACACACACAGTGGGCATTGCTGAGCTCAGCTTTGATCTAAGTGCAGCCATAGAGCAGGTCCTAAAGGCAGGGGCCCCAGGTGACTTTTGTCTAAAACCAGAGAGAATTTAGGCTTTATGTGATCAACAAGAATATGTCTAACCAGGAGACCAATTTTTATGCATTTGGTAAAGTTGAATGTATTTATAAATGCTTTAAATCCCAGAATATACTCATTTGATCCCAACTATATAGTTCTCGAAGCCTGGAAACATTGTAAAAAGAATTTTGACTTTGTGTAAGTGTTTTGAAGCAATTCTTTCTAATGGTTCACTGGTAAGAGTTCCCCTTTTAAAGAGAGATTCATTCATCTCCCAACCTTTCATATAGTGTAATAGTTGCAATTCAGTGTTAGAAGAAAAAAAAAGCCAGCAAATTCTAAATTTAAATGTTGCCTGTGCTCTTTCAGTCTCCAGGACTGCGCTCCACTGCAAGCAGGGCTTTGTCTCCAGGCTCTTGGGTCCCCAGCTTTCCTGGCTGCCATTGTCTTAGCTTATCTGCTTGAAATGACATTTAAACATTTCAACTCAAGGCATTGTTTCTAAAGTTTTCAAAGATCTGGAGAGTCTGCAAGTTTGAAATCTGCATCTGCTGGGTGGACCCAAGTGTTTTCTCTGCTTGAAAAGATGTTGAGCTCTACTCAAAGTTAGGGGGTTGTTCTAAAGAGGACCATTCAGTACAGCGTGAACATCAAATAGCATTTTGAGGGGAAAAATGTTGGTTAGCTGAGAATGGAAGAATAAGAAATAAAGGTTACAATGATGTTTCTTTTGGCATTCCAATGGTGTTACACATGAGGATTAAGCTCACTGGACAGCTCTGTTCTCAAAGACCAATGGAGTTTCTGAAATATATGGCTTAAATTGTGGGCTTACATAATTGGAATAAATAAATAAAATATTCATTTAGGAAAAATCTTTCAATGAACAAATGATTGAAAGTTAAGAATAATATTCATACTTAGGTTTTACCATGTAATTCTAAGAGAGGCATGTATCTTAGTGGTACAGTGTATGCCTAGCATGACCAAGGACCTGGGTTTGAAACTTCGAGTCATAAAATGGCGGTGTGAATATATGCAGCCAATTCCTAGAAATCACAGAAAGAAGTTAGAGTAAGTGAATGTAAAAATCCATTGCCATGTGGGAGACTATTAACATTAAGCATTGATGTGCCCAAAAATATAAAGAATCTCTGAAATTAAAAAAAAAAGATATAATGGAGGAAAAATTACAAAAAAAGCATAGAGATCAAAGTATAAGGATGGTATTACTACCTAAAATTATAGTTGGACAATGGAGGGTTGCAGGCAGGGATGTGATGGTAAATGTTTGTTTAAAATTTTCTGTTAGTAAGGTGGATAGAAGGAATCTTGAATGCTGTTACCAAGCTCTCTTGGTGCAAATCTCCTGTTTATTGGCACATTCCCGGAAGTCCTCCTGTAACAACTTTGCATTTCTGGTTCATTTTCTCATCAAAACCCAGAACTACACCTAAGTAAGGCCTCAGTCCAAAAGGAGTTGCAGGGGTTGAAGAATCCACAAAATGCCAGATGTGGTTTAAGGAGACCCAGCTTCTCTAATCTCTAGACTGAGTGAAGAACTGAAGAACCCCTGACCTGTTTCTTCTGCAGCATTGAAAATATACCTGAATTCCCCAGAGGGAATTCACCAGCACTTCCCAGGAAAGCTGGACATTTCACAGGATTATGATGAAGTGTTGTGACATCTCTAGGAAAGATGGTCTATAGATGTCCATTTAGGTTTTCACAGTTGACATGTTAACCACTGAGCATATGACTGCACAACTTTAGATGTAAAAAGTTATCCTTAATGGTTTCAGTAGCAGATAATGGCTTACTAATAAAATATATTCTTATGGATATAATAGAGAATATGACACTTGCCCAGTGGGCTTTACACACATACAGTTCTGTTGCAAGGTAACCTGCAGCTCAGGACTAGAAGAAAAATTCACAGGTTTCTGTATCAATGACTCCAGTTCTGCAGAATAAGGTAGACATGTTTCGAAATAGGTAAGCAGAGTGGCTGAGCAAATGGCCAGTGTGTTTGCAGCACACTGTGAATGAGCTGGGTTTCGAGAATTATTTTCTGATCCCTTCCTGCAGAAAAGGAGAAGAGTAATTGGATCGGCAAAATCAGGGGATAGCTCTTCTGTGCACAAGGGTGATCTGAATACAAAGGTGCAGGGATGGGAGCAGAGAGAGTCTAGAAAGACTTGCTCTTCTACAGAGGGCTGGGTTTCTTTCCTTCTTGTAATACCATAGCAATCCACTCTAATGCTTCACACCTGGCCGACGTCTAATGACATATTTGGGAAGGCCACATGTTTGGGGAACATAATGAAATCTTCTCTTCTATCTCCCTCCACTGAGATTTTAAGATGACAGCCATTCACCTGTGAGTGAGTTGCTCACACAATCTACTCATACAAGAGAATACCTCAGGGAGCTGGTGAATGAATTATTTTTGCAGAATTTTCTAGGTAACTGAAGCTGACTCCTTTATGCATCAACTTGAGTCATTTTAATGGAAGCACTTTTTTTAAATGCAGCAGGTTCTCTTCTGATTCTTCAGTCTAGTGAATGCCATTTAGGCTCATCTTTATAGTGTAGCAACTGCACTACACATTTCAGTTGTTTGTAACTGGGCACTTGGGGACTAGGGTAACTAGGAATATAGCCTTTAGACACTGTTGAAATCCTTGTGTCGGGTGTCCATTGTTCCCTGCTCTTCCTTTCTTCACCCCAATCACACTATTAATTGTCAATTCTCCCTAAAGTTGGTGTGCCTACTTCTCAGTGGCTGCCTTTCTTCTGACTGTTTCTAATTTGTGACAATGAAGAATCTGCATAACCCAATGGATTGAGCCTGAGTAAGAACTAGGAGGGAGAGGCCTCAGCTCTCATGGTGGTGATGAGGTACTCTGATGGTCATCAGGAAGAAGTAGAGTTTTGTATTGTTTTACCAAATGAAGTTGCTAGATGCATGCATTCCATGGTAGTGGTGAGCTATACTAGCAAAACCATAATCCATGGTTCTCATTTGTTTGGCAATTCTATCTCCTGCACTCTCTATTTAATACTGAGGCTATGAAGTGTACAGAACTATGCCTGTTTCAACCATAGTCTTTACTTGTTGCTCTATAATTCCCAGGGAAAAAAGTCTTAAGCAACTTATTAATTTTCCTTATTACCCCAAATATGTATAGGTGTGTTATACATATTTGTATATGTATATGGTGTGTTGTCTCACTGGAGATATGTGGACTTCAGTCACTTAGACTGGAGCTTGAGAGCTCAGCTTAGCTCTTAACAAACTCAGTAAGATTACAAACATCCCTTCATTCATCTCTTTGATCCTCAGTTTCTTGTCCTGTAGAATGGGACTCTGTATGTCAATCTCATCAGATAATGTTTGGGTTGAAAATAAACAGAGAATGGCAAGCACCCATTGCCATGGAGCATGGGTGCACAACTTTTTCTTTTATGTAACTGTTGTTCTGCTGATTCATCAAATGCAGTCTTAAAAATCTGCAGCCTATATATAACCTGGGAACTGGCTATGTTGGGTATCTACTGTGTTACTAGGAAAATGGAATCCCCTTCCACAAGTTCTTAGTCTTGTTAACAAAAGAATTTTAAAATGGATTCAGAACAAAGCTCCAGAACTATTTTATTCATTTGAAGGAAAAATGACCAAGTAGGCAAATTGTAAAAGATGGCAGCGGCTCCAAGAGGGAGATGGATACGAGGGAAAGAGGTATCATGCCTTTTGAGTTAGGGTCCCTTAGAGAAGGCAGGTTCAGCAACAGACCCCAGCAAGCAGTTGTGTACCCAAGGGGAGGGGCTTCAGAGAAACAGCGAGAAATCCTGGCGGTAGGAAAAGCATGCCTTGTCTTTTGGCCAGTATTGGAAAAAGAAATAGAAAGAAATGGGCAAGTTATCCTCTTGAGCTGCAACTCGGAAAAGTGGATGGGCTTAGTAGCTCTGCCTGGCAGAAGTTGTATCAGCAACTACATCAAGGAGGGGTTTGGGGAGGGGAAAGTACATTGTCTCAATCAGGGATAAGTATTCCTCTCACCTCCCTAGCATGTTTTCAGGTAAATCTGATTTCCTGAGTGTATGGACTTAGGGTCAGATGACTGACAGGCCCAGCTAGATTAACACTCAAGGGAGTACAATAGTACGTAATATTCTAATCTTTAGGGCAGGCCAGAACATCATGCCTCTACCCGGGGCCAGAGATAGAACACAAAACATTCTTCTGACCAAAAGGAAGTAGTTCTCCCTTACTGGGCCTCAACAAAGCTATTAAATATTAAGGAGGGGGCAAATTTGATGTTTCCCATTTGGGTATTGCTGAGGAAACAGGAGATAGAGTCCAAAACCAACCATGATGGAGGGGTCCAGTGACCTCCAAGGTTGTCCATCTCTATCTAGCTACCCAAAAATTGGGTCAGTCCTAGTCTTGTATTTAACTTATTTAATGTTCCAGTAGTCCTGAGAGAAAAATGCTAATATTTAATTTTATTCCCCCATTCCTTCATTCTTGAGTCATTAATTTATCAAATCTGGAAATTATACAGATGTTTTATTGTGATAGACAAATTTGCAAACAACTCAAATGTCTTTCACTGAGTGGGTAGCTAACTGTGGCATATCCACACCATGGCATACTGCACAGAAGAAGAAAGAACCCTTATTCATTCACTTGACTACTTAAAAGGGATGAAAACTGGGTGCTATGTTGAGGAAAAAAATGTTATATACTGTATACTTCTTTAACAGCAAAAATATGGCAGCCAACCACAGACCAATGTTGACAAGAGTAAGGGCAGAAGAAGAGGGCAGTGGGTTGGCACTGCCTTGGTGTGGAAACTATCACATCTCCATTGTTGTGGTAGACATATGAATCCATATGCATAATGAAGTGTTCAAACTCATGTAAAATAAGCATGCAAAACTGATAAAAAAAATTCATGGAAATTTCATAGCATCCTTATGGTATACACATATTTACATATGTGTGTATAGATTTAGTTAATATTCATATTCAATTAATATAATATACCATAATTGAAGAAACTTAGTGGTGAGTATATAGAACTTGCCTACTATTCTTACAACTTCTTGTGAATCAATATTAATTTTAAAATAAAACATTACAGAAAAAGAATGAGTAAAATGAAGCCATAGTTTTCCATTAATATTCTACCACTATAAATGCTTATAGAGAGTCTTCAGTTTATACTTCTTTATGCATCATTGCTCATGAGCTTATCACAGTTCTCCAAACGGGTCAGAGAAGGAATACTCCGCCTGTTTCAAGGGTACAGAAACAGACACAAAGAAAGACATGACAGGTGACTCCCAGCTGGCTGAGCCGTACAGCTATGAAAGGAACCTGGTTTCTGGTTTTTGAATCCGGACCTCTTTGTACTACACAAAAATGGTTCCAATGGCTTCAAACTGGAATGGTGCATTTTAAATCCACTTCTGCTTGTTAGCAGGGGCACCCAAGGGTGCCCACTAACTTTGAGTGACATCTGCACTCTCATCCTTTCCTTCCTTCCTCCACACCCCCTTCCAACATCTAGTAATGTTTCTAGCTCCATCCACATCATGTTGTTCTAACAAAAGCGCTGCTTCCTAATGAAGGCCACAGCCATGCCATTGTCAATTGACCATCTCTGTTACTCCTCTGCTTCAATTAAAATAAACCCATGAAGACCTACCAGCCTCGCTTCTCTTCTAAACCACCCATGTCCAAGTTCCAGCCACTGAGAGAAATTGCTTATTAGCTGACCATCCACTCTTGCTACTGCGCCTTTGTCTTTCTGCAAGGCAGCCAGGATCCTTGTTTCTAATCTGGAGTCATGTTTAGAGCCTAATTAATCCCTGGAGTGTGAGAAAGAGGTGTCTGAGATGAGAAATCAAGGTTATACATATCTTGCTCAGTGGAACAGTTATGGGCAAACAAGCTGTTCCTCTCACATTTTTGCAAAGCAAATTTATGTTCACTAACTTTGGTTCTTGTTGTAAATGAGAAGTGTATGAAGGTCTAGCAATGCGCTTTCACCATATGGGTGCCCATATGTTTCCCCCCCTTTGCTTGCGTACATTTCGCTTTGGCATGCACATATGCCTGTATTTTTGCAACTTAACAATATTAAAACTAATCCCATTTATGCTCCTTTTGGGTGAGTTGATTGAGTCATAAATTCCTGAGAATCTCTTTCTTGGGATGCTGAAGATCTGATGCCTGAGTAGGGGGAGGGCAGAGTAAGCTATTCTGGCAGCAGAGGTAGTCAGCCTGTGCGCCTGCCTACCTGATGTTCCCTGACCCAGGCTCCATAGTGGGGTACTACCGCTAATGACTGGGAAGCACGAACAGATTACACCTTGGTGATAACCCACATTCTGCCTCCCTCGTGAGGAGGGATCTTTACCAAGAAACAGATGGTAATTCCCAGGCTTCCCTTTCTGAAGTCCCTGGTGGAGTGACTCCTCTTGCAGCAAGCAATCTTGATGGCTGGAGGTGTAGCACTGGATATATAGTCAGTATTTTTATTTTTATATTTCCCACACTGAGCTGAGAAACTCTGCTTGTCACAAAGGGAGCAGCTGGAAACTCATCTTGCACTGAAATGATGTTCAGCTTCTTCACCAGGCTCTTTGGAGAATAAATACAAAAAAAAAAAAGTATATTAGCATGTATCAGGTCGGGTGAAAACCCCAACTAATTCTCTGTAAAATTGGAATTGGCAGTATTGCTGCTGTTTGTTGTCAAGCCTTCTCCATCTTTATTTCTTACTCATCCATTCCCTCACTCGTTGGCTTCATTCACAATATCTCCTCTCTCACACACACAAAATAATGGTGTGGAAGGTAGAAGTGAATCCCGTCTTAAGGAGCTGACAGTCTAGACACTCAGTGATCAAGTAAGTCAGCACATGCCCTGTCAGTGTGTGGTGACTGGTATGACTGGGACACAGGAAAGGATGGCCCAGTGCAGGGCAAGTTTTCACCAGGAAGGTGGCATTTGAGGATGAGTGAAAGTCCATTAGGGAGCCTGGCAAGGTGGTGCACATCTTTAATCCTGGCACTCCAGAGGCAGAGGTAGGTGAAGGTAAATCTCAGTGAGTTGGAGGCCAGCCTGGTCTACAGGGTGAATTCCAGGTCAGTCAGAATTGCTAACACAGAGAAACCCTGTCTTGAAGAACAAAACAAAACAAACAAAAAAACCAAAAACAAAAAAAAACAAAAAAAAAAAAAGAAAGAAAGAAAGAAAGAAAAGAAAAAAGTCTATTAGGAGAGAGATAGGGACATGAGCCCTTGTTAGCTCCCTAGGCAGACACTTTCCACAAAAGAAACACCATGTTCCAATTGGAAGAGGGATCTGGGTCTGCAAGAAGCAACACTATATGCTAAACAAAAAAGGAGAGACAACATATCACCCGAAGGTACTTAAGGTTTTTGCTCATTATTCTGAAAATACTATAAAAAAAAAACACCTAGACCTTCAAGAAAGCTTGGAAATAAGGTGAACCTGTATCTAGATTTAACTAGAAACATTTAATTTCTCATCTACTCCTTCTCTATGCAAATATGGCAATTGACTAAACCTCTGCTTCCATTCCCCATCTATAAACCAAAATGAATTAGTAATGATCCTTTTCCTTTATGGAGGCAAGGAGAATGGAATTTGATAGTATCTATTCCAAATACTTTTAGATTATAATATAAGAAAGGAAATTAACATGTATCATAGTAAGTGTAAAATTGGAATTAGAAAGGCACCCAGTGCCGCCTGCCGTCTGTTGCAAAGCCTTCTCTATGCAATTGCTATATCAAATTATGCTATTGAAATCAGCTGGACACTGATAAAATTGAGACCAGCTTTACAAGTCCTGTAGATCTAATTGGCCTCAGCAGTGGGTCCACAGTGACTCTTGCTGCTGAACTGAAATCCTGGGCTTCAATAGAAAATAATAAGCAGCCAGGCCCCACACCAACACACTGCAGCCACCCCTGGAGATAATGCATTTTAATTTAGACACTGAGCCCCTTCGCTTGGCCAGATGTTGAAGGAACCTCAGAACTATTCATTTCCTTCTCCCTTCCAGCATGAGCACCTTTGAGAATTTTTGAAAAGACCCCTGGCTCCAAATGTGACCACCGGCTTTCCTTGGGGTTCCTTCCTCATAGCCATTTGTATTTCTTTCTATAAACCTCTACCTTCCTAGGGTAAAGTTTCTATGAATCACCTTCTTGGGGGAAGGTATTTTCAACTGGGTCTCCACTATTTCCAACCAAACTTACTATGATTAAGTTTGCCCTGCAATGTGTCCGTGTGTAGCCAAGGCAAGTACAACACAGTCCATCTTCTAAACTGAAAAGGAGATCGGAGGGGGAGATCAGTAAGCTTTGTCTCCCACTGCAAAGTAGTTGGGACCACTACAAGAAAGAGACAGAGCAGAGGTAGCTTGAGGTAACTGACTTTTTAAGATCTCTCTCCATATCGTGGTTTTAGGAAGGTCTGTGGCATCATCAGAAGTTCCAGGTAGCTTGCCGAGATGCCCACATCTAACTCACTAACAGCTAGAGTTGGATGCACACATAAACATACACACACACACACACACACACACACACACACACACACACTGATGCCAAGTTATGGGATTTTCAAAGCATCCCTACCAAGTTAATATAGCTAGGTGCATGGTGTTTAATTAGCATGCTTCACATCAACAGAGCATCAATGACATAACACTTAGAAGCTTAAGCACTGAGTTGTTTTGTCCTCTTCATTCTCTCAGTGCTCTGGGCAAGCCTCAGAAAGTGCAAAGAGTATGTCTTGATTAACTGAGTTACTGAGATACTGACATCTCCTGGTGATGCTATACCCCACTCGGGCTAGATAGGATTCCTTTCTTCCTTCCCCGTACCTTGGCCACTGGAGGTCCATTTGAGCACATGAGCTGGCACATTTGTAAAGTTCCTAGCACCAAACTACACCACCTTACATTTCGAATGTGATCAAAGAATTCCTATCAAATAACTGTGTGCATATGGTCTTATATCCATCCCATAGTATGCCAGAGACAAAGGAAAGAGAAGCACAATGATGATCTGCCCAGACCTGTCTCCAGATCCAAGGACTACTGGGATGATAGTCCTAATGTGCCCAGGAAAGGCTGTCGGGGTGTCTTAGTCACTGTTCTATTGCTATGAAGAGACACCGTGACTGAGGTGACTCTTAGAAAATAAAACATTCAATTGGAGGCTTGCTTACAGTCTCAAAGGTTAAGCCCATTATCATATAGTGAGGAGCATTACAGAATGCAAACAGGCACTGGAGCCCCGGCTGGTCCATAGGCAGAGAGAGAGTGAGACTGGGCCTGAAACCTCAAGGCCTGACCCCAGTGACGCACTTACTCCAACAAGGCCACACCTCCTAATCCTTCCAATCCTACCAAAGAGTTGCACTCCCTGGTGACTAAGCATTCTACTATATGAGCCTATGGGGGGCATTCTTATCCAACCACCATGGCAGGAGGTGGGGTGGGGTGGGGGGCACTTCAGAGTTTATTTACAAAGTTGTAGAAAACCTGTTCTCTCCCAAGTACGTTCTTTCCATCTTCCCAATCGTGATTCTTTCTTCCTCCTGTCCCTAAACAGTCTATGCTGGATAGCAGATGGTCATCTCGCTGAGCCTTTACTTATTGCATCTTCAGCCAATGCTAAAGTTTGGGCTAGTCTAGCTTTCTAGTCACAGTGCTCTATGGTATGGAAGATGTTATTCTAGTCCTGTGCGTACGGGAAACTTTGTGACTTGGGCTGGAAAACTTACTACTTTTGCACAAAAATTGGATGACTTAGCTTGACATGTTTAGTTCAGTATTGGCAAATTGGGGAAATGATCTTTGCATCCCATAGGATAGATCTGTCTCTGTGACACCAGAATTTTGACCTTCCCTGTTCCTCCAAGCTCCATTTCTCCCTGTCTTCCTCCTCACACCACCTGCTATCCTGGGCTTCCTATAGTGTTAACTGCTAATCCCCACATTGCTGGAGCTTGAGAAATGACTCTAGAAATGGTAGCAGTGGGGGAAGTTGTTCCTTCCTCTACAGTTTAAAAGCAGCCAGCATGGTTAATTAGCTGCTTCTCTTAGTATGAGAACCGGAAGGGGGAAGGGAAGACTGAGGGGGTTGTTTGGAGCATTCTAATTGGAGTAGGCTCTCCAGTCTTTATGAATGTTCCAGCCTGGGAGAGACATCCTCCACTGGAGGTAAATGGGATCAGGGGAAACTGATCTCATTAAGCAAAACTGGTTGATTGTCACTTTGAATGTGGGCTTCACAGCTGGAGGCTGTGATTGACTCACACACTAACAAGAACTGGGGTTGAGGGAAGAGGTGAGGAAATCAGATCCTCAGTGCCCAGGCATCATGGAACCCCTCCCACCCATCCCCTTCATGTCCCTGGGGTAGGCTGAGAGCGGGACACTAGGACACCTCTGTAGTCAGAGCAGGCAGCCAGGGAAGTCTTCTCGGCCTTTGCTTTGTCTAGCCAACACCTCTTTCTTTTATTTTTTTTTTCTCATCTTTTTTTTTTCCTCCAGAATAACTTATTGTTGAGAGTAACCCCCTGGGAGTGCCAGAAATAGTTTGGTTTTAATGATACTCTGGATGATTTTGCTTCCTAAGAGAAATGCTAGGTAAAGTAATGGATGTAACCTAACCAGAATTACCATCCTCCACTCCCAAGTGCCACTGTACATTCTACATCTCTCTCTCTCTCTCTCTCTCTCTCTCTCTCTCTCTCTCTCTCTCTCTCTCTCTCTCTCTCTCACACACACACACACACACACACACACACTTGGCTCAGCTCCCCTCTGCCCCTCACAGCATCGCAGTCATAACTACTCTGATCTCAGTCTTCCACGGCACTCTCCTTGCTCCAGTGAGCCTGGGCTTATTTGTCCCTACACAATTGGAGCCGGATGCAGTAATTACATCTGCAGTGAAAGGATCTCACTCCCTTACCAGCAGTAGGTATATTGCTCTAGTGCTGCTAATGAGGAATGAGCCTTCCCCACAGAGCATCATAAGGCCACAGGAAGCTCTGGGACTTCAGGTAGCAAGACATCTGGAATTTGGTCCTGGGCCACAGTGTACTGCAATCTATACCTCATTCTTGCTCTCACTACACTGTTTGGGCGCTTGACAGCAGTTTGGAGCAAAGGTAATGTGGAGCCATAACACTCCAAGTCTGGATGGTAATTTCAAAGTGTCTGGTTCTGCATATGATGTAAAAGTCCCTGTAGGATGTACACACGGCCTCTAGCTGAGCCTTTATCCCCAGTGCCTAAACGGATTCACTGAGACAGCTTCTCCTTCCAGCCCCGGCTCACATCACTTCATCTACCACTACTATGATTATGGGTACTTCCCAAGCTTTCTTCTTTTTCTGTGCTCTTTGTGACCCCCATGCATTGACCATCTCTCCTCATGTTCACAAAGGTCTTCCGTCCAAAGGCAGAAGATAAAAATGTAGAGCAAAGGTAGAAAGTGACTAATGTACTTATAGAGGAGGAGATGGAAGTCTAGACTGTTCTAACTGCCTGTAGCTGGAAACAACCATCTCTCAGGTAAATATTCATTTATGCAATCATTCATTCATTTATTCTAGAAACTAATTAGTGAGAGCCAGCTACTTACCAGGATTCAAGAGTACCAGGACAAGCCTGTAATCCCAGCAGTCAAGAGGGCCTTGTCTCAAAAATATATAAAAAAAAAAAAAATTACCTATCATATATTGAACTTGAAACTGGAGTAATCAGGACGAATATAATTATTTATGGCTTTCCACAAAAAGATGACAATGTAGCAAGGCACGAATAGTGCACGTGTTTACAGAGCAGTGGCCAGTGGATTAGCAATCTAGTAAAAGGAATGCAGGGTCTCAGAAATACCTCAGCTAACTTGTCTTTTGAAATGTGGGAGAATCAGGAGTAGCTCCTAAGAAGACAACTCAAAAAACACATTCAGAGTTTGTCAAAGGAAAGAGCTTAGCATAAGTGAGGTGAGGGAGAACAGAAATATTCAAGGCAGCGGATGGAGATAATTAGATGCACGATGTAAAAAAGAGAAATCGCATGTTGTAATTGGTAATATAAAAGTAGTTTAGTATCTTGGGAGCATAAAGTGTGAAGCTGTTGTACGGAGATAGCATTGAGATTACTTGTCACAACCCAATTATCACACAGCATTGTAAGGAAACAGTCTTGGTCACACCC
Organism: Peromyscus eremicus; assembly: GCF_949786415.1. Lineage (NCBI taxonomy): Eukaryota > Metazoa > Chordata > Mammalia > Rodentia > Cricetidae > Peromyscus > Peromyscus eremicus. Next base: position 24,423,788 of record NC_081422.1, read on the forward strand.
ACCAGCAACCAAAACTTTTGTGCACATCTTCAAAATGATTCCCAAAATAACAAACATATTGAATACCTGTATCTTACCATCAATCCTAGACTAGGATGTTTGACTGATACTCTCTGCCAGTCTTTTCCTGGCTTGCTCACAATATACAATTTTTTTTTCTTGTTTCCCTCAACACTTCATGAGGACTCCAAGCTGACTGGATCCCCATTTCCTCACACTCTGTGCTCTCTTGCTTTAGCAGAAATTGTTTTCCATATTTCTAATAAAACTCAGTTTGTGGTCTCTTAACTTGGTCATTACTCTGAGTAGCATTAAGCCTGGGAACCAAGAATATATCCTTAGGTATACTTTGTAAGATGTTAACATTTACTTCTCCATGATGGTTATATAAATTAAGGTTTAAGAAATAGATGTAGAACCAAGCTTTGTGGTACGCAGCCATGACCCCAGCATTCAGGTGGCTGGGACAGGAGGATCAAGAGTTTAAGACCAGCTTGAGCTATATACACAGTAATGCCTTACCTCAAAAAACTAAAAAGGGGGAGTATTTGAAGAGTTGCAACCTAATTCACTTAAGTATAGCATTCATAGTAACAAATTCATAACTCTATGTAATCACTAACCAAAGATGATACAGCACATTTCCTTTAGCTCAAAAAGGTATTGTTTATGTTCCCCAAACTTACTTCTACCCCACTTGAGTAAATACCATGTCTGGCTATTGTGTATAGGCTTTTTGAAGCATGTATTTACCTAGAATGTATACACATTTCTTAGAAAAAACACATATGGATCTAGAAAATATGTATATGAGCCAAATTACACATATGCACATTTAAAAATATATAAAATTTTCTATAACCTTAGCATATACATTCAGAATTATTTTATTCAGCTTTAACATTTCCTTCATGTTGTTATGTGAGATCCCTTTTATTATGGCCAAACGATACGTTATCTAGATATATCAGTATATGCTTACTCAGGAGCCATTGGGTACATACTTGTCTGCTTCTACCCTTTTGACTACTGTGTAAAAATGTAAATTTACTACTGCTAAAATATGTAAATGCATTTTGTGAGCATAAATTTACACTTTTCTTGGGTTAGATCTTGGGGTTGGAATTGGATGGTCATCCTGAGAGTTTATACTAAATTATACAAGAAACTACAGAAATGTTTTCCTAAGTGGTTGTTCCAGCCTCTGTTCCTACACACTGTATAAGTGTTGTGATTATTCTGTGTACCTGTCCATCACAATGGCATTCTCTCTTCCACATGACGTACATGATATGTATGGCATGTGTGTTTGACTTTGCATTGCACTTCTCTGGGGGTTAATGGCGATTGCACTGTTCCTTGTGCTGATTGGCCATTTCTATGTCTCCTTGTTTGAAATATTGGTTGAAGTGTTTTGACTTTTCTTTGTCATGTTATCTTCAAATGACTGAGTTGTAACAGCCATTTATATATTCCAGATGCATGCCCTATGGGAGAGGTGTGTGTGTGTGTGTGTGTAGGTAGGTAGATAGAGACAGAGAAAGAGGATTTTTGTCTCAGTCTACTTGTCTTCTCATCTTCATTAGTGATATCTTTCAGAGAATTAAGTTTTTAAATTTTGATAAAATCGGATTTATCAACTTTCAATACTATTGTTGTAGTTTTAATAGCCTATCATATTGGATAAAATTATTCAACAAAACACCATACATACTTTCTTCTAAAATGTTTAGAATTTAGCATATCAGTTTAATTGTAAGGTTTACATAAATTAATAATGTGTGTGATATGAAGTAAAGGTTCAAAATAATTTCTTCCATATGCTATAAGTCATTCTAACATCATTTGCCAGATGTACTCTGTCCTTTTCTCTGAATGACCTTGAATTCTTTTCTTTAAAAATCAACCAACCATTGATTTTGGTTTCTTGCTGATATTCTATGATTTTTCCTATTAATCTATCCCCATGTCAATACCATACTGTTTTGACAACTGTCACTTAATAATGTCCTAAAAACCAGATACTGTAGATTGACAACTATGAAGTTTTCAAAATAGTCTTCTTTGTATTTTCATGTAATTTAAGAATTGGTTTCACAGTATCTACCAAGTATATGAAAATCTCAATTGTGAATATGTTTTAATTATAGATCAGTTTGAAAATAACCGATGGCTTAACAAAATTGAGTTTTTCAATCTTTGAAACATATTCTACCATTGACCTAACCTTATTCAATTATTCTCAGCAGAATTGAAAATGTAGTTAAAAAGTATGGGCAATGCTGTTTGGATTTCACTCTTAATTGATTATAGAAAAATATGAGGAAATACAACTGACCTTTATGTATTGACCTTGCATCTTATGACATTGCTAAATTTATTGGTCCTAATAAATTTTGAAGATTATTTAAGATATTAAACACAATTTATTTTGTTCTCTGTAATAAAGATGGTTTCAATTATTTCTTAACAATGAGTAGGTTTTTCCCTTTTCCAAATTATATTTGGTTACTTTCGCTGAACTTTCCGTTTTCTCAACTAAGTGCAGTATTGTTTGTTGGTTTTACTTTGAAATTGAAGAAGTTTTCTTTTACGTGTAGTGTGTGTGAATGTGTGTATGTGTGTGTGTGGTATGTGAGAATGCATGTTGGACTTTTCAAATACTTTGTTGGGCATATATCTACATGATCATATGATGTGTTGTTAGAAGTGATTGCTTTAGTATTAAACTGACCTGGCATTCCTGAACTGAATCTTCTTTCTTCATGAAATATGCAAACTATTCTTTTTTTTTAAATAGAGAAATTGAGTTTTCTCACATTTTGTTAAGGATTATGCTTCTATTTTGTACTTGAGGGCAAATGATTTTGAATGTTGTGTCTGGTGTTGGTTTCAAAGTGATTCTGGCTTACAGAATTAGTGGGTAATTTTACTTTATTTTGGTTATTTTATTTTTGAAAAAAAATTGAATGCAGAGTGTTGCTATTTCATGGTACTAGCTTATTATAGTAGTATTTAGTGGTAACCATTTCACATCTTTATCTTAGTAAGATAAGCATTTATTTTGTATTTTCTCTTAAATATGGTGCTGGTTTCAGAGAGCTCCTTTATATAAAACAAGAATGTCTCAAGTAATTTTCAGAATATCTGTCTTACCAGTCCATGAATATAGGTCTTCCATTTCTGGAACCTTCTTCTTTGTTCAGTGTCTTGAAGTTTTCATTGTAAAATTTGCTTGCTTCCTTGTTTACACTTATTCCAAGATACTTTTGAGGCCATTGTGAAAAGTACTCTTCCCCTGATTTATTTCCTCACTGTCATTTGTATATAGAAATCTAATGCTTATGGGTTTTTTTTTTCCCATTTAGGGTTTCTATTGCTGTTATGAAACACCATGACCAAAAGCAAGTTGAGGAGAAAAGGGTTTATTAGACTTACACTTCCACATCATAGCCCATCATTGAAGGAAGTCAGGACAGGAACTTGAACAGGGCAGGAACCTGGAGGCAGGATCGGATACAGAGGCTATGGAGGAGTACTACTTTCGGGCTTGCTCATCATGGAGTGCTTAGCCTGCTTTCTAAAAGAATCCAGGCAGTACCCACAATGAGCTAAGCCCTCCCCTATCAATCACTAATTTAAAAAAAAATGCCCTATAGCTGGATCTTATGGAGGCATTTTCTTAATCAAGGCTCCATCCTCTCCAATGACTTTGTATCAAGTTGACATAAACTTACCAGCACATGTGTTAATTTTGTATTCCATTACTTTGCTGAATGTATTTATTAGCTGTAGGAGGTTTCTGGTGATCTTTAGGGTATTTCATGTATAGAATCACATTCTCTAAAAATAAACTCTTTCTTTCCTATCTGTATCAACTCTCTCATTTCTCTAGCTGAGACTTCAAATATTCTGTTGAACAGAAAAGGACTTTCTAAACAGGATACCAGAAGTGCAGCCATTAAGACCAACAATTAACAAATGAGACCTCATGAAACCAACAGTAATGGGGTGATTTGAATGGGAATGGCTCCACTGATTAAAAGAGAGAAAGAGGAAAGAGAATATTCTGGTATGGACAGCCTAGTCAATTTGCCTTGGAAGCATGAGTACTAAGATTTCTATCTCTGGACTTTTGTAAAGAAGCAGGAAAGAGAGAGGGAAAAAAAGAAGAAAGAGAGAGAGAGAGAGAGAGAGAGAGAGAGAGAGAGAGAGAGAGAGAGAGAGAGAGGAAGAGAAAGAAAGAAAGAAAGAAAGAAAGAAAGAAAGAAAGAAAGAAAGAAGAAAAGAAAGGAGGGAGGGAGGAAGAAAGGAAGAAAGGAAAGGATGAAAGGAAGCAAGCAGGTATCCAGACCTCCTTGGTGAAAGAAACAGAAAATCATTAAGGTTCTCTAGCCCGCCATCTTAGTAAATGCTAGGCCAGTGAGAGATTCTCTATAGGGAAAAATGTCCAAGAAACCGGAGAAATAACACCAGAGATGGTCTTCTGTCCTTTGTCCTAAACACAAACACACACACACACACACACACACACACACACACACACACACACACACACACATACACCTCAACATGTAAAGTCATACATGAAAAGAATATCACTTTTTCTATTTTCATAAAAATATTTACAATACATACCATGATGGTTAATGTTAATTTTCAACTTGACAGAGTCAGGAATCACCTTAAGATGTGGGTCTCTAGGCATGTCTTGGTGGGATTATTTTGATTACATTAACTGATGTGGGAAGACCCATCTTAACTATGGGTTGGGCCACTCCCTGGGCAAGGAATTTTGGATTGCATAAAATGGAGAAGGCTTACTTACCACTAGTTTGCAAGCATTTGTTCTTCTTTCCTTGATTATGGATGCATTGTGACCAGCTCTTTCCATCCCCTGTTGCTGTGACAACCCCATCATGATACATTGTGACCAGCAACTGCGAGCCAAAATCAACCCTTGCATTTCTTAACTTGGTTTGATAAGATCATATTATCACAGCAACCAGAAAAGAAATTAAGGTGCCCACTAAAGTATAGATTTCTTCGAAATTCCTTTTGGACAAGTTATAAAAATTATTATTTCATCTATTTGTGTGATAAACAATGTTACATTTTGTGTTGTTGAAATATCATTCTTTCATGTTTTTTTAAACATGGTTCACCTTAACATTCGTAAGTAGGAATGGATTTTATTGTGTTTTAAAGAATACATCTGTTTTGTTTATAATACTATCTTAGTCACTTTTCCGTTCATAGTATTAACAAGATACTATGACCAAGGCACCTTATTGAGAAAGAATTTGTTGGGGGCTCACTTACAGTTCTGGAGGGTTAAAGTCCATGACCATCATGGCAGGGAACAATGCAGCAGGCCCACAGATATGGTACTGGAGCAGGAGCTTAGCTGAGAGCTTACATCTGATGTCCAAGCTTGAGGAAGAGTGAGCTAACTGGGAGTGGTCTGAGTTCTTGAAACCTGAAAGCCCAACCCCAGTGACACACTTCTTTCAACAAAGCCACACCTCCTAATCCTTCCGAAACTATTCCACCAAACATATGAGCCTATGAGGGCCATCTCGTTCAAACCAGCAGAGATGTCATATCCAAATGGACTGGTACTTTTTTTTATTGTACTCCAGATTCCTAAAGTAGAATAAAGAACTTTAGGGGCTGGAGAGATGGCACAGAGGTTAAGAGCATTGACTATTCTTTGAGGGGTCCTAAGTTCAATTCCCAGCAACCTCGTGGTGACTCACAACATCTATAATGAAATCTGTTGCCCTGTTCTGGTGTGCAGGCAAACATACAGACTAAACACTGTATACATAATAAATAAATAAATCATAAAAATGTACCTTAATATTTGATCAAAGTTCCCTGCAAAATTATTTAGGTTCAGGCTCAGTCAGTCTTTTTTATTATTGAAAATAGATTTATTTTTATGTAACATATCCTAATTGTGGTTTCCCCTCCCTCTACTCCTCCAAGCTCCTCCCCACTTCCCTTCCCCCTTGGATCCACCCCCTTCCTGTCTTTCATTTAAAAACAAACAGGCTGTTCATGTAGACCTCATCCATTTCTCTGTCATTGGGTGATCCCTGTGTCTTTCTTGGGGTCCTGTTTTCTAGGTAGCCTCCCTGGAGTTGTGAGTAGCAGTCTAGTCATCTTTGTTTTACATCTAGTATCCTCCTATGAGTGAGTACATTCCATGTTTGTCTTTCTGAGTCTGGGTTACTCAGGATGATTTTTTCTAGATCCATCCATTTGCCTGCAAACCTCATGATGTCATTGTTTTTCTCTGCTGAGTAGTATTCCATTGTGTATATTTAACACATTTTATTTATCCATTCTTCATTTGAAGGGCATCTAGGTTGTTTCCAGGTTCTGGCTATTACAAACAATGCTGATATGAACATAGCTGAGCAAGTGCCCTTGTGGTATGATTGAGATCTACATGAACAACATGGACGTGAGTGGGGGTAATGAAGGGCAAGGGTCGAGAGAAAGAGAGCTTGAGGGAGCGGGAGATCCCAGCTGGATCGGGAACAGAGAGGGAGAACAAGGAATAAAAGACCATGATAAATGACGACCACATGAGAATAGGAAGAAGCAGAGTGCTAGAGAGGCCCACAGAAATCCACAAAGATATCCCCACAGTAGACTACTGGCAGTGGTCAAGAGACAGCCCTAACTGACCTACTCTGGTGATAGGATGGCCAAACACCCTAATTGTTGGGCTAGAAACCCTATCCAATGACTGAGGGAACCGGATGCAGAGATCCATGGCCAGGTCCCAGGTGGAGCTCCAGGAGTCCAATTGGCGAGAAAGAGGAGGGTTTATATGAGCGAGAATTGTTGAGACCAAGGCTGGATAAAGCACAGGGACAAATAGCCAAACGAATGGAAATGCATGAACTATGAACCAGTAGCTGAGGAGCCCACAACTGGATCAGGCCCTCTGGATACGTGAGACAGTTGATTAGCTTGATCTGTTTGGGAGGCATCCAGGCAGTGGGACCAGGTCCTGTGTTCAGTGCATGAGTTGGCTGTTTGAAGCCTGGGGCTTATGCAGGGACACTTGGCTCAGCCTGGGAGGAAGGGACTGGACCTCCCTGGACTGAATCTATTGGGTTGAACTCAATACTCAGGGGAATCTTTGCCCTGGAGGAGATGGGAATGGAGGGTGGGCTGAGGGGAGGGCGGGGGTGGGGCAGGAGAGGGGAGAACAGGGGAATCCTCGGCTGATATGTAAAATTGAATTAAATTATAAAATAAAAAAGATTAAAAAATAAAATAAATAAAATAAAAATAAAAACAAACAGGCATCTAAAGGATAATAGTAAAATAAAATAAATTTTAAAAAACAAAGGAATTGGAATAGAAAAAAACAAAGAGGAAAAAAGGAAAGGAGAAAAAAAAAGCATAAGAATCAGATGTAGAGACTCACTTGTCACACAATCAGGAATCCCATAAAAACAAAAGTAGAAGACATAATATATACACAAAAGATAGAATAGAATAAAATAAAATAAAAATGAATTTTAAAAGCCCTACATGGCATTATGAGACTAGGAAACTCCAAAGTTGCCCTTGAGTTGACTTTCTGTTGGACATCTACTACTGGGCAAGTAGCCTAGCCTTAAGAATAGTTGGTTTCCTCAGTGAGACTCCACTGGAGAAAATTTAAATTTCAGTTGGAAGCAGCTTCTGGGTTAGGGATGGAGTCACATGCCCACTTCTCCTTTCAGCTCTAGGACCCCATCTGGTGCAGCCCCATGCAGGCCCTGTGCATGCTTTCTAAGTCTTTCTAAGTTCATGTGTGCATCAGTCCTGTTGTGTTTAAAAAGGCCTTGTTCCCTTGTTGTATTCCATACCCTCTGGCTTTCATGCTCTTTCTGCTTCCTCTTCCACAGGGTTCCCTGAGTCTGGAGGGGTGGAATTTGATGGATACATCCTATTTAGGGCTGAGTGTTCTGAGATCTCTCACCTTCTCCTATGGGTCTCTGTACTTGTTCCCATCTGCTGCATGAAGCAGCTTCAATGATGATGGCTGAGCCAGGCACTGATCTACGAGTATAGAAAAATGACGTTAGGAATCATTTTATCAATGCATTCCTTTAGTTGAACAGTAGTAGGCCCCCTAGATCCCTTGCTATCTAGTCTCAGGTTCTCAGTCACCCAAGCAGTGTGGGATATGGGTTCCATCTCATGGAGTGGGCCTTAAGTCAAATCAGGTATTGATTGGTTGCTTCCACAAACTTTGTGCCACTGTTGTACCAATGTATCTTCAGGCAGTACAGGATTGTAGACTGAAGGGTTTGTAGCTAAGTTGCTGTTTATGTTTCTCCTTTGACACCATGAAGAGTACCGAAAACACTGGCCCTTGTGGGTGAAGGCTCTGTGTAAGCACCAGGTCAACCTCTCCATGTCCAATGGGTGTGAAGGTGTTGTTTTCAGCAATAGGGCCTTGCCATTAGTTTGTGGAGAGCAATATATCATGTTGGCAACAGCCTGGGTCATTTAGTGGTTCCCATGGGACCCCGATGGCCAACAACACAATTATATGAAATCAATTCCCAGTACTGGAAGCTTGATTTGGTGACAAGAGATGGCCAGTTGTTGTTCTTTCTCCCCATTATTTGATAATTTCATTTAGATCACCTTCATATATGTACTTATTTCGGGAAGCCTCTACTGTGTTAGGTTTCCATACTACCCCTTAATTTTAGCTGTCTCTCCTCATATTCCCTCCTTCATCCCTCACCTCCCTCCCCCTCCCCAATTGGTCCTCCTGTTCCAACAACCCCTGAGTCCATCCATAACTATTCTATGTACCCTCCCTAGGTATATCTACCCATACTTCCTAGTCCCTTACTATAAACCTAACCTCTGTGATTTTATGGATTGCAGCTTGTTTATCATTGACTCAAAAACTAATACCCATGTATAAGTGAACATATAGCATATTTGTCTTTCTGTGTGTGGTTAGCTCACTCAGAATTTTTTTCTAGTTCCATCCATTTACCTATGTATTTCACATTTTTAAACAAAATGTTTAAGTGTAATCCATTGCATAAGTGTACCACACTTTCGTTATCCATTCATCTGTTGATGAACATCTAGGTTGTTCTGAATTTCTGGCTTTTATGAACAAAGCAGCAATGAACATGGTTGAGCCATTGTCTCTATGGTAAGATGAAGCATCCTTTGGGCATATGTCCAAGAGTGGCATAGCTGGATCTTGACATAGATTGATCATCATCTTAAGGAACTACCACACTGATTTTCACAGTGGCTATACACTCCCACCAGCAATGAATGAGAATCCTGCTTACTCCACACCCTTGCCAGCATGAGCTGTCATTTGTTTCATTTATCTTAGCCATTCTGATAACTGAAAGATAAAATTTGAAGTAGTTCTGATTTGCATTTCCCTGATAACTAAGGATGTTTCTCAGCCATTTGAATTTCTTCTTTTGAGAATTCTCTGTTTAAATACATACCCCCATTTTAAAATTTGGTCATTTGTTTTCTTGATACTCAGTTTTTTTTGAGTACTTTATTTGCTTTGGGTATTACTCTCTAGCAGATGTGTAGTTAGTAAAAATCTTTTGCCATTCGTTAGGCTTCAACTTTGTCCAAAGGATGGTATCCTTTGCCATATAGAAGCTTCTAAGTCTCATGAGATTCCACTTATTAATTGTTGATCTTCGTGCCTGTGCTAACAAAGTTCTGTTCAAAAATATTTTCCTGTGCCAATGAATTCAAGGATGTAACCTGTAGGTTTTTTTGTTTGTTTGTTTTGTGTTTAACACTTTGCTCTTAGGGGGCCCACCACTCAGCTCCCAAATAAATACATGGAGACTTATTCTTATTTATGAATACCCAGCCTTAGCTTGTCTTGTTTCTAGCCAGCTTTTCTTAACTTAAATTATCTCATCTATCTTTGCTTCTGAGCTTTTACCTTTCTCTATTCTATATACCTCTCTTTCCTTCCTACTCCATGGCTGGCTCCTGACATCCTCCTCTCCTCCCTTACTTTCTCCTCACTCTTCTGGCTGTTCTTCTTCTAGCCTAGATTTCTCCTTCTACTTATTCTCTTTTCATGTCAGCCTGTGTGGGCCCACAGAGACTCCATAGTGTGGCCTTATTTCATCTTGACTCAAAATCAGAGTCCAAGCTTGTTTTGCCCTGCAAGACTGCATAATTAGGATGTTTTGGCCAAAGGTTACCAGGTGTCTTATACTTCAAGTCCTAATTACAAGATGTTTTGCTGTAAGGTGTGGCTACTAGATGTTTTGAGAATTAAGGAAGTATTTACACTTGTCTGTACTTTGTACCTTGAACCATAGTGTCCATGAGACTGGGAGGTCTTTTGCTGGTGTATAATAGCCCATGAAGAATAAACTTACGGGGCGACTGTGGTATTGACCCAGAGCCCTCTTGATGCTGTGGTCTACATCTGTAATTTTCATATTTATTATTTCTTAACCCTCACTCCTCCATTTCAGACCGTTTGATGTTTGGGCAGGACCTGGCACCAGCCCTGCTTATCCTTTCTCCTGCCTAGCTATTGGCCATTGAGCTCTTTATTGAACCAATCAACTGTTTTACACAGAAAAAGTAACACAGCTTTACAGAGTTAAACAAATACAACACATCTTTGCATCATTAAATAAATTTTCTACAGCATAAACAAATGTAACACATCTTAAACTAATATCCCAAAACAGTAATGAGCTTTCCTGTCTATCAGATTCAATGTATCTGGTCTTATGTTGAGGTCTTTGGTCCATTTGGGGTAGTTTTTTTGCAGAATGATACGTACGGATCTATTTTGATTTTCTTGCTTGCAACCACCCAGTTTGACCAGAACCATTTGTTGAAGATGCTGTCTTTTTTCTAGTGTGTATTTCTGGCTAATTTGTTTGTTTGTTTGTTTGTTTGTTTATTCATTTATTTATTTATCTTTTGGTTTTTTGAGACAAGGTTTCTCTGTGTAGATTTGTGCCTTTCCTGGAACTCACTTTGGAGACCAGGCTGGCCTCAAACTCACAGAGATCCACCTGCCTCTGCCTCCCAAGTGCTAGGATTAAAGGCATGCACCACCACCGCCCAGCTATTTTATTTATTTATTTATTTATTTATTTATTTATTTATTTATTTATTTTGGAATTTCTGGCTGTTTTATAGGAAATCAGTTCCCATGGGTATCTGCATTTATGCCAGGGCCTTTAGTTTGATTCCACTGATCACTGTATCTATTTTTGTACTGTAACCATGCTGTTTTTATTACTATAGATCAGTAGTGAAATTTGAGGTAGAGGATGGTTATACTTCCAGCAGTTCTTTTACTATTCAGGGTTGTTTTAGCTATCCTGGACTTTTTGTGTTTCCATATGAAGCTGAAAATTGTCCTTTTCAAGATCTATGAAGAATTGTGCTCGAATTTTGTTGGGGACTACTTTGAAGCTATAGATTATGTTTTTCAGGATGGCCATCTTCACAATATTAATTCTTACGACTCTAGAATGTTTTCAATTTCTTTCTTAGTTTCTGTCTTGACCAGTTTTTCATTCAATAGTAAGGTATTCTTTTTCTATGAGTTTGCAAGCTTTGTTTTGTTTCTGTTATTGTTGATATCCAGCTTTGATCCAAGGAGGTCAGATAGGATGCAGGGTGTTGTTTTAATTTTCTTGTATATGTTGAGATGTGCTTTGTATTTGAGTATGTGGTCAGTTTTGGAGAAAGTTCCATGAGCTGCTGAAAAGGGTTTTGTGCTTGTGTGGAATGGTCTGTAAGTATCTATTAGGTCATTTGGTTTATGAAGTCAGTTAGCACCAGCATTTCTCTGTTTAGTTGTTGTCTGGATGACATTTTTATTGGTGAGAATGTGGTATTGAAGTTACCCACTAACAGTGTATGAGGGTCAATATGTGATTTAAGCTGTAGCAATGTTTCTTTTATGATCTTGTGTGCCCTTGTGTTTGGTGCATAGGTGTTAAGAATTGCAATGTCCTTTTGGTGGATTTTTTCTTCTGATGCGTGCCTATCTTGCCTATCTCTTCTGATAGTTTTGGTTTGAAGTCTGCTTTGTCAAATATTAAAATGGCTACATGGGCTTGTTTCTTCGGTACATTTGCTTAGAATATCTTTTGCCATCCTTTTGCCCTTAGGCAGTACCTATCGTTGATGTCAAGGTATGTTTCTTGGATGCAGCAGAAGGATGGATCCTGTTTTTCTCAGCCATTCTGTTAGTTTGTGTGTTTTTATTGGGGAATCGAGACCATCGATGTTGAGAATTATCAATAAACATTGTTTGTTGGTTCCCATTGCTGTTGTGTTGTGGGTTTTTTCCCCTCTTGATTTGCTGGTCTGAGATTATTTACTACTTGTGTTTTCTTGGGGGCAGTTAACCTCTTCAGGTTGAAGTTTACTTCTAGCACATTTTGTAGAGCTGGATTTGTACATAGCTACTCCATAAACTTAGTTTTATTATGGAATGTATTTCTTTCTCCATCTATTGTGATTGGAATGTTTGCTGAGTAGAGTAGACTGAGCTAGCATCTGTGGCCTCTTCAAACTTGTAGAATATCTGTCCAGGCCCTTCTGGCTTTTAGAGTCTCCATGGAGAAGTCAGGTCTTATTCTAATCATTCTGCCTTTATATATTACTTGGTCTTTCTGCCTTGTAGCTTTTAATATTGTAGCCTTGTAGCTTTTAATATTCTTTCTTTGTTCTGTCCATTTACTGTTTTGATTATTATGTGCCAAGGGAAATTTCTTTTCTGATCCAGTCTGTTTGGTGTTCTGTATGCTTCTTGTACCTTGATAGACAAATTTTCTTCTATAATTATGTTGAAAATATTTTCTGTGCCTTTTACTTGGGTTTCTTCTCCTTTCTCTATTCCCATTTTCCTTATACTTGGTCCTTTCATGGTGTCCTAAATTTCCTGAATGGTTTGTGCCTGGAGGATTTTAGATTTAACTTTGTTTTAACTAAAGTGTTCATTTTTTTCTATTGTGTCTTAAATGTCTGAGATTCTCTCTTCTGTCTCTTCTATCCTGTTGGTGAGGCATCCTTCTAAGGTTCCTGTTTGAGTTTCTAGATCTTTCATTTCCTGATTTTTCTTATTTGGGTTTTGTTTATTGATTCTATTTATACTTTCAGGTCTTAAACTACTTTAGTCATGTCCTTCCACTGTTTGTTTGTGTTTTCATAGATTTCTTTAATTGATTTTTCATTTCATTTTTAAGAGCCTCTATAATATTCGTAATAGCTATTTTGATATCCTTGTCTTGCAATTCAGCTATGTTGTTGGACCTGCTGCAGGAGGGTTGCTGGGATCTCGTAAAGATATACTGTTCTTGCTATTAATTATGTCTTTATGTGGGTGTCTAGACCACTGGGTTTGAGATGATTGCAATTCTAGATGGTGATAACTGGTCTTGTCTTTGATGAGTATTTTTCTCTTGGTTTATGTTGCCCTCTCTGCTTCTTAGGAAAGTATGGTGGCTGTGTGTTGTCTGGTAGGAAATGATTCTGAGATCCTGCCAAATGTAGCCACTAGGGATTCTTACTACAATATGTTTCTAGGTACTAGGAGCTGACACTTACAAGTGAGGATGGTCTAGAAGGGGGTGGGGCTGAGGAGGTCCGCAGGTGAGAGGAAAGCAGAAGGGTCTACCAGAACCTGCTTAATCCCCTAGGAATAGAGGCAGAGTATGAGAAGAGGCCACAGCAAGTAGTCTGCTCCAAAGCAGGGGTAGGGAGGGAGTGGGTGGAGACTGTGGTATTGGATTTGAAGGAAAGGAAGGAGCAGTGAAGATCTGCAGTTAGCTTGCCTGCTTCCCTAGAATGCATGGGAATCCCCACTTTATTTTTTAACCTTTATGGCTATTTGTTTTTCAGAAATTTTGCCTCTAGAAATTAATTTCAGAAAAGCATTTGATCAATTTTGATAACTTGCAACAGCAGCAATGTTTAAGTGTATAGCTGCCTAAGATAATATATAAAAAATATAATAATATGGGCTATATAAGTATACATGAAAAGTATATATAATTTTGTACCTATATACTATATATAGGTAATAAATTATAAAAATCCATAATAAGTTCCATATACATACACGAAAAGAGAGAGGGTGTTCTGTATAAAGAGGGCAGATAATGCCAGTCTTTAGTGTTTCCACCTCTTCTATGCATTGTTAATACTTTTTGCCTTATATACTTCATAATCATATAGAAAAATAACTAAGTTATTTAAATTTGTATTACTGTTTCCTTTAACATTATAAAATGACCCTTACCTTATAATTTAAACATTTTTGTCTTACATGTAAATGTTTGTAACTTTAAGTCTGTCACATTTATTATTCTCCAAGTTTGATTTTATTCACACACTTGTGAACCTAAAAAAAAAAAAAACTTGTATGAATCTGATTTTCATGTATCCTTTGCAAACAAGCAAGGTTGTAGTCTGTCTGTCTGTCTGTCTGTCTGTCTCTCTCTCTCTCTGTCTCTCTCTCTCTGTCTCTCTCTCTCCTCTCTCTCAGCAATACCTGAGCTTTTCTTCCCTTCTAATGGCGAGTTTAACCCACTTGCAGATGCTGTTAAAACTGATGCACTTGTCCTTTGTTATCCTTTGTTATTGCTTTCTCTTCTGGCTCACAGGCTGCGTGTTTTGTACCTTAGCTCTTTGAAACACGTCTTCTTTGATTTCATCATCTACAGTTTTTTGAAATGAATATACTGTTTTTATTCATACTGGTCTTTAGAGTTCCATTCCCCGGGAGATGTTACATGCTATGTGGATGTAATGATTCAAGCTGGGTGAATATTTTCCATGCCCTGTGTGAGACAAGAACTCCAGGGGCGTCTTGGTTGCCATCACTCCTAACGAGTGCGTTTCTAAAATCACATTTTGAGCTAGAAACCAGAAGTTACATTTTAAAAGGTGACTATTCTCCTTTCATAAGAACTGCTTCGCCTGATCCCTCTAAATCCAGGTCCCATAGGACCTTTCATACAGGTGTCTCCATTAAGCCATCGGTTGACTCTTCCTTCATGTTCAGGTGTCTGGAATACACACCAGTGAGCAATGCTTCAAGGTACACGAGTGATTCATTTTCTGACTTCTAGGAGATGCCTTATTCCATGAGGTAAACAATAGATGCTATGGTAGGTGTTAGAGGTACAGTGATGAGCAATAGGCAGCATACCTCGGGATTGTGTCTGGAAGAGTTTTCTCTCAGTGTCAAATGTTATGAGCATATTTCCAGGTACAAGAGGGCAGAGGCCCCCACAATTACCCTCAGGACTCCTGTGCCTAGCATGGCACTGTGTTCAACATTTATTAACGCAAAGGAGCATTTGAGGGCTCCACTTTCTCGCTTTTGTGATTTTTCTTAGTAATCAACTTACTAATTTGAAGGTGTGAAAACTTCATTTCTTTATCTTTGGGGTTCATACCTCTCCCCCAGAGGTTCGCAGTATCCTCTGCAACTGACTTCTAATGTGTGACAAGTGTAAGCACCTTGAGGAGCATAAGTGGCCAAGCCTCTCCCCTGAGGACCTCCAACTGCCAGGTTCCATCCACAGAATACTATAAGTGCCTTAAAGTCTGGACCCAGCCCCTGCCCCACAGAGTAAAAAGCCCAAGCTCAGGAATTGATATCCCACCAATCCCTGGACTTGCCCCAAGATCTGGACTTGAAATCCCACCAATCCCCACCCTGGAAATCTCTACCCTGGATAGCTCCCTCCCCAAGAAATCCAATATAAATCCTGTCTTCTGCCCAGTTCTCTGCTGCTGCTTTTCCAAGCAGAGGCAACCACCCTCCTGGGTTTTTCCCTCCCAACAAATCTCTTATGTGAGGTTTGTTGTGTGGTTTGACTTTGTGGTATTCTTTGGCTCTCAACTACCACAATACCTTTCCCTTCAGAGACGTTACACTTTGAGGAAGCCTTTCCCTTCAGAGCTGTAACACTTACAAGAGAATCTCTGTTAAATATTTGCTAGTTGACTATGTGAGTTTGTTCCCAGGGCAGTGTAGATCAATGGTTTTCAACCTGCAGGTGGCAACCCCTTTGGCAAATCCCTATCTCCAAAAATATTTAAGTAACAATTCATAACAGTAGCCAAACTACAGTTATGAGTAGCAAAGAAAATAATGTTTTGGCTAGGGGTCACCACCACATGGGGAACCATATTAAAGGATCGCAGCATTAGGAAGGTTGAGGACCACTGCTGCAGACCTTCTTTCCAGTCACCGTTCTCTCTCCCCCCCACTGTATCCCACAGTTTGTCTTTGCCAGTACATACCTGAAGAGCTTCTTAGGATTGCAGTCCTTCCTCTTGATTTCATGTCCTGAATCCTTTCATCTATGGACTGTGTTTGGCTTTGTTATAGATTTAAATTGTATAATACTTTGAAGCTCTTCTGCTTTCTCTCTATAATTATTAAATTAGGCATTAAAGCTCATCTTGTTTGACTTCCTTCTTGGATCCAAGGTCACTTCTTGCTTGCCTTTGCCTTCCTAAGTTCCCTCTTAAATACATGGTATGAAACATGCCACTTAAGCCATTTGTAAGTGTGTGAAGTTCTGTCATGTCAGATGCACTCACACGGCTGCTCTGCCCTTCCTGGAATGTTATAGATGAACCTTCCTTTTCCCTTCGTGTTCTGTATTGTCCCAACATACACTCTCAAAAATGCTAATATCTATGTGGTGAGTCAATACTGCCCTACTCCCAACTCTCTGTCTCTAACATAATACTTTTAAATTCTTCAGAAATGGATATCCTGGTCTGGAGCTCCGGGGTTATTTCCCACCTCTTATGCCTTGCTCCATTGGAACCCTACTTTCTAAGACACAGTGGTAGCTGTCAAAGAGCCTGGGGGCTTTCTTTTCCTAATCTGGTTTAAAGCTGCATGGATATCACAAATCCATTGTTTTTCCCTGGGGATAGTGACTTGCCTCCCAAAAGGTCTCTAATGATCCTTATATCCTAATGCTCATGCTCATCTTTTGTTATCTACCAAATTTCATCGGTGCTGATCTCTGTGATCATAACATACAGCCAAGGGATGGCATGCAAATTCCTAAGCTAAAGCACTAGGGCCTTCTTCCACTTCATTGCATTTTCTTTTAGATATTTAATTCTGGGTGGAGCCTGCTGCCATGACACGATGACATAAAGGGTCCTCGTGGTGAGAAGGTCCCAGCCAATAGCCAGCACTAACTTCAACAGATTTAAGGCTGTTGGTATGAGAGTGAGCCTTGGAAGGACCCTGTCACCATATGTACCTGTTGAACAACTGCCACTTTGAGCCATATTTGATGTACCCTCATGACAAAAACAAAATAGATCCTAACTGCTTTTCAGTTTTTTTTGATCTTAGGAAATGCTGCACGATTATAATGCCCACTGTTTTAAACACTAAGTTTTGAGGTGACTATTACTCAACAATAGAAAACCAACGCATCAGTTTTGGTTATCTCTTGTATTACTAGTGGCTACTCAATTCACTCTTTCGGTTGCAACTTTATTATCTTTGGAGTAAAATAGTCAGAGAGGCTTATTCTAACTTCCTAAAGTCTTCATAGTCTCTGTTTCACAAAGATAAATTATTCCATGACTTGAAAATTGTCTCTCTGACTCAATCTATTTCTTCTCTCTATATAAACAGTATTATTTCTAGTTATTTATAGGCAGTGGAGTCTTCCTCAGTCTTGCTTTTCCTAAAAGTATGAATGTCATTTTTAGAATAAGATTTACAAATTTTGTTAAGAATCTAGGGGTTAAGCTGGACATAGTGGTGCATGCCTTTAATACTAGCACTGGGGAGGCAGAGGCAAGCATATCTTTCTGAGTTCAGGGCCATCCTGGCCTACTTAGCAAGTTTCAGAGCATCCAGAGCTATACAGATATTGTATGTGTGTGTGTGTGTATGTGTGTGTGTGTGTGTGTCTGTGTGAATATGTCTATGTGTGTCCAGCCCTGCTTTCTCTCTCTCTCTCTCTCTCTCTCTCTCTCTCTCTCTCTCTCTCTCTCTCTCTCTCTGTCTCTCCTCTTTTTCTAGAGCAGTGGTTTTCAACCTTCCTAATACTGTGACCCTTTTATACAGTTCCTCATGTTGTGGTGACCCCCCCCCAACATAAAATCATTTTCATGGCTACTTCATAACTGTAATTTGCTACTGTTATAAATCCTAACGTAAACGTTCTTGGAGATAGAGGTTTGCCAAAGGGGTTATGACCCACAAGTTGACAACCACTGAGAGAGAGAGACAGAGACAGAGATCAAGGATCTGGTGAGACTTCTTAGTGGGTAAAGTGCTTGTTGCATAAGCCTGAGTTCAGATCCCCAGTAGTCATGAAAAATCCAGGCACAGCAAAGTGTGTCTACTTAATCACCCTCCCCCGGCAGTGCCTGTAGAACAGAAAGACTTTTGCTTCCATGTGCTATCACAGGCATTGTGGAAACATGGGTTTACATTTCAGAGTTACTTAATTACCCTTCCTCATCTCCCAGCCATTTTTACATTTAAGTAAAACTCTCATTTCACTTAACAATGGACAGGCTAAAAAATCTGCATATTAAGTGTGAGTCAGTGGCACAGATACCTAATTAAAACCGTCTGTATTTTTCCCTTTTTCCCCTTCTCATTCCTCTCCCCTGAGCCGCTGACATTATTGTAACTGTATTCAGTGTCCCCATTCTGTCATGCTGAGTGCTCCGAGGAAAGCAACCAAGAAGGGTGCGACAGAGAAGCCAGAGGAGAGGAGGGTGGGGTAGAAGAGAGGGGGCCCAAGAAATTGTGAGCAGGCAGCAGCCTGAGCAATTGCATCAATGATCAGATGATCTGATGTCACGATAGTGAGCGAGGCTGTTGCTCTTTAGGAAGAGGGCACAGGGCGAGGGAGGGAAGCCCTACAAATTAGGAATAGAGCAGGAAAAGAGGGAAGCATAATAATGGAACAAGAAGGAAAAGACCAGTGGTAACAAGATGAGTGGAAAAAACCCAGGGAGCTAAAAAAAGACACATCTCAAAGCGGGAGGCCTGAGGGGCTAGCCACACCCAGGTGTCAGTAGAGCAAAAGGCCCGACACAGAGGTGGCAGAGCCTTCAGGGCATTCTTGTACAGGTCCATAACGCTTCTCAGTTACACACTACCAGATGGACCTCAAGCCCAGAGCATGTGTGTCGGTCACCTTTGCACATCCGTCTTCCCCGGTACAAGCTTCCGTGGTACCATCCAATGGGGCAGATGGATTCACATCCACACTGCTGGGTTTTGCTTTCGTTCCTACAGGTCAGAAAGAAACGTGACTTAGAAGTTGAATTTTCTGGAAATATTTCCCTATCTTCAAGATACAGGCACATATGTGTGAAATCCTTCTTTGCTTTTACCCCAATACTAAGGTCACACTACATAGGAATTAGTTAAAGTCATTTTCCCAACTTCTTTTTTGATCCACTGTGTTTCTTTAACATGTCACCTACTCTACAGCCTAGAGATAAGTCAGTTCTTGAGAATGACACTGGGTAAGAAGCATGGCTTTTGTGTAAGGAGTTGTTCAACCTGTGACATTGTAATCATGACAACCATGACTCTTGAAAAGCAGGACTGTCTGCCTGGAAGATGAAAGGGGAGCAGAGGAGGTAAATATGATCCAAATATAATACATGTGTTTGTGGTAAGATCATAATGAAACACTTATTTTGTGTAATTAATAAACACTCACTATATTTTTTTATTCATTGAAAATTTAATAGTGTATTTTTTATATTCTTTTCCTTCCTTGAACTCCTTCAGGATCCTCTCCCCTTCCTAACTAGCCAACTTCATGTTCTTTTTCTCTTTAAAAAAAAAAAAAGCCACTTTCATAGAGTCCAATTTGTGTTGACTGACTACTCCTGAGCATGGGGCTTGCCCTGGAATGTGGTTGATATATCCAGTGTCATTTCATTGAAGAAAACTGATTTCCCCTTTTCCTAAAGTTATCATTTGCAAACAGCTTCTTGGCTTGGGCGGGACTCTGTGCCCACTTCCCACTCTTTATCCTGGGATTTTGGTCTGTCTGGACTTGTACAGGTCTTGTGCATGCTGTCACAGGCCCTATGAGTTCGTATGTGCATCAGCCCATTGTGTCTAGAAAATACTGTTTCCTTAACAATGTCCATCATACATGGCTCCTAGAATCTTCCTACTCTCTTTTCTGCACAAGTCCCTGAGCCCTGAGGGGAGGGGTGTGGTACACACATCACATTCTGGGCTAAGCATTCCACACATTCTCTGCACGTGGTCAGTTGTGGGTCTCTGTGTTAGTTACTGTCTTTTGCAAAGAGAAGCTTCTCTGTGAAGACAGAGCAATGCCCTGATCTATGTAGAGCACATTTTCATGATGGAATATTACTCAGCTATTAAGAAAAATGAAATTATAAAAATTTATGGTAAATGGGTGGAGTGAGAAACAATAATCCTGTGTGATGTAGTCCAGACCCCAAAAGACAAACATTCCATGTTTTCTCTTATATGTGGATACTAGCTTTTATGCTTTTGAGAGGTGTGTTTCGTTCAGATTACCTGTGGAGGTTTGTTAGCTAGTAAGGGATTAGGGGGTGGGTATCTTCTAAGGAAGGGGATACAGAGTATAGTGTTCTAAAGGGACAAAGGAAAAATTAGAGCAGGAGGATTAATGAGGGTGGGGAGGGGAGGGAGGGAAGAGAATAGAGTAACTTGTACTAAAGGCCTTTTGAAAAGCCATATGAAAACCTACTGTGAAGCTTCCTAAAATATAGACAAGTATAAAAGTAAGACAATACCCAAACTAAACTAAACATCATATACTGCCGAGTAAAACTTCCAATAATGCGCATGGGTTACATCGTTTTAAGTTGTTGGGCAAAGAGGTCCCCTAGATCCTCTAAGCTCTACAAGTGTATTGCCAATTCTTTAGGTTACCCCCTACAACTTGACTGCAAGACTCACTGCTAAAGATACTACATGCTTATGGCACAGAACTTTGAGAAATCTCACTGGTAATCAGCTGGAAGCTTCATCCCTACTGGCTGATGTTCATAGTGCTAGCAGATGCTGTATGTACTATCAGAGGAGAGAAGGAATCATTGATGTCACCCAGCTAAGAATGCTGTGAGCTATAATAATAATAATCTGCTGCAAGATATGCCCACTGTTACAAAAGGGAATTACTAACAAGCTATTTTTTTTTTTTTTTTTTTTTTTGGATAAAAGGTCCACTTCAGGAGATGGAAACCATACCTGATATCCCTGATGAGACTCTGAAACTGAGGGTAGATAGGTCATAGGCTTAAGGGAAAGCTTATTACTATTATTCTGTTAAATGAACGTATCAATAAAAAGACTCCTAATGACACAGGGCTATACTTCTATGCTGATTTCAGTATGACTATCTGTGTGTCTGTATCCAGTTTGGGAGAAGATGTGGAGGGTCAAGACATTTGAATAAATCAAGAGCAAAGTGCCAATGACACTTCCCAGAGGAGGAGGTAATTTCTTATTGTGCCATTGCAGTAGAAGCCGCAACATAATGGCACCAGGACCGAGAATTCTGTAAGTCAAAAAACAAACCAAGACAACACCTGTGAACCCACAGTCTGTGGAGCGACAACACGAGTCTGAGGACTGCAGTGCCACATCCTCAGAAGCCTTTGTTTCCTGTCCGAGCCCCTTGGAGGCTCTTCTTGCAACTACGGTTAAGTTAGGGGTTGCCTTTCCTTTGGAGGTTGTGTTTCTCAAATATGTCTGAATTTACATACTCGCAGAAAGGCTTTGGGTTACTCTTAAGACTGTATGTTTCAGCCTCAAACCCAGACCTACCAAACCAGATAAAAATGTTATCCATTTAACCAGCAAGCAGGAAGGCTGAGAAAGTTAAATAATTTCAGTAGAAGGGGAGGCATGGCAAGTTGAAGACATGGTGTGCCGGTTAAGGCACCGTTTAATGATGGAATTTAATTTCCCTAACCATTCCGAAAAACCAATTGGTTTCCCCCCTTTTAGGCTCACTTTAACGTCAGTGTCCAGAGTCAATCCTGACTTGATGTATGAGGTAATTAAGCAAGTCTAGATCTGCATTTCACAACTTATTACCTCCATCTTTATGGCTTCTTCAAACCTGACTCTAAGCTCCAAACAAGATAAATAGGCCTATTTTTTGGTTCCTTGGGTCTTCACGATGAAGGCCCTGCTTTATTTTCCTTTCTATTTTTCTAAGAACTAGCAACCCATCTACAAAGGTTGGCTCAGTGTTTGGATACTGATCCCTGTTGATGGAACACTCTTTGATGCTGTCCACCTACAATTATAAGTAATGCTTAAGCACCAAGTTCCTCTTCAGATGCTGTGAAGACTTGCTTTGGAGGGGTTCAGGTCCCAAAGACAATGTGTGGAGTGTGGGAGAGGGGGAAGGAAGAGACAGACATGATCTGAGGGTGAATCAGGATGGCTACCAGCAATGTTTAATTGAAAAAAGAATGCACCTTTTTCATACTCTATAGTTGCACATAGTATTAAACGGGTGCACGGGGGGGGGGGGGCCGCATGTGAGCTGAGATGTGACTTGAGGTCAGGGGTTGAGGAATCTAGCATTGACCTTGACAATAGGCACCAGTCATATGTTAATGAAAAGGCCACAAGTTCCTCTTGCCAGAGATAAGAAGAATTTATCTTTAGCAAGCCCCTAAAGGAATGTAGACCCTTATCCAAATGCCTGACCTTGAAAAAAAAGGAAAGGACTTCCAGGGAGCAGACACTATACTACAATTTCTTAGTCTTACTGTATGGGCCTGTTTTCCTCATAATGCTCCCAAAAGGGAAGGTCCTAATGTCTTACTCTTTTCCCACTATACAGTACCATTCTGAATTCTCCATATTTATTAACTCGACTCTTGCCTTTAATGGCCTCAAACTCTGGTTCTGAATTGTAGGCATTTCATCCTTGGGATCAGGTGTGTCTAGCAAATCTCTAACTTTCCTGTTCTTGGTGTAATTAGGAGGACACAACGTGATTTCTGGTTCCATGGTGGCAATGATTTTTTTTTTCCAAAGAATTATTTTGTTTACAGAGGCTACCATTGTACAGTTTTTTCTTTTTTGCCAATGCCCACACAAAATTTCCCAAAAGGAAAGGCATTAGCAGTGAGGATCATTAAAAAACGAAAACAAAAAGGTGCTGGGGAAGTGTGGTCTGCAATGTCGAAATGCCGGAACTTAGTCAAGCAGTAATGGCTGCCATGTGGGCCA
Source organism: Peromyscus eremicus (assembly GCF_949786415.1). Taxonomy (NCBI): domain Eukaryota; kingdom Metazoa; phylum Chordata; class Mammalia; order Rodentia; family Cricetidae; genus Peromyscus; species Peromyscus eremicus. Next base: position 24,447,087 of record NC_081422.1, read on the forward strand.
CACCAAGTTGCTACCATGTGTTTGTAACTAATACACACTCCACCCTCAGAACAAACAACACAACTGCTTTACCATCCTTGCCTTTATCCTATGGCCGCCGCTAAGGTACTAAAGAGTAAAAGCGTTTCCTTGGATGATGCAGACAGTGAGTGTGACAATAGCTTTCAATCCCAGGCGGTCATGTTCCACAGTTTGGCTCTTAAGGATGAAATGATTCTTCCTCCCTGTGACGTCTCATATGGGAGACAAATGGCTTCTGCTTTGAGGTGATTTACTTCTATATGTGTACCTAATGGGATTTGGTCTTGGGGATCATCTTGTCCTGCCAGATCTGACAAGATTGTGTGACATACTTCTCGGGCCCTTGCCAAGTGCTCAAACTCAGCTTTCCTGAGGAGGCCAGGGTGACAGGCATAAATGGGCATGCTTGTCTCTGGTGACTGTTGGAACACTTAGTTGACTCAACTCAAGTGGTGTTTACTGCTTTACCTCAGTGCTCCTGATCCTGCACCATCTGCACCTGGAAGAAGGGCTCTTCCCTCATCCTCTGTACCTTGGCCTAACACATCTCCACCTGAAGGCCCAACTGTGTCTTAGTATTGCTTAGTATTGGTTCTTGCCCTTTCATTCCTGATTATCATGGATCTGACTCTGGCTGAATGTAAAGGTGTGCCATTTAGCATGGTAGCATGCCCACAGAGTTCAGAAAGCATGGCTTTAGTCTAAGAGGCCAAAAGGATTACAATCACATTTCTGTGGGAACTGTACCCATATTTTTATACATCTGTGGAGCACATACCCACCTCTACTGAATCTCCTTATTTTATAAGGTTTGGAACAACTAAATTTACTGAAGATGTGAATTTTTATTCCTCAGATCTACAGGGTTTCCCATTATCAATAAAAAAGTTCACTGTGTCTTCTTACTTATCATTATAAAACATCAGGATCCTCTTCACATTCCTTCCTGAAGTATGAAAAAATGAAACTTCCTGGGGGCCAGAGGAGTGTCTGGAGGGTGCCTACATCCACATAAGCTGGACAGGCACTGACACGTATAGACATTCTTATTACATATTTCTTGGGTAAAAGTTATATAATTCTGTCACAAATTGAGTAGACAAATAGTGAACTTGAAGCTGCGTGGGAAAATTTAAGCTGCAATTTGGTGGTTCTTTCAGCATAATGAAGACACAGTTAGAGTCCATTTGAAGTGAAATGGGAAATGTGGGCTCCTATGGACCTGCAGCAGAGCTGTGAGAGTCACAAGAAAAAACAGAAGCTGATTGGTGGGCATTGTTCCTGACTTCTGAGATTTCAGTTGTGCTGTCAACCTTGTGTGCACATCTCCACGCTTTAGTCCTCTTTGAACCAACAATCAGTATAAACTCACTTTAAGGTATTGCTGAATCATTATGGGCAACAGTATTCTTTTGACTTAAACTGGAATTATTAAAATAAAATGGTTTCTCTTTTACCAATTTATTTAGGGTAAAGAGCTAGAATCTATAGAAGGAGGTATAGTATTTAGACATGTGCCTCCTGTTTGCTAAAGTCGTGGGGGTCTCCCTCCTGCTTTCAGATATATTTCTATTACAGAGTAGAATCCTACTTAGTATATAGCAAAGTTGGTAGAGAAATATGTTCATGATAACTGGCTACAAAAAGTATGTTGAACTGCCATGCAGTGTTCGAAAAGAATTAGCAGACTGTGTTGCCTCCTACTGGGTGTAGCAGCAGGATTTTCTACTGCACCCTTGGTAGTTAATACAGTGAGCCGCAGAGGCAAAGCCAAAGGCCTTTCTGTGACCTGAAATACCATGTGCCACCTGGCCTTCTCACCGCCATGACCTCTTCTGTCAATATTCTGCTCAGGCCCCTGGAGACAAAAGTACCTCTTCTCTGATCCTTTAGTAAGTGGAACAAGGATGTTCCCTGAATTTCAGGACATAGCAACTGGTTTTTACCTCTTTGTGAAATGTGCTCTCCAGAGAGAAAGCATGGAGTTGGATGGGTGGGGAGTATCTGAGAGGAGATGAGGGAGGGGGGAACTGTGACCAAAACAGTGTCTGGAAAAAAGTTATTTTCAATTAAAAGCAATTAAATAAATATGTCCTCCAAAAATACACACAGTTTACCTGATACCACTATTGCGATCACTGAAAGTTTGGGTCAGTCTCTAAAAACCTGCAGCATCCCTGCCTTGGCCCTGTGTTCTCTACTCTCTTTGCTGTGCATTATTGTCTGCAAATCACTTTGGCCACATGCAGCAGCAAGAGAAACTGGGAAACTAAGTGTTTGGCTTGTGAGGAGCATAATTAGTAGGAAGAGCTTTAGGATTGATTCTTCAATGAATCTTCAGAAAAAGATAAAACAATACATGGAAAATACCCTGTCATAGCAACCATTGGAGGATAACTTGACTTGTCTTCACTCTAAAAAGCTCCGTGAGACCTAGGAAAATCTCCCCAGATCTCTTTGCTTCTTCGTATAGTGAAGACTTTTTTCTCTGCATCCCAAGTATCATGGGAGTTACCTGTAACATCATTGTTTGCAGTTGCAGAGTGCTAAGCTGTGGTCTTCTTCGGACTTGTGTTAATGAATCTCAAGTGCAGTAGGACACTCAGCTCACTCCTCCTGATGTTTATACTTGACTCGGAATCCAACAAAATGATTGAAGCTCTGCCAGAAGCAGATTTCCAACCTCTTTAGCCCAGGCTGGTAAGAGGGAGTCTTTAACTGGTCCAACCCACAGTTTTCTCAGTTTTATTGTATCTCAACTTTCTTCACAGTTCAAGAGGGAAAGAAGAGATTTCTCACGAGTCAAATTACTTTCTGGAGAACAAGAACCAGGGAATATCAGAAAGAATATTTACAAACTGTCAAATGAGTTTTCTTATAATTTTGACACTTCTCAGAAATACGACTCTAAATAAAATTTGTTTAATAGATGGCACACGTAGCCGCTTCAGGATTGGTTCATGGTAACCTGTCCCCCTTCAGATATGCTGCACTTCCCATTGCTCTCATGTTTATCTCTCTCTGTGCATGGCACTGTCACAGGCTCAATGGTGGAACATGTCGCCTGGCAATCCCAGAGAAATGCCATAAGCCTGGCCAGGCAAGCATGCAGAGACTCTGTTCTAGGTCACGCTAATGACTAAGAAGATCTCAACACTCTTTATGCCCCATAGACCTTAGCTCTACCTCCCGCACCTCTTAGTATAAAATTTGCCATCAGTTAAGTTCCAAGAAATGAACCAACAGCATGATCATACAGAATGTGTATTTTAAACCACTTACGGCAGCCATCTCATATAAACTCTAAGTAATTTCATAAATGTGTAAATGTGAGTGTGCCAGGAGAATTACCAACATAGCTGCATCGTGAAGGAGCTAAAGGAAACCTTAACCTCATGTTTCTGGCTTATTGGTTTGTTGTTTTCAATGATAACACATCTGGAGTTGTTGTGGTTTCCTTCTCCTAATCCCAGAGGGTGTTTTCCCACCTCATTTAAAGTAGCAAAATAAAAAAAAAAATATTTGTTTTATTCTAGGTATCAGGGCCAGTGCAGTTGCCCTTAATGCTCCAACTTCAGAGGGCACTTCTGAAGGTCAGGGACAGAGACCTAATGGCTTGATGGTCCTTGGGGGAGTGTTAAGCAGAAAGAACAGAATGAGGCAGGACTAGGGGAACAGAATGGATTGGAGTGATGTAAATGCAAACTGAGTGTCCAGATAAACTACAAATGAGGCGATAATGATGTGGGACTGTGAGCCAACACCCTGGGATTACAGTCATTCACAGCAGTCAAAAAGAAAACAAAAATCCCTTGTAGTGGAAACTGAGACCTTTGGACAGTGGGCTTCAATCTCAAAAGTACAGACTGCTTGAAATCGAGGTAAGCCAGTTCAGAGCTGTCTTTTATTTCTTCTATCAGAGATTTTTGTTGCTGCTGCTGCTATTCCTCTAACGCAAAACACTGAGGATCTTGAAAAGTTACGGGGCACCATGTCCCATTCCCACAGGACTGCTCCTGGTCTGATGTATATCCAGAGGAAGATGAAGAGAAGGGTCTACAGAAAAATACCAATTATTTGCTATTTGGCTAGAGTCCTCCTACTGAATAGCCTTCTCCTCCGTCGTGGATTTAAATTACTTGTCAGAAAAAGAGTGGAAATCTTCCAAGACAAAGCGCTAGCTTCTCCCCTCCCCTCCCTTCTGCTGACTGTCTATTCCAGTCATTGAGGTTTTTGTCTCTGTCCCTCATGCGGAACCATTTTCTTAGAAAATTATTAGGGTTTCACCAACATCAATCTGGAAAGAGACAGGAAGGGAAAGAACACGGGCAAGGGAGGGAAGAAATCCCTGTTTTTCTTCTGCTGTCAAAAAGAGAAGAAAATGAAATACACTAAGATCAATTTTTACTTGAACTCACTCTGTGCACAAAAACAAACTTTATTTCTTACTTTTGTAAACCGCCCAACGCCATGAGCACTACAGAGGACAGAAGAAAGTATCTATTTTTAACGAGGTACTACCATGCAGCTTTATTATAAATAGCAGCCTGAGGGGTGGGGGTGCATGATTCATAGGGCTATATGGGATGACAATCCCACACCCCTCAATGGCTCTTGCCCTTCTTAAATAGACAGACATATCCTTGGGAACAACTTCCTGGGTAGGGAAGCAAGCTGGCACCAGACACCATGCTTCCTGGGTTCTGTGGTGACCACAGCAAGCATCATAAAGAAGCTGGACAAGACAGGAGGCTTGGCAACCTGCCAAAGGCCTTATCACATGGAGAAGCCCCCCTATAGGGAGCACAGCTGGGAACAGCTGGGAAAATGGCTCTCAGAGAGCCCTCTGCCAAGGCTCCCACAACCAACTGAAATTGTTTTGCACCAGGAAAACAAAACAGAGGAGCAAAGCAGGAGAGTAGGAAAAGAGGGTAGGGAACAATCACCCTGCTCTTTCTGCATCATGGGATAAACCAGCCCCTGGCCTTGCATTCCAAGCCCTTGGATCAGGGTAAAATTGAATTGAACAAAGCAAACTATGTATTATTAATGGTGGTATATCTTTTAAAGATTTGATATGGGCAGGCACAAAACATTGCAATAAAAAAGGGAAAGGCTCTTCAAAATTGGCAATTCTTTTTCTTCTGTTCTCTCCCAGTGGGATACTATATACGTGTTTTCTCCTGTCTCCTTCTTGGGGGCCTTTTTGAACAAAGAGATGGGAATTCAAAAAAAGTGAGGTGTGCAAGCAGACACAGTACTGGAAGAGGAACCAGGAGGCTAGGAAGGGACGTGGGCAAGGAGACAGAGGGTGAAGGCAGTTTGAATTAAAAACTAGAGCAGGGATTAGTCAGAGGACAAGATACTGGAATGTTTCAAGAATACTGTTGTTGCACCCCATGGCATCAGCCCTGAAACTGGGTTTCCCCTGGGAAAACATGCCTATTCTTCCTTGACTGGAAGAAGGGAAGAGCATCCCTGAAGGTATCTGGATAGGGGGAAGGTGAAAGGGAGGGATTCGTGTCTTTTCAAAGGCTCCTCTCTCTCTTTGTCAGCCTTCATTCTACTCTCTGTGCCCACCATATGGCATTTTTCTCTAACTGTGGTTCTTCATGAAAGCCGAATAAAACCAGCAAGTCCAACTTCTTGTCTACCCAGCTTCATGCCGAGAGTCCAATATGACATTTACTCTAGCCTGCAAGAGAAAGAGATGGAAACCTTCTGTTTTGTGGCATTTCGTTCTCAATTTTGATCCTAAGCATGGGCAATAAGCTCTCTGATAGATCACGGTTAATCTGTTCATCAGCTCTCTAGTGTTTATTGAGAAGCTGCTGTATGTCAGATACTGGAGAGCTCTTCTACCTAGATGCATCCTCTTGTTCAACAATAGGTATCCCTATGGTACTCTGTGTGCTGTTCACTACTGCATCCAATTATTCTAAATATCTATCAATGGCAATGTTCGAGTATGGAAATTAAGAGATAGACTAATACATATGTAGTTACTGACCTCACCTCCATCACAAAAGACAATCAGTACATCCCATAATATGATTTTAAATGTCACTTACATGCTGACAATGCTCAAACCTTTTCCCTGGACTCTTGGGTCTGATGTTCAAAAGTGTGACATTTCCACTAAACAGCCAAATCATCCATCTCATGCTGGGTATGCCACACATCCAGCTGTTGATTTCCTGGGCGCTTCTCAGCCGTTCCTCACTTATTGTATCCCATCTTAGAAGAACACAGTCTATTCTTTCAGTGGTTCAGAGCAAAACATAATAGAGCCACCCTCCTTTTGTCTTTCCCTAAGCTCCTCCTGTCAGCAAATCCTGCTTATCTGCATTTGGAGTAAATTTGAAATTGAAAAGTCTCACTACCTCTCCATGGCCTCTTCAGCACAGGTTCTGAAATCTCTCCTTCAGCTTTGCTGGGGCCTTTCAGTTGCCATCTTGGTTCCAGCTCTCAGGCCCTTCAACACCAAAATCAAACCTTAGAGATGAAAGTAGAGTTATGCCTTGCCTTAGAGTGATACCCTTTCTCAGAGTCGAGTTCTGAGCCTGTATGATTATCCATAAGACTCCTGTGGCCTGGCTGCTGGCATGTTCTGACTGTACCTCCTGCTCCCCTCCCTCGTCCTTGTTTAAGATTTACCATTAAGATCATGGCTCTCTCAGGCAGTTGCTGCCTCCAGTCATTGCTCCTTCCTCTCCCTGGCTGTGTGACTGGATCACACTCTCATATTCTTCAGTATCTCTATGAACATGTCACTTTACCTATAAAGCATTCATTGTCTACCCTGCACTCTCTGTCTCCTTTATGTGCAGTGTTTAATTTCAAGCACCTACCATGCCTAGCACATAATTTATTCATTCTCTAGGTCAGTTTTGACGTGCCTTCCTCTATCAGAATGTGAGTTCTTTGTTGGCAGCATCTGTAAGTGTTACGAATGTTGGTATGGACTCAGGTCTGAGAAAAGTGCATCACTCAAAGGGGCTTGATGCATACCCATTGAATAAATGAATGAATGAGTCAAAGAATAAATTGAATATATGAAATCACAAGAGAAATGAAGAGTAGGTATATTTGCAGTCTATATACCATTGTTGGAGATGCCCTTTGAAGAAATCATATTTGAGCAGAGTTCTAAATGATGTGAGATGGGACACTAAGTAGATGTCTGAAGTCAGAGAGATCCAGGAGAAGAAAACCCTACGGAATCTGAGCAAAGAGTATGCTCAAACAAAATGCTGGGAGTCCGTGATGACTAGAAGACAGCACATGAGGCCCAAGTCAGGTAGGAATGTGAAGTGGAACTAGTAATGGGTTGAGAACGACAAAAGACTTCACAGAATGTTTGCACTGAAATCACCAGTCCCTAGAGCCTTGTTAAACAGTGGGGAGCGAGATGGATGATAATAGTGGTGCCATGGTGGTTAAAGTGAGAGATGGGACGACTGAGGCACCGTGGGAAGCAAGGGCATGTTGATAGATAGCTGAGTCTAACAGATATTTGAAAGACAAAACTAGGATTTGCCAACACATTGGCTGTGGGTTGTGGGAGAAACTGAGGACTCAAGGATTAGTTTGATTAGCCAGGCTCTGTTTTCTGGTTGCTTTGTGGTGATTCCTAGAGACAGAAGTAACAAGAGGCACAGCTTCTGGAGGTGTTGCCAGGGGGAGAGTTCATAGTTATATCCAAGCCTCTGTTACAGCCTGAGTCCTCTGCTCCCTGATTGTCAATGTCACCAACAACACCCTGTTCCTATATGATCCACACCCATTTCCATCTCTTGCCTGCCATGATGGATTGCATTCCTGACCCAGGAGGCAGAATAAAGCCAACCTCCCTTAAGCCGTTATTCTCAGCTACTTAGTCACATTGACAAGAAATGTACCATCCAGGGAAAGCATGAAATATATCTTTAGACATGCGAGACTGTGTACTTTTCAGAGGAAAGGCCAGAGCTGAAGACATAAGCACGAAGTCACTGGTGTATTTGCAGCCGTGACACCCAGGAATATCACTGCCCTCCACAGCATCTTAATACCTAAAATGTGGGTGAAACATGCCCACCCTCTGAAAATGACCTACATCAGTTCTAGGGAGGGAAGAGGAAAACCAAGAGGTTGTTTTCCTCTGAGTGCAGAGAGGGTGATGGGTGGGAGGCATTGCTAGTTTTGAAGCACCCCTAGACTTGGCAAAAGAATTTGCACTGTAGCAGAAGAAAGGAGATAAAAGAGGTGAGGAAAAAAAGCACCATGGATTCTGTCCCTTGATTCACTTTGCCTATATGCTAAGAGGTGGTCAAACAGTGTTTCACACAAGTCATAATATTTTCACAAGGGCTCTTAGAAAGAGCCCACATTTTCCAGGTCAAGGGGCCCTAGGCTATTCTGGCAGAAAAAAAAGCAGCTTAAGCACTTGCAAAGGCTTATGGTAGGGCAGATCCAGGGAACCTGAGGCTTCAAAGGCAAAGAGCAAAACAGTAAGGGCTGATACTTAAAAGGCAGATGTGAGCCAGATAATAGAAGTCCCCCGCCCCTCACAAGAAGCCTGGGTTCTATCCTGTAAGTAATGAGGGCAAAGAGTAAAAGAAGCATGTCTACACAGAGGCAACTCTTCACAGTATAGAATAGCTCCGTCTCATCTAAAATGCGTGTTACTATATACTTATGCAATGGTTGCACCTACTATGCTAAGAATCACAGCTGAACATGAGCCACATGCCTCAGCCTACTGCCTACCCATGCTGATCTTCAGTGTCCTTGGCTACCATGGGACAAGACTGAACTGGAAGAATTGTAAGTCTCTTTCCCATTCCTAGCCTTTGCTCTGACTCTATCTGGCTAGTAAGAACGATTAGGGAGTACTTCTTGGTAGAACTCAGAACTGGGTCTTAAATAGCATATAGAATTTATACACACCTACCCGAAGTGAGAGAGGAAACCAGAAACCACCAGAGAAAGGGGTAAGGCATATCACTCAGCAAAAGTCAGCCCTAGGAAGACAGGAACCACATCTTTGGTTCCCAACTGCCCAGACCTTTCTGCCCAGGGCCCAATAAAAAATCAGTTCTCATAAACACATATTGAATGGCTACAGGAACAGATGGTTGACTAAAGAGAGCTGGCCCCATGGGGATATTAGCAATTATAGTAGGTGATATGCCAGGTCACGGACTGACCTGGAGGGACTAGGGGATGATAAGGAAGTCACACACTGGGGACTCCTAAAGACTTTCATAATCACACTTAGAAAATTCTGGAAGTTGTATTTGTCATCCTCAATGTGATGGGTTGAGCAATGGTCTCTCAGTGACCTAATGCAGTCTGCTTTTCTCTAAGTAGTAACTTGCTATTTGTTTCAGGGTAAAAAGATCCCTACTGATGATAAAAAGAGCCCAGCTGTGTTTGGGTTTTACAGCCCGTCTCAAGATTTCTCTCAGATGTTTTGGTTTATGGCAAAGTTGGAAAAACAGTATTATTGTGATCATTATTACCATGACCGTTTATTCAACTACCACTAATAATTAATGTTTACTGAGTGCCATTAATATGCAATGGAATTCAATAAGCAATGAATTAGATTTGGCCTCTGTCCAGTGGGCTTGTTGTAAAGAAGAGAAAAACAAGTTATCACCCAAATTTTAATCTCTAAAAAATATGTTTATTTCATAGGCTCTTCTTGGTTACATTTTGCTAAAATGACTGAAACTAATAAAGCTGACATTCAGCCTGTTGGCGATGTTTACACCAACATTTCCCGAAATGATGTGCTATGTGGAAAGGACACTGTTAGGTGATACATAGCAAAAAAGGATGCTCACAAAATAAATAAATAAATTTGGAAAACAATGTCTTAAATAAATGTAAATGCTGTTGCTGCCGCAGGATTTTGCTGCAGTTTGCGTGGGATAATGTGCCTTGTAAGCACCAAGAGAGGGAGACATCTAAGCACATTCTAGACTTATTTGAGTATGGAATCGTTTTATGAAGGACCATAAAAATGTGGATTTAAAAATCTGTTCTTATGTTTAAAATGCAGAGTTTTTATTATTTTTTTCCACAATGAAGAAATTTTATTGCTTCCATGCTTTCCCTGGCCTCTCGGCTCACCAGAATTTTAGTGGCACAATTTTATCATTGTCAAGGAATGAGTGTGGGTAGTTGTAAGGAATCCATCACTCCTGTCTTCAAGGTGATGAGCACACTACCAACATTTGGTCCCTCCCCAGGTCCCACTGCATTGAGGCTACCCTAGCCATTGTGTGACACATGAGGATAGCCATTTTTGCTGCAGTATGAAGACTATGTTCCAGGCTTTTGTGAATACATATTGAGTATTCCAACCCAAAAATCTAAAATCCAAACTGCTCTGAAATCTGAAAGTGCTTAAAAAAGTTGTTTTGATTTTGGAGCTATTCTGGGTTTTAATAAAAGTTCAAATTAGGGATTGTTAAGAGGTTAAAAATAAACAAATTATTATTAAATTTTTTCCCAAATCTGATAGGCACTTCCAGTTCCAAACATTTGGGGGTCAGGGTTACATGGCTGTACTTATCCAAATGGAATCCTTACATACACAGCGGCTCAGTACATACGACTAATTGTTGGCAAGGGCCTAGGGCAACTGACACTGGCCTTGGCTGACAGTTGTTGCTGTGAGTGCAAAGAAGGGCACACTCATTGGAGAGTAATTTAGCAGGTTCCTAAGAGGCTAACTGCACACCCATATGCTGATATATCCACTTGACACTTTTTTTTAACTTGGGAGAAATGAGTGACTCTATCCATAGAAAACATTGTATAAAATTCTCTTATTTAAAATAATCAAGGATGAAAATTTTGAACATGATCTTCATCCCAGGTTGGATAGACAAAATATGTTATGATCACCCAGTGAACTAGTACCCTGCAGTAAAAAGTAAATACCTGCATTTGTACATAGTATGGAAAAGAAATCTCCAAAAAAGTATTATAAGTTAAGGAAAGTGAGGTTACATACTATATGATTTCATTAATATAACATTCTGAGATATCAAAACTCACTCAGACAATAGAAATTGACTTGGCATTTGCATTGAGATAGAGACAGAAGCATTCTGGTGGGTGGAAATCTTTCTACAGCGGGGGTGGCAGGAAGCAAATGTGTCATTTAGTGACTGAAGCGGTAGTTACATGAATGTTTACACTTGTCAAAACTCTTCACAGCAAATGCTTAGAGTCCGTGCATTTTATTGTATATAAGTTAAACTGCAATGAAAACAAAGAAGCGGAAATAACTGAGCCCTTTACCACACACAGCAGCTCGGTGAGATCTGTGAGCTTGCACCTCAGCCATGAGTTGTTATGACTGTTGTTAATGAAGTAATTACAGGAAATCACTTGTCATGTACCAGAGGACATTATTCATTTTAATTTCTTGGAATAAAAGTGGATCTTCCCCAGAGATGCCACTTCTCAGATCAACCTGGACAACCTTCCTGAAGCACGGCATTGAGAGCCAATTCCACATATGTTGTTTCAATGTGCTCCTGAGAGCTCCTTGTGAAAAACAAATGTTTTTGATGATATGGTCAGCTGATGAGTGGTCCTTTATTTTTATTAAGATAATTACTGGCTCATATTTCTTCCAGCTTGTATTCCTCTCATCCCAGCCCAGCATTGTATTTATTCACTGGTGGGTGACAGCGTACTGAATTGTGATTTTTTTAATCAGTGCACGTGTGAATGTGCATGAGTGTGTGTGTGTTGGCTCTGTCCTTCTACTGTGTGAGTTCCTGGGATCAAACTCAGGACATCAGCCTTAGTGACAAGAGTCCATACCCATGGAGCTATCTCCCCAACCCCTATCCAGATTCCTAAGTGTAACAGCAAACTTAGAGAGCAGTGACTGAAGACAAGGGAGAATGGACATCATCCATCAGTGTCAATAATTTTCTACTAAGTCGTTCCATGGAAAAATGTAAGGACCAGCATAAGTGTGGGCCATAAATAGGTCTAGGATTGATGAACAATTATGTACTACTGCTTTTCATTTTTAAGAACCCCATTCATGTAGTCTAGCTCTTAGATCTTCTACTAGACCTGGTAGGAATTGCTATGCAAATGACTTCATGGGCAACGTATGTTAATGCAATGTTAGGGTGACTCTCCTCCTGCATCCCTGCCTTTCTCTCTTGCCAGTCATTCTTCTCATCTTCCTTCTTGCCATCATCATTCTACACCCCACTACTTGAGCATTTACTATTTTCTGAGCATTCTGTATCCTGTACTTCCATTTCTACTGTTTTGTTTCATAATTCCTAACTTACAGTTAGACATAGTAATTCCCACTCATTCTAAAGTTCCTAATGTGTTCAGTTCTCATCTCTGTGAGACCAAGACTCATTTAATCTGAAAGGGAAGGGTGGGGGCCATCGACTGCTTCTGTCCTGGAGGAGTACATTTTGCAGTTGTAGTCTTGAATCCATTTGCAGCAAATCTTGCATTTCGCTAGGAAGATGACATGGATAAAGGTGCTGGGTGGAGGGCAGGAGACTCCCACCCTGAATCTAGGGATTCTGCTCTCAGTACAACCTGGGGTCAAGTTGTTGGCTTTCAGCATCATTGTTTGAAAACCTCCATCCACAGGGCACAAGTGGATGGCCAGAGAGCAAGTGAATTACTTTCCAAATTTGAAAAGCTTCTCCAAGTCCATAATGGATGTTTTCACTTCCAAGTTTTTACAATAAAGTTAATTAAATTTTTTAATACAAAATTGGTCAGGCTACATATTTTTAGTTAAATTATATTTCTGCATAATGAACACTGAGATTAAGAAGATGCCAGAGTTCAATAAAAAATGTTGAAAAAGTAAATATAAGTTAATTGGTAGGCAAAAATATTTCAAAAACCAGGATTTACGGGGATAATACTTTTAAAAAGGTATTTAGTATTGAAAAGATTGAGAAAAGCCAAATGACTTCTAAGGACCTTCCAAGTTTTATGATGATTCTGTGAATTGAACTGTTTCTATAAGTGTATAAGTGGCCTAACTACAAGCATGAATGTGTCTCACACAGTTCTAAGTCCTTTAACAATGAGGACTCATTCTGAGATTGTGTCTTTAGGGTATTTTGTCATTGAACACACATTGTACTTGCATGGACCTAGGTGGCTAAAATGTGAGTAGGCTGTATCATCTTACAGGACACTGTCACCTGGGTAACCTGTCACTGCCTGAAAACATTATATGACACATGGCTGCAAGTGTTGCCAGGTCACTTTAAGAATTTTGTACATCTTCAGGACTGTTTATGGCTAATTCACTCACTTTAAAAACAAGAAAGTTGAGGCCAGGGCAGGTTAAAGAGCTTAGACAGGGACACACAGACTGATTTGTCGGTCAATCTCACTTGAATGGTCATGCTGCTATTTGCAATGTACTTTTCAGTCACGGCAGGTATCACATCACATGTGAGTGTGATGTTGGTTCTTTTTCAACTTGACACAACCTAGAATCACCTCAATAATGAATTGCTCCAAACAAGTTGGACATGTCTGTGAAAGCGTTTATAATTGGTTAATTAATGTGGGACGAGTTATTCTGAACTATTGTGGCACCATCCCATGGACCAGCTCCTGAATGATGACAGGTTAGATGGAGACCCACGCCAATCACCTCTTTTCAATGGAATCATCTCTTGGAGGGCCCTGTCTCCAATGAAGTCACATTCTGACACACATGGTGTTTGTGCTTCTACTTATGAGTGTGGAGGAGTCCCACTTGTAACAAATTAGTGAATTTCTCACTTTTCTTCAGTGCTTCAAGTATAAGGCAAGTTTCAAAGTTTCTCCTTGTAGCATCTTTTTGTCTGTAAACTTGTTGAATCAGTAAAACACAGTAAGAAACAAGGAGATTCACACCTGGCTCACAGCCTTGGAGATTCCTGAGCCCTGAGATTCGGTACACAGCTCTCTCAAAGCCATCCAGGCTTTCTGTGTCTCAGGCAGGATCCTCCAAAGTGGATGTAACTTAGTGAATAAGAAAGACCCTAAGGTTCAGGTCTGAGAAAGTAAACCAAGGTCAGAATATCCAGATGTGGTGGCAGAGGACTCAGCAGTGAATGTGAGCTGAGACCCAGTTGCAACCCAGCCCAGGGACATGGGTTCTGTCACCCAACTAGTAGCAACTTCTTCCTCTAGTCAGGTGGCACCAAAAGTCAATGTGCAAAATATGACTGAGTTTCACCAGTAGAGACTGCATCAGAAAGCCTCTTGCTAATGTGTTTGTTGATACAGTTGTGTACTGTGCTGCTGTGGAATAATCTATGTACACTGTAAATATGTATTGGTCTCATTGTTAATTCAAAGCTGATTGGCCAATGGCTAGGCAGGATTTCTGGGCAAAGAGAAGGCTGAGAAGAAGGGTGGAGTCTCAGGAGTCATGAGAGATGAAGTTAGAAGCAAGAAGAATGTGTTATGTTGAAAGAAGGTATGGCCATGTGGCAGAGGGTAGATAAGAAATACGGATTAATTTAAAATATAAGCGTTAGCTAGTAACCAGCCTGAGCTATTGGCTGAGCATTTATAATTAATAATAAGTCTCTGAATGGTTAGTTGGGAGCCACTGATGAGACACAGTGAAACTTCACCTACACTGTGCATCTTGACTTCAGATATTTTAGAGAAGTACCCATTCTCAGAATGTAATCTCTTTGTTAGGTCTTTAATGTGTGCTCACCTAGAAGCACTCAATCAGATCTCCTGATCACCACAACTAGGAAGAGATTGGACCACCAGCCCAGGAAGAATTCTCTTAGCTACTGCATTGAGTCCTCAGAGCCCTGCATGGCTGAGAGATGAGGTCTCTCCTGAAAGAGCTCAGGACGAAGTCACTTCTGTTTCTTCTGATGGTCCAGGGCTCTTTCCACCACCTTTCAATTCATTCTGCTCCTTTGCATGAATTGTACAAATTCACAAATTGATTTGCACGAAGCTTTGCTCACGTTAAGAATCCTGCCTCTGGGAATAGCCATGGCAAAGGTCATTACTTGGGCTGCTGCTGTTTAGTACCTCTTGTCCTTGATGGGGATTTGAGTGCTCTGAGTGGAAGGCTTGCTTTGCCATGTAAGGAATAGCTGTTCCCTCTCGCCAGGAGCTTGACGCAGTGCCTTCTTGTAATTGAGTGGAGGGAGCAAGCTCTTCAGCTCGCAGCTGAAAGAAAAGGCCCGACAGCCTAGGAACACATGAAACGAACTCCCCAGTTGCTGAGGGGTAAGAGGCATTTTCTAAAAGCATGGATGGAAGCTGATGATTCACTTGGTAGCCTGTTGATCTGATGACAGAAATGTGCCAGCACAGTACTCTGAGGTCCGGAAATAGATAGAATATCATCATCAGCCCTGCTCCTGCTGTCCCTGCAGTGATGATACAAGGGGCACAGGTGCTGCAGCTGTGGGTTGCAGTGGGAAGAGATGGATAGCGTAAGCTCCGCTGCCCCACACAGCTCCCGCTGCAGGCAGCTTGCTTCCTTGTGTTCGTTCCACTGTTCCGAAGCCCCGGCCAAGCAGCCTGCTGATGTGACCTAGTTACCATGGAGAACTTGCACATTCTCGGCTCCCTTGCTGCTTTTACGGGCAGAATTACTGAAGAGAATGTCTTTGCTGCTAAGAAATATAAATATTACAGAGAGATGCTCATTTTCTCCCTCTATGATGATTATTACAAAAGATACGCAAGATGACTTCATTACAGAGCACTTTCCTCTGCAACAAGCCTGTGGTGGGCTTCCACAGCGGTGGGCAGTGTTGCTAGAAACTGGATTAGATTAACCCTTGACTACCTGTTATACAGATACAGTGTTTAAGTTATCCATCCATCAGATTCGCGTGAAATTTTGACTTCGTGCTAGGCACTGGGAAGCCAAAGACAGAAAAGATACTGTCCTTGTCCACATGGAGCATGAAGTCTAGGAACAGAAGCGAGAACATCACACAAATAAATGCAGTTTTAAAATGTTTCAGTAGACTCCTGTATCAAAGACACATGTGTGCAAGTAAACAGAACTAGGAGAGTGGTGTACATATGCTGGGACCTATCTTTTGTCAGGAAGACATGCTGCAAGAGGCATCCCCAGGCTGAGTCTTTACAGTGAGCTCTTTCTTCACATGGAAAGGGGGTCTTTCAGCTACTCCTCCACTGTTGTCTTCTAAAAAAGAAAAAGGAGAAGATGATGGGCAACGGTGAGAAGCTATGTGCCAGCTGAAGCTTCTTTCAAAATTTCTAACATTCCTGTCAAGTGATATATTCTCTGCAGCTGCAAGAGAGCCTAGGTCACTGAGCATTTTCATCTGGGCTTCTGGAGATCCTGAATCAAACTGGTATTTGCTTAGTAAGGCATGGTGATCAGCTTCCCCAATGGTCCCTGGTGAGTCTCCTCCCCTGGTAGTCATGTGGTTATGGAATTCCTTCCCATAGTGAATAAGGCTGGGCTGCGGGTTACAGCCATGTATCTCATTCAAGTGGGGCCATGCACTGCAAGGCAGTTTCTGACTCAGTCTCGTTAGAAGGACAATTAAGCAGCCACAGTAAGATGTCAACCTATAGCAAAACTCATTTCCAACCCTTCTAATAAGCCAATCCAAATATTTCTTCAGCCCTATCAAGTCTTCAGATGACCATAGGCCCAGCTGCATTGGACTACAACATTATGGAAACCTCGGAGCCAGACACAATCAATTGCATCTTTGCTTGATGAATAGATGCCAGTGGGATGAAAACATTATCTGACAAATAGTTCCCAAACTCCAGCTCCTAACTAGGTAGGCTAGTAGTGACTTTCCTTAAAATACAGGTGACAGGATAAGTTTAGGAAAGGTGTAATGAGGACACGAGTGTAACTGTCAACATCTTGGTTGCTGGAAACAGGAGAGTCTTTTCTGTTGGAGTTCCCATAGCACATTACATAATCCAGAGTGCTCTCCTAATTACCTATTTAGAACAGTAAAGTATAGTGGCATATGCCTTTAATCCCAGCATTTGGGAGGTGGAAGAAGGCAGATCTCTGTGAGTTCAAGGCCAGTCTAGTTTATATAGTGAGTTCCAGGACATTTGGAGCAACATAAAAAAACTTGTAAACGTGCGCGCGCACACACACACACACACACACCAAGTAGAACAGTGAAGTGATGCTTCAGCAGATAGATTAACCTGAAACTGCCTTAATCAATGCTACTTTGGGATACTTAGGATGGTTGTCTAATATAATCAATTCTCCCTAAAAGTTTAAAGATTTTGAATATTGAATTAAATAATTGTTTTTGTAGTTGTGGTTTAACAACTGCAAGTGCTCAATATCATGTTAAGATGTCATAGCAATCCTTGTAAGAAGCTATGTAGTGAGTGAGTTCAGACTACGGATACATATAACTCAAACAAAACAAAACACGAAAAACATTTTATGCCAAAAACTAGCCATGGTTTAGGTGCATTTTTAGTTACACTATTATCAGAAGAGAAGGTCGTATAATAGAAAGTATTCACTTTTTTATAATTAGCTTGGTTATACAGAGGAGAGGCATATACTTTGGTTAAAGAGGGGTGCAGAATTTAAGGAACTGTTTCAGTTGGCACAAAAGCACTAAGCATCTGCAAAACTGAGGGAAGACTGTCAGAAAATTGTTAGCAGTTTAGAGATGAAAGGTCCCAGGAAGAAGCAGAAGGAATGGTACAGTAAGAAGCTGAACCCAAAAGCCCAGATGTGGACAGTAGCTTTGTCTAGACCAAAGACCACATCCTTTGGACCAATGATAAGAGATTAGTGGATAGGTGGATGTGACTCCTATCCTCACAAGACTCCTTACGTCCATCTAGTCTTGCTTTCTAAGTCTTGACACCTGGCATCTGGCCTCGGAGTTGTCAATATTCCTACTTTCAGAAGCAGGCTGAAGAGTGGATAGAAGGGGCTGGATTTGGATTCAGAGTTCTTGATTCTCTATTAGCTTCATAGAGCATAATACTTGATTGCAAAAGGCTACAGTCTCTAGAATTTTGTAGAACTTGGCTCCCTTTCCTCCTGACCCAGAAACCCCTTTCCTGCACTGTAGCCTTGGGGAGTGAGAGGAGAAAGTTTGCCTCCAGACTCTGGGTGTTCTCCCTGAGCATCCTCTCCATGGCTGCCTGGCATCAGTGTGCCAGCCTAGTCCACAGGCACATGAAACTCCATCTCCAAATCCACCTCCGACTCCAACATTTTAAATGTCTATAAACACTTAACTCATGATGCCTTTAAATAATAAAACAAGGTGGAATATAATTAAGGGGCAAAGTGAGTTGTACAGACAATTTGTGCTGTGAGCAAGTCTTTTTAAGTTGACTAATGTGACATTGTTCTCCCGAAAAAGAAAACTTCAGCATTTTATTTTCCGAATTACCTTGATCCAAATTAGGTCACGGGAGGGTGAGGGTGGAGAATTGGAAATGTCCCAGAGCACCTCTCAGGTGATGCAAACTCTGATTGTCTTTGTAATCCCACTGAAAGAAGAAAGGCCAGAGCTGCATGATTGTGCAGCGGAGGACTAGGCTGCCTCCATCTACAGCAAGGTTCCTGTTTGCAGAACAAAGAGCCTTCAGCCCAGTGGACAGTCTGTTATCAGCCAGCGGCAGGCTGAAAAATAATCTCCAGCCACGAGCAACAGTGGGTGCTGTATCTCAGGCCAGGTAATGAGGAGTCTTTAAACTGCATCAGCTCGATTGTATTATCCTTTAGTTTTACACTTCTCAGCCCAGAATAGTCTTATCTTTCCCTTTCTGTTGTTCTGTGCAGCCCTCTCCCCCATCCACGAAGGAAAAGACATCAGGTGGCCTTTTTGCTTTCCTCCCTTTTCCCAGTGTGAAGCCACTGCATAATAAAAAGACTCTATGCAAATATATGCATTTGTGCACAAAATTAAAGTGACCTGCCTCAGTTTCTTTGCTTCAAGAGCAGATCCAAGATAGAAAAAAAAAAAAGTGCATGCTGAGGCAGACTAGTACCAGCACTGAGTTCTTGCTGGGGTCATGCTCTCTAAGCAGGGAAGGGATTCATGTACATCCGGGCAAGTCATCAGACTCACTGCTGGTGGCACCTCCTGCATCAACTCTCCCATGTGTTCAGAGACACCAAGCAAGGAATCAGATCTTAAACTCCAAGAGCAACCGCTCCTGTGCTGCTGATTCAATATGAAGTACTAATTGGTTCTCTCAGTGTTTTCCATTTAAAGACCATTCTTCATTCCAATAGGTATTGACCAGGCTTGAGAAAGGGCTTGGTTTTTGTGCAGCCTCTTGGACTTTCTTCCACAGCGCCTCTCTCTGTCATGGTCTTCTATCTGTGTGATACTCCTCGTATGTATTCAAGGAAGGAGATCCCAGTTACTTAAGACTATCACACCATAGCTCTCTAGGTAACTCCAAGTGGGTGGAAGCTGACACAAGCTGATTTCTGACTTAAGGATGGACATGTGGAGCAGTGACCTGGGTGTGGGCACAAAGCCTGCTCCCACCTTTGTTTTCTCAATTTTGGAAACATGTGTAGGTTAGCAATGAGAAGGAAAGAATTTGGTTTTATTAAAAAATGAATACTTGTAAGATTTCAAAGTGAATTCCAAAAGGAGTTAAACATAAAAATGAAAGAGCATTAAAAATGATATACGGTATTTTTATAACCTTGAGTTTGGATATAACTTCAGGAAGACCCAAAGTGCAGAAGTTATCAAAGAAAAGGTTGACGGATTTGACAATGTTAAAAAACTTATTACAGAGAAAGACATTTACAATGAAATTAAAGGTATATGTCTCTGAAAGAAAATATGTATAATATCTATAAAGGAAAATGGATCATACACAAATATATAAATATTTCTAATAAAAATACAAAACAACCCCACAGTAAAAATGAGCAAATACACAGGAAATACATAATATATAGTGTGAATGTACAAATGGGCAATAGGGTAAACAGATACAGATTTTGCTGGAAATCGACAGATGACTAACTACAACAGAAGATAATTTCACAGCAATGAGCTTGGCAGAATCAAAGGAGCCCAGTACAATGTAGTTTGGGGAACCTGGAAGGCAGACTTCCTCGGGTAGCATAGAAGAGGATGAAAATTTTAAGCCTGCCGTTGATCCACCTGGCAGCACTGGTCAAGTGGTGAGTATCTGTAAGAATCTTTTCTAGAGACATTTATGTACAGTGACCAAATGCATATGCAGAGGAACACTCACAGCCTGTGGTAGTCAAGATAAATAAGAAACTTCCTGTTACCCAAGTGGAAAACCTTTGCTGGGCTTGAGAGGCACAGATGTGCCATTCCAACTACACAGGAAGCTATGGCAAGAGGATCACAAGAGCAAGGCCCGCCTGGGCTATAGAGCAATTTGTCTGCTTGGGAAACTTAGTAAGACCACATACCAAAAGGATGTGGCTTAATGGGAGAGTGTTTGCCTTTCCTGTGAAACAAGGCAATCGAGTGAACCCCAGCACAGGAGAGAGAGGGGGCATGGGATATTTAAGCATAGGGTACCTTTTCTGTAGCCCATGAAAAGGAGAGAGGTGTTGAAGAGATTGCTTGATTAGTACATCATCTGCCACATAAACATGAGGACCTTACTTCTGTTCTCATAGCCATATAAAAGTCTATTATAGTGGAACGTATCTGTGACTCCAGAATGGGAAGAGGCAAAAACAGACAGATCCCAGAGGTCATTGGCCAGTGACCCTAACCAAATCCACGAGTTCCAGGTTAAATGAGAGATCCTGTCTCATAAAATAAAGTTGAGAGTGATTAAAGCTATCCCCAGGGTCCACTTCAGGCCTCCACACAGGCACACACACACACACACACACACACACACACACACACACACACACACACACGAGAAAGGGAATGTGAGACCTGCTCAGGCATGGATTTCCATGAAGGATTTTCATTTATGTAAGGGAGAGAGATCAACATATATATGCATGTCTTCAGATGCACAATTGCATAGAACTTGTAACACATTTAGGATGTGTCGTAGGTTGAGAAGGAATTGACAGAGAAGTTTTGAACAGCCACTATTTCAATACTTTAGTGCTTGGATCTTTTCCAACAATATACTCATTTATTAAATATGCAACAGGAAAGGGATTTTAAAGATTCAGATACAAGTCTCATGGCTAATTCATTGTTAACAAATTGAGATGTTTATCCACAAGAGGGAACTCATGCCTGGTATTATAAACCCTGTCAAAAATCCATGACTGAGGAGGCTTTAGGCCTTAAGGAGGACCTTACCGCCACTGCTTGTCTAAATCGACATAGCATCCAAGCACTTTCTGAACGTCTATGTTTATATCCACAGACAAACACTGCTCCCAGCCGTAGTCAGAGAAGCCTCTCTTCACACTGATGGGAGGAGACTACAAAGCCCCATGGCTGCACAGGATGCTGAGAATAAAGGGTGGGTGGGACTCAGCCCTTAACATGACGTTTGTATCACCCTCTCATGACTCAGGGATTGTTTCAAAAAATAGGCAGAAAAGATTCAAGATTCCGAAGAAAGGGAGAAAGGCTGTAAAATGCCATCTTTTTTTTTTTTTTTTTTTTTTTTTGAGACAGGGTTTCTCTGTGTAGCTTTGCATCTTTCCTGGATCTCTCTCTGTAGACCAGGCTGGCCTTGAACTCACAAAGATCCACCTGCCTCTGCCTTCCAAGTGCTGGGATTAAAGGCGTGTGCCACCACTGCCCGGCAAAATGCCATCTTCTAAGCACCATGTGGCCATGCAATTGTGAACTCACAGTATCTGTACCATGTCCACAAAAGTGGGGCCCACCTAACAGTCAGCTTTGGGTGGGGCTGGGGCCCATGGGGCCTGCCATTTGCTGCTGAACTAGAAATGATATTATGGGAAAATATTCTGGCAATGAAGAGATTTTGAGAGAAATGACAAGGCACAGTAGCCAGCTGTGGACCCACTAGTGAGCCCGCCAACGCCTAGTGGGCAGTTCCACACCCATGACCACACAGAGGGCCCAGGTTAAACCCTGTGGGACACTGAATAAAACAGTCAGTCGTGAATGTGGGAAAGAGGTTTGGAGGGAAGAACGGGACTGGCAGGGGCTTGGAGGGACGTAAGCAAGAATAAGGCAGAAAGTCACCAAAATGTATCATATACATGAATAAAACTGTTACCAGACAAAGTTTATTAATACAAACATTAGTGACTATAAAAACTGAGGTATTATTTTGTAAAACCTTGAGAAGGCATTAGTGATATATATTCCAAGATTAAAAAAAATACTTTTTTTTTAAAGTAAGAAATAATGGGGAAAGGATATTTGATTAAAGTAGAAGAGTATTTATTTATTTATTCATTCACTCATTTAACACATAATTGTAGAATAACTATGATACACCAGGCTTATTCTGAACATAAGACATACAGACAAACAGAACAAAGTATTTGTCCTTAGAAAGCTTAAATTTTCCAGGCCAGCTAAAAGGGTGGGATGGGGTGGGATGGGGTGGAATGGGGTGGGATGGGGTGGGATGGGGTGGGATGGGGTGGGATGGGGTGGGATGGGGTGGGATGGGGTGGGATGGGGTGGGATGGGGTGGGATGGGGTGGGATGAGGTGGGATCAGGCACTAAACAAATAAGAAGTATATATATATAATGTTAGAGGGTACAGAGTCCTCTGACATCTTAATCACGGAGAGGAGGCTGGGAGCTGGTCACAGAAGCGTTTGTGATACACAATAGTCAGCAGAGTCCTCACTGATGTGAATTCTGAGAGACATTTTGAAAGAGATAACTTCAATTAACAGAATGTCCTTCCATACTGGCCTATGGAGAAGCCTGTGGTACATTTTCTTGATTGATGATTGATCTGGGAGGGCCCTGCTCACTTTGAGCAGTATCATCTTTGGTCTGGTGGTCCTGAGTGATGGAAACCCTAAGACAATACAGGTTGGCAAAGCTTAGGAATCACTTACCTAGTCCAAGTGGCTTGCTTGGCTGGTAGGAAAACACAGGTCCTTTAAGGCTAGTCAGCCCTAGCACGTCAACAGGATGGCAGAGTGGGCCTCCAACAGGAAGACCTGACTTACATTACTTGACTTTGAAAACACAATAGAGGAAGGCCAACCAACACTTGTTAGACTCTCAATGCTCCTTGGCAATACTCAGGAGAGAACTGAGACTCTGTCTTGTTCCTTAACAAAGCCAAGGCGACTGGTCTGGGGACTGCGCTTCAATTAGCAAAGCCCTTGACTTTCCTGCATAGTGTGGTAGAGATGTTTGGACCCGACTCTAGGTTTAGAAACTGGAAATAGGATTGTTTTTATATGAGTCCGTGACAATGGCCATGGCTCCCTATTGTGAACTTAAGAGTTGGGAGATAATGATTGAGGGAGTGTATATGCTGGCCAAAGAGATGTCGGTTCAGGGGACCAAATGGAGGAGGAGGAAATGAGCTGATGTGGGTTGTAGACGTTAATGAGCTCTTCAAAGTGAGACTTGAAAATTATATTTACACAGAAATTCTGTGGAGAAAGTTGAGGCAATTATGCAGATAACACAAGTCAAATCTCCGAAAGTTCTGGCTTCATTGATCTGGATAAGTGGATATTTTTTAACTTGATAAATCCAGAAAATTGATACTGGGGAAAGTTCTTTAATTACTATGAATTAAGACAAGCATCACGGCAACCAGTGGAGAATGCTCATGGTCCTATTGAATACCTCAGTTTTCTTTTCTAAGGGCTGGGGATTTCACCATTTTTGCTTCTCTATGTGACTTTTTTTTTTTTTTTTTTTTTTTTGGTTTTTCGAGACAGGGTTTCTCTGTGTAGCTTTGCGCCTTTCCTGGAACTCACTTGGTAGCCCAGGCTGGCCTTGAACTCACAGAGATCCGCCTGGCTCTGCCTCCCGAGTGCTGGGATTAAAGGCGTGCGCCACCACCGCCCGGCTCTATGTGACTTTTAGAGGCAGTTCCCACAGACAATCCTGCCTTCTACATTACATTGAAAGTAAAGTATGGTCTACACATGGTCACCAGACACCCAGGTCTGTATAAATTGACTTCAGGGCTATGAGTTTCAAGTTTGCCTAAGAAATGGGTCACACACTTCAAATACACCATTTTGGCTATTGGAGTGGTGTGTCCTCCACTTAAGAAGGCTATGATGCAATGTGATTACAGACGTGCTCTCATGCAGCTCCTGGCTGAGGGACCTGCTCTCAAGGCCCCTAACAAGGAGCCTTGGAAGTAGACCTCACTG
This sequence comes from Peromyscus eremicus, assembly GCF_949786415.1. NCBI lineage: Eukaryota > Metazoa > Chordata > Mammalia > Rodentia > Cricetidae > Peromyscus > Peromyscus eremicus. Next base: position 24,471,407 of record NC_081422.1, read on the forward strand.
CATTATTTAGATGTCATAGACCACCATCTACTTTCCAATGCCACGAGCTTGAAGCACAGCATGACTGATGAGCAGGTTCCTACTGAATGTCACTGAATGAATACCTTGCCTCCTTTTATACAGTCAAGAGCGGGACACTGAGCACTTCACCTCTAATCACCAAAAGATGTGTGCATCCCTCCCCGTCTACAACCCAGCAGCATGGAGTGTCTTCTAATTTAGGTGTAGATCCTACAGGTTAAGGGCTCAGATATAAGACTCTTCCCCACCCAGCTCAAACATTGCTCATATGTAATAGGCTGTCATCTCTACCTCTGACTGTCTGTAAACTGGGACTCTACCTACCTATTCCTTGAGTTTAATTAATTTTCTCATGAAATTTGGGGAAACACCATGCATTTACTCACACTTATCCATTTATTATAGCAATTATTATGAAGAACACAATTGAAAGAGATTTGTAGGGTATATTATGGGATAAAGGGCAGGGAATTTCTGTGCTCCCCAATCTTCTACCTTACAAGAGCCTCTGCGTATGTTCAGGTATCTGGGAATTTACAAACCCAGTGTGTTCGAGGTTTTATAGACATCTTCATTTAATTGGCAAGACTGATTATATCCCTGGCCATTAGTGGTCAACTTAATGCTTAGGCCCTCTCCCCTTCCTGGATGTGGTAAGTGTTAATAGATGGGGAGTCTCAACTCTCCCAGCCTGCCTTAGTCTTCATGGGGACCTCCAAGTCCTGAAGCCATCCAGAGGCTCAGACCCCAGTCATCTCATTAGGGTACAAAAAGATACTCATTCATCTAGGTATTCAAAAGACATTAGGATCTGTGTGTCAGAATTAAGCATTCCTTTCACAGTCTCTCAACCTGAGTTATGTTTTGTTCTCCTGTGTTTCTTCTGGTACCCTCAGTTTCCTCTGATACCTCATTAATCTCACTCAGCCCACTTCCCATCTATAAAGTAGTACGGTCAATCCTGCCTAAATTCATGGGCTTTTATTTAATTACTGAGATCTTTGTCTATCTGTCATCTGACAAGCCAGTCCACACAAGCAAATATCTAAATAAAAGCCCAAAGCCATCTGTAACATTTCAATTATTTCTATGGAACTCAGTCTAAGGAATTCTTCCCAAGAGGCATCTTTCCCTTCCTGGGCTTCTTACATAAAGTATATTTGATATTTTGTAACCTTATTTAAATGACTCAAGGTCATCTTTGTGAACAGTGCTTATTGCATCAAGCTGCATTTTGGGATACTCTCCAGAGCTATTGAAGTGCATGGTTATTTGCTTCTGCGAAAGATAGCCTCGAGTTGATATGCTTTGGAATTCATGTGTCCACTTTTTTATAGTTTTCCCTTATTCTTTCTTGCTGTCAGCATAGCCGTCATCAATTTTCACTGTTGAAATTTCACTTGTCTAAAGTTAGCATCCATCTTCCTGCTTTCGGGACTCAGTGTCTGAAGTCCTAGCTGTGGCAGTGCCTCTCGAAGTAAGATTCATTTGCGCCTGGGAGTCAAACCAGATTCCTCAGATGGGGCTGGGAGGTCAAGTGAATTATTCCTATGGATAAGACCGAAGCTATTCCCAATGGTTTAAGGGAAGACTTACCATTCCCAAATTGTCCCAATGGTGGAAGAACACCCTTGGTACTCAAGCTAGAAACTCAGATAATGAGCTTGGAGTCCATGCTCTGCTAACAGGCATTGCTCATAGGTAAGAAAATGGCAGTTTAATTGGATAATTTTGTTGCTGTTTTTGAGGCAGTGGAAGTCTGTGCTACATCTGAACTGTTGGATCCATGATCTTCAACATTCTGGGATGATTTAAAAGTAAGCCCACAGCACCAAGTGCAATGTTTTTCTGTGGAATAAAACTCTCCTTACATTGAGTTACCAGCTGAAGTAGCCAGTTTTGTTCCAAGAACATTCCAAAGAACAGCTGATAGATTGGCTATGGTTATTTGGCCTCAGGTTTGACAAATTTTTTCCTAAAAGTGAAAGACAAGGCTGGCAATTTGGAGAAAAACAGCTGACAGCATTTTACCAAAACTTGAATTTGAGCTGAAAGCTCAAAGGAGGAAGTTTTGTATTTGATTACATGAACATTGCCAGGTTCCGAGGACCTAAAGGTTTTCTTTTCTTTTAGCATGTATATGTGCATATAGTGCCAATGTTTGTGTGTATGCATGTTCACACAGGTGTTGGCACACGTGTTAGAAAAGGTGCATGTGAACATGTGTGCCTATATGTGTGTAAGCCTGAAGCTGAAGTCAGGTGTTGTATTTGATCACTCTCCACTTTATTTTTCCGTGTCAGGGTCTCTCATTGAACCCAGAACCAGTTAATTCCAGCTAGTCAAGCTGGGCAGCTTGCTTCAGGAGCAGTTTCTTGAGAGCCTGGATTGCAGATAATGCCATTCTTGCCTAGCTCTTTTATGTGCTGTTGTTTCTACAGCTGTTTATTAGGGGCAGATGTTTTGCCTGCTAATTCATCTCCCTAGCCCCTACAGACTCTCTGATATGATTAGTGATACCATTAGCAAATGGGACTGTCAATATACATGGTTTTTAAACTTGTGCATACCTATAATTCTAGCCATCTTGGAGGTAAAAGCAGAGGGTCACCCCCAGCCAGATAATGAGTTCAAGGTCAGCCTATACTACACAAGATCCTAACACTCAAAACAAAAATTCTGTAATGAGATGTGTCACCATTTGGTAGGTCTACATATCTCACTCATCAAAGATGATGTACATCATCAATACTAATGTCGCAAAATGATATGTGGAACCAAAGGGGATTTATTTCTTAATCAAGGTTCTCCATGAGAAATCTATATGGCATATATACATAGATAATATGATATACATATGTAATAAAATATGTACATATAAAGTTTACATTGCACAATGATAGCACAGTGATATGCTACATATATGATCATAATCCTTAAAAACTGTGAAGAAGCTAGACAATTCCTATCACCTAGCTACATGTTTGTAGTTAATACATACCTCTGCTAAAATGTAATGGATAGCAATGCTGGCATAAACAGCCTACTCTGGTACCAGTCCTATGGAAGTATGGTACATGCAACTATGTGCAATACATAAATAAATATGACACTGGATTATGGACTTAGTATAGTATTCTTATCACTGCATTTTAGAGCTCTTGTTGGAAACAATTTACTATATTTTTTAATATGCTCTGCTATATCAGCAGCAGTCCCACACAGTTACTCCCTCTCCTGATTGGGTGATTTTCCTATATAATACCATCTAGGTGTATATAAATACAACCACTGTATTTGTTTGCACTGTGAAGAATTCTTTGAATTCTCACTGTTATGTGAAGTACAGCTGTGTATGTGTGTGCGTATATTCATATCAGAGAGAGAGAGAGAGAGAGAGAGAGAGAGAGAGAGAGAGAGAGAGAATTAACTTATGTAGGATGGCTTGCTGAGGCAAAGCCTAACAACCTGAGTTCAATTCCTGTAACCCATATGATAGAAGGAAAGAACCTAAAGTTATCCTTTGACCTACACACACACACACACACACACACACACTCCCACCATTTACAAGAACTGATCCATGTGATTATGGAGACTGAGAAGTCCCCAAATCTGTCATTAGCAAATTAGAGACCCAAAAGAGCTAATGGATTGTTCCAATCAGAATTCGAGTACTTGAGAACCAGGAGAATTGATCCTGTAAATTCTAGGTCAAGCCTGAAACTGAAGGACCAGAAGAGCCAATGGTTTGATTCTGAGTTGTGTCAGATGCACCTCTGATCTGCAGCTTTCAGTGAGAAAGGCAGACCTTCCATCCCTCTGCTTGAATGGATGGGTGGTGCCTACCCACACTGGGAAGTACACAGTCATCCATGCATTTTATGTAGCAGAGTACAAACTCTTAATCGGTATGGCTTTGGGTTCTACATTGAAGTTGATTTTTATGAAGCTACATCTATTGACATTGAGGAGATGACAAAGAATAGCCAAAGTTATTGGAAAATGACATTATAGACTTTCTTTTTCTAACTATTTCTCTGTTGAAGACTATGTTTTCTTTATGGATTTAAATATAAAGGCCAAATACACTTATTTAGTGATCAATCATTCAGTATCACATTTGGGGGTCTGGTTGTCTTCTGTTTACCTTTTTTTGTTTGTGGAGTGGGAGCATTAAAACAGGGTTTTTAATCTGTGTAGGTCAGGCTGAGCTCCAACTTAGGATCTTACTGTCTTACCTCCCAAGTTCCAGGATCGCAGGCCCAAGCCACCGCACTTGATTCTAGCAATAGATTTACTGTATTTGTATAGGAATAATAAGGTAAAATATATTTGTGTTTTTTAACTAAATTTTTAATGATTAATTAAATTTGTTCTCTGACAATTTCATACGTATATAGAATGCCTTCTGTTTGCTCTCACTCACTACCCACTCTCATCGCCCTCCCTCCCATTCCTTTCAACTTCCTCTCCTACCTACAAACCTCTTTCCCACATTCCTGCCTATTTGTTTCATTTTGCGACCCGCCAGTTTAACCAGAGCTATCAGTGTGATTATGGGTTTGGAACTAACCATTGGAGCCATAGACTCACCAATAGATAAGCAACTGAAGACAATGACTCCTTCTCGCAGAATCCACCAGTAGCTAGTAGTTCAGTAGGGTGGGGTAGGAACCATGTGCTCCTCCCTAATCCATCACTGGTTGTTGACAGGCCCAGTCTTATACAGGCCCAGTGCAAGTAACTGTAACTGCTTTGATTCCCGATGGCAATGATTATGTTATGCCTAGAAAATGATGTTTTTCAGCCCTTCTTCCTATCTTCTTGCTCTTATATTCTTTCTGTCCCCTCTTCCATGATGCTCATCCACATTTGGATAAGCTTCTTAATACCTTCCTCCCCGCCCCCCAGTAGTCTGCATAGCACCTTCCAGCACTATGAAAGCTAGGCAGCAAGAAAGAAGTTTCCAGTCCATTGCCAGCTTGATTTCCCTGTATCTTGTAATAAAGCTCTATGGTGGAATTTCTACTACAGTAGATATTGATAAGGACATTCGTAAGTTTTAGTTGTCTGGGTGGGATGTTTTCATGTGTCAGTGGGTCCCAAGAGCAAAGCCTTTGACAACTATTGCTCCACACAACCAATCAAGGCAGATTGAAAACAAATGGCCACCAGCCAAGGCTACCTAGTAAGACCCTGTCTCAAAAGTCTGAAGAAGAAAAGAAGTAAAATGATGGGTCTTACCTTCCTGTTGGGCATAGTTAAATAATTGCAGATCTAGATTAGAGTCTACTCTGCCTAGAGTGAATTTTATCACTGCAGCTCACCAGGTGAAGGAAGTGGGGTATAGCAAGGCCCATTTAACTTTTCTTACATGAGTGGAAATCAGATCTCAGGGTCCCAAGACAGTCTTTTGAGAATCCAAGAAGCTTGTTGATGTTACATTATATATCATCACCCTTTTCTTTTAAAAACACTTTTGTCTCCCTCACACCATATCATTGTGTCTTATTTCCTCACCTCCTTTAGGTCTCTGTGAAATGTCACCTTACCAAGGAAGCATTTTGTGATGCAATAGCCCTTCCTACAGCTTTCCACGTGCTTACGCTCACTGTTTTGTTTTCCTTGAGTCGTTCACAATTGTCAGATTATATAGTGTTGCTTTATTTTTAGATAATCCTTGTATGTGTGAGTGTTTCCTTGCATGTCAATAGAACATAACATGGGATGCAGACAACTGTCCCACTCACTAGGAGGGTCTGAACAGGCAAGACTTGGGGCAGCTTAGGAAATCAATATTTCAGATCTGAAGTGAAAATCTAGGCCATACATCATAGCCTTCACCGGAAACTGAATAAAAATATTCACTACATGTGCTTGACACATAGTAATCACTTAGTACAATTCAGTTGTTATCATTGTTGCACTATTTCTTCTCAGTCCTTTCTGCTACCTGATATAATATATACTATTTATTGATCAGTTGTCCGCTCTTACAATATAAAATTCTGGATTTTGCATCATTTCCTGCAAAATTATCAGTAATTAATCAGTCACTGGAGCATAGCAGACATTCAATAAATGTTTTAAAAGGATGAATAGCTTCATTATTGACTCCTTTTCTCTCTCTCCCCATGTATGTGCGTGTGTGTGCATGTGTGTGTGTGTGTGTGTGTGTGTGTGTGTGTGTGTATGTGTGGCAGTCACTCTACAACTGTATTGTAAGATGTGCTAGCTTTTTCCTGCTGTGATAAAATTCTGAACTGTCTACTTTCAAGAAGAAAATGATTCTTTGGGCTTGTGGAGGCTTATTTTGGCTCTCAGCATTTTCAGTTCATTGTTGCTTAGCTTATTTCGGAAGAGAAAGTTACTCAATTCACGATGAGCAGGAAGCAAACAGAAGGAAAGAGTTCGAAGTCCCAATATCTCCTGCAAAGGTACATCCTACAAATAAGCCCCACCTCATAGTGGTTCTAACACTTTCGGCTGGCACCATAGGCTGGGAACCAAGCCTTCAACATATGACCCTTTGGAGAACACTTGTAAAAAAAAAACACAGCATAAGCTCTATTTCCATATGGTATTGGGGTGATTCACACTACTTGTTGTTCTAAGGTCTTGCTGAACATAGTCATTCCTCACGCCAGTCAGTGTTCAAGATCATCATTCATGTCTGGCCTGCCTGTTTGCCAAGGTCACTTCTCCGTCTGTGTTTTAGGTCATGTGGACTCTCTGTACTTCAGAACACGGCAGGACTCTTGCCCTTTCAGCATGTTTGGGATGGAGTTGGAAAACTCCATCCTGCAGTTTTCCAGTTTGGGTTCCTCCTGGACACCTTTATTCTAGCCTGTGTCTCTGCTCTCTGGATGCTCCATGACACTACTGCTTCCCACTCACGTGTACTTATCTCACTCTTTTGTCATTATCTTGAAACCCCAAGATTGCCAGCTCCCTGAAAGAAGAGATTGTCTTGTGTATCTGCAATCGTACCTCCTAACACAGGCGTTATCAAATTAATGATTGTGGTTAATGAGCTTTTTTTTTTTATGAAAGAATTGTAAAAAATGAGTATTAGCAAAAGCATTGTTTAAAATCTTCAGATAATTTCAACTGAACTACATATAATAATACTGCAAACCTATTTGATAACTTGGCTCTGACAAATCAAACACACTTTACATGTTCACTATTGTTCTAACCCCCACACTGTGTGCCTTCTTTCTCCATGGTAATAAGTTGGGCCTCTATTCCACTCTCACTATCCTGTCCATGAAAACAAGGTGAATCATTTATCATTTGTTGAATAAATGGATGACTAATATGCTCATGGGCTAAGGAAGAAGACATAAAGCCTTTTCAGCTGCTTTCTGTTGCTTCTGACAACAGAGCACTTGGAAATGAACAAAACACATCATGAGGGTGTTGGATGAAGCATATGGAATTTTCTTCCAATTAAAAATCTCTAAACCATAAAATAATTAACTAAAAATCAGTTTTAGAATTTCCTGCCCAGTGTGACCTCTCCTGCCTTAAAATTCCTCTGGCAATTATAAGAATTATTAGCTATTTAATTCACAAGGCCTTGGACATCTTTTCTTTCCTTCTGACTTCTTTTTAATTTTTTTCATTTTAATTTAAGATTTCATATGTGTGTGTATTGTTTCCCCCCAATCCACTGTGCTCTCCTTAACAATAGGTGGTACTCATCCTTCACTGAGATTCACAGAAAGCTCCAGTTCTTGGTATTCCTCTCAACTCTCTAGGCACTTCTCTGAGAGGGAGAGAGAAGAGGGAGGGAGGGCTGCAGAGAGGACCAAAGGGGTATGAGTGGCTAGGAGGACAGAACAGTGGACATTAGATGTTAAAATCTCAGTTCCCTCCATATATCCCAACCAATTTCAAAAATACAGCTCAGATGTCCATGAGTCATCTTGTTTTTGCTTGTTTATTTGTTTTTAAGTTCGGAGGATGGAAGCTTGGCCTTTGTGAATTCTAGGCAAGTACTCTGCCACTGAGATACACAACCAGGCCTAAATTTGTAAACTTCATGACAATATGTGTGTGCATGTGTGAGTTCATGCCTCTCTGTGTGTGTGTGTGTGTGTGTGTGTGTGTGTGTGTGTGTCTGTCTGTCTGTCTGTCTGTCTACATATATATTTCTGTACATGGATGCAAGTACCTGAAGAGGCCAGAAGGGGGCATCAGATCACCTGGAGTTGGAGTTACAGGTGGCTGTGAGTTGTCCTATGTGGGTGCTGGGAACTGAACTCAAGTCCTCTGCAAGAACAACAGGTTTGTTTAACAGCTAAGCCATCTTCCCAGCCCCTCAACTTCATGAATTTTTAACATACGATCTCACTGGCAGAGGCAGAGAAGTCCAGCCCTTAAGTCTGGTAGCCACTGAAGATTTATTCATACCATTAGATAAGACTACTTCTCACATGGAACCTTCCAGTTTTTCTCTTATTGCAGATTATTCTATTCAATTGCCTCTTATGTCTGGGTGACAGAAGACTGGAACCGCCACCAGAACTGATAAATGTTCTTTTGGGGACTGGCCGAAATATTCTATCAGATGTGCTGGTGGCCAAGTCCTCCGATACCAAGGGTTGCTGCAATTATCCTGAATTTCCACTGGCAAATAAAGTGGTTAATGCAACCATATCTGTGTAACTATGGCTCTCCAATGTAGACTACAGAGTTCTATTCCATGAGAGAGATGAAAGGTATTCTAACAGCTATATGAAAACTGTGAGGGACAAAGCAGGGCAGCTTCATTAATGGAGGGACATTACTCTGCGCTTGAAGTGACTCTCGAGATTAAAATACCCCATCCATAGCAGTTAACTTATCTCATCTCAAAGGACACTTTCTACCCTGAAAAACCCATCTGATGGGAGCATGATGCACTGTGTGATTATGTGACAGGTAAGGTAGTATTGTAATTCTGTGCTGAATTTAAGTATTGGGAAATTAAGTATATGTGAATTGACAAACCCTTTGAAAATCTTGGATGATGCTGGTATTGGGAGCTTAGGATTTAGAGCAGGCCATTCAAGAATGGAGCTGTTATATTTTAAGAGACAGGCTTTGACCTGTAATATATCCAAGTTTATGTGATACATTCTACTATAATGGTGTTATGCTCTCTGTTCATAAAATTACAGATGTCTCATAGGAAAAGGGTGAGTCGGATGTTACACGGTCAGGGCTCTGGACATGTTTATTCAGTCCAGGGTCAGCCCATGATTATTAAACCTTACTGGACAAAAATAAATTGGCATTTTAGAATGAAAATCACATCTTTTCTATGTGGTGTGCATACTTGCTAGATATTATATGTCCTGATAATCATGAAGCAGTTTATGTTCTGGCATGGATCTCCTACACACCAGCCTATTTTGTTTCCCATACAGCAAAGTTGAGTAGATGTGAAAGCAACTCCTCTCTCCTCCCCGCATCACTCATATTTAATTGGTTATCGAAAGCCACAAACCCTACCTATTACCAGCATTGGAGCTGCTGCCATGTTGCCTTGAGGCCCGGGTGCTGGCTCCTTCCTGCCATCAGCTCTTTGTCCTCATTCTGAGCCATCACAGGGCCCAGTACTATGAGCAGCGTATGGAAGAGGCAATGGGGCATCCCCCTTGCAGAGGGCAGGATAACAGGGAACTGTGATTCCTGGCCAAGAACTAGCCTATGTATTAGTTAATTTCCTATTGCTATGATAAGACATGATCAAGGCTACTTACAGAAGGAAGAGTTTATTAAGGCTTGTGATTCCAGAAGCATAAGCATCAATAACCATCATGGTAGGCCGACATGACAGCAACCAAGCACAGCGACCCCTGCTGGAAGCTAAGAGCTTCCCTCTTGAACCACAGCAGAAAAGCAGAGAGGGCAAACAGAATAACATGTGGTTCGAAACCCCAAAGCCCACCCCTAGTGACACACTTCCTCCAGCAAGCCAGTACTTCCAAATCCTTTCCAGACAGTGCCACCAACTAAAGATTAAGTATTCAAACATATGAGCTTCTTGAGGATGCTCTCGTTCAAACCCCCACAGCCTCTGAAACTTGGCCTTGGAAAGGTGGCTTTCCATTCACAAGGGCCTTGTCCCTTGCCCCTTTGAGACTTCCTTTTGTTATCAGCTGGAAAGTTGGGTCTCCCATGCCTGGTCTATCCCAGGACTTGAATGCAAATTCTGGCTTACTCAGACATATTTCCAAACAAATAAATAAATAATGTTAAATAAAAAAAATCAGCAACAAGCTGGGTCTATAAAGTCAGAAACAGATGTTAAAGTGACACTTTCATTACTTAGACTATAAAATGATAGACTATACAAATGAGACCAGTTATGACATAATGCCTTGGGGAGGATTTAATTCAACAGGCATTCATTCAGTGATATCTACCTCCCACTTTTGGTATATTAAATACCCTAAAATCCACAGCTCCTATCATGTGCTTTGCACAGAGTAGGCCTCTTCTCTTCCTAGTCATCTGACAATGACAAACTATGGTGAGAAGGAAAAACATGGAAAGTGGGGTTGGTACAAGGCTGTAATTTCTTGAGGTCATTTCATAGGGCAGGATTTTCTTCTGGAACCAGAATAGGCTCACTGATTATTGTTAGTGATCTCCTGCAGCATGAATCTTCAAGGTTCTTATTAATAAAATCAAACCTGATGCCAGGTATTAGGTTAAAGCTGGAAGATCAGAGCAGTAGAACAAGCCACAGCCACCTCACCTCGACAATTCCTCAGCTGATCCTGTTTCCTCAGACTGAAAGCCTCTGAGTCCTCATCCAAATGGATCTCAGTTGAACAGCTGCTAAAAGCCTAAAAGCTTAACCAGCACTAGTTCCTGGTTTTCACATCTTATATACCTTTCTGCTTTCTGCCATCACTTCCTGGAATTAAAGGCTCACTTTCTAGGATTAAAGGCGTGAGTCACCATGCCTGGCTGTTTCCAGTGTGGCTTTAAACTCACAGAGATCCAGATGGATCTCTGCCTCTGGAATGCTAGGATTAAAGGTGTGAGTGCCACCATTTTCTGACCTCTGTGTCTGTCTAGTGGCTGTTCTGTTCTCTGACCCCAGATAAGTTTATTAGGGTGCATGATATAGGGGAACACATAATCACCACAATCTCCCTCAGATATACAGTGACAATACAGAAATGGCCTTTAATGAGATTTCCAGAATTTCCCTCATCTTTCCTGTTCACACCATATCACTGCCATGTGCCATCCCAGCTCTGTTGAGGAGGTAAGGATATTCTAAGTCTATTTCAGGCAGCATCTATTCCATACTGAGGAGAAAAGCTGTTTGTACCACTGTAATCCAGCAAACCAGGATCTTCTCCTGCTTTGAAACCCTGGTGGCAAATTCAGAACCTAGATTATTAGGCCATTTCTTACTAGGCTTATATTTCTGCATAATCTGTTTTGTTCTCAACACCAGGTAACCTCGTGGCAGAGGAGCAGAACTGTGGTTCACTGGTGTGTTTGTTTAATTTTTGTGCTTTTTTAGTAGCCCCTATGTGAGACCAGACCATGCTCTGGGGAAGCCAGGGAATGAGCTAAGTGGTCCTCCAGTTCACATAGCTTCTTTTTTTATGGTAAACATGCAGGTGACGAGACAGGCATTTACCACTCAAGCAATGTTCTAACCTCAGGGTTGGTGATGTTTGAGGCCAGATAGTTCCAGATTGCAGAAGAAAAGAAAGGATGTAAAGGATGGTTAGCAGTATGTCCTACCTGTACCCCTTGGGTTACAGAAGCTCACTTCCCTCAACACAATCAATCAGGGTTATGGTGACGAAAATGTCTCTGTACATTGTCAAATGTCACTGGGGACAGTAGTACCAAGTTGAGAGTCCCTGCCTTAGAGTGGTGCATATAGTAAGTATATGTGGTATAGAAACTCAGAGGAGGAACACAAAGGACTTCACAGTTAAGGAAGGTGTGCTGTTTGGATCCATAAGGAAAGAGACGGTGTGTTCTCCTGTAAATCACCTTGGACAGGCTTGATAAAGGGATTGCTCACCAGGAGTAAGCAGGGCATTCAGAGACCATACATGTTGTGAAGTGTCCCTAGCTAATCCCAACAGGGCTATTACAGGCTCTGGGAGAGAGGTACAGTGAGGCAGCTACTGGATGAAGAAGGGGAGTGTGGAATTGAAAGACGATCTTGAGAGGATTTGATAGGGGATAAAGCTTTGAGGAAGTGACCTGAGCCTGATGGGAAATACATATCTGAGCTCTGTTTCCAGGCTCTGATCCATTGAGGGACCTCCCTTGAGCCACATCAAACTCAAGCCAAAGGCATGGAACCAGCTGGTCCAACCCACAGAAGTCAGCTGCTGGAGAAGAAAGCAGGGTGAACCAGGGTGAGAAATACCTCAAGACTCACAAAGGAAATGGCTTATAGCAAACAACCACTCTGGTAAAACTCTAGATAGAGTTGATCTCCATGCTTGAGGTTGATTTGTTGAGACCCTACTCATCTGGCCTACTCATTCAGGAGACTGTCTTTCCTTGTGAGAATCTACAGAACTCTGAGGACAAGGCCCCTGATTTTCAATGGTGGATCCATTGTGTAACACCTTGAAAGACGTTTGTTAAATGAAGAAATAAAGCAGGGAGGGGGGGAGAGAAAAGGGAGTTAGAGATGAGTGGAAAGTGATTGGTATTTCCAGACCCATGGTCTGAGGTACCCACACTCACTGATGCCTGCATCAGAAATGCAAAAATAGCCACTTAAGAGTTACCTCTAAGCCAGATAATGGTGGCACATGCCTGTAATCCCAACACTCAGGAGGCAGAAGCAGGCAAATCTCTGAGTTTGAGGCCAGCCTGGTCTACAAAGCGAGTTCCAGAACAACCAGAGCTATTACACAGAGAAACTGAGAAAACAAACAAAACAAAACAAAAAGTGAATCACCTCTACAACCCCAGGCCCAGATTTTTCCTGTCCCCCAGCTTGTCTCACGCCCACCTTCAACAGCTAGCTGCTTTGTTTCACTTGTTTCTTTGAAACTACAGCCTGGCTGGTGATAATCTGGGTGCCTAGCAACGGCCTTAAACCCCAGGACAGCAGTCATTACCAAGCCCTGGACACCAAGCTCAGCAGTAAGAATGCAAAAGCTTGCCTGGAGCCAGAACCTCAGTCTTTCATGGCTCTGAGGACAAAATACAAATAAGTTCCTCAGTAGACTCGCCTGTCCTGGTCCAAAGGAAGGAAGACTCGGTCCCACAGCGAGCAAACCAGGCTAGGTAGCATCCTCTTTGTGGCACAGAAATCCAAGGGTCTGAGTTTGAGCAAGTGATGAGATCCTGAAAGATAGAACAGAGGACCAGTAGAACCTTTCCCTAGACTCATAAAAGAGACATTGTAGAACCCCAGCATACCAAAGGGCCACAGAAAAAAGGCCTTCACCAGCCTTTTGAGGTTCTGATAGATGTAGTCCATATGTAACATAAATCCCAAGACACCCTGAGTTAGGGATCTGGGTAGAGAAGCCACAACAAAGTCAGCAGCTTCATCTGCACCCCATGCAGAGCCATTCACAGAGTTGGGACTCAGAGCACACTGTCATTATTGTAGCACTCCTAGGACATGGATAAATGGCTAATGAATTCTGCACTGCTTATTTATGTTTGCCTGGCCACGTGTTGATCTTTGAGAAGGAAAAGAGCAGAGCTAAGTGCTTCCTTCCACAGTGTGGCAGTACTACTCACATAGGTGGCTGACCCTGGGTTTCCAGAATGGTCTGTGCCTCCATCTCAGAAATTACCCTGGCTGCCATCTCCTGCCTGCCCTGCATCCTGCTTCCCTCCCCATGCTGTCGGTGTCCTTGCTAATTCGACAAAGTTAATACCTGATTAATAACTCCGGTGATAGAAGGGTTCCTGGATGAGCCGCAGCCCCCATTTACAATCTGCCGGTGATTGAAAAATTATGTTCAGTTCAGTAATAATTGATGGAAATGATCTCTTCTCTTCTGCAGCTGATTTGCTTTGTAATTGTGATTTAATAATGTAAATATCACTTGTTTTGTTCTCAAAATAAATTGTCTTCTGATTTGCTAAAGCTCCAGCCTTCGGTGGTTTTCTTATCTATTTCTTTTTCTTTTTTTTCACACGAGATTTAGATAAGATGTTTTCCTTATTTTCTTACACAGGGGCACAACACACACACACACACACACACACACACACACACGACTAGAAAGCAGACATATATTTTTTAAAACTAGCTAATAACTATTAAAAATAAGACCTAGTAACACTTCATAAATAATCCCACCTAACCCCTTTTTTATTTGTCTATATGGAAACAAGAGACTGAGAGTAGTTAAGACTGCTAAGAAAGACAGAGGTGTCCTTGAGTCTATTTCCTAAATGACACATATGTGTAAGAAGGATAGCTTTACATATTCTATGCTGTATGTTTCTCCATTGTGTTGCTTTTATGGTGCATGTGCAGCTGCTTGTATACAAGTGCATAGTATGTGGAAAGCAATCGACACTGCACTGCTATGTACATTAGCTTCACTCCTTACCATTAGGGCAACATATCCCACAATTGAACAAAAAGGTTAGGAGTTGAGCATAAGAAAATAAGCCAGAGCTGGGCAGTGGTCATGTACACCTTTAATCCCAGCACTTAGGAGGCAGAGGCAGGCAGACGTCAGAGTTCGAGGCCAGCCTGGTTTACAGAGTAAGTTCTAGGACAGCCAGATAAACCTTGTCAAAAAAGAAAAAAAGAAAGAAAGAAAGAGAAAAAAGAAAAATGTCCACATGGCAAATGTGGCTAAGCAAACTTCTCATGACCCAAACTCTTCAGAAGCTTCCTGTATGAGGAGCCCCCAAACTCTAAATACCATTCATCTATGTATCAAGCTGTAGACTCGCTTTTCTAGTTACCAAGCACTAGCACCTGCTCTGCAAGGTTTGGAAGCAATAGCCACTTCCTCTTCTCCAGCATCATGGTCCAAGATCATGAATTTTCAGCTCTCTATTCGGAGTCCCTCCTCCTCTTATTCTTTTATCTCTTGGAATGATGTTGTCTGCTAGAAAAAAAGGCATCTCAACAAACCTCATATCGATCCTCTGACCAGTGGCAAGTGTCTAGAGACTGTAAAATTCCACATCCCTTCTAAGTGAGGAGTGCAATTTCTGATGGAGACCTTGAGGAGAGTGGCCACTCAGTGCAAGAGACCAACACCTGCAGGAGGAGGCTCAGCAGGGCCTGGGATCAAGACTTCTAGAGTGGTTCACCTGAGACTTCAGTCACAGTAGACTGAGCTTGTCAGCTCTGTTTTCTGGAAATAAAATCAGTCCAAGATTCTAAGGCAAAGGCAAGATTCACATATCCACAGCTCACTGTACACAAACTCAGTCCTTACAAATCCTGGGTGCAGTCCAGAGTCAGGTACCACCTTCCCTAAAACCCTGCTCACTAGACCTACAGGATCTTCGTGAGAAAATTGGGGGAAAGAACAGTGGCCAAGGGACCCGTGGCATGAGCTATCTGAACACATCATTTAGTAAAGACTGGAAAGCTGGGTGAAGTGAAGGGACTAATGGGGTCCAGGACAGGGAGTAGCCGTGGAAGGACCAGAAACTGACCTCCTTGTCTCACTTCCAGCCCCTCAGCACCTACTTCTGACCTGGTGAGTCCATTGGTCAATGCTGATGGTGGCTAGTACTGAATAAGCTTTGGGGAGGTGGTAACCAGCATTAGCTTTCCTATCTTAAGGGCCCCTTGCCTCCTCTCCACACCCGCTGTCTGCTGAGAAGGGTTAGCAAAGAGACTCATGGAACTGTGAAGGGATATTTTTAGCAAAGACAGAAGAGGGCAGAAGGCAGTGAAGGCTCATTTGCCGACATCAGGCATGTACCCTCAGATCCATGTAAATGGGCCTCAAATCACATAAGTGGATGATTAGTTGTACCTTATAAGACATTATTCGTATCTACCCATAGAGGAGAGAGATAGAACTTGTCAAAATCAGCATGAATAGGAGTCTTGGAAAGGAAAGAATTAATTTCCTCCATTAACACAGGACATTACCTTCAGACACATAGAGTCCTTCGCAATTGTCAAACTCTCTCTTTCTTCCCAATCACCAAACAGCTAAAGCAATGGCAGAAAGAGCCATCTTGCCCTTGTGGTGGCATCTCTGTTCTTAGGCCTGCATTGTCAAGACACTATCCACAGTGAAGCAATGTGCCTGGCAGGCTTATGCTCCTTGCTGGGTAGGAGAGCCGGGATTCCTGTCCTGGAACTCTGTCCGTCAACCTGATCATTGGAGTTCTAGAACTTAAGGAGTTATTTAAGATTCTGGTCTTGGACCATATTACTGGGTTAGAAGAGGTTGTGAAACACTGAAACTGATAGTGACCTTGGAAATCATCCCATGCAATTTTTACATTTGATAGAAAAAAAATAATTGAGGCTTGGATTGCTAAAAGATACTTATTCAAATTCAGATAGCACATTCGTAATAAAACTGAGATTGTATCCCAGACCTTCTAATGTCTGATTCAATGTTGTCTCCAGCATTTCTATCTACTGACATGGAGTCATAGAAGGTCATGTGGACAGATTGGCTTCTAAGGTGACTGCACTAAGAGAGGACAGATGCCTTTGGGTAGCTGTCAGCTTAATCACAGCTGAGGTTAGATGCAAGACTAAGACTACCACCTAAAACAACCCAAAGTGCAGGCGAGAAGAGTCCTTGACAGGGCAGTTTGTAAGGGGCCCCTCCTGCCTGAGGAGCAGGCTATGGATTGAATGTGGATTGAATGCTGCCCAGTGCAAGTGCTGAGTGTGTGAACAGTGCTATCTCCCCGCAATGCTTCAGAGCTCCGACCTTTCTGCTCTGCCAAGTGTGCAGAATGTCCCCGGCTGTTGCCTGCATGCCAATTGGGCTGAGCTAGTGGGTGCTTTGCCTGGAAGCTAATACGGGTATTTAAAAAGTATTAATGAATGTTGTTCGTTTCCATCATTGTCACATGGCTGTGCTGTTGGGAACTTAGACTCAAAGGCAGGCAATGAAAGATGAAGTGAGCGTTGTTAGGCAATACGCAGGTCTGACCTGATGAAATGAGGGTGTTGTCCTTTCTTATGAGGACATTTCCCCACAGTCTGGAAAGGCCCTAGGGCAGCTTCTTATAACATTGGGGCCCATCTAAACCATTTCACAAAGGCCCTGCTCTGGTGTCTAATCTGCCTTGTCTTCAAGGATCCTTTGGACTCTAGCTGGGTCTCCATCATGAAGCATCTCTGGCTGGTATAGCCTCCAGTTGTCAGTTTATTATCTCTCTCACCAAAGACATGTGCAGCTGATGGGCCCCGAGCTTTCAGAGAACAATTGCACACAGGCTCTTTCTTGACCCAGCAGAGTCATGCCTATGAGGAGCCACAGCCTCCTTGGGGCAAAGCCACTGGCTCTCACTGCATTGAAAACGGAGGGCTCAGGCAACTCCCCTTGCAGATGAAGTCCAAGGCCTGATGATACACCTTTCAGTGGGGTGTTGGTAATGTGTTGACCCGTTTTGTCATCTAGACCAGCATACATTTTTAATAATTACACTGAGAAGAACAGTGCCCACTGGGTCTATCCCAGGCAAACAGTCTATATAAATAACAAAGGCAACATGGGTCATTCTACAATGCTAAATCATAGAGACAGGTCCTAAGAGGTGTACAACTATGTGAGCTTCACAGAGCATGTGTACTGGACACACACTTGAAGTGCCATTGAGGGATACCATAAGGCGAAGGTTTAAGAGGCTGATGTTGGTAGACACAACTAGCTATTTACAGCAAAGAACTTTGAAAATAGGACGTACCTGCTCCAAATTAACAGTGGAGGTTTAGTATATGGTAACAACACAAATTGGCAACCACTATCTGTTATTATGAAATATTATATATTGTATACTGTATTATGTATTATATACTGTATGTAATTGTGTGTATTATACTTTCATCCCACTGGCATTATCGTATAAACAAAACTTCACATCTCACACACGAATAATGCCATGTGTTGTCACTAGGACACTGAGCATCATTCCATTGTAGCCATATGAGCTGAAAAAGGGGCCCTTGGTGGCTACAAATGTCATTAGGAAGGTTAAGATTAAATTAAACTGTGGGGGTAAAGAGTCAGAATGCATAGAAGTTAGAAAGAAACCGAGGGACATAGCACCCACACATTTCTATGCTACTATAAATCATTGAAAACATTCTGTTCAACCTGCC
This sequence comes from Peromyscus eremicus, assembly GCF_949786415.1. Classification (NCBI taxonomy): domain Eukaryota; kingdom Metazoa; phylum Chordata; class Mammalia; order Rodentia; family Cricetidae; genus Peromyscus; species Peromyscus eremicus. Next base: position 24,489,714 of record NC_081422.1, read on the forward strand.
TCTGGCTGATTCTGAGCTCCACCGTGGGTCAAGAACCCACTTCAAGAAAGTGAGTGCCCTTCAACAATTCTGATGTTCTATAGCCACAGACCTCATTGTGGTCCAAAGCATTCGGTTCTTCCAAGATGCCGTTTTCTGGAAGAAACTGGACCTTGGTGAGAGGCAGTGCCTGCTGCTTAGACTGCAGCAGGATCAGGTCCAGCCTTCTTAGTATGTGTGCGGACCAAGTACAGTGTCTCTTCTAGGCCTCGGGAGGTTTGTTTTCTCCATGTTGCATGCTGTTATTCTTACCGTTCAGAATTACTTGCACTTTCTTGGTGTTGTAGACATAATAGCTACTGGTTTGGGGTGTAATTAATAGTAATAAGAAAAAGAAAACCTATAAAATAAATAGCAGTGTTCCAATATTTTTAAACGCTTTGTCAATAACTTAGCTATTTAAGCTCCACTATTTTAGAATGATTTTTTTCTTCCATCTGTACACTGGGTCTGAATTGTTGTTTGTGTGGTTTATACTAGGTTATTTGTTAAGATGCAAATGCTATTTACTCTTATTTTTCTAGGCAGAATCTTGCTGTGTGACCCTGGCTGGACTCAAACTCTGTATAGATCATGGTAGCCTCAAATTTGTACCTATCATCCTTCATCTTGCCTCTTCCTCCAAACTGCTGGTATGGAGGAAGAGGCAAGATGCCCAACTCAATAGCTGCATTTTAAGTATACTACTGTGCTCAGTAGATTCCTCTCTCTTTCTCTTTCTCCCTCCCTCTTTTTCTCCCCCTCTCTCCTCTATCTCCTTTCCCTGGCACATGTTCCATACATTCATTTAAAGGAATGTGTCACATCCTCACAGGCACACTGGCTGTGTCTGTGCCACCCAGTCAGTATGACACTCAATAGGGCAATAGCATCATCTGTGTGCATCATCTGTGTTCTAAAAATACTGCACCCTAAATACACAAGTACACCTTGCACAGTCTGCATAATGTTGCTTGTGTGTATGTTTTCAGGGCTGACCAACTTGGTGTTAGATAAGGAAGAGTCTGTTCTTCCCTGGGTGTGTTCTCAGCATTTCTATTTGTCTGTAGTTCTTCATGTAGGGTTGTGGCCTCCTGGACTTAACTCTGTCCATGTTTGCATGCCTATTACTCCTATCCTTGTTCAGCTCAGGTTTCAGTGTGTTGTTCTTATGTATTTAGGAACACACACACACACACACACACACACACACACACACACATACTGTGTGTGTTTTAAAACAATTAATGAAAAAAGAGGCCATGAATTTTCAAAAGATCAAGGCGAAGTGTATTAAAAGGTTTGAAAGGCAAGAAAGAGAAGAGAGAAATCACATAATTATAATCTCAATAAAAAATAATATTTATAAAGGGTTGTATCCTAATTCTTCCTACATATACTGAGCCCCACTTAGAAAAGCGAACACAACCCAGCTCAGTTTATAGACCTCTTCACTGCGCTTTGGAGAGAGACTACTCTCTCTGCTGAAATATCTGAGGCACTCTAGCTGCTGGACACTGACAGACAGCAGTGAATACTTTCAGCCCTAACCTGATTGTCAGTGCCTTGTACCACGGCAAGGACTCTTCAAGCCATGCCTGCAATAAAACTTCTGGTGTCAAATTCATGACATTGTTTTCCACAGACACCAACAGTGGACAGATCTGAACACACTAAGATATGCACAGATTTTTGTACTCCAAGGCCATGAATAACATCTCAGAAGAGGAATGCTCATAAGCAAGAATAGTACTTGGAAAGTCAAGGCATTGAGTCCCATCTGTGACCCTGGATTCTCATCCCTGTTTACTCCTTAGAGTACCCTAGGAACTTTGAGAAGAAGCCTACGCCTGGGAACCACTCTAAGCAATCAACCTCCATGCTCCAGCACAAGAGGCCATCTTGATATTGCTCCTTGAGCAAGGCTGATAGGAGACAGTGAACAAACCACAAAATCTAGGTGCTTCCACTAGGTCTGCAGTGAGTCCCTAGATGCCCCTTCTCCACATGCCAGAAGAACCTTTAATACCTACTAGAACATTCATCCTGGATGAGGCACTAGACTCGTTTTCTTTTTCTACGGTCCTGTTTCCCTAATCAGAACATGGGAACAGAGTTTCAAAGACCCACTGACTAGCAGCTTCAGCATCCTTATTGACATGCTCCTCCCCCTGCTGAAGCTCAGCTACCTTTCAGAGGAGCACATTGACCTTGTCATCATCCAGCTTGCTGTCAACCTCAGGGAAGGCAGCCAGCCAGCACACCATTCTGGATGGGGCAGGTGCTGGCAGCTGCAGCCTGAGAAAGGTTCTCTGAGCTTAAGACAAAGCACGTTTTGTCACTGCTGGCAAGTGAGTCGTTGACCCAGGGGCTCAGTCTCCCAACCAAAATTACTTTAGCACAATTCAATTGCTTGTATTAATTAAGAGAGAAGGAAATAGTGGGTTTGTCGCACTTTTCATTAACTCTAGTGCAGAGAAGGGAACAGCCTATCTGAGAGCCTGGAGCAGGCAAGGAAGTACTACAGTGCACACTTCTCTATCTAATTAAGGAGGAGCCTAGACTTGCTTATTGCCAGTATCCTTCTGAGGGAAGGGAAGGGGTGGGGAAAGACTAGTGGTGTAAAGAAGACTGGGGGAGGGCAGCAAATAAGAGAAAGGGTTGTGTGGACTCCATCCCTAGCTTCTAGCTATAGGGGACAACCTGAACACATGCTGTATGTTTAGTACATAACAGATGCCATGAGCTAGTCAAAGAAGTGGAACGTGCCATTCCTGTTCAGATGTGGGTAATGTAGACGATAGACAACTACTGTACTGAAGAAAGAACAAACATTCAAAGCCCAGGTTACCTGAGCTGATCTGAATTTCCAATGTTAGGACCTGAACTCAGTCCAAATTCACTCTTATTACCAATGTTTTTGGACTTCAGAAGGGGGTTCTTGGGACTTGAGCAAGTTCTTGGGACTTGCTCAAAGGTTAAGAGCAATGGCTGCTATTTCATAGGTTCTGGGTTCTATTCCTAGTACCCCACCTGTAACTCCAGATCCAGGGGATCTGACACTCTCTTCTGATCCCCAAAGGCACTGTATGCAAGTGGTTCACAGATATGCCGGCAGGCAAAATAGTCAATAAATAAATATTTGAGGAAAATTTTATAAAGAAGGGATTTTTTGTGATATGAAGTATATGGGTGAGAGTAATTCTGGGAGATCTCTAGGAAGGAGAAAGAGATGTTGCTTGTGCCATCAAATTCATAGAGGGCAGTGTTTCTCTCTTCTATTCACACTCTGTCTCACCCTTAAGAATGGGTGACTAAGCACTTGTTAATTGCTAAGATATCATTGATTTAGATAAGGAGTTATACATCTGTGGTAGAGAAATAAGGATTACCTGCCTGGTGGTGGTGGTGCTCACCTTTAATCCCAGCACTCAGGAGGCAGAAGCAGGCAGACCTCTGAGTTTGAGTGCAGCCTGGTCTACAGAGTGAGTTCCAGGACAGCCAGAGATGCACAGAGAAACCTTTTCTTTAAAAAGAAATAAAAAAGAAGGAAGGAAGGAAGGAAGGAAGGAAGGAAGGAAGGAAGGAAGGAAGAGGGAGGGAGGGAGGGAGGGAGGGAGGGAGGTAGAGAGAGACAGAGAAAGAGAAAGAAAAGAAAGAAAGGAAGGAAGGAAGGAAGGAAGGAAGAAAGAAAGAAAGAAAGAAAGAAAGAAAGAAAGAAAGAAAGAAAGGTGGTATTTTATCTGTGTTCCCCAATAAAGCTTATCTGAGGATCAGAGGAAAAGGATCAGCCACTATATTAAACATAGAAGTCAGGCAATGGTAGCACACGCCTTTAATCCTAGCATTCATCTGGATCTCTGTGAGTTCAAGGCCACACTGGGAACAGAACCAGGCATGGTGGTACATGCCTTTAATTCCCAGAACTAGTTAACCATAGAGGTCTGGAGGTCTGAACAGACAAACAGGAAGTGATAGAGCTGGGCAGAAAGAGAAAAGTGATGTAGCTGGGCAGAGAGAGGAAGTAAGATGGCAGGGCACAGAAAGGATATAGGCATGGGTATACAGGAAGTAGATCTCTCTGGAGGCTGAGGAGTTGGTGAGTTGAGGTTGGCTGTAGCTTGTCTTATTTCTCTGATCTCTCAGTTTTTACCCCAATATCTGGCTCCAGGTTTTTTATAAATAAAACTGTTTAGCAATTTGTCTTACAAGAAAGAAAGAGAGAAAGAGGGAGGGGAGGAGGGACGGAGGGAAGGAAGAAAGGAAGGAAAGAAGAAAGGAAGGAAGGAAGGAAGGAAGGAAGGAAGGAAGGAAGGAAGGAAGGAAGGAAGGAAAGAAGGAAAGGATTACCCTCATGTGCTCATTTCTTTCCTGATTCACCTTTGTAGGTACTTGGGTCTCATGAGTCAGGACTTCTGGTCACTCTAGTGCTCAGGCTCAGTTTTATGCCAGTGCTTGGGTATCAAGTCATGTGTCTGTACTGTGTCATCCTAGCTCTCATCAGCCCATAAAGGGAGTGTTAAGAACCTGGGGCAGCCTTGGATTCCCAGCCTAGCTCTAGTCCAATCTGAAAGACAAAAAGCTGTATTCTAATCAACTATTGTCTCACGTGTGTGTGTGTGTGTGTGTGTGTGTGTGTGTGTGTGTGTGTGTGTGATGTTTTATTGGCACCAATCTTGCAAAAGGAGGAAGATGGAATGGCAGGATGTGGGCACACTAGGCTACATAAACGTCTGGTGGTCTCTGCCACAGTGCATTCACCTCACAGCAAAAGCTGTGAATATGTTCTTCCTGAGGTCTTATCTTATTCTAGAAGTCCACTGCAAGAGTTCCAAGCATGAGACACATTGGCTAGTGTATGCTGCCTTCTAAACAGGGTACACTCTAGATGTAAAGGAACAAAACATTTGTCCTTTGATAGCTTGACTTGCTGCCTGGCTTCAGTGAAGAGACAAAAGGCTATTTGCCTAGGTAGGTTAGAAAGCCTGGCTATAAGGTGAGAGGTCAAAAATCTGCACACGATCAACGTGTATATGATGGCAACCTCCCAAATTCTGTACACCTGGGGATCATCAGTAAGCACTCCTGCCTCTGGGCCTCATGGACACTCCTCATATGAACAAAAGGATTTCTGTGGAGTCCACGGTCTCCCACCGCTACTGTCTTGCCTCTTATTTTCTCCTGCCTCTTCTTCCCGAGAGCTCCCTACCCCATGCTCTCCCTTCTCACTCTGCCTCCGGATGCTCCAGTTTCCCTCTGTGATTACCTCCTGCCACTGGCTCTCACCCTCCGGGCATGTTCCCCGTGTCACCTCCTGACAGGTCTCATGGCAAAGCGGTGACAGGTGCTGGTGTTTAACTTCACAGAGCAGTTTCAGTAGATAGAGCTGCAGCTGTAAATAGCATGTATAAAAGGATGGCAGAGACGGGGGCACCTGAGGTGACTTAATCATTTCCATGGAGGAGCTGGGCTGGACTTGCCTCAAGAAGAAGCTAGTGACTTTGATGACGTGTGTACAGTCTAGTCAAGGGGGGGGGCGGGGAGGACACATTCTAAAACTGTCCCCAGGGGTTTTCAGAGAAAAGAGATAAGATTCTGTCCAGAACAATAATCTCACAAACATGGAAGGCTGAAGTCTTTGACCTCTCTTTCTTCTAACTGTGCCCTAAGGACTCTGCTAGAGAAACAGAAGGGATGCTAGGGTGGAATACAAATGGCCTACATGCAGGCGGCTGGGGCTCTGGCTAGAAGCAAGCGGAAGTGGGTCAGGGGGCCTCTGGGCGTCTCCTCGGACTTCCTGTCTGATCTATTCATCCCCTAATACTTACATTACGTCCAGCTGTGAGATATCTTCCTGCTCTCCTGTACCTTCTGTGAGAGATCTGGAAATAGCAAGGAACTGAAATACCAAGCTAAAGATAGAACAACGTACAATCTGCTTGAAGTTTGGGGCTCGTGAAATTAGTCTTGTTCTCTATATTGTTGGTGCCACTCTGTCCCCCCCCCCACACATACACACACATAAAGTGTCCAACACAGCTCCTGGACCATGACAGACTTGAGTTAAATGCCTGCTGGTGATTGAGAGGACAGTAAGCCCCGGCCACACATTTCTTCCTCTCACTTAGTTTCTTAGTCTACTTAGTCTACATCTCCATTCCAAAGACAGTGGTGGGCCTGGTGATAAAGCTGTTCCGGGACCTTAGTGTATGAGAACTTTTACCTGGCTCCACAGAACCATAACTTTTCCACTCTACCCCAAGTACACATCCTGGATCAGAAGAGGTGACCTCTCAAACCCTAGAAGGGCCCCGTTTGTGGCTATGTAGATCTCAGTCTTGTGATCTCAGTATAATGAATTGAGATATTCTCTTTGAAACATTCCATATTTGCAAAGAAATACCCCCTATTTTTAAAACCTTTAATGGGGGGGGTGCCTGAAGGTGTAAGCCTCTGGGTCCTCAGCTTGAGATGGAATGTCACAACATCACACCTAGAGAAAATTTGGGGAACTATCCTAGACTCCTGCTTTAATGTCCTTTGTCTGAAAAAATATAGTCAGGTAGCCTTTATTAAAAGAAATCCCTTCACGCGTGTCTTCAGAATTCCGAGGATCCCGGCATCTTGCATGTCCCAGCTCTGTCTCTCTTATGTTCTTCATTTTAACACGTCTTTCCATCTTCCCACCATCCAACCTTATGCTTCCCTCAAACTCTGCTTCCTGCCTCTTCTCTGAAGTATGGAGTCAGAAGTTTCCAGTCAGTATTAGAAAGTGCAAGGAAAGCCTCTGTCCTGCAGGATCCTAGGGCTCCCAGCATGCAGCAGTCTTAACTGGTTGTGCTTTAAAAATCTCATCCAACATTCAAAGTAGTTAGGGCCGTCTAAATCACCTTCACTGGGCCTCTTCCCACAGTTCAGCAAAGAAGGTTTGCATGTTTTATATCAAGTCATGGGTTTGGGCCTTAGCCTTGGTATGTTCTCTGAGCTCCTGAGGTAGTTGCACCTTTTGAGATGCAATGCAGGCAGATCTCAGCATGAGGGGGCACTAAGTGCATCTTCCTGACCTGCTCACCAGGTCATGGACTGAGCTAGATTCACATCACTATGACAGATGCCTGAGATGTTCAGAGTATGACGAGCAAAGGGTTTTCTGTGCCTCGTGGACTGAGGGAACTGAAAGTCATGATTGGTTGTTTCACTGTGGTCCTATGGCAAAGCCATCATGGTAGAAACATAGTCCAGAGCAATAAAACACATTTCATATCCAGGAAAGGAAAAGGGAGAGGGTCATGGTCCCCTATCACCTCCAAGGCCACACCTCATCCATCTAAAACCTCACATTAGATTCCATCTCTTAAAATGCTACTTCCCAATGGCGTCAGGTTTTTCTCTGACACATGAGCTTTCAGGCAACATTTAAGATCCAAACTACAGCATAGACATAGCCGTCACAAACCTGCGATTATCTGGGACAGCACCAGCCCTGGCGTCTGCCTGATGCCCTCATTGATGGAAGGTGTTATCAAGCCAGCAGCATAGTTGCACTTGGGCACTTGTGAGAAATTCAGAATCCTGGAACCCACTCCTAACCCCTGAATGAGAATATGATTGTTTAAGTCCCCGGGGAATTTATATGCAAATTAAAATCTGAGAAGCACTTCCTCTCTAGTACAAACTTGACAAAATCTGTTTTCTCGTTTAATGAGGTAGTATTATCATAAGGACCCCCATCTTGCATGGATTGCACCTTTTTGTTCTTCCTTTTGTGCTGTTATATATCCATACCCTGAAAACAGCATTACAGACAGTGAAAATCAACCCTCGCATTCCAGAGGATGTTTAGGAATCCCCCACAGAGTGCCCTGACTATCTTGTTCACACAGAGGTATGTGGCATCCATGTCATGTGAAGCCATCCTTCAGTCTGTACACCTGTACTGCTGAGTTGACTGGCACTTGTAGTGGGTAGCTGATCCAGCTTTGACCTGGAAGTACTACCCCCATTGAGGCTTCAGATAACTGTCATGCCTATGAGACAGGACCAAGACAGGAGCCCTTAAGACCCAAACTCCGGATGTGCCAGCTCTCTTGGTTCCTGGATCCTAGACACTGGAGGTAGACCGAGCAGAGTTCTCCAGAGAACACTGCTGGACTGCACTTCACCTTTCCTGGACCCTGCAACCTACCTATCCTTTTACTTGTAAGTTACCCCACAAAATAAACTTCCCTTTTAACTACGTGGAGTTGCCTTAATACTTCCACCATTAGGTATTCTTGAGCCTGAGCAGAGCTTTTCCTGGGCATCTTTCCAGTGTCTACCCTGAGTTGGTGCTTTCTTATTTTCCCCACAGAAGAAAACACTGACCCTGCTTGAGGCTCCTGCCCGGCCCATTGTAGGTAGTTCATCTGTTTTGTTAAATGCACTGTGGGTTAATTACATGGTGGCAAGTATTTTGTAGTACATTCTTTTAAAGAACAATGGGCTCTTACCAAAGATAGCCAAACTTCCCATTCTTCCACATTTATTCATTGTCAAAAAACCAAAGTGAGCCTGGAGACTGAAGGTTTATTTGGGTATGTTTGATCTCATTCTTGTTTTACTCTTTAAAAAATCGCCCAGGGGTCAGTCAACCCAGTTTCAATAGAGGAAATACAATTTATCTTTGTTAAACTCTCAAACCAAGTGAAATAAGAATTCAGATTAAGAAAAAAAGGGAGAAGATGTTTATGTCTCCCTACTGAACCCTGTGGAGTTGGGCCAAGAACCAGTCTGGACAACTATGAGGTGGAGGGCTTTGACCAGCCACACCACCCTAGAGTTCCAGCAAATGGGGCTCCTATGCCTTGTTTTGGAGACCTCATGCTTCCCAATGTATTTTTCAGCTATTCTCAGATCTTCTCTTGTGCCTGGGGACCAATTTCAGGGCAATGCCATTACAGACTGGTACTGGGGTGCTAGGCTAGGAGTGTAGGGACTACCATTGCAGACACTCAGGGGGCTCTTCCTCCTACACTTAATACTCAATCTCCACACTGGTTTAGCTGGATTTGCCAACTGTTCTAACTCATGTCTGTGAGGTAGCCCCAAGGTCTGTTGGCCAATGCAATGTTTCCTCAGACTCACGAGGAATGGAACTATCAGAGGTGCTGGCTTAAGGTGACTCAAATAATTTCCATAGATAAGGGTCCTGGAAATACGTTCTCCTAGGGCATCATACCTTCTAGGGATGGCTTTAATAAGCAGTGTCTAGGGACTAATATTATATTCTAGCTGGAGGATAGAGTTGAGGAAGGCAGCGAGTATCAAAAAGCAATGGAACATGGGCAGCACAGGTGGTGGAAGCTCCCCAAAGCCTAGACCTGGAGCAGTTAGGGTGTGGAATCACCAGACTCCAAAAGGCCCCCTCCAGTGCTCCCCATAGATACAACACTTTGCTGCCTATAGCCAGGGTGGACATAGATTTGGTTCAGCAAGCACACACTGGGTCAGAATATGCCTGTGGGGTGGTGGGGAAAGTTATGACTCTGTTTCTTGAGCTTTTATTGGCTGGCCTAAATCTCATGAGCACAAAGGATCAGGCAGCAGGTCTGTGAGAAAGGAAAATGATTCTGCCTTTTGGCCTTCACACTGCTTGAGTTCTCAAGCTGTTGAGCATAGTATTTCAACAGAACTCAGAAAAGAGAGCTTGCTCCCTTTGCAATGGACCAGGGTAGAGGATGAGGGATAAAAGGAAGGGTCTAGGCTGTGAGCGAGCATACAATAACAAAGTGAAGCAATTTTTTCAACCTTCAAATATTTTGGATATCAATAAGTGTGTAAGAGTGACCCACAAAACCAGGTATGGAATCTTTGGGGTATTCTAGCAACTACAAGTCCTTTGCTTACTATGTTTATTTTGACAAGTTTTCATGCATTTCTACATGTACACAAAATAACTCATTCATCAATTCCCTAGTCTACTTCACTATAGTTTAAATTTTTAAATTTTAAAGTGACAACTAAAATTGTATTTATTTATCATGTACAGCATAATATATATATATATTTATATTTATATATATTGTAGAATGGCTCAGTCGAGCTGGTTATTTATTAATCTGTCTCAGGTTGAAAGTGAACTAGCAACTTTGAATTTATTTGTATTAAAATGTGAAATACAATACATTTATCTTTTACTACAAGGAATTAGTTAGCTTATATTTTATATACAAAGGCATTTCTGTACAATGAAAAAATAAAAATATTGTTTATAAAAACCTAAAGTTACTTGCAGTGTTTTATTATATTATTGATCATGACATATCTGTTTAAGCTGTCAAGCTTTATTAATTTATTGGGGCATTTATAAAGCACTTTCTTAATTAACTCTTATAATAATCATTGAAGAAAAATATTGATAGTCCATTATTATCAAATGTTCTAAAAATGTTAATGCAATTTGCGTGCAAATACAGTTACTCAGGACTCCATCAGAGAATGTGTTACTTCGAAGCACCCTATCTCTTTGTTGGATGTTTAACCCCATTCCCTGGCTTTGCCTCTTCCCTTTACCCTCTCAGATTAGGTGATGTTTCTGTCTCTAGAGTAACAGTTCTATGTTGTTTTCTGCCCTATCCCTCTTTTCCCAGAAGGCCAGGGATTTGTGAGCGAGGATGAATACCTGGAAATCTCTGACATCAAACGTGACCAGTCTGGGGAGTACGAGTGCAGCGCCTTGAATGATGTTGCTGCTCCTGATGTGCGGAAAGTAAAAATCACTGTAAACTGTGAGTTGATCTGCTGTCAGGAAACTCCAGAGGGAAAGGGGCGGGGATTAAACCAACAATTACTAGAAGTGACAGTGCCCTTTTCTCAAAGCCCCACACACAAGGGCCTGCCAAAAGGAAGGTCAGTGTTTTATCAGATTGCTCTGCTCATCAACACCTGTGTTATCATTTATAGCTGGAGTCTTCCTGGGACTCTCAGAGCTCTCAGCAAGTCAGGACCATGACTAACTTAGAACTGAGTTGAAGGCCTGAGAAGCAAATATAATATCTTCACATTTAAATGTGACATCTTCCTAAAATAAATGGTTGTTTTAGTAAGAGGAGGGTGTCATCAGTGGATGGATGTGTCTTATTCCCTGGAGTCACTTATTTTTTTTTTGGCTTGCTTGCTTTTGTTTCCACAGACCCTCCTTATATTTCAAAAGCCAAGAACACTGGTGTTTCAGTTGGTCAGAAGGGCATCTTGAGCTGTGAAGCCTCTGCTGTCCCCATGGCTGAATTCCAGTGGTTCAAAGAAGATACCAGGTACACTGAAGGAACTGGGGCAACTCTGAAGCAGAGCCGATTGATCATGCATCCTCCAGAAGGAGGGTAATAAACTCCAGGGGAAAAAATAAAGCAAGATAAAAATGTGTCATCACTTCCTTTGTAACCGAGTTTCCTTTTAGAATCAGAAGTGAGAAGAAAAAAATGGAAGAAGCTGGGAAGTCAACAAAATGCACTGACCTTGTTTTAGAATCTCAGATTAGTTATGGACATGGTAGGCTCCAGTGAGTTGTCTTTTGAGTATGATGATTCTTTTTCCTCCTGATAAAGGACATAGCACTTAAGGCTTGTGTTGGTGAGCTGGACTAGTCAGAAGAAGGGACATTTGAATAGGACCTCATTGAAGTAATTCTAGGACTCATCTTTGCCTTCTTTTCATACCTGCTGCTTCCCTTGATGGTGGGTCCAGACCAATGGTGCTTTCTCCTACTGCAGGTTAGCCACTGGCCTGGATGGAGTGAGGATTGAGAACAAAGGCCGCATATCCACTTTGACTTTCTTCAATGTCTCAGAGAAGGATTATGGGAACTATACCTGTGTGGCCACAAATAAGCTTGGGAACACCAATGCCAGCATCACACTGTATGGTGAGTGCAGGAAGCCTGGATCTGGAGGGCTTGGCCATATGAGGGAGCTCCAGGAGCTTGTGGGGGTAATAGGCACAGTCTGCTTGGGCTGTTTCCATCCATATTGTTCAACCCACCACCCTTAGCTAAAAAAGACTCCTCCTTATCATCCCTCTGGCATGCCATGCAGTCACATTTCTAAGGTAATTTATTCCGGCCAGGTTTGCTCCTTTCAAAAGGAGTAAACCAAATTCTGAATCTACTGAGATTGTGGATTCTGTATGGGACAAAGAACCATGGGACAGTTCAGCAGTAGTGTCATCTGAAGACAAATAAGAAGACAGAAGTTTGTGGGAACAAATGAGAAGCAATTGTAAGATGTGATAACTTCCATAGTAAGAGTCCATGCTCCTGGGATCACAGTCCTAGTTTTAAGCCAAGTCAATGCTTGTCGTCCTAATTCTCATGTGGATTACCAGGCCATCTTCTCATACAAGGGGATAATTGGGGAAGAGAAGCCTGAGTCCTCATCAGGAGGCCCACCTATTCTCTCTAAAAGCTCAGACCGTTTTCTGGAGGTCTATATCTCCTTGTGGATGGAGATGCCTGGGGAGGGGGGCCATAAATGGCTACTATGGAAGCTCTTCTTCCTCACTCCATCTTCCCATACTGTTGTGTCCATATCCCCATACAGCATCTCATTCCATAGACCAGAGTCAGCTTATGGCGGTATTTCCTATGTGTGTGTCTGTGTTTATTTGATGAGGGGGAAGCATCTGATGAACAGAGTGGAAAGAGAGCCATGTTTCCATGTGCACCTCAGATGTAACAAGCTTGACATGTACTGAACTTTGTCCACCAACCATCTGAAATGTGTGATCTATGTCTTTTGTTTTCTCTCTGCATTGTGTGTGCATTGTGCTGTGTGTGTCTTAGAAATAAGCCCCTCATCAGCAGTGGCAGGTGGGTACAGCATGCTCCTTCCTTCCTCTGCCTGCCTGAATGCCTATGCTCTTGTATTTTAAGCCTACTTCAAAAATAGGCTTGCCTGCTCCCTTCCCTAATACGTTCTCTATCGTAGGTTTCAAAGGGGTGTGGCTTGACTGTTTGGATAACAAGCATGTAGAATGCAATGGCTTCCATGGAAACTTAGGGAATTTGAGTACGGAGCTTAGAAGAAATGAATTCACTCTGCCACTCCATAATAAACATCTAGTGGGCCACCACTAACAAGGATGAGTCCTCTGCTGTGTCTACACAGAGGTGCATTGACAGGAACACACCCCGGAGACCAAATGGATTATTACATGACTATCTCTAGGGACAAGTTCCCCTCCTGTGCATGGTTTTATTTATTTATCTTTTCCCTTTTACCAAGACAAGGAAGGATTCTGACTTAGTGCTAAAATTCTTATTTTGAAATGGAAGTTCTTAGGCTTATTTTTCGTGATGGCAATGTCTTATTTCCTAAATATTTCTTGGTTTTTTTGGAGTCATGTTAGGGATGATCAGGACAAGTTATTACCTGCATTTTACAGATTAATAAAAGAGGGACCAAGGAGTTTGGGTAATGCCAAACTATATACAGGGGAAAGATGCATGTTAGATGAGACCCAAACTTAGACACTATCATGTACCAGAGTATTTACCCAGAGAGTAATCAAATGAGGCAGAGATACCTTCACCCACACACCCAAACATTTGGGTGCCACTGTAGATGGTCCTCAGCTCTGCATCCAGAGAAAGCCTGGCAGCTCTCCTTTGTCTAAGGCATGTCCATTTCAGTCTCATGGAAAATTATAACATTTTTATTTCCAACTATCAATTTACACAGTTGTGGATCCAGGTATGAAAGGCATACCCTGCCACACCTTGAGGAGCACAAATGGTTTTTCCTTAGTCATGATAACACTAAACGAAAACGGTTGAGATTAAAGTGTTATCCAACTCTGACCTTCATTCACTCCTTTGGCTAAGAAAGTTTCAGGAGGAGAGAATATGGCAGCCTAGAAATGATGACCAGTTGGCTTGAGTTCTTGTGCTTTTCTGCTGTCAACAGGAAATGAGTTGTGTCATTTAGAAATAGCAGTTGTATCCTCACATAGCCTTTCTTCTGAGCTCCGATTGGAGTAAAGAATGGGGAGATGAAATCACAAAGAAGAGAGGAGAAGAAAGCCAGCTAGCTGTCTCATGTATCATCTTCTCTTAGGGAAACATTAATGATGCTAGCTAGGGGCTCCACCTTTATGACCTCATTTAACCTAAGTACCTTCTTAGAGACTCCATACCAAACTATAGTCACACTCATGGCTAGACATTTAACATTAGAATCTTGGAGGACATCATTCAGTTCACAGTACAGACATAATAGATTCACATCTCAATTCAACCACATGTCAGTCAAACTCCTGCATCCCCCTTTTCTTCAACTAGGCTGTTGGAATTTCTGTGCCTGCCTCAAAAAGGCTGATGAGAGGATTAAATAAAGATTAATTAAATAAATTAAATAAATGAATCTAGATATGTGACTTTGAAAACATCCAAAGATGGAAGGCCTCAGATTACTGAGCTGAAATTTGAAAGATTGTGAATTGTCAGTAAGGAAAAGTTCATCAAATAACTACAACTATTGAACCTTTTCTGTGGATGCTAGATGCCGCGATTCTTTCCTGTGTCTACCAACATTACTGTTAATTGGCCCATCTGATTACTCTTTCTATTCATTGGCCAGGATTATTGGCCAAGAGGACATATGCTTTTGTTTCCTCCAAAGTCTCCTTTGCCTTTTAACTACAGCACTCTCCAAGCCCAGAAGTCACCTGGTCTCACTCACCTAATCGGAGCCCACTTTTAGCAATCATTCCTGAATTCCCTAGACTCTCTGCAGATCAGTACACCCCCCACCTTATACACCTGTCCTGTCTTGACCTGCCCATGGTAATCACACAGTGTTCATTCAACAAGCATGTATTCAGTACCTGCCTCAAGCAGGTATAACACATTGTTCTGAGAGATAAGCACATAATCTTGACACAACAGGTAGAACCCCAATTCTATACCTTTTACCTTCAAGTTGTGATTTTTTTTCTTCACGTTGTTTTGTTTGATGCAAGTCTTCCCCCCACCCCCACCCCAATCCTGTAAAATTCATGGACATAGGGACCATGTCTAGCTATATCTCTATGATCTGACATGGAGATTCATACATAATAGCTAGTCAAGAAGATCTTGCGGATTAATGAATATGTGACAGTAAGTCAAGATCAAAAGGTTGTATTAATGATGGCAAAAGTTCAGCTCTCAAGGACTGAGATGTGATATGCTGATATAGGGGCATGTCCCAGAGGGTCCTAGTGTGCAGCCTGGGTTGTTCCTTAGTTGACTGGCTTAGGAAAATTCTCTCCGTGAGCTTGGGATTTTGACCCATGAGGGTCTTTCGGGTAAGAGGTCCTCTGTAGTCTCCACAAAGGCTCACTCTGATGCTAATACTGAGGGGCATAGATTCAGCTGTAGAGAAAAGTGGAAGTGTCTAGTGGACTCACCCTTTCTGTTGACCCACAATGGTTTTTCTATCCTCAGTCGACCATAAGTATACATAACTATAAACATAAACCGCTAGGAGGTACAGGACCACTACCCAGGGTCTTTTCCTGCTTATCTTACTTACTGAACTTATAAAGTATGTGCTAAGTTTCTCCTGATTTTGTAAATGTGGAAGTGGAGAGCAGACAACTCAAATTCCACTGGCTTATAAACAGCTGAACTGTGACTTGAGCCAGGCATTTTAATTCCAGGGCCTCTGTGCTTGGATCCTTCTCTAGTTCAGCCCATGGAGGATGCTTGTGGCCAACTGGTATGGAATCACATATCAACAAGCTGTTTACTTGGGCCATCCCCTATACCAAATTCTCCCTTCTCTAATCATCTACCCTAAAACCAACTCTGTTGAGGGGCAGCTTTCACACTTATGCCCTGTATAGTCATACTTTCCAGACACATGTGCAAAGCCCAAGTATGTGATTATGTCAACTCTCACGAGCTGTGTCTGGTCCATATCTGGTATTTGACAGTTTTCTTTGACTCTGCCTTTGTAGTCTCAACACTTCAGGTTCATCATCACACACTGTTAGATTTTTTCATGGAAAAGCAACAAGCAAGAAGGACTAGGCAGAAGCAAGTTAAAAAAAAAAAAAACTAAAACAGAACAAAACAAAAATTCAAGATTATGGAAACAGTGGGTATGGGAATATACTAAGAGGAAAAAGTGACTAGAAAAAGTGAACAAAACATAGGCAGTGGATGATCATCCTGGTCAGTGCTTGGTGACAATGTGTGCAATGGGTCTTTCTCATCACACCAGTCACCTTCCTGTCACAGGGCCACAAAGACAGAGCTTCAGGCAGAAGCCAACTCAGATAGCACATTACATCACCTACTTTCCTTGGGCCCAGGCACCCTCAGAGCTGGGAAAGGAGCGGGATGCAGAGAAGACACCAGCCACAGCAGCTGGCAGAACTGAGACCCAGGGTGGCAGACAAGCTGTGGTGTTGCTTGTTGCTCAGAGCTCAGCAAACTACAAGAACAGAAGAAGATGGCTGCCTTGCTTGCTTTCTCTGGGCCTCTTTTTTGAATCCGAGAAATAATGGGAATACAAGACCCTTTCCAAAGGATGGTGGCTTAGAGTTAGGATTTCTGCTACTGGGAAGAGACACCATGACCACTGCAACTCTTATAAAGGAAGACATTTAATTGAGGCTTGCTTACAGGTTCAGAGGTTTAGTCCATTGTCATCATGGCAAGAAGCATGGCGGTAGGCAAATATGGTGCTGGAGAGGTAGCTGAGGGTTCTACATCTGGACGGACAGGCAGCAGGAAGAGAGAGTGACACTGGGTCTAGTTTGGGAATCTGAAGTCTCAAAATCCACCTCCAGTGACACACTTCCTCCAACAAAGCCACACCTCCTAATAGTGTCACTCCCTCTGAGCCTATGGGGGTCATTTTCATTCAAAAATGCCACACATGGTCTCTAACAATATGACCCAGGACCTTAGAGATGGTGGCCCATGTCATAAGTGCTAGGAAAGAAGTGCTCTCCATGCATCCATTAGCTTTATTGAGTAGCTATAGTCATTTGAAAGTCCCCCTGCAGCCTGGGGCTCTTAAAGTCTTGCCAGCCCTATGTGTAGCAGGGGGTGGCCAGGCTCAGCTTGTGGGCCACACTTATGTCTCTGGTGGAACTCACTTACTTTCTAGCAGTGTGCCAACCAGCTCTGTCTCCTCTAGGCCATAAGCAAGAGGTCCTGTCCCTCTGTCCTTAGAGCGAGTGTGAAGAAGGGAGATTTGGGGCCTGGCTGCATCCAGTACTGCAGTGCGATGTGCTTAAGGAGACAGACAAATGCGGGCATTACTGGAACTTGCAGGAGAGAGGGACAGTGATTGCACACATAGCCAGAAGAGGGGGATGGTGCAGAGAGAAAAACAGACTTCTCAAACATTATCTGTGAAATTGTAGAAACACAGTTTAGTTGTATTCAGAGTATCAGGCATAGGGGCAATTCATTGGAATCTTGTCATCATCACACTCTAGTTAAGGAAACATCTGGGCTACAGAACTTCTCCTCGGGTGAAGCACTGGTGCTCTCACAGCCGTGTTGCTTACAGGCCACTAGGCAGCTCCTAGAGACCCAGTGACCAAACCTCTAGTTTCTTTTTAATGACTGTTCCTCTGGGTTAAATCTGCAAAGCATACTGGGTTTCTAAACTCAAGTTTCTTCAACTGACACTAGCAGATACAAGCTCCTGTCCAAGCCACCCAACAGCACCTGTGGGCAAAACCCTCAGTGCCCCCACACAACCCTGATTCAATGCCCCTGCCTTCACCCCATACCTCAAATAATGCCTCTGCCCCCGACAGGGCCCTGCCTTCACACCTGCCCCCCACAGCACCCCTGCCTTCACACCTGCCCCCCCACAGTGTCCTGCCTTCACACCTGTCCCCCGACAGTGCCCTGCCATCACACCTGCCCCCCACAGCACCCCTGCCTTCACACCTGCCCCCCACAGCACCCCTGCCTTCACACTTGCCCCCACAGTGCCCTGTCTTCACACCTGCCCCCCACAGCACCCCTGCCTTCACACTTGCCCCCACAGTGTCCCTGCATTCACACCTGCCCCTTATAGCGCCCCTGCCTTCACACCTGCCCCCCACAGCGCCCCTGCCTTCATACCTGCCCCATACAGCACCCCTGCCTTCTCACCTGCCCCCACAGTGTCCCTGCATTCACACCTGCCCCTTATAGCGCCCCTGCCTTCACACCTGCCCCCCACAGCGCCCCTGCCTTCACACCTGCCCCCACAGTGCCCCTGCCTTCGCACCTGTCCCTCCACAGTGCCCCTGCCTTCACACTTGCCCCCCACAGCACCCCTGCCTTCTCACTCTGCCCCACAAACCCCTGTTTCTATCCTCCCTTTCTTCTTCATTATCAAAGTGTCCCGAACAGCACTGTCTACCCGAGTGGCTCCAGGGTCATTATGCGAATGGAGCACAGGGGTCTTTGGCTTCTCTCCAGCATATGCCCCAAAGCCCACATCACTTCAGGATTCGTAGCCTTTACTTCCTCAAGCCCCGCTTAACTCCGTCTTTCAGAATCTCCCTCCTTCACCCAGATTCTTCTCATTAGAGACGCCCCCACCACTCTCCTCTACTCCTCCACCCCTGCCTTCTAAAACTTGCTTCTGAATCCTGTGATCCCAAGGAGATGACTTCCTTCTCACCTTTCTGTCTTGTCTGCTCCTGACTCCTATTCACTAGCTCCATAGGTGGGTCGCTTCAAGGGAGGACAACAGTGAGAGCTGGAGAGGTCACCCACACCCACGTCTTCCAGTGTCGTAGGAGCGGCATTGCAAACCTGCATTAGATTCACTTGAGGAGTATAAAAAACGCAACTTTGTAAGCCTCTATCTGGAACCACTTAATCCAAGTCTTGATGAATGACCCTGGGAATGTGACTTGTAAGCAAGTTGTTTAGGGACTCTTGAGCCCATGGAAAAGTGGTGGCCACAGAGGGAAACTTATGATTCTGTACCTTGAAGGCCCTTGAAGGCTGAGCTTATTCCTGTATCCCTAACAGAAACAGCTACTATTTCTTCCTCCCCGGGCCCCCCTCCAATTCAGCCTGTGCATTACTTTCTGGCTGTGCCCTCTTACTAGAACCCTCACGCTCATCTTCCCTTCTTCTATTAACCAAGGAGCCTTGACCAGTTGAACTTCAGCCTCCTCACTGCTGCCTGCTCGCCATGTTCATACACTACAGAATGCATGTGACCAGGGTGGTCATCTTCCCACCGGTTTCCATCTGTTTAGTAGTCCCTCCCAACTGGCCTGTCACACACCCCAAGGGGACCTTGTCGTTTCAATGGCTGAAAATTCCTTCCTACGAGAGAAGCATGCCACTGAGGCTGTGTGTGTTCTGAGATCAGCCTGTCTTACAGACTTGCTGATTGCCCCTACCTTCACCCCAGGTACTCAACCATGCTGTGACCTGTGTGCTCCAGATCCCATCAGCTAAGCCAATGATCAGGATGTTTCTCTCAATGTATCAGTCCGTTAATTCATCTAGCCAACAAATGTTTCATTAGTGCCTACTGTGTGTTGATAATTATACCAAGAACGAGGACTGAATAGAGACAGAGCTTCTGACATTGTATACACAGATACAGAGTCCATTCTAATAAAATGTGACTTCCACGCTCGGGTAATGAAAAAGCTCTAAGTGTCAGCAGCACGGGGCCTTAAGAACCTAAGAAGCCATTGCCACACAATTCTTATTATTTCCATCTCATAGAAGAAGAGCCTAGAGCTCGGAGAATGTAAATGATATGACACAAGTCCCCCAGGTAGACATTCTACCATGCAAGTAGCAACACCAGACTGAAGCCTGTGTTTCTTTCTAGCCTATACATCTATCCCTTCCTGCATGTTAGAGGGTCACACGCACAAGCTTTTGCCCTCTTTTCTGCCTGATAAAGCCACACTAATCCTCCGAGTGCTTGCTCTATGGCAGCCCATTTGCAGAGCACTTCCCAGCCTCACTGAAGGAGTAATCCCTCATCCTTAGGTTCCCATAGTGGCATGCCCTGAGGCTTGCATTCTGTTTGTATTTGTTTCTGCACTTAGAGGATGTAGCACCGCATCTTGCAATGGTCGTTGCCCAGCAAATGTTTGTTGAATTAGTAAATAAATCTTCCAGTCAATGGGGGCATCAGTTATAGCCTCTATTCATTTAAAACCCTTTGCCAAGCAAAGGGCAGCTAGATCTTCGAAAGGACACTTAGTCCTCTCCCTGCAGGGAAGCCACACCACGATTTCTCTGATTTCCCCTTGCATTCCTACCATCCACATGGCCAGATTCTAATTTGAAATGTAGCTCCCCACACCTACCCCATGTTCCTTCTGAAGGAGACTGCATCAAACATTCCAATTCACTCTTTAGGAAGACATCCTTGCAAACGCATCAAAAGCTGCACATATCTGCCCATTTCCTGCTGATAATGTATATATATATATATATATATATATATATATATATATATATTTTTTTTTTTTTTTTTTTAATTTTACAAATCCACAGCTTAAATCCAGGTGGGAGAGAATGAGTCAGAGAGAAATACCATTGCTTTTGGCTGATGACAGTGGCATAATCATTTATATTTTTCCCAACCTGCAAAATGTCAACATATTAGGGGGGGAAAATGCAGACATTTCACATTTCATTCCTGATGAGGTTCCTTGTCACTGGCTGGCACCCCACCTCCTTTCTGTGAATCATTGACATCTGGCTATTAGCCTAAGCATTTAGAATTTAACACTGAGCACGCCGGGTGTGCTGATGTCAGCACAGGCACACAGCTTAGCCAGAAGTCTTCCCTCTCGCTCACTCAGGTTTGTGATGAGCTTACAGATTTGAATTAACTTCTGACACTAACTTGCTAAGCTTTTGTCTTTCGTGGTGAGGACAGAAGCTGGTGTAAAAAGGGAACAAAACAAAGATGGCTGCCGCCGGATTTGCAACTTTATCCGCCCTTCATAGTTTCCTGCAAGACCTGCTTAATCTCACTTGTAAAACAACACGGTGCCACATTTTCCACTGTAATTAAAGACAACGGAGAGCAAGTTCTTTGAAGAGAAATGTGCCTTCATCAGCCAGCACTGCTGAAAATAGGTTTCTGTTTCACCAACAAGTGCAGCGCACACATCCTCTAATTAGATTTTCCTTCTCCTCTTTTAATCACCACGAACATCATTATCCTTTTGGTTCCTCATTAGGAAGGTCGTGCAGTTCATAATCGCACTCATAAACCCATCCAAATTTCAGAACAAAACTGTAGCTCCTTAGATTTCAGATATTGCCTTGATCTCCCATGTTAGCAACAAGTTCAACTTGCCTGTGGGGTTTGTTTCTTTGTGCTTTTTTTTTTTTAATGTGTTCACCCTCCCACCTGCCATTTTAATAGAATTGCATGCAGCTACTTATTCTGCCATTACTGATGAAAGATGTCATATTTTCATTATAATTTGCAAAGAGAAAGGGAAGCCAACAGCATATCCCAATACCTCCACCGTAGGTAACATCCCCTGCATTTTTAAGCGTTAAAACCTCTTACAAGGCAGATTCCTGTCTGGGGTCTCATGTTTGTTTCTGGAGGCTTTGGGTGAATCTGGGCACTGTTAGCAGCTGACAGTCTGTGTGGAGGTGAGTCACCCTTGAATGCAGCAGCACGTATCTAGTCTACAGGTGGCCAGGATTGTGGCCCAGTTCTAATTTTGTGAACACAGCCTAATTCCAATTGAGATCATCAATCAAATTTAATACTGGATAGTCCAATATTGACTCCCTTGAGCTCAGCAAACTCTCAAAGGTAGACCTCACTTTTGTGTTTTGGTTTATTATATGTCGCCCTCGGGCTGAGCTTCAAATCTAGGTCTGTCCTAACTAATCTGGCCATGTAGTGTATGCCAGTGGATTGTTCTATCTTCTCGCCATTTCTACACTCTGTCTCTTTGTCATTGTCTTTCTCGTCCTTTTGTCCGTATGTAAGTATATGTGTGTGTGTGTGTGTGTGTGTGTGTGTGTGTGTGTGTGTGTGTGTGTTGGCAGTACTGGGGTCAAACCCAAGGCTTTGTACATGCTAGGCAAGCAGGCAAGCATGCTCCCACCAAGCTGCTGCTTTCTCTCTTTCTCTCTCTCTCTCTCTCTCTCTCTCTCTCTCTCTCTCTCTCTCTCTCTGTGTGTGTGTGTGTGTATACACTGAAAACTAACTTCCGCTTGCCTGCCTATCTGTCCCCTAGGCATGGGCCACTCACAGTTTGTTTCTGTGCCTTTGCATTCTCATTTCAGCTTTGATTTTCAAAGATGCTCAACTTCAGGCATGAAGAAAGCAATTAATTTTTAGCATTCAAAAGGGTAAAGGAGGAGGGGATGGAGGAATGGGAAAGGGCATAATTGCAGGTTCTCACTGTCAATTTATCCCTGGAAAGGGTATTTAATGAAGCTTGGTATTTGTAGGAGCTATTCTCATTGAACTGAGTCATTGTTAGCTGTAAACAGCGATGATACCTTAAAGGCAGCATTGGCCTGTGGGGAGAGCTGGACTTCTCCAGGGCACTTCTGCAGGATGGTCGCTCTTCATTAGAAAGCTTTCACCTGTGGACACCAGCCTCCCCGGGCCTCTGGAGAGAGTCACTTATTAGCCACAGCCAAGGTTACTCTCACAGTTGGCAGTCTTTGAGCAGATGGCATTTCCCACAGGGTTTTGTTATTTAAAGCAAGATCCCCACACAGGGCACCACCCAAATCCTGATCACCTCCCTGTACTCATCCTTTTGGTATACTTAGCAATTAAAAACTATCTCAACTAATCCCCAGAACAGCCTTAGAAGGTAGAAAGAACACCTTTCCCTATTAAAAGCACCCTTTGGGAGAACCTGGCTGTTTTCATCAAATTCGGCCTGCTGGTGGGAAACAGAGGCAGAAACTGAGTTTAGTTCTTTCAGATGAAGTCTCCTTATGACCATCCAGCAAGCTGGGTGCTCCTGAGGTTCAAGGGACTTGGGGTTATTTTTCGCAAATGGATTTCTCCCCAGAATCTGTGAAGGTGTGGGGAAAAAAAGAAGACAACAAACATACTAACACACATCTGTAATCCCAGCTCTGAGGTAGGGGGGTCACAAGTACAAGTTCAAGGACTGTCTGGACTACAGAAAGTGCAGTGTCAACCCAGGCTAAGTTAGGGCTCCCTGCCATGATGAAACATCATGAACAAAAAGCAAGTTGGGGAGGAAAGGGTTAATTTGGCTGATACTTCCATATCGTAGTTCTTCATCAAGGGAAATCAAGACAGGAAGTCAAACAAGGCAGGAACCTGGAGGCAGGAGCTGATGCAGAGGCCATGGAGGGTGTTGCTTACTTCCCTTGGCTGACTCAGTCTGCTTTCTTGTAAAGCACAGGCCCACCAGCCCAGTGATGGCACCACCCAGAATGGACTTGCTTCTCCCCCATCAATCACTAATTAAGAAAATGCCTTGCAGGCCTGCCTACAACCAGATCTCACAGAGGCATTTTCTCAACTGAAGATCTCTTCCTTTCAGATGATTTTAACTTGTCAAGTTGACATAAAACTATCCAGCATACCAGGCAACTTAGTGAGCTGATGTCTCAACAGTAATTTAAAACAAAGAACAAAAGTTGCATGTGGGGGATATATCCATGACATAGTGGCTGACATGTACCAAGCCCTGATTTAATCCCCAGTGTCAGAAGAAAAAAATTTTAGACAGAGAGAGAGGCTATGCAGAAGCCACTAGAATATAAATTCTTTGAATGTAGAGTCTGTGGCTGTCTTTCGAGAAAAGACATAGCAGATATTTTGTGACCTCTCTCAGGCTGGCCTGGGATCCATATCCTTTTCTAGGTTGGCTCTTTGACCCTGGATTTGGCTGCAAAGCTTGGTTGTGGGTCCTCTCCCCTCATCCTTAGTGATAAGCATCCTCTGAATCCCCTATAGCCAGTGGCCCCTCTCAGAAGTGGTCATTCTGACCACTAAACTGCTTCTCAGTACCAAAACATCACTCTAAGTTCAACATACTTGTGAGAAATCTAAATGGATAATCTAGCGTTCATCCCAGCAAAAATATAAAAGAGGCTGGAGAACACCACCAGTCCACAGCAGCAGGCACCTCAATTCCATGACTACTGTGTCCCAGGCACTGTCTTAACCATTTAAATCCTGTGTACTCTATATCATTATTTCAATTGGCAACAAGAGAGCACAAGGTACCTCATCTAAGGCCACACCAATAGCAAGCCAGGGTCAGGATGTAAACTTAAACTGGGCTGACTCAATGCAACTTAAGAAGTTAAGAGGATGACTTAAATTTGTGAATTATCAACGACTTGAGCCCAAAGCTTTTTTAGACCTCATAGACAAGGTAGAGAGATCAAGGAGGCAGAGTAGTCAGAACACCTCTCCTCAAGCCCTGTTGAGAACCTTGCTACCCATGTTCCCACAGACCTGTCCCTTAGTCCATCTTGTCATCCTACCTATCTCCAGACCTTCTGCCTTTCTGCAGGCATATCTTGTTGTCAGCTTATCAGAAAACAGCACTGAAACTCTGCCTTCTACTTCCAAATCTCAGAGTCTTGGTTTTAGATGAAAACTACTTTCCAGGCTATTTCCACTACTAATCATTCTAACAAAGAAAAAAAACAAAACAAAACAAAACAAAACCAAAACCCTGAACATCAGTTGAATGCTTTACCACATTTGTTAAAGTTAAAACTGGTGTTACCTGCCCAGTACCTGGAGAAGCCTGTGCAGCTGGTACCCAAAGAAGTCGGGACTTAAGTAAAGGGTTCTGACTCTGAAGACATACGTGGGGCTTTTGCGAGCTCAGGGTCAGGAGTTTCTTCAGTTCCCCAAAGTGCAGCATGACTCCAGATTCACCAAACTTATGTTTGCATGCAAAGGCCAACTCCATCTTAAGGTTCAAAGGTGAGCTTCAACACAGCATGGGTGTCCATCAGGTTGGTTAAACAATATCAATCCATCCCTTTTCCATATTCTAGCGCAAAGAAGCAATTGCCTAAATCAGCAAATTGACTGTGGCCTATAGGAACCTAGAGGGAGCTACCCAATTCAGGTGCTTTCTTTTTCTCCTTCTCAGTCAAGCAGGGTTACTGTAAGGACGCACTTTAAAAAGCAGCTCATTGTGGATGTGGTTTTGTCTCACGGCCCTCCAACACAGAGGTACATGGATGTGAGCCACTGCCCTCCTGCACTGAACAAAGCCTCAGAGCCATCCTGTAGAGCACCATTCTTGCTATTTGGACCGGCAGCCAAATCTCAAATGTGTCCAGGATTTGTATGAGGAAAAAATTGTTGGTTTTAATCTGTATCATGGTGGATTAGATTAATTATTGGGCTGCAATCCCCACTTTTTATTGACTGATTAACCAAAGGTGCTTTGGTAGTAAATTATGATATCACCTGATACATCAAGCAGGTGCTTGTCATGCTTGTTAAATAGATGACAACTCCCTAGAGCCACACAGAAACTGGGGCCCAAAATGGAAACTGTAGGCTCTATGGATGTTTCTGAGCCTCTCGATTTCTTAGGAGAGGGCAGTTATGCAGTGGGACCAAAAGCCACATGTTGATACTTCGCACTACTTGCTGACGGTTGTCCGGCTGCTTCCAAGTTGTCCTCCTAGCATTAGAGGCACAGTCTCCATGGACTCAGAAAACAGAGGTGGAGCCTTGCAGGCCATCACACCTTACCTCCTCTGTATTTGCAGACAATAGACCAAAAGCTCAGAAACAGAGTCACTCTGCTAAGGAGCAGCAGAAGCACAGAATCTACTTCCCAGTCCATTGCTCCCATCACCACATGATGCTGTGGTTTCTGGGACACATGAAGCTTTATTTCCATCAGAGAAAAAGAAGCGTTGCTAGAACCAAGGCACAAGTTTTCAGACAGTGATTGGTTCTATTCCAGCTCTAGGCGTGTGTGTTATATGATCCTAGGCAAAATGTCTAACTGTTCTGCTCCTCAGTTTACCAGTTTACCAACTGGAAATAACAATAGTGGATATATTTTGGAGGTTTGTTTTTACAGTTAAAGGAATTTAAATATGCTTAGCCTTTGGGCTCAGGCTTGCCCCACACAGAACACAGTACAAACACAACATCTCTGTTATTGTCAGCACATCAAGCAGTCAATCGATTTTCTAAGTCATTCTCATGGTTTCCATTCTGGAATATTCAAAAGGAACATGCTTGTAACCCACTGTCCAGTGAGCCCCAAGTGTCTCACTGCCCCACCAGAAACACTTATTTCTCTTTAGGATTCCACCTCCTTCTCTCTCCATCTCTTACTCTTTTATGCTTTGCTTCAACTAGATCCAACCTCTTAGTGACAGACATTCACAGAAAGGTTTATATCTACCCACTGCCTCCTACACTAAATACCTTTCTTGAGAGTGAAACATGGGCTACAGTTGTTTCCCAAGTTAATATCAACATAGGATGAGATGAACACAAGTATACATATGTATTTACATGTATGAACATACATAACTAGTCTAATATGTATAAATGTATATTTATTATGTATAATACAATATACCTTTAAAGAAAAGTTTGTGTGTATGTGAATACTCCTCAGTGTCCATAAGTCCTTCATTCATAGATTCAAGCAACTGCACATTGAAATTTTGTGCTTAGATTAAGATATTTCTCTGTAGTAGTGCAGTTGTCTAGCATATATAAAGGTCAATCCCCAGGACAAGAAAAATAGGAGGAATAAAGTGGAGGAGGAAGAGGAGGAGGAAGATGATGATGAAGAGAATGAGAAGAGGAGAGAAAAATATTATTTGTAATAAATAAGGACAGTTTCATTTTCTTGCTATTACTCTATAAGCAATGTAACAACCATTTCCACAGAATTACAGACTCTAATACTCTAAGACCAATTTAAAGTATGCAGGAGAATATGTGCAGGTTCTGTTAAAGCACTTTGCATTTTATCTATGATCCTTGAGCATCTGCAGATTTTGGTATATGTAATGGCTGCTGGAACAAGATTCTGTAGATGCTGAGGTAAAGCTGTGTATTATAGAGATACCAGTTTGGAAATAAACTTGTGAAGAAAAGTATAAGCCTTCCAAATCTGCATTGTTTAGTTCCTTATAAACTTACTTAGCTATAAAAGGTGAATTTCAGGCTTGAGGTCAGTTCAGACCAGGCTGAAAGACCCTGTCCACCCCTGACCCATCCCTGACACATTATGGGAACTGAACTGCTCTGCAACTGAAACATTTTCAAACTTAATACTTTCTATGGGCAAATACAGTTCATTAGGATGTATGTTGGCCTTGCTAGGGGCCCAAGAATCAGGCTAATTTTCACAAATATTTTTCACCTCCGAGGGTCCCATAGCACTATGATAGAATCTGGCTCCTGCTGATGTTTGTGAATACTCCATAGCAAAAATGCAGTACATAGCAAGCCAAATTTCAAGCTATCACCAAATAAATATGACATTTTAGTTTATAAGAGCATTGCATATATTGTAAGTCAAGGGGAAATTTATCTGCTTGGAAATCCTTGAGGAAGAAACAGCTGCAGTCACACTGCTAAATTAAGAGTCCTGGCCATCCCTATAAACAGAGCTGAATCTTACCCCTTCCTAAGCAAGGCCATGACACAGATTGACAGCCAAGCCAATGACTTGGTTCTGGTTTAAGAAAATCCTCAGCTCTTCTCAACCACTCTTCCCTGCTAGCTTGGTTTCCTTCCCAAAGAGGCCCTGGAGGCCTAGCTTGAATTGTTGGTAGAAGAGGTGTGCTGTCTGTCTGCTTATCCTTCCCTTCCTCTCTGGTCCTATGGAGGCATCTCTCTGTGGCTTTCACTCCTTTGACAATGTGCAGTTTGCTTTTCCTGGGGTACATTTGCTTGTACTTACTGACTAGGATCTTGCTTACCACTCTAAGTGTTTGTAAACAAAGTTCATGGAAGGGTCCAAGAGACAGAGTTCAACACCTGCACAGGAGGCCTTGGACCTAGGCAAACAACGATAAGAGTAGTTGGTAGTTTGTCTTTCTGAAGCATGGTGAAGGAGCCTGAGTTGTGACTCTGGGGTTTTATTTTTCTGTAGAATGTGCATGACTCTGTAGGGCCAGAGGAAGGAGACAAGAAAGACAGAAAACAAGAGAGAATTCTTTAAGCTGAGCCATCTATAGGGTGATGATTTGTTCTAGGGAGGCAGAGTTTTGTTTGTGGATATTAGAGCCATGACTGGTGACTGAGATATACCCACTCACAGTCTTTAGTTACCCTTAGCAGCTTTGAGAGGGGCTTCCAACACCCGAATTACACATAAAAAGGATGAAATCTGCATCTAGACTTCTATAACTCACAAAATACCTCCATCCCTCTCTCCCCAATGCTTGCTTCTCACCCCTGGGGATCCTCTCCTTCACACCCATACCTGTCTATTTCCTGGTCACCCCTATCTGTACTAGAGCCCATTTCCACGGGAAAATGATGGTAACAGGCAGTGAAGGGGTCATCATGCCTTAGCTTACTATAGAGCCCTGTGTGTTGCCCTGATCTTGAGCCAATGTGCTTAATTGACTGTCATTAACTCACTCGTCATATTTTTCATTCTTGAATTTTCAGAAAAGGTGGCAGTAGTTAAAGCAACCCATTAACTACTCCCTTTAGGGTTCAATCTTCCTATTGGGCATTCTCTGGCTCTCCACACCTAGAAGGGTCGGTGGGGAGGGATGAGACTTGGGATACTTGCCACAGAGAAGCATGACTTGCACTTGTCAGGGGTAAATATGGTGCCCTATAGGCTATATGCTAATGAATCTGTCTCTCTCTCCCCTACACAGGGCCTGGAGCAGTCATTGATGGTGTAAATTCGGCCTCTAGAGCACTGGCTTGTCTCTGGCTCTCGGGGACCTTCTTTGCCCATTTCTTCATCAAGTTTTGATAAGAAACCATAGGTCCTCTGAGCAACGCCTGCTTCTCCATATCACACAGACTTTAATCTACACTGCGGAGGGCAAACCAGTTTGGGCTTCTTTTTGTTTACTTTTGTTTTTCTTGAATTTTGTTTGTTCATTTTCTGGGATTGATTTTCAATTTGATTTGATTTTTCTCTTTTTTAGTTTGAATGAGTGGGGTTGGGGGTTGGGGTGGGCAGGGGTCTACCAAGGGTAGGATAATCATTCATTGGTGTGCCCCCAAATGGAATCTGTTCCTGCTGCCTTGGCCTTCCTTTTCTCTACTTCTCTTCCCACAACCATTAACACACACACACACACACACACACACACACACACACACACACACAGAGGCATTCTACAAAACTGGGCAAAAAGACTATGTCCCATGACAAACACCCTGAAGGTACAACTTGACTTACAATGTAGTCCACAGTAAGAGTTGCATCTACATGTCCTATTGTCTTTTGAGCTTTCAATCATTTCCCCAGTCAAAAGGGACATATCCTTATCCCCATACTTATCATCATCTATTCCATTAGGTTTCCCACCTTTTCTTTGTAAGAAACTCTCTCACTATATCCATAGATATGCATATAATTACACCCACA
This sequence comes from Peromyscus eremicus, assembly GCF_949786415.1. Classification (NCBI taxonomy): domain Eukaryota; kingdom Metazoa; phylum Chordata; class Mammalia; order Rodentia; family Cricetidae; genus Peromyscus; species Peromyscus eremicus. The sequence continues at coordinate 24,519,291 of NC_081422.1, forward strand.
TGTAAGATTCTTCCATCTTCTCTGGCCTTTCCACTCTAGGCATTTCTTCCACTAGCTGTAAAAGAATTACAGGCTTGAGACTATGCATGCAGCCCAAAACTAAACATTTACAAGTCAAGTAACAAAATGAGGGAAGTATATTAATGCTAATACTTCCCTTAAATGCTGTCACAACTCATGAAAAGGCGATCAATAGCTGGCTAATTAATTTATCAAGCTATCAAAGCAATCATACCATTATCCAGCTATTCAATTGATTTCTCTCTCCATCTAGTTCTATCCACCTGTCTTTCTCTCACACAATCCATTTCCTCTATTTATCATAACATCAATGTAATTATCTCACTGTTTTCTGATTCTCTTCCCACTACTCACTATCAGTTCATCACTGTATTAACCTCAATCATATATGTCCATGCCACTATCTCCATTTCTCCACCATTATCAATAGACATTGTCATCTTCAAATCTGCCTAGCAACTTCTTATGTGAAAGCCAGTGATCTCACAGGCTAACTACACAGAAGAGCAATTCCCTATGCCATGGATCCTTGGGAATGTGGAAACCCTTCCACCCAAATTAAACATTGTGAACAGATGGACCAAAGTAGCAATCTAAAGATCAGTCCCTCGTGATTCCCAGAGAGACTGTTTCCTGAAACGCCTTCTTGGGAAGCAGATGAGCCCTGGGGAAGCTTGATTATGCTGCATCTCTCCTTCAACAGCTGGAAGATCAAGGTACCAACCTCATGCTGCTCTCAGCCTTTCAAGAAAAGTGCACGTCAGGAACTTGGAGGAACTTCTTGGTCGCTGGCTTTCATTAGCAAAAAGAACCTGATGAGAACCACGTATCTGTCCCTTCTTTGTAAAGAAAACAGTCCATCAGTCGAGGTGTGATAACTATAGCTAAGCATCTCCCTTCTGCTCCAGTTTTGATTTGAATTGTTTGAAAATTATCCAGCAAAGGGCTGATGGAGGCCAATTACGTGGCGCATGTGTTGACAACTCTGGTATTTGTTTCAGAAAGCTCTTCTAAGCTGAGGGCACTTGAGCTACTGACTTAATTTCCAAGCACTTGATTAACACAACATGGCAAACAGGCGGGAAGTGTAAGTAATACTGTTTCCCAGGCCCTTTCTCTAGCACGTTGGGGATAAATGTCCCCACATTTCTGTGTTCGAAGCAGGCCTAGTATACAAAGAAGATCAAATCAAGCCTCTCAGCACTGTCTCTTGGGAACAGAAGAACTCAGCCAACAAGGGAACCTGCAGTTCAAATGAACAACGTTGAAGGCCACAAAAGGATCTCTCTAGGGACTAGCTTACTGAGTGAGTTGAGAAGGAGTCCCAACAGTGACTTTCTCACAGACATGTCCTGCCTCCCTCTGGGATCCTTTTCAGGTCCACCTCTGAAAACTGATAACTATGGGTTCCATTAGAGTTCAGTTCCTGTTAAGCTTCACTGATCGCTCCAGTATAAGTGGCCACTCTGTGCCACTATGGCCACATAAATACAATACCCACAGTGGGTACATATAGACCTGTGTATACATATTCGCATATACACAAATGCAGGCTTCCTTGGCATACAAAAGCTCAGCGCTGTCATAAGAGATAGAGCTGGGGTGAGCAAAATTAATACTCTACTTGCCAGCTGTAAACAGACATCTGCATTTCCTAGCGAGCTGCCAAGAATGAGACTCTGAGAGCATAAATGATGTGCCAAAAACCAGTCTATTTATTCCAACTTCCAGAGGCAATCAGGAGCAGGCACGGAGTCAGAATTACAGGTCGGATATATGAATTTCAGATCTGTCACCGCACTCAGCACCTGGGAGTGGGTTGGTGTCAAGCATTGTATGAGACATAAACGTGGCATTTGAGTTTTCTACTAATCCTACATTTGTTACTTTGGAGAAAAGGAAAATGTGGATGCCATGGGAACTGAAAAGTGTTGGGTGATGTGCTGCTTGAAATGGACAAGCTGTAACCGTTCTTCACCACCTTGCACAAGCAGATCATCAGAACCCCATTGAGTATGGACTCAGGGTCACCATGCAACTCTGCTGTGCCTATTCTCACTGGATACTAGACGTGTCTCTGGTAGTTACCTACTCCATCCAAACTTCAGAAGGAAAAAACATGCTCTAGCCAATCCTCATGTCTGGGAAAAAGAAAACCAAGAAGAAATGACTCCAGGAAACTGGGTACCCGATATGAAAATGACTTCTACAGAACAGACATGCCCCAGCTCCTGTGTTATCTGAGTAACCTTGGTGAGGATGGATCCATGTGATGGGAGCTGGTTCCCACACTTTGAAGCAAGCAGAACAGCACCCGCTCGCTAAAAACAACATACACACGTCCACATGCCTTTCCGACTTTACACATGAAGGGGGGACGGATCGGGCCTACTAGACAGATTTGTTCAGCCTGTCAAGGGTGGGTGTGGGGGAGGGATAAGGTTAGGAAAAAAGGATCACATTAGTCTGAGTTAACTGGTAGAACGTTGTGGGTTTTCTAAGTGGAAACCACGTACAATTTATCCAGAGATTAAGTAAAAGGAATTCAGCAAAGGTAGTTATCCTAAGACATTTCCCCTTCCCAAAGCAATGCTAATTTGTCCTACCACCAAAGTAAAGCCAATGAAAGTGCTAGTGTCAATGGCTCCGGCCGAGCTTGTTTTTAAGTAGTTTAATGTCAAGTGCCTGATACAGTCAACTGCAAGTTTAATCAAGGGTGTTTAGATTTTCTTTCTTGTTCTCATTGGGGAGGGTGGGGATGTAGTTGTCAAAACATATAGAGCTCTGACCCAGATCGCTCAATACACGGCTCTTCTGCTGTGGGCTACAGTTGTGTGCAGTTCAACAGAAGGAAAGAGAGGGCCGTGTGTCACCCAGATGACAGGATCTTTATCCTTGGAAGTTCCTACTGCTTTGGGATGTTGTTCATGGGTTGGGAAGTTAGTTTTCAAAATCTGGTGTGGTTGGGGTCTCAAGAAGCTCCACCGCAGAGGCTGAGTTTTAAGAATCTCTTTCTGCATCCCTCTGGTCAACTTGCCCTCAGCAAAGAGGAAGAGCAAATTCTACCTATCTTAGAAAGAAATACCAAAAGAGCAGAAAAGCCCCAAAGTAGATAGTTGATCCTAGATTGTTTATCACGGCCACTGGATCAAGAATGGTTGAAGTTTAATACTATTGTTTGGGTTGATGCTTTCAGGAGGGGCACATGTTCTTAGTAGCCCATAGAGCAATTGCCAGCCCTATAAGAGGTGGTGGGAGGAATAGCTTATGAAGTTACGAGGGAGTATCTGTCCCCATTTTGATCCTGAGTATTCACCAGAATAGGAAGAACAGTATCTAGAATCGGGAACCCTAAAGCCGTTCCTGTTAGAGCTAGAGGAGGCAGCATAATTACTATTTCTAATTTGGGGGCAAAATGTATTTTTCTCCAACAGCAAGAACATTTGGGTTCTATTTGGCATAAGTCTTACTCCTAGAAATTCTCATGTCCAATTGCTTCCCCCCTTATTATCCAGAGCTCCCCTCTCTTTCTTTCAAGACAAATGCGTTTGAGTAGCTACGGCAACACTTCACAGGTGTTTAACTAGGAACGCAACAGTGTACAGGATGCCGTATGATGAAAACTTCTAATGACCACACACACACACAAAAGCAAACAAATAAAAATGCCAGGCTCATTTCCCCCATTTCTTACATAAGAGAAGAGAAGTAAATGGAAGGAAGAAGAAATAGATTTGCAATTAAAAATGTGACAAAGAGATAAAGCTGAACCAGTGCAATTTAGCCTTCAGGTGCAGAACGTGGAGCCCAAAAGAACGTGGAGTGGACTTAATTAGATGCAATTGTCTTCACAGTGAAAGTAGTCAGCAAAACCCAATTTCCAGCATTTTGGAAGAGACTTCCCGCACCCCCTCCCCTGAGTGGTGCCCTTTTAAGACACATGGTTGTTTCACACCACTAGGTGGAGAAAGAAAGATTGGGAGCCTCTACTTTCCTTGTGGGGCTTCATACCAGGTTATTTGGCAGAGTTTCAGAATCTCAATAATAACAATGGTAAGTAATAATAGCTGCCCTTGTGTTAGTGAAGAGGAACATTTTTAATCATTCAGAAATTCTTGTGACATGTAAAGTGCAATTGTGAGGAATGTGTGGGTGTACGAAAATGTATCTGTCAAGTTCAGAGTCCTCTAGATTAAAAAAAAAACTTATATGATTATCAATGGTGCCGTTAATAGATGTGTTGGACAATGGGTGTGCCCATTTTCACCATTATTCTTAAAACAAATCTATGTACTGATGCTTTAAAATTTTATCACATGATACAAGAATATGATTTTGTCAGCCTTTAAAACTTCCCTTTTTTCCTTTTGCTTTCTTTCTTATTTTTTTCCTTCAAAAATCAATGAAGACTTGATTTCTGTCAACCATTGTATTGAGGGTGAATATACTACCTGGATTTTGTGCATGTTACATTGTAGCTGTAACCTTTTCTAATTCAGGATGAACACAAGACGGTTGTGATTGTGCAGTGTATCAATAAAGTTTGAAGACATTTGTAACTTTTAGGGGGCTCTTCATTAGGATGTCCCTTTGAGATCCAGTAATGGCAAAAGAAGAAGAAGAAACAGTTATGTGTTGTAGACTTTGAAGAGTCAATGTGATCAGAAATATGAGTAATGCCCCCACCTTCCTCTCTCCCTCTCCCTTTTTCCTGTTCTTTCTCCTTTTCTACACACACACACACACACACACACACACACTCACAGAGCACTCTATTTACTTTCTGTATCTTATGTCTAGCAAATATCTATGCTATTTACAAACAACGAAACATTCAGCTCAAGCCCCAAAATCTCAGTTATTTACTGACATTGGCTAAATTGAAATCAGAAGTTTCCTAAAACAATGACTGGGTTCCTCTCAGTTTGGCCATTCTTTCTCTTTGGAGTCTCCACTACTTCCTTTGGCTGACGTCTGCACCTTTCGCCAAGGATGGCAGTGGTGATGTACACTCGTTCTTGAATGGAGGTGCCACCAGACTATCATTCAAAGTCTCAATTGTCATAATATACATACAATAAATAGGAATATGCCCCATTTCCCAGGTTGTCATCTCTAAAACATTTTATTTTCCCCAGACCCCAACTTCTCCTCCATTACCACATTGTTTGTGTAAAAGAATGGATAATAAATTTTAAAAAAGCATTTTCTCTCAGCAAGCTGTCCCTCAGTAAGTCCTTCCCGGGAGATATTTCATCTTGGACATACTCAATGAATTTACCTCTCATCTGTACCATTTGTGATTTTAATACACCTTCCCATTGCTTCATCTCCAAATTCTGATGTGTTTTATTTTTATTTTCAACCCCTAGTTTGCTCTAGGCTTCTTGCAGATAAAGCCGAGGGGAGTGGGCAGTGATGATTTGGGAGTTCAGGATGGGATAGATAAAGATTCTTGATCTCATTTTACAACACAAGTAGCTTTTCTGGAAAAGCTCTTGAGCTAAAATTTTGAGACTTGTATTCTTATTCTTGTTGGTTAATCCAGAGCTTCTGTGACTCAGTTTCCCCTGAGGAAAAGGAACACAGACACCTCAATACATGAGCTATATGTGTGCTTTGTAAATCAAAATGGCAAGTAAATGCTTGGTACTGATGACTGGGAGTGTCTATTCTCCTTGTGTTTGGTGTAAGAGCATGGCATCCCCATTCCCCTACTGACCTTCACTCCTTCCACATTCCCTTTCTCTCCATACTTTTTCTTCTTTTTTTACATCACTTTCCTCCTTTTTGCACCTGACTCTCTTCTGTTCCTGTTCATGCCACAACAATTTCCCATCTACCTGCTCTTTTTTTCTGGTAGAGACATTTACCAGTGTTTCACTCCATCTGGCCACTCTGCCATCAAACATCAGTGTACCAATTTATTCTTCCATCAGCTAACCACTCACCTAGCCATTCACATATTATTTCCCCATTTATACTACCCTAATTCTGTCTATACAATCATGTGCCTCCCTAATGTGACTGTGTTCTCGGTCTATTTATTTAAGCCATCTATCCATTTCTTACCTGTCAATCCATCTGCTGAGCATCCTCCAGCTAGCCTTTGGCAGAAATACCTATTTCTCAGCCCACTTCAAGGTAATGAAAATCTTGGCTGTTATCTCTCTATTCCACAAGGGAGGCTTTATCTAGTTATTCTGAAACACAGTCGCTAAACGATTGGATGCATTTTTGTTATCTTCACCCCAAATACACCCTATTAAAAACGTACACCTACAGAAGTGCTTTGGGAGACGTGTAAGGGCATAGCTGCTCCTGTTGAGATGTGTTACATTGGGAAGAAGATGGAGAATTAGAAGTGAAAACACTCAGACGAAGCTTAACGTCTCGTATTTTTTGTATGTTTGGTTAGTCGTTTTAAATACTGTTTAATAATTTGGATTTATTTGGGGAAAAGATCTCTTTCTATGGTATATGCAGACCTTTTACTGAGAACCTTCCTTCCTCTGCTCCCTAGTGCTGGGATTACAGATGTGTGCCACGGTGTGCAACTTCATGCTTAGCTTCCTAACACAAAGATTGCAGTTGTACAGTGAACACAGCCAACGACTGCAGAAGCAGACAGGAAGAGCCTGAACAGTGACTCCCCCTTCTTTCCACAGACCTTTATTTGATGCTTAGTAAACTAGCTACCTTTGTGAAAGCTAAGGGTGACTGATGCTGTCACTAAGACCTTTGGTCAGTTCTAGAACCCCAAACTGGGACACCACAAGTGATGCTGCCACAGTGTCGTCATAATCGTCTAGTCTGGAGGGTTCTCTTCTTCCTCATAGGCACTCTGTTTATTCATGTATTCATCATGCATGCACCACATCTGCAGAAAAATTCCCCCAAGGAGTTCACATTTAAGATAAGGAAAGAGCTGTATAAAAAGGAACAATTACAGTAAAATATTGCAAGTATTATGATAGAGAGATGAGAAAATGGTTGTAGGCTACAGAACAAATATTGGGAGATAATTAGGAGACTTTCTTATTTTTCCCTATTGATCCCCCAGGGACAAAAATCTGGGATGTAAACAACTAAGATAGGCAGTGGACATTGCTCACAGATATTATTAATACAAAATAAGCAGGTTAACAGAACTATGGTGCATTCACTGTTCAAGAAGTCTGTGATGGAATAAATAAACATTTGTTAAGGGAATAAGTACCAGGAAAGGCATTAAAACTCGAAACAGCCAAAGGGACACACTATGCAGTTTGTGATAAAGCTGAGTCAAGACCTTTGGGATGGGTTGGACTAACATCCAAAGTGTCAAAGCTGGCTGGAATCTAAAGCTCCATCTCCATGTAGGGTTACAGAGTGCATTGTCCTTCCTGCACCAGGGAGCTCTATGAGCCTTGGTGGTGGTTGAGAGAGTTAGAGGTGATTGGGACTTGGCAACAGTGGAGACCATCATTGGATGCAAAGGGTGGCCTTACTGGGTTCTGGAACAAGGCTCCACAAGATAAGATGCCTCAACTGCTCTGCCTTGGGATGAAATGGCAGACTTATTTGCATTTAAGTGTTTAAAAGCATCTCTTCTTTCAAACACAAGAGTGGATATAGTATTTACTTCTCCATTAACTATCTCTAGTGAGATGTATTTTCTTTCATTTACTTAGAGTCCTCAAACCAAGTATTTTCCCCAGAAATGTGGCATGATACAACTAGGGGAATATCTTTTTAAAATTACAACTTTACAAATTGCCTTGGACCAATTTCTGCCTTCACTGAACTTCATTCTCAACTCTGACAACATAGTGGCTATAATAACCACCTTCCAAGACTGCCTGTTAGAAGTATTAGATTATTAGATGTGAATAGGTAAAAATGTTAGTGTAAGCCCTGATGAGAAACAGTTTGTTGCAAAGTAAACACTGGTTTTATTCTCTTATCCTCCCCTTAGACACTCAATGTCCCCATTTTCCTAAGCTTCTGAAAGAGATCATTCCAGCTATGTTTGCTTCTTTAGAAAAATCAAGGCATGCTTTCTATGTCATTCCCCTATAGAAATGCAAAAAACAGACAGATATTTCTGAGGCTTGGATTATGAAAGGGCACAAGCTTAGAAAATGCCATTAGTAAAGTTTTTGGTAGATCCTGACTTTCCAGGGCACCACTACAGGCACAGAGATAACAAACTAATGGGAAAAGTAGTTATTTTCCAAGGAAAGTCCAGCTCAGATTTAAAAATATAGGATGGGACAAGGCCTTTTAGCATTCACCAGTCCCAGGATTCCATCCCATAAAGAGTAATCCAACACATCATTTAAGGCATTATGCAGAACCAGAACAGCATTGAACTCAGACTGGGGGATTCTAGACACACTTCTAGAAGAGGAGATATGAAGTTGAGTCTTCAAGGAACAAAGGAATGCAGCCAGGAAAGTGTAGGGGGGTGAGCGACGTACAGAGTGCCATCCCATAGACCCCACAGATGTGGGAGAAACACAAGACGGCTAAGAAACTGGGCATGGGAACATGGGCCACTTGAAGAAGTGTGGTTGTTACAGAGGTATCTCAGAAGAATCCAGACAGGATCAGCAAGAACCAGGTATGTCCAATCTTTTGCCACTGTAACAATTTTTCATCTTCAAAGTTCACACTGGAGAACCACGTAATTGAGTGACAAAAGAAACTACACACACACACACACACACACACACACACACACACACACACAATGTTTTGAGTACATTTATAATATTGTGTTGGGCCACATTTATAACTACATAACTATACCTGGGGTACATGCAGTTCATAGGCCTCAGGCTGGACACTCGTGGTAGACTCTTAGAAATTTGCAGCAAGTGACCATGTGCTGGAATTCACCATCAAAGAAACAAGGGAGTAGAAAGATTTACTCAGAAGAGGGAAAGGGTTGGGTTTGCAGTTGAGAAAGACCCTCAGGCCACAGGGTTAAAAACAAACAAACAAACAGTGAGAGGGACCCCCTGCCAGGAAGAACTGGAATGAACAGTCAAGTGAGAAGGGGTGAGGAATAAGAAGCAATAAGCAAGTTAGAGGAATGTTGAGGGTTCAGCTGATGTTCGAGACCAGAGGAATGGCATACTGTAAGATGTAGAATATACATGCACAGTATTCCATGTTTTCAGCTCAGCCAACTGGGAAGAAGATGGCTGATTCTAAAATCTTAGGGAGACGATGCTATTTGATGCTGTTTTGGGCATATTCAGTTTTAAGTACCCTTCCGTTGAACCTCCAGGTGGAGATGTTTAAGTGCCATCAGCATTTTCCTGAGTCATCCAATCATGTCGGCATGGTCCACAAGGGATGCCTGATTTCTTTTCTCTGCCATCCTCCCTAATTCCAGAGGAACTTTAAGCTCCTCAGATCATCCATCTGCAACTCGTTTCTTATCCTCCATCTCCTCTTTATCTTGATTTTGTCTTGAGAAGGTACTGTTTTTATTGCTTGCTGTGATGGAAGGTAAAGCGCAGATCCCTGATTAGGCAGTCAGGAAGTAACAGATGATTCCAGCAGGGAAGGGGGAGAATAGTACAGCTGTCCTGCGCACTCAGGGCATGTGGTACTTCCCATCTAACAAAGAGGGTCAAGTCATTATGCAACTGGGTAACATGAGAATAATTGAACATTGAGAAGCTTTGGGCTTTTTTTTTTTTTTTTTTACAATTTAACCTGTAACTATAGTGACACAAGAATTCTTGATATTTTTACCATGTAGTCTGATGTCTGATGTCTGATGCTCACTTGCTTGCAAATCCAGAAAAGATCTTATGAGTGAGCCTGCCTCCAATGCAGAAGAATGCATTTCATTTGAACGACTTAAGAATATAGTGTTTCCTTTTCCCTACTGGTCCAAGAGAAGCCTCCCTGTACCCAGCTGGAGAGGGCTGCATCAAAGAAGGAAGTCATGGTGTTTAGCTGCATCCAGAGAGAGGACTTGGAATATATGACCCCACATAGTCACAAGAGCTCCAGTTGGCGTGTGTACAGCTGAGTAGGCAAGGTCTTTCCAATGAGGAGTAATCTGAGTATAAATCCTGATTCTGCCCAATAATATCTGTATGCACGAGGGCTGAAAGCATGAATACCCTCTGCAATCAGTTTACTCATCCTTAAGTAGAGTGAGTAACTGCCTACTCCAGTGTTGTTATCTGGTAATAAGAGAAACGTGTGTTACAAACATCCCTGGCACAGCTCTTTGTCTATCGTTTTACATCACAGCATCTGTAGCATCCTTCTCTGCCCTGTCTTAGCCCTCTTTCAAAGCACTTCCACCTACCACACATGGGGTTCTTGAAGGCTTAATGTAGAGGGCTGCTTTCTTTGTCAATTCCTTAGTCTGTGGTGGGGGCCTTGCTGCTGCTGATGGCAGGGGACGACTTGGGGACAGAGAGCAGAAAGGAACCTCTGGGTAGTGTGTCCAGTTTTTTTTTGTCAGTGTCAGAGAAAGAATTCAGAGAAGAGCAGAAATGTTTTACCAAGGTGGAAGTACACTGTCAAGGGCTGAATTTGGACTTCTTAGAAGAGATCATACCTGTGGGACTGGAGATAGCAAATGATAGGAAATCTTCAAGGAGTACTAAGGCAGTGAAAGGTAAGGAATCACAGGCATAGATAGGGATTTCTTAGAAAGAAGACTGATTCTTCATTTTCTTGGTCCCTATAGAGAGCCTTACGGGTGATGTGTCACGGTATCAGATATAGGAACATCCAACTGGGAGATGCCATTATAATGAAGCAAAGGACAGTTAGTATTTGCCTACCTTAGAGTCAAAGGAAATAAAGCAAGTGCCCATTCCCTGGTTCAGTCTCTGTGTTCAACACTATCCACTCCTCGGATGCCTTTCTCTGTGCCTGGGAGACCTCACTTAGCATGTGCAAGGAATCCACAATGCATTGGGATGTCTAGTGCTTAGGCTCAGCAGGGATATGGGTATTTTCAGGGTATGCTGTCCCTGAGGACTAAAGCAGGCTAGGATCTGCCCTGCAGCCTATGTCTTTTGTTCATGGTCTTGTTCTGTACATGGTACATTTGAGAGGACAGTTGCTCTGGTTACAAGACCAAATCACTTCAGTTTCTGTCTCTTGTCATGAAAGGTCTCAGGGGAATCAGCTTATTAGGGTAATAATCACTGCGTGGTTGAGTCAGCTCGGGCAGTAAAGGGATTCATTGGAGGACCTCAAAGACAAAGGCACTGATTCCCTGCTTGACGCAGCCATGGTCTTAATTTCCAGTCTTAATCTCAGTACAGTGTCAGCATCAACAACCCGATCCGTGACTTCTCTCTGTCTCATATTTTCCAGCTTGTATGACAGTGGCTCCACTACCCAAGCACTCTGCTTCTCTGAATGGGTCGCTTTTGATGTCAATTCCTTGCTGAGTTCCTCAGAATTCCCTCTTGTCCCTGCCTCCCTCTTCCTGCATTGATCTCAGTTCTGTGGGCAGCTTTGAGGCTCTTCTGCCTGTTCCTAATTCTCACCTTAAGAAAACTCAAAGTGCCGAGGAGGAGTGTAAGACAGGAAGCAGAAGTTTCTGTGGGGGTGAGGAATACTTTCTTGTGAGCATACACGGTTTGGTTGCCAAACACCACTGAAATCCCCCATTGGATAGCACATCTCTGCACACCCTTGCCCACCATGTGTGCAGAAAGCTGCTAACATTTATGTATATGCTAAAAACACAATGGTGTTGGGAGCCTTTGTGAATGTTAACTCACATAATGTTGAAAATAGCCCCAGAAACATGGGTAATCTTCACAAAAGTGTAGTCCACTGCCAGATTGACAAGGCTGGAAATCTAAGGAAGAGCTATCCCATTTGAAGCTAATGTTCTTTCCAGTTCAGCAGCAAACTTGCCCTAGACTCAGGGCCAACCTTATGTACCCAAATACACTGAGCTCCCTTTACTAAACGCAATAATGGCTCACTCAAGCATTATGCAAGCCTGGCTTCCTATCAGCTTCTGGGAGATCAGCTGTTTCCATCTACTTAAAGACAATCTCCTGACTCCAAGGCCAAGACTAGAAAAGGCCAGGCTCTTTATAGGAACTTTGCCCATTCCCCATGCAGAAACAAGCTGACAGGATTGGCTTATGAACCTGACCCTAGACTAGGTGAAATTCTGAGAGTCTTGAGAGAAGAGACCCTGCAAACTACCAAACTACCAAGTACTAAGGGAAGGAATGAAGTAACTCTAGACTCTACATACACAATCAAAGCTCTTAGGAGTAAGAAGAAATAGCTTTTTAGTTTAGTTTGGACAAAGAGGTCAGTAAAAATGATATTCTATGGAGTTATATTTTTGACTATAAAACATTGACTCAGTCTAGTATTCCATTCAAGAAAATGTGAACCATCAATTTTAAGCATAATTTTATTAATATAAATGCATTGTCAGTATAAAATACTTATTACCTATCTATCTAGCCATCTTTCTATCTATCTATCTATCTATCTATCTATCTATCTATCTATCTAATCAGTTATCTGTCTATATCATCTATCTATCTATCATCTATCTATTTATCTAATTATCTTGCATCTATATTAGTCACTTTTCTCATTTCTATGAATGAATACTAGACATGACAACCTAAGGATAGGAATTTCTCAGTTTGGCTTCTGATTTCAGAGGATTCAGTCCATGATCCTTTGACTCTGTGATTATGAGCCCAGTAAGACAGAGAACACCTTGGTGATAGAAAGGCATAGCCAAGGAACTTCCTCCCTTTTTGGTGGATAACAAGCAGGAAAAAAAAAGATGCCAATGTGTAGAGGCCAGGGAAAGAAATAGTCCCAGTAATCTACTTCTTTCAACCAGCCTTATCTACTATCTTTTACTACCTCCAAATAATGCCATCATAGTATGGATCTATGAAAACATTAATCCACTCACTAAGTCAGAGCTCTTAGGAGCTAATGAGCACTGGAGACACCCTTACTGACATACACTCAAGTATGCTTCATTAATCTTCTAGATGTTCCTCAACCCCATGAAGTTGAAAAATCAAGATTCTTACACTATCTTTCTGTCTCCCTATCTTATTGCCTATTTACCATGCCTGCCATATATCTACTTGAATATGACCCTCCGTTACCCTCTAATATCCAGCACTCAAGTGCATTGGGTAATTTCTATGTGTGATGTTTTCCTATCATGCCCAGCAGAGTCTGGCACTTAATGGCCTTCTTGTCTTTTGTATGAATGGAGCCATGGCTTTTAAGGTGAGAAACATAACAAAATGGTCATTTGAGCTTATAGAAAGGGCTTGAAAGTATCATGTGGATATGAAAGGTCCCAGAGCATCAGAAGTACTTGGCTACTTTTTGTCTGAATAGATATTGGCCTGGATAGAACAGGTAGTCTCTTAATCCCATTCTTCTTTATCTGGAATAGTAAAGCTAATCTCATATTATGATAACATCTCATATTTTCAGATGTTTAGGTGTTACAATTTAAATTAGTTAGACAAAGCATCCACACCACGGCAGCCAGTGGCTTGCTTTCTTCCCAATGCTAGTTAAAGTTGGGTGGGAGTCAAAGCCCAGTCTCCCAGGTTCAAGGTCTATTCCTGCTTACCTCCCTTTCTTCTCCTGGTCATCTCCTCTTGTCATGTTAGGACTACAGATATCTGGCAATTACCTTCTGCTCTGAGAAAGGCAAACTTCTACTTCCTCTGAATATTTTTCCTGAGCCAAAAACCAGTCTCCTGGTTCCCAAAAGAACAACCCATGTCAGGCCTTCCCATTGCAGCTCATCAAAAGCAAAACATTCATTTCTCATGAAATATCACAGTGGAAGGCTGAAAGACTGGTTCAATGAAGAGTGAACGAGATCTAGGGCTCTGGATCAGTACATTCCCAGTGTCTAGACCATTCTGTTGAGAGCATCTGCTGTGCATTGACACTATAACAAGCCCTATAGAAGTCTCATTGACACAAGATGTGGTCCTGACTTCAGTCATGTGAATTTGTGAGGATCACACTACACACACACACACACACACACACACACACACACACACACACACACAGAGTATTAAAATGTTAAATAGGCGCTTGTTCTTTAGAGATCAACTTCCACTGGGCAAATATTGGTAGGTGATTAAATCACAAAGAGTATTTTAAATTTAAAAATCACCTTACTATCTTAAACATAAGTTTTCACCCAGTAACTTAGGAAGATTATCTGAGGGAGAGACTCTGAAGATCTACAGCCCCAGTCCAGGAAATCTGTAGCCCCCAGACATGTACTGCTTTCACTCCTAAATAATGAAAGGTATACTGGAAAGGGGAGGTCTGCACACCCAGCTAGCACACCCTGGCTGCTCTGCTCCAGTCCTGACCACATCAGTAAACAGCACCACCGCAATCAATTTGGCTTTTCTGATGCAGACAAAACCATAAAAGAAAAGCATCAGAAGAGGTAATGAAAGCCCTCCTTGTACAGTTAATAGAGAGCCTCCTAGATGGAACAAGCCCAGCTGTTGCTGCTGCAAATTTACTTCTGTTTTCAAGTTCAAATAGAGACTAAAACATTATCTTCGCAGGAATTGATTTTACGTCTTCCAAACACATATGCCACCTTAATTGTGATTTGTGTGATAGCTCAGCTGCTGAAAGCTTTCGTTTATCTCTACCTGGTTAAACAACTTTAAATAATAACAAGTCAATATATCTGTCTATTGACCAGGCCTCTTCTGCAGCCCCAGAGTCCATGCTGGAAGAAGAGAGACACGTTTAACCCTTCTCTGCCAAGCTCTGCCTCACACCCATTTTCCCCAGCTTGGTTTTAATGGCGACACACAACTGCTTGAAAACTGAAATGACTAGAAAACTCCCCATGTGGTGTCGTTTCTTGTGCAAAAGATGTTTTGTTGTTTGTTTGCGTGTTTGTTTTCGGCCTTAATATGTTTCTTAAAAGGAGAAAAATGTTGATTTTATTTTAAATACTTCCGTACCAAATTTCCTCACTCATTTTCCTTATAGGGTACTTACTTGAATAAATGGTGTTGGAGATGAAAGCTTATGTTAAAAACCCACATAAACAAAAATTCATTGAAGGATTCTTGTGGTATTTTTTTGTAAGACAAGCCTGTAGAGACAGGAAGGCTCAAAGCCATACAGGATAAGCAAAGAGGAGAGGGGGCAGGGAAGTCATCTATTAGATTATGTTAGGTTTGGAGGTGTCTAGAGAGCAAATGTTTTGGTCCCTGCTGATGCTGATAGAGAAACGGTGGGGTTATTCTGTTTTTGTTTTTTTAAAACTTGTTTGTTGTCGTTTTGGCTTTTTTGTATTCACTAGTCTAAACCATTTCTTGACCATTAGGAAGCCAAAACTATTGCAGCTAAAGCCGAGTCAGCCAATACCAGCTTCTTCTGGAGAAAAGGATAGCCTCCAGATGGTGGCCTCCTGGTGACTGGCAGCATTGCTAATGGAGTCTGCTCTTCCCATGGCTTGAAGCTTCCTCTATGTCCTGGGGTCCTAATCAAGTTGGGAAGTAGACCCTCTCTCTCCATGACACCCAAATACTTCGCAGGAAGCCAAGTGTGCCTTGCCTGCCCTTTCCTATGGCATTGGGATATTCTGGATCACTGGAAAATAAGGGGAGAATGAGAAGGGAAGGTCTGTGCGTTTCAACTGAGTAGATATTGTTTTCTACTACTAGAAATTTTCTAGATATTGTTATCACAGCCCTATGGCAGGACAGGGACATCATGGATTTTTATTCTATTGAGGAAAAAAGGAAAAACCAAAAGCTAAGTAGAGCCTCTCCTAGATTGTCCTGGGGAGAGAAGAGGAAATACAGGCTACAGTCTCCTCAATGAAGGACTTCCTAGAAGTTCTGGGTTTTGTTTCCTTCACGTGTCCACAATCTTTGCTTTAAAGCTTTGTTTCCATTTACTAGAAGCCACATTTAGATTGTCCTTTAAAAATCCCCTTCCTGGGGTTGGGGATTTAGCTCAGTGGTAGAGCACTTGCCTAGCAAGCACAAGGCCCTGGGTTCGGTCCTCAGCTCCAGGGGGAAAAAAAATCCCCTTCCTTCAGTCTCTCTCTCCTTCTTCCACTAGTCTCAGTAAGCCAGCCCTCCAGATACACGGGAAGTAAACCGTGATGTTAATAATGACTAGTCACACTTATAACTGACAGTGAACACTTAAGATGGAAAGCTATCAGTAATTACTAATTAGGGAGGCTCAGCTTGAGTGTATGTTCAGCCATCAGTGAACATGACATCTTTTTTACTTTTTCCTGCTTGTGTCCCTTGTGATTCCCTCCAGGGCAAGGGTTGTTCATTAATTATCCTGTTTTCCCCAACAAGAAATGAATGACAAATCCACGTACTCTTTTTTTTTTTTTAATCCCATGACTGCCTCATGGCAGTATGAACTTCCTCTTTTTATGTCGACATAGAAATGTCATCAGTCCTGAGACATTGTATATACCATCATGAAAATGATCCCCAGCTGCCCCAATTTTCTTGTACTCTGTGTGTTGTTAAAGGTGTTTTGTCTATACACTCTTACTACGGACCATGTGGGTATTTGCCCAGACATTGGAACCTGTTCCTTCCCCCTTCTGCAACATGCTGTCAAATCAGCATGGGGGGTGTGGTTTTGATTTCTCCTACTGTGCCACGGTTCTCTCCTGTCCCTGCACAGCGACGTTGTGACACAGCAGAGTTAAGAATCCCGGGTTGCAGTGACTAAGACGCACATGTGTATTTTCTCCTGCTTATCAGTTTGCTGGAGTGTAGAGGGCAATACTTCACCCGTCATGTAATAGTCGCTGAATAAATACGCATTGAATTGCATTAAATGAGGGGAGAAAAGAACTGCTCACCTTCAGGGTAGGAGCTGATTACTCTTACACAGCATCTAAGACAGCAGTGAAGAGGAAGCTCCGTGAACAGCTCCTTCTTCATTTTCTAATCTAAATAAACCATCTAACTCACTAAGCCGCAAGATTCTTCACTACTGGCTCCATGTGGGAGGAGAGAATGAAGAACAAGGGAGGGAGAGGGACAAGCTGGGGGAGAACCTGGGAAGGGTAGGGGACAGTTGTAACACGGGTCAGATGGACAGGGAGCCGCTGTTCTTTTCTCAGACTAAGAAACAGAACTCCGAGGCACAAAATGCCAGTAAAACTGAGGGGTTAAAAATCCCACCTTGACAACACTTATGCCGGGTCCCACTTGTGGTCCTGTCACTTCAGGCTGTCTTCATGGCACAGAACTCTAGCCAGGGAGGGAAGACTCTGCTGGTCCCCAAGGGGATTCTCTAGCTTTCCCCATCCACAGCAACCTCGGGGAAGAAACCACTGTCAGAGAGAGCACAGAGAAACCGACCCCAGGAATAGAAGAGTGCTTGCCCTGCAGCTTGGGACTTGGGAAGGGCAACTTCAAACTAAAGGTGCTTCTTTGAAATACAGAGATTAGGGGAGTCAGAACACAGCCACACATCCCTGGTGAGGAGCTGCAATACTGTCCTGTGTGCCCATGGACACCTCAGTTCTTCCTTTATGCACAGGGGGGCACTAGCAATACACTGCCTGCAGCCCCAGCAACCTGCTCGCTCTGCAGCTGCTTGGGAAGGACTTAATTACACCCACCCAAGTGAGCACGGCAAGCTTCTCAGTGAGCAGGTCCGCATTGCAGCCCTGCTACCACTGCTGGCTCCAAAGTCGCCTCCTTTAGGAAACCTGGCCTTTCCCTGATTAACCCCACTTACCCGGGATTGCCCTGAATCCCTGTGGCTCCCCTGTGTGTTGATCACTTGGCCCTTTATCTATGGTCCTTGAGCAAGTTGTGTTTTTTAAAACAACCCTAGACAGTTCTCTTTCTCTTCTTTATCCTAAGCTCCTATAGTACAGGACCATGCTTCCCCCTGCCAATTCTGACAGGGAAGGGATATTCAGTAGGTGTGGTACAGAAGAAAGATGAATGCTGAGTTGTGTGACAGGCTCACCAATGTCCTAAATTCACTAGCCTCCAGGAAACCCTAGGCAAGCTGTTTAGTTTCTGTGAATCTCAGTTTCCTTATCCGTTAATTAATAATAACCATCACTGTGTCATAAAATATTGTGTGAGAATTAATGAACAAAAATTACTTGCAAATGCTTGGCTGGGTGCTGGAATATACAGGGCACTTCATAAGTGTTGGAAGGATATGAAAGATACTCGGAATCATTCTTTTACTGACTATTGATAGAATTGATAGAATTTTCCTGCCCTTTATTTACAAATAGCCCTGTGATAAGTACAAAGACCCAACACATAAGACAAGGCCTTGCACCTAACATGCCCAGGGAGCCCACAGGACAGTTTAAAAAGTGTCATTGGAACACAAAATGGTATTGGTAGAACTAAGATGTCAGAAGTGGTCACAGACCCTAGCAGAGGATCAAGGCAGGAACATCTTACAACCTTTCCAGAGCCCTAAGGCATACACAGACAAAGGCCCTCCTTTCACCTATACTCCTAATCCTCAGTGTCCTCCACCAACAAGGCTACCAGTTGGTTTAGGAATGTGAGACCTACCTGGACCTCTTGTCACCCATGACCCCAACAGCCAGGGTGTCCTTAATGCATTTGTAAATTGTAAGCATCCTACTACCCACAGTATGGGTGAAAAAAAATGTCAAGGAAACAAAATTGAATATGCTTAACACATAGTGACAGCTAAATTGGGTCTCCCTCACCTTGTCTGAAGCTAAGCAAAGCTCAACTTTAGTCTCTCCTCAGATTTCCCTCTGTCCTCAGAGGTGTTCCATGTTGACCAAGAGAACACAATGTTAAGTGAAAAAAGCTAGACAGAGAAAGGCAAATGCCACCTATCTCATTCACATTTAGAATTCAAAAAGGCCACGCTCGTAGGAGTACAGAGCAAAATAATATTTGGTAAAGTCCAGGAAGGACTGAGGATTGGTTGCCAGTACAGAGTCATAGCTAGGTAGGAGAATCTAGGGAATAGTAATGATTAATGATAAATAGAACAGTTCGAAAAGGACTTTACATGATCTCATAACAAAGAGGTGATGGATAAACTAAATGACCTGACTTGGTCATTAGTCAATGTACAAATGCACCAAAACATCACAATCTACCCTGTGAACCTATAAAATTATTACCTGTCAATTAAAGGAAGAAGGAAGAAAAGAGAAAGATGGAGGAGGAGAAGGGAGGAAGGAGGGAAAGAGGAGACATGTTCCCTCAGTCTTGATTATTTGAGTAAGGATTGGAGATTGCCTTGAGATATGGAAATGGCCAATAGGTTTGTTCTTCCAGGATTGATTTATAATCTCTCTGGACTTTTAACAAGTGGGATGAGATGCATTAAAGAGAGTGCTGAGAAGTTAGACGGCTGGATCTCCTCATCCTCCACATCACAGACCACAGACTCTTCACTAGCTTTTCCTGTTCAGAGAAGAAAGAAGCTGAGATGTTTGAAACCTGACTTCTAAAAATGTAGATTGCCTAGGGCCAACAGGATGTCTCAGCAGGAGGAAAAGGCACATGCCATGCAAGCCCAATGATGTAAGCTTCATTCTTCTAAAGCCACAGAAAGGAGAGAAGCCACTCCGCAGTGCTGTCCCCTGACCTCCATGTGTGCTACCACATACGCCTCTTCTCCCCACTGCCCCACAGCACACAATAATAACAAGTTGTAAGAATTTAAATAAAAATTGCCTGATTTTTAGAGGTATATTTTAAATCATTTTAACACTTTGGTTGAAAATTGCTCTCTTTTGTCTTCAGGGAGTATTTCCTAGTTTGCTTAATTTGGAAGAGAGAAACAGCCTAAAATTAGAACTCTGGCTTGACACGCATGAACTCTGACAACTTTTTCTTGACCCTGAAAGCTGTTTTGTTCATTGGACTGTGCATGACCTTACCTCTATTTATGTGACCCTGCCCCCACCAACTCTCGGGTCTTCCTCTCCCTCGACTCCAGTTTAAGGAAATATCCTCTTCCCAGAAGAAAATGCCTCCACTGGTTTTGAGGGGCCTCCATTGACCTCTGTATGACCCTGGTGAACTTGAAATGAAAGACTTGATCTTTCTATGACCCCATTCTCAGGATCTGTGGGTTGTTATGCTTCTGAAATGACTGAGGGAGAAGAGCACGGCACACGTTCTGCAGTGGTAGCTGATCAAGCTGGCTACTGTAATCCCACCAGTAAATAGTGGTCTGTTAAATCGATTAAGCTACACAGAAGGATATTGAGGCCACTTCATCACCTTCCCTAGACCAAGCCGTCCTTCCAGAAGTCCCCCAGGATGGCATCATGTCAGAGCTGTGCTTCTCACTTGTGACTGGCTTCATGTTCTTCTCTGCTCCCTCTATGCCAATCCTTCCTACTGGTCTTGGCTCCTATTTGGCCCTTCATTTCTTCCTTCTCTATCTTGGGGAACACTGCTTTGTTTAAGATCATCACTACCTTTTGTGGTACTGAATAAAAAATAAATAAAAAGGAAAAGGAAAGGAAAGGAAAGGACATGACTGCTCCCAGGTAGGGTGGAGGATAAATTTAATTATAGATATATGGGAGAGCATAGCCAGAGGCAGAGACATCTGGGAGAGTCCAGGATGGACATAACCAGGTTGAATTGAGCCATGTGGAGAGGGGGAGAGGAAGAGAGAGGAGAAAGGGGAACCAGGTGCAGCAGCCAGGAGGCCAAAGTACAAAAAGGGTGGGTAACCAAAATGTCTGGATTATTTAGGGAAGAGCCTGTGGGGGAAGGGCAGCCCAGCCCCTGGGCTGGAGAGTTCAGGGAAGAGGGTGGGGTATGCCAGCCATACCCTGTAACAGGGAGAGACTAGGGGATTCTGGGAGAACCTGGAGGTTAGGTTCGCTTTGATATGTTAAATAGGCACCTCAGCCATTTTTCCCAGGGTTGAAACTTAACAGTAAGCTAAAAATTGGTTTGCTAAATATGTCCATGTCCTACTAACTTCACTTGGTGACCCTGACATAGAAAAGAAAGGAAGGGAAAAGAAACAGAGTTCTAAATGAAGTCATGGATTTTGCTCTGTTATTCAGTTACATGAATTCTTATGTCTTGGTCCATTTTGTGTTATCAAAGCAAAATAAATAATAATTGATAATTTGTAAAGAATAAAGATATATTCAGCTCATAGTTCTGGGGCATCGGAGACATAAGGTCAAGATATCACATCTAATGAGGCCACTTTTGTTATTGAGGACTCTCTGTAGGGACCTGAGGAGATACATGTCGCATAAAAAAAAGCCACAAGCAAGAGTCAGGGAACTATCAAACTGACTTCTACAAGTGATCCACTTTTGAGCAGACCAACCCAATTTTGAGAGTGAGATCTCCTTTACTGATCACCTCATAACAGTCCTACCTGATCTCTTCTTGGAAGACCAAAACTGGAGGTGAATTTCCACAGAAATTTTGGCTGAGACATTGAGGCCATGATGACTTTTAACAGGGAGCCAGAGGGATTCACACACACACACACACACACACACACACACACACACACACACACATACACACACACAGAGAGAATGTGAGGGTTGAGGCTAGAAGACAGAAATGAGGCAGTCACAAGTCAGCCGAGATGTCTTAGAAGAGGCATGGGTCCAGCACTCTTCTGTATCCTTCAAGGACATGGGACCCAGAAGATATCATGACTTCATCCCAGTGATGTCTGATGCTGACCTCTGGCCTTCAGAACTGTAAGGGGGTAAATGTGTGTTCTTTTAAATGGCCGTGTTGGTGGTGATTTGTTCCACCAGCCAGAAATAACTGATAAATCATCCATTACTTCTTTTGATGACTGGACACTTTCTCAGTACTAATTGCCTCTTTAGAGTCTCACCACATTCTCCCATAATAAACCACATTTCCAATCATCATGATGAAAACATACATTAGGAACTGGTCCATGATGACATCTGAGACATTTTTAAATGAACTTGGAGATTTCTAGTCAGGACTCTTCTGAACTATCATGAGAAAGTAAATGCCACCTTCCATGTCAAATACCTAAAAGGTTCAATAAAACATTTTTGGAAGAGATCAAATCAAATATGTAGCTGAACCTTGGAATTCAGAAATGACTAACTCAACTTTCCAGAAACATTGATGCAACACAGCGTATCATAAAGATGCTGGGGCTGGGGAAGTGAAAGCTCCTGCCTCACAGTGTGAGGAATAGAGTTTTGATCTTTCGAATCCACGTGAAATGCCAGGTGGGTGTGGCAGCCCAGACTCAGAAGGTAGAAACAGAAGATCACCAGAGGAAGCTAGTTAGTGAGACTAACCACATCTGTGAGCTCTAGGTTTGACTGAGACAGCCTGCCTCAATGAATAATGTGGAAAAGAGATTGAGAATGATTCTCAATGCCAACTTCAGGTCTTCACATTTGTAAATATACACATGCGTACACACACATGGACAACACACACACACACACACACACACACACACACACACACACACACACATGAAAAATGAAAAAGAAAAGAAGCTGGGATTACAAGATTGATGATAGAAGGAGAGAATATATACTGCTTACTATGTAGTTTGCTGCCTGTGTGGGTTGCAGATTAATCCCCATCCTGTGTGTAGGTTGCTTTGAAATCTGTTCCCTGCAAGAACTGAGGTGCCTATAAAATGCCATCACCTATGAAAATGGTCTTTATTCCCTGGCCTGAGAAAGGCAAGGAAATGATACCTCCTTCTTGATCACAGGAGAAAAAGATTCAGTGTCAGGTCCTGGTAGTATACAAAACTCAAATTTTGTATTAAATAAAACCAGTTTAATGCTTATACAATCCCTAGCAATTTAGCACAGGCAACTAGAGGGTTACCCTTTATTTCTGCCTCTACAGTGTATGGAACATACAGAGCACCTCACAGGAGGAATAGGCTGTGAAGATGAGCTCTTCATCCAAAACTTGAAAATAGGAGAGAAAAATCCAGAATTGCGATATTTAAAGTAAAAGAGAAACCAAAATCTCCCAAGGTGAGAAATTAAAAACATACAAAAAAGAAGCGGTGGCTTAAATAAATAAGTAAAGGAGCAAGCATTGATGGTAACGAAGAATTTAGTCATTTCATTTGTCAGCTATTCATTCAGTAAATGCTTATTGAGTGCTAATGATGATCCAAGTTCCGAGTGATTCAATGATGAACAAAACATTCTTCCAACCAGCATGGAGACAGTGAAGGAGACATAAAGCCTTCAAGTGAGTATGTGAAGCATCACTAGTCAAAGATGGTGCCATGAAGGGGCAGAGTCCAAGCTATGTTACATTGATACAGGAATGGGGGTGGCGGATTGGGGGGAGAGCAATGAACCAAGACCTTAGAAGGAGTATTTCTCACAGTCACCTTCACAGGAGTAAAGATCCTAAGAGAGGTGTGTGATTGGGTGTCAGAAAAACTGAAAAGGAGTCAAGCTTGAGCTGTGGAAAACAGAGTTCAGAGATGTGACAACTAAGGTGGCCAGAGCCCTGATTACACAGCATTATACATACGTGCCTGCTGTCTTAGCCACTGTTCTATTGCTGTGAAGAGACACCGTGACCTAGGCAACACTTTAAAAACAAAGTATTTAACCAGGGGCTTGCTTACAGTTTCAGAGGTTGAGTCCATTTTCATCATGGCACAGAGCATGGTGATGCACACGGCACTGGAGCAGTAGCTGAGAGCTACATCCTGATGCAGCTCAGGCAGAGAGAGACACTGGGCTTGGCATGGGATTTTAAAACCTCAAGGGTCACCCCCAGTGACACACTCCCTCCAACAAAGCCACACCTCTTAATCTCTCTAGTCTTTTCAAGTAGTGCCACTCCCTGGTGACTAAGCATTCAAATATAGGAGCCTATGAGGGCTGTTCTTATGAAAACCACCACACCTGATAAGCATATTTACTTATTTATTTTGTCGAAGTGGGCTGGGAAATCACTGGGATCATATGTGCTACAAATAAAATGATAGCCTTCACATTTTTTATTTGAAGTTTTTTTTCATATCATATATTTTTTATCATGTTTTTCCCCCTCCCCCAACTCTTGCCATATCCTTCTCACCTCCCTATCCACCCAACCTTATATACCACTTTTTTTCCTCTCTCTGGTGGAGAAAGTAATAACGAAACCTCATAAATTGCATTTTAGCAACCTGAAGAAGAGCGAGTTGGACTGGAAGTGAGTAGAGGCGTGTGTGTGTGTGTGTGTGTGTGTGTGTGTGTGTGTGTGTGATTGTATATGCATGTTACAAGAAAGTGACAGCTTTATACCTCTTCCCAGAGAGGAGGGAGTCAGGGCACAAGTCCAATCACCTGCAGAGACTCCTTCAAGGTTTCACCTACTTATGAACTCCTACGATATTTAGTCAACTAGACAACTGATGCAGACTAGCCACCACAGCAGTCGGTCCCAAGCCTACCGCTGATATCCTTATTTTCATTTACCACCAAGTATAGGTCATGATTCACAGACCTTTACTAAGCTGGCCAGGGTTGAGTGTATGGCGGGATGATCCAGATTCTGGTCCCCCAGGCATCTAAGTCATTACTTTTTTTACTTGTTAGGTTGTGTTTTTTATAATCGCTCATTAACAGTTATTATCAAGCATGGGAATTCCAAGTGATAGCTCAATGAAGTAGCCAACTCATTTATCCTTGTTATGTAGAACCAATTCTAGTTCTTCATGTAAATAAGACCAATTAGTCCAAATACTTCTATTAACTTCTTTCTTGCTTAAGCATTCACACGAGGAGCTTATGTGGCCATTGAGGTGGCCAGTGAATCTTATTCAGTGGGTCATTTGACTAACCCTTGGCAAAATTCTCTACTTCTTCATCCACTCTGAAGTCAGAATCCTTCCTCAGCATGGCTAAATGTTGAGGACACAAAAACTACAACTTTTTGACTGGGAAACAGGGTGTGATGTTAAGAAGAGCCACTCCTAATCCCAGTCCTTGGTGTCTGGACCCATGTATTACAGCTCCTAGAGAATAGAATCATGTATTGGTTCTGCTATAACGCAGACCTAATTCTTCAGCATAGTAGCCATGCTACTTGTACCTCACTAGATCCTTAGTGAGCTAAGTATTCCATTGCTTTTGGAGATTGGTTAATGCTCATCTCCCAGCCCTTCATGATTATGAGTGTGGGATGGAAGATGACGTTGAAAATTTGAAGAGAGAAGGTCTGCAAGGCAGCCATCCATTAAAACAACAACAACAACACTAAATTTTTAAGAGCCAGTGACATCATCAAGACAGCACACTAGAAAGCTACAGGACCTTGCTCACCATGCAAACATTAAGAACACAGTCAGCGACACGCTAGAATAACTTTATTACTCTCCATCCCTGAAGACAGATAAATATCAACAGAATCCAAGTAAGCTCCAGTTAAGAAAAACAAACATTCAAACTGATAAGGGATTCCAGTGCACTCCTCTGTCCCCACGCCCTAGTTGTCATCCAGCAGTTGGAAGTGGCCTGGTTCCTGGTTGCCTCCCTTAGGTGGCAGAGGTGGAGTTTTTCCAAAGTGTTCTGAGTTGTCTGTGGGTTGCTGAAACCTCTGTGTTCAGATTCCTGACAAAGGACACCAACGGGGTGGTGGCATCCTCAAACCAAGCTGGAAAGGGCTGGAACTCTGGACATTTCAAAACAAGGGTACAAGCACACAGACACTGAGGCAGGATGTTCAGTTGGACAGATGCAATACAATGTCTCAGAAGCCGAGAGGCAAGTGACTTGAGTCTACCTGGAAAACTAGGCCACTGATGCATGGTAGTATCCTAGGGACAAACACTTTAAAAGGATTCCAGGTACACATGGATGAAAGAGCAGAAAGAGTCCAAGAAGAATTGAATTCTTTCCTTGAAATGAATTCAAGGCTTAGAAGACTCCCCGTTAATTACTAGTGCTCTTCCACTGCATGGAGCCTACATACAAAGACTTGCATGGTAGTACATTATGAAGTTTTACTCATTTGTTTGATTGGTTTGGTTTTCTAAGACTCTGTAGTCTAGGGCTGTCATGGAACTCACTCAGTATCGGTATACCAGACTAACCACAAACTCACCATAATTCTGCTGACACAGACTTCTGGTTTTTGTTTGTTTGTTTGTTTGTTTGCCTGTCTGTTTGTTTGTTTTAATGTACACATTTCAAGGAAGCATGTAATGAGAAAGGAGAACATAGTTCATTAAAAGGAGTACCTATACCTCCAGAATCCATGCCTGAAAAAGCACAGGCAGTTGACTTCTTTCACAAAGACTTTATAGCAAACACTTTGAATATGCTTAAGAAGTTTATGGAACACAGGGAAGTAAAAGGAATCAGCAAAGCAATGCATGAATAAAATTAGTGTATTAACAAAGAAATATAAATTATTGAATGAACCAAGGAGAAATCATAAGGCTGAAAAATATATTAAATAAACCTTAAATCTTTAGTAGAGGGACTCAACAGCAAACTTACAAAAGCTCACTTCCACAAGGAAAACTAATCAACAAACTTAAAATAAAGGTCATTTGGAATTTCTGAGTCTAGGAAAAAAGGGGGGAAAAGTTAACAGAGTCCAAGAGCTTTATGAGAAACCATCAAAAAGACCAGTATATACTGTAGTTGTTTTCAGGAGAAAGAGAGAAGAGAGAGAGAGAGAGAGAGACAGAGACAGAGACAGAGACAGAGAGACAGAGAAACAGAGAGAGAGGGACAGAGACAGAGAGAGACAGAGACAGAGAGAAAGAGAGAGAGAGAGAGAGATTATTTTGATTAAAAATTCTGAGACAAGGCATAAATATAGAAATTCAAATAGCCCCATGAATTGCAAGAATAACCAAGAAATGCCAAACTGAAATACATTAAATAACCTTCCAAGATTTAAACAGAGTTTGGAATGTAGCAAGCAAAGTGCAAAGCAAACTATTGTGTACAAACTGTCCCTAATAAAATTATCAGGGGATGTCTCAGCAGGACCATGGAGGCCAGACACCACTAGGAAGCTATATTTAAGGTGCCAGAATGAGAAAATTGCTGAACAAATTATTCTATAACCAAAAAAAGTGATACTTCAAAACTGATGGATTAATTACAACATTTCCCAGTAAACAAAAGTTAAGGGAATCTTCTGAATTGAAATGAGAGGATAATGATAATAAACAGGTATTCAAGGCATATAAATTAATTTCTTTGATGAGGATAAATATAAAGGCAAATACAAAATAAATGTCATGTGTTTTAGAACACCATCTTTAAATTTTCGTAGACAGAGTAAAACAAAAGAGTTGGAATTATAAAGAACTACAAATTTGTTCAGAGTATTCCAAAGATTAAGTCATATTTTAAGGTAGGTAACATAAAGTAGATAGAATGGGCTGTAGGGTTTCTTTTTAATGCAATTGCACTTAAATTGGAATAATATTTAAAATGTATTATAATATTCAGATGTTATGTTTAATCTTCGTGGTAATTACAAAGCAGATACCTGAAGACTATGCAAAAGAAAAATTAGAAGTAAATTAAAACATATTACTACAAAAACAAATATGAAAGAAAGTAGTAATGGAGAAATTTGTGGATGAAATGTAAAACACATAAAACACTAAGGGAAATTACAATAAGTTCTTTATAAGAAATTACTATAAATTAAGTGGCTTGACCTTCAAAGTTTAAAGATCTAAATAAAAAGAATTTTTTAAAAAGTGAAAAGGAAAGAGAAACAAGACCCAACCATGTAGTTTGTGATAGAGTCAGTTTAGACCTACATCCTTGTAGAGGTTGAGAACAGGTCCAGTGGCTTAGTAACTAAAAGGGGGCGGGATAACCATAGTAAAATCAGAGAAAATAGACTTTAGTCCAACATATCTTGTAGGCTATAAAGTGAACATGCAAAAATGACACATAGGCTTCCCTGGCTGGCAGTGTAGAGGATGTTTGATGCCTGAGTTACTGTAAAAGATGTCAACCATCAGGAGTTCATCAGAGCTCTGGCAGCCTTCTTCAAAAAGTCTAGGAAGCTGAATGTCCCCATATTGGTGGACACAGTCAAGATGATGATGAGAAATGGTTCTATACACAAGCTGGTGATCATACTAAAGTCATTTCAATGAGTAGGCTAGCATGTTGTAATGCAAGTCCTTGCTCTAAAGGAGACTTATCAAGGCCCCAAGTGCCCCAAAGAAAACTTGTGAATGGCTGATAATCCCCTCTGATCATTCTTAAATCTCCATGTCATGAATTACTGATGCCTGTCTGGAAGTTTTGAGGTTCAGTAAATTGTTATTCTTGTGGAATATTAACCCTGGGCATGGGTGGGATGAGTGCTAGGTTGAGAGTCAAGGCTTCAGCTTCTGGGCAGGCCTTTGCTAAGGGACCTTAGCCTCTGGATCTGACAGCTCCCTTTTAAATGGGAGCCCTAATGTGAGAAACTCATCAGTTCATAGGAAACAAGTTGGCCTTTGCACAAGTTTCCCATTACTTCAGAATATGAAGGAGTTTATAAATGTATATTAAAATTTTATACCTAAGTAAAAAATATATTACACTTGGGTCTATCTAATATAAAATATAGTTGTTATAAACATTCATGCACTGAAACTCAAAGCTCCAGTGTGTTTGCAACAAACATTGGGAGAACTGAAAATAGAAATATATAGCTTTAAAATAGTAATGGGTGACTGAAATATCTTTTCCTAAAGAATTTATGTATAGGCCAGAGGTGGGGGGGGGGGGGGTGGCACACACCTTTAATCCCAGCACTTGGGAAGTAGAGGCAGGTGGATCTCTGTGAGTTCCAGGCCAGCCTGGTCTACAAAGTGAGTTCTAAGAAAGGCACAAAACTACACAGAGAAGCCCTGTCTCGAAAAAATTAAAAAAAAAAAAGAATTTATGTATAAAGCAGCTAAAGATATTAGTAAAGAAACAATGGTCTTGGTGAATATAATAACACAGATCTATAATTCTAGCATTTGGAAACTGAGGATCTTAAGTTCAAGGCCAACCTGGGCTACACAGCAACTTCCAAGTCAATCTAGATTGCAGAGTGAGGCCCTGTCTCTAAATTGTTAAATATCAACGAAGCACTAGATAAATACTGTAGATCAATCAGATACAACAAAATTTTGCAGAACATGAATTTTTCTAAAGCAGAAATGTTTCTAAAGTTATTCAAGAGAAGCAGAAAGTAAGAAAAAAATCTAGTGAACAGTAAGGAGATTGAATCAGTAATGAGCAATTTCTTAACCAAGAAAAATCCTATACCTAATTGCTCCCTTAACTTTCACAAAACGAGTCTTAAGAAATTAAAGTAGCTATTAAAATAACACAAAGATTCTTCTTGTGCCCACAAAGCAATGAAGCCAGAAAATCAATTGCAGGAAAATCCTTCACAAATGTATACAAATATAGAAACAAAATCTCATGCTATGGAGCACTCCAAGGCACATAGAAGATTTCACAAAGGAATCAAAAATTATCTTGACGAAACTGAAAATGAAATACATTCCAACCTAGAGAATGTAGCAAAGTCATTTAGGTTGTACATTTATTGTTGTGATTGTTTACACCAATAAAATGAAGGCCTCAAGCCAACAGCTTATCTTTATACCTTAAGAAATTAAAAAAGAAATACAGAAAACTTATAGATTGATGGAAATAGCAAAGATTACAGAAGCATCAAATAAAACACAGAACAGTAAAGAATATCAGTGGAATCAAAACTCATTTTTTCTAGAAAAAAAAATCAACAAAATGACAAACTTCTACCTAAATGACTAAGAAAAAAAGAAATATGTGACAAATAACTAAATTTAGAAATGAAAGGGAAGGATACCATTGATCTTGGAAAATGTATAAAAGGTTATGAACTACTATGTAATCAGTGAAAACTAATCAGATAATCAAATTAAAGGAAAAAAAAAAAAAGGAAGAAAATCCCCAAAGCAAAGAAAGCACCAGGAATGACTCATGGATAAGTAAAAGGCCTACGACTAATAAAGAAATGGAATCAGTAATTAAGAATTTAACAAGGAAAAATCCTACACCTAATTACTTCCTTAGCCTTCACCAAATATTCAAGGAATAATTAACATCAATATTTATCAAATCCTTGCAAAAATTAAGGGGAAACATCATTTCATAATGCACTCTATAAGACCATCAGTACTCTAATCTAAAAGGCAGATAAATGCTCCAAAAGAAAAGTACATTCATTCTTTATGAACACTGATGCGAAATTTCCAAAAAAACAACCAGAAACCAGATTCACTAGCACACTAAAAGATCTTACAGCATGAACAAGTAGATATTGTTCTTAGAATGCAGGAATAGTTCAATATATAAAAATCAATCAAGCAAACATATCACATTAATAGAATAGAGACAAAAAAGATCATCTCAATTGATGAAAAGCAATTGAAAATTTCAATATCATTTCATGATTAAAAATAACACTCAACTAGGAACAGGAGGAAAGTCCCTCAGTCAAAAGCATGTGTGAAAACCCAACAATTAACACAGTACACTATGGTGAAAGACTGAATGCATGTCATCTCAGATCAGGAACAAAACAAGGATGTCCACTTTCAACCGATCTATTCAGCAAGGGACTGGGAGGCTTCGTCAAAGCAATGAGGCATGAAGAAGAAATTAAAGGCGCTCAAACTAGAAAAGAAGTGGTGAGATTTCCTTTTAGCAGAAATGTAGAAATACCTTGGTAATCCTCCCTTGCTTCTATAGATCTGTCTATCCTATCTATCTATCTATCTATCTATCTATCTATCTATCTAATCTCTATCTATCTCTGTATCTATCTATCTGCCATCTACTTATGTCTTTTCTCTCTTCCTCTTTCTCTCTTACACACACATACATACATATGAGCATGCAAATTAAGTAAGTAAATAAAATGTAATATAAATTTCCAAGAAGAATACTTTCAAGGTATACATATAGTAAGAAAATACAATGAAGTCATCCAAGTCAGCAGCTAATAAGAAAACAATTAGTAGCTGGGAAGAGGATGTGAAATTTATAAATCTTCCCAAAGAAGTTATATAAATGGTCACTGAGAACATGAGAAAATGCTCAGCAACATCAACAATTATACACACATTGTGGCTAAAAACAAACAAACAAAAAAAACAAAATAGACTAGAAAACTATTGGTGAAGATGTTGATAAATGGGAGCCCTTTACCTTGTTAGTGTGAGTATAAGATGCTTTAGCTGTTGTAGGGGACAGTACAGGTTCCCTCAAAAAGTAACACCAATTGCACGCCTGGGTATACACCCCTCACAATGTAAAATTCAATGAGATATTACTCAGTCTAGATTCTGAAACATAGATGAGCCATAAAAGATAAGTGAAATAAGCTAGCTACAAAGGACACATATAAGTTTCTACTTTATGTGAAACAGAGTTATCACCGAAACAGAAGTGGAATGGCTGGTGTCAACAGCTGGTGCGAGAATAAATGAGGAGTTATTTAATGAATAAAATTTTCATATGGAATTATTTAACTGTTCTAGAAATGAATGGTGGTGGTGATGGCACAATACGATGATTGCACTTAATGCCACTGAACTGCACACTTGTTAAAAGCGTTTAAAAAGTACACACTTGTGGACAAATGCCACACTGCACATTTACCACAATAAAACATATACACAGAAAAAGAGAAGGGCTCTCTAATCTTCAGGGTCCCCTGATTGTTTGGGTAATATTTTAATTAAGTATTCATATTTTAATAAATATAAAATAACATTTGTCAATAGGCTGTGTCCGTTTCTCTGGTGGTTTTTAACTGCACAGAGAAGAAAGGTATAGTTTGAATTGTAGTAAGGCTATGGTTTTTGAAGGTAAATGATAGATGGGAGGAATGGAAAGAAGCCAGGGAGAATGTACTAGGATGTCTTCAGTAATAGGCCATGGAACCTAATTTTTATAAAATGGGAAAGAAAATATTTGGATAGGAGTGGAATGTTCACTGAGGTCTCTGGATCATTGGAGTGGAGAAAGAAAAACTGCGCAGACAAGTCTTGGAAATCTGAGGTTTCAAATACAAATCCATCTCTGCCCAGCTTTCACTTTGGAGTCCTTTGATTTCAGTCATCAACTGTCACTGAAATATTCATGGACCTAGCAGGGATGTCCAGTACCACAACAGTCACTCAAAGACGTCCACATTTTTATCATCACTTGTTCCTTTGGTCTGTGGGACCTCAAATCCCACTTTGCATACCCCCAGATTCTCTCCATGGGATCTCATGTTCTTTTCCCCCCACAACCCAAAGACAAGACCTGTGGTGAGAAAAAGCCCTTCGCAAAGAAGAGAACGTGACAGCTCATGTTTTAGAGTTGAAATCACATTGTAAAGATCTACTGTAACCTTGAAGACTCATGTGTGTGTCTGTATAATCAAGTTCTAAAGACAATATGCCATTGAGATGGAGATCATGACGATAATATGACAAAAATACAACTTTAGTATTCTCCTATGAACTGGCAAACTAAAAATGCAAGCTTCTATGCTACTTATGAGTTAAACAAGAGGCCTGTTTAACTCATCACAGTAGGCCTGTAAAATATTTGGAAATGACTGACAGAGAAAGATTGTACATCTAAACTACGGGCTGAAGGCGGAGTAGGAGCTGGAAATAGTATTACAGCTTGAAAACAAAACAAACAAAAAAAATAGAAAAGCAAGAAACTCAGCTCCTGGAGTTTACTCATTAATGAGCTACACATTCAGCCACAAATCTTGATCAAGTAAAACAAACTAAAAATGAAACAAACAGAGAAAAGGAAAGCAAAAATAACTAATGAGAAAAAGAAATGCTAAATGCATGTATATGAGAATCTTAAGAAAGCCCAAGAACTGATTCCATAAATTAGAATAACAGAATGGGAGAGCTGTGTAGGACTTGAAGGAGAAAAGGGAAAAGAACGTGGAAATAGGAGATTATAAGCCCAAAACACTTTGAGCCAGTCGTGGTTAAAATTAGAATAAACCATGGGTCACTGGTTTCAATGTTAGTAATAAAAAGCTTCAAGCAGAAGTTTTATTCATCTGAGGGCTTTTTAGTTGGTTATTATAAAGTTTTGTTTTTTTTTATTTACATCTATTTTAACCTGTATTTTATCATAAAAATTTCTTTCTTGCTTAGTTTTAGAAGAGATTTTTAAGTTATTCTAAACAAAGTGGTTCATATTTATCCCATAGAATCTAAAGATTCTAAATCTAAATTCCAAGGCTGTGATTACTATAATATTTGTTTTGGTTGTTAGTCGTAGAAAATTATATATACTCGTTTGATATTTGTTATAGAAAGTTGTTTTTACTCGTAGATCCTGAAATGCCTGCCCACTGATTAAGTCCTCAAAGATCTTGTTAGAATTAAATAAGACATGGAGGTGCCCTTGGAAACAGAAAAATTGTCTGTGAGAAGTTTCTTCTTTTAAATATGCTTGTGCACATACAAAATCAATGCAATAGGCCAGGAAGATGGCTTAGAGGGTAGGGTGTCTTCTATTTAAGCATGAAGGCCTGAGTTCAGAACTGACCCCACCCCCCATCCAGGACCTATGTAAAAGATAACACTGGGCATGGAGGCAGACCCCTGGACTGGGTGGGTAGAGGTCAGGCAGAACTAGGAGGGTTACTGAGGCATGTCAGCATAGCCAAAATGGGGACCTCCAGGTTCACTGAGAGATGCTATTTCAAGAAGATAAGGTGGAGAGTGATAAAGGACAGAATGACACACCGTATCCTCTGGACTCCACAGTGGCATGCATGGGCATCACAGGCAAGCACTTGCACACACACATAGGTACACACATACACAAAGTGCATGCACACATAGGTACACATATACACATAATGCACACACACATCCAGATGAATATGCTGATGGAATAATCTTTAAAATACGTTATGTAAATGTTATGTCCCCAAAAAATGACCATGAAGAAGATTAGTATACTTATATCTAAGACTATGTTCTGAACTCATCACCACTTAGAGTATAAGGCATATACAGATTACAATTTTTATGATATATTTGATACTATTTTGTCATATGGGAAACATAATTTCCTCCAAAAGAAGTATAAAATTTAAACATATCAATAATCAAGAATGAATCAAACCATAAGTTTAAATTCTTCTCTATGAAAAGACAGCACTCTGGATAGCTTTATAATATTCATCTCCTGTACTGAAATGAAATGGTAATTCCTGTCTTATAGCAACTGCTTTAGAGTATAGATTTTTGTTTAAGGCAGTTTTAAGCAGTAATATAATATTGACCCAAACTGGACAATGACCATAAAACAATATAAGCTAATGTAACTTACAAACATAGGAGCAATGCTCTTAAAATGTTAAATATAATAGAATATAAAAATCTATCACAACTAAGTAATATTTAATTTCACATATGCAGAGATGTTTAATATAAAATAAGCTAGTAATTTACCACATTAATAATAGAAGGAAAAATCCTATAATAACTAAACAAGGTGTTGTAGAATAAAACAGTGCAAA
Organism: Peromyscus eremicus; assembly: GCF_949786415.1. Lineage (NCBI taxonomy): Eukaryota > Metazoa > Chordata > Mammalia > Rodentia > Cricetidae > Peromyscus > Peromyscus eremicus. The sequence goes on from NC_081422.1 coordinate 24,553,895, forward strand.
TTAATACTGCTTTGATGAAGGCAGAAGGGAATCTTCAAGATTTATTTGGAAATTTCTTATTAGCTCTATCTCACCACTTTCTCCAAAGTGCTTGCTTGAGCTCATTTTCTCTCCCTTAAGGACACCTCTTCTACAGTTCTCCCACTGCCCTTTATATCACCTCTCCCTATTGGACATGTTCCAGCAGCACATAAACATGATCTTCATCTTCATGATCCCTCCTCCTTTATCGCTACAGCCTCAGTGTTCTCATACTTTTAGCAATAACTACAAAGTAATTATTTGTATTCACTGGGTAGATCACTTTTTCCATTCTCTTTAAGCTCTCTCAAAGGGGTTTCATAACTTCATTCTACTAAGAATGTGATCCTCACAGTCATAGATGAAATCCATATTATTGCATTAATTTCCTTGATGAACACAAGGACACATCTATTTTTTTCCAAATAGATGATCAACAAACAAAAGAAAGTATTTCATCCAAGTCCAACTTGGTGAATTCATGAGTTTACTGGAATAGAGGTGAAGAGTATGTTAGAGGCATGAGTAATTCATCGACAGTTGCCTCACCAAAAAGCCCACCCCAACATCAGTGATGAACACTCCACGACTGATGAAATTGCAATCCCATTCATCCTTCAAACTTCTTATATGCCATATACTTTGGTATCGTACAAACCACCTGCAACACTGGCAGGATGAAGTACAGCTGGGAAAGAAAGGAAGGAATAGTGACAGAGTCTCAGGTTAAGGTCTCCTCAGCCCTTCCCCTTCTACAAGTGAGTATGAGCAGCTTCATAATCATTAAAAAAGACTTCATCCCCCTGCTTACTTCTTTGGTATGACTATGGGCTTAAATATTCTGTGGTCAACATAAACTGTTGTGTTTCATGAACTATGGTCATGCCACTATAGAATAAAATGACTGCACTATAACAACACCCACTGCTTGATTTATCCAGCATCCTTGACCTGTTTAGAGGATTAGATATCATTGATGACAGTTTCCTCTTTTATACAGTTTTCATCCTGATTCTAAGATGCTCCTGAGTTCCCCAACTGGCTGCTCTTTTGCTCTGGCTCTTGTTGTTCTTCTTTTCGACAACCTCCTGATTTTGCTGTGTCCCAGACTCAGTTCTTAGTTCTTGGGATTTCATTGAGTCAAGAGAATTTTAGCCTGTTTGCCAATGATGCCAGTATCCTCAAAACCATGTTTCCAGTTAGCTTTCTCTTACAAATGTCTAACTGGGTAAGAAAACGTCATCTTAATACCTCTACTTGGATATCTAATCAACATGTCAAATTTTCCCACATACAAGTTGGATTCCTTATTGTTCCCAAACCCTGCCACCATTTGCAGCTGTGAGAAGACATGATTCTTCTGTCTGACAGCTCTGACCAAATGCTTCCAAATCTTTGATAGCTTTTTTCATCCCCAAACAAACAAACAAATGAATAAATGCCATGTCTAATCTAATAGAAAACCCAGAATCTAGTGGTGTCTTAGTTTATGTCTTAGTTAATGTTTTATTACTGTGAAGAGACACCATGACCATGGCAGCTCTTACAAAAGAAAATACTTAATTGGGGATGGCTTGTAAGAGGTTTAGCCCGTTGGCATCATGCCTGGAAGTATGGCAACATGTAGGCAGACATGGTGCTAGAAAGATAGCTGAGAGTTCTACACCTGAATCCCCAGGCAGCAAGAAGGGACGGTAAGTCACTAGGCCTGGCTTGAGCTTCTGAAGCCTCAAAGCCCACCTCCCAGTGATACACATTTCCTCCAACAAGGCCACACCTACTCCAACAAGGCCACACATCCAATAATGTCACTCCCTATAAGTCTATGCCGGCTGTTTTCATTCAGACCACTGTATTCCACTCTTTGGCCCCCATAGGCTTGTAGCCATACCATCATACAAAACACGCTTAGTTCAACTTCAAAAGTCTCCATGGTCTATCACAGTCTCAGCAGTGTTTTAAAAATTCATAAATCCAAGTCTCTGATACATGACAATTTCTTAACTACAACTCCTGAAAAGTCAAAATAAAAAAGCAGATCACATACTTCCAACATACAATGGCGTAGAATATACATTACCATTTCAAAAGGGAGGAAAAGAAGCACAGTGAGGAAATACTGGGCTGGAACAAGATTGAAAACCAACTGGGCAAGCTCCAAACTCTTGCATCTCCATGTCTGATGTCAAAGCACTCTTAAGATCTCCAACTCCTTTCAGCTTTGTTGACTGTTTTCTTTCATGTGGACTGTTTTCACCCTGTTAGCAACTTTCCTTGACAGGTATCCCACTGCTCTGGAATCTGCCATATTTTGGGGTCTCCAGAGTAAACTAGTCTTCACCTTCACATCTTCTCACAATGGCCTCTCTAGGCCTCCTAGGACACCCCTGACATATGCCTGGCTTCAGCAACTTCCTTGACCCATGGAGGCAGCTACCATAACCCCTTTTTCTATCCTTGACTCTAAAGCCAAAACCATGAGGCTGAAGCTTCCAAATTCTGCTGCTTGCTGAGGGTAAAATATGACCACCTAATTCAATGACATCATCACCAGCCTCCTGATTCCTTTATTGCCTAACCTTGGTTGTCTTGGAACTACCTTTGTAGACCAGCCTGAGCTTGAACTCAGAGATCTACTTGCCTCTGTCTCCTGAGTGTCTAGGATTAAAGGCATATACCTAAGCTTTTCTTTAATTCTTTTTCACAAGTTGGAACTTTAGTTGGGTTGGGTCTTGCCCTGAGGTTACCACACCCTTTATTCCATTTAGCTTTTCTTTAAACTTTTCCCTGGTTCTCCTTTCCTCCTCAAACTTTACATTTTGCTTTTTTTCTTGCTCATCTTGCTCTTTTCATTATAGATCTGCGTAAGACTGACCACTAATAACTAAGCAACACAGTCAATGCTAGATTGGTGCTAGACTGTTTTGAATTGCCATCTGTCAAAGCTGTTAATCTATAACTCTTCAAGTTAGCCTCAAGGATAATATTCTTTTCCTCTGAAACTTCTTGAGCCAGGCTCCCGCAGTTCAAATCACCCTCAGCACCACTGTCTTCCATGCCCCTACTAATGTGGCCTATTAAGTCATAATTAAAGCATTCTACTGCTTTCCTAACCCAAAGTCTCAAAGTCCATATTCCTCCAAACAACAACATGCTCAGGCCTATCACAGCAATACCCTAGCCTCTGGTACCAACTTCTGCCTTGGAATTTCTTTTGCAGTGAAGAGACACTATGACTTTGGCAACTCTTATAAAGGAAAATATTTAATTGGGGCTGGCTTATAGTTCAGAGGTTTAGTTCATTGTCATCATAGTGGGAAGCATGGCAGCATGCAGGCAGATATGGTGCTGGAGACTTAGCTAAGAAATCTATGCATGGATCCACAGGCAGCAGTAGGGGACAGAGAGCCACTAGGCCTAGCTTGAGCTTCTGAAGCCTCAAAGCACATCCTCAAGTGACATACATTACTCCAACAAGGTCACACCTACTCCATCAAGGCCACACTTCCAATAATGCCACTCCTTATGAGTCTGTGGAAGCTATTTTCATTCAGACCTTCACAGTTTGACATGATGAAACCTTGACCAAAATTATCTTGGGGAGGAAATGGTTTATTTCATTTTACAGGTCACAGTCCCTCACTGAGGGACTACAAGGTGGGAGCTCAATCAGGGCAGGAACCTGAGGGCAGCGATTGGAACAAAGATCACAGAGGTATGCTGCTTGCTGACTTGCTCTCTCTGGATTGTTCAACTTGCTTTCTTACAGAATCCCAGCTCACTTGAGCAGGGGTGGGACATCCCACAGAGGGATGGGTCTCCAACATCAATTGCTCATCAAGAAAATGTCACAGACTTCCCTACAGGCCAATCTGACAGAGACATTTTCTCCCTCCCAGATGACTCTAACTTGCGTCAAGTTGACAAAAACTAACCAGTGTAAGTCACGTCTTTCACACCTCTGCCCTTGTTCAAATGTTTCCTTCTCCCCGGAATACTCTTCTCCAGCTCTCTACAAAGCACACAAGCATCAGCTGCACCAAGGCACATGCTGAGGCTCTCATCTAAGGTCTAAGTCTGGCTTCTGTAGACTCAGTATGCTAATCTTTCTTGTGATTTTTCACATGCTGGTAGGGGTCCGGAGATTCTATCTACTTTGGTATATTTGATTATTTTGAGTTGAAATCCACAGATGTGGACCGTTAATACTAGTATCAAATCCTTTGTCCCCTGTCTCCTAAACCTAACAGACTTGCTGCAAAAAGAGGTGATTCCAGAGGCAACCTCCCATACAAGAAAGAGACAATGTCAACCAGGATCATAGGGGGAAAATCCAAATAAACAGACCTTGCTAAATTCCCCAAGTGTGTTAAGAATAGTGTGTCATATCATGTGTTTCCCGGATTACACTTACACACGACTGGCCAGAAAAATTAAAAGTATATTTCTCTTATTTTGAAGCATTTACATTTTCTGACATTCCCATGTCATACAAAATGTACGTTAAGGGGCTGGAGAGATGACTCAGTGGTTAAGAGCATTGACTGCTCTTCCAGAGGACCCAGGTTCAATTCCCAGTACCCATATGGCAGTTCACAACTGTCTGTAACTCCAGTTTCAGGGGGACTTGACACCCATGACAAAATAGCAATGCATATAAAATAAAATAAAATAAAAAACCAAAGTGAGGAGGAAACAAACCAAAATGTACGTTAAGTAAATGTGTATGCTCTCTTCTGTTTTTATGTCTTTTATTATGTTGCTTTCTGCCATGACTCTTGTAGTGGGTGAGGAAAAGGATCCTTTCCCATCCTCTAATGCTGTAAGTAAAATTGATTTAGCTAGTTTTAGCTTGTCTTCTGTTAGGATACAGATTACACTGGGGAAGCAGTGTTTATTCTTTTCTATACTGCATATTTCAAGCACCTAACAGGGTCTATTATATGGTAGATTCCCAATAAATATGTGAGATATGAATTAGTGTTAAGCATTTTGTACCAACGTATTTTTTATTATAATGAAAGTACAAAAGCTTGGACAGGAGAAACTCATATGAAATTTATGATAGTAATTGCTAAGGCGAAGTAAGGAGAGGAGAGATTAGAAACAAATCATGCTGTTCCTATGTTTATAGACTGTCATAGTTATGTACGACTGTGTAACAAGTCATCCAAAAGCTCAGTGGCTTACAGCATGCATGCATTTTGTTTACGATAAGGTCAGTGGGCAAGTTGGGTGGTGTTTGGACTCAAGTACAGTAAAGTCTGAGGAAAAGGGTAGCCAGAACTGAAAGGCATAGTCCTGCTTCTCTCTGCATGTTGCACCTCATTCTTCTTCAGAATTATCTGAATTCTTCATTTGATGACCAATAGGCTTGAAAGAAAGCAGCAGGTGAGGTCAAGTCAACAAGTACTTGATTCAAGCCTTTGCTTTGTCACACTTTTCAACATTTGTAAGTTTGAGCTAGCTCTAGTTGAGCCAAGATTTGGAATAGGGTGGTTCTCTAAGCTATCCACTACTAGAGGAAAGGATGTACACATGCGTGTGTGGGGGGTGGCTATTATTTTTAAAATCTATTATGTAGATCCTAAGAACAGTTCAAAGTGATAAAATAATAAGAAACACATTAAAGAAATAGAACGTATATACAAAGTTGCATATAAATATATTTTTAACTATAGGACAGACAAGCGTTATCACTTAGGTCTGAGGAAGAAAGTTAAATAATATAATTGGTAAAGAGTGTTAAAGAATTACTAGCAATTGAAAAACAAAAGGGTGTGATATTTCTAACATAGCCATAGGCATAGTGAGAAACCATGACAGGCAATAGATACCTTAGCCTCTTCTCTGTTCCTATCATGACCATGAGCTGGTCAGGAAACAGGACAGGTAGCAGGTAACAGCTATATAGATATTTCCTCTGAGATAAAACATTTCATCTTTGGGATAAATTTGTTAAGATCCAGAATAGTGACAGTGAAACATTATACTGTATCTCATTAAGCTCAGGAAGTAAACAACTCGAAGGTTTCAGGAAGTTCCTGAAATTGACCAGTTCTTATAGGCCCCTCCTTCCCCATGCATATATAAGCTGGAAGGACTGCTGAGAGATATTCTCAGGCAAGCTGAGCTATTTAGAAGTGGCCCAGACAACAGAAGCTACAGGATGAAGCTAAGACCAGATAAGATGCCTAGAATAAACAGAAACGAGATAAGTCACCCCCCCCCAAAAAAAAGCTGAGATCAGCTGAGCTGCCTGAAAGAGACACCATCCCACCTGTCATACAGCCTGTAAGTTCTGCAGTGTGCTCAAAGTTTCCAACTTTCATGAACTGTCACCCATGTCGAGATGGACTTTGGTGATGTAGCTGGCTTTGAGTCATTTCTGCTTCTGTAAGTAACCCCTCACCCATATTCCCGTAAGTAACACCAACACAACTCATTAGTTCACCAAGTTGAGCTTGGTGATATTGGTACTTTGATTTCTCATTGGCTCCCTATCTGGGGGAGTAGGTTCTTCTTCACATCTCCCCAGGAAAAGTGTCACAGGACAGTGGCTAAGCTTCTTATTTTCTATTGTCATCTAAGTATTACCAACGACTGGTTCCTTTCATATAGCAGATTTTCCTTGGCAGTGGAAATATAATTGATACTGTCAGCAGCAATGGAAAGTAAGAGGGGGGCAGCTCCAAACATTGCCTGGGGAGTTTGTTTCAGAGATCTCTTTCATTGAAGCCAGGAGTCTTGGCTTATTCCACAGAAAAGAATTTAAGATGGAATCTATACAAAGCTGAGTTGTCATTTATTAGGAAGATATTTTAGTCTACAGCTGTACCATCTGGAGCATGCCTGCTCTCATTTGATCTCAGCAACTAAGCAGGGGCGGGCCTGGATAGTACTTGGATGGGAGGAAGACATTTTAACATAGGTTTAAGCTTAGAGGTTAATAGGAAGGCACTCAGAGAAAGGATAAGACACCCAAACATGAGTGTGGGCTTCTCGAGACAGTCAGCCTGAATTATTTAAGTGCCTTATAATATGTACATACAGGATTTTGGTGGGTTTTGACATTAGATCTTCATTGGGTTGCTAAGACACTAAAATAAGAGTATAGCTTGATTCCAGAAGATTATAACTGATGAGGCCACACCCTAGATCACATGGTTACTGGAGAAGTTAGGGTGTTTTTACTATAAACAACAGTCATGTTTGTGAGATTCCTAGGAAATACCTGGAAAAGTAGTGAAGTCAATACTCAAGGTCTTCTATTTTCAGACCTTAAGCAACCTTCATTGGTATTTTAACATCTTATTTGAAAATATCTCTATATAAAAGGAATGTTATTTCTGTGTCATCAGCCTTCACAGCAAATTTTAATCATTACGGAATTCCTGCCTCTCATCTGGCAAGAGGCTTCATTTAGACTCTGGAATGATGGCTCCTTTCCCGGCCAGTGTCCTCATAGTTCTCCTTTTTTCTGTCCTGCTTCAGTATTCCACTTTTTTTTCACCTCAAGTGATAATCAAAGGACAATGAATTAACCTACAGTTAGCAAAGCACATGGCGACATAGGTCAGTGCAGGCACAATGAAAATAAGGCCAGGGAACCTCAAGTTCACTATTACTCCACCTCCACCTGTGTTAGAGGGAAGCAGAACTAATTTTGACAGACTTCAGCTTCCAGACTTTTCAAGTTACCCCAAACGAAAAATCTCTCCTTTTCTTTTAAAATCTGGGGTGATAGAGATTTCATATCCTGCTTGGAGAACACATTCCTGGCATTGAACTTCTCCACCGCTGGTCTGTGTCCCTCCCCCGCCCTTCATTTGTGTTCCCGCCATGTGCTAATTTCCTGTGAGGCTCTGACCTCTGTGGCGCTGGTGAACAGAGCCCTCTGATAGTATTCTGTCACAGATCAGATATAATGGGCTGCAGCCCTTCTGCACATTTCTCCACATCTCCCTTGAAAGACTTCGATTCCGAGTCGACATAATACTAGGGTCTGACCGATGGCACCAGTAGTGAGAGGAGAAAGGCCATTGTCAAGTTTCGTTGGTGATTCGCACACTTATTAGCACAGGTAGTTTTTACCTTGGAGTTTTACTTAATAGCAGTGTCGTGTAGCAACATCACTTGTTACCTACAGTCCCTTCAATGTCTGGTGTCCTCATTGTAACCTCGAGGCAGCGCGAGTCAGTGTAGAGATCACAGCGCGAGGATCCACAGAGCCCGTTTAAGTTCAAGCTCTGGAGCTTATTTGTGGCATGACCTTGGACAAGTGGCTCAAAGTCTCTGCCTTGCATTCCTGATTGTAGGGATAATAAAGCCAGCTTCTCACGTCTCAATGTTGATGGGGAGGATTTGATAAAATAATGGATCTGAAAAGTCCCTTGCAAGCTTTAAACCAATGAAGTCACCCAAAACTCCAGCCTGATTCACCTGTTCCTCAGCACAAGGCAGTATCAGCAAAGCCCACTCGAAGGTCACAAACTCTTCATTCCTGACATAGGAGTTGGGTAGATTGCTAAAGTTTATCTATAAGCTTTTGTTTGGGAATTGGAGCATGTTTTTTGTTAATTTTTTCTTTATAGATAATTCTATGAACACAACCATCTTAAGGTACCTTTACAAAGCTGTAGTATTTTACTCCGTTAGCAATTAACACTTAGAAACTGAGCGTACCCTGTTAGATATAGGAGAGGATGTGTAGGAAGTTTCCACCAGTATGGATCCAGAGTCCAAGGCTAGAAATGAGAATAGAATTCTGTACCCTGAACAAAATGCTGTCAGGGAGACATGTTAATGTATTTAAATGATAGTTATTGTTTAAAAGGGGAAAATGATTAGGAAAAAGGAAATTCTATAAATATAGTATTTAAACCTCTATGTCTTGTTTGCTCTCATCTGACTGTCCAGTTTCTTCCATGCCCTGGCTCATCAAAATGACCTGCAGCTTCTCAAATGCATAGAGCTGCCTCCACTTGCTGTGGCTTTGACCCTCTTGTTCCTCATCATTGGTGATGCCGTCACTGTAGCACCTGCAAAACAAGTTCCAGCTGAGTCCTCCCTTTGTATGTTTATAATCAATGTGTAATAATTGTACATATTAATGGAGTCATTTGTGATATTTCAATTCATGAATATGCACCCACCAGTCATGTCAGGGTAATTAGCATTTCCCTCTTGGAATCATTTCTTTGTGCTTGGAGTCTCCATAATTCCCATTTCTAGGCCTCCATGAAGCATACAGTAGATTGTTATGAACTATGCTTACCTGCTCTACTGTGGAAGGACAGAATTTTCCCCTTCTCTTTTATACTACTCACCTTTTCTGGACCACCTAAAACAGCAGGATGTTGGATGAATTGTCTTCGTGGTTGCAGAAGACAAGGTACAGGGAGGGACAAGGAGACAAATGCTGTGACCTTTAGTAAAGGAAGGGAAATGATCACAGGGCAGATGGATGGGGCAAGCAAAGCGGAGGTGGGCTATCCAATCTGCTGGCCTGAGTCCAGTGCTTTGAGGACTTGGAGGAAGGGAGAAGTGATTTGCAGGCTGCCACCATGAGCAAGGAGCATCCTGTCAGAATAGAGGCAGGCATCTGAGGGGCAGTGAGAGAGAAAAACAGCATCCATCTGAGAGAAGGACTAGAGAAACAGTAGCTTCGTGGGGAATTGGTAGGAGCACCTGGGAATAACTTTTAGGACATGGGTTCCTGATGCAGTCAGATTTGTGCTGATTGTTCCAGACCAATACATAGAGCTTACTAGAGAAAGGAGGACGACTAGGCTGAGTTAATGGCTGAATGGATGGTTTCAGAAGCTGGTCTGGATAATGTAAGCTTCTCTGGGAAATGAGGCTATCTGTAATACATAGGAGATAGGACTGTGCCATTCACTGGCCACTATTTTGGTAACACCTCCACACCCAAGATGCACAAATTGGAATTATTCCTAAGATACACTCAAACTGGAACTTGGAACTGAGGTTCAGGATGCTCGCCTATCTACTATGTGACAAGACTCGAGAACCATCTGCCCCATGTCTTTTTCCATGGGGAGGAGACAGTCCTGCGGTGGAAAAGAATGCAGCATGCAGACAGAGAAGAGTGAATATGGCTGGGACATCAGATTCCTGTTTTTCCATTGCCAATGCTCAGTATATGGTGTATTCATGTTTCTGTACTGCAGTGGAGCTAGCAGTAAGTTCTTCTGACCTAAACAAATTCAATTTGGCTATCTTTCAATTACATCCAAAGAAGTCTCAGCACATTAGTCTAATTTATAATGAAAGAAATCATTGGCAAAATTTGCTAGTTTATTATTACCAACAAATTGCTTGTGACATGTCTCAGAATGGATTGTGGTACCGCTAATTAGTGCAGACAGTTGAGAACTATTTGTCTCATAGAGTGGGGACCCAGTCATGGCCCTGGAGTTAGAGATTATACCTTTGCTTTGATTGCCCATGTTAAGCTATAGGCTCCCATGTGAAGAAACAGCAAACCCATTGTCTGAATCCCTTTTGCTTGGTCTGAGTGTAATTGGTAGGTGTGTAGCTGATCGCACCACTGTTTGAACTGGGTCTCCATCACTTCCTCAGTGAGCTGCTATGAGTCATGTGATCTTGCAGAGGCTCTGACCTTCTGTGACCTTTTCACACCCTCAACTATGCAACTGAGCATTACCCTGCCCCAAACTTATGGGAGGTATGCTTCCTGAGGTTGCCTTATGGGAACAACACTGAGTTATTTCCGTGATTTTTATATAGTGTTTAGCATGGAATGATGCAGGCTATTGGAGTTCCATCTTTATTGTAGATTAATGAATGCTAACATCTGAGAGAGAGGGAGGACTTGTCCCTACAGAAATCCCACAGAGAAGAGTGAACTGCTGCCTAGGCAAGCACCAGGGAGGGAGAGGTGGGAGGGAGAGGCTCTACCGGGGTCACACACGGAAACTGAGGGTTTATCTTTCCATGCTATTCTGCCCTTTGTTCTGAAGAAAAGTTAAGTCTATTCTCTCTGCTGCCTCACTTTGCTTAATCATAACTTATATTCTCTGAACTTCTCATATTGAAAGAAAATTAAATAACCACCTGTCTTCCCCACAGGTGAAACAGAGGCTCGAATGTTAATAGTAATGTAGTATTGTGCAGTAGTGATGGTGTCATTCTGAATTTCTAAAGGTAATTCAGACTCATTCCATCTAGTTTTACTGCACATGCATTCACATCTCTTTCATATTTCCAACCAGTTACCCAAAAGCTTTCATACCTACCCTTCTTAATAGGAAGTGGTATCTCTGCTTCTCAAGGCTCCTCCCTCCACTATATCCATCACTAGAAGAATTCACATGGTCTCAAAGGGGAATACCCGGAGGAACCGGTTCTTTCCAACAAAGGCGAAGGAAGAACAGCAATTCCCTACCGGTCCTCTGCATTCCTTCTGGCTACCTTCTGCTGTTTCTGCTGAGTGACAAGGCTTGCCTGCACCAATGGGAGCTTTTGTCAGGGTAAATATCTGCCAGCTCTGAAGTGAGGTGGTGTGATTACAAGTTTATTGCTCCACAGTTCACAGGCATATGCTCAGTCACTTTCCTTCATGCACACTACCATGCCAGATGCTGGGCCCAGGAGCTGGCCATAAAATCAGGTACTGACAGACATGTTCCCATTCTTTATGGAAGCTTTCTTTTGACTCAGGATCAGGTTCTCCTTGCAACCAAGCCACCATCAGGTTCATTTGTTCTCCTAATGTCGCATTTTAGCAGGCTCGCTTGTGGTTCTCTGAAGCAGGTGACAGCCACTTACCCAGTATCATGCCCTGTTTTGCTTGGGCTGTGAAAGATGTGGAATAGATGTGGACACTTGTGAAGGAAGTGGGAGGAGAAGAAGCAGGCAGAGGGAGAAGAAGCAGGCAGAGGGAGAGGCCGCAGTATGATCTACACACACACACATATATATATATATATATATATATATATATATATATATATATATATATATATATATATATGTCATATGCATATTGGAACTATACTTATGGTAATGTATTTCAGCAGCAATGAAAAACTAATGCATCTCCATCATTACAATGGAGAGCATTAGGGGTGTGGCTATCTAGTGTCTGAGAACATCAGTTCTACTATGCTCAAATGTTGGGCACTCAGATGTGTTGTGAAGGACTTTCAGTCAATAACTCTCTGCATCTATCATTCACAGACTCACAGTAAGTTGTGCTGAGGATAAAGTAAATATTTGGTCTTCCCTAAGGGAACCGTTGAGATAAGGCTTCTCTAACTCAACACTGGCCTTTCTGAGGTGAATGCCATGCTCACTATCTTTTGTCTCTATCTGCAAGTATGTCTTTCAAAGCTCTCTGTGACTGGAGGCTCAAGGTTGTCATTAACCTACAGAGAGTGAGTTAGGAAGTGAGCTTTGATTAGATGGAGGGATGTGGTAGATGGACCTGGTTTTCTAGACCAAGTCCCAGGCTCTAGTTGTTTTTATTCACAGTGTGGATTTTAAACCAGCACCTGTTTCGTACGTAGTAAAAGACACAATCATACTTATATTTTAAGATCCATAAAACAAAACAAAACAAAATGCAGCAATCATGTAGTGCTCTACCAATCTCTTGCAAGAAACATGGTGCTACCACTATAGACCTATATATGTGTGCCAGCATCATATTTCCCTTATCTTAGTTGGTTGGCATCCTTTATGACTCCTCCCGGGACTCAGTCACCTAGGGAAAATGATACTTTAATGCCACAATGCAAATTCTACACCATGCCTTCTGGTTTACTGTCATCCTCTCAGGAAGACATTTGCTTCACAGTCATGGAATATACGACATTCTGTCCTGTCACAGATGGCTTATTGAAGTGGCTGAACAATGATCCAACTACTCCCAAGGAATTCTGGATCTTGACACCAGGACTTGTTATTGTACAACCTTACTTGACAAAAAGATACTTTGCAGGTGTAATTAATTAAAATATAATGAGATCAAAGAAGATTATGGAGTATTTTGGTATTGCATAACTTTTCATGATGAGGTATGATCAGACGATTGCTCACCCCAGATAGGGCAATGATGGCATACCAAAGCAAAATAATCGTACTCAAGCCTAGCTTGGTGAACAAATGAGTTACTTATAGGAGTACAGATGAAGTGTTGCTTACAGGAGCTTAGGTGATTCAGACAGCTGCACCATTGAAAATCCCACTTCAACATAGGTGACTCACAACAGGTAACTCACTGGAGTTCCTACGTAACATTCAGGCAACACCACTGGAAAGTCTCCTCTCTTCCAGCAATCATTTGAAGTTAATACAATCTTGGATGGGGGATGGTGTCGCAAGTCTTATGAGGATCGTGAGGCTCCTCAGCCTTATGAGTTTCTTCTTCTAGGCAAGAATGTTTGAATTTCATGGAAAAAGCTACCCAGTGCCCCATCCACTTCTACTCTCAGATTCCTTTTGCACCCTCTTCCATATTGTTCCCTACCTAAGCCTTGGAGGGGTTATGTAGATGTCTGATCATTTTCTTCCATTTTTGGTTGAGGATATTGGGCTGATTTAACCTAGTGACAGCAACCTAGTGACCACTTATAAGTCTCAGCAGTAAGCAATGTCCACCACATACAAAAAAGAAGTTTCCCTCTACAAATAGGACTGGCAGCAGTGGTAATCCATAAGAATAAACAAATGCTTAGAAACCAAATTACATGCATTTAGCAAAACAGTATCAATAGCCTCCCTACTTGGGCCTATGACTTTCTCAACCGCAGCTTTATGCCCTGGATTATGGTACCAGCCACAGAATTTTGCCCACGGAATAAGTATTAAATTAAGTTAGAATGCAGTTGGTTTCATCTATGGCAGACACACCACTATTGCATCATGTTGATATTGTGATATTTAGATTTTATAACCTAACAGGACTTCAACAACTCTCTGCTATCAATCTTCATAACATTATAAAAGATAGCCAGTAAGAAAGAAGCTTTTAACTTAGTCTCAGCTTGGATTTATCACGTTTTACAACTAAAACACGCAGTATCCTCAGCAACAGGCATTTTCCTCCATTTAGTTTTGACTTGTAATCAACAAAAATGACAATAGCCTCTGATGTATGTAAGGCCTCCCTGCCCTTCAATTTATAGAGAGATAACCCACCTCAGGCACTGGGAGTTTTATTCAACAACCCTATGTCTCTTGGTAGAGTGTCCATTTTACCTATGTAAAGTGCCTTTTGAACTTAGACTCTTTAAATGCCATTTTTCTCATTCTTCCAGACATTTCCCCAAATCTGTAAGATACTCAAGTGCTATCGTTATGTAATTAAACCATTTTGCCAAGGGTGTGGAGGATATCTAAAGATCCACAGCCATCTTGTGATGCCACTTGGTGATAGAATTCAGCAGCTAAAGGAATATGAAGAAAAGGTTAGCCAATCTACCATAGCAAGAAGAGATCCTATTAATTCTTTCCTCAAAAGGGCAACTGGTACATCAGGATGAATGAGAGGCACTAACTTCTTTAGTGCTGTGTAACCCATAGTCATTCTCTATGAACCATGTATTCTCCTTATCCTGGAGCCCTTTCATGGAGCTTCTATGCACCTTACTATCCCTGAGAGGCTCAGCATTGGTTTGCGCTGCTCAGCTAGGTGTGGGAAAAAGGAGAGGAGGTCCATCTGTGCCCAGTGCTGTAGCCAGTTCTTGGTTCTGATAGGCTATTAGCTGAAGTTGAGGCTGCTGTTTTTCCATCAGCCATACTTGGCTATTGAGAGGACCCCAGGCTGGGAAAGAAATCTTCACGATCAGAACAGTTGAATACAGAAAATAAATGTGCGGGGTATACTTGGGGAAGATAACTGTCCAGCCACAGGCAAGCTTAATTTTCTTCCCTTATTCTGCCCTGTCTCACACTCTTTCTCTCACCTCTCTGGTGAACTGCTATTCTGACTTTAAAGTCTTTCAGAGGCTAACTAGCACAGGATTGGCTTCTAGTCAGCTTTTCCCCTAGCACCTCCAGTTTGGTATAAATCTTGCCATGTTTTCTTTCCAGTGACTCAGGCAAATCCCATTGTCTGATTTCTTTTTTTTTCTTCTTCATATCTTGCATGTTTTAACACATCATGAATCCAATTTACATGCTTGTCTAAAGCATTCAGATGGATGAAAGTCTCTCCTACCTCATAAATATCATATGCTGCCATGGGACACAGTAAAGCAACTAAAGCTCCATTCTTATCTCAAAGTCACTGCTAAATTAACTTCTTTAACTGTCCTGTGAACATACTCCCATCAGGCCCAGTTAACTGGGAATCAAACGTGACCTCAGTGTTGCCTCTCCTTCCTCTATTGTCCTCCAGTCCCTGATGTTCATGAGTACATCAGCTGATGATAAGCTGGTGTCCCTAATGGCTAACTTGGGTCCATTCATGGGCTGGTTTCCTTTGTGTTGTCTCAGATTGTGCAGTCTTCGCTTTAAGAAGGTTTGGTAGTTGTGTTCCTTAGTTTCTCCACTGCCACAGCACTCAAGCTTATCCTGGCTGTTCCCATGTCCCACAGTCTCCTGAGTCAGGCTTTAAAAGAGTTTTCACTTCTTGCTTAAAAGTCTTTGTAAGTTTAAGAAGTTCACAGGCAGAGTATTCTGCAATTATTATAGTTTCCTGAAGAAGGCCATTATTAAGAACACTGCCTGAATTCTGAATCATAGACTTCTCCTTCCTCTATATTTAAGGTTGGACCTAAGTGGAGTCTTCTATCATTCCTACCTTTTTCTTTTTTCCTGCTAAATATTCAGTTCTTCCCATGGGGTCAACATTTATACTCTCTTCCATTTATCTCCCACCAGGTATAAGAGTGCCATCTCATCTCATACACACACACACACACACACACACACACACACACACACACACATACACGAACCATCTTTTTTGTAAGCATCAGGTGCTAGTGTTGAGAATAGAATCTGTGTGCCCTTTCTCCTTATAATTCTTTCCTAGTGTGGGCAAGTTAATTATGAAAAAAGAGAAGGGCCTCAGTAGAATATCTTATCATCTACACCAAAATGTATACAATTGTTGTTGAAACCAGCTTATGGTCTCATCCCATCCGTGGTATTTTCAGAGCTTGAAATATATTCTTTAGTTCATCTGCCTTGGAAGCACCTCTTTACTTATGAAGCAAATCACATCCACAGAGGAGGCGCAATACCCAATACTGAGTAGAAGAAGGCCACCCTGGGATTTCCCCTAAATAATCTCCACCCTTAGATGTCTCAGCCTTTGTTGTATATCTTATCAGCCTCAGCTGGTCTATACAACTGCCTTTATAGTAAGGAGGAACACCATTCTGTACCACATGGATAAAGGTGCTATAATGAGACTGTCCTCATGGACATACCTAACTCAGATGACTTAGCTTCAGTTTAATGTCTTAACCCTGGCCACAGTGGCCATGCCACTGCCACCCAAGTCATTTTGACTTCTCCTTCATCCACCAATTATGTTGCATTACTTTTCTTGGGAAAATGCCCGGTCCCGCGGGCCAGGTTATTTGATGAGACCCGAGGAGGCACCTCCTGAAAGACCAATGGGGGCGAGAGAGAAAGGAGACCAGGCGCGTAAAGGAAGACAGAGTCAGTCTGAGTTGCGTCAAGGTCTCGTTTATTGACTGGGTGTTGAGGCTTATAAACAGGGCTTCAGGCAGGGTGGGGGAGCAGGGGAAGCATGGAGAGAAGAATGGAAAATTCCTAAGGGAGGGTGAGGTCGCTTTGGTCCCAGGCCCCTGCAGCTGGCTGATTAGCACATACTCTAGGAAGTTGTACAGCCCGTGGTTAGGCCAAGAACTTCCTGCTTTTGTAAGGCTTGATAAAGTTCAGGACACCGCTGTCCAGAATCGGTCCCCAACAGGAAAACATAAAAAAATTATTTATCTCAGAAAGGATGAAGGCAATCGTCAAGAAAATTATTCTGCTCAAGTCCAGTTTGGTAATCCAGTATATTTGTTGGAGTTATTTACAGGCCCATGGGTGATAGCTGGGACAGGTACACCACTGAAGTATCCATTGGAGATGACAAGAGGCTCCACCAAAGAGCCAACAGTTATTTACTGCTTATCTAACTTTTGAGGGGAAGGGTCAGGAGTGTTGCCTTGGGACGTTCTGTATGTTAAATGTGTTGCTCTGATTGGTTAATAAATGAAACACTGATTGGCCAGTAGCCAGGCAGGAAGTATAGGTGGGACAAGGAGAGAAGAGAATTCTGGGAAGAAGAAGGCTGAGGCAGAGAGACGCTGCCAGCTACCGCCATGAGAAGATGTTAAGATACTGGTAAGCCACGAGCCACGTGGCAACTTATAGATTAATAGAAATGGGTTAATTTAAGATATAAGAACAGTTAGCAAGAAGCCTGTCACGGCCATACAGTTTATAAACAATATAAGTCTCTATGTGTTTACTTGGTTGGGTCTGAGTGGCTGTGGGACTGGTGGGTGAGAGAGATTTATCCTGACTGTGGGCCAGGCAGGAAAACTCTAGCTACAGATTGTTGTAAATTTTATGAACTTTATGATCACTTCTCCTCCCTCCAGGAGGGAATGTTCCAATCTCCAGAACTGCAAAAGCTTTCCTGGGAACAGTGCAACCCCAAATTCCCTGTAAGAGGGAATATGAAGGTCAAGGTCATAGAAGAGGATGTGACAAAGGAAAAGAAGAGAAAGAGAGAGCTGGAGAGGCTTCTTTGTTGGCTTGCAGAGGGCAGATGGGGCTACATGCAAAGGTACCCAGAAGTGTCAAGAGCTGGAGCTGTGTTAATGGTTGATCTTGATTACTAACTTGAGGGGATCTGAAAAGACCCAGAAGACACATCTCTGGGTGTGTTCTCAAGTGTTTCTAGTGAGGGTTAATGGAGATGAGAAGATTCACCTGGGGGATGGGCAGCACCATTCCGTGGACTTAATAAAAAAGAGAAAGTTAGTAGGGCCCCCACATTCATTTCTCTCTGATTCTTGATTGTCGGCTGTCTTGTGCTTTTGTCAACATGTTTTCCATGCCACACAGGATTGTGTCACCTCAAACTGTGAGCCAAAGTAGCCAACACTTCATTGCTGGGTATTCCATTACAGCAAAATAAATAAGTAAATAAACTCACAATAGCAAAGCAGAGTTTTCTCTCCAGAGTCCTCAAAGGAATCCAACTACACTCTCAGTAATATGTGATGCAGGGAAATGGACTTGGGATTTCTTCCAGAATTGTGGATAAAACACGTGTATTGTGTTAAGTCATTATATAAAGCTACCTTGTTACAGCACTAACAGAAAACTAATACGCCTACCCACTCAAAACAGCATTCACACTTAGTCTGCAGGCTTTCTAGGCATGTCCATTTGAGAGATAAGTGAAGTTCCTTGAGTTGATTTCTGTGGTATTTACTCTAGAATATTCTCTAAAAGGTCTGACTGCTGGCTTCCGGAATGCTGTGCTCTTGTTTGATCCACTTTTACTGAGACTGCTGTCTGCTCAGAACTAGCAGAAGATGGCTTCCTAGGCAGACTTACTTGTGCTTAGACACCTTATGAGAACAATGGACCCTGAGTCCGTGCTTAGAACGTCCTGCCTGAAAAGCAAGACTAGCTGCTGACCTCACACAGCCTCCTTCTGTGAGCT
The DNA here is from genome assembly GCF_949786415.1 of Peromyscus eremicus. Taxonomy (NCBI): domain Eukaryota; kingdom Metazoa; phylum Chordata; class Mammalia; order Rodentia; family Cricetidae; genus Peromyscus; species Peromyscus eremicus. The sequence goes on from NC_081422.1 coordinate 24,572,607, forward strand.
AGCCTGGGAGCCCTGAGACATCTGCTAGCAACCTTTCCCCTGGAGCTAGAGCTGGCTGCTGTGTTTTGGAGCTGAGCTTGTGCTGACCTTCTGTCACCTCCATTGTTGCCCTTCTCACTATCCTCTCCAGAATCATCTCCACCCATTAACAGTAAACACTGGGGGCCCAGTGTGACCTCTCAGAGAGTCATTTCAGGGCAAGGATGCACTAACATCAACAAGTTTCCAGAACCTCCCTGTGTGCCTTTCCACTCCACATCCTGTCATGGCTTTTCTACTATCCATCAATACCGAGCAGGAGGAGCTTTTGTTAGCTCACGTTTCTTGATAAAGGAAACTGGCATAGAAGGTCCTGTGGCTTTCACACATCAGCTCATCATTAACAGTTCTTAACCCCTTGGCAATAGAGACTGAGACATTAGCATTTTTGAGGTCACGCATTGATGACCTTTTCTGTAGAGACTTGTAGCCTTTTGAAGCTATCATCCCCTTTGCCTCAGGGACACACTACACTTGTAATAGATAAACAGCTTGGGAGAGTCAGCTGAAGATTGTTCTTAGGAATGGTTACAGGCCTGAACAAAATCTCTGGTGGCCAGTGTTCTTGGAGAGGTGTTTAAGCATCACAGTCCACTACATGCCCGGCACTGAAATTTCCATGCAGTGTGGATTCAGCCTGTTGATGTCTTAGTCTGTCATATAAAGTCATGTGTAATTTTAGAGATTGGGTGTCCACAGATACTGACATGGAGATTGTCTTCCTGTGCCCTTTCTGATCTGATGCTTCCCAGACATTTAAAACATTTTACCACCTTGGAGAGTTCATTTAAAACAATTGTACAGGTCTTGCTCTCTGTCTGATGTGGCTGGTTTCTAACAGGGTGTCCCTCTCAGGCACTAACTCCAACAGCAATCTAGTTCCAACAACTTGTCTCTCCTTCTGGCGTGATATGCTGAGGCCCAGCAGGAGAAGGTAAATATAAGAGAAAACACTGGTCAGTTTGCCAAAGGAACTGAAATGTGTTTCTGGCTCTGCTTTAAAAGTAGCAATGATACAAATCAGGGCTGCTGTTGCATCTCCTGAATCTTGAATCCAGTCACCAATGACCATAGGGCCTTACGAATTTTATGGAAAGAACATTGCTGGTCTCAGCTCCTAACTGAGTGACTTCATGTCGCACCCTGACTACAGACTCCTGGACTGCTTGCTTGTGCCTTTCTGTTCATATATCAACACAGACCATGACTTCCCATGCCCTTCTGATGTTGATTCCTTGATGATGTTGGTGATCAATGTTCTAAGGCGAGTCATTGTGCCATCTTTGCTGATGTTTGTCCCCTGTGACAAGACTGGAATTCTGACCAAAGTTTCTTTAAGAAAGATTAAGTGTGGCCCTAAACAGACCTGAGGAAATAATGAACAAAACCTCATGTGTTTGGAGTATAAAACAAGTACTCTTTCCTGGGGCACGCTGACCATGTGGGAGTGATGAGGTATAGGATTTGAGTCAGCAGCTGTGGATAGTAGAATCTGCCTGCTGCAATGCCATCTGCAAAGTGGGGTTCTAGAAGCACTGGGATGATGCTTTCAGGCCTAAGGGACGAGAGCTAAGGTTTCAAGAAAGACAGACTGTCATCTGAGAAGTCCATTGTGCCGGAACTCTCATCTGATAAGGATATAGGAAGATGATGCCACTTCCCATGCCTGATTCCAATCCTTGATGTTGAGAACCATTCCATATCTGCTCAGACTGTGTTCTGCTCATATTTGAACCTATTGATGTTAGGCATTTGAGCTGCGTCTGCCCTTAGACACAGTTACTACAAGGGCACTTGGGTAGCTCAGAGCACGGGCCTTCTTACAGATATGAGGCCATAGGCCTGGGATCTTGACTCCCATTCCTTCAACTCTCTATTTGGCTGGAAGCTTCACTTACTATAGGAATTAATCTTGATGGTGTTACTGAGGACTTTACAATTAGTGGTTAGGCTGTATCCAAAGAGACCACAGCACAAATAATGACACTGACTTGACCTCTATGCCTATGACAATTGTGTGGTTGCTCATAACTTGTTTGATATGACTTGCTGGTATCAGGGTACACTTGGTTTCTAAGAGCCAGGCATGTGGTGAACCTCTAAAAGGAAGCTTCAACCAAACTGTCTCCCCTTTAAATCACAATACTGGATGCCTAGTGAGAGGGGCTAGGATGTCCCCAGAACCATTCTGAGTTGTCCTATCTAAGCTAGGCTCTTGTCCCCTCTCCTCATCCCGTATAGTTCTACACAACTTGATTTGAGCTTCTTCTATCATGGTGTCTGTGGAAGTTTGAATGTGTTTGGCCCCCATAAGCTCATAGGGAGTGGCACTATTAGGAGGTGTGGCTTTGGTGGAGGAAGTGTGTCACTGTTGAAGTGGGCCTTGACTTCTCCTTTGCTCAAGTTTTGCTCAGTGTAACACTCAGTTCATTTCCTGTTGCCTTTGGGGCAAGATGTAGAATTCTCATCGCCTTCTCCAACACCATGTCTGCCTGCATGCCACCTTGTCCAGCCATGATGAGAATGAACTAACACTCTGAATTTTAAGCTACCCCAAGTAAATATTTTCCTTAAAAGAGTTGCTGTGGTCATGGTGTCTCTTCACAGTAATAGAAACTCCAACTAAGACAGTATCCTTTTGTTGTTGTTTTGAGACAGGTTCTCAATATGTATCCTAAGCTGAACTGAAACACAGTCTTCCTGCCTCAGCCTATAGAGTGCTAGGAATGTGGGCATGAGTCACCATGCGCAGCACTGACACCTTCTTTATCTGAGCTCCATTCAAGTCCCCTAGTCCTATCTCTGCAGAGCATGGATTTCTCTGCTGTTAACCTCTCTCATTCTTTCCCCACTTTTGCCTGAGCATACTGGTTCATTCTTCACAGCTCCGTTTTAATGCTGTTTCCCATAGGAGGCCTTTTTCAGCCTCCAGGAGTACATTAGGTCCTCAGGGTTGTTTTCTTTTTTCTTTCTTTCTTTTTTTTTTGTTAATTCTCACTGTGGTTTTCCTATATGACAGTTATTATTGCTTATCAGAGACCACACATTGCTCAAAGTTCTTTAAGCTTAAATACTCCCTGACTTAAGATGGGGTCATACCTTCATTACTCATCATAAGTTGAAAATATCCTAAGTCAGAAATGCATTTAATCCATGGAACTCATTGACATCTTGGCTTAGCAACCACTGGCACTGTACAGTATTGGCTGTTTCCCCTCACAGTTCTGTGGCTGACTAGGAGGTGTGATTCCCTGATGCTGCCTAGAATCTCATACCACATAGAACTAATGCAGAATTCCAAGTATGATTTCTATTGGCTTCCTGTTGTTTTTATACTATTATGAAGTTAAAAACAAAACAATCCCTGAAGGGACTAGCCATAATCACATACTCAGTCCTAGGAAAACCCTATGCCATGGGTGCTCCAGTGTTCAACTAGTGATCAGCAAAGTTATTGGTTTCCTTGCTTCCTGTGAAGTGCAATTGTTATGAGGAGTGGTGGACGCTATCTCACTCAGCACTCAGGATTTTAGAGTATATAATAATAGGTGCATCCAGTACATGGAAACAGGGACTGAATGACAAACTATGGTAGTTTTGTAACTTTCACACCTGTAACATGAAGTGTCTCATGTGGACTAGACTCGTGTCAATCTATTTGCTAGAAGTGAGTGTCTAGGCCCTGCCCTTGGAGCTAGTGAACATCTGCCCCAGAGGGGTGGGAGAGGCATATCCTTTGCACCTCACCTCTGGAATGTAGGACTGCTGTCTTTCAGCTAGTTGTCACAATTCCTAACTTTGGTTGTCTTCATTTGAAATCTGTGAACCTTGAATGTAAATGCCCTCTGCCCCTGTGTGTACAGTGTCACAAGAGGCTCTGACAGGAAGGCTTTGTCTCAGGCAGGAGGAAGGAAGGACCTTCATACTACTGGGGCTGTTTGAGACTCTAAGGACACTCCAGGGCACTATAACACAGATGTGCATGGGGACACTGCTAGGACAGTCATAGTTCCAGCTCTGTGCTGGCCAGAGACTGGGAGCCGATCTGAATGGCCTCTGAAAGCCCCTTGGCCAGTCTACTACAGTATATGGAGCAAATCCACCCTGTTATCTTGCATGCATATAAAACATGGAGTGATCACATTGAGCCTAGAGCCTCCCATGGGCAGGGGACTATTAATAGACATTCATTAAATGCCAAAAGCACAGGAGACTTTGTACCAAAACAAAGAATTAGATAAGGTCGTTGCTGGAACATAGGCTCTTCCCAGGGAGCACAGAAACTAAATTCATTGAGTTGACGGGAAAAAAAATCACAGGTAAAGAGCACAAATGTAATCAGGGTTCTGACCCCTTTGAAAGAATTTCTTACATATTTCTTTTATATGCCATGGTTTATATATAGTGTGTGACATTCACCATCTTGAAAGGATTTGTAAGCTGTTGCCCCCAGACCTTTACAGACAGGAAAATTACATCGGGCCATTTCAGATGACCTTCCTGAGCCTTGGTTTCTTTATTTATAAAACTAGACAAGAGTAGTTAACGGGAAAGGACACATAGGACATCATCCACCTGTGCCAGGTGTACACCTCAGGTGGGATCACCTGTGCCATTATAGGAGCTATTATGTATTGAAATGCTTCTGGATGTGTCCCCTTGACAGTCCTTGTCCTATATAGATATCCCAGCCACCTCCCCCTTACCTCTTTACCACTATATCTCTGCTAGTTAGGGACTTTCAAGAAGCAAGATACATACACCAAAAGGCGCTTAGAGATTTGTATGTGGCTGAGATACAAACCATTCAGGAATAAAGAGATGCTCAGGTCAGCAGCAGTTGGAAATCGCTACTTTTCTCCAGCCCAAAAGGTCAAGAACATGAGAATCTGTCTCTATTTGTGGTTTTGGAGGGTCAACTGATCATAGCTGAGACCTTTATAGAAGAACATGGACGTCATAGGTAACCTTAGCCCTGTGGGGAGTGGCCTAGGGAATAAAAAGCACAAACTCTTTTCCCTGTCTGTTTTGATTTCCTGCAGGTGTTCGCTATACAAGTAGGTCCCAGCCTGGAACTAGGCAAGAGGAGCCTGGGAGAGGCCGACAGTCACCAGGCGAGTCTCCTGGTATAGAGTGGTATGGAGACAGAGAGAGAAGGATTTTACCAGGCAGAAAGGAAGACACTCAATGGTACACCATCAGCTCTTGGTACAGCAGGGCTAGTTAGGTCTTCTCTTGCATGGTTGGAGTCTTTCCTGGCCTGTGATTGTCCCATAGGTATAAAGGATTTATTTGGCTCCTGCCCTGGCTTCTTGTTCAACACTAGGTCTTAGAACAGAAGTTTCTTCCCCACTTTGGCTTCATTCCCATTGTAGATCTTCCTCGATTCTTCAGTAATTTTCACAGGGAAAGAGTCTCAAGTTTGTCTGCAGAGGCAGCCAGGACTAGACATCTTATTCCCTCAGGATTGTAAGTCTTCAAGTCAAGGACACAAAGAACTGCGACTCACCTGAGATCCAGGTGGGCTGCTGTGGTGGGTGGGTGGGTGGGTTTCTATCTACTGTTTGCAGTTAAGGCTTCCAGCAGTCAGCTGTGTGCGCTGGCCTGGCATATTATTCCCTGTTTAGTCTCCTTGCTAACAGAGGCTGGGAGTATGGCAAAATTTGGTCAGGACTGAGTCTCACCGTCTCTTACAATGTCTTCTCTCTAGAGAGGAGCCTAATTGCTCTGCTCATTTGCATGTGGAAATGCCCCTTGAGTGGCTTGGCTGCAGACAGCCTGCCTTCTTGCCGCCCAACTCTTACCTTCTTGTTCCTTACTCCATTGCTTTCTCTGGCCTTTCCAGCTGTGGCCAAACCCTTTGTTCTCTCATCCTCCGTAGGGTGTGGGCAGCACCACTTGACACACTCTCACATTCTGTTTTCTCCTAAAATAAGTCTGCTTTTGACCTGTTAATGCTGTAAGAAGGAAGGTACCCACAGACAAAAGGGGAGACCTGGAAAAGTCTCCCAAGTCTCTTACTATTCCCATCACAATGCTGAGCATGCTGTGAATCTCCCAAAGGAAGCGGAAGCTGCTGATTGGCTGTTTTGTGTGCCTTGAGTTCAAACCCACCTGAATCCTGCATCAAAGGCTCAGTGCTCATCTCAAACAGGTTCTATAGATTCTCCTGATGGAGACAAGCTATTTCCCCTGCAGTTTCCTTGGACTGGGTGAGGACAGTGGGGATAGAAATGTGCGGCTGCGGCATCCGTAACAGACACAGGCATTTTCAACAGAAGATGAGGATTGTTGGAGCAAAAGCTATTCTGAGAATGTTCTCATAGCTCAAGACACAAAGAACGCTTGCTGGCATGGGGAGTTTGCCACACACCCTCCTATCCTCTCCGCCGCTGATGGGAACATGGCCATTTCGCTGAAGTATGATTGTCTGTTGCTCATTGCTTTTTCCATAGAGGAACTGTAACCTGGACAAAAGCGGCTGAGAGCCTGAGTTGCTCTCGTGTCAATTTCAGTTTAACCAGGTGCTGTTTTTCCGTCTGTCAGTTGCCTCCCTGAGACTTCCTTTGCTTAGCAACAGCCTCTGTTTTTCACAGCAGCTTCTCCAGAGCTTCCCAAGGCTGGAAGCTTCGTGGATTGAAGTGGAAATGAGGGAGAAACCTCCCGGGGGCTGGAAACTCCCAAGGTTTCTTCAGCCTCTGGCTTTAGAGCAGGGGTTTAAGGATTAGACCACTAATGCTGTTTTACGTAAAGGGCTGGTGCCCACACTGTATCAATGGGTCTCGGGTACATGACACTGCTCAGAAGAGCAAGGAAAACCATAGAAGATGTATTTGGGATACACTTCTAGCCCTAGCACTATCTGGTCTATCAGGAAGTCTCCGGAAATTCATCTTCCTGGAGTGGAGAATCTTTGAATGTGCTTTCAGGTCAATGGAAGATAAAAAGCAGGCAGGGTACAATCTGTGCAATATATAAACTCTGAGGTTTAGTTCCCTGGAGATCAGCACAGTAGTCTTTGGAATTTTCCAAAGCTAAAGGTTTCCAAAATCCTCTCAGTTAGCGTGACATATCAGGGGTGAGAGGTAGCGCCAGAGTTAGACAGTGAGTGAATCTCAGCATCTATGTTATTACAAGAGCTGCAGGGATCCAGCAGGAGCCATGTTATCTCTGCAAGATACAGTCCCTATGGTGCACTCCTGACATACACCAGTGGTGTCAGCAACCCCTGTAGACGTACACTGAGCTTCACCTGGTTGGATAAGGCCAAGGCAGAGCACCAAAATATGCTGGATTTTGCAGCACACATAGGATGTGTGTGCAGGTGTGGTACATGTGAGCATTCATGGTGGTGTACCACACCTGTACATACATCCTATGTATGTTTCCACAGCTTTTCTCTACCTTGGTCTTTATGTACCAGAGTGGTGTAGGACACTTCTTAGTGAGACCTGGTCTACAATGGCAGACTTGTTACCACTGAGGTAAACACCTCTAGGATTTCCCAAGATTCTTGAACTGGCTTTCCCTAGGCTAATGCATGACTTTGGGCTTTTCTGAAGCTGACATTTCAGAGCCCAGAAGGTATGTAGAGAGAAAAAGAGTTAAGAAGATGTGAAGAGTAGATGTGACTCCCTCTGCAGTCCTGGAGAATCTTAAAACAGATTAAATGAGAAGGAATGTGTAAAAGTACTTTATAAATTGCAAAGACATAGAAAGATCTAAAATTGAATACTATTATTAGGGCATAACCATATAAGCAGATATTCTTCTCTTCCTGACGGTGATGCTGAGAACATCTAAATGTCCAATTTCAAGTCATCCAGGCATGTAATAAGTTAAATACTTATGACAAGGCCAATGACTTATCTGCCTAGTAGAGACTTTTTCCTTCTCTAACATGAGAAAACATTGAGCTCTGTTTGAAGAACATGATTCACAAAAAAGAATAATAAGGATGACAAAAATTAGGAACATTTAGTTTGAAGAAGAATGATGGAAAATGGGATGAGTTGAATACTTTTGATACCTAAAAATATCTCACTAGAAAGTGTAGAGCAAACATTTTATGGATTAAATTTTTCATAATTATCAGCAGATGTTAAATAAAGGAGCATTAGCTATCTGAATGCAATTCACCCCACTTTCTTTTGTTATATAAGTTAGAATAAGATTAATTGCAATGTTCAGAGATGGTGACCACATAAATGGTTGTTAGCTTCTACGCCCATTTCCGTGATGTTCAGTATACTAGGATTGTGTTGTTCTTTTGAACAAAAGGTCTCAAGCAGAGACCTCCAAAGTGGTTCCCTGACCTGTCCCCATCTATCCGCTCAACAAACACAATGGCTTACCAGCTCGAAAAATTGCCAATTGCAAGAGGTGGGGGAAGTGCTGCCAATTAAACCGTGCTATCTTATTGCTTATGAGACACATCTCAAGCTTCGAAGGCTGTTAAGTGAACAATGTCCATAGTAGACTGGAATGAAAACTTTAGAAGGTAACAATGAACTAAGCTGGTGGGCTCATCAGAACACCTTAGTAAAACCTGTCTTCACCTCAAGAGATTTGCATATGCAAATTAGGATCAGAGGAGCAGTTCTTCACGAAGGAGTTGTCAATTTCCAGTCAACAAAGACAGTGGACCATAGAGTGATAGGGCTTGTTTTGTTTATTTTGTTCTGTTTTAAAATCAGCACAGCAGTGTCGTACGAATGTTTAGGAACAGTGATGCCAGGGAATTGTAGACTAGGTACAGACTAGTATAGGTAGTGAGGGCAGTGGCACAGTACGCCTGCATGGAGGAGGTAGTGAACAGAGAGGAAATGATAGCATTGTGTGTACATACTGCTATTCATCAAGGATGAATTGAAGGTTTGTTTGTGAAGATAAAGAAAATTAGAAGAATCGCATGTTCTGCTTGAGATTTACATTGTATTATTCTGCTTGGAGTTGAACCCGAGACCTAACACATAAGCATGTGTTATACAAGTGAAGTACACTCCTTGATCCTGGGTTTATTTACTTAGGGAGATAACGAGGCAAACTTGTTAAAAAACACATTCCACACTCTGAAGATGCTTATTGAATAGGTATCTCCTGTTACTAATTACTGCACTAAGTTTTAAAACAAGCCTAAGACTTAAACTTCATGAGATCTTTATACAGCCCTGGTCCACTGGTACATTATTGTGTGTTTACAATAAATAGTAGTTATACTGGTTTGAATTCAATTATATGTTAGAAATTTCCCTACCCACAAAAGAGTCCAGATAAGATTCAGAGGGAGGTAAAAGTCAGGGAAAAAGATTTGCCTAGGTCAGGTATTTTTCCCACTTCAGGGCCTTTGTGTTCTGGTTGCAAAGTCATTAGCTCTGAAACACACTGACACAGTTAACTTATCTTCATCCTTGATAGACCAGTGCAGGGCTCATCAGGAACCCTCTCTGGCTTCCTAGATGGGCTTCCTGTGTGGCAGGTGTTCATAACCCAACGTGCACACACAGCACATTCATTCTCTGCATGTGCTATAATTCGATTATTGATTTCCCCTCTGCTAACTTAGAAACTTCCTGTGAGCAGGAAGTGTTTTTGATTTGGCTCACTATTTAATCATCAGCATCTAGAACAGTGACTGGATATCCTGGGGCCTCAGTAAATAATGGGGAGTAAATAAGTGTGGTTTCACACCAAGACTCACGTATAATTCATTTCTCCCTCACGAGGGCAGATTCTTGAATCTTTAATTTCTCCAATGGTTTCTGGTGACCCCAAGGAACAAATGTACCATAAAGAAGATAAAATGATTCAGACAAGTATTTTTACTTAAAAAAAAGTCTTTACCTAGACTCAAATGTTGGTAACAACAAGCATCTATTGAATTCTTTTTTTAACTCTCAGTGGGTTCCAATGTTTCAAAATCACGTTTTAAAGTCCTGGTGTGTGAGTGTTTGAAGAGAGACTTTTCACAAGCCTTCATACCAGAAAGCGCTGGCCACTGGGTAATGGAGATTTAATATGACCTAGTCTTGTCCCTCAAGGAACATTTGACACAATTGATTCTAGGAATTCTATGGTAATTGTCTGCTCATATGGCTAATCTGGGTTATTCGTCAGTTGTTCAATCTGAATAAATGAGCCAAGGATTTGGGTGTGTGTCCACTTCATGTTTTTATAAAACTCACTCAAGGTGTAGAAAATGGTCACTCCCAGGGTCAGTCAGGCCAGTTTGCTTCTGTCTTCCAAGTCAAGTTCTCACTCTTCAAGTGCACCCTGTAAACCAAAGGGTCTGAAGCAGCCCTGTGCAGCAAAGCAGTTGCTTCTCAAATGTGTCCTTAGACATTCCGCTTCCGAAGTTATTAGTGCATGGGGTGGGTGGGTGGGGGGCGGGGGCATGCTAATAGAAAGATGCAGTGAACCGAGGACCTGGGGGAAACGTGGAGAAAATGTGAGACATTGCTGAGCTAGCCTCCTGAGCTATTTAGCTAGAAAGACTTTCTCACTGACAGTTCAGGGCATGGCTCAACTTGGCTATGCCCATATATTCACCAATTGCAAGTCATCTCTGAAGGTCATTCCACCATATGCTAGGAATCCCATCTCACTGATTTCTACTGAAATATTTTTAATAATAAGGAATGATGAGATAGTAATGTAAATGCTGCTAGCATTCCAGTGTTGGGAACCGTGGGCCTTTCATGGCATATGTGGACAAAGGATAGAGACTAGCGAAAGTGTGCCCATGGGGCAGAGTATCGCAGGATTTGTGAACAAGCAGTGTTGACGCCCCTGCCAGGGGTGGCAACAAGCTTGTCATGAATTTACCGCCCTCATGCTGTTGTTCGGGTGGGCAATTACTTCTGACTAGTGAATTACACTGTGGAATATTGATTTCCTTGTTCAGAAAGAGGGCTGAGTATATACTTTGCCTGACCCTCTTACATGCATGCTGGGCTGGCCCTGGCTTGGCAGATAGGGATTGCTTCACACTGGGAGGGGAATAGAGCCTACCCAGAATCCAAGTAAGGAAATACTAGTGGGAAGTATGAAGTAGCCACCGCCTCACCCCGTCCTGCACCCCGTCCTAGGACTCTGATATTTGAAAGTGTAGGATGAGTTATGTTTTATTAGATCAAATGTCTATCATCATAGACAGGACAAAAGCAGTGCTGATTCGATTTCCTTGGCTCCATGTGGGTTATGAGCTGTTTGGATGACAGGAAAGTCCAGTAGTTATCATAAATAAAGCTACAAATACATTTGGCTTGATCAAAGCTGGTGTAATTGTCAAATTTAGAAACATTACAGAGAAGAACCAGTCAGCAAAAAGGGTTTGGAGGACAGAGCCTAACTAAGTGTTAGAATGCTGCAGGCTTGATTTCTCAGGGTTTAAATTCTAGTCCACACAGAAGTCCTTGACTGATTTGGAAGGGCAGCCTGCTTGCTGCATATTATTTACAAATCAAAATATGTCGAACCACTTTTTTACTGTATGTATTTGGGAAATTTGAGTAACTTATGAGACATATCCATGGTATAAGTTCACAGTAGGGGCTCTCTCTCTCTCTCTCTCTCTCTCTCTCTCTCTCTCTCCCCCCACCACTTTGAGGGACATGATGCATGGGTGTTTGTGGGTCCACTCACCCATGTCAGCACTTGGAAACAAAAGGCTGACCTTAGCATGCCTTCCTCAATTGCTTCTCCACCTCTTTCCTTGAGAAAGGATCTCTTACTGAGCCTGGAGTTTACTGTTTCAGATTTCAGCTAAACTGGCTGGGGAGTATGTCCCCGGGATTAGTCTGTCTCCACATCAATCCTGAAGTTACAGATGCTCCTGGCCATGTCAGGCTCCCCCCTGCCTGGCCCAGCCCCTCCAAATTTTCCTGGACTCTCGAATTCAGGCTCTTACAAGCACTTCAAACCCGGATCCAGCTCCCCAGCCCCACACAGTAAGGGCTCTTAACACGAGGCTTGCGATGAGTGTGAAGTAGCCCATAAATCACCAGACATTAGACAAAGCATTGTGTGTGTTTCTTTTTGTGGGGGATTTTCTGCTTCTCTGTGTCTTTGGACTCTAAAAGAGCAGACTCAAGCCGAAAGGTGTGGGATGAACCAATCCTCATGTCATGCCGTCATAAAGGGCCAGTCAACTGTGAGCAGATACTTGTCACTGGCCTCCAGAAAGCCAATACCCACAAAGGCGTAGATGTGGTTTCAAGTGGGGACATTTATGATTTAGAGAAATGGGTGTCAAGTGTGGAAGGACACAGGAGGGATTCCAGGGATTTCAGATGCCAGAGGTAACTTTTGTCTACCTGTTTTGCTTCCATTTAGAATTGAATCAACAATATGCAAACACCAAATGTAACCTATGTAAGCATTCCTGGGCCTTTGGACACAACACTTGTCCTGGTAATGAGAGGTCATCACTGAAACCTGTTCTGAAGGACCCTTCTTTCATTCCTATTTCCTCTTATTCCAAATAGGAGGAACTGGAATGAAAGGTGGCGTAACATTTGAAGAAGTAAGCAATTAACTACAGTCTCTCTCCCTCCCTCCTTCCCTTCCTCCTTCCCTCCCTCCCTCCCTCCTAACAGGAGCATTAGCATTAAGAAAGTTCCTTATCCCAAAGTCTTACCTCCCAGGCCTAAGGAACCCTGCAATTTGTTTCTTCCTGTCTCCCTTGTGTCTTGTAGAGGGCAGCTTTGGACTAACACCATTTGCTGTTCCAGGAAAAGCCACAGTCTATTATTAAGCACTGTTCCTTTCCGAGTACTGTGGGATCTATCTCCTAACTTCTCTTTAATGAACCACTTCAAGTATCTACAGAATAACCACTATGATTGTGTGTTTTCTCTTCCAGGGAGCAGTCCTGGAAGCAAAGACAATGCCTTGGTTGTAGAATTTTCCTAGATTCACACCCTCCATCTGCATGGTTTTAAAATGCTGCTTTCAAAAGAATTTGGTCTTGAAGAAATCTTATAAAAACCCGAAGTTATTTAATAATATTGCATTTTTAAGCTAGATAGAGCAATATTCCATAACAGCAATTTATATAAAAGATAAGAAAAGGGAACCCAATAAACTAGTGATGGATCTGGACTGGAGCCTAGTTCTACATATCATCAACTCAATTTTGTATTCAAAATGCAGCACCAATACTCAGAAATTCCAAATCAAAAAGTCACTGGAGCACTGTAAGTGCTGTGGCCACTCTATGAAACTTTAATCAACTATATGGTAGATGCATAGATGGAGGAATATTCATTAAAAACATCAACAACCTCCAAATTACAGAGATGAACTCATGGACTTTCACCATATGCCAGAAGAAATTCAGGTTATTTGCAAGCTTGCACGGGAATAAAGTCAGCATTCCAAAACTAAAGCCAAACCAGGTCACCTTCATAAAGGCTGATGTATCAGAATGCTTCGGACTTAGACTGGAAGAACTGGTCTCCACTTGAGCTCAGGAAATACGGGGTCTTTTTTTTTTTTTTAACCAAGGTTCTGGTCCCAGGATACGGGCATAATGAAGTGTAGGAGACAAATGCAGAGGTTCAGAGAGTTCTTATTCACAAATCACGAGGATATTAATTTGCATTTATTGCCTTACAGGAGGATGAAGTCAAGTGCTCATGGAAATAATGTTTGAATTAAGAATAGAGAGAAGGAAGATCTAATGCTCCAAGTGGCTTGATTGGGTAGCCAAGGAATAACAAAGGAAACACTAACTACACAATCAAATACCAATGAGCCAGGTCTGAGTCAAATTAATTCTGGCACTTGGCTTGGAATTTTAAAAACTGTAAGTTGAAAAGAGATGGTCTTATCCTTTACCAGACACTACTGATGTCAATTGTTTTAAGCTGACTGTCTGCGAAAGGTAAATGACTGGCATGCACAGATGCATTTGGCCAGCAGTACTTGCCACCCGGTATTGTGGTTCTGCATGAGCAAAGATGGCTAGTTTCCCACAACCCTCCCTTTGCATATATTTTTCTCTTTTAATGACAAGTAGCTCATTTCTATTAACAATTATAATATTAGAAAGTCATCTATGTTTTGCTGAACTCACACTGTACACTTTTTAATCAAATATATCTACACAGTAGGTTTTTGTGATTGACAAGGACCATTGTCTTTCCATCTAAACTTAAGGTCCAGAAAGTAGAAGATAAAGATGGGAGAGGCCAGTGAAATGCACCAACACTCAATCAGACTTTTATGTTAATTCATCCACTCACTTATCTACAGCTTGAAGAACAATAACTGGCATTCATCAACATCAGCCCCAGCACATAATGTGACCACTATTGTGTCACTGACTGTGAACACAGCTCCCATTTGGTACTGTCTACTAGATAGAGGGCAGACCTTGTATGAGTAGTCACTATGATTCAAGATAGACATTCAGACCCACTGTGTAGAATATGTGTGGGAGACTCATTTGTGGGGGATGGAAAGATACTGCAAATCTGTGTGTCTGGATGAGAGCAGGTGTTCTGTTAGGATGTGAACAGATTTTATAGGAATGTTGGTGAAAATGTTTAGGGCTTGTTCAACTACAGCTATCCTTTTCACATTCATAGAGGCTGCTATGGCATAGTAATTTACCAGTCTCTGATAACAGTTCCTCTACAGGACATCCTAATGTTGAGGTGGAATGGGGTACTTCTTAAGTAGGATGATGATTCATTTCTGAGTTACAAGTGGTCCAGTATACTTGAACTTATATTATATTTGGTAGGAAGAAAAAAGTCACCACAGGTTCTAGTCTGGATGACTGTTTCCACAGATTCAAACACGTCGAGCGCATTCTTGTTTCCAACAAAGGAAGGCCCAAGGATTGTCCCTATAAGCTCCTGTCATCTCCTGTGTCCCACTGCAATGAATCCTAAATTGACTTGAAGGCTGAGGAGGGAGAATGCCATTCACTTTGACTTTCCTAAGCAATTTGGGGCTCATGGATCTGCTAAGCAGAGGAGAAACTTTCACTTCTAAGAGACATTAGAGAGATCTGACTGGTGAATCCAACAGCCATGGGGAAATGGTCCTCCAAGAAAGTGCTCTTCCATAACCTGATCACCAAAGAACCACAGGCAAAAGGAGCATGAGTTGACAGTGATAGGACCAAGCCTTACTCATCAATGCTACCTTACAGTGCTAGCCATAGCTGACATCAACTCAGGGCACGATGGTCATAGGTTGGTCTGAGGCATGATTAGTGACAAGGTTATTGGTAATGTCAGCTAATAGTATTACGGTAGCGATTCATAGATATCTAGCAGCTGTATATTTGAAAGAGAAATCTATTCCAACTGAGGTTGGGAGTCATGTTCTCTTGTCTCAGTCAGTGAAGCTTGGGTCGTGTATCTTTGCAGCTGTTCTGATATCCTCTTCAGGGGGATTTCTGGCTTCCACTTTAGAAACAAAAGAGTCACCCATGCTTTCTCTACTTGACTCCAGTGAGCTGTGATCTGTAAGCTAACTCCACCAGTGTGGACAGAGGCATAGGAGGAACAGAAAATCTCACTTAGCACTTTCATTCTTTTCCCCCTATAATTAAGAAAGTATTGACTTTCTTTCTTGGAGCAGTTTGGGGCTTAGAGAAAATTGAGCACACAGTGTAACAGAAAGCAATGTGTTTATGTCTCTGGGCCCACCTCTAAAGTAATTTCCTATATGAGTAAATAGCTACAGGCTCCCAGCATCAAACTCCTATACTTCCTTGGTTCCGGGAGGGGACTGTTTTGGAAATAACCCGCACTCTACTTACCTGCTGCAGCTGATAAATCTTTCTCTGCTTTCAATTCCTGTCTCAACTTTCTACTCATACTTTGCATCCTAAGAAAATACAAGGCCCACTACTTGCAGTGGTTCTGGGACAGTGGGTTGGTGGGCAACACCAATCAACCCAAGTCTACAAGACTTAGGCAGATTGTTCCACACACTATTGAGCTGTCTGGTACCTGAAGTTACCAGCGAAGGGTGTAGTTGAGGAGGGAGGGCAAAGGGGGACAAAGAGATATAAAGCCAGTGATTCCGTGGCAATGCTAGTGGCAGCTCGAAATACCAGCCCCCCTTTCAAATATCCTGACTCAATTCAGGCAGAGCTGATGCCTGAAGTCACAAAGGCAGCAATTCCTGACTTATCCAGCCGATACTTCATTTCTGACTCACAATCAATCTTCTATGTGTTTCATTTTCAGAATCAGTCTTAGAATTATTTGAATATTGTTACATTAAAATCTTTCTTTCCTCTTAATTTATGGGTATAAGTGAGGTTTGCGGGGTGGTGGTAGTGGGAGACAGGGTAGGCAGTCAGTCCTCAGAATACTAATTCATAAGATTTGGGGTTATTTAATACACACCACGATGAAATTATTGGAACTAGCAGCCATGACTGGCTTTGACCATCTGACCAGCAAGGAAATCGAAGGTATTGAAGACAAGGTCCCCCCAAAATTTTGGTTCTCCTTGCATTCAGAGGGAGGATGGAGGAAGTCTCCAACCCCACTGTCCATTAGCAGAGCACTTGCCAAGGCAAGCTCCTGCCCTTCCCAGGAGCAGTGCGACACCCCCACCTCCATTCTTCACCTCCCCTCCCCACCCCCACCCCCCGTTACAGAATGAGGTATCACACCATGTGAAGAGGGACATGGAACACTTTTTAATGTCAAGTCAGAGACAACCCATCCCTCCCCTCTCCCCCAATCCCACTTTCCCTCATCACATCCAGGACCCCTCCCCGAAGCCTCTCCGGTCCCCAGACTTCGGGGAAGGAAAAAAATGGTTACCTAAAAACTGCATTTTTCTTCTCTTTCATACACACTCACACGAAGGTGGAAAATTAAATAAAATAAACCAAGAGGATTAAGTTCTCCAGTAGTCACAAAGGCATCAGGGATTCCCACAATGGGCTAAAGCAAGTGATTGCTGACGGTTGGTTTAGTTGGTCCGGTTGCTTGCCGTCCGTTAATGCCCCAAGGTGTGATGGAGAAGCCAAGCTGGCGGTCTCCGCCTCAGAGAGCCACACCTGGAAAGACGCTGCGCCTGATATTAGTGATTGTTTCTGTTGTCCTTTCCGCTCTTTAGAAATGTCTCTGACATGTAAATAACCCAAGAAAAAAAGAAGGAAGGAGCTGATTACACAATTACCAGTAAACTCTATCATCTTTTAGAAGGTCAACACACAGCTAACGCCATATACAGCATGCAGTAATGTCTGAGAAAGGACCCTGCTGAGAAACAAAATGGCTAGAACTCTAACAAAAAAAATATATGTATATATATTTATATATACTGTATAATATATGTCGTCAAAAGAAGCATAGCCAACAAACCAAGATAGAGTGCAGATCAACCTTCCGTTTCTAAGCAGTGTGTAGACAGCATAGTACTGTCTGCATGAAATGTCAGAATGAGGAGGAGTCCGTAGCGCTGGTGGAGGTGTTTGTTAAGTCAGTTGTGTTTCTGGTGGATTTGCCAAATCCTCACCAGGTGGTTAGTACCTGGTGTGGGGCCCACCAGTTGTAAACCTAGTAAAAAGTACACTATTTGCTTTTAATGCTTAATAAACACGCTTCTCTTCACCCCTCTCCTGTGTATTTTTAGTTTTGTCTCTTGCTTACGCACTAAGCTCTAGACTCACATCAGAAAATATAATTAATAAAATTAATAATGAATCAGAATCCCTTATTATCCGTGATGTCCATGTGGTAAAATGAAAAAAAAAAAATTAACAATATATTTTGTGACTGTCGCTTGTGGGATTATGGTGCTGTCAGGCTGTCTTGTTTCCTTTTCTTTCTTTTTTTTTGTCATTGTCTTTTTGTTTTTTTCTTCGGATTTCACACTTCATGATACATGCCACCATGGCGCAGCCCACCAAAGGGCCCTCTGCGGCACATCTAGGCCCCTGTTTCTCACTCTGTGCTTGTCTCTACGGACCGATGGAATTTGGGATGGCCGACTCCAGAAGGTTCCATGGTGGGGCACTTTAGTGGGCAGAGTGGCTGAGCCCTTGCCCACCCTGGCAACAGAGAGGTCACACAGTGCAGCTTGTGGGTGGGTCCAAGCCAGGTGTGCCTTCTTCCCATTTGGGAAAAGAAAGAAAACTCAGTGGTACCTAAATATCTGCAAGGCAATTTCAAATTTCCTTTTTTAATTTTTTTTCCTCTCCCACAGTATTCTTTGTTCCCCTCCCTCGAATTTCTGTCCCCTTGGCCGTGATTCTCTGAATGTCATTGGATTCTGACTTGTTGCTGTCGTAGTATTGAGATGCAGTGGCAGCAGCTCTCCCCAGCAGGGAAGGGGCACTCACATCAAAATTTGAGGAGCAGGTGTAAGACCAGAAGAGGGAGGAGCCAAATGCAGCCTGCCCTCCTTGATGTCCCATTGTTCACCTCACTGACAGCACCCGGGCCTGTGGAGAGAACACACAAGCCATGAGCTGCTTGCTGCAAGGTGGGTCAACTCCTCACCAGTCCCTGGGTCTGGTGTCGCTTCTACCGAGGCTTCCCTCTAGGATGAACATCTGTTGCGCAAACCACAGAACGTTCCCAGGCCCTCACATGGACACTCAGCGTGCAAGCGGAAGCCTTCCCTGGCAAACAGAGAAGACGACTCTGTTGAATCACCGTTTGCCCATGGCATAACATGCTTCAACAATGTCAAAGCCTTGATCTCCTGGCTACTTGCATTGTCTCCCATCCCCTTCTGAGATCCGACTGCCTCAAACGTTTACAGAACCTTCAGGCTATTGCGCTTGTTCAGGAAAGGGCCTGTTGGGCCCTGCAATCTGTCTGCTTGCTGCTGTTCCCCTGAACAAAGTGAGTCTGTCATTCTCAGGGTGGTGTTGGGGTTCCCCATGGAGTCCTTGGCCTCTTTCCCATCTGGTTGACATAACATCAGACTTTAGCTCAAGTGTCTGACAAACCAGATCACACAGGGTAGAGGGTGCACTAAGTAAGGCACAAGACCATGTGCTGTGTGGAGAAGAGTTCAACTAGGGGCTAATGTGGACATTGATGTGCAGCATATGCTTCAGTGAATGACTATTGGGAGGCTAGTTTCCCTACGAGGCACTTATTCACCTGGTTTACAAGTAGACACTCTTTGCCAAACACAAGAGGTGAGAGAACTAACTCCAAAGTGGCAAAGCTCTTCAGTAGGTTCTCTATTGTTATATACAAACTTCTGGGCTACTTTGGCTCTTGTGTCCAAGGACTTCCATGAAAAAGTAAGTGATGATTCCGAAATAGCACATACAGTCAGAAATCAGATGAATTAGACACTTAATTAACAGGGACATGGCCTCTGCTCTAATCTGCTCTGGAATGTTGAATTTCTCAGGGATATTTACAGCTGGTGACCATACTCAGTCTCTGTCTTCACCTGAACACTGCCAGAACTTGATTGCCTGAATCAGGAGCTTAGCACCGGAGTCACTTCCGGTTAAATCAGACTGGATTCAACCAGGCTTCTTGATTGCACATGGGATTATTCTGTCAGGTCCTAGAATTTTTGACATAGCTGCTGCCCATATGATTGCTTTTCTTGGTCCTTTGAGGTCAGCAGCTGCCAACTTTGTGTTAGCCTGGGTCACAAGAGTCACACACTGGGACCTTCTTGGTAATGGTAAGTTGTCATGCTGAAATTCCAGGAAACCCTGTTCTGCTTTGTGCCTGGCAGGGAGGTGACCCAGGCAACATAAAGTAGAAAGCATTCTTGGGGACACAGGTGATAAATAGGCATGATCATGAAAATACTGAATACTTACCTTTCTATTGCTTGTCACATGGGACTAGTCACCAAGTGCTTACACATTCTAGAATCTAACTGCTAGGTGTCCATCCAAAGTGGCACTAGGAACTCGCTTTTTATATCTACTCATTGTCTTCACACACTTTTCTTGTTCCCACAGAAGAGAGGTCACTCCTTGACTCTCCAAGGAAAGAGGTTACATTCCTACACAGTGAGGGAGTCTTTCCTCTGTGGACTGCTCTATTCTTTCGACTTTGGCCCTCGTCTGTGCCTGTGGCTGTGAGATCTTATATATAGACTGTGAAAGCCAGGTTCCATTTCTTTCCTGGTAAAGAGAGTGGTCCATTCCATATTTATACATGTGCCTTTCCCATCACAATTTAAAACATGTCCTGTGTACTTAGTCTGTTGGGAATCTATCAGGGCACAGACTGTATCACATGGTTCTCTCTCTCTCTCTCTCTCTCTCTCTCTCTCTCTCTCTCTCCTATCTCTTTTGTTTTTGAGTACTCATGTTTTCAGCTTTAAATCCCATTCCTTATTCAACCTCAGCGTTTCTCACCCAACTACCTGCCATGGCCAAGAAGATAGCTAGGGACAAAAGAGATGGAGAACAAATGTCAGTTCCTTGAGAACACTTGGATGCTCCTTCTCTCCTTCATTCCCTCCTTTCATGCTTAACTGAAGGGCAGAAGCCACAAGCCACTCAGAATACAACAGAAGCCCTGCCTGGTTCCCATGTTAGAAAAGTCCATGTAAGGCTGAACACCTGTGTCCAGCCTGGAGCCTCTGTACAGCCTGGTAGCTCTGCCAGCTGCTCTCCTGGGGCTCTTGTTCAGTTACATGGGTACAGCCCTCAGAGCTCCTCTGTGCTTCAATCCTATGTTGGGAAACAGTCCAAGAAGTCTACAGGGACAGCTCTTAAGCCAGCAAACTATAGAGAAAAAAACAGTGCCTGGGAACACATCGTTTTGCTTGGAGGAAGGGTTGTCTTGGTGAAATTCATAGGGCCTTCCTGCTGTTCTTACTCAGGCCTGAGTAAACTTGTCCAGACATCCCACTGCCTCCACCCAATGCACACACTTTCTCCTTCTACCCTGTCTGTCACTTCAGTGCCTATAGGAAAATCTGACTTAGAATGAAGGAGCGGGAGACAGACAGCCCAAGGTAAGAGTCCTTTCCATGGCTCCTGGAAGAGACACCTGCAATGACCCACCTCCCAAGTCACAGAGTTCACCAGCTACCACTGCCACCAGTTGCTGGAACGTCTCACATTTACCCCTTACATTAATTTCAGAGTCACTCCCATACCTCCAAATTGCTCCAGCTGAGTGTTACAGCCTTAACAAAAACATCTGGCTCCTTGGTAGAACGTTCACCATCACATTGTATTGTCTGTCAGCTATCTGGCCCAGGCTGTCTTCCTACCATGTTTTCTTAAATTTTCTTGGTCCAGTGCATGGAAGCACATGTACACACACACACACACACACACACACACACACACACACACACATACACACACAGGCTGGCAGTCCCCAGCCATATTCTTTTCCTTTAATAAGCTCACATGCACTCACTCGCGCACGCGCACACACACACACACACACACACACACACACACACACACAGGCTGGCACTCCCCAGCCATATATTTTTTTTCTTTCACAAGCTCACATTCTCTAGCCCTTTGTGTGAAACGTTTTCCATGTAACTCACTTCTCGTCATTAGTCCAGCTTCTCCTCTGGACTCCAGTGGTTTCCTATAGGCAATGTCCATTGATCGTGTCAGTAACATATCCGTTCTGCTATTAAATACCGCCCCCAGAATTCTAATATTCTAGTTCTCCATATTTGTCTGACATGCAGTTTCTCCTAAATGCTATCACCAACTAAAACCATTTCTTCCCCTCTTCTTCCCCTCTTATTTACTTGTTGGAAACAGCATCTCTCTATCCAGCTCAGACTGAATTAGAAATCTTAATCCTTCTGCCTCAGGATCCCAAGTTCTTGGGGCATAGGTGCATGCCACCACATCTGGCTTGCTATGACTTCCTAATGGCAGGGTATATGTCTCCCTGACCATGGCAGGTATTCTAGTGTTTACTGATTAGAAGGGAGAACCCTGACTGATGCTGACATGTCTCTATTTGCCTTGTACTTCTGTTTTCCTTTCTCTTAAAATTATACTTGTTAAAAAAAATCAAACCACATAAGAAACAAACAAAAAATTCTTTCCCTACAGTATCTCCGGCTTTATCTCAATGTCTTTTACAGAAATCCTTCCTCCCTTGTTTAAACTCTGTCCAACAAAGTCACCGGAAGTCCCAGGACGGAGCAACTCTACCCAGAGACAAAGCCTTATGGACCAGGAATTTAAGAGGGCTGGGGATCTATTATAGTATCTAAGGACTGGGCTGAAGATTGCTATTTCTTTTGGAATTTGTGGAAACTTTTACTTTTGAGAGCTCAAGAGCCTTCTCTGGTCCTTGATTCAGTTTCCAAATGTACCTTGCTTCCCACAGGCTCAGCTCGTGTGTCTTCCCAAGAAGGGTGAGGTTGAGGGCTAACTGATCTGAGTACTGCTATAGGCTGGCCTGCCCAGCCCTGAGAAAACACTGGGCAAATACCGGAGGAAAGAATGCCATGGGGTAAAGATCTTTGCTCCAGGCAGGCATAGGTCACAGCCTGCTAAGGGCAAGGCCCTTTCACAGTAGATGCTAGAGAAGTGACAACTCATTCCATCTGTCTGGTGACATGGTCACTCAGATGAGGCATCTGTTCTTCACCCAGCCACGCCTCCATTCCACATTGGACGCCTTTATTGCCACTGTCTCATTAGAGAGCAGCGGAGGCCTAAAGAGACTAATTACCGGGACAGTTAGGGTCTTGCAGAGCTGTGATGAGTGTCAATTATCCATCGGAAACATCTGGCTGCCATGAAAGCCTCAAATAAGACACATTTTATTCCTGTCCCAGTGACTCACCCAAGAACCTCCCCTTTCCTCCCAAGTCCCCCTCCATTCTCCCCACCTTCCTTCTAGCTCCCAGTTAGAAAAGGAGAGAAAGGGGTAAGCAAAGGCAGCATGCGAGGCTATGGCCTGAGAAAATTGTTGCATTAGAGAGAACTTCACGGTGAAAAAAAGGCAAGCCCAGTGCCAGGGTCCCAGAACCCAGCTCTTGAATATAGGTAGATGCTCATTAGTGCCACCACAAGGACCAGTTAAACTCGTGCAAGTGGAGCAACTCAGCAGGATGTGACGTCATTGGGAATGGAGTTAATCTAGGTTGAAGGCAAATCCCTCAGGAGTCAGGGAGAAGTCCCTCTAGAAAGCTTAAGGGTGAGCTTAAAGAAGAAAGCATCTAGGATGAGATGAAGAAAACTACATACCCCATTCGCACTAAGGCATCAGCTGCCTGAGAAGTAAACATACAAACCTTTCCAAGGGGTCAGGGCTGTAGTTTTCACTTCTAAAAAAAATTAAAAATAAGCCACTGTTAAGGCAGAAAGCATCTTCAGGTGCTTACTTTGCCCTCAGATGGTCTTAGAAACAATCCAGAGTTGTTACTGGGCCAAGAGAGTTCCCAGGCCCCTTATAGCTGCCTCTGGATATGCTGACCACTGTCCATCACCCACAGCCCTTCAGGTTTGGTTTTGTTTTCCACTAGAAGTGAACTGGCAGCAAGGAAGAGCACAGATGACAGTTATGGTGGTCACAGACCGAAGCAGGGCCTGAATATGACACACTTGATCTTAGGAGACAACTACTCCTTTGGGATCTGAGCTGCCGAGTCAGAACCTCTTCATAGAAATGTCCATCTCCCATCAGATTATCCCCTGATTTACTGATTTCTGTGGTCTTAAGTATAAGATTGGTGGATATAGTAGGATTCATACTATAGCAATTTGAGTGTGGGTACCTGTGCTAGTTATAAAATGTGAAAGTCTGACTCGCTTTTAGTTATATCTTGTCTCTTAGAAACACTGGTGAGTCAGCTCTTAGATGCCAGAAGAATCTTGGCCTTTACTATCTGACTTCAAGATGGCCTGATGGGACTCCCCCTCTCTGGGGTCACCAGAGACAGTGGCATCTGTACTTGTGCTGCAACAGGACTTTCTGGAAGGCCCTGGAGATATCTAAAAATGTAGGCTTCTCTGTTGACTAGATTGTGAAAAAGCCCCATTTTCTTGACTCTAAGCTCTCAGAAGAATATCCAGGGCTTTCTCGACTTTTCTGTGGATGGCCAAGAGTTTTGATGGCTTGATTTGTGATAATCATTCACCTTTTACTTCTCTCTTTAGCCAAGGACCTGTGAAGTTACTCATGTGGATACAGCGAGCATATGAAACACCATCAAAGCTTTGGGCACTGAAGCGCTACCTTAGGAGCTGTTCTTTGTGCAGAGGTCCTCACATTTGGAGAGACAACAGACTTCAATAGAGTGTGTCCTAACTGCAACCTCATTGTTTGTAGTAAAACAAATGCATATTGTGATTCTGGCTCTTGAGCTATTCTTTAGTGGCTTGGGCTTCTGAAACCTCCTGATGTAAGGTATGTTGCCACCTTAAGAAGCCCTTCTGAAGATATAAAGATGTGAGAGGTGACCCAGTGCCTCGTCATTGAAGGCATGCCCCAGGAAAAGTTAAGATGGGGGAAGGAAGACACATGTGGTGGCCCCGTGTGTCTTGTGCACAGCGTGGACAGTCCTTTGGAGCACTTGTTAGGCCCTTGGAAAGGTCCAGAAGCTGAGGAGGGACTGGTTTGTGAGTCTCTGTGCCAAGAAGGAAGGAAAGCCTGTGGAGATGATGGGGAATAAAGAAACCATACAGACTTTGCCCACAGACAACAAGCAGTGAAAACAAGGTGGCCTGTAGGCTGTTACCTCCAGAGTGTTGCAGTTACTGGCTCAAACAGGGCTACAGGAGGACATAAGTAGTTTCTATGTAGACCTGCCACTATGAGGAACAGGTATGAACTAAAGGCACACATTCCTGGTTTAGGAACCACACAGAAAATCCAGAAACGGCATACACACAATTGTTCCCATTCAGCTTCCCCAGCCTTGGATTCCTGGTGCAACTTTTGAAAGAAACTCAATTCTTTAGCATCCATAAGGTAAAGAGCAATTTGACATTTGTCATGACCTTATCTAGAACTCATTTTTTTGGGTCTTTTCTAGGTCAGCCAATTTTTGCTTAGTGTAGCAGGGGAAAATGCAGCCCTGTTGTTCCTTCTGTGGACTGTGGGATACTTTTGTTCTATCATCAAGGAGAGGTACAGGAGTTGTGACAGCATACTCTCTGTCTTGGTGACATTCTGTCATTGTGTGAACTTTGTGAGAGTCTCTGAAGCCAGTGATAGCCCTAAGTTCTAGGCTTTGAGTGACATTTTAGCTATCAAGAAAAGAAACAAAGCTGGGTGTGATTACACATGTCTTGAATCCCAACACTTGAGAGTCAGAGACAGGCTGATTTCTGTGAGTTTGGGGCTAGCCTGGTCTATATAGTGAGTTCCAGGATACCAGTGAAAGAAAGAAAGAAAGAAAGAAAGAAAGAAAGAAAGAAAGAAAGAAAGAAAGAAAGAAAGAGGATGGAGGGGAGAAGTAGGGGATGGAGAGATGGCTCAGTAGTTGAGAGCCCTGGCTATTCTTGCAGAGGACCCAGATTCAATTCCCACTACTATGTGGCAGTTCATAACCATGTATGTAACTCCAGTTCCAGGGGATCCAACACCTTATATCACAAGGCATGCATGTGGTACATAGACATGCAAGCAGGGAAAACCACACACACACACACACACACACACACACACACACACACACACACACAATTAAAATTAAAAAATTATAAAAATAAATCATTCTTGACAATCCAAATATTTTTCTTCAATAGAACCTGGATTAAAATTTAGTTGATTCTTTTGCTAATGATATATTAGCACAAAGCCAGAGAAAACCATGGTGGTGTGGTAAACATTAAGAAAAAGGAAAGCTGGGTGGAAGAGATAAGAAAGAACAACAGGAGGGAAGAAGGGAGGGAAGGAGGGAGGGAGGGAGGGAGAGAGGGAGGGAGAAAATATAAAAAGGAAAAGAGTACCCTAAGTCAGGTAATATTGCACATTTCTGTGCATTCTAGAAATGATCATTATGTCAGCAAAGCAAATACTCATAGTTGAATCTAAGTGCTCAGGTAAGTTCAGGGCTGGCCTCTAAATCTCACAGGGAGAAATTTGCTTCTGGGTGAATATGGTTGTTCAATTTACTCTTCTAGAAAAAAAAACATTTTTTTTTCATATACATGCCATAGATATGCTGACTGCATGATTCCTTGGTAGGTTGGCCTAGCTAACTTTGTTGAATTCTCTACAGGAAGAACTGATCATCTCCTTCTGAAATCCAGGAGGGGATATCTGCTTTTGTTGTCCATTCTTTAATACTGGGAGGCTCACGGGTATTAATAAGCCAACATTTCTGAGCTCACTGATATCATCAGATCTGAGCAGATTGAAGATAGAGGGCCAATAGATGAGAAGAGAGCATCTGGGGTGCCGCTGAGCTTGCAGCGTGGGCCCTGCATTCTTACCCACACAGAAGCTCTGTGAGGGATGATGGCACAGCCCAGAATTCTTATTTATCACTTTGAGAGTCCTGTACCACCAAATATTAATACTGGAAGGTGACATGCAATCTGTTGTGTTTGCAAAAGGGAGGCAGAGAAATATGTCAAGGGTGGCAAAAATGCTGAGGAGGAACAAAATTCTCTTATCACTTCTTGTCCATTTAGATAGTAGGCAGCAAGCCAGCCTCAAATTTCTCTAAAGGCCAAGGGTTTTCTGTTGTAGAAACCCATACAGTCCTATAAGTCTTTCTGTATGTAAGAAGAGCATCCCTTGGAGGTATTCCTAGAGAAAACAGCTATCTCATCTATTCCATTGGAAACAAGCCATGGTAAGGGGAAAATGAATGTAGATAAATGAGTGAAAATGTTCAAGTGCAAGGTCTGCTTCTTCTAAAGTATGCCTAGCTTTACAATCTAGTCCAGTGGTTATGCAAAAGGACACATGAATCTGTTAGAACATTCCAGATTTCTGTAGTCTAAACTTTCTGCCTTAACTTACACCCAATAAGGAGACTTCTGAGATGAAGGGGCAAGAGGAAATCATAACGGGAGGGAATTTTCTCCCAAGTTTCATTGCACATGCTTTGGGGAGATGCTTCTCCACCAATTGAATGTAACCTCAAGTAAGAATTGCTTTGTTAGGGACTACTCTCTGAATATGAAATGCTCCTATTTCCTCTGACAATGTAGTTCTAGTGGTCAGAATTAGCTTAATAACTGCTGAAAGCACCATGGTACATCTGTCCTTCCCACCTCTGACGTTAGTGCTTTTCTAATGCTGTTTATTTTAGATTTGAAAGGTGCCTCATTTGGGAGTTCAAAGGCAGAAGTTGCGTCACAAGTTGAGTCTGAATACATCCACGGACTTGTCCTTTTTCTTCCCTGTTCTTTGTTTCACTTTTCTGTTCTGACTCATCAGCATGGCACCATGCATCACAAGGGTAGATAATGTAGCCTTGCCTCTTTTCAAGCTAAAAGCCTTTTTCTTCACTTGTCACATAGCTCCCCTGTAATTCATTTCTTTCTGTCTTTCCCTCCACCTCCCAGATTTAAGGCTGTCTTCTGTGAGTGTCCACGCAGTCAGAATGTAAATGGATGAACAGGATGGGTGCAGGGTAGGATGAGGGAGGTCAGAAGACTGTGTTGGGAGTAGGGAGTTCTGAGCTGGCAGAGTGGCCGAAACAGTCATCAAAGGCTAGAACTGTGGCTCAGTGGTAAAGCATTGCCTAGTATGTGGCCTAGTATGTGAGACGCCGTGAGTTGACTATCCTGCATAATAAAAAACACAGGGAAGCAAACAAAACTACTCTTCTTTAGAAGAGGACAGTGGCATGTGGTGACAACTTTGCAGTCTATCACTCACACTACATGAGTGGACCCAGAGGAAATGAAATGAGACATCAAGCATCCATAGAGTGGCAAGAGTGATACAAATCATAAATGGGCAAGAGATGAGAGTGGAAGCCGAGGTGAAGGGACTGGTGAGAAGAAACTGAAAAGGAATGGATATATCGAATGTGTTCTGTATGGAGGAAGTCCCGGTCTTTTAGCCTGTATCTGGAGACTCAAAATGCAATGATATGCTTCAGAGCCTTTTACATGCTGGACACTGGAACAACTCTGAAGGGTAGATTACTCTTCATAGAAGACAGAATGAAGTCCAAATGAGGTTATGTGACTCATCTAAAAACTGAGGCCTCCTAAAGGTCAGCTGTGAGCTGCAGTTCTTTGGTACTTCAACCTGGATCCTTGGAAAACCTGTGGACCAGGTGATGGTGACATGTTTCTTGGACTGTTTGAATTGCCATGAGAATTGTCTGTGTCTGCTGCCAAGGGACATCAACAGGGCTCTTCATGTGCAAACTCAGACACCTTTGTACCAGGCTGTCACTGCGGTCAGTGGTTGCATTGTGTTCTCATTGGTTTAAATTCAGTTTCTCAAATCTTTGTCCTTATGCTGGTCTCTGGGTTTGGCATTTTAATGATGCTGTATTTGCCTTACAAATCTCAGCTCCCCTAGACAGTGTATGCAAGGGATGAGCAGAGGAAAAGACTTTCATGGTATTTTACCAGCTCCCAGGAGCCTCCTTTAACAGCAATCCACTGCCACATTCTAGGCAACATTACTTCTAGGAATATCAGGACATCAACACCAGGGATAGGGTGAGGGAGAGGGAGGGCATGAGGACTTTAGGATCAAGGAGAAGGGAAGGAAAGCAGAAGGCAAGGGGGATACTGACCTTGCAATAAAGTTGAGCTTGTAGGCTCATTTAGTTCTAAATCGGGTGGGGGACATACAGGAGAGAAAAATGAAAACAAACACATATATTATATACAGTCGCTATATATTTTTCATATATAGTTTGTATACTGCCTTTCACAAGCATTTCTAGAGGAAAGGATAAATAAAGGAAGACACAAACCAAAAGCCATAGGACAAGGTGCAGCAAGACAAACATTGAAATGCTTTCTGTCCTTTAACAGGGTTGGGATGGTGGAAAGCAAGGCAGAGGGCCACTCCATGAATTTTCCAGTGCAAATGGATTCAGTCTTTGCTTCTGCTGTGCTTGGGAACTAACTGACTATAAACAAAGGACCGAAGCTCCTTTCCGAGTGAAAGTTTTCCTACCACATCCTCATCCCATTGTCTTACAGATAGAGACTAAATCTAGCAATTTCTAATCTCATGGTACTATGATCTGGATTTCTTTGGGGCCGCCTTGAACTGCTGTGGTTCAGGAATACAGAAGCATCAGTCTCAGAATTCTGTGACCAGCTCTGTGGTCTCAGAGTCTAGATGCTCAGAGCCTTATTGGTTGTTAATGGCAAGGTCTACCCTGCTCCTGTAAGACTTACATCTCCCAAAATACAAACTTAACAGGAGTTTCTTACACCAGAATCTCTCACTTTTCAGTGTGACATGGAAAGGATACCCTGTTATGATTTACATGGAAGTTGATGACAAAATGACAATAATTTAGCTGGCTTTCTGCAATGACAGTGGAGAAAAATTTAATCACGGATGCTCTGTATTCACAGAAGTAAGTGCTGCTGTCCAATCTGCCTACTCTGCTTGATGGCTCTTGCTGAAAATGACACAGAACATTCCCTAGTAAATTTATATTTGTCAATGAACTTCACTAATAATGACCCCCAATTATAAATTTGGAAGAGAACATAATATCTGGACTAGACCTGGCTAGAGATGGGGGTTGAAAATGCTTGTCTTAAACATAATTGGGATTTCATCAGCTCCATGGAAGAATGGTGCCCATGCAGATCTTCTGTGGCAGGCTCCTCGGGAATAGTCTTGCAAATGAAACTAACAGATGAGATTGATTTCTAATTCTCTAAATTTGAAAGGGATTGCATGTTTGCCTCTCCCTCCTAGAAATTTTGTATGTTCCAGCTCTGAGACCTCCTCCATTAGGGAGCATCTCCACCTGTACCCCATTTATCTGTAGTTTACTCAGGCCTCTTCCACTTATTTGCAAAGGAGCTATTAGTTCATAATGGACATTTAGCAAACCCTAGAATTTAGGATGATGGCAATGACAAAAATATCCCAAAGGAGGCAGAGGATATATGCTCTCTTCTCGGTGGTGGGAAAGGAGGGGAAACAAGGCTGTAATTGCCATATATGGGTCTGCTGAGAAAAACCAATGGCAAAGCCCTTTCTCTCTCCGTCTTAGAACAGAGAGGAATTTCAAGGAGAGGGAAGACTATTTGAAAGAATGGGCATGGCTATGGCCAAAGAACAGGATGCGGGAAGGTGCTGAGGGAAATGCTGTGGATAAGCGTTAGATTTTCAAGGCAAAGGAGAATGGGCCTGCCCCTTCCTAATCCTACCCTTTGTGCATATAAATACCTCCCATAAACCCCCAAAGGCCTGACAGATAAAAGGGGCACTTATGACTATCTCTGTATATGAGAGAATTCTTATGACTATTCCCATGCACAGAAGGGGACTTCTAATGCTATCCATGCACAAGAGAGGCACATGGCTATCCCTGTACATGAGAGAATGCTTAAGACTATGTTTGTTGAGGCCCTTAGCATCTCAGTCACTCTAGTCACAGCTTGCCCCTTCTCAGCTGTGTGTTCTGGGATCCAATACAGCCTTCCCTTTTCCAACCTCCGCAGCTAAGGCTGGGCTGTATTTCATATGCTGAGTAGGAGGTTGGAAAGGTGTAATTGGGAAACAGAAATGGTACCACAGAGTGTGTGTTGTTAGCACCAAGGATATGTGGCAGGGGTAGAATGAAGAGTGGAGCCCTTGAGGATGTGAGATTGCCTAGGAGTTCTCTAACAAGAGTGCATGTTCAAATCTTTCTTTTCCCTTCCTACCACATTCAGGTGTATCTTTAACACAGGGAATGGGAGAAACTGATTGGGAAATCTGACAGTCATTGAACGTGGTGAGGTATGGAGAAATGTGCTCAAACGACAACCAGAGATGAATCCTATGGCCCGTAGAAGGTGTCTGAACACATTAAGGCTTTAAAGCCATTGACAGACATCTGAAGTCCTTCCTGATGGTAGACAGGCATGTGTGCTCACTCCTGGGTAGACATTGCTCACAGGGTGTAGACATACAGTGCTTTCCACAAAGCTTGCTGACTGCTTCTGCCACAAATACAGTGGCTAGGTATGAAACGAGGGCAGAAAAAAAAAAACTGCTTTATAAACTTAGTCCCTCAATAAAGAGTTAAGGAACTGGTGCATGAACAATGATATGAGATCTTCAAGATGATGGCAAGGATGGGCAAATGTCTTTACCAGCCATTGACACAAATAGAGAACTTGGAAAAATCCCATTTTCTGTCTTCTTTATCTGCCCATCTCTGAAATGAATATTATTAAGGATTCCAAGGACTGTGATTCGGCTCTTATGAATGTCATTCATATTTTCTTATGTGCCAATGGCTGGAAAAGTTTCAGAAAAGGGAACATATTATTTAGCCCAGTGGGCGAAGGACTGAAGCTGTAAAAGCTCCTCTCTGAGATCTTAACTATTTTGTCCAATTATAATCTCTGAGTCAGTTCTGGAGACATCACTGAGGGGAAAATGTCATTTTTGGCATCTAAAAGCTACCCTTTTCTCTCGTTTCAGGACTTTCATCATTTTAGGTAAATGAACATTCCTTTTTTTCCATCATTCCCACTTCTGATACCTATGTTCTTACATGTATGAGTTTCTCTCTCTCTCTCTCTCTCTTTTCCCTTTCTTATTCTTTCACTTGCTGTACCTTGCTTACTTCCAATTCTTTTCTTTTCCTCCATCCTCTCTTTCCCTCTGTCAACACTTCCTCACTTCACACTGCCTTGTTACCCATCTCAGGGCAGAGTCTCACCAAATAGCATGATGCTGGCATTGGTATGGCCCAACTTGTTGGAGGCCACACACGTGTAGTTCCCGTAGTCGTGTTCAGAGACGTTGAAAAAGATAAGCTTTGAGAGGAAAGGTCTGTTTTCCACTTTGACTCCCTTCTTTCCTTCAACCAGTCTAGGCAAAAAAGCAACAGAAAAGGGAAGAGGGAGGGGGGGAGGGAAAAAAACACACTGTCAATTTCTCCCATAGGATGGACTTAGAGTCTAGAATTAATGATATCCTCATCCCCCCACCATGATACCATCATGATAATTATTCATTCTTCTTAACAGAACTATATGTTTCCACAGGATTTGGGAAGAGCAATCAGGACAGAATATCTTGGGATCAGTCTGGAACAATCTTCCCTGGCCATGTTAGCTTCTGGAGAAGTCAGCTGATGGGCTGGCGGGACTCCTTTTGCTTTGTAGTACAGAGATTTTCCTGTGTGTGTCTTCCTTTCTCAAAAACTAAGGGCAGTGAACTGGTGTAAGCCACCGTCCTCACTGAAATGCCCTTTGGCTCTGTGGGATGGAATGAAGCACTCTGCTCTGAGAACCGAGGCCACTGTTCTATCTCCAACATTATATAGAAGTGAATCTTGTAAGGGATGCTGTCCAAGGCTCTGCAACCCACCACGAGGATGCTTCTGTGAGCTAGTATGGGTGTGGCATTCCTAGTCTGGCAGTATTCTCCATAAGGGAAGATGTCTTCACATCAGAACCAAGCTGTGAATTGGATTTTGGCTCCATGGTGGGAAGAGACTAAACACAGTGCAGGGTGGCCAGCAGAGTTCTGCATCACTTTACACTCCCAAGATGACACACATTCCCCTCCTCAGGCATTCAAGGATCCTCCACTTTCTACTGCTATAGGCCTTAGGTTTCTTAATGAAGCTGGAGACCTTTCAGTGGCTACTGTCCCTGTTAGCTGGGCAGGGTTTTCTAAGAGTACAATTCCATCTCCTCTCCCTTTGACTGACAGCAGACAGAGGACAAGGAAGTGAATGCAGCAGCAGGGTGAAGCCCCCAAAGATATCTGAACACCTGCTTGTCCCCACCTAAGACTCTTCTCTTTATTGCTGAATTCTGCTCATGTCAGTGAAAGTGAAATGGGCTTTAGTTGTCATTTACTGTGACAGATGTCATATGCCCTCTAAGAGCTGAGACCACGGATGCTTTGTAGCCTCAGTGGCACAAAGAAGAAAAGCTGTGGCAAGGACCACGGGGGAGAAATGTTCTTGGCATGCTGGTTGCTGGAAGGACAGAGAAACTTACTCAATGGGAGAACACCAGAAATGAATACATGGGCAAAAGAGTGAATGAACATAGGAAAATCAATGGGAAGGAGCAAAGAGGCAGCTATGAAAGGGTCTTAAAGGGGCCACTAAGCTGCCCGAACCAGGGCTTCTGAGCAAGCACTGGGGCACTGTCTCCCTTTCTCTTTGGAGTAAATGATGACATAGATGGTGGCCCCCACCTGGACTGGTGCTGTGCAAAAAGACAGCTCTCCCTTCCTTTGTCTCAATACACATTTTTGTCTCCTTTTCTTCATACATGTTGAGACCTCATTGTTCTGTTATATTTTGTTTCTAAATTTTTTCTACCAAGAATTTTGAATAATAGAGTACAGTAGATTAATTTTCACTGAGACTTAGACGTCGTTCAGAAACAGAGGCATGTGTGGTGTGTGTGTGTGTGTGTGTGTGTGTGTGTGTGTGTGTGTGTGTGTATGTGTGTGTGATGTGTGTGATATGTGGGGTGTCTAGATCCTGGAACTCTCAGCCTCAGTTTCTCTTTATTATAGTAAGAAATGTGGTGTGAAAGAAGGATTTCTGATTTCTTGAATGAAAGAAGCAGCCAGCTCTATTTCTTGCCTCAGTGAGTTTGTCCACCTCTTCCTGTGTCAGTTCTTCCACTGATAAAACGGTGGTGGCTGGGTGGCTGCCTACACCACACCTTACTAGAGGCTGCCAGGACGTGTCCCTCACTGGATGTGGATTTTTATGATGATGTGACTGGGTTCTAAATAAAATTTAGTTTGTTGGCGGAGGAACTAGGAGACACTTAAGGCCTTGGTGACTGCATGAGGGAAGAAAATAGTGTAGTAAACACAACCTCTGCAGTACGACAACACTTTGCTAGGATGTCTCCCCTGGCCTTCTCCCACTCTGTGGTTTTCCATACTCAGCCTCTTCCAATCTTTGCTCATCTCTCCACAGATCTCACAGGACTTTGTCACACCTCCAGCTCTGCCGCCTCTACTTTTATGAAAATATTTTGAACACAGACAGGGCTTACACATTTAGTTGCTGTTCATTCACCTTCAAATAGCTCTTTGATAGTGGTAATTGTCATATTGCCTGGCTGTGCTGAGCCGCTGACCCCTGTGCTGACATGCAATTTGATAACTCCTCGAAATGATCATCTTCACTGACTCACAACAAATGTCCCTGTGACGGCTGCGACAATGGGAAGGAAAGGGAACAGTCCTAATTCTTTTCTCCTACAGAAAAAGGACAACTTGTACACAAAGGGAGGGTACAAGAGGGTCATGGACTCGTACTCAGCGGTACTGATAACCTCAGGGAGGGATGTGGAGACCTATGATGGGCAGGCAACTTGAGAGTCCCTCCCAGAGGCAGATAGAATTTCTTAGGTCTGAGAAAATGTTAAAAATAGCTTCCTGCAGAACATGTTGTTTTCATAGCCTCTAAAAAAAACCATAGGGCTCACACTGTTGTTGATGGCTTTTATTTTCTGATTTTTGCCTGGCTAAATTATATCACCTTTAAGGCCCAGTAGCTGGCAAGTGATAACACTGAAGATGACATTGAAAGCCTGGCTGAACTTTCCTTAATTTAGAAAAAGCTTGTTTACACATCGTACCTCCATTGGATGTCGGGAGAGGATTTCCAGAGATTAGATTGCGACGATCTGCTATCAGGAGTCTGGAAGGGAGGTTAATAAGGAGGGGAGGACCGAACATCGTACCTCTTGTCATCCTTGAACCACTGGAATTCTGCTGAAGGGACTGCTGAGGCTTCACACTGCAGCGTCCCCTTCTGTCCCACGGGGACACCTGTGCCCTTAGCTTCTGAGATGTATGGTGGGTCTGCAGGAAGAAGATGGTCCGTGCCATTTAAGGGTATTTTTGAAAATGAAAAACAGAAACAAAAACAAACGGCCTCATTCATGAATTTTGCTTCATAGTCTCTGCCCTACTCTGCTTATCTGCATCACCAAACTGTTGCATGGACGGTTCCCAAGAATGAAAATGGTCTCAGTGCCATTCTAAAGGAAGACATTGTCTTTCAGCATGCATTGCCTCTCCTCTCTGTGCTGAGGTGGAGTGGTGAGCTCTTGAGGCACAGTGCCTGTTTAAGCCTTTTAACTTTCATAGGCTGACACCCACCCATCAGCCTTACACTCCACGGGATGGCAGTCAGCACCTTTAATCATCCTCATAGAATTTCTGCACACCAGGTCTTGCAAAAGTGTAGGACTTCAAGCTATTCAATTCCCATCTAAGACTCACTTATAACTAATAATATTCATGGAGAATTGCCTGAAGGATGTACAGACCAGTCCTTCCCGTGGGCCTTCTGAAATGGATCCTGTGCTAAACTAGACCTCTTTGCTTGGTCTGCATTCATTTGAAGTTTGCATTCAGCTACCTGTGGCATTCCAGCCGTCTGCACTGGTGGGTGTTATACAACACCCACTCTAAAATTACTGTTCTGTTGGATGCCAGGGCATTGTACAGGATGTGTTGACTGTATCTGACAGTGGAGAGGATTTTCTCTGGGCTCACCACACCAGGAGAAGCAAGATTTTTCCTCAGAAAAGCACCTGCTTTTGTCTTCTGGATGATGTACATCTTAGAGCCTGTGACATTTCCTTTGCATTAATTGTAAAGGCAGATTCTAGATGTGAACCCAGCAGCCTGCTGCTTTTTGCTTCGTATTTCACAGGTTGAGTCCCCCCTTTTACTAATTTCCATGCTACATTTTTTCCTTTGCTCCCACTTTTGTTTTACAACTTACATTCATTGTCAACAATTGCAAATCATCTTAAGTTCCCTTAAAAATAGAGTTTCAGTAATAGGAAAACAGGGTAGCATTGTTTTGCCTTTACTACTTAAAGTGTTTCATTCTATCTAGATTCAAACTGGAGCACAAATCCAAACAGTAAACACCAAGCATTAGTCTATGCACAGTATCCTTCCCCTCCCCCACCCTGCCCATGTTGAAGGGCAGAAGCTTCTGGGCTGCTGGTCTAGGACTTGAGTTATATTCTGTGACAAGCAAAAACCTTCCACAAGCCATAGGGAGTCAAGTCAATGCACATAACAAGGAACCCAGAGGGAAAAGAGTGGGGAATTGGTAGAAGAAAATCCAGGTAGATCAATGTCAGGGAGAGTTCAAAAGGCTCACAAAGTGAGAATGAAGTTTTCACAGCACTGGCCTTCAAATGTTTTGAATTTTGCATCTATTAGTTAAAAAATAAAATTTTGAGATATACCCTCTAAAACCTGCATCTGTATATACTACTATAAATTACGTATGTAATCAGTAGTCTGTATTCATGAACATCTTCATTACAAACGCATGAGATACAAAGAGATACAAAAATATTACACACACAGGGGTGGTATTTATTCTAGCTCAGGTTTCTCTGCCCCACTGAAAGTATCTGACTGGGAAGGTTGTCACCGTGTCACATGAATAAAGTACAGGAAAACTTTTTTGAAATACATTTATATGAAGCAGTTATCCAGTGCCATTTATTGATTTGCGAGCTATGTATGAAAGTTTGGTGTTCTATAAAGTTACTGTCAGCTGCTTTCAAAAAGAAGGGTGACACTAGATCCGTGGAAAAAAAAGAAAATAAAACATGATTTTGGCTTCTTAGCTCTTGGAAGCAGAGAACAGAAAGTGACCCTGGGTCTTCTCTGTCGCTCTGAAGGCTGGTTTATAGCTGCAGTCTTGATAAGAGGCCAGCCTCACACACACATGGGGTGGGGGCTGGCAAGGCCACTCACAGTTCACGGTGACCTTCACTCTCCGTACCACTGGTGCCGCCACATCATTGGAAGCACTGCACTCGTAGTCCCCTGACTGCTCCCGAGTGATGCCCTGAATTTCCAGGTACTCATCTTCACTCACAAAGCCGACAGCTGCAGGAAAAAGAGTGCAGTATAGTAAACTGGGGGGAAAAGACCAAAGACACTCATTGGAAAACACAGTAGAGGGGTTGGGGATTTAGCTCAGTGGTAGAGCACTTGCCTACCAAGTATGGGCCCTGGGTTCAGTCCTCAGCTCCAGAAAGAGAGAGAGAGAGAGAGAGAGAGAGAGAGAGAGAGAGAGAGAGAGAGAGAGAGAGAGAGAGAACAAAATAGGAGCTGGTTACATCTGGAGAACTGTTCTTGTGTCAGCTCAAATCCTTAGGAACTCTACAGATTCTCTCTTCCCTATTTCTGACCCCCACCCCCAATTCACACCCTCTTTTCCTTGGCTCCCCAGTGTTCTAGCTGTGGTGTTTGTGCTCCCACTGAACTCATGTATGGAGAGAATTAACTGGTTCTTCATAAGTGATCAATAATTTTGACATTTACACTGCTGGGATCTCACCACATGGTTCAGCTCTGGGATTGGAGCAGGCACCTTAACTCTTTCTGACCTCCAGGCACCATTTAAAGTGAGTCTCGGATGCTGAGCTGCATAATACAATCCTGGACATGAGTCAATTGAGGATACTCCAGAATGGTTTTATACACACACACACACACACACACACACACACACACACACACACACACACTCCCTTATACATGAGACACATCAGCAGTGAAACATATACAATGAGAACACCTTTATTTTCATATTAGACAGACAAACAGGCAGATATCAATTTTCCAGACATTGATCTCCTGGAACTCATAGGCATAAAACCCAAAGAACAAATCAACGTGAAGACCACACATGTGATGTCAAACACAAGGATGAGCAGGAAGAGAAGAGTAAGCATTCATGACTACAAATCTTTCCCTGTCACTTAAACATTCAGAAATCTGATTTCATACCTCTAGTGAAAAATCACTAATAATAGTAAGACCATATCCAAGACCACATTCCACACATGATATATAGTCATGAGCATTCAGTTATGAAAAGACTAAACCTTCCCCATGCTCTTACTCTTTCAGACATAGTCTCCAATACCCAAGGCTGGCCTCAGGCTCACTAAGTTGCCTAGACCTTGCACACCTGAACTTGTCTCCACCTCCCTACTGCTAAGATGACAAGCATGTGTCATCACACCTGGATAAGCCCAAGACACTTAGAGAATAAATTTCCAAACTCTGTCTCAAAGCTACCCTTGTCTTAGTTTACTATAAAGTTTCAAATAAAGAAGGAAAATGTTCTTTACCTTCTGAGATTATCCTTCCTTAACTGTTTAATGAGGATGGTGAGGATGATGATACCGTACAATAAGATACTATGAAACATGAGCAGCAGCAGGGGGCATTGTGGTTAATTCTGGGACAACAGACTGAAATTGGGATTGTCCCCAGAAATGGAGAATCGATTTTCCAGTGTAACACACAAAACAGCCCCGATATCTCATGGAATTACTGAGAGCCACAAATAAAAAGAACACGGCACTCATGAAAGCATGTGGAAACTTGCATGTACTGCCCACCTGGTAATGCAGTTAATCCTAAAAGTTTTAGAGAAGCTCAGAGGGAGGTGGGATGAAGCTGCATTCACATGGACAGCCCTAGAAATGGAACAGGGACTTTGGAATGTAGGTCATAAAAGCCCTCCACAATGTCACATGATTCCGTTAACCCAGAACATGAAACCAATGACCAAGAAGTTAGCACAACACAAAGAAGGATGTGCATGGCATGTAAGCTGTAGCTGTATATGACAGTGCTGTCCTCATTCTTGACATGTCAACAGTAACAATAGCAACAGTGGCAACAATAAGAGAAAAATAAACATATCCCATTATGTTGTAAGAAAAAGCCATTACTGTCCACCATCCTGCAAATTTTAGCCATGCTTGGGGGTGGGCTTTGAGGGTTTTTTTTTTGCTCAAGCTTCCCTCAGTGTGACTATCAGTCAACAACCTGTTGCCTGCAAGATGTAACACTCCCACTCAGCTCTAGCACCACATCTGCCTGCATGCCACCATGCTCCCCATCATGATAATAATGGATAGAACCTCTGAAACTGTAAGCAAGCTACCCTGATTATATGTTTCTTTTATAAGCATAGCCATGGTCATGGTGTCTCTTCACAGCAATAAAAACCCTAAGATACTAAGTTTGTGCAACCATCCAGCAACATCATACCAACCCAGAGCACTCATTTACATATATTTAGGCTTATGCAATCTGTACTGCATGGGTCCCAAGACTTTCTTCCTTCTATTCACTTTGAAAGGGAAAAGAAGTGCCAGCATCTCTTATGGAAAAAAAAAAACACCAACAACTATGAAAAACATTTAATTCACAAGAAGGAACAAGGGTATACTGATTAAATAGAAAACAGAAGACCGTCAACTGGAATCCTCAAAGACTCACAGTTTCTAGAAGAAATTTCTGAGTCAGTATTATGGTTTCAGATTAACACACTCTTTAGGACCTTGGTCTGAGGAAGGCTAGAGGAAATGAGAAGGGATTCTAGTGAAGAAATTGTGATTCCTCTTACATGGCTGTTGTTTATTTACTACCAACTGCAGGCCAACATTTGTCAGATCTTTTCGCGCCAGAGTGCTATAATTACTGTGCAAAGCATCTCAGAGACCAGTGTCACACTTAATATTCCCATTAATTTTAAATGGTAGTCCTTGGTACATATGTGTGGCAATTGGTGTCATATTTTAATTAGGCTTGCCCTACACCATCTGAAATTAATAATAGCTCAAATTACCAGTGTAATTTATAAATTAACAGTGCCTCAGCATTAGGAAATAAATTAGCTTTGGACAGCTGTTTCTGGACTGAGCTCCAGTGCCATTGCAAAGATTGGTGGGACCTCAGGTCTCTTAGGGCCAGGTAGTCCACCACCAAGACAGAGGAACAAGAAGGGATGCGTTCTTCTGGGCACTTGCTTTCTCTAATTGAAGTCTGTGTGTGTGTTTTTTTGTTTGTTTTTGTTTTTGTTTTTTGTTTGTTTTTTTTTTTTTGTTTTTGATCCAGATCTATGATCCAGATGTTTGTTGTGATCACACTGAGATTTGCAGAAGCTGAATTGTGATTAACTTACTCAGTGGACATCCAAAAGGAAGAACATTTGGAAGGAGTGCAGTCATGAGCTGATGTGCAGGCTAGTAAATGGTCATTGACATTGAAAACTCATCAAGTAGTCTGTAAAAATGTGGGAGTATGAATGATCATGAAAATTCATCTATTCTTGCCAGGTGGTGTATAAGGAAGGAAGCAGATGGCTTAGGATTTGGGGAGGCATATGCTCTTTACTGATCCAAATATTTAGTATATGTAAGTCATACAGAAGCCAATGAGACTTTATTTTACCATCATAAGTCCTCAGACAAAGTGAGAAACAATAAAGAACCCACATAATTTCATTGATTCCCAGAATATACATTTTTCTGACTAAGCAAGGCCAATGAAAAGTTGTTCATCTCTGTTAAAGAGCTTTATAAATTTTACTTCTCATTGTTTTCAGCTTTCTCTTAGTAGGAAGTTTTCTTTACTAGGGTCTAAGTGGAAAAAAATGGGAGAAAGGTGAAAATCACACTCACAGTAAGCTAAACTCTGCAGCACCAGAAGTGATGTACCTACTGGTGCTACTTAAACAAATGAACAGAGCACACTAAACCAAAAGACAAAGTTTTAGCATGTAAAAACAAAAATCAAGGTTTCTTATAACAGCATTTGCACTCTGGCGGTGAATTGATCAGTGATTTATTGCTAGCATGAAGAACTTAGAAAGAATCCAGGAGGGGGAAAAACAAAAACAGTTTAACTGAGCACATTTTCTAAATTGCTACAGCCATCTTAAGACGGAAAGTGGCAAGCCGCTTGATAAAAGCCCGTGGAAAGAGTCTCTTCATGATCAATAACTACTCATCTATAAGTTGGCTTTCTCTTCTAAAGAAAATGCATCCTCGGGTGAAAATGACACTCTTCATCCTAAAATATCTCCCTCTTCATGGCACAACTCTTCAGACACCACAAGTGGATCCCTGTTTTCTTTAACATCATACATATGCCTGTGCCTTACTATAAAAGCAGCCCCTCCCCAAAGGAGCCCATTACACACCAGAGTTTATCTTGCGTTGGTGTGCAGAAGAAAGTGACAGACCGCCTTTGTAAAGAATAGAAGTTTTGAGTCACACAAAACTAATTCTCGACCATCTAGATTCATGATATGGTGAGTCTGCTAACTTCTCTGCACTACCAGTTCTTCGGAACAACCCAGAACACTACCATGCACTTGCAGCGCTGCTGTGAGAGGCGGTTGCTGTGGGGAGAGTGAGAGGCCTGGGATCAGCTCTCCATAGGTACCGGTCACTCTAATCATTGCCATCATCCATTGTGGATACCCACAGAGGTTTCCTAGTGAGAACTTACTCAGGGTCAGAGAATCGGGACTTGCTTTACCCAGCAGGGCTGCATAAGGTGATGATTTGGCCACGGACATGTTTACCAGGTGTCTGGAAGGGTCTACACTTGGCTGTACCTTATTGCTTTGATCTTGCAAGGAGGAAGTTTTCTGCCTCTCCCCCTTGGTGCATTGTAAAAAGACCTTTTGAATGAAGCTCTGGGCTGTTGGGTATTGATCTAGGCCCCCGAAGCTAGTCTGTGTCTCTGTCTTTCTCCTCACTGTCATATAATATTTTCTCATTCCTTTCTCCTCCACCCAAGAACCCTTTGTGAGGTGGGAGCAGGTCGGAGCTAGACTCCCACAATCCATCCCCTAATGCTATCATGATTTTTAAAATTTTATTTTGTTTTATTTTAATTGTCTGTAGATGAGGTGAGCATGTGCATACAAGAATGCTGGTACCCATAAAGTCCAGAAGAGTGTGTCAGTTCTATTGGAACTGGATTTCCAGGTGTACCAACAAATGTGGTGCTGGGAACTGAAACTGGGTCCTATGTAAGAGCAGTACATGCTCTTAACTGCTGAGCCATCTCTCCAGGCCTGCATAGCACTAGAGCACTTTTATTAAAGTTGTGTGTGTGTGTGTGTGTGTGTGTGTGTGTGTGTGTGTGTGAGAGAGAGAGAGAGAGAGAGAGAGAGAGAGAGAGAGAGAGAGAGAGAGATCTGAGTGGAGGAATGTGTACGTGTGTTGTGTACAAGTGTGTAGGGGTCAGAAGTTGATGGCAGATGTCTTCCTCAATCATCCTCCCCCATATGTATTGTGGCTAGGTCTCTCAAGAAAACCAGAGTTTGCATATCCCAGATGCCCAGGTAGCCATCTAGTTTCAGGGATCCCTTTTCTCTGCCTACCAGAGTTGTCAAGATTTTATGTGAGTGTCAGAGATACAAACTCCATTCCTCATGTTCATGTGACAAGAACTTTATCCATGGAGCCGTCCTGTAGGCCTCTCCTACTGTGAGTATAATCAAGCTCTGCTGCTTTTCGTCTTAGACACATATGATGATCCCATCTTCCTAGACTGCTCTTGTCACCTATTAACCTAGCTCACTCACATCACACCTCTATTTCAAATTCTAATTTGTCCATGAAAATTCTATAATTTGAGACGAACTATCCCTCACTCCCCAAAATGGTATGCTTAAGACCGAATTATCAGTCAAACATTACTGTACTTGGGGTCTCCTTCTTTTGCTCCCTTCTTTCCATTGTTTGGAGGGAGGTTTTCACTTTGTATTGTAGACTGGCCTCAAACTGTGGCAACCCTCCTAACTTAGTCCCTCCAGTGCTGGGATCACATGCATGAGCCACCACCCCTTGCCTGGACATGAAGAATTTAGAAAGTAATTAAGCTGAGACACAGTGCTAGGGTGGCAGTATTAAGGCATATGGGAAGAAGATGGCACAGCGACAGGTATGAAGCTTCCCTGAGCTAGGCCATGCCAAGGATTGCCAAAAGACGCTAAAGAAAGGGGAACAGAGGATGGCCCTTCCCGCAGTTGTTTGAGAAAGCCCTAAACTAACCAAGGCCTTGATTCATGTGTCAAGTCTCACATAACTGTGAGATAATAAAATGAGATTGTTTGTTACACCTAGATTTTTGTATCTTGTGCAGCATCCCAGGGGCATTAGCATATGCCCTTTATTTTCTGTTGTTGATGTCTCTGAATATTCTCCATCCCTGCTGCAAACTGAACTCAAAGTCTTTGAAATAATAAAATAATGAATCTAAAGGGTTTAAAGGAACGTTGGTGGTTCCATTAGCTTATCATTTGTGTGCTAAGACAAAGACATCCTGCAGGAGAATTCTCTAGAGGGACTGGTGAAGGCATAACTACGTGGGCTCCACCAATATGTAGGGAACCAGGGTCTCCTGAGTGGAGGACTTTTTTCACAGCCTTACCTGGGAATTATTTTGTACAGACACTGAACATGAAGCTCTAATGCTGTTTTCCAACAGCCATGGGACACTCTCTGGCGTCTTTCTTTTTTTCCATGTAGTTGAACTTCTTAAACAATAGGGACCAGGTCATAGTTATCTCTGGCTCTCAATGCATCTCGAAAACTAGTTTACTTGATTTGAAATTTGTCAAGCACTTATTGATACAATGATTGATTGGGTTGAGCATTTACAGTCATGCAATGATCCAATAACTCAACAGGTTTGAATTGAATCAAAACAATCCCAGGACTACGCATGGTTCCCCAGCCCTCAGGTAGCTCTATCTCTAAGGCTGGGTGACTTCTAACATTTGTCTTTTGTATGATATTTGTATTTTCTGACTTAAAAAAAAAACAACTGTAATTCTGATTAGTGTTTTAGGAAAAGATTTTCTTTAAATATGTGACTTTAGAAGGCTTCTGAAGCGTTTAGTATAATTTATATCTAGTCTTGCAGCCAATCATTTCCTCAGAGGAGTGTGCTTAATTTAAAACTGTAGCTCAATGTGTAGGCATGAATTATCTCACAAGTAATGTTTTCCAGCCAACTTTTCAGGAGTACATCTACCTTATTAAGCAATGTGACAACCAAAGCACCAAAATGAAGAAGACTGAATCAAGCTAGATACATGATCTTCCCCTCGCAAAGCCCCACGGGAGCTTCTCACTAGCCTGGTTACTGAGCTCAAAGGCCTGCTGCAAGACAGAACCAACCTAAGCGCCTGAGTTCACAGATTAGGCATTAAAACTCTTTTAACCGATAATAATAACAACCATGTTAGAATTTTTATCATATCCAAGAATAAATTCGTCAGGAGGACAGCTGTAGCTATTGCAGGGGATACAGCTGTCTCTTTGCTTAATATTTTTACGGTATGTATAGCAGCTGAGATCAAATCAATGGACCACAGAAACTGGAAAAATATAGAAGCCAGAATTCCAGCATCAGAAGTTCAGAGGAATTATTTTAAAAATTTAATGCCAACACAGGATTTAGCAGTGCCAGCCAAGGACTAGAGAAGCATTTGAACTACTGATACTTCCCACGCCTCAGTCTGCGTCAGGGTGTTTTTGCAAAGCTCAGACCGGGCTTTAGGACATCTGCTTTAAAATCAAGTGAGCTGGCATCCATACCTTTGACAGTAAGTGAGCCTGCACAGG
Organism: Peromyscus eremicus; assembly: GCF_949786415.1. Lineage (NCBI taxonomy): Eukaryota > Metazoa > Chordata > Mammalia > Rodentia > Cricetidae > Peromyscus > Peromyscus eremicus. The sequence continues at coordinate 24,617,149 of NC_081422.1, forward strand.
TGGTGTTTAGACTGGAGGAAGCCATGTTCTTTTCCAGCACTGGGTGAGAAAGTCCATGAAAACACTACAGTAGAGGGAAGGTTCTGAGTATCAACTGCAAGAAGCTAGAAGGAGCATTTTAAGGTGGGAATGAAGAAAGTGATCAAAACCAGAAATGAAAGGTAAGTAGGAAGATAGTGCCACTGTGTCTCCAGGGTCAGGGTCTGCCTGAGCACCCAGTGTAGCCCTGGAATCCAAGAGCACCAATCATTGCAATGTAGAACACAGAAGTGGGGCATGTCTGTGGCCTTTGATGCTCAGCTGGATATGATTACAGGGTCGAACTGGCTGTGTACATAATTCACATTGAAATAGGTGCAGTAGGCCAAGACTACGAACATTAAACATGTTTGCAAAACATGGTATTGGTGATGAATGATTTATAGTATATATAACATAAAAATATCAAGCAAAGAGGCAGCTGTATCCTCTCCAATAACTTCCACTGTCCACCTGACAAATTTATTCTTGGGTATGATAAAATTTACAACAGGATTACTATTATTTTAGGTTATAAGAATTTTATCACCCCATCTGTGAACCCAGGAACTCCGCTTGCTCTGCTCTTTGGTGCAGAACAGCTTCTGGGGGTCTCGGATGAGGCCAGAACAAAACGATTGAAGAGATACTGAGGCTATAAGCAGTTCTTCCTGGCTGCAAGTGAACAGCCATGAGGTTGGATGCAACCTACACCCTATAGACTATCTGGATGACAGCTCCTTTGTGTGTCAGACCCCTCTTCCATAAGGTGGGAAGATCGTACCACCTGGAAGAGAAATGTGGGTGTAAAATGTGTACATAGCTATGGACAGTCCTCCCAGTGAATGGAACTAGCACACCCACTGGTTTTAGTAATTTGAACTAAGTTTGGGCACCTTTTAATATTAAAAAAAATCAAGACAAGAAAATCTCGACTAAGAAATGAAAAGAAGGTCAGATATCATCTTTGCTGGTAGGAATGTAATAAACTCTACAAAGGATTCATAATATATCCTTTAATTAGTATCTCTACTCCTTTCACTTAAAATAGGATTTGATTTACAAGAAATACAATTTCTGAGGATCACTTCTTCTTAAAAACAAATCAAATGTAGTTGCATATGCCAGGTAAGCCTGCTCGAGGGCTTGAGAAACATCTCTGAATTCACAACTAAGAACAAAATGTTAAAGACATATTTACACACACACACACACACACACACACACACACACACACACACACACAATTTTCCTCCAGATCTTGATCAGAGGGCTGACACAAAAGAGAATCTGATGATCTCTGCAAGAGTGGGCAAATTTAAAAGCTGTCTTTCATAGAAAATGTTCTGGAAGGTTTCAAACTGATTTTATCCTGCAGCAAACTGAGGAATAAGCCTGTAAAGACTTGGTGAGAAAATTACTTTTGCTATCAAACTTTAGGAAGTGACATCGGCTAAACCATTCTAAATGGCTGGCTTCCATCTTTAAGAGGACACGTATTTCAACAGGTTACTGTTGGTTACCAGCAAGCTAGGAGTTCAATGTCTTCATGCCAATTCCTGTGTGCCACTCTCTGATTTCTAGCTAACATGGACACTTCTCATTCTTGGGAAGCTTCTCTCATCAATTCTTGCAAATTCCCTTTCTGTTGGATGCAGAGATGTTAACTGTGGCTGAGGTCTTCATCTGAGTCAAGGCTACATTTATATATGGGGTATACACAGGATGATATTCCCTAAACAGTTTCATTGTTCAACAGAACCCCTGCTTGTGACAGAAATGCAAACTGCACTCACAAAATTAATCTGTTAACCTGATTTATCATAAAGCAATATGAATTTGATAAAAATGTGAACTGGCACCAACTATCTATTGCATGTGTAAACATATATGTACATATATCTCAGCAACAAATCTAGTATAGATCCTCCATATGTTAAAACTAATTTGATATTTAGAAGTGAATGTATGCATATATTTGAGTATTTATGAATATGCACATATAAAGTGTAATATTTTAAGGTATAAAGAAGAAAAAAGAAATTTCTTTAGTACAGATCTGGGAATTTTGGGAGAATAAATTATCTCTATATAAAAAAGAAGTTGCAACCTAAAATATTTGTGACAAGGAGCCCTCTATATTCTTCCCTGGAGCCAGTCCCTGTGAACTTTTTAGGAAAGGCCAGGACTTTCCCTAATGACAGTGGTGGCAGTTTTCAGGGCAGGTGAGGCTGCTGAGGCTACTAGGCTGTTGGCTAGGTCCCCTTCCTGTGCTCCCTGCTTGAGGACCTGCCAGCTGAATTCTGCATGTAGACCTTCTATTACGGGTGATGCTATCAAAATCAAAGCACACAGCTGGATACTTGGAGTTCTCAGCGTGATGTCTGGAACCTGAGTATTTGCAGGAGTGCAGCTGATGGCTGCTAGAAAATAAATAAAATATAAATAAATAAATCAGCTTTTGATTTGTAAAACTCAGCCAATTTGATCTGAAAGACATTGATGGGGGATAAATATAGAAGGCAGCAGTGCCATGCCATCTCAGGCTATAGGCGTTTGCTTTGCTTCTTTCCCACTCTCTTGAGACAGGAGTCGGTGTGGTGTTGACAAAGATAAAGGACTGAACTGCTTTGGAATTGCTTGCCCACATTCATTTAAGGAAATTCCACTTATTTGAGAAACTCCTGATGGGTTAAGATCTTCCTGGCCAGGAGAGGGCATGCCTAGCAAGAGGTCCACTTCTAGCAGTCTTCCTACCCACTGCCTCACAGCAGTCTTCCTGCCCACCACCTTGCAGCAGTCTTCCTGCCCACCACCTTGCAGCAGTCTTAGATGCATGAGGGTTGGCACCTGAGCATCTGGGATTTAGCTATCAAGACAATTTGTGGAGCATCTCTTTAATTAGAGAAGTGGGGAACTCTGGCCCAGGAGCTTGTACCTGAGGAAACAGCTGTGCATGTGTGTGTGTGTGTGTGTGTGTGTGTGTGTGTGTGTGTGTGTGTGTGTGTATGTGTGTATGTGTAGTGACAAGCACATGTAGTGATAAGCACACATAGACACATACACAGACACACACACAGACACAGACACACACACAGACACACACACACACACACACAAAGATGCATGCAAATATGCATGCCTTCACTAACAGGCCATTCCACCCTTGACTAAAAGGGAGCCTGATAGCAGGTAAGATGGGACCAACGTTGTATCTGTATAGTTTTGCTCCTTCATATCACATATGTGATGGTTTAGAACCAAATCTGCATTGGTTCTGCACACACCTCCTCAAAATCTAGCTGGCAAAAGGAAGACCACAATGGCAAGGCTAAAGCAAGCCATATGTGTGCTTTCTTAAACATTTTGTGGAGAACAGGAAAGGAGGTGGCTTATCTATAAACCCTTTATGAGCATGAATAATCATACACATCTGGGAATTCCTGTGCCCATGAAAGGGGAAAGTCTTTGCCCACCAAGACCTGAATTGAAAGAGATGGGAAATGGGAGGCTCTGCCCCTATGCATGGAGGTCGTGGGGTGTAGGCTGAGGTGGGAGATAGTGGACATGGCTTTTCGTTTTGGAACGGCATTCTCCAATGCAGATCACACTGCAGACTCTCCTTAAGTTCATTTATCAGTGAGCTCACCAAGGAAAGCCTTACAAAGAGGTGGTTGTTTGGGCAGGCGTGGAGAAGAGAAGCTGGGGTGGTGTCACTCTATCCATGAGATAATCTCAGGGAGACCTTCGATCAGATTCAGAAAGAGAAATGACAAGGAGCTCTGAATGCTAGGGATGCAGATATGATCTCTATATTTGCAATCAGCATAGGGAGGATACAAACCAGCCATGTATGGGCAGAGGATAATAACTGAGCAAATCACATGAACATAGACATAGAAAAGCAGGAAGAAGATCTGAAGAAGGAACATTTGGGCCCAGAGAGAAAAGGAGACATGACTGAAAACTTTGTATTTGTCATATATAATTATAGTCTTCAAGTAGGAAAAGAAGGGGGTGTGTTTTCAAACAGTTGTCAAAACCTAGCCACCAACACAGATACTTCATACCTAACTGCGCTACCTGCAGCCTGTGCAGGCCCCCTGCCCATCTGTTTGTGAATTCCTCTCAATTTTGTTATTAATTCCAATATACACAGGTGGAGTTTTTCAACCACATGGAATCTATAATAGGAAGAGTGTAGGGAAAACAACAGAAGGTCTGATATACTATTTTATGGGATACATTACTAATGTTCCCCTTATACTTCTTATTATTTTGTATGAATCCTAAAGGTAGGGGCATGCACATCTGGATATTGGATAGAAATGACACAATAAAACAAGACACGTATGATGTTATTGATTTCTGCTTACAGCTATTCCTTTATGAACTAGGTGACCTTGAGGGAGTTATCAAATCTCACTGCCATGTTTAGTAAAATGCAGATATCCTTTTACTACTTATAGATTAGATATGAGAATTAGATGAGAAAATTTGTGGAAATGCATAGAAGTAATGATTGGCACGCAAGAGGCAATCAATGTCAGAAGAAAAAAAACACAGAACTTGGGGTGGGTACTCAACAACGACATCTGATAACACCCACACCTCCATTGTTTCTGTCTTCACTCTCCAGGTAATTTCCACCTAGAAAAACCCGAGTCTCCAGTGGAAATTCCTAGCTATAATCATGATTTCCGTGTCTGCTTTCCAACTTAAGAGCCTGCTGAACCCCAGGCTCATAACTACAGGGGAATGCCCATCTGTCGTTCCCCAGACTTAACAGCCTAGATTCCCTTCCTCCTCTCATCTTTGTGCACAGCTCTGCCAAATCCCAGTTCTCCTGAGGTGAGGCAGAATTGCCTTCCCTTACTCCTCATCTTCCTCACCTCCAATCAAGGAATCCTGGTGGAGGAGTCTCACCTGCCCACTGAGCATCCTGATGTGCTATTAATTTCCTTATCAGTACTCTTCTCTTAATTTAAGTCCTTATTATCTTCTCTACCTAACTCTGTAACTCTGGCTTATTTGTTAATTCTATTATTACCCAATTCATTATTGATAAAATATTGGCAATAGTAGAAATCAATCTAATTGCCATTTAAATCCCTTCTCCACTTGACAAGACTCAGTGACATGATATACAGAAGCTCCTCTGGGCCCTTGCCCACTTCTCCAGGTTTGTTTATCACTCAGTGTTTTCCTCAAATGCACCAGACACACCAGCAGCATTCTAAAAATATGAGGCAGCACATGAATCTGTGTGTCTGAATCTCCCCCACTGTGTCTGGAATCAAATACCTCCTTTGTCCACTTTAAACATCTATGCAGGCTTCAAAGTTGTGTGGGACAGCGCTGCTCTGGGAACCTTGTTTTGACCCTCACACATCCTTCCTTGTCTCTACTCAGTGTACGCTTCTGTTTGTTGTGTGGTGCAAGAATAATGCTTCATTGTTGTGTACTACTTTTCAACAGAACTGAATCTTTTATTTATTCTACATGTACAACAGTTTTAAGCGCATTGTAGTCACCAAGTGATTCCAAAGTCAAAGCTGGAGTAATTGAAATAGCCGACTGATTTAGATGGCTGACATAGCCATCATGGACTATTTAGAACCTTCTTTTCTTATTTCTAAGAAAATAGCTGATATGTACCTTTAAAGATTTTTCTTTGTCTCTTTCTTTTTGTTTGTATGTGTATTAAAGGTCTGAACTCATAAAAAAAAGACTTCTCAAAATGTCCTCAGACTAAAGAGTTTTATTCCACATTCCTGAAGGAGAAAAAGCCTAGACCTGGGGCAAATCAAGAGAGAGCTGGGTTTGTCTGTCTCCACAAATGCCCTTCCTTAAATGTTCTCACTGTTCATGTCTCTACTTCCTCTGGCTATGAGGACACAGTGTGCCCTAATCAGAAGAGGCTAGGAGAGCTTTCTTATGTCATCATCAATCTGGTTAAAGTTTTTCTGAGTAAAATCCACTTGGTGATTCAGCTTTGTCTATTTGTAATTAGTCAGGGGATGATTGCAGGGGATGTGATTAGGCTCTTTACCTTCCTGGGACAGGCAGTGGGGGAAAGTGCTGCCGTCAACAAGAAACAGGCCTTTGCAAAGGAAGGGGAACCTCTGTGTGGGCACACTGGCCACATGCCCACTTTGAGAATAGCTCTGCACAGGAAATAGAAGCAGCATTGAAGGAGATGGTTCCTAGCAAGACCTGTTTCCAGGGAAGGTACTGAATTCAGCTAAGCAAGGTAATGCCATTTAAGAGCATCAGATCTACCCAAACCTCTCCCCTCCTGCATCAAGATATTTGGAGCCTAAGATATGTATGTCTATCCTAGATCTAGAATGGAGCCTGCCACTGCCAGTGCTGTGTCCTCCTCCGCCCCAGATTTGTTGTTCCATGTAAGTCACATTTACATGCAAACCTCAAATCTCCTTCAAACCTGGTAACTCTCCCTGTCCCTTAATTCCAACTAATGGGATTAAGGAACATTTCATTTCATCAGTAACCAATGGTATTGGTCCCTGACATGGAAAACTTAGCTACTTTTACTGATGAAAAGTTATTTGTTATTGTCGTTTAACACTCAATTTCAAATACTAATCACCACATCCAAAATTTGACTATCCCTTTCCAGTGGAATGACAGAAAGAAATCATAAATGGAGTCAGTGGCTGTAAGCATGGGAAGAAGGTGGAGAAAAGGAGGGGAGAAGCATTAAGTGGAGAAGAAGAGGATGTGAGAGAGGCAGTTGATAAAATTACATGTTAAGCATGTACAAGATTTGTGCAAACCCAAGCCAGCCCAAAGCCCATCATGAAGACCTGAACTGGGTATGATGTTCTTTCCCTAGCTACTGGCAATTCTAAGCTAGTCAGAGAGGGTCACTTTTCTCAAGAGTGTGCAGCCTCTGAAAAGTTGACCACACCCTAATGAAAGGCCACCCATCCAAGAATATTTGGGTAACACAAAATGGTCTGGATACAAAGTTGAGTGGGACCTGAACAGGGAATAAATCTGGGAGAAGTTGGGGGAAGGGTGAATATAGTTTTGATTGTGAGCCTAGCCTTTAATGTGGAGCCATATCTCCAGCACAAGGAGGTGTGTGAATATAATCAAAACACATTGTACAGCATTCTCAAAGAACTAATATAAAGTTACATGTCAAATAAGAAAAGCAAGTGGTTGCTAAAGGCAGGTCTTCAGTTGTTTAGGCAGATTAGGGGCTTGCTTCCATGATTCCTGTATTCCTATGGTGGCTTTATGCTGTTGCTACTTCTGGAGGATTCAACCACAATTACTCATTTTTGACATCCTCTGATGCTTTCAAGACCACAGCAGTAGACTGAGTCACCATTTTTCTACAAGTGAATAATACTCTAGGATATTATTATATCTAGAAGGCCAGCCCATTCTGTTTCTGTAAAGCACAAAATAGTAACTATTTTAAGATCTTCAGATCATGTGGCCTCAGTTCCGTTTATTGAACACCACTAATATGGCATCAGAAGAGACACAAAAACTACATGGTCGTGGTTGCATTTTAATAAAGCTTTAGTAGTAGACAATGGCATTTAACTGTCATGCTATTTTAATTTGTTACAATATACAATGTGGTGCATCCTAAGCCACCACTGAGGAGAGGCTCCAAGACCTCCTGAGGATGTAAAATTCCAGAAGTTCAAATCCCTTATGTAAAATGTATTTACAGATAGTGCTCTCAGCATGGCCTCCTGTAGACTTTGAGTTATTGCTAGATTATTTACAAAGTCTCACATACTATAAATCTACAAAACTGTTGTGCCACACTATGTTATTTGGAGGATAATGATAAGAAAATGGGGTCTGGAAATGTCTCAGACAGATGTAATGATTTTGGATTGTGGATAGCTGAGCAGATGAATACAGAACTCTTAGATAAAGAGGGTAAACTTTATTCTCTTTTTGATTCATATTCAACAATTCAAAAATGAAAAACATAGCTATACAAAAGTGGCAGCAGGTTGAAGCTGACCCATCAGCTGCAGTTCACTGACCCTTACTCTATATTTCAATTGCCTGTTTCCATCAGTTTCATAGTGCACTGTTCATCTAGCTCTGCCTTTGTCTTAACTCCATACCTTCCATCTCTTCCCTGAATACTCTCATTGTGAACTCTGGATCCTAGTCTTCATGGCCAGTAGCTCCTTTATGTCCTTGTATTCTTGGAGAGGCACCATCCTGACCCTGTCATGGAGGTCTGGGAATCTGTATGGCCCTACAGACCTGCAAGCAGAAGCTACTGATTTTCAAATAACATACACACTTGGTTGTCACTTGGCGTCTTTGATTCCTAACAAAAGTTGCAGACTGAGTCATTTTCAAAGCTGTGGCATTGAGGCTCTTATCTTAATAATTACATATTTCTCTCCTTCACATTTCTCTGTTGACCTGGCCATTACTCCCCATTCATGGAAAATCTTTGTTCCTGGCTTAGAGTTTCCATCACCAGTCCAACGCCTACCATTATTCTCAGAGACCTGCTGTCCAGAAACACAATTGATCAAAACCTAACTCCTGTTCTTGGTTCTTCATGACTCTTTCCTCTGATCCCTTCAGTGACTTGTTTCCCATTTTAAACCTGGAACTTGCCAGAAGCTGTACCACTTCTGAAGTCATGAACTGAATACTGCAGTGCATCCATGACATCCTGTCTTTCCACAGCGTTTGCCACATCACTGGATACAAACAATTATTCCTTCATTCTGGGGTTCTCAACCTTTTCTGCCTTACTTCTCCCTTTAATCTCTTTTGATAAACCTTAGACTTAGGACCTATCATTTTCATCTCTCATGCAAAAATACCCTTACCCTCACTTCTATTTTTATGCTACTATCACTAATGTGAAGAACTCGGTCCCATTCCTGACAAAATATAATTCCTCTTTAGGGTCCATTTCTCCTACCTTTCCAAAGATATCTCTCCATCAGTTGTCTCTGCTCTTTCTTACCTGTCATCAGCTTCTACTGTGCTGGACCATGTCTATGAATGCTCCTCTTTTGCCTTTTAACTCTCTGTCCCATCACCACTGTGATCCACTGACTTGTATTCATCGCCAAGCTCCTTTAAATGAGTGTCCGTACGTGCTATCTGAAGTCCTTCATCCCTTGTTCCTACTCCAGACGATCTAATCTAGCACCTGCTCACACCTCTCCGCTAACCTTATCCACACCAAAGCCATCAAATGATGGCCATATTTCTTTTTTTTTTTTTCACCTTTCCAATTTTATTGCACGAGTTTAAGTATTTTCTTAAAAGGTATCTCAGCAGCCATTTACAAGGTTGACAGCTAACTCCTTTAAAGGTCTTCTTAGATGTCATAACCTCTGAATTGTCACTTACTTCTCTGGTAACACCTTTAAAATCTCCTTAGTTAGATTCTCCTACTTTGCTCAACTTCTACATATTAGATTGCTCAGAGGCCAGTTCCAGGTACTCTTTATATTTTTTTTCACTGTTAAATAATTTCTTAGGCCACATCATTTATTCTGTGGCTTTGAACATCCAGGTATATGGCAACAACTCAAACCTTTCTTTCTCGGCCTTATTTCTTTTCTATGAACTCCAGACTTACACATACAATGGTTAATCAAACACAGTCACTAGAAGTCTGGTATGCATCCCAATTTTGATATTTCTGACACTGAATCTTCAAATTTTTACTCTCTTAAGTTTCCATTATTTACTAGTAACCCCTTAGTGTCTCACACTACTCCCCAACTGCAAAAACAAATGTGTTACCGAGTATGATGTAATATACCTCTGAATGAGGCCTGGATTCTACCCTCTTCACTCCATTTGAACACATGTGGCCTTACTTCAGAGAATGCTAGAATAGCCTTTTTGAGATTTTAAAGTTCTAAAATCTGTTTGTAGATCTTTACTTGGACTGTGTTCCCATTATAATATTAACGGAGTATTGCTATCTGTTTCGGCAATGACACACCCAATATGGATCCCAGCACATCCTGGCATTGTCTGAGGACTCCTTTTCTTTAGCACGTCTTCTGTGTTTTTCTGTACTTTCTCAGGCCTGCCTGAAACAATTGACAGTGACTGGAGAAGCTTAGCTCATCTTTGGCCCCAGGTTTGCCTATGTTATTACCTGGAAGCCTCTTTCCTCCTGGGTTTTCTTTTGTTTCTTTTAGGTTATAGCTTAGATTTCATCTTTGTGAGGTTCGATGTCCCGTGTTAGTTATGTTATGCTGCATCCTTTGTTATACTTACTATATTGAAATGGGATTGTTAGTTTATCTCCAACTAAAGGTCTATTAAATGCAAACAGTATTTCTGCATCTGTAGGGTATAGTTATAAGCAATATATAGTTGCTCAAAGAAAAAATTTAATGAATAAATAAAACTAAATATGACACATCTGCTCACAGTAAACTTAACTGGCTAGGTCAACATTCATTCTTTACTTATTTTTTTATAGATTTGGTGATTAAAGCAATTTGTTCAATATCTCAATGCCTATTGCGAGCCCTTAAACGAAGCATCTTTATTACTTCCTTAATAACCCATGGCACACTGACTTGATGCTCCAGAGTCACATTCCTTTGCACGTTCAGTTCCCAATTTCCTGATAGCTATGCCTTACCAGGGGGAGAACCGTGGGAGACATCTGTTCACTGGTAGTGTTTAAAATTGAAAGTGCATGCTCATATTAATAATAATTAAAATAAGATGGCTTTCGGTCAATTTTACTGTAAGTATTTTAAATTCCACACTGGATTTATAGCACCAGTTAAGATGAAGAAAGCATACTACTCACTCTATCTCTTCTCATTACAACTGGAAAAATGTCATTAGATTATTAAAGGGTTCTGAGATCAGGTATCAGCAGGGTTACCAAGGAGAGAGATGAAAATTGAAGAAAGAGCAAGGTGGTGGCAGTTTATTTTAACTATTTTTTTTCTGACTTTTCCTTGCTTAAACTCAGAGTGGGAAGAATCCTGAAATTATATAGCAGATCCAACAGAAACAAGATCAAGACAAGTTATCCATTGGCCCTGATGATGAAGGTAGGGAGAAGTAGCAGTATTGGAGAATGGGGCAAACCCTGTGTTTTACTCTTGCCTCGATCTATAGGCAACATTTGAGGAACTAACCTTCTTCATGACCAGAGGAACTAGGAGAAGGGGGTTTAGAGGGATGTTCCCTCCATCTTCAAATTCTCTTCCTTCCTACCACATTTTCTCAAAGTTGGACTCAATCATATGAAATCAGTACCATTGTGTTTTTAGGGATGAGAGCTGTGGAGATTGATGTTCTTGCTTTCTAAGGCAAAGGATGGGGGCTCTCTCAGGAGCTGGAGAGAGGGAGTAGGAGGAGAGAGCTCAGGGAGGGATTCTTGAAGCAGCATGGGAAGCCAATTTTAGCCTTGAGAGTGTGGACACCTGATCCCTACACTAACTAAATACTTGGAGAATGGAACTGTTGTCAGCCCACCTGCCCTACCTGCTAGCCAGGCAACAGTGCAGGACTGTGGAAGCTCAACAGGTCTCACAACCTGCCAAAGCCAGCAGAAGGAAAGTCCAGGCTTCGGGTACGAACTGAGCTGGATATAGTGTCTCTTCATATAGTCTGACTTAACTCTGTGTTCTCAGGATGTTTACAGGATGAAGAGTCTCCTAACAGAATTTCAACAATATGTATGATGTAATACAAAATTATTCATCATATGAAGACTGAAGTAGCCAGATATCTCAAGAGAAATTCCTATTAATAAACACCAACAAATTATCAGACTATAAAAAGTCACACATTCTGGAAACAAACATACAGATATAAATTCTTAACAGACCAGAAGCCACAAATTAGAAAAATAAATTGAAAGTATTCAGATTTAGTTTGAGATTTCAACCAGATAGACACAATAGCAGAGTGGAAATGAAGAATAAAGAGGCAGTTAACGTGAAGAAAAACAGGAAGTATCAGGCTTCAGCAACAGAGGCCAAGAGTCTAGGAGTGTGAAGAACCAGGGAAAGAAGTATTGGAGTTGAGGAACTGTGTATTCTCATTAATTCTAGTTGTGATGAGTGTATAAACTATTCATAGAAATGTACACTAAAAAGCCACTAAGTTCATTAGCTAAGGGGACATTAAGCTACACTATAGTTGACAATTTACATTTCATACGCAGAATCTTAGACTTCCCCACTTGTCAGTTTCTTAAGATTTACTTGTTCTATAGTGTCAAACTGCCATCTAAATTCAAGTCTCTCCAACTGTACATTAGTGCAGCTCTCAGATCTCATCAGATAAGCATCTTTGTATAGTGGCCAGTGGTAAACACAGATGCTCACACTAGCCAAAGTGCAGAGAGTAAGCGTCAGTGGGGTGCTCAGTCATAAATGGGGGATTTATATCACATACCTTCCTTCAGGCTCAGAGACCATCATGGAAGAGGGAGCAGAAATACTGTAAGAACCAGAGGTTGGGGACAACCAGAGCACAGCAAAGTCCTCTGGACCCAGTAGCATATCTGTGCTCATGAACTCACAGCAGCTGTTGTTGCCTGCACAAGGTCCAGTCACTCAACATTCTAGCAGGAAGGGAAGGAGTTCAAGAGCTTCCACTTATAGCTGGAGAGCTATAGACAGTTGACAGCTTCTGAGGGAGGGATAGTCAGTTTTTTCTAAGGGTATGGCCCCCGGAGTGTCACCAAGATTCAGGTGGATGGCCCACAGCCAGAAGTATATGGACAATACAACTTGGAATATATATATATATATATATATATATATATATATATATATATATATATATATATACATGTATATTTGAATAGTCATATTTATATATTATATATGACATTTATATCTGATTAAAAAGTTTGGAGGGAGTAGCTTGGAAGAGTTAGAAGGAGTTGGAGGGATATGGTTATGATAATTTTGTTGTTTTGTTTGTTTGTTTGTTTTGTTTTTGTCAACTTGACATAAGCTAGAGTTATCTGGGAAGAAGGACTTTGACTTAGAAATTGCCTCCATGAAACTGGCCTATACACAAGTCTCTGGGGCCTTTTCTTGAATAACGATTAGTATGGGAGGGCCCAGCACACTGTGGGCAGGGCCACCCCTAAGTGACTGGATTAAACTAAAAAATCAAGCTGAGCAATATCCATGATGCACACCAGTAAACACTGCTCCTTGCTCTCTGCTTCGTTTCCTGCCTTCAGGTTCCTTTCCTGCTTTGAGTTCCTGCCTCGATTTCCTTTCATGATGGACTATAAACTGTGAGACGAAGTAAACCCTTTCTTATCCAGTTGCTTTCATAAGAGTGTTTTATCACAACAATAGAAAAACAAGCTAAGAAAATGATCAACATACATTCTATCAAATTCTCAAAGAATTTATATGCATGATTTATGATTCACTCATCTTTTATGCAAACTGAGTCTTCTTTGTACTGAAAAACTCATTATTCGCCCATGAACTTGACATCTCAGTGCACACCATCTTGGCTAATAAGCATCTTGGGTCTATGCTCTACAAAGAATAATAATCTCTGTTATATGCTTTTCATAGTTCCATTGTTGTTCATCCCTAAACTGGATGATGGAAACCATATTCTTCAATCCCTGAGAAATGCCCTCTGTAGGCTCTATGCCTGGCATATAAATATATATACATATATTTCATAAGTCATATATCATATTTAAGTTTTTACTTTTAGTTACTCTCATCCCAGAGACCATATATACCATCCTCCTCAATACCATAAATGTTAGTTGAGTTAATAGTCCCAATTATTCCTCAAAACTCTCAGGAGACACTACAATCCAAACATACCCTCGGTTCATCATGTTTTTCCTTTCATTGACATGCGTCTACATACTTTATTTGGACCCTGAATACAGACCCTGAAATGGAAGTTCACAAAATAATATGTTTATCTTAGACACACTCACATGCATGCTCATACATGCACACATGTTAGCACATTTTACTTTCTCCAACAGAATACTTAAATTTGTGGTTTATTTCAAGCTAAAATCCATTTTCAGCTATTCTATCTGGGGAAACATTCGTGGAGCCACAGTCACTGGTTCATTTCCATTTGACTCTCTGAAATTCGGCTCTTTAGAGGTTGTTCAGTCTCCCAGAACCTCCTCCAAAGCCTTTATGATGGTTTGTTTTTTTCCATAAAAAATCACATTTTTCTTATTTTCCAGAATTTGTAGAATTTCAGCTTTGAATAGCATGACAGTTCATGGGTCCCTTGCTCAGTCACGTGTACACCCAGTGTGACACACAGGCCCAGCGTAGGCTGAGAGAATGCTGGTTTAAGGATTTGAGGGGGAGATGCACCCAAACAGAACACCTGGATCGTGTGGTTGATGTTCCCCTCCACTGTTCATTTGCTACATTATGAAATACAAGCATTTGGAAAGCATGGCATACTCCACTTACCAAAATCACAATCCTGATTACAAGCCTCATTATTTCACCATTATTTGTGAATGAGGAAAAGCACTGAGCTCCGGATCTAGCAGAAGCCTCCCTAAGTGGCTCGATAAATTGCTGAGGCAGCCCTGATAAAGAGGATGGTGGACAAGCAGTGCACAGCACATCTCTGCCTCTGAGAGCCTGAGGGGTATGGGCAGTCTGGAGATCACTGAAAAGAATAAGTATACGCTAATGAGGAAAAGGAAGGAGGAAGTCACTGCAGGGAAAGGTCCCTTTATGGTGGAGCCGAGCAAGAGCAAGAACACAGCATCAAAGGGGAAAATCATCGTCTCACAGAAGGATTAGTAGGCAGAGGCTAAGGGACAAGATCAGTGTGAACTCTCAGGAGGCACACAAGCAAGCACAACCTTCCAAGGGGAGCGAATCCCTGGAGTTTGGCTTTTCAGTGTAGATACTATAAGAACCAGAGTCAGGTGGATCCAACACTGTGAGGAACTATCTTACACATTAAAGCTACTTCTCATTCCTGATTCTATTACATTGGGGGCCGATAAAGTCAACTAGTCATTCTGATAATAAAAACACTTTCACAAATTTCAACAGTCCCTTAGCCATGGCATGCGGTGTGAGCCATTGAGTACCCAGGTTCTTCAGATACTGAAATGGAGTGAAACAATAGAGCAGAGAGCTAAGAACAAGTGGACCAAATGGTTCACTGGGGTGCCAAGGTGATGGCAGAGAAAGAAGGGGTACATAAATCTGTGCTGGTCCCTGAATCTTCTCCATTCAAATATTCTTCTAGCCATCTTAAATCTTCTTTTAGCAAAGAACCAAACGCATAGCCCCACTTGAAGGGAACCACTAATAGTTGAAAACACCGTTGCAAGAGACAAGCACCAGTGTCTTGCATTGGCATAGCCTGGAGAGTTCAAACTTTATTTTGTCATGATGATATTTTGGGAAAGTTACTTATCTTTTTTTTTTTCCTTTTTGGCTTTTAGTTTTTTGAGACAGGATTTGTCTCTAGCTTTGGAGCCTGTCCTGGAACTACCCTGTAGACCAGGCTGGCCTCTGACTCACAGAGATCTACCTCCCGAGTGCTGGGATTAAAGGCATGTGCCACCACTACCCAGCAAGTTACTTTTCTTATAGCCTCTTCGAAGTTGGAAAGAAATAGTATCTACTAGGAAGTTTATAGCTCACCTAAACATTTTAAGTAAATAGGGTGCTCTGTAAATTATTATCTGCCCTGTGGATATTAGACATTATTGTTTCCTAAGAATCAGAGACACAGATTGAAAACATGGTCAGGTATCAGCTAGCAGCCAAGCCTCTCAGGTCAGTGGGTCTTCTTCCCAGATGAATTTCTTAGCCTGTATGTCTGGGAGACTCTACCTATGCCCAAAGCCATCTGGAACACAGCTTCATTTGTCTCATGAAGCAGCTGAGTGAGCCAGAGTGGTTACATTAACAAGATGACTATCTCCACAAGGAAAGAGGACTGTGCCTTGAATGGTAAAGTCCCTAAGGAGCAGGACTCATCTGTCAAGGCTTGGACAGAGGCAGACAGCGTGAGGACCCTGGCAGCAAACAGGGCCAGAGAAGCGCTGGACAGGGGGAGTGGTGCAAAGAATAAATGGACTCTCTCATGTCCTTTGGTGACAAGGGCTAAACCTGTTTGTCAAATCTGCTGCCCCGGGAAGAGCTGTAAATGCAACTTGAAAAAAGCAGAGGGAGTGGCATGGTTGCCATGGTTACCTCCGGAGTGTGCCAGACCTAAGGAGGGGATGGTAAGCTATGATAGAGTGGCCAGCTTGGATGAGTGTTAGGAGGAAGGACAGATAGGAAGAGATGACCAGGCCACAAGACCTTTTGTTCCTCTTCTCTTGAGATGCAATAGACAATTAAAAGCTAAAAAAGAATAGTTAAAAGAGTTATAAAGAGGGGCTAGAGAGATGGCCCAGCAATTGAAAGAACTGGCTGTTCTTCCAGAGGATAGGTTCAATTCCCAGCACCCACATGGCAGCACACAACTGTAACTCCAGTTTTGGGGGGATCCCACACCATCACAGAGACATGCAGACAAGCAAAACATGAATGTACAGGAAATAAAAATAAAATAAATTATTAAAAAAGAGAGATATAAAGAACACTCAGGAGTTGCTGTCCCATATTCTGGTGAGCACAGAGTGGCAAAAGAGGCTGGGAAGTGTAGACAAGTCAGATGTGTTCTCAATCCATGTCATCAAGGAGGTAAGGGTAAGGGCAGCCTCTAGTCCACTGAAGCTCAGATAGGCAGAGAGGGCACCACTGAGCAGATCTGAGGCAGGTGATGCCAGAGGCAGATTCAAGAGAAGAGCAATAGGGAAGCAGCTGCCCTGAATTACAGTGCCCTACCTCCCTTCCAGCAGAGGGCACCTGGGTGGGACCAGCTCTTCCTTTGATTGGCAGTCCTGGATGACTAATGCACCCTGAATGCCAGCCTGATAACCAGAGCATTTGAGAGCCACTAGTGGAGGTAGACGACCCTAGTGAGGCTGAGTCAAGATCGCCTAGGTTTGTGTTGGACAGCTAGAAGGGACAAGGGGCAATGATAAATGCTTAGTCTTCCACCATTATCTCCACCACATACTGAAATTCTAACCTCTAGCAATTCTGGGTGGGATTTTTGGAAACAGAATTTAATAGAGATAATTAGGTTTGCAATGAAACTATTGAGGTAGAACTTAATCCAATACAGCTGGTGTCCTTCTAAGAAGATGACTGGGGAATAGACACCAGGAAGAGGGTGGACTGGGGAAACACGGAGAAGGTGACCATTTTTATGCCTTGATAGGCTGCAATGCAAATCATTTCGACCCACACCTTCACCTTGTACTTTCAGCCTCTGTCACTCTACCAATAATCTAAGACAATAATCCTTGTTGTTTACGCCACTTGGATAGGGCTCTTGGTTATGACAGCCCTAGAGAGTCAATGTACTGGGTATTCATTGGCTTTTTCCCAAGGCAAATAGAAAAACAATAGAAGAAGAGGGTTTCCTTTTCATGGCCTACTGTCTGCTAATATTTCACATACATATTTTCACCTAACATAGAAATTTCCTTTACAAAAGGAGGACCCTAAGAGTTTGGCTAGCCCTCTGGAGGCACTGGGCAGATCTGCTGTCCAGTGCTTGTCTACTTTGGGGAATCAGCCTGAACTTCCTTCCTGTGCTGAGTGTCTGCCCCCAGAACAGAGGGAGAGTGAAGAGCTCAGGAGAAGAGAGCGGTGGGAATGGAAGGGGAGTATGCGTCAGGAGGATGACAGAAAGTGGGCTGGCCACAGGCTCAGAGAAAGAGCAGAACGTTACATCTGCAGCCATCATTTTTGGCAGGAAAATTTCCACTTTTTCAGAAGCCCCTCATTTTACAGGAAAGGTCCATGTTAGCCTTGCCCATCTTGGCCTCTCTTTCCAGCCCGTTTCCCTAAAAGCACTGTCAGTCCTGAGACTTAGAACTGCGTGTTTTGAAGAAGAACCTAAATAGGAGAGTCGGCAACAACAAATTTTTATTTTAATCTTAAAAAAATTCATCCTCTAGGAATATAACCGTGATGCAAATATTTTTAAATGCTTAATTATCCATCCAAATTCACACTCAAGCATTAATAGGCAGCATCTTTGCTCATCTTCCTGAACTCATTAATCTCTGATCAGGATGCTGTTGTAATTACAGTTCTCTCTCTCTCTCTCTCTCTCTCTCTCTCTCTCTCTCTCTCTCTCTCTCTCTCTCTCTCGGTACTGGGATCAAACACAGGGCATCCTGCATACCAGATAAGTATGCTACCACTGAGATACATCTCCATCCCCCAATTGCATTTGTTAATAAAAATGATCAAGCATTTAGCTAGAATCCTCTGGCTGTCTAAACTAGGTCATGACTTTACTGCCTTGGAGAAATTTAAGAAGTAAGAATTTTAAGGATGTTTAGGTTAGGAACATGGCTCAGTTGTTAGAGTACTTTCCTAGCAGTCAAAATCTCAAATTTTTATTAAGTCCAGTTGGAACTAATGATGTTTCCTTGTTTTGACAACGAAATATTTCTAACAACATAAAATTCACAAGACTTAAGCTGAAGATGAAGGCTTTTTCTTTCTAAGAGAAGTGTTAGACAAAAATCCTGCATTTGGGTGTGGGGTTTGAGAAGGCAATCTGAAGTTTTCTAATGCTCAGCAATATACATATGTACAAATGTCTTTGTGTGAACTTGGAAACCGGAACAATTTATGGCTTTTTCAGGTTACCCACTGGCTTCTAGACGTAAGCTATTCTTCACATGGCCTTAGCTCAGCCACTCTGATGACAAGAAAATTTCTGAGGAATATTTCATGAAGATTTTTAAAAATGTTTACGACAATGCAAATATTGATGTCTTAGCCCAGTCAATATTACAATTTATTGTCCTTCAATATAAAGAGTGAGCCAGGCTCCCTATTGGTCAATATTTGAACTCAGGTAAATAAATCTTTATACTGACTTCAGCAGATGTCAATATCTACTTATTCCAGATAAGTAAAAGTAAAAACAGGAAGCATTATTTATTTTTTGAAGTAAAATAACAACTAGTTACATAAAGGCCCTGCGGCATTTCTGGAATATCAATATGTAGTTACTTTTTGGCAATAAACCATAACAGCATTATAAGCTGTGGGTTGAAAGCACAATGTTTGAAATTTTAGAAGTAGAACTTAATAAAAAATAAATTTCATCTATGTTTTAATATCACAATACTTTTTTTAAGACTTGAAAGAGTTTTCAGATTTCATGTTCTTTTCATCCTGTAAGAACTTAATTTTTGATGTTATCCATAACTTTGGGAACTCGCAAGACCATATTTCCCATCAATTTTTAGATCACTTGATTAATCTTCACTCTGAACCTGAGAGAAAAATCTGCCCATATTTGACCTGAGTGTGAAGTCTTCCTGTCTGGTTATGCTTTGGGCCGTACATTTCAGCGGATGTCTGTGTTTCTACATCTGTCTTTATGGACTATATGTAGGTTTACAAAAGAAGATTCTCCCAGAGTTACTTACTGCCCAGTGGCCGAGAAAAGGCATCAGCCATCCATTAGGGCACAACATAGTTTCAGAAAAGGTGAACACACATCTGTGAATCTGTGCACAGATAAAATTGTGGGAAAATGGTGCATACGCACATGCACATTACACACGTAAGCTATGTCTCTTGTGGGAGAACTCCTGTTTATATTTACAGGATGTGTTTGCCTAGACATTGTCATAAATTGTCCTTTAGATGACAGTATAGGAGGCAAAGTGGCAATGTTACTTTTGTGTCAGAATGTGTCTTGCACTCCTCAGGTGTGTGACATGCATCACTAATTGAAGCATGGACTCCATGGGTTAACAGACTATTTGACCAATGAATATTCAGGCAGGCTCTGAATACCCACTGACTACTCCCAGGGTCTCATTTATAGCTGTTCCCAGAATGCAGTTACTGAATGCTGATGCTCAGTGTTGATGTGGCAATTTATGCGTCAGATAGGCTTAAATGAAGATTTATGCCTATTATAAAAATATCCACCAAGTGATAGGGGCTGAAAGAAGAAAATGAGGCTTTAAAAAAAATATGAGAGCTGCTAATGGTGAGAGAATGTCACTTGCTTCAAGTATTTTTTTTTTTTTTTTTTTTTTACCCTTGAGGCTGAGTTGCCCAGATGTGTCCCGGACAGTGACATTGGCTTTGCGAAATGGCTGTATGAACAGCCCAGGCTTGTTGCTCTGAGAGAGGGGTGGGATCCACATAAGCAGATGTACAGTCAATTGGAAGCAATCTGGAAGACAAGGACATGAAATGGCCCTGGGTACTTCCCTGGTATGCACTGCAGGATCTCAGGCTGGTGCCACCAGGGCTCAATATAGCTGATGCTCTCAGCACATGTCTGACAGACAGTTCTGGGCCTTAATGATGTTATGTTATGATTTTCCCTTGGGGATACTGACGTGAAAAGCTTTTAAGGTAAATCAGGAAGAGCTTTTAATGCTGAGCTATTTCACCAAGACCGTTAAGAGACTTTTGACCATCAGCCTGCAGAAAGTTACATAACAACCCTTTCTTTAAAAAAATATTTATTTTAAAATTGTGTGTATATATGTACATCTGTGTGTGGAAGTGTGCACATGAGTGTAGGTGTGCATAGGTTTCACTGGAGCTGGAGTCCCATGCAGTCGTGAGGGGGTGCTCTTAACTCCTTAACCATTTCTCTCGTGCTTGTAAAACAATTCTTATGACACAACTCTATGTACTGTTGATTTGTGTCACAGTGTACTATTTTATACTGGAACTCCACAAAGGAAACATCGTAGCTCCTTAAGTCCACAAGGCTACAGATTTTGGATTTGTTCAGTCCAGTATGCAAATGTGTGTGGGCAAAAGGTAGTTACTGATCAAAGGCAACAATAACATGGAGACTTTGAGCAGCCAAATACAAATAAAAAGCCTGCAAGAGAAAGAAAGGACAAGAGCATGTGCAAAGGCCCCAGGGAACGAAGAAACCAGGGACTACCTTGCACTATGAGATGTTGGCATGTGATGAATTGAGTGGGCAGTAGTGAGAATTAAGATGAACTTTGTAAGGACATAGGGGTGTGTATCCTAAGTGTACTGAGCACAGAACTTTAGAATATTCCTGAGGAACATGGGAAGTGGGCCCAAAATTCAAGCAGAGGAGGACCATAAACAAATACATGTGACAGAAAGTGGCCTCTGGGAGCAGAATGAAAGGTGAGATGGGGACGAACAAGCTTGAGGACAAATAGATTTATAAGAGATGTGGCACAATGATGTCAAGGGCTAAAATGTGCCATGCATAGGTGATGGTAGGAGGAATTAAGTAAGAGAGACTAAAATATTGAATGGAAATTTAGAAGAATTACTTAATTGAAAAATATGAGAAATAATTAACTTACAAATTTCTGTCAGGGAGAGCTGAATGAGGGTGACACCTTCTAAGAATGTGGAGTATGGAAAGAATATGCTATAGAGGCCATTGGGAAGAAATATGGATTCCATTTGGATAATAGAAGAGTAAATTGGCCTGTAGAGCAAGTAAGAGGGAGGGTCAAGTACAAATGACATGGATCTGTTCATTATGTGTTCATTTCTGCTGACATTATTGAAAGCCCACATGAGGTAAACAGAGAGGGTGTGGAATGAAACAAGCATCCAGGTCATAGCTATCCAGGGATGATTAGCATCCAAGCAATAAATAAAGAACGTGAACTAAAGTTAGGAAGCGAATTTCAAAGATGGAGAAGTGTAAAATAACAGTCAGAGGGAAAGACAGCATTTTCTGGTAATATCTCCCACATCACCTTGACTCGGAGAGTCCTCACATTGAAATGAGGACTCTAGGGCACCTGGGTAGGTAGGGCTCTGCTAGCATCCATATGTGCCTCAGAACACTGCCACCTTCTTAGAAAGCCCAAGTGAGGTTTATAGAAACACTTCATGGAGAGACCATGTGGAGGAGTTCTGGCTGACTGGCAGAGGCATTAGCTAACACTCATCGCAGATATATGAAGATGCCTCAGATAATTGTTACTCGAAGCAGCAAAGTTGGCCTCAAGGCTTCAGATCTTCCCATCTGAGGAGTCACACTTTCTAAGTAGAAACAAAATGACCCTCTGTGTCTACATCAAGTCTCCCACCTCAAGTGTCTGGATATTATTTAAGGGCAGGTTTACACCATCAGTGTGTGTGTGTGTGGGGGGGGGTGCTTATGTCATTCAGAGATGTCACTTCCCAAGTTTAACAGAGGTCAAACAAACAAATAGGAATTCTCAAGAACTAACAGGCATCCTGGAAACAGGAGAAACCAGGCAGAGGCTTCAAAGAAGATGCAGAAGTATCTGTGTGGCTTGGAAGCTGGAAGGCCTTGATTATATGGATGTTCCCTGGATCTAAACAGAAAGTGTGGCCCAGAAAAGTTGAAGCAATGAAAACCCACTGCAAAACTCCAAACATATCATTTTTCCTGAAACTGTTTCAGAATATATCTCTACAATTAACTGTTATTTGTTTAGGTCAACAAATATAATTATGGCATCCAACAAAACTAACAATGATTGCCTATAGCTACTGCCTATTCTGAAAGGTCTTAGAGACAGCAGGACCTCCTTGTCAATGCACAGTATATTCACCAATCCAGCCCACATGCGAGGTTCAAGCTTCTTAAAAGTGTAGGTTGTGAGCCCATGTGTGTAACTGAATGTAGAGGTCATAAAAAGTATAGCAACTGTAAAAACTTCTTAAACACAAAATGGCCAAAAATTAATTCAGATCAAATACAT
This sequence comes from Peromyscus eremicus, assembly GCF_949786415.1. Taxonomy (NCBI): domain Eukaryota; kingdom Metazoa; phylum Chordata; class Mammalia; order Rodentia; family Cricetidae; genus Peromyscus; species Peromyscus eremicus. Next base: position 24,639,977 of record NC_081422.1, read on the forward strand.
AGTGAGTTTGAAATATTTTTGGAGGTGCTTGCCTGTGTTACATCACATGACTTCACTGAAGCCTTGGTTCTCAACACATAACATCTGAACTTTGTACTGCACATACCATCATGCCACACAACACCACACTAGAAAATGATTATAGAATATAGCCAGATGACATTTGTGTCAGGTATACAAGGCTGATTTGACATCTGAAAATCAGTTCTTGTAAGCCGGCGTTTTAACTCAATAAAGGAAAAAAAAAATACATGATCCTCTCAATAGATGAAGCAGAGGATTAATGAATACTATGTTATAATAAAACACTTAATAACTCAGGAATCACAGGCAGCTTCTTCAATCAACATGAAAGGTTGCTTTCCCACTAAAGCAGGAATAAGAGGAGGTCCACTCTCAACCATCTCTATTCAACATTGTATTATAGGTTCTAGTCAGAGTGAATGGGTAAGAAAAACGGAACCAAACAGATAAGAAAATGGAACAAAAGGTATAACAAATGGGAAAGAAGAAGTAAAAAGCACCTCTATTCACAGATGGCATGATTCATATGTAAGGAATCCACTAAAGTACTATTTGGAGTAGTAGATGAATTTAGCAATATTGCCTGGTACAAATCAACATACCTAATTCATTTGCATTTCTATATACTTTCAGTAAAGAATGTGAAAGTAACCCCACCAAAACAGTTATTTTCATAATCGCATCAAAAAGAATAAAATACTTGGATAAACTGAACAAAAAAGCGTGAAACTTCTATCCTAAAAACTGCAAAGCACCTTCAAAGACTGTGGAAGGATATCTGAATAACTGGGAATACATTGCATGTTCATGATTGGAAGATTTGGTGCTGTTGAAATAGCAGTGTTCTCCAAACTGATTCTGATTCCATGTGATTGCTATGAAACTTCCAGCTGCATTCTTTGCTAAAAGTGACAGACAGGGACCAACAATAGTCTAAAATGATTTAGAACATGAAGAACAAACCTGGAAGGGTCACGTTTTCAGATTTAAAATCTTACCAAAAGGCTGAAGATATTAATACAAATGGTCGAGTATACAGGCCATTAATAGCCTTGATGCAAACTCCCACTCCAAGGTTTAGATCTCTTGACTTTTACAATAATATAAGAACAACTCAAAGAGAAATTAATGCTCTTTTCTGGAAATGGTGGTGAGCAAACTAGACACTCACCTGCTAAAGGAGAAAGTTGTGTCTTACCTTATATGTATACAAAATTAACTGAAATGAAAAAGAAAGAAAGAAAACAGAGGAATCTTCATGCTCTTGGGGTTTTAGCTAAGACATTGAAAGTGCAAGTAACAGAAAAAATAAACATACAGTAATCTTCAATAAAATGCAAGTGTTTGGTGATTTAAGATTGCCATCAAGAAAGTAAAATGACAACTCACAGGAAAGGAGAAAGTATTTGTTAATGATGGACTTGATAGCGGACTTAAATGTAGGGGAGATGAAGAACTTTTACTGTGAAAAGACAACCCAGTTAAAATTGGAAAAAATTCTAAATAGACATGTTTACAACAAAGTATAAATGGCCGTTAAACACATCAAAAATGCCCATACCATTGAGCAACAGAGAAATTCAAATCATAACTGTATTGAGAGAATACTTCACACTCGTTGTAAAGACTATAATCACAAAGATAAATAATAGCAAGTGTTTGATTGGACATTGAAATGCTGGAACTGTGATACGTTGCAGAGAGAATTAAAATGAAAATGTGATTTTGGAAAGCAGTCTGGTAGCTTTTCAAAAGATTAAGTGGCATTACCATATATAGCCAAGTGATTTCATCCCTAGGTATATAACCAGAATAAACATGAATATACACCATGCAAACACACATCAATACACATAACAACCCCCAAAGGGAAACAACCCAAGTGCCTACTAACTTGTGAATGGCTAAACAAATCTTGGCCATCTACATGGTAAAATACTATTCGGTCACAAAAGGAACAAAGTTCTGATATGTGTGGCAACTTGAATGAACCTTGAAAATATGCTAAGTCATCAAAATAGTGATAAAAGCCCACATACTTCATGGTGGTATTGATATAAAATGTCCCAAAGGGGCAATTCTGTAGAGATGGAAATTATAGTAGTTGAAGAGGGGTTTGGGAGGTGGGAGGAAGTGTGGCATCCAGAGACTATTGGTTTTCTTGAGGCTGATAAAATTCCTCTAGAAATGATTGTGCTGAACACATGACTGTTAGTTATACAGCTTTGTCAACAGGCCCCCAAGCCATGGGCTATATGTACATAGTGGATGAGCTGTGAGCAAGTTGGCTGAATCTTGGAATGCTAACCACCAGGCTTATTTGAACTTCTTTGTTGCATTTTGCTTACTTAATTATCACACTAGAGACAGACATAGTTCCAAATGGGAAGTGTGTGGAGAAGATGGAAAGCGCTTCTGTTTTGTGTGATAAAAGCGGTCACGCAGCTTTTCAAACTGTTGAATTCTACCTTATCTTATAAAATGCAATGTACACTTACTGCTTGATCTGGCCATTCACACCAAAGATATAAAAACATACATCAGAACATTTCATGCATACAAATGTTTATGACAAAAATATTCATAATAACTTGGAACTAGAAGTCAACTAAATGACCTTACATAAGTGCAGGCACTAAACAAACAAACAATGTTACATTTCCAGGCATGGTGGGTCATATCTGTAGTTCTAGCAAACTGGGAGGCTAAGGCAGAAAGACTGTAAGCTTGAGGACAGTTTGGGTTCAAAGAGAGACAATGTCTAAAATAAAATCTGGGTGTGAGAGTGGATGCCTGTAATCCCAAGCAGAACTCAAAAGACAGAGGTGAGACATACCATACCTGCAGGCCAACCAGAGCTGGCTACATTGTCAGACTAGTCTCAGAAAAAAAAGGAAAAGAAGAAAAGTAAATACATGAAATTTTAAAATAAATACATGAGGGATATTATATATTATTACAGTGCAGACTACATGTGACATCACAGACAAATGCCACTTACAGGGGCCTACCATGAAGAATAATGTTGTGTGAATTCAAACACAATGTGAAATATCCTGTCTAACTTGTAGAAATCACATTGCTACTTGCCAGGCTCAGAGTGCTGGGAAGAGGAAAAACCCTGAATGGAAATGAAGGTATGTCCTCACTAGCTAAAAGGGTTTTATATCTTGATTAAGGTGGTGGTTACATGACTATATACAATTTCTCAAAAGCCATCAACCTTAACATGTTTGGATTTCTTTGTATGTAAATTATAGCTCCATGAAGTTGATTTGTAAAAAGAAAAAATAAAAGTAGCTTGATGAAGCAAATGACATATTTCTGTAGATGTTTTACAGGGCTGGATCCTGATTGATGGCATTTCAAGATTTTTAAATTGCTGGCTTACCAGGACCCTCCAATCACACAATGACTATGCTTCCTCACCTTCTACTCAGCACAGCCTTGTGATTCTCAGGACTGTCACTTATAATGCAGACAACACAAAATTGGAAGTCAGGTATCTTGATTCCAACCCTGGCTGTGTCATTTTGGGCTATGCAATTTTGATATAAACCCTGGCCTATAACTACATAAAACCTATGTTACTGTCTGCGTATCAGATGGGCTTGTTACTGCAAAGTGTTTTGTTAAGAAGCTTGGCAGTCTTTCAGGAGGTACTTGTACATTTTACGGTGGGACAGATGACATAGTGAGCCAGTCAGGAAGTATGGCATCCTGTTTGCTGCCTAGCTCATTCAAGCAGAATGGAAGAATTTTGCTTTCTTTGGTCAATCATTTTAAAAACGGTCTTTGGGGTTGGAGAGATGGCTCAGCGGTTAAGAGCACTTGTTCTATCAGAGGACTTGGGTTCATTTCCTACACTGTGATTCAAAATGGAACTCCAGTTTCAGGGAATTCAATGCTCTCTTCTGACCTTCATGGGTACCAGGTAGGCATGTGATGTATATACATGCATGCAGGGAAAATATTTATACGTATAAAATAAATATATGAATCTAAAAATATATAACATGACAGTGATGCTTACACTGAGTGGTTGGGATTTAGGTGTACCTGATATGACAGAACACCCAGCACATTTGTTTCCTAGCTTTTTATCCACACAAGATGTGGAGCAGACATTCGAAGCCTTAAAATTGGTAAGTATGAAGATAGTAAGATTCTATAAGTTTACCTTACAAGACACACTACATTTAAACAAGTCTCTGACTGGTATGCAGATAGAAGGTGAAAGGTTTAGACCACACTTGTTCTAGTCATGCATGTTCTACACTTCACAGGCACACAACTCTGCATACTGAATCTACTCAGTGCATTCTTGTCACATCTACTGGCTGATAACAACCTTACGACACTTAGGATGCTTGGTGGCATTCTAAGAACTAGTCCCTGACTCCAAAGAGCCTTGTGCCTAGCAGAAATGAGGAGATCATGGGCTTCTTAGGGATGTGTTTCATTATCTTTTTTTCATGTTTATTTCCTTCTTGAACATTGAAGAAAATACAGACTTGTATACTAAGGAAAAAATTTCATGGACACGATATTATTTCAAATTAGATTTTCTTAAAAGTAAACAAAAGTAAGTATTTGAATAAAAATAGGAAACGGTCATCAAGGACTGAATGAAGACTTGGGTGTGAATGTGAAATCTATTGAGTACAGCTAAAGAAAGAGGTAGGGAGCTGTGGAGATGGCCAAGTCAGCATAATGCTTCCTACACAAGCATGAGGAACTGAGTTCAGATCCTCAGCACTCGTATAAAAGCAGGACAGGTGGTCTGGGAAACAGCTCTCTGGCTCTCACTTGTCAGTTAATCTAGCCAAATCCTTGACCTCCAAGGCCAAAGAAGAACCTGTCTCAAAAGTGAAGGTGGAGAATGAATGATGGAGACATTGGAGGTCAATTTCTGGTACACATACACACACACACACACACACACACATACACACACACACACACACACACACACACACACACACACACACACACACACAAACCACACTCGGAGTTGGGGGAAGTCTATGCAAATCCCAGGAGATTCAGAGAGTCATGTGACCAAAAGGTGTGAAACATATATATCTAAATGACTGCATGTCTTCCAGTGGCTTTACAATATTCCAGCAGTGTCTCTAAATGGCCAGCTGCAATACATTACACCACACTTTTCAAATTAATTGATTCTGCGCTCCTGGATTGTACTTCCACCCTTTCATCTCCTGAATCTTTGCAATGAGACTAAATGAGCCTTCACAAGGAAACCCACTTTGATCTAGCTACTCCAGGAGAGGGAAGCGTAGGGTGGGCATGTGAGATAGTGCCTGCCCTTATTACAAGGTCCTCACAGGAAAATGAGGACAAATGGCAGGTGCCCCTCCCATGGCTCCTGTGTGTCGCCTAAGCCCCAGTCCTGTTTCTACCACAGGGTCCCTGACAACAACTGTCAGCCATGTTTATACTTTTTGCAGAGATCCTTTCATTTCACATGAAACATTTATAGATAGTCACTGGATAGACCACCTCTGGTTCAGACGCTTACAAAAACATTTAACCATTAAATGCATGTATTTCAAAACAGGTAGACCAAACCCATCTATACACACATGCAACTAATCTCCGAGTCCCTCTTCCCACCTAATCCTAAATTTCTGTGAGCATATCAGTTATTTATCAGTAGCAAAAAATCACAAATCTAGGGCTCCTGATTCTTACTGCTGTGCTTAAGCAGCTGTAAGACCTCATTCAAATCACATAATCTTTCTGGCTCTCGAGGTCTCTATCGTTAAAACTTCTATCATGCTACTATCTCAGAGGAAGAGATTAAAGGCTTCTCTTCATTACTTGTGGCCCATGTTCGGCTCTGAACTCAGTGCTCATCCTGTAACTAGGTGGAGGAGGAGGCTGAGTTCCAACCCCGCTCTTGTCTGCTTTGATGCTTCTGAGTTTCAGTAGCCTTCACATGGGTTCCCTCTGTTCTGGGGGTTATGCAGAGAGATGCACCTTCTCCTTGGCTACACTTGCCCCAGGGAGGCTGCCCAGGAGACAGGATAACCCACCTGGGCTATCACTTAGTTCACAGTCTGGAGGGTCACTCTCCCCAGCAGAGCCTGGAAATAGGGAGGGACTGTTGTGGTCCCTCTTGCCACAGCCTCCTGGCATGTGGGATGGAGGCTCCATGGCTCTTTTGAGAAATGCCAGATCCCAAGTCTCCATATGTGTTTCTGTGAAACCAGAACTATCAGGGCAAAGGGGGCCCAGGGCCTGTACTTCTCTTTCTTGCTTCATATTTTCCTCACATTTCTGACTTGAGATGGACAGTCTTGGTGAGTAGACAGAATCATGGCGGAATATTCTGTTTTCTCTGACAGTGGTTACTTAGCAGTAAGTATCTTCCATCCGTGGTGACCAGCTACAGCTGAAATCCATAGCTGAAACTTGAATTTCAGCTCGGTCACTGGATGAGTGTCCTTTGAGTTTTGTGTTTAACCTTTCTGCCTGAGTTTCCTTGCAGGTGAAATGCAGAACATGGTGGCATGTTCAAGTTCTTACTACAGCTGAATGAGTTAACACTGAAGAAACACTGAAATTGTGCCTGCTGTGCAGGTAGACTCTGTCAGTGGACAGAGTCTTCATCATGGCCACCATCACTGTCATCATCATCGTTATCACCATCATCACCATCTTCTATCTCTATTTCGTCATCCCCCATCAGCTGTCATGCTGCTGGTTTGTAGCCCAACTCTTCCTCAACACCGCAATACCAATTTTTTGACAATGTATTCCCTTTAACTTGTTGGCTTTTTGCAAGGAAAAATTCAAACATAGCTGCTAGCATGGGGTGCAAGTGACAATGGAGAATTGGAGTGTTTTCTGGAACAAAGTCAGGGCAGACCTAATGCTGTGCTCTCTGGGTCAGGCAAGAACTCTACTCAAACATAGTAGTTGAGCAATTTACTAGAGCTCACACCGCTGAAAAATGAAAAGAACATGAAGTGGAAGCCAGATTTGCCCGTGAGAGCCATGTGCTTCCAACCATACCAAACGGTTTTGAAATCTACTTTTTAAAATAAAAATGTCTAGTCCTTCTTGTTAGCTATGTTTAAAATGCTTGAAATGTACAACATAATTAATTCCCACACAAAACCGAGAATGAAGGGTAGAGACTCTGGTATCGGAGCACTGAGAAGACAATTCCTACCAGGACAGTGACAGTAGTCACTGATCATAGTCTCTGGCAAGGACAGGGTAGACTCTGGGCTCACACAAGAGCTAATGAACTCGAGACTTCAAAGTCCCCTTCCCTCCCACTCCCCTTCTTTCCCCTCCCCTCCCTTTCCCTCCTCTCTTCCCTTCTTGTCTGTGAGGCCTCATCTTAACACTGGGCACATCACTCGGAATCTCCATCTGTAATCAGGAAAGCACAGAACTGCTTGCACTGTGGTGGGGCGCGGAGTTTCTTTCACTGCCGTCCCATCTGTCCACTCTCTGCTTCTTAGCTGCCCACTTGGGTAGTGTTTGTAAAGCCCCTGCCATCCGCACTACCTTCGATTTTGTAGATGAAACAGCTAGGTATCATAAATGTCAGGATGAGTGATGCCAAGGAGGACCCAGGCCACACATTAGTGAATGCAGGACAGTTTGGAGACCACACACCCAACTCTGCCGCACCTGTGAGCTGGTGACTTAGGAGAGCATTTTGCAGCTAGCTGTCAGGGGTAGTGGAGCAAGGCTGGGGACCTAAGGTCTCAGCCCGGAAGAGATTTTTGTGTCTCTCAGGGGTGGCAACAAAAGAAACAGAGGTAAGTGTGTGAGCAGCTGTTTGAGGTTGCCGTTGGCACTTCTGTCTATTGGACACACTGCAGAAGCTGACTAATTCGATAATAAAGCTGAAAACACGTGGGAAGTAAACGTGCCATATAAATATAAGCTACTACTGCCTTCTCGTGTGCCATCCTCTTATTCAAATGCATCCATTTTTTTATGTCTTGACTTTACTTTTTTAAGGAATTCAAAATGGCTTTCAAAAATACAAAACACAGTGTGTGTGTGTGTGTGTGTGTGTGTGTGTGTGTGTATGTGTGTGTGTGTATGTGTGTGTGTGTGTGTGTGTGTAAGCCTGCCTAAGCAAATCAGGAAATGATGAAGCCATAAAGAAAAAGATTGGCAGATTTTATTACAGACAAATCAAAACTGTTGTATGACAAATGGTATTATAAAATAAACTAAAATGCAGGAGAGAGACAGGAACAAATGTGTGCACTGTTTATAACAAAGGGTTAATATCCATAATGCAAACAGCATTTGCACAAATCAATTTTAAAAGCAATAAACAACTCAGTAGAAAAATGGATGAAGAGCACAGACAAACAATTCACACAAGACATACAAACATCTAATAAACCTATGAAATATGAAAAATACGTAGAATAACTTCCCTTGGTAACTCAAATATGCAAATAAAAATAGGTTTAACTTCCGACATATCACAGAGGCAGAAATGTAAAGTGTTGAGAGTGTCTGCTATGGGGAATGGGGGGCTGGGAAACACCACACTTCTCGGCCCTGTGAGATCATTAATTGGTGTCCTACTTTCGGAGGGCAATTAGGCTGGTGATATAAACATTTAGGGTCAACAGGCCCCATGGACAAGCAGTTCCACTGTCATAATCCACCTTATAGAAATATACCCTGTGAAATACATAAACATTTGTGTTTGTGAGGTGATACTGAGAAACACTTTGAAAGAATAAACTATTATAAATCCACAGGGATCAAAAAGTTAAATCAATTTTAACATGATCCTATCATTTGAAAGATTCATTTGTTTTTCAGTTTCAATTTCATGTGGCTGTGTGAGTTCACCTGCACGTATGTATGTATCCCACATTTGTGCCCCACGACTACAGAGGCCAGAAAAGGGCAATGGAGTCCTCTGGAAGTGAAGTTGATGGTTGTAAGCTGCCATGTCGGTACTGGAGACCAAGCCCACCCGGGTCTTCTGCAAGAATAGCAAGTACTACTGATGACTATGTTATATATACACAAGTACAAAAATATACAGCAAATTTTTGGAAGAACAGTCATCAAACTGTAAGTAAAAGTGAATGGGAACTGTCATGTTAAACTATTAATAAATGTGTGCTAAACACTACATTAGACATAGTAGGCACTGGAAAAATTGGTATAGAGAGTGGGTTTGAGGCTGTAATCCACAGCCCCAGAGAAGCTAGGTAACAAGGAGGACCCTAAGAGAGATGAATGGATGGAGCTAGGAAGGGGAAATAGATGAGATCTCCTGGGTAAACAGGGGAAGGGGATAGAGGAGAGAAAATGGGGAGTGAGAACATGAGGGAAGGGGATGGGCAAGCTGAGAAAGGGAGGGAGAGGGAGAGCAATGAAAGAGATATCTTGATAGCGGGGAACCATTATGGGTTTAGGGAGAAACCTGGTGCTAGGGAAATTCCCAGGAATCCACAAAGATGACCGGAGCTAAGACTCTTAGCAATAGTGGAGAGGGTGCCTGAACTGGCCTTCTCTGCAGTCAGATTGGTGACTACCCTAACTGTCACCTGTCATCCTAGAACCTCCATCCAGTAACTGATAGAAGCAGATACAGAGATCCACAGCCAAGCACTGTGAGTCCAGTCAAAGAGAGGGACGAGGGATTATATGAACAAGGGGGGTCAAGATCATGAAGGGGAAACCTGCAGAGACAGCTCACCCAAGCTTGTAAGAACCTCATGAACTCTGGACCGACAGGTGGGGAGCCTGCATGGGACCAAACTAGACCCTCTGCATGTAAGTGACAGTTGTGTGGCTTATTGTGTTTATTGGGCCCCTAGCAGTGGAACCAGGACCTATCCCTGGTGCATGAACTGGCTCTCTGGAGCCTATTCCCTATGGTGGGATGCCTTGCTCAGCCTTGATGTAATGGGGAGGGGCTTGGTCCTACCTCAACTTGATGTGCCAAGCTTCACTGACTCCCAATGGGAGGCCTTACCTTTTCTGAGGAGTGGATGGGTGGGGTGGGGTGAGGGTAGGGGAGGTGAGGGGAAGTAGGAGGAGGGGAGGGAGGGGGAACTGTGGTTGGTATGTAAGATGAATAAAAATTTAAAGTAAAAAAAAGTTTAAGTCAATTTAAGCGAGACACATTCAATCTGTAGCTGGCAGAATGCATGTGTTTGCTGTACTCATTCATGACTCTTCTGTGACATACACCTTGCTTTATAATTAAATTCACACATAATGCCTTCCAAAAAACAACAGAGTTTGGTGATACTGACAGATATCTAAAATTGTGGAGTAGCTTCAGAAAATGTTAAAAGGGCGCAGGAATTTTGAGGTGAATATCAGAAGACACCTCTATTAAAGTTGGGGGAGGGATAAAGTTGAGGCAAGGGCTCCAGGAAGCCTAGTGCTGAGGAGAAAGCCTCCCTGTCTTTAGGTATTATACATAAATAACTATGGATATGGTGCTGGAAGAGGAGGAATGCAAAGGTCACTCTGATAAACTCTTAGGTCAAAAGTGAGGAACATGCTGGAAGCTGGAGGGAAGGCAACCTGGTTATAGAGTGGGGAAGAACTTGGCTGACTTTGGTTCACCATCTAGTATTTGGTAGAAGGTAGAATTTGTGAGTGATATAATAAGATGTTTAGCAGAGATTTCTAAACAATAGTATGGGTCCCCTTGAGTAATAATTAAATGTGAATAGAGGAAAATAAACTGAAGATGGGGTCAGACAATAAAAAGCAGCAGGAATGTGGTATTCGGACATTTCTCAATCAGTCCACGCTACAAAATATGAGAAAGTGTTTGGAAGGGAAGATGATGTGAGTGGCAAGTTAATGGAGGTTCACGTGAGTATGAGCCCCACACCTGAGCAGCCAGCTCTGCAGGGAACTAGAGCTGGGACAGGAGGGGACATAACAAGGGGATGGTGTCAGGGGTCTTGGGTTTCACAAGATGCCATGGTAGAACTACTCAGTTATGAATGTGAACTGCCCTTCAGATGGGGAAAGATGACCTGGAAGGTGTTTCAGAGGTCAGGTTGGATGAGATGGAAAGCTGGCCAGGAACGTATGGAGGGGAATGAACGGCAAGACCCAGCCTGAAGCAGGTCACTTGGAATGCTGTTTTTGTGAACAGACTTCAGCAGTGACATCATGTGGTAAGGTGAAGTTAGGCTAGTAGGCCATCACAAAAGTCTGAGCGAGAGGACAGAGGGGCTGAGGCCAGTTACTCATCTCTTCAAAGACTGTTGTAGTCTTCCACTGTAGTTCTGTAGGATCCGCTGTAGACCATGGCTTTGTGCTTTTGCTACACAAAATAAGATCTCTGTGTGAGGATAGCCACAGCACCTTGATCAGCTCTGATGGAGTTTTGGCAGAGATACACCCTGGATCAGCCTGAGAAGGAGCTGCCAGAAGAGACAGACAGGGTACAAAGAATTTCTCTAGAAAGGCATATCACATCACCACACTCTTTTGGGTGAAGTCCCCCAAAAGGGGAAGCCTCTGGTTAAAAAACAGAAGTGGAGCAAATGGAAGGGTGGGGCTTGTGAAGTGAAAGGGGCTGTAATCCTCCAGGTCAGGGGCATGGGACATCAGACCACCTGGGCATCTTGCAGAGATGAGGTAGGGAATGCAAAATGCAGAGTAAGGGCCTTGGTGTAGCACTGGGCAGATGTAGCAACACCTGGTGGCTTCACTATATGGGATGCAGAGTCATTCCAGGGGGCTGACACACAGAGGATCATGGGATGGGACCTGGGTAGGTATTAAGTTTTGTGAGTATGAAGGTGAACCAGGAGTCACCAACAAACAGCTCTGTGAGGCTGTGGATGAGATTGTAGCCCTGGAGATGTGCAAAGGGGAGAATTTCTGAGTGACCTGCCTCTAAGGAGGAGCCTAAAGACCCCTTGCCTGAAGGGTTCCCTATAGATTTATAGCAGGGCAGGCCAATGAAGTCACAAACAGAATGTTCATCTCATGTGACTGGGGTTGGTGTAGCCTGGGGGTCAGCCCAGCAGTTTGGAATCCCCTCCATCCCGCAGGAGCCTCACCAATGGGCACTTCACATTAGCATCTGCCTATTGGTTTTAACCCAGCCACCTGCCTCAGCTCCAAGTGCTTCCCCACGTGAAGTTCTTGAAGTTTCCCCACTGTGACTAGTCAAACATGATCTGTGTGCTTCCTCCCTTCCTCCACTCACAATATTTATACTCATTTGTCTTATTGAAATCTATCCCCCCCCTTTTCTATTGAGACGGTTTGACTGGCAGATCTTATTCTCCTGCAGCTGAAACCCATCTATTCTCTAGACAATGAGGTACAAGCGTTCTGTCTTCCATTGTGCTCAGGTGGCCCTTCTGTGCTCCCATCTTCAATCTTAAAAGGCATGTCTTAGAAGCCTCCATCTAAAATGACATCCTGGAACACGGGCAATTGAACCAGCAATTCTGCATTTAACCAGTTCTGACCAAATGAAGGAAAGAGCCTGGATATTCGCTCTCCGGGATGCTTGTCCTGGGAGGCTGCCTTGGTCTTCACAGCGTACGTAATAAGTACTGTGAAAGGGTGGAGAGAGCTGTTCACTCTCACGTACTAAGGCCTCCATTTTGACCCATGCTTGAGAAGTCCACTCATTCTCCTTGGAGCCCGCTGTGGAATGGGGAGTGCGCCCACACTGATTTTAGTGATGAGGAGAGTGAGGCTCAGAAAGGTGCAGTCATTACACGGGCCTGCTCTTGAGAGCCCTTTGGCAGGGAAGCGGCGGCACTGTGGTTTTTTCAGAAGAGGAGTGGTTGTTTCCTTGACGAAAAGTTGACCTTCCCACAGGTGGAGAGGGAAGGACAGTGGTTTCAAGTACAAGGCCACCCTAAAGGAATATCCCATCTCTCCTTTAGCTGACATCCCCACGGCTGTATTGTTGTTGACCGAGGGGAGCCAACTCTGGCAGAGTTCGTCATTCCTAAGGGTGTTAGTTTCGTAAGTTTTTTGGAGTGTCTGTGGCAAGTGGTACTCTGCCTGCCTCTGCTAGAGAACATGCCTCGGAGCCGTGCTTAGGAGGAAACAGCCCAGGCTCCATAAACCACTTTCTAAACCAGGCTGAGGCTGATGACTTAATGGGTTTGGGGCACATTTGAACAGAAGGTCCCCTGGTGTTCTACTGCCAACACCTAAAAACTCAGCTGTGTTTCAGGTCCTGCCCTGGAGACGAGGCTTCCCCATCTGGTGACCCTCTTCTGATGTGGATCCTCAGCCAAAACTAGTCAGTTTGGCCAGATTGTGAATAAAATCATCCTTTGAAATATATTTTATAATCTAGCTGTGCATACTACAGACAAATCAAGTTTCCCACTGACCTTTTTGGCTCAATACTGCCAAGTACTATACCCATGACCCCTCAGGGACACCGTTCCTTTAGTTTCTATAACTTCTAATACCATCATCCACACTTTGAAGTATCTTTGTTCAAATAAAGATCTAGAATTTTTTTTTAAAAAAAAGCATATTCCATGGTACTAATGAGCTGGCAAAATGTTTCAGGAAGTCTATTTTCATATTGAACAAACTACCCAGATCTTAACCCTGTTCCTTCAGGCTACAAGCTGTATGACTTGGATAAGTTCACTAATGTCTATGAACTTGCATTCTCTTGTCTTTAGAGATACTTATCAAATTTCATTTGATCCACCTGTGGCTTCAGCTTCCCCGGATAAGCAGAGACCCCAGAAGGGGGAGAAGAGGAAGGAAGAGAAAGGGGAGAGATGGAGGAATGTGGGAGAGAGAGAGGGAAGGAGGGAACATTTAACCCAGGCTTTAAATTTGAGTTTAGGGCCACTCTTGAGTTTTGTTACAGTCAGAGTAAATAGACTTACTATCTGATGGTCCTCTCCCCTCCTCATTTTCAATTCTCAAAACTCCCTGCTTTCTCAGGGTACACTTCCCCTCTTCCCAAAGGTAAGTCCCTGCACACACTGACTTTACTCACAGCTTTTAAAACTCAGCAATCTGACCTTGTAGCATCCACCCAGGTCTGATTAGCAGCTGGTGCACAACAGTGGTTTCTGGTCTGCCATGGCTCTCTCTCATTTCCTCTGAGTATCTTCCAAGCTTGCTCACTTCACTCTGTCCTGGGTCTTCCCCTATTTATGTCTGAGCACTATAATTGAAGTTGCTTCACAATATTAACCCATCAAAACTTCCATTTATCAGAGATAGGCATGATTGTTCTAGAAAACTCATTGATAGGGCCCCGAGTTTATAGATCCAATATTACATAGATTTTTATCCCCCCATCCCCCATAGATAAAATACAGCCATACCATTTTCCTCTCACCGACTGTAACACTTAACGGTAATTCTCAGAGTCTGGAGGCTTGTGAGGTGGTCAATATTTACATTTAATTCACAGAGATAATTAACAATTCTAACAGTTAAATCACAGGTGATCTACATACAGAAAACAGAAGGAATTAACAGGGAAGGCTTCTGAACAAAAGCCTTGGCCTTAGTGATTGGGCTGCTTTGATGGAATTCAGCTGAGCACTTGGCTTGACTGTCACATGCTTTAAGAGTGACTGTCACTATCACACAGATGAGAACTCACCACCCTGCACTCACCACCCTGATGAGCCTGTGCTTTTTAGTTTGTTTTATTTTTGACAGAGCCATAAGCCTTATTCTGTCCCTGTGTGCTGTCCCAGTGCCTGCGCTGAATGCAAGTGGTGGGTGGGAAAAGGTTCCTTTTAGATGGAGCGCCTCAGATATTTTTTTTTCCCTTTTGGTCAATGATGAGTAAAAGACAGTCAAGTCATATGAACTCAAACACTTAGGAAAAATGCAGGCAGAGCCTTGGGCTAACATGAGGCCATGCTGTTCCAAGGTTTACTCAGTTTTGAAAGAGTATGAAAAGTCAGAGACGGCCGGGCCGTGGTGGTGCACACCTTTAATCCCAGCACTCGGGAGGCAGAGCCAGGCGGATCTCTGTGAGTTCAAGGCCAGCCTGATCTACAAAGCAAGATCCAGGACAGGCACCAAAACACCACAGAGAAACCCTGTCTGGGAAAAAAAAAAAAAAGAAGAAGAAGAAAAGAAAAGTCAGAGACTCAGTAAGGTAACTCGATCTATCTAGGATATATTAGCAGTCCAGAAACAAACCCAAAACATCAGGTGACATTGAAACATCCCCAGGAAGATTAACAGAAAATTTACCAGCCAACTAAGCCAATGCCCAGTGTATTTTTATCTAAACCTGTCCCTTAACTTGGGGAAAATGCATGAAAATCAGGTGTAGTCACCCACTGACGGTTGTTCAGGAGCCAGAGATTAGCTGAGATGAGGACAGATCATGGACAATGTGTCCTTCTGTCTGATGAGTTTTCTGCCTGACAAAATAATAGCCAGCCATGCATCTCCAACTCTCAGAGGACCAGGCTGAATGTTCTTCTCTGGGTTCTGATTAGAGATGGTTCATGGATCGTCCCCTCCTGGAAGATGGACTTGTGCTGTCCCCAGTCAGGCTCTGTGCCTGAGAAGGGCTGTATTGGAAATGCCAGAGCAGATGTCCCTGCGTTCCTGCTGTCACAAAGTACAAATGCATCTAGTGGGTAAGGCTCCCCAGCTAACCCGCAGTAAATGCCAGCTCCATTAGTGTGGCAGGTGAGCAATCTATTAGGAGATCGAAGGCCCCTCCCTCATTATAGGAAAACAAATGGGCTGTGCCTCGGAGGGGCAGGGGGATGGAAAAGGGTTCTTGATGAAGGGCCTGGGCTTTGGAGTTACCGGAGGAAGGTGATTTGGAATCCTGGTTGTGACAATGCAAACAGGAGGTCATGAGCATCTGCTTTGAAAGTTTTGGGACTCCTTATCTGAAAAGTGAGCAAAAGTAAATCACTAACTAACTAACTAAGTAAGTAACTAACTAACAGAAATCAGGGAGACTGAAGGAGGTCAATGGTGGAGAGGACAAACCGGAAGAAGCCCGAAGTGAAGATACACTAATGTTTATTCCTGTGCCCTTAGTGTAGCTGGCTTCTGCAGAAGTCCCCAGGCCAACACTGTTTAGCAGGGTGAGGACCACACCTAAGCTTCCCCACAGCTTGGCTCCAGTTCCCCTCAGCAGGATGCTCTTCACCTGCTGCCAGCCACCTTGCTCAGGTTCCCAGCTCCCGGAAATACTTTTCCTGTCAGGTCACTTCCAAGATTCTCAAAGTCCTTCCCTCTCAGCACCCTACTCTCTTTCTCTCCCCGGGAGAGCTTGAGGATAGAGTCCAACCTTGGAGAGACTCAGATCTACCACAAGTTCTTCTTTTATTATTGCCTTCTTGCAAGGTGAGAGAGGACAACGTCTCAGAATGAAAGATTCTCCTCCATGCCCTCTCGCAGCAGAGGCCCTAATTCATTTTTCATGGCCCCTCGCAGTGACAAAAGCCGCTGCTGCTTCCTCTCTTGTAAGCGCGCTCCATGCAATAAGTCAAAGCTGATGTGCATTTTCCCCCTGGGTGCCGGAGCGCACTTTGATTTAATTTGCCCCGTTGTTTGGCACGGGGCCTGTGCCAGCGAGTTTCTTCACAGACCTGGGGAAGCAGGCCCTGACAGCGATGGGGTGCAGTGACAGATGGGGTTCAGTGGGTAGTGTTTAAATAATTTGCTGGGATGATAAAGGAAATGCTGCAGAGTGACAGATGCTCGGCAGACAGCAGTCAGACACACACACACACACACACACACACACACACACACACACACATCCTGTTTTGTGAGAGCTGGGGCCGCATGACAACATGCTCCCACAGAGATAGGCCCACCCTTCTTGAGTTAGAATTGGCAGGGGCACGGGAGAGCTGCAGAAGGCCTCAGAGATTGGTGGGGCTGATGGACCAGGCTCAGCGTTTCCTGAACAGTCATTGAAAATCACCCGGGAGACTTTGAGATGATGCGCGCATGCTCTTTTGATATCGGTTTTACAATCTCCACCTCAGGACCAGCCCCACCTTCCACAAAGGCCCAGGCGAGAGCAATCGAAGCATCATGAGGAGGTCAGGCTGACCCCGCATGAGGTGATACAGCCAGGGTGTGCTGTTTGGACTTTGTGCCCTCCCCCCCAAAATAAGCTAAATAAAATCCTCTTGTTTATAAATCCTGGAGCCTCAGCCTCCTATATTTTGTTAGAGTAATAGAAACTGGTGGGATGGAGTTATATAGTTGGAGAGTTACTAGTTTGGGCAGGGACAGATTAGTAATTTTTCATGGCTATGACAGAAGACACAAACCAACTGAGGAAGGAAAGGTTGGTTTTGGCTTCTGGTTTAAGAAGACACAGTACACAGTTACAATGAAGGGTTGGCGGCCAAAGTACAAGGCGGCTGGCAAAACCCTCCAAGACGCATCCACAGACGGGTTTCCTAAGTGACTCTAAATGCAGTTGAGAAGAAGAACCATCCTGGGAGTATGTGTACACATCAGAGATGCCCAGTTCAGTGGGTGATTCGTTTGTTTCTGCACCCGGGATGAAGATGGCATTCTGTCTGTTGCCATGTTTCTCTACACATTGCTCATCTGTGCTCATCATAGGAGAGAGCCAAGTTCTGGATCATTACCTATTTCTGATGCTGCAATCATAACTACAAGTGAGGTGATATCTTCCCAAGCAAAAAGGCCAGGGGAGTGGGAGGGTCACGGCAAGATATGAGTACGCAACTAGCTGAAGCCACAGCTATGTGAACCTCACAGAAGCAGGTGGTTTCTGAGTGCTGACCTAGACACACTCAGATGTATGAGTCCTGAGAAAATATGAACAGGCAGGGACAGCAAAGAGAAGGTGGGGGGAAGCTCATCGGGTTATCTGTCTGCTTTCCATCATTCGTTAGGCATCTGTTTTAGCAGATTTGAGGGTGAAATGCACTTCTGAGAAGAGACAAAGATGCAAAAAGAATCTGGCCTGCCTACGGCAGAGTTGGAAGGAGTTTAAGAGGAAAGGAGTGAGATGGCAATGGGAAAGGGGAGGGTTTGGCTTGGAGGTCAGTGCCCAGTGAGAAGGCATTGCTGAACAGGAAGTGGAGCAAAGAGGACCAAACTGTCTCCTCGCCAAGACTCGGCAGCTGAAGCTTGAAGGTGACTCAGGTGGGATGGCAGCGAAGACGAGCCACACTGGAGCCCGGTCTGTTTGCTGGCTTACCTGTTGCGAATTGAACAGCTGTGGCTCTCACCACCCCCTTCCCCGACTGGGCAGTATACTTCCTTCTGAAAGGTGAACCGAGATTTGCCTCTTGGCATTTTCTGGATTTTGTTTTACAGCTAATCAAACAGACATTAACCACCTGGGAACCCAGAAGCTGAGTTCCCTGAGCAGGTGAGTGACACCTTGACCTTTTGAGGGTACAGATGGAACACTGTCAGAGCCACTTCTGCGAGAAACATTTAAAAGACTTAATCAGAGTCTTAAAAAAGCAGTCTGAGACTGAAGAGCAAGAAGCTATCATGTGAGAAAGAAAACTGAAGAGATATATCTCAAAAGTATAAGGAGGGGGTACAAAAGATTAGAATTAGGGAAGACAAGACAAAAAAATTGCTGTGTATCAGAAACCCCATCTCAGTCTATGGTTCCAGGAGAGGTTAAAGGTTAGGCCATTGTTCTCAACTATGGGTATTTTCCTCTAGCGGACATTTGTCACCATCTTGAGATGTTCTTAGTTGTACAAGTTAAGAAGTAGGTGTTAATGATATCTGTTGAGTTGAGAGCAGGGTCCTGGGAAACATCCTGCAATACACAGATCAGACTCCAGTTCACAGGGCCCATAGTGCTTGGAGAATTCACTCAGTAGCATCCAGATACTGGTCCTAACAGAAACTCATCCAGATTCAGGACAAAGAATGTGCCGGACTCCACTGAGCCACAGCCATGCCAGTTTCTTTGGAAGGGTTATTTTCTGTTCCGCCCCTGCCCCCCACCCCACCCCACCCCAAGCAAAACAGTGACCTGTGTTAGAGGAAATAAGGAGGCTTCCCAACAAGCAGTTGGGGAATTAGACATGGGGGAGGTGTTAGGAACGGAAAAATAAATAAAGAGATTAAAGAAAATAAGGACAAAATGGTCAAAGGAAAGACAGTGGTAGAAATACCTGCAGATTGAGCAATAGGAGGGGACATCTTGGATGGCAATCAGATGTGTATTTGCAGTAGATGTATTATGGGCTGTGGAGAGAATAAGACTGGCCTTTTAAGAAAGACTGGAAAGTGAAGAGGAAACAAATGAAAGAGAGAAAAGAAAGTTACAGAAGCAAGGAGCTAAAACAAGCAGCCAGGAGAATGCTGACATCTCAACAGACCCACCTCAGATCCTTTGGGTAAATAGCCAGATGGGAGAGTACTGCATCATGAGACAATTCTGGTTTTAGTTTTTAGGAGGAACACCATATTGTTCTGCATGCCTGTAGTGATTTACATCCTACCCATAATGCATCTGCTTCTCTTCCTCTTCATCCTTCCCAACATGGACCTTCCCATTCTGCCAGCAACATATCCTGTCAGGTAAGCCATTAGATCTCATGGTGGTTTAAATTTGCATTTCCCTAGTGATTAGCAACAATGAGTTTTTTTTCTTTCCCATGTATCTGGTGGCCATTTCTATGCTTTCTTTGGAAAGATGTTTAGGTACTAGACTCTTGATTATGTTTCCAATGTTTTCTTTTTCTTTTTTTTTTAACTATTGAATTCCCTGAGTTAATGTCCCACATATATTTTAGTTATTAATCCTATGTCCAGCACACGGTTTGCAAACATCTCCTTCCAATCTGTAGCTTGTCTCTGCACACTGCTAATGGTTTGCTTTGTTGTGCGTAAGCTTTTTAGTTTGATATAATCCCATTTCTCTGCTTTTGCTTTTGTTTCCTACACTTTCATGATCACATTAAAAAGTTATCACCTAGAACATTACTGTGTAATTTCCCCCATGTTTTTCTTTTGATGGTTTAAAAGTGTCTGGTCTTACACTGAAGGGTCTAATCCACTCTGAGTTGACTTTGGTGTCTACTATGAGATAAGACTACTCTTTTGCACATGGAAATCTACTTTTCCAAGCACCATTGACTAAAGAGCCTATTCTTTTTCACAGGGAGAAGGAGTGGGGATAGATAAAGAACACTCAGGATAATTGAAAAGGCCATGGGGAAACATTTTATATTTACTTAAAAATATGAACACTTTAAATGAAGCTATACCCCTCTGGGTGATAATGCACTTCCCCAAAGCCATAGAATGTCTAACAAAACACCTGTGTCAGGCATGGGAAGTGTCTTTTGAGCTGTCAGTGCGGGAAGTCCCAGAGACTTCCAGAAAAATACAGGCTATTGCTGTTGCTCTTGGTTGCCGCTGAGAACCTTAAGGTAGGACTTTATTGCTGAAAACACTACACCCTTCAGACATGGGACTTGGAGGCACCAAGCTGGAGCTGTACTTGAAGCCTCCTCCCTGAGGACTAGCTTTCATGTTATCTGAAAGTGCTATGGAATTGCCCAGAGGGGAAATCAGTTAACAGTCCTACACTGATGTAGGACAATGACCAGCAAGAAATACCCAAGGATGCAATAGTGGAACTTATATCATGGGGTAACCAATAGCCATCTAATTGGACTCCAGGCCCTCTCAACAGGAGAGAACTCATGCCTGGTCCTATAAATTTAGCTAACTACCCCATAGCATGTGAAGTCATGGTCTCTAGAGGAGAATATTTTACTGCTACTTTTTCTATTCCATATTCCTGGCACTTGCCTTGGTTTTCTTTTCCTATTATTATGATAAAATACTCTGACAAAATCAGCTTCTGAAAATCTTGATTTTAGCCTAGAGTCCTGTCTTAACGTCGGTGATGGCAGTGTAGTAACTGTCTTAGGGGCTTGAGAGAACTGGTCACATTGTATCTGCAGTCAAGGAGCATGCATGAACTAGAGAAGCAGCTCGGCATTTGGGAGCTTGTACTTATCTTGCAGAGGGCTCAAGATCGATTCCCAATGCCCACATAACCCTATATATACTGCCAAACCTACATATAATTAAAAATAAATGTAAATAAAAGAAACAGTGGGAGACAAGTGTTACTGATCAACTTGCTTTCTCCATTTTATACAGCTCAGCTCCCCTTCCTATGAAAGGGCACCACCCACAGTGGGCAAGTTTTCTTTCCCACCTCAATTAATGTAATCAAGATAATCCACCAGAGGCCCATCTCCCAGGTGATTCTGGATTCTGTCAAGTTGAAAATTAACCCTTACCCCTGCAATGCCTTTGCCAAAATTCAACTTACCTAACACGAATTGTTTCATTCTTAGGCTCTTTATTCTGTTCCATTTGTTGATATGTACACTTTTTTTTAAATGTCATGCTAATTTGATTACATTTGTATCTCTGGAGATCAGGGTGTAGGATTATTTGCAACTTGCTCTCATTTCATGGTTGACATAGATATTTGCCTTTTTTTCTGTTGTGATTCTTGTGAATTTATATAGTCTTAGTTATATAAAACCATATTGAAATACAAAAATTATAATATTAATTTTCCTGATTCATAGACATGGTATCTTCCCATCTATTTGTATCTTCTTGAGAATCTTTTCTTGATGTGTAGAACTCAAATACACAGGTCTTTTATCTCCCAGTTAACTTTATTCTTAAGCATTTCATTCTTCCTGGCTATCATAAATGGATTTAATCTCTTGATCGATGGTTTGCATAGCCAGTTGCTACTTATTTTGTGTGTTAGTCTTGTGTTCTGCAACTGTAATATGTTCCTTTATCCTGGCAGTTATTCGTGAAATCTGTAGGTTTTCTATAGACACAATGAGGACATCACCAAATCATGACAATTCAATCTTTTCCTTTTCCTATTTGGAGACGTTTTATCTTCTCCTTGTATAATTGCTCTGGCAAGAATCCCTAACACTATGCCAAGCAAGAGTGGTAAGCAGGGTATCTTACTGTTTTCCAGCTCTCGGAGGAAAGACAGAATTTTTGACCATTGAAAGTAATGTTATCTGTGGCTTTCTCATCTATGGTCTCAATTATGATGTTCTACATTACCCTATATCTAATTAGCTGGGAGTATTTTCATACAATGATGTCAAATTTTGTCAAATATTTTTTTCTCATGTAATCAGTGGTCATTTCAGGGCTATACAAAATAGGCACATTGTGGATAAATCTGTGTTCATGAACAGATGAGGGAACAAAGAAATTGTGGTATGAAATATTATTCAGTCTTAAAAATGGATGAAATTCTGTTATTTGTGACAGAGGGACCCACAGAACAATATGCTAAGCCATACAAGCCAGGCAGAGAAGAACAAATACCACATGGCCTCACTGATGTGTGTTATCCAGAATGACTGAGCTCAAAGAAGCAGAAGGGAGAACAGCGGTTAAAGAGGTGGGAAAGAGGAGGAGTGCAGAGATGATTGTGAAAAGAGGGGAGGAATATGTTAATGTTTTCCTTAATTTTGAGTTCTATTACACAGCATGATGAATACAGCTAATAATAGAGTATTGTAAATTTCAAAATTCCTAAGAGTAAATTTCAAACAATCTCATAACAAAAAAATGTTAAGTATATAAAGTGATGGATATGCTAACTAGCTTGATTTAATTATTCCACATTGTATTCATAAATCATAACATCACTTTGTATCACATAAATTCATACAATTACAAATTGTCAATTTACAACAATTAAAAAAAAAAAGCCAGCAAGCAAGAGGTGCAGGGAGGTGGAAAAGATGCTCCATGGGGAAGAGATGGTGCTGATAAGACTGCCAGTCTGGCTGGGGCTGAGCTGAACACACAGTCTATCACTGTGGCTGCCATCCTACATCAGGAGCTCCAATCCAGAGGATGCTAGACTGGAGGCAGGAGTCTGGAAGGCAAAGGACTCTGGGCCCAATGCAGGGAGGTATCTTCCAGCTTCTACTTAGCCTAAATTTCAGCTAAGCTTTCAATGCTTGTACTATTTCCCCACATTCCGAATTTGAACAACTTTTGGAAATGTGGAGTGTTAACTAACACAGCTCCTACCCTTCCATGTTTAATTATTGTGCTAGGTCTTCAGCAGACAGAAAGGTAGGCCTCGTTCCCCATGTATCCCCATGTGTCAGGTCAGCTGTGTTGAAGGATCCTCATCTGAATCTTCACACTATAAGCTAACTCCTTGGTAACAGCCAGTCTCTTGGATGAGAAGAAGTTCATGTTTATTGAGTCATGGGACTAAGACACGTGACTAAGCCAAGACTGAAGAGTTGGCTGACTGTAATATAGCCACGTCATCTGTCATTTTCTCAAGCATGAAAACAGATCCTTTTGAGAGCCAAGGAGATGGGTGATCATGTAGACTCCGAGAGCAGCTGGCTAGAGGGTCATGAGCAAGTCATTTCACTTTCTCCAGATCTCGCTTCTGTTATTTGCAAATGGCAAAGAAAGAAAGAAAGAAAGAAAGAAAGAAAGAAAGAAAGAAAGAAAGAAAGAAAGAAGGAAGGAAAGGAAGGAAGGAAGGGGAAAGGAAGGAAAGGACTTGAGGATTTTAAGGTTATCTGTGGAACTAATAAAGAATAAATTAAATGGTGTGTGTGTGTGTGTACACCTTAGATGGGTTGTGAATTTATTTGCTTCTCAACTTTGTTTTCTTTTTGTAAATAGGCCCCCTTCTAGTAAATACTCCATGGTAGAAACAAACACTGTGTTGGAGCCAGCCAGGCTGTGCCTCTGTCCTGGTTTGGCCACATGTTTTGAGCTGACAGTTTAATAAGCATGACTTCATTCTTCTCTTTGACAGACTGAGAAGGATGTTATATCCATTGCACAAGATCATCAGGAGCATCAGAGGCAGCTCATGGGAAACACACTCAAGAGATTCAACAGCCCCAGGTAAACGAGAGTCATTATCATCAGCAGATAGAGTCAGCTGCTAGGCCCTGGGGATGTGTCCCAGGAAGAGAGTTTTGCTCTTGGGCATGGCTGTGAAAATATATTATATAGAAATTCTCTGAATAGCAAAAATAAGACAGAGCCATCTGCCATAGGACGAATACTTTCCTCCAGACTGTTAGTGTCCTGCAAAGATGTCATTGTCGTCAATATTCTGAGATGAAAGATCTTGTCAAACAAGTTGGAGGAAATCTTGGATTCAATAGATGAAGTGCTGACTGTTCTGAATCCTAATTCCATTATGTGCATCATGGATAACCAAACAGCATGTTTTCCTAGACATTGGAAACCTGCATCTTTCTCCCTACACAAATGTCTTTTCTCCTCCTCAAAATCATCAGTGCTTCTCTGAACACAACTGTGGAAATGTCAGTGTGTATGGTAGACATGTATCTTATCTTATTTATCCATCCATATGTCCGTGGTGAAAACACCCAAGTATCCATACATGCAAGGCCTTCTTTGCCTCAGATAATCTCCAAGGAGTATCCCAAAGCTACGGTAGCTTTGTTACTTGAGTTCTAAGCAAAAGCTCCAGTTCTAGGAGCCCCAGAGAACTAGGCCTGACCACCTATACCAAATACCAATGAAAAAAAAATGAGGAAATTTAATCAATGTGACCACAACAGGAAGAGTGATAGATTAGCCAATGACTCCAAGTCTCCCTTCCAGATTCTGATTTGAGTGTTAGGTTTAAACAGAGAGAGAAGTACGGCAGGATGTAGCAGGTATGCTTAGTTAGTCAGTGCAAGGTAAAAAGGGGCCAAGGAAAACACCCTGACTTGACCCCAGGACCAGGTCTTGAAATCCCACCAATCCCTGAATTTGCCCCAGAGTCAGGCTGCAGAACCCCACCAGTCCCTAAGCACAAGATCCCACCAATCTTTGAGCATAGAATCCCACCAACCCATGAGCATAGAATCCCACCAATCCCTGAGGTCCCTGAGCTTGAAACCTGAGCCAATTCCTGAGCTTGCCCCAGAACCAGACCACAAAAATCCACTAATCCAAGCCACCCTGGAAAGCTCCATCCCTCCTTCAGCAAATCCTAATGAAACGTACCACTACAACCTGCCAGGAGGCAGGTTAAAAATCAATCCCTATCTAGGATGTTCCCCTGGGGTATTGTAATCTCATTCAGGGTTGCTCTTTGGGAACTGCCCTAACCTTAATGGGATGAGTGTCATCAGTTTGGTGGATTTCATCTGCATGGGCCCCAGCCTGGTCCCAGACTTGCCTACACTTCTCTGGGAGAAGATTGTTGGTGAGAATTATATAAACAACATAGAGGGTATGGTGTAAGATTGGGATTGGATACCCAATTGGTTTTCATAAAGCAAGGCCTTATACATGATAATTAGGGACTCTGCTTTAATGCCACATTCTCAGCCCTGATTGGGTGGGCAGCCTGTCGCTAAGGAGGGAGAAAAGGAAACCAGAAAGGCTAGACAAGGAGAGGAGGGACTACTGGTTGAGGCTGATAAGGGGGATGTTAACTAGTGTGATAGAAAATAGTGGAGGGATCATCTGGTTTGGGCTTCATAGCTAGGAGTTGTTTCC
This sequence comes from Peromyscus eremicus, assembly GCF_949786415.1. NCBI lineage: Eukaryota > Metazoa > Chordata > Mammalia > Rodentia > Cricetidae > Peromyscus > Peromyscus eremicus. Next base: position 24,665,534 of record NC_081422.1, read on the forward strand.
TCCTTGGTTGGTTTATCCTAAAATAACATCACACCACATGGTTCCTTTAAAATTACCTAAGTATAGATTTTTAACTATCAATCCCAGTGTTACAGATTTTTCAGATTTATAAACTTACCCAATATGCTTACAGGTCTTGAAGTAAGATTTATACCTTAGCAAAAGTTTTAGAGAGTTAGAAAAAAACCAAGAGTGTATGGGAGAAGTTGCCATAGTTCCCATTGAGAATAGTCTGTCCTTTTATTTTGTTTTGTTCTCCCTTCTCTGTCACATAGCAGGTGGCTCGCCTGATATGGGACAGAGATTTTGGAAGAAACCTTTAAAACAAGCATGCTTGGGTCTAGAGGAGGGGGAGCCACACCCCAACTCCAGAGCTAGCTTTTAACTGAAGTAGAACAGCGTAAAACAATAGTCCAATGCCACTCATACCTAAAAGACGCCTGGATTCCTTAGCTTTTCAGGGTGGCTTGGGGTTGGTGGATTTTTATGATCTGATTCTTGGGCAATCTCAGGGATTGGTTGCATTTCCAGCTCAGGGGCCTCAGCGGTTGGTGGGATTCTGCAGTCTGACTCTGGGGCAACTTCAGGGATTGGTGGGATTTCAAGTCCTGGTCCTGGGGTCAAGACAGGATCAGGGTGTTTTTCCTTGGTGCTTTTTACCCTACACTCCCTCCTTTTTGTTTACAAATAAACAATAGAGAGTTAGGAAGGGGACAATATTATCATTAGACTACTTCCTGTTGATTGGGGACATTGAGGTCCTTGGGCAATCCTGATCTTCATCATCAGGGTGTAACTGCAGGCATCTGTCTCTGTAGCTAGGGAACAGTAATCCTGTAATAGTAACTGGTTAAAAGTCTGGTTAGAGGCCGGGCGGTGGTGGCGCATACCATTAATCCCAGCACTCGGGAGGCAGAGCCAGGCAGATCTCTGTGAGTTCAAGGCCAGCCTGGGCTACCAAGTTAGTTCCAGGAGAGGCACAAAGCTACACAGAGAAACCCTGTCTCAAAAAACCAAAAAAACAAAAAAACAAAACAAAACAAACCCCCCCCCCCAAAAAAAACCAAAAAAACCCCACAAAAGTCTGGTTAGAAATCTTTTGGATCTGTTGTTGAAGAAATCTAGACAAGAAGTTTATAAGACATGGTTCAACTAGTAAGATTAAGAAAAGGAGGAGAGGGCTTAAGAAGGGTAGCATCCAGTTCCATATTGGACTATTAATGATCCACTGGCCAGAGGCACCAAGTTCTTCCTTACGTTTTTGAAGATCCTCTGAGATTGTTGGATCTTATCTTTACTATACCTGATTTGTTAACATAGAAAAAACATTTCTCCCCCAGGAAGAAACAAAACCACCTCTCTTTGCTGTTAGTAAGCCTAATCCTCACCAATTTTGAAATACTACAGCAGATAGTGAGTCTATTCAGCCCTAGAGGGTTAGGATGGTCTGACCCACCCTTTCAAGATCCTGGATGAACTGCAAGGAAAGCCGAAGGTAACCAGCTAAGGAGGTAGTCAGTCCTGCCACTCCGGTGGTGACACCAGTGGTTATGCCCAGGGCTGCTAGAAGGGGTGTGACCTGAATTGCTGGTTTCTCATGCTGTGCTGCTATAAACCCAGTGATGGGAGTTGGCAAGGATTCTTCACCAGGTACCACCCCTAGCTTTGGAAAAAGGAATGCCAGGGCACAAGTCTCAGACCACCTAGTGGGTAGGCAGTGGTATACTTGCGTGGCATAGAGAATAGAGGCGCTGTGAATGTTTTGACATAGGGCCTATGTGGTAGAACTAAGGCTTATGGTATTATTTCAGTCCGTGGAATCCAGGGTGCCCACAAAGTGTGTTCCTGGGGAGTTAAACTACTCTATGATACCAAAGAGAGATATGTGGGAGAGATTCAGGGGTGGTAGTGATAGTTAGCTCAGAGCAATTAACAATTGGCAAGGTAGGAGCATCTAGTAAGACAATGGGAGAGGCCACAAATGGTGGTTGTGAGTTTGACCTAGGAGGGACACACAACCAGCATTGTTCCAATGGTCAGGCAAACTGTTATTTGATAGCTGATACACAGGGGTTAAAGTCTGAAACAAGAGACGGTATAACAGGAATGAGGGATCAATGTCATTGAAAGGGGTGTTGTTAGGGATGTAAGGACCTTTGAGGAGCTTTGAATTACTTCTTCTACCATGTGTATACCTAGGGCTTGAGAGAGTGGAATATGTACCCTCTGTATTTTAAGCATGCCTGGAGGGTGGCTGTGAGAAATGCTATAGTAAAGTTTACCAATGACCCCTGTCTCCCATTTGGGATTCCAGGGCCCTTAATCAGGATAAAAGATCACCCACTCTACAAAGGTAAAACACCTTCCTGAATATACATTATGTCTCCTATAGGACCACTAAGGGCCCCCCACATCTGACCAACATTGACCATAATCTCTAATTTGATCATAGAGAAAGCAAACATAGCGGACAGGTGTTTTAGAAGTTGATTTAGGTGTCACAGGGTAAGTATCTCCTTTTGGCAACCTATTGGTGAGCAGTCTCCAGATCCTACCGTGCAAGTAGTCTGGTTGAACCATTAAATATAGGTTTAAAGGTTTATATTTATTTATTTATTTATTTATTTATTATTTATTTATTTATTTATTTTTGGTTTTTCAAGACAGGGTTTCTCTGTGTAGCTTTGCGCCTTTCCTGGAACTCACTTGGTAGCCCAGGCTGGCCTCGAACTCACAGAGATCCACCTGGCTCTGCCTCCCGAGTGCTGGGATTAAAGGCGTGTGCCCCCAACTGCCTGGCAAATATAGGTTTAACAATATCATAGAAGGGAAAGAAATCTGAAACATCTTCCATCCCCCTAAATCACTTTCTTATACCTTCAGAACTTTCGTTGACACAACACTTTTTTAGACCCTCAGAACTTAGGTTACCCTCAGTGCTTACTTAAGCTTACACATTCTCCAATGTTTACAACACTTTCTTGGACTCTTATTGCAACTGGGCTGAATTTTCACCAATAGCCTCTCCTAGGCTCTCTTTAGGAATCTCAGTCCTGCCACACAGTGCCACATCTTAGTTGCTTTTATGACCTCTTTATGTCATTTTAAAACTAATACCACCTGAAAGATTCTACTATTACAAAGTTCAGCTGCCAGCACGAGGTACCTTCCTGTATGAGTACACGGAGGCACAGATTTAATAACTTATTAAACAAGTATCATTTTTAAATTCTACCGTAAACCCCTGTTTTATGATTTTTGTTTTCAGGACAGGAATTATCATACAAAAACAGAGAAAACAGGCATCGGTGGTAAGCCCCAGGGAAGGAGAGATGGATGAGGGAGTTATACCAAACTGAATCAGCCCTTGATAGCCTGATAGAGAGCAAGTTTCTTGGCCCTTTTTACCTACAGTCAAGCTTGGTCAAAGTGTGGTCCTGTCCATCATTGTCCAGGTCTGGTCCTACACAGTGGTCTCATTAGAGGCTTTTGTCCCTGTCATCACTGGGGAGGAGTGGTTTGGTTCCCATGAGATGACTACTCATGGTGCAGCCTGGTCATCACAGACAATCCTCCTCATCTGAAGCATGGTCTGCCTGTGGGGCTCACTGCTGCTTGACAATAGTTTTGGGACCTTGTACAAGGATGTTCATTAGTTAACCCCATTGTTCTTAAAATCCAAAGTACCTTAAGGAATTCTCTTAATTTTTTGAAAAGTGTCTGATTCAAAATCACCCCAGCCTCATATCTTTCTGACCATCATCCCTCCTTTTTAACCACAAAGGTCACATGTTCTTTCCAGGCTTCCTCATAGCTAGGAAACTATTGTTCTGTACTTGAGCATTGCTGTCGTCCTCCTCACCCACCACAGTACCACTCCTTTCCTACATTTTCCCTTTTCTAGAACTCTCTACTATCTGGAGAGTTAGATGCATGGCAGCCTTGGATGTCAGGGTAGACAAACCAGATTTTTGCATTCAACCCTGCTTTGGGCTAGTTCTTTTGCCTGCAGGCTAACTCATCAAGTTAAATATTTGCTTCATGATGTCTGTCATCTGTCAGAAATAACTAAGAAGGAAGGAATAGGGGGAGATCATAGGAAAATGAGTCTAAGGGCTGATTTTAAAATAAATAGCCAATTTTTTCTTATTTCAGGAAATACATGTTGAAATAAAGATCAGAAAAAGAAGTGAGTGACTCCAGTAGGCATCCCAGGATCAAGGGGGAGGGAAGAAAGGAGAACAGGGTGGCTGAGGGTTTCCAAGTGTGGAAGTAAAAATCCAAGAAGAAATCTGCATAATAGACATTCCATCAAGAAGACATCAGCCTCCCGATTTACAATGGTCACTGTTGTGGGATATTCGTACACTATGAGAAGGTGTATTGCTGTGATTGTTGTAATTAAAAGCTGAGCAGCCAATAGCTAGGCAGGAAGTATAGGCCGGACTTCTGGGAAAAGAGTGAGGAAGTAGGAAGAGAAAATCAAGGCAAAAGAGAGAAGCAGAACTAGTTAGACACACAGAGTGGGATATAAGTAAAAGCCACATGGTAGAACATAGATTAACAAAAATATGGGTTAATTTGTTATAAGAGCTAGTTAAAAACAAGTCTAAGCTATAGGCCATGCTTTAATAATAATCTCTCTCTCTCTCTCTCTCTCTCTCTCTCTCTCTCTCTCTCTCTCTCTCTCTCTTTCTCTCTCTAATTTGGAGCTGGTTGGTGGGACAGAGAAAATCTAATTACAGGTCACTCTACATTGGTCGAAGTCAGGTCAGGCAAAACCTTGAGTCCTGCACAGTGCATGCCTTCATCCTAAAATGTCCTCTCTCAGGTGGTGACAGAGGTATCAGAAAGTCTTGCCTTACCCTGACTGAACTTTTAATCTTTAAGACTATTGGTTTAGAGAGGCAACAAAATCCAACAAGCTGTGTAAGTAGGGGGCCTGGCACTCCACTGAACACTTCTGTGTGTACTATGGAATCAGTCAAAACCCAAGCATTGATGATTCTACTTGAGTTTTGCAATGACTCTGTGAGGCAGACAGTGCAGACTTTTGGTCTCCTTTCACATCCAAGGAAACTGAGATTTAGAAAGATCAAATCTGTTTACAAAGCCAACAGTGACTTTGCTCTTTGCCTTAAGTATGGTCAACAGTACATATGGAAGTGCCAGCTTGTGACTGGAAAGGTGATGTGCTCTGTGGTTTAGGAAAGCATCTCATGTCACTTCCTGAAAAGGCAGATGGGACATTCAGGCGACCTCCCTTTGACAGTAACTGAATGAGCCAATTTACATCTCTCAAAAGCATCAGAAAGATCTTTCTAGTATGGATACTAGACCCTAAACAGAATGAAATATAAGGAGCAGCTTGCCCCAGACCTGTAGGCACTCACTGAGCCAGAAACTTTTCATATTGTTTGTCAAGCCCAAAGGCCAAGAGAACAGGAATCAAAGCCCAGGACCACACTGAAGTGGAAAGTGTAATAAGAAAGCCTCTCATAGTAACTGAAGAGCCCCGGATGCCGCAGCCCCGGATGAGAAGAAGCACCAAGATGAACATCCCTTTCAAGAAATTGGCTTATAGTTTGGATGACCTGGGCTGTAAAGGAAAGGAGAAGGCATAATTTAGTTTGAAGTGGTTCTAAGTAGCAACCCTCCCAGGCAACCTGCAGAAACAAATACAATCCTATTGAAAGCAAGGCTATTACTTTCATCAGAGGGATGAAATTTATTTTTTTTAATACAATGATCTTCACAAAGGAAAAAAATAGGCCAATGAAAATCATGATACCAAGAGTAAGAAAGGCAAGTTACACATGTCCACTAAGCTATCACTCTCTTAAAGAAATAAATGACTTAAAAAAATCGTAATGGAAAAAATTACAATGACTAGCATGTTGGCAGAAACACTGAAAATAGGATGCTTAGAACTTAACACATGCATGCTATTATTATCTTTTCAGCTTATTGTTACTATATGTGGGTTCATCGGCATGCACATGCTATGGTTCACAGGCAGAGAGCAGATGACATCAATGTGGATCACTTTTCTCCTCCTTTTTACTTTATGTGGGTTCAAGATCACCAGCTAGGGTTGTTGGGTTGTGTGCAAGAGCTTTACCCACTCAGCCATCTCCTGAGCCCCAGTAAATGTTAAATAAAAGTAAGTATGTATAATGTGTTTAAATAAAATATTAGACACAGGCATAATGTATATAAGTATGCACCACATTGATGTAAATTAATAGATAGTTTAAATGCACACCAATGGAAAGGTTTAAGGCAACAGATCAGTTGGCTGAGCGACAAGTAAGACATATATCAAGCAAAATAAAATAACAAAGAGAAGGAAGACACAGATTCATAAGGGCGAGAAGCCTGGAAGTGGTAAGACTATTTCTTACTTAGTAAGCAGCCCCAGAGGAGAGCAGAAAGGAAGAAGGATCAGAAGACAATATAGTAAGAGATCAATGCTCAGAATTTCCTAGAAGCAATAAAATAAATCAATCTATGGATTTAGGAACACTAACAAATTTGAAACAAAATAAAAAAGCAAAGGCATGTTTAACTAGGCATGGCTTAGAACACACACACACACACCTATACATACATACATACATACATACATAGTATATATAGATCAAAAAGCCAAAACCAGAGGAAAAAAATCTGGAAAGCAACATGGATAATGGTGTGTGAGTGTGTGTGTGTGTGTGTGTGTGTGTGTGTGTAAGTAACTTTAAAGAAATCCAACTTCAAATTCACAGCTGTCTCATCAACAACAGAAAGAATAGTCAGAAGGCCCTTATTAAGCTGGAAGAGAGAACTTAAAACTGAACATTCTATACCCACGAAAAGGGCCTTTCAGAATGGAGGCAAACTATGGCATTTTCATCAAGTGACACTGGAGAAAATAAGCTGCTGGTAGAGGTCCAGCAGAGGAATGCCTGCAGAAGGAATTTTGGGAAAAAGAAAATAATATCAAATGGAAGTCTGAGGAGGTTCAAGGAGAAATGAAGACCTAGGAGTGTGATGAAGATGCACAAAATGATGCCTAAATACGTGTTGCCAGCAATAACAATGATCTTGACATTGAGACTAGTTAGAGTAAAGTACTCTGGACACCAGTCTGTCTGGTGCTGTCTGCAGCCTCCACCTGCATCACTTCATGGCCACATGTTACTTTCAGGAATAAATGTAGCTTGAGTTTTCCTGCCTGGCCCACAGTCAGGACAAATCTCTATCACCTGCCAGTCCCACAGCCTCAGACCCGACCAAGTAAACACAGAGACTTAAATTGGTTACAAACTGTATGGCCATGGCAGGCTTCTTGCTAACTGTTCTTACAGCTTAAATTAATCCATTTCTATAAATCTATACCTTGCCACGTGGCTCGTGGCTTACCAGCATCTTCACATGCTGTCTGTCATCGTGGCGGCTGGCAGTGTCTCTCTGACTCAGCCTTCCACTTCCCAGTTTTATTCTCCTCCTTGTTCCACCTACACTTCCTGCCTAGCCAATGGCCAATCAGTGTTTTATTGATTGACTAATCAGCAACACATTTGCCATACAGAACATCCCACAGCAAATAAATACTGCACTTGCCTCTGCAGCTTCTCTTATGTCATGGGTCTATATGTTCTCAGGGACCACTTTGACCATTCACAAGGAGACAGAGATCCAAATGAGACTACCGGGCAGGCCTGAAAATGGAAACTAGCTCCCCCAAACGTGCTGTCTGCCTCTGATCCTGTTGGATAGCACAGTCAAGGAACAGCCTGTTGCCCTAGAGCCAAGTAAAAGTCAAGAGAGTTTACTATGTGAATGGCCACCCCAGCAAAAACTGTCTTCCCAGAAGCCCCTTCTTCAACTGGCAGAAGGGTACAAATGTACACACACACACTAAAAGACATAATCACACTCATAACCGACACACTCCCATATGCATACTTGAAACACACACTCATACAGCAAACACCCATTCCCTCACACACAACGCGTACACTCACTTTTATACATTTACATACTTTCAGACATGACACTCTTACACACATAGCTCTTACACACTTGCACAATTCACACACAGAATTTTCTAGCCCTGAGCCAAGGGCTGCCCTTAGAGTTTGAATGAAATAGGATGTTCTTTCATGAAGCCTATTGGGAGCATACAACTGGTCCAATAGGCCTGTGGAGAAAGCATGGAGAAAATCGAAATGTGTCCAGTGTGTTCTGCGATGTGCAAGTACATACACACACACACACACACACATACACACACACACACACACACACACACACACACACACACACACACGGCTGCAATGACAGACAGAGTGTGCAGGAATTTCCAACACAGAGGCCAAAGGACAGAGCCCCAGACAGCTACCGAACCTATGAGGAAGGTTGTGAAGGTGTGGGAAATACCTCCTTTCAGATCCCTGAAAGGGATGACATTCTCCTTGGAAAGCAGAAGCCTGACCATCACCCTCTCCTTTCCACAGCCATCAGCTGAAACAGAGATACTCCTGGATGGTGTGATTGACAGAGCTACAAAGAGAAAGCCTATATAGCAACAGCCCTGCTGGAAGTCTCCACGCTAGTGGCTGCCAGTGCCCTTCCTGGCATCTATACTGCACCAAATTTACTGTATTTAACTGAAATTGCTTGATTTGAACCTGAAACCTGGCAGAGTACTGAGGGCTACCTGCTTGACAGGCTGGCCATTTGAGAGGTAAAGGCCATCTCCAGACCTGGGCTTTGAGGTCTTTTTGCACAATTGCCTTTTGAAGAAAAAGCAACCAAACTTGTGATTTTCATGGCAGTTGAGAAGAGAACTGGGATCCTTGGCTAGAATGGGGGCAGACTGGCCTACCCTCCCCGTTGAAAGCAAGAGAAGCAGTGTCCCTGCCCAGGCGGCCTCCTGCTGCTCACATGAAAGGCCATTTTAAATAACAGTCATGTATTAAAGCAAGGGGAAAGAAAGGAAGAAAAAAAAAATAAAAACCTCAAGGGCTATAGCACTGCCACAGTTTTAAATTATAGTGTAGGAGGATAAAAATAAAAGAGAGAGAGAGGAAGACAGAGCAAGGGAAAAAAATTGCCATTGTTTTATGAAGCAGATGGGAAAGTTCAGGGGATCAGAAAAAGACTATTATTATCTCAACTCTACAGTGACAAGCCAGCAGAAGGATGCACCGTTTTCTCCCATCTCTCCCTGAGAATGGGACACTAGCAGAATTTATTTTGAACGCAGCTTAAGGGCAGGAGTTCTGAGCGGCCAGAGTAGAATGAAAGAGCCAGCGGCATGTGTATTTTAAGTTCACCTTCCCCGCATTTCTCCATCCCCCCCTGGCGTTTAGGTGCTTTGGGCTGTGACCACCCAGTGCTGTGTTGTGCCTTCTCTAGGGTCTGGACAGAGAGGGAAAGGGGTTTGGAGAATTTCAAGGGTTAATGGCTAGAAGTAACTGTTTCCCCGGGGTTAATGTTTCTAAATTCAAGGTTAAGGGGACAGAGATGGTAAAGCTTAATGAGGTGGCGCGTGTCTACTGAATTTTCACATCCAATAATTTGAAGGATCAGATATTAGGGAAAGAGAGAGGGAGGGTCAGTACCATGGCTCAGCAGGTGTAGGGGCACAGCCAGGCCTGATGGCCGCATGTTTGATCCCTGGGACACAAAGGACAGGAAGAGGGCACAGACTAACAGCAATTGTTTTGTGACCCAGACACAAGCACTATGGAACACACGTGCCTGCGCATACACACATGGTAAGTAAATAAAAGACAAGAAAGAGGGAGAGAAGAAAAGAGATTCAGAGAGAAGGAGTGGGAAGAATGCCAGAAACACACAGAGGGCAGAACTTGTAAATCTGTAATTAAAGGGCACTTATTTTTAAATTCAGGATACTCCAGAGCCCACCGCTCTTGGAAGTCTCTGCCATATTTGCTCCCTATATCTTTCCTTCTGCACCCCCAGAATCTCTTAGTGGGAAGCTTTAAGCAGCCCATCATTATGTCAATTTTAGGATTCATTTATTCATGCAACAAACATTTCTTGTAGAAAAGAAACATCCACTGAAGACTCGGGGACCCACAGTTGCTGAGTACTAAGTGTTCTTCTGTGTTGCACTTTTCTCTTCACTGACTTCTACTAACTCCTTCTAAGGAAATCATCCCCATTTTAGAGATGAGAAAAGCAAGATTAAGGTTGGTTCTAGGCTTCACGATGATTTGAGTGCAGCTAAGTGTCAGTGTTGGCCCTGGAATTCAAATGGGTCCAGCATGCCACCTGGGTGCTGGATTCAGGTGTGTTCCATGTGAAATTCCCAGAGAGTCAAGGCGGAAGACATATGCTTTGGAACCTGCAAATATGTTCCAGGTAAGCTTCTCAAAGTAAGGACCACCCAACTGCATCTGATGTGGGGTGGTGGGGGTGTTAGAGGGTAGCCTGAGGTTTGGAGAGTGGGGGAAGATGGTCTGTTGGTTTGATTGACATGTCCCCTATGAGTCTCAGGCATTTGAATACTTGCTCCCCTATCGGTGGCTATTGGGGAATGATAAGGAGGCATGGCCTTTCTGGAGAAAATACGTCACTGGAGGCAATTTTGAGGTTCCAAAAGACTCCCATTCCCCATGTGTTCTTTCTCTGTCTTCTTCCTGCTTTGAGAGACGTGAGCTCTGAACTGGTCCTGACACCATGTCTTCATTCTACCATCAAGAATTTAACCCTCAGGGACCATACGCCCAATTAAATGCTTTCCTTTATGAGTTGTGTTGGCCATGGCTTTTTAATCACAGCAACAGAGAAGTAATAAAAACAGATGGAGTGGCATCTCAGCAGAGAAAAGAACGTGGGAGTGGCACGAATGTGTAGCATCTGCTTGGGGCCCTTTAGTACAGTGGGGCAAAAACATAGACTGAAGTTTGAGGCTACGTAGGGCAGCAGGGCAGATGAAGGGGCTCCTGTGTGCCCTGAGAGAATGCAGGCTTGGTCTCCAAGAACCTGATGGTAACTGAAGTGAGCAGGGATGAAAATGGTATGAGGAAAGGCAAAGTACAAAATGAACCATCCAGCATCCTAGAACCTCACTGCTCATGTTCAGGATGGATGGTTAGGATGGGAACCTTTGACCACCTTGTCATCTAGACCCAGCTCCTTCTGTCACTCTACTCCCTCTACTCAGCAAGTGTATATTTCAGAGTTACAAAATTCTCTTAATATTACCCAAAGCAAAACAATCAGAAACCACAAATAGGAAGTTGTATATCAGCAGCAGTGCATGGGGTACAAGGCTCCAATTCAGAATAGGGGTGTTCCCTTCTGTCACCACCAAGGCTTCTGCCTTGTGACCTTGGAGCAGCCTCTTAATTCATTGCTTCACTGTGTCTCTTGAACATAAGGAGGGAAATTTCCTTGGCTATCCCACTGGGCTATTGTGAACTTCCACTGCAAGCAGCCAAAAGATGCACATAGATTTGGCTTTACCTACGATACTGTGGGTATACTCTCAGATGCACACATAAACACATGCATACATTCCTGGGGCTGGAAAAGTTCCAACTGGGTTGGCAGTTCATTTTGCTGACTTTGGCTCCAAGAAAACAAAGTTGGTGTCTCTAAGGAATCTTGGGAAGGGTACAACCACATTCCTTCACAATTGCTAACAACCTCTAGGTGGCTGTGCACCTGGGGCACCAAGACTCCACTTGCCCTACACTTTCCTATTTGTCTTATTCTTCTGCAGCCTGGGGTCAATTTCACATTAAACCTTTCAGGTCAGGGAGTGGGGACACTGGGTCCCCGGGAGGATTTGGAAGGAAAGGGACCAGTGAGCCACAGAGTCCTCCCTGTGTTCTGCCTCTAGTGCTTTAGCTCCCCAGGCTGTTCCTGTCACTCCACGGAACACTAAGGGGTCTCGGCTGTGAAACTGACCAAGGTTCACAAATGCTAAGACAGAAGAGATAACGGATTTGGTGAGAAGAGCTAGTGTCCTGCTGAGCACAGGCAGTGAGTTGCTGCTGGCAGGTGAATGCCCATGGGTGGCTGGCAACAGCAAACAGCATTTGTTTTTTGGACAGAGTCCCTATGCCACTTCAGCCCTGCAGGAGGCCTGGAGGGCATCCCACAGAAACTCTTCCAGCTGTTTCTGCTCCCAGTCTGCCTGTGACCCACAGCACCGTGCTCACCTCACCATGTTAGTGATGTGTCTAAAAAGGTCCTGTGCGTAGAATGCTCCGCCTCACCTGCCTGTTCTAATGCTGACAACCTTGTGCTCTCCTGGGCAGACTCTCTCCTTTGCAAGCGCCCCCCACTCCCACCCAGCTTCACTGCTATTCAGGCTTTCTGCTTCTCCTCACTTGAATGTCTGGGTCCCTTCCCCGTCTTGTACAGGTACCTCCCATTGGCCCATAATATTCTGCTCTGGTATTCCTGTCTGCTCTGAAGTCTTTGGAGCATGCTTCCTCTCCTCTCAAATAGCTGCTGGAGTAGGCCACAGACTACAGCCTTCTGGCTGTAGAGCTTCTCAGTAAATATCTGCACCCAGACTCCAGAATACCTCTGTCCCCTGCCAGGTCTGGGAGGGGCCGTGAGCTTTTTTTTTTTTAACCTAATCCAGCAGCCATTGCTTCAATGCACTTAATATTCACGACAGATAGAACATTTCACGGCGAATTGGATGCACATTCAACTGGAAATGAAAATTTTATGACTGTTCTCACTCGGAGCCACAGATTACACCAGCTGAGAAAACACGGGCACAAACGTACAACCTGTGAACTGTAAAGTATATTAATAATGAAACCACAGCCTGGGAAATGAAGCCTTTATTCTGTTTATATTCTGCTCCATTAATAGAAGGCACTTCAGCTAGCTCCGCCCCATTAGCCAGCAATCTGTGCAGTGAGCAAGCTTGGCTAGGTGACCCCAGGGCTGGGGCTGCTGGGGGCAACCTCTCAGCCAACGGCACTCTGGTTGCAGAACTCCAAGTGGGCACCAGCTTTCTCCAAGTGGCAGCCAGGGATCTGTGCACCCAGAGTATATGTATGACTTTTATGCACGTGTAGATCTGCATGGTTCTAATCAAAGGACCGTGTTCCCTCATCGCTACAGTAAAATTGAAAAGAGAAAAGAGAAAGTCACAACTCCATGCAGAAACTGAAACTGATCACCAAGGAGCAGCAACATATAATCAAGTATTGAGAAGTTCTTAAAGTGAGATATTGCATTGACACCCCTAAATCACCTGAGGTATGCTTTAACTATGCAGATTTCTGTACCCCATCTTGGAAATAATTAACTGGGGTTGGGGATTTAGCTCAGTGGTAGAGCGCTTGCCTAGCAAGATCCTCAGCTCCAGAAAAAAAAAAAAGAAAAAGAAATAATTAATCAATCTATTGCATTATTTGACTACACTTGAGAAATGTGGTTCCAGTTTTATCAAACTCTAAATGCAATAATGCCATCACTCTTCCAGGTGAACCCAGCCCCCCTCCACCTTCCAGCTACGCAAACAGCAAGAAAAGCCTACAGGCAGAAGCATAGCACCTGAATTCTTCCAGACAGAGTTTATGCTGCCTGAGACCTGGAAATAGGCTATGCATACATATGCAGGGCTAGGGTAACCAAGTGACTCAGCATCCCTTTCCCCTCAGCATGTGATCACCCATTGGCAGGTTCTTTGGGGACGCTTGCTGTAGGTGTATCCAGGAGCCCTGAGCTCAGCAAGGCAGAGGACCAATCTCTCTCCCTGTCAGCTCAAGCCTGGCATGATTTACAGATCTGCAGTGTAATTAGTGACAACTGGAAAGAAGTCAAGAATCTGATCAGCCTGCCATGGGAGTGCATGAGATGGGCTGGCAGATGGCAGGGACAAAATCGAACCTGGAGATCCTTCAATGCAGGAGGATCTGAACTCTTGCTGTGTGTCTGCCTCTGCTGTGGTCCTGGAAAGGCACTGGGCACACGGCAGGGATGAGGGGTCTATGTATAGTTAAGCCAGTGTGTAACTTTCCTCTGACTACTGGCAAGAACAACTCCCATTTTCCTGACCCCTCAGGCTTTTTGGCTCCATGAGTGGCCCAGGACTGGGCAAAAAGTGGGCAGATGGTCAGTCCTGGGCAGTGATCAACACACTGCCCTCAGGGGATGAAATACTTTGAAAGGCTACTTCACTCTGCTGTCTGCTGTCTGCTGGGACAAAGGAAGCCAGTAAAAGGAACAACGTAACCCAGGGCCTATGCTGACAATTCAGTCAGCAGTGGAGTGGCAGTGGTTCTCTAAGACTATGATGGAGCTGAGAATCCCCATCACCTAGTGACATCATAGCCATCACACTATCTTAAGAGAACACACACTCATATAATAGTGGTGATGCTCATATAAATAAATATATTGCACTGTAGTTAAAAAAAAGTCATCTGTATGGCACATAATGTATAGCACCTGATAATGACCATACAGCTTTGCATCACTGGCATGCATATATATATATATATATATATATATATATATATATATATATATCATAATATACTTTTCACATTGTCTCAGAGTGCTGTAACTTATATAAAGTATCCTGCAGACACTGGACTACTATGGTGGCCACAGCCTCTGGGAGCTTCTGCTTACCACATGTCTCGTTTACATTCAGGCCGTATGGAATTATAAGCCTAGGCCATCTAGTTGTCATAAATACCTCTATGACATTCAGACAGTGACAATGCAGGTCTCAGACTCAACCCTGGGGTTAAGCAGCTTGCAGCTATACCTACTTCATTCTCTAGCCCCGGATACCACAGACGCCTAGGGCCACAAAATTCTCCTCGCTTCTGCTACTCCTCTTGGAGACTGAGTCAAGGGACCACATACTCAAGGAAAGTTAGTTGCTGTAGAGTAATTTGGCTATTCGGGCCAGGCCAGCCACATGAATTCTGAGAAGCACAGAAGCACTCACTGGCACACAGAGTCATGATAGCCAGCAAACACCTCTAATGATGCCACCTACTGTACACATTGAATAAATGTTTTTGACTGACATTTATCTTTTTTTTTTCTTTTAATTCTCATTATTCATGAACATAAAATCTCAGACAATCCACGATCTCACTGGCTTCTCATCAAGCTTTTTGTGAAAGCCCTCCTCTTCTGGTAAGTTCTGCCCCATTTGCATACAAAGAAATGGGAACACAGAGAAGGGAAGTGGCATGTCCATCCAAATGTGAAGCTGGTACTACTAGATACAGAACGAGCAGTTTCACACTTGAACTAAGAATCCCATAGCTGCTTCTGAAAATTTCAGGCCACAGATTTTGTTTTTCTGGAACCAGCCTCTATGTCTACAGTCCCAGTGCTGAAAGACGTCCTTTGTATGAGATGTTCCACCAGCTCTAGGACCTGCAACTGGTGTGCAGAATGTCACCATTTATGCAAAGCACATCATGGAAGCCAATAGAAGCCGGAGCCTGATTCCCTGTAGCTGAAACAACCTGATGTTGACAGAATGGGGACGCATTTCCAAGCTCAAAATTCTATAATAATACCTCAAGGGAGTCATTGGCAAAGTTTGGCCAAAGTATAATTAGTTTGCTCAGCTATTAGAGGCTGATAAAAGGTTTTAATTTGTGGAGTGATCTCACGAATCTCACTGATTTTGTAGCTGCTTTAGCTTCCTTTAAAACCGAGTGACTGCTTAGGATGAAGGCCACAGTCAAAGCCAGCCAGCCCAGGATGAGCCAGACTGCTGGCATCTAAGGGAAGAGGAAGGGAAAGGGGGTTTCTTGGCTCTTCCCCTAATGCGGATGAGGAAAGAAAGGCACGAGAGATGCACAAGAGATAGCCTTTTTGGTGCTATTATTTCCTTTCTCCTTTCTCCTTCGTGCACTCGCTCGCTCCCCTTTGTGCTAAGCAGAACCACTTGGAAGTGTAGTAGTGTCTTTAGAAATTGCAAAGTGTGGAGAATTCACTCAGGACAATCCTTTATTTCCAGAGAAGCCAAAAGGAGACCTCAGTCATTCTGTTCTCTGTGCTTTAATTGTTAAGATGCAGTTTCCTCCAGGAGTGCTTACAGGAGGATAATAATGCAAGAAGGGAGGCTCCACTTGCAGAGGGTGCCAAGGACAGGAAGGAGACAAATGGTTGATTTGGGGCTAAGGACAGAGACACCTGCTGATGGGCCTGAATTCTTCCATTTAGCTGAGAGACAAACAAACAAGATAAAAGTAACCAAGGAGATGGTATCAAACTACCACAATCTATTGTGCAGCTCCGCGGTGCATTTGTGTGAAGCCTGGGATTGCATCTGATAGCATAATACAGATTTTACCCAGTGCAATTTGCCTCTGAGGAGACAGACACTACACACACACATACACACACACACACACACAGAGAGAGAGAGAGAGAGAGAGAGAGAGAGAGAGAGAGAGAGAGAGAGAGAGAGAAAACGCATCACAACAAAGGCTAGTTTACATTTTCCTCCCCAATGCAACTTCGTATCAGTGGATTTACTGTGTATGGGCAATTGGGTTTGATGAATGTGCTGGAAATCAGGGAGCAAGGTGGGGGTGGTAGCAGGGCATCCAAGCACGCTGATGGATATCAGGCTCATGTAAAACATATGCAAAGTAACTGTGCATCTTCATGATGGCTCTTAAGCAAGGCCTCAACGGCTGCCATCAATGTAGAAGATATTAAGAGTGGGAAATGACCCATCAGCTTCATTTTAAAGAGATATATGTGCAGGTCTTTGCAAGAGGTGAAGCTGCATGGAGACAACCAGTTACCAAAAAGGAGGGACATTTGACTTTATAACTTTGTGTAATTATGATTGTTTGTTCCTGCTAAACAATGAAAATATCCCATTAGTTAATTTGGCTCATGAAACTAGATATCACAGAATTGTATTGCTAGGAGGGGAGGGGACGATGTATTATTACATTTAATCACATTGCCCTGTATCCAACACATGCTAACAATTCCATAAAAATGGTTTACTGGCACCAGAATACTAGTCACATGGTTGATTATCAACTAAATACATATTCGAGTATCAAAAGGTAAACATATTCCCTATAAATGTAAATATGAACATAAATGTAAATATGTACATATTATTCTTGTTTGGAGTTTCTGTAAGACATATCGCTTGCCTCTCTGTCTCCCAAGATTTGTTTATTTTTATTTTATGTGCATGGGTGTTTGTCTGCATCTATGACTGGGCATCATGTTCATAGAGTAACCACAGAGTCCAGAAGGAAGGCATTGGATCCTTTGGAACCAGAGTGGTAGACAACTGTGAGCTGTTGTGTGAGTACTGGAAACTAAACCTTGGTCCTCTGCAACAAATGCTATTGGTCTCTTAGTCATCTCTCCAGCTCCATAAGGCAAATCTCTTAAGACACTAATAGAGACACATTTGATTCTCTGATCCCTAGGCTTCTGAATCCGGTTTACCTTTTTGGTGTCTAGTGTACCTCTTATGATACCTTTCACTGGAATGTTTTCTTCTGTATCTAATGTCACCTCAATATCACTTAAGTTACTTTCTTCAGTGTGATCTTCTTTTGGTTGCTTGAACATTTCCAGTGGCAAGCCTTCTTCAAAAAAAAAAAAAGTGGCATTTTTCTCTCCACAATGTAGAGTCTCTGGACAGTTGCTCTAGGATGGTAGACATAGAGTTTCATCCAAACTGGGCACAAAACTATACTTTCTGAAATGCATAAAACCATTACTGAGTTGGAATAGTCACATTGCTATTATTTAGTTTTGACATTGGGAATTCAAAGAGCTGGACTTGCTGTTGTAATGGAGACTTCCCACGAAGACTGTTATCATCATTATTTCAAAAATTCTATCTGGTTTATACTACCAGCTTTTTGCTTTACTCTGCTCTTCCTTTTGTTGATAATTTAAGAAAAATAATTAAAAAGTGACCTCTATAAAGAAAACTGCTTTATGGTTTGAGGAAAAAGACAACTAGAATATACCAAATGATAGACATGCTCACTTTTCCTCTTAAAAGATGAAATCCCCAAAGTTAGGGACCATGTCTCACTCATCCTTACTCTTCTATCTACTTCTCTAGCTTCATTTGAACTTATTAGATGTTAAAGAAATGCTGCGGGTGGATGAAAAAATTAATTAAGAAAGACATAATGTTTCAAACCATATATGTATGATATATATGTATATATATATATAATATTGCATATACAGAAGAGTTTGGTAAGTAATATGAATTTAAAGTAGTGTTGTCCTTTTAAAATTATAATTAAATTTAAAAAGGGAAATCATCATTATTATTCTAGCTCTATAATGAATAAAACATATACAATATATTCCATACAGATGCTCTGAGATTGGTTTCAAAGTAAACAAAATAGAAGGCTTTCATAGAAAAGGTGTACAGGAAAGACACTCCAGACTTGCACTGTCTGCCAGTTCCTACTGCTGCTGGATCACCCATTACATGATAAAGTCTCTCTTCCCACTTATCTGTCTTTTCTCTAAAACAAAATGGCAGTGTTTGGGAAAATCGATGGAAGGGGAAACTGAGATAAACTCTTGCTACTTGGCTTTAAGAAGGAAGCCTGAAGTTATCCAGGGATTAGTCATGTCCATTCCAAGCCTATTGTTGTCTGTATTAGAATATTGCTTGGGTTTCATATTATTTGAGCTATGTAGAGAGAAAGCAAGCAAGAACAGAAAATATGGAACTCCGAAGACTTGTGAGTAGAAAAAAGTAGAATACTCCTTAGAGAAGATTAGATTGTATTCCATGTGTCCAAAGTTGTATTCAAGCCCTTCTGGATCTTTCTTGACTCATAATAGAAACAAAATTCCTTGGGATGCTTCTCATGAATGAAAATGGAGGGCCAGGTGGTGGTGACTCACACCTTTAATCCCAGCACTCAGGAGGCAGAGCCAGGCGGATCTCTGTGAGTTCGAGGCCAGCCTGGTCTACAAAGTGAGTTCCAAGAAAGGCACAAAGCTATACAGAGAAACTCTGTCTCAAAAAAAAAAAAAAAAAAAAAAGAAAAGAAAAGAAAAGAAAAGTGGAAAGCATGAGTTCGTGCCATGTCTATGCTCTCTTGTATATTTAAGACTTCCTTTTTAGGAAATTTGCCTGCCTTATCCATTCTAGCATCCGCATGGGAAGTAGCCATCACTGATGAAGCAAAAGCAATCTGTTCCTCTTTGTTAGAAATGAGCACTGTGCTGTTACTTTTGATACTCTTCTTTCTTTGAGCATGCTTTTGAACAAGCCAGTACAGGCAACTTATTAGAAAGGCCACACTCTGTTAAAATAGACAGTTCTCCTTTGCTCTGGGAGTGAGTCAAACATGATCCATGAAGTACATCGCTAGTCTCTCTAGGGAGATGACTGGAAATGCAGACATCCCATCCAAGACATGCTGAATTCGAAGGTACATTTTCACAACCTTCAGGTAAACAAGATCTGGGTAGTTTGTGTGCACATTAAAGCTTAAGGAGCAGGATGGACATGCTAAGAAGTGCTCTCTGCAGAAAGTCCTTTCATCTTTCATTTGGTCTCCAGGTGTCTTTCCAGATGTGCTTTCCTAAAGCTCTGAGCTCAGATCCTGTATTCAGGCTTCTGTGTGCTCGCCCTGCAAATGGAGATGGTTCTGCCTTCTTGGATACTCTCTTACCTTTTATTCCCAAAGGCAATCTCATTGTTTACCTGTCTTTTATCTTTCCTTACCTCTGTGTGATTGGAAGATGACAGACAGATAAGCTCAGAGTGCTACTGAGTCTGGAAAGGGGAGGCACATGAGTTATAGCCAAACCTTCACATAACTTTTCCATCTTCCCAGGGGTTTTTGACCCAAGGAGTAGAAGATAATCATTCTCCATTCCTCCTTCCTGAGAAATGTCCAATTCTCTCGCTCTTGCACATACCTATGGGCACTGACTTGCTCTCCCTCACCCTTTCCTCTGCCTGTCCCCAGCCAACAGGCTCTTCCCAAAGACACCTTTCATCTTCACTCATTAAGTGTGCATCAAAAAGAGTGGGAAGTTCACAGGTTAACAGTGATGTAGTGGAGTCTGTGGCAGCCAAATTAATGCTGGCCACCATATAGTGTCCCTCATTAAACAATGCCCACCAAGATCTCGTCTGCTGTAAAACAATTGGTCTCTGAAGCCCAGTATTCATCTTCCAGGGTTGCTGGGAGATAATAAATGGGTAATATTCCAGTGATAATGGTAATGGAGTCACGGCTCAGAGCTAATATTATGGCAAAGTAGTAATTATTTCAACAGTAAACAAGGGGATGGTTGAGCTGCTGACAGAATTCCAGCCTGTTGAAATGGTTCAGTTAATTTGCTTGGAGCCCAGGCCTGGGACTGGCTGCAAGAGCAGGATCAAGTGTCCATCCTTGGCTCTAGTGCTCAGGATCTCTTCCTGGCCTCTGGTTTCCTATGGCTATGAAGCAGCAGAAATCCCACAAGCTTCCTTAGGCCTGGCTTCTGATTGATGGGAGGAACAAGGACAGTGGCTTCAGGCTTCTGCCTGAAGATTCTGTCCATCTCCTTCCCTGAGGAGCCTCAGACTGGGCCGCTGAGACTAAGTGGGCTTTTGTGCAGAAGTAAGAATGTTAACACATGGGCTCGAAAGCTGAAGTTTTTCAAGACTGGCTTCTCCAAAAAAATTCCCTCCTTTTTATAGAATCTGTGGTCAATGACAGACAGCAATGAGCTAGTTCTTGGGGAAATGCTTCGGTGATTTGAGATTCTGGAGATAGTGTGAACTCTGATAAAAATTTGGGCCTCAGCAAAAGTTCCTAAGATTTAGAAGGAAAATGATAAGACCTGATCAAACTGGGGGATTTGCAAAGGGTCCCTTATGATTATGACCTTTCAGCTCACCTTGTCATTGGCCAAGGAAGGTGAACCCTACAGCAAAAAGTAAAATTATATCTACAGGAACATCTTGTCATTTCTTCATATGATATACCTGTTCCCAGTCATTTGTTGCTAAGTAGATAGCAATCTGTCCCCAACAGAAGCCTACAGTAAAATTTCTATGATTCTGTGCATGAACTGGAAATTGACTGGGCTCAACCAAATACCCTCATCAGGATTTTATATGAGGTCTCATCAGGACTTTATATGAGGTTGCAAGTTCAGCTATACTGAACTTGAGGTCCCTGCCAAGGCTTCCTGTCTCAAAATGCAAAGGCTGGGTGTAGATACAAGGCTCTAACTCTTCATCTTTCTCCTGGAATTTCATGTAGTCTGTACATATGGGAACCTCAGTATCACTGATTTTCACACGCTGGCCAAGGTCTCCCTAGTGAGTGTTCTGCAAATAATAAGCTGCTGGGCTTTTATAGCCTGCCTTGGATATCACCCAATCCCCCCATCACTAAAGCCAGTCTCGAGTTCACGGAAGTGAGGAGAGACTGCAGGTGATGGAAGGGGTCTCAAAAGGTGCACTTCTCTTTTTTAACACCAGCACAGCTTGAAATCCCACAGCTACTTCTCTATGTTTTCACAGCACCATCATGGAGCCTTTCTCCAGCTTTGATTGAGAAGGCTTCTATTGCTCTGTCCACATCAGACTTTATTCAAGAATATATGTCTCAGCCGGGCGGTGGTGGCGCACGCCTTTAATCCCAGCACTCGGGAGGCAGAGCCAGGCGGATCTCTGTGAGTTCGAGGCCAGCCTGGGCTACCAAGTGAGTTCCAGGAAAAGGCGCAAAGCTACACAGAGAAACCTTGTCTCGAAAAACCAAAAAAAAAAAAAAAAAAAAAAAGAATATATGTCTCTCCCCATTATTTTGTCACCATAACACTGGTAATAAGCATCACTGCTATTAATTAAGTGCTCCTTTATGTTTGTAACTGAAAATTACAAAGAATACTTATGCAGTTCAACTTTTAAAGATATATGTGGCTCCCAGTTGACAAATAAATAAGAAAGGAGACAAAATGCTAAGTTCTAAGCTCTGAACACAGGATGCTCTGACTCCACAGATCTTTCTAAAGTGCCACCTTCCTTCTAAATAGAATTAGTTCCTATAGACACCATAAGGGAGATTGAAAAATAGCTACACATTATTATTATGAGACTTTGGCTTCAGTGTTCTTATCTGTAGAATGGAGATTATAATGATGCTTATCTCATTATCAAGATTAACTGTGTTCCTAGTTGTAGAACACTTTGCACAGAGTTGGCAGAGGATAAATCCTCAACAAAAGTTAGTTAATGGTGCTTTTTAATAACTCCACTGAGCACAAAATCTCTTTCCAAGCATAGGTTTTATTTTTGTAAACAGCCATTTGGATTAAAGTCTCATGAATTAGATGAGTGCGATAAAATTATAGTACATATGTGTCAAAAACTTTGATGGCTGAGTTTTTAAAGCAGTTCCAAGGCATTTCCAATAGATATATTTCAATAGGAAAGTTCTCAGTAATGGTAGCATCATTGACCCCCAGGTGGTGGCTAAGTAGTTCTGATACTTGTCAAAAATACCATATTGCTTAGATGGGCTATTTGTGCAAGGGAGAATACTCATTAACTGCAAAATTTCCCAGGGGATTCACTTTTTAAAAACCCTAATGCTGGGATAACAATCAAATCCATATAGAATTTTGTGAAACTATCATGGAAATCTATTCAACATTAGACAGTCAGGTGGCAATTTTTCTAGTGAGGATGGTCCCTGAGTCCCACAGTGGGTCATCATACAGTACTTTAGCTAACTGGTAAAAAGCCCAAAGGATTCTTTTAGGATATGTAAGTTTTTAAGTGGTGCATGAAGGGAGAGAGAAATGAAAGGCAATTCTATCCTGATAGTTTTTCTCCTACCTCAATGTAACTGGAGCACCAAATTCTTGGTGCTTGTTAATTCTAAAATGTTATCCCTTTTCAACTCAGCATAGCTATGATGTAAGAGGAAGAAAAGACTGGAAGCTAGACAAGGTTACGACACACACACACACACACACACACACACACACACACACACACACACACCTCTACGTGATTGAAATGGTGGCTTAAGAAGATGGTGTAGAGAGGATGATTTATTCAGTAAAAGAAATGGTGTATTTTGATTTTCAGATCTGGGTTTTGATCCAAAAGTTATCTTGTTGATAACAAAGGTGGGTGTATTATGACTATGACTGCTGCTGAGGAACCTTAGAATAATAAGGATTTTGTAAATCACAGGGAAGGAGAACCCTGAATTAACAAATGCAGGTTTTCCTGAAAGCTAAATGCAGCCTAAAATATCATCTATTTTTTGGTAGGTCACCAAAAGCTTAGGCTTCCTGAACTCAATGGCTAATTTCCTCCAGTCATATTTCTTTGGAATTTAAAATTGAAATCTATTTCTAACAGTTAAGTTTATAACTATAAGATAGAAGTATGTATATATATTTGAAAAGTAGAACATTATAAAGAAACCTACAGTTAGCATCTATATCTCCAACAGTTAACAATAGTCACTAATTTTTTTTTAAATGTAAAGTTCAAAACTCATTTTTAAAAGTGAATGACAAGACTACAAAGTCACTCTCAATAGAAACCTCTATGACATACTTCTTCCCTCATCTTGGTGAAACTGTTATTAGTCTCATGTGTAAGTATCTTTAAAATATGAAATCATAATGATGGCATTCTGGAGGACTATTCATCTAGGTGGTCACTGAGAATTTTACAAAATGCACTAAATTAGGTAGAGCTCATTTGACCATGATCTTCTGGTAAACTTGAGATCTGCCCTGTCCGCTTGACAAATAAGCTTAGTTCTACAGCTGTATTTCAGGCAGAAGTAGGGAGGAAGACAGAAAAAGTGAGTAGATGTTCAGTTTGGATCCAGAAGCTGTAAAATGTCTGTAATTGCCCATTATGGCTAGACCAATAGTTCTCAACCTGTGGGTCCAGATCTCTTTGGTGATCGAACGACCCTTCCACAGGGGTCAAATATTAGATATCATGCATATCAGATATTTACATTATGATTCATAACAACAGCAAAATTACAGTTATGAAGTAGCAACGAAAATAATTTTATGGTTGGGGTCATGAAGAACTGTATTAAAGTGTTTAAACATTTAGGAAGGTTGAGCACCACCGGGCTATATGGTGCTGATTAATGCAAAGTGCTCCTTATGGGAAGATGGTACCCACTGGGAAGGCTATTAGCGACAGCAGGCTTACCCAAGCTACCACAGAAAGCTATAGAAGAACAAACAAACTAAATACCAGTACCTGCTAGCCACAGGTTGTTGTTGAGATGTGCCAAGGTAGCTAGCAGGAAGCATTTTCATCACAAGCAAGAGTCTCCAATGAAGAGATAAGACCTTTCATGCAAGAGGAGCTCAGTTATTACAAGGATACTTTGTTTAAAAGTGAGTTCCCCATTGTAGGCTTTCTCTGGTCTCCCCTCAGGAATTTATCACCAAAGTCATAAAACAGCAGCAGGGGACACCAGAGGTAGCTTGATCTTGGACCTCCTAGCTTCCAGGGCCATGAGGCAGGTAAACTTCCTTTTATGAAGCACTGAGGGAGAGGGGTATTCCCCCACAGCAAGAGAAAACAGACTAAAACAACATCCCAACAAACTCCCCCATGGGTAGAAGAATCAACAGACAAGCAGGCATCTCACCACAAGATAGAGACCCAGGGGAACACTGTGCTTTTGTTACGCTCTGGGAAAAATGACCCTTCAAACCAAAGTGGGTAGAAGGGTGAATCGTTGGACTATCAGGGTGGTACTCACCAGGGCCTAGGCACTGTATGCCTTGTTAGAACAGGGGTCAAAAAGGAAAAACAGATGCTGGGCACAGGAAGCCCTCTGTGGGCTGGGGAGTAGCTCTTGGCTCTCTCCAGTGGCATGTGCCACTCTTGGAAGGACAGAAACGCTCAGAGGTTTGGAATGTGCCTGAGAACCACAAGGACTTCACAGAGTGCTGAGAAGAGAATTCGAATCCAAGGGGATTTTTTTAGTGACAGCACCAGGACTTCTAGCAGTCAGTCTTCACCTGTTACAAGAGTTGGCAAGCCTCTCCAAAAGATCAGAGGAGAGAGACTTTAGGTTTGGGAGTCATGTGACCTCAGCACTGAGAGAATGCTGATATGGTAAGACAGAAGCATTCATAAATAAATGGATGTGATTGGCTGGGTTCCAGAACTACTAACTTATGGACACTAACCTTCAAGTTTCAAACTATGCTTTAATTATTTTCAGCCGTTTAAAAATGCAAACTCCACCCGATGCGCCTGAGATCTCCAAGAAATTACAAGATCAGATTTAGCCTAACTGAAAGTGTCTGTCAATCACTAGCATCACAGGATGAGGCAACAGGAGCCAGCACTGGCTTTGTGTCACTCAGAGGCCAGAGCTGTCAGGATGGGGATCCACAGCAACACCAGTGCCCTCTTGCCCTGCGATTTCCCTCTTGATGTGTCTTGCACTATTGGGTCTTATTCTTCTGCTCTTTTTAAATGAGTTTCAGATTCAACTCAGCTCACTCCCTAGAACTTCATCCTCTGCAGCATTCGAGAGATGCTTAGGTGAACTTTCAAATTAATTGCACTGTATAAATAAATGTAAGACTTAACAAAAGATGATGAGGACAAATGATAATTGCTGTTGTTATAACAACGGCCATAAACACTGGTTATATTATTTGCTTTTTGAGTTTGTGTTGCAAAATTGCAAAAATGTCTTTGTCTTGGAAGACTGCTTGGTAGCAAGATCACACCTCTACTCTCAGCCTCCTGACTTTCTTGGCATTGCCCCAGAGCCCACGCATGATTAATGCAGAACTTTTAATAAAGGACAATGTGCCTACTGTCTTTGTGTTTACAAAGCACCTGCAATGTTCTGTTACTATTCTGCCTATTCTCATCCTATTTTACAGATGAGCTAACAGAGGTCCAGGGAGGTTAATTGGTTTGCTAGGGGTTATCCACTGAGTAATTGGCAGATCGGAGTCCAACCAAGTGTTCTGACCAAAGTGATCTTCACGCCCTAGGATCCCTTGCCCCAGTTAGAATGTGAGAGCTTAGATGTTAAGTTAAAGGTTGAACTGGGATCTTGGGTTAAAAGTTTTTCTTTCCCAGTGGGAACCCTAGGTAACCAAGCTGCCTGAGTGACTGGGGAAACACTTCCTGTTCTGTTCATGGGCTTCATCCCAGACAATTGGTTGCCAGTTTCCTAACACACATTTTTGCTTTCCTGACTCCTTTCCTTTCTTTCCCATAATGTCTCCCAACATGGTGTACATCATCAGATGGTGAAATGACTTACACTCACTCAGGAAACTTGGCAAGCACTGCCGTCTTTTATTTGCACAGTGGGAAGTTTGTAGTCAGTATGAATTGTAACAGCTCTGCAGGGCTGACTTCTCAGCACTTCCCCAGCTGTAGAGCTCTCTGAGGCGAGACATGGCTTGAGAGACACGACGCAGCAGGAACCTTCTGATTCCCCTTTGCATCTAAGTGAGATCTTGAAAGCCACACTGCTGTGAACCTCCTGGCTCACTCCTTGCCTTTCTCACTAGCAGCCAGGGCTTCCAAGGAGGCTGGCAGCGAGGCTGGGCCTTCTCCCACTGGGAGCCCTATGGCCTCACCTATTAGCTAGGCAGAGGAGACTAACATGCAAGGAGGCAACCTCAGAGCTTGTGGTGAAGTATCAGATGAGTGCAGTAGCAATGTCTTATTACCAAGGCCTGTGGACAGCACCTGCCCTGCTTCTTCATCACGTGGTTGTTTTTGTTTTGTTAGTAGGGCAGGAGAAGCCTTGTCAGACCCTCTATTCCAATAAAGTGCTAGTCTAGATTACAGCTAAATGCACATAATGTAGTGTAGGATGTTCTCTATCTAGAAATGAGAACATCTTATCTTAGTACTGTACCACTGCACCTCAGATAGGGTCCTTTGGAAAAGCAATATGATTGTGTTTATTTCTCTTTTAGTTTGTCAGAATATGATCAAAGGATTGCTTTCGGATATATTTCAGTTACTTTCTCCAACCTTTATCAGACCGCCTTTTCTACCAAAATTAGAGGCAGCTGGTTGTGAATTTATCATTTTACCAGTGAAAGGAAGGATGTTAACAGAAAAGCACGCATTTATTACCTTTATTGAATGCACTTTCAGTATACACTGGCTATACCAGAGAAGTTATAGGTCTGACCCTAGGGAAGCAGGGATTCAGGGGATGGCTCACATGAAGTGGTAGACCTTGTATTAAGAAGTCCACTAACAATATTAGCTGAATTCTGCATTAGATAAAACTTGGCACTATGGGAAACACATTCAAGATGGACACTCATATCTTAACTTGCCTTATAAGCCATTTTATTCATTGTTAGGAACAGTAATTCATATTTATAATTAAGATGAAATATTGTCAAAGATAGGCAATTACAAATTCTACCATTATTTCCACTGTAATAACTGCAAATTCCACTATTCACTCTGTGCATCATCTTTGCCATCCCTACTCTGCTGACATTTACTGAGGATTTACTTTGTACCAGACGTAGGGTACATGTTACATGGAATGCTTACAGCAATCCCATAATGTGCCTTCTGCCTTGGGCTGAACTCTTGATAAGATGACTAGATGGCAAAGGCTGGTGGAGAGTGGCAGAGAGTCCACAGTGGTACTGTTTAAGAAATGGTGCAATCAGAATTCATGTCGTGAAGCTCACTGTATCATGGACCTGTGAAGCTCTGAGTTCAGTCTACATTCATTTAAGAAAGATGTTCGTGTCTATAGACAGATTCAAGTGGCTAGAGCTCCATCCCAGCTCTGTTTTATCCCAGCTTACTAACTTTGGCAAATCATTTAACATTCCCATGCCTCATTTTCCTTATTTTTCTTTTTGCCTCTCCTATGGTGTTTCTAGAGATCAGATGTGCTGACATAAGTAGAGTGCTGGCATCGAACAAAAACAGAAGAAGTCTTTGGTAGTACCAGCTTTTCACATTGCCATTGACATCACTGTCTTCCCCCACTCAACATATCCCCTGCAGCCTCCTTGAGCTCAAATAGAAGACTGAACTCTCAGAGCCAAGCTTCCTTGACATTCTGCTGCATCATAACAGGCTGACTTCTAAGGAAC
This sequence comes from Peromyscus eremicus, assembly GCF_949786415.1. Lineage (NCBI taxonomy): Eukaryota > Metazoa > Chordata > Mammalia > Rodentia > Cricetidae > Peromyscus > Peromyscus eremicus. The sequence goes on from NC_081422.1 coordinate 24,693,641, forward strand.
TCCTTTGTGTTTTTCCTTTCCTTGAAACGAGCAGAGACACAGGTTCATTAGCAACCTCTGCTGCTGCCATTTGTCCTCACAGATTCCTGCCTTGCTCCAAGTATGGCAGCGTGTGAAGGCAAGTGGGGCAGAATGCAGGCTGCTCCTCTCCTGTTCTAAGGTGAAGGGGGACACTTGAATAGGGGGTTCTACAAACTAAATAAGGGGAACTGAAAAGGACAAATGGCTAATGGAATGGCATCCTGAGACCTCCCATCTATTCCTTCTCTCTTTGACAGAAGTGACTGGTGGCACCTACAGTAGCTTTTCCACTTCAGGGCAGATGTTTCCTCTGGGTTGGACATGATCATAAACAGACAAATCAGAGATTCTGGGGTCACGTTTAAGAGACATTCATGATATCAGACCTTTTAGCGTTCTTTCTTGGAGGGTCAGAGGCTCAGAGAGACCTTCATGAGGTTCCGATCCTACCCAGGAGTCAAGTAAGAGGTAATTCATTGTCTGGGGTTGGAACTTTTTGAAGATGTAGCTATACACTTGATAGACATCCAGTGGGCCGGGTGGTAGTGGCACATGCCTTTAATCCCAGCACTCGGGAGACAGAGCCAGGCGGATCTCTGTGAGTTCAAGGCCAGCCTGGTCTATAGAGTGAGATCCAGGACAGGCACCAAAGCTACACAGAGAAACCCTGTCTCACAAACAAAGCAAAACAAAACAAACAAACAAACAAAAAATAGACACCGAGGAGCTTTTCCAGTGCTATATGTGACTAGCCCATGTTCCTCATACAAACCCAGTGAACTCATTGGTTCAACAAGCTGGACTTGGATGGGAATATTTTCTTTGGTTTGTCTTATCAAAGTGTGTAGATATTTATTTTCCTTTCCCCAGGGCATCACACAATATCCATGTCTTTCTTCAGAGTCAGATTTTGGGCCACATAATTTGGTGTGGTATGCAGTGAGGCATACACACTACCCTCCATTCTGAATCTGTGTGTAGTTATAAACTCGGGTTTAGTGTAACATATTTCAGAAGCCAGCTTTCTTTTTGAAGTTACCATTTTCCCAAGTTTGATCTCCACTACAAAATAAGTATAACTGTATTATAGTCATATTAACTTCAGATAGTTGTTAGAGGATCAAATGAAAATATTTTAAAACCTAAAAGTTAGGTACGGTGTGTCTATATCATCCCCTCCCAGAACACTCAAGAAACACTGTGGGAAAGGGAGTAGAAAAATTGTGAAAACAGAGGTCAGGGTCATTGGGGTGAAACAACCTCTTCTGGATATAACAGAATCGCCGCACTCAAGAACTCACCACAGCTGGGATTGTACCTGCACGAGACAAAGCTAGTCAACACTCCAGTGTGAATGGAGGCTCATGCAACCTGCTGCCCTTAGCTGAGGAGCTGTTGGCTGCTGATGGCTTTTCTTTAGGAACCTGGCTTGTTGTGGACTATTCCTTTACGCTGTGTGAAGATTTGTCACTATGATTGGTTTAATAAAAAGCTAACTGGCCAATAGCTAGGCAGGATTTCTAGGCATGGAGAATGCCAGGAAGAAGAAGGGAGAGTAGGTGGGAGACATGGAGGAAGCATGACACGTCGGAGATGAGGTAACAAGTCACGAGTCATATGGCAACATGTAAACTAATAGAAATGGGTTGATTTAAGTTATAAGAGCTAGTAAGAAGCAAGCCTAAGCCATAGGCCAAGCTTTCATAATTCATAAGATGTCTTTGTGCGGGCATTTTGAGGCTGGCAGGCAGGACAGAAAAATCTGCCTACAGTGCATACTGGTAGAGTGACCATGCTCAAGTAGCTGGCCCCATATCCATGTGCATATGGGCAGTACTAATCAGATTCAGTAGATTATTGAAAAATAAAAGGGGACATTGTGTGGGGAGGGGCCCTGAGAAGAGTTGGAGAGGAGGAATAAAAGATGAATATGATCAAAATGCATTGTATAGCTGCATGAAATTCTCAAAGAATAAATTTAAAACATTGCATTTTAAAAGTGATGTAACATGTAAAGTGTGGGGGTTTTAGATACAGTAGTGACCTACCAACAACTGGTTCAACAGCTGGGTTAGCCTACTTTGATGCCTGCTGCTGATGTTTAAGCAGGACAAAGTGTGGGCTTAGCTCAGGCCTGAGAATCACGTTGTTTGCTTGAGTATTGGTCTGTCACAACATGGAATGGTGTGAACTGTGGAGCAGGTTATGTAAGTGATCTTTTATGTAACCGTCTCTCCATCTGAAGAAGGACAGCAACAATGCTGACCTCACAAGACTGTTGACAAACTTAGAAAGAGAACACATTTAAACACTTAGAACAATGCCCAGAACATGCTCAACCTGCAACAAAAATATTAGAAATTATGATATTGATAAAGGGGAAACGAAGGAGACAATATAAATGATGACAGAGTGATGAATCCTCTTTCAGTCCTCTCCCTTTCTTTCTCTGTCTCTCTCCCCCCTCCCTCCTACTTCATTTTTCACTTTTTTATAATGTCTCACTCTGTAGCCCATGCTGGCCTTGAACTCATGACATTACTTCTTCAGTATCTTAGGTGCAGGGATTACAAGCATGAGCCATCGTGTCTACCTTCAGACTTCTCTTTTATGCAGAGGTAGGATTGAACCATTTTAGCAGCTGCTGTTTTTCAGATGACACCCAGTTGTCTCTCAAGGCACAGAGCTGCTAGCTCCCTGCTTGACAATTCAGGCATGCCAAATGATCCCGGGACCCCTTACTGCCGTTCACATGATGACAATGAAGTAGAGCTCCCATCAAAGAGTTCTTATAGCCATGACAACATGTGCAACTCTACTCTACTGAGGATGTCATTTCCATGACAACACCTGAATGACCCAAATTAAGAGGCCTTGGGAAGTGCCAGAAAGAGAAGATGTGTCAACACTGAGGAATTCAGCCATTCAAGGGCAGAGCAGGGCGGTCAGTGGATCCACTCAGCAGCAGAGCTAAAGCAAGCAAAATGATGTCTAAAAATACACTCATGTGAAGCTCACCAAGGTGCTCTGAGCTCTGAAGAGCTGTGGGTCCTGGAAGGATATATGCAAAAAGATGGAGCCATACTTTCCAGTCTTTGTGCCTTACACAATCCATTCTACTCACCTAGGGGGCTTCAATTCTCAAGAGAAGAGTGGTTCTAGGGTAATATAGACAATGTCAGTAGAATCATTAAGGCTTTGAGAAAACCTTTTTGCATGGAGAATCAGAAAGTCACCTCCAAGCTAGAAGTAGGTATCTATGGTGTAGCAATAGGAGTTTCTTCTGAGTTGGTCAGATGCTATCACTCTCTGTATGTAGAGATTATCTACCTCCTTCTGGGCAGACCTAGCCATCTGGGCATGTGGTACCAAGACAGTAGAGATATCTGTAGAACTCCCAGGACATAATGTACAGAGCTGAAATATTTACCCTAAATCCTAAACTCTCTGACTAAAGCAGGATTTGGACCATGTTTGTCCACACTATTGTATATTTGCTTTGGCCTTCTCTTAGCCCTCCCATTTTCCAAACTAGGGATCTCAGGCAGGAGGATATCCAGTCTTGGCTCCAAAGGGAGATTTTGACTTAAAACAAGTAAACAAAAATCAAGAAGACTTCACATATATAGTCATCTGTGGACCAGAACAGATAGCTTCCCAAGGCTGGCTCTGGCTTTGACGAAAGATGGATTGGATATCCCTGCTCCATGTGAACATATGATTGGGCAGGGGGTGTTAATGGGTGGAAACTTTGAGAACTTCTTCCCTGGTCCCAAAGGATATTGGGATATGAACAGAAACCTAACCATGTCCCTATGCCCCTTGCCAAAAGTCATTTCACACTTCAACCGGCATTTCAGGCAGTGCTAACAGCTATCCATCCCTGGTGATCCTCATTGGGGTTGGCAGCACACACTCTCATATCTAAATGACCTAGTTGCAGAGAGAGCCTATTGCATTTGCAACAGAGTAACTTTACCTATAAATCCCAAGATCCCCTAAAGGTCTCCTTGGGTGTTGCTTCATTGGTGACCAAACATACTCTATGTTCCATAAATAAAAGTCAAAAGTTTTATTTCACTAAATAAAGGAGAGAGGCTGAGGAAGAAGCCACATAATTATACAGAATAATGACCAGAAAGCATCCAGGGATTCCAGGTGCCAGACTAGAGTCTGGAAAAAAAGATTCTTGAACTCACAGTCCCTTCCAGCTCCTGATCCTTATTCTGATGTACGTTATTAAAAGACTTCCAACTAAACTTCACCTCACCTCCTTCAGTCCATTTTTTCCCTTTTAAATCACTGAATTATCTGTTGACAGTTTCCCAATTTTCATTTCTATTAATTAACTAATTAATTTCATATATTTGTTTATTTTAAATTCTTGAGAATTTCATACCTGAGTACTCTATTTGTACCTCTAGGGCTAGGGTCTTGTGAGGTGGCTGTTGCTTTGATCAGAACCATTCTTCCTTCCTTCCTTCCTTTTTTTCTTCCTTTCTTTCTTTCTTTCTTTCTTTCTTTCTTTCTTTCTTTCTTTTTTTGGTTTTTCAAAACAGGGTTTCTCTGTGTAGCTTTGCACCTTTCCTGGATCTCACTCTGTAGATCAGGTTCTCACTCTGTAGACAAGGCTGGCCTCGAACTCACAAAGATCCGCTTGCCTCTGCCTCCCGAGTGCTGGTAAAGGCGTGTGCCACCACCGCCTGGCCCAGAACCACTCTTTCAATGACTCCAGTCTGAGTTTTGCCAATTCTGTTTTTACTTCAATCAACTTGAAGGAGTGTTTCATGTCTCCCTCTAGGAAGCCTTCTTCATTTGGCTTGCACATTTCTCTCCCATGTTTCCTGTCGCTTCCTCTCAGCAGTCTTTGCTGGAGGCCCCTCTCCTTTCCCTGGTACCTAAATACTGGAATGCAGCTTGTTGGGGTCAGCACACAGGTCCCCTGTGTCAACTCTGCCTCCAAATACAATTGCCGTATTTATGAGTGCAGTCTGCCACCTGGCATCCCCTGGTTGTTGCCTAGTCATTATTCTGGGTAATTATGTAGCTTCTCTTTTAGTGTCGCCCCTTTTGAGATGAAATAAAAATTAGCCAAGCTTGGCTTTTACTTACTGAGTGTCTAGTTTTTTGGGTTTTTTTTAGTTCCCATGCCCAGGTATAAGGCACATATTCAATTAACGCATCTATTTATATATCTAAAGCACTAAACTATATATTTACTAGTCACTATTGGCACAGGTTACACATCTGTGCCACTCTTGATCTCTACCTCTTTCTCACCACCCCCGAGCCATCAGTGGGCTTCAGCTCTGTTCTTAGAACATAGTCAAGATTAAAACAGTCTCACCATTTTCAATCCTACCTTTTGTCCACACTATCATTTTTAAGCTCCTCTAATTAAAGCCTACCATTTCTCTCTGTCAACATTCTTGCTCTCCATGTGTATTAAACACACCCCTGACTCAAGACTTGGCAGTCCAAGGCCGGGCAGTGGTGGCGCACGCCTTTAATCCCAGCACTCGGGAGGCAGAGCCAGGCAGATCTCTGTGAGTTCGAGGCCAGCCTGGGCTACCAAGTGAGTTCCAGGAGAGGCGCAAAGCTACACAGAGAAACCCTGTCTCGAAAAACCAAAAAAAAAAAAAAAAAAAAAAAAAAAAAAAGACTTGGCAGTCCCTAAAACCTCTGTGTAGAGGAGTGGTACTCAACCTTCCCAATGCTTCAACCCTGTAATACAGTTCTTCATGTTGAGGTGATCCCCAACCATAAAATTATTTCGCTGCTACTTCATAACTGTAATATTTCTATGGTTATGATTTGTAATGTAAATATCTGATATGCAGGAGAACTAATATGTGAGCCCTATGGGTTGCAACCCATAGTGGGTTGAGAACCACTAGTCTAGAAGAACAAAGTTTATATTCCCATAATGACCCACTTCGTGGGGATACCGTAGGCCTTTCTTGTGTTCTGTCTTTTAGTGCTCTAATGAGGTTCCAGAACCAATCCCTCTTACTTATTTTGGTTATATTTTTCTCCTTGCCCTCGCTTTTCTGACACCAGGGTACACAGTTTTTTGTTTGTTTCTGTTTTTTTTTTTTTTTTAATTGGCTAGTGTCTCTTCCTTTACTCTATAGCCTCTAGGAGCCAACGCTGTGCTCAGTGCTCAGTCTGTAGCATCTAGATGCGCACAGGCATGCTTCAGTACTCAATCCCTGAAGAACACATTCAACTGCCTCTCTCTGTGTGGCATACCATTTCTGCTCAATCTAATAACTCCCTCTTCTCTACAAACATAAGGCTCAAGTTGTTATAGTACTTTAAAAAAAGAGTAGCCAAGGGTATGGAAAGCTGGATCAGCAATTGAAAAATCAAATGCACTTGCTTTTCTAGCAGAGGACCTGAGTTTAGCTCCTAGCTAAACTCAGACAAGGACCTACCTGTGGCCACATGGAATAAATCTGAACAGAACCCCAAGCCTCCCAAACAGGCAACAAAGAAGGCTAAACCAAAACTTTAGGGAGACCTTTGCAGCTAAGCCCCTACCTTACCCTACTCATATTTAACCCATGACTAGTTTCTAGCAGTTATCTTACATGTCTCTAAAAACTTGCCTCAACTCTCCATTCTTGCTGTTTCATGACCTTGAACTTCAAAAGACTTCTCTAAAGGGCAATCTTGCTGGCCAACAAGAAGACTTTAACCTACCTAATGCTACCGTCCTACTTTCGGGCCCTTCTGGTGGACATAGGGCTAGGTTGAAATCAATAGGGTGGAATTCATAAGTCTTGCATGGGGGTTCCTGCTACTATAGCCAACACAGCTCATCTCTGACTGGAACACATAACACTTAAGTCGCCCATCCCCACAATCGTCAGTGCCCAGCAGCCCCTTCACTGCCATAAAGCAGACACCTTTTCCTCCTGACTAGGCTCACACTTCTAACTTTTGGCCATCTTCCACGTTCCCCCAAAGAATACCCACTCTCTAAGTTAAATGCTCAGTTACACACTCTGCCTCCAGACATTCCCTGCTACCTTGATGCTGAACTTGGCGATTTGCTGAGATCTCTTTCTTCTATGTAGCTTTATCAAGAAATGCCTGGGTTGTTCCTTTTGGCATCCAGAGGCTAGGATTATTGCCTTTCTCACTCCATAAGATGGCTTGAAGGCCTTCCTTCTTCACCTCTCACAATCACCTGTTCTGTTAGAACTCTTGCTCTCCAGGCATGTCCCCTCCACTCTTCTTCTCACTCTCCCATGATGCATTGAAGGCGCTGACACTGGGTCACAGTCATACTTCCTGCAACCTTCGGCCATTGTAACTGCAGTGCTCCCTTTGGCGACCTACCTGGTACCTGCACTTCCAGTTACTTCTTCAGTTTCTCCGTGGGCCTTCTCCGTTGTCTAAGCTGTAACTACCCTTGTCATTAGCCCACACTTGTCGTTCTCTCTAACCCAATAATGCTGATTGCGTGACTTGTGACTCAAAGTATGTGTGTTTCCAGTTTGCTTGCTTAGACATCACTTTTGCCTATAGCTCAATCTACAACACACATTTACTCTGTTCTCTTCTTTGCTAAACTATCAGTTATTTAATATGAACGTAATTTCAACATCAAGCCAAGCATTGATGCATATGGTGAGATGCCAGGAAAAAACACTCTCTTTGCCCACAATAAGCCTGGGGAAGGGCAGTATTAAACAAGCCCTCTATAGTCACATGACTTTCTGACCATGGCTGAGCACATCAGTATAGGCACTCATTGTTGCTGTTTCAGAAGTGAAGCTGCTGTAGCGACCAAAGTCTTTCTCAATTCAACTTTTAAAAGAGTAGCTCTTTAAAGATGCCATCCCATCCTACCTTAAGTCTATCACACCAACATGTAGATCATTTCTTTGTGTCTCATCATAACAGTTTTGCAGCAATTAAGACACGGTACATTATAAGGATTACCTATCTGAGGTTCCTTCTATATCTTGCCTACTAGCGTAGAAGGTCAATGTGGCCTTGGCTATGATCTGATTTGTCTACTCGAATATCTCCAATGCTAAGAGAGAGCTTGCCTTTCACACAGTAGGAATGTTATTATATAAATCCTCACTATGTGGCATAAGTTGTTACGTTATTCACTATGGGGCTCAGGCTGACCACGAACTCTTATTTCTCCTATCTTAGCTTCCCAGGTTCTGGACTATAGAAATGTGCCATTATGCTGAACTCAATAAGAAATTCTTGAATGAGTAGGTTAATTAATTAACATTATTTCACCAAAGATTTCCCGAGAGGCAACATAGACACTACCTTCTGTAATTAATTTTTTTCCTAGAATGGTGTATTATGTGGTAAATAAATAAATTGAGGAGAAAGCCTTTTGTCTCTCTCATGCAGGTCAATGGCCAAATATTTATAACCAAGGTTACTCCAGTGAGATATTCAAGAAAGCGACATGAAGTGACAAAGAATTCAGAGAGGAGCACGGGCCTCCTGGGCTGCAGCTCAGCTAAGCAGCAGAATCCTGACTCTGTTGTGGGGGAACCACCAATACGAAGTTGTTCTTTTCAACCCTGGGTCAAAAAAAGAGGAAAGGAATTTGCATTTTAGAGATGGGGAGCGGTGAACAGAGAAGATCCGATCACTGTTGTGGGGAACACGAGGGGTAAGATGATCCATCTCGGATAAGGAAGGGTGCATGTGCCGGGCTCAGGGCTGCAGGGCAGTGGACGGGCTATGCTTGCAGTAAGATCTATGGAACCCATATAACCATGCCAAGAGGCTGGAGCCCCTACAATAGGAGCCGAATTGCTGTTCTTCTCAGTTCCTTCTGCCTGTTCTGGTTCTGGTAAAAAAAAAAAAAAAAAAAAAAAAGCATTTTCTACTACTAGGAAGATGAAGTATGCCAAAACCCACAAGACACATAATGAAGTGGAATGAAGTCAGATAATGAAAAACACACCCTGGAATCTGGCAATTTCTTTTCATATCTAAAGCTGTTAAAGTGTAAAACAACCTAATAATAACAATCAAAGCAGAAGGCATACCGTTGTGGGAGTAAATGATAGTATTTAACATAAGGGAAAAATAAATCAAGTCAGAGTGCGGCCCCATCAATCCTGTGAATCAGGACCGTCTGGGTTTATGTATGGGGAGGCAGGCTAGGATGGCATAAGACACACACAAGCAGACTCAGCTAGAGAAGACGGGGGAGAGAGGCCACAGCTGCATGCTCAGGGCTCTGTCCTTTGCTCGGAGATATTCACACCATTTAAAAGAGTCTGAGGTCCCATGAGAGGGATGGAAATGGCCCAGGGTTATTGAGCTTGAGCATCTGGATCCATCTGGGTAAGGTGAGGGGAAAAAGTAGATTTGTAGGTAGGCAGAAAGACTACCAAATTTGATTTGATTTGAATGTTGCCTTAGCTATATAATTATTTCTAAAGCCTAAATCCCTGTGTTTGGTTCTAAAATAAAAGGGATGCCTATGGGTTGGGGGTAGTAGCTATGAGAATTTGGTAGTGACAGCTTGTGTCAAGTGAATAACTGGCACACCACAGCAGTGGATCTCAAACCTGAGCAGGCTTCACAATTGCCCAGAGAGTATGGAAACCCAGCCCCTTGGGCACACCTTCAGAGCATTGATTCAGTAGGTCTGGAGTATGGACAGGGCACAACTGGCTTTAGCAGTCGTCCAGGGTCTATTATGAGAACCAACACCTTAGTCCAATGTCTGTATTCTGGATACACACTGCCTTGAATTGAATCTAACCAATATGGGGCTGCCGACCTTGTCCCACTGGTTTGACCTTCATAAGCCTCATTTAAATGAGAAAAGATAATATGCTTTCTTTTAGTGGAGCGGGCTAATAATAAAACCTGTCTCTCACTGTTGTCGTGAAGAACAGACACCTTGTGTGAATGGATAGAAGCAAGCCTAGCACATTTTTAAGCATCCACAAACTGCTAGTGGTTGTTATTATTGAATGATGAAAAGTCTGTATGTTATGTAGACTCTAGGAAAAAATGTAGTCATTAGAGGTCAAGAAAAGATTCAGGATCCCTATCTGGCCCTTCACGATCCATGAGAGAAGCAATCCAAGATCCCAAGACGATGCCTATAGCCATGGACTGCTTTGAATCCTATGTTATATAGGTTTCTTCCTTATACACACACATCCATGACAAAGTTTAATTTACAAATTGGGCAGAATGAGAGACTTAAATGATAACAATGTAGATCCACTTTAACGGTATACTGTAACAAAATCAATAAGAGAGCAACCCCTTGATCAAAGCATCTTACTGTGCTGTGCTCATCCTCCCCTAGCAGTGATGTAGAGTAATGTGTGATGGGATAAAGTGATGTGTGACACAGAAACTGTCAGGTTAAGATAACTGACCATCTTCCTTGTACACAAGAACAGTGACACCACAATGGTTGATCTTGCAACCAGAGGGCCACTGAGTGACTAACAGGCAGGTAGTATATACATGGCTATGGTTGACAAAGAAAAGATTAATGTCTCAGGCAGAACAAGTCTAGATGGCATGAGGCTTGGTCATACTACTCAGAATGATAGTCAGTTTAAACTTACACCTGCTTATTTCTGGAGTTTTCCATTAATATTTTCAAACCACAGTTGACTTCAAATAAGCCAAACCACAGAAAGGGAGGCTACTGATTAGGGAGGACTACTGCACAAAGTCAGCCCTGTACACATGAAGACCTAATGAAAAGGGCATTGTGATTGCCAGTACTTGGCAAATCCTAGCCATCAACTCCTAAGCCTTTATTGGTCTAATGAGACCCTTTTCATGGCCCAACTGGTGCTGATTATCATGTGAGTCTGTTCAGAAGTGGTCCTCCTTCCTGTAGGGGTCTCCATTTAAACTAGACTTCTCATCTTAGTGAGCCATGCTGATTGGCATCTGTGGGAAAGATGATTCAATCTCCTTGCTTTTGTTTCTTTATTTGTTCCATTAAAAAACAGTTCTGCTTGGTAACGGTCACTAAGCACCAGCATAAATAGCCAAAGACTCAGGAGAGGGTGGGGGAGTGCACTGTTAGCGGTGTCTGAATTCAGCAGACATCTGATTCTACAACATTTTTCAAGGGTTTTTAAATAATTGGGTAAAACCACAAACAGCGCCTGTGGTGTGCACTCCTGCCCTTGGTTTCTAGACTGAGGCATGATTGCATATGTTCTCAATTCAGGCACATTGAACTCATTAATTTCTCCACTAGTCTTTTTGTGATTTTTCTCTTCTTTGAAGTAGAAGGTTGCACAGATAAGATTGCTTTAAATCAGACTATAAATATTAAACTTACAAAAACCCTTATTGACAGTGGCAAACTTTACCCTAACCGTGTCTGTCTGGCTATAAATTTATAGTTAAAAGGAATTATGGAGTTAAAGAGTAATCTATAAATGTCTCCCTCTATTTTTTTCTTCCCCACCTTGGTTTTCATGCCTGTGTTCAAACCATTTGATGAATGAGTTTCTGGATCACTTTCCCCTCTACATGTGAGGGAGGTGGTGCCACAGTTTGGTATTCATCACAATATATGACCCTCTCTATGCATCAGAACCAATACTGTATATTCCACAGTGCTTTGAACAAATCTTCTCTAATGATACATCTTTTTCTTCTCTGACCACCGTTGACCACTGTAATGTCTGTTTCAATAGTAAATTCCTGGTCTTTCTGGAGTAGCTACTTAGGGTATCATGGGAATTTCGACAAAGGATCTATGTTTATTGGGAAGTGATGAAGCATGAAGGAGATGCCAATTAATTACTTTTAAATAGTATTCATTTTGGCAACTGAATAATTCCACATTTTAGAGAAGGTATTTGAATGATATCACCTTGTGTTGTCCCGTGAGTGAAAGTACTGAAGAAGGGGCTAATCAAGGACATAAAAGCTAACCATGGGGTATTTATCATATTATATGTTGGCCAATTATGGAGCATTGATGATACTATGTGTTGAGTAACCATGAGGCATTGATGATACTATGTGTTGTGGTGGAGACAGGTGTTTTACATTGGTAAACCTGTCCCAGCCATGCTGGCAGTATATTGTTATCTCTATGTCCCAGAGGATTAGTCTTAAGACTTAATGTTGGGGGTACAAATCAGGGTAGAGGACAGGATCTTTTCTTAGATATCTCTCTAGTTGACTTGGAAGTCCTGATATGGTTATCACTCAAAAACAATGAAAAGATGATGGAGATGCAGCTAAGTGGTAGCAGTCTAGCATGCATAAGTTCTAAGTTCTAACCTTGATAATGGAAAAAAAAAGTCCTACAACCATGGAGATAAGGGCACATTTCCAATATTCGAGGTCTATGAGATAGCCCAGTATGTAAACAGAGATTGCCACCAAGCTTGACAACCTGATATGAGATCCACGTAGTCAAAGAAGTTGCCCTTTGACCTCTACATGTGTTCAATGGCACTCACACACCACACACACACACACACACACACACACACGGACTCTCTCTCACACACACACATACACAATGACATAATAATAAAATAATTTAAATTATACAAATAAATGAGGCTCTGGTATCCTCAGTCACTGAGATTTGATTTTTGTTTTAAATTATATCAAAAAAAGGTTTATTTTTATTTTTGCCTTTGTTTGAGACAGAGTTTCACTTTATAAATAACCCTAGCTAACTCAGTATGTCATCTAAGCTTGCTTCAACATTGTGATGATCTTCCTGTTTCTGCCACGCATGTTTCTGGGGTTGTAGGCGTGTACATCCATGCCAGATGGTATTGCCAGCACCGTATACTCCCTCACCCCACCATCTCTTGCAGTGCTGCTGGCGCAGGCATTGGAGATAAAACAAAAGGACATAAGTAGGCAAGGACTGCTGTGGGACTCCATGACCTAATAGATAACTTTTTGGGTGACTGGAGAAAAGCCATCATCGCTGATTGGAAATGTGTGAAACTGCTCAAAGATCCCAAAGAAAGGGGTGCGCTCTGACTTGGGAGTGTCGTCAGAGGCTTTCAAACTAGTATCTTGATCTCAAAGCAAGAACAGGACTCTTGAGTAAAAGGGTGATGTAAGGAGAGAAGAAGGCATGGGACATAGAGAGGACTTCCTGTACGTGCTGGCTTGTCGATGTTGTTGGTTTGACAGTGCTGTATATACTAATGGGGAGGGGCCAGCTCATGAAAACTCTATGTACCATTCCAAAAACAGGAATTAATGGAGAAAAGAAATAGAGCTTCAGACATGGTAGCCAGTGCCCAGCATGGCCCAGCCAGTGAGAAGTAAGTGACAACTTTCTCCAGCTGGATCTGCCCAGTTGTGACAACTGTCTCAAACAACTTAACCCCTTCTTTCACAGAAATGAATTCATCTTGTATAGCCAAAGCCTCAGAGAAGGGAAAGATACCCCAGACAATGTCTCCATCCATATCAGAAGAGCCTACTGTAGAATGCACAAGGCCCAGTGTACTTCACACTTGCCCTTAGCAAGCAGATACATGGGATAGATGCCCAGGGTACCCGCATACCCATTTTGGGGACAAAGTCACAAACAAAGCCTCCTTCTTCTAATTACTTCCCTAGATTCTGATTCTCCACGAGAAGACAGGCAGAAGGCTGGCAGCTCTCAGCAGATCCCCCAGGCAGAGAGCTGTCCTGACAAGTAGCAAGAAGACTAAACACCAATTCTTTCCTTCTTTCCCCAGTCCTTCTTTCTCAGAGACTTGGGTTACTTTATGGCTTTTTGGTACAGCTATGCCTGAAAGGCTAATCACTAAATATCCCCGCTTTGGTCACTACAAAAACGATTTACAGGGTGCATTGAATAATAACAAGTCAACTCAACCAAAAAGAGCCTCCAAGAGTAGCCCAGAAGCATGGTATAGAGTCATCCCCTACCATCTCTCTGTCTCATGCTGGGTGGGTGCCATGTCCGAGGAAGGTGAAGCCTTTAGCTCGCTCCCTCAGCTCCTCTCTGCTGGGAACTTTTTCGTCTGCCATCCTAATGATCCCCATGCCACACAGGCCCTGATGCTGGTGCTGACAGGGTGCTCATTAGTGCCAGGGTGCTGCAGTCAGCCGATGGCATGCCAGAGCTCCACTCCTGACACTTTTTCACAGAGCTGTCACAGAGTCATAGAGCCTGCCAGCTCTGGTTGAACTCAAGCTGTGATACCTCCAGTGCCAATTAATGCGTCAGTGTCCTGCTTGGCTGGGGAGGAGGCCTTGTCAGTGCTAACAAATGGGAAACCAGGCAAGCCAGTGGTCCAGAAAGGGGAGAGGGGGTGTGGCTCAGGACACTAGCAAGGATAAGAACCCATGCTAAGGGTCACTTTGCCCTCACCAGCTTGTAGACTTTAAAATTTTTCAGAAATAAGGGCTACCGCTTGTCCACTAGGGTTTCTCAAGCACAGAAAGGAAGATCTGACTGCAGGGAAAAACTGCTGACCGGGATGCAGAAGTTGCAATAAGAGGTTTTCTTTATTTGAAACTCACTGGACACACATCTACTCTCACTCTACCCTAATATCTTTATGCACCCCTGAGACAAAGGTTGACTTTCCTGTCTACTTCTATTTATACACCAAGAATGAGGAAATGGGGAATGGGAAAGGCAGGAGGGAGGGATGGATTTAAAATAATAATTTTCTTTTATCCACTAATTAACTGCTTTTGTTTTGCTCAATCTGAGAGGACCAGCACATTTTCATATATATATTCTACTATCCTCCTTTTTTCCTTTAGGAAACAGTACTTGGGAGTCACATATAAGAGAGTTGAAAGCCAGTTGTCCCAGAAGGGCAAGATGAAGAATATGTTCCAGAAACACACATCTCAGCCGAGTGGTGGGTACCAAGGACACAAGTACATCAGACATCCCACCATCCAAGCCACTATGTGCCTTCTCAAGTTCTGTGAAAGTGAACTTGAAGAGCAGCCTCTCCTTTTAGCCTAAGTTGAACCCCCCACCACAGCTGGTTCCTTGTAGGGGCTTCAGGAAGGCTTGGGAGAGCCTGGGAAGGCTAATGAAAATGTCCTGGAGCTTCAACAAGGGTTCTGTCTGAGGAAGATGCCAGATCCCTGCTGTAAACATCACAATGGAGGAGAATTCTCAAGAGTAAGCCTGGGGCATTGCACTGGGAGAGGAGACGTGCCCCTTTGGAGCAATGGCAAACAGCAGCACTATACACCAAGTCAACAGTATACTCTGAGCGGTATCTAGGTCCCAGGCAGTGTGCTTGCAGTAAAGAATGAAAAAAAAAAGTGAGACACAGACCTCGATCTCTAAGAACTTTTGAAACAGGGATGGATGATACACATGACCAGGTATGGGACATCTCTGCTCCATGGACTTCCTCAGTACTTCTTCCTTTGTCTTAGTGTGAGGTTCTTTGGGTGTCTTAGATGAGGATGTAACTAACTACCTAAGAGTTTTAGTGGAAGAAAGGTGGTGAAAGCAGGTGCCTGTGGAAGACTCTCATTAGATGCTCAATGGTTCTTGGTTCCAAAAGGTGTAATTCCTAATTGGATTCACGTCTTTACCAGAGCTTACAATAGACTGCCAGGAATATGACGGGGTAGGAGTCCTAGCTGTTTCTCTAAAGCTTGGACACCTCAATGAAATCTGGTACCAGGGCTATGAGAACACATTTCTGTGAAGAACAGGGTCTACTTTGGATATTTTCAGGATGTATTGAAAGAGAACCTATTTCTGAATACTCAGAGAAAACTCAGGGATAAGACAGTTTTAAAGCACATTCTTTCAGGCCTACGTAAAGACAAAGGACAAACACAGACTCCTGAGCAGGAAGCAGCCTTGAAGGCGATCTTGGTTTGCCTGATGCTGCGGGTGCCCAGACAGACCCTCATGAGGACTTTGACCTGGGCTTTCATGGAGTTAGCTGCAGCTCCTTTTTGGGAGTCATACAATGGGAACAATTCCTCCTGAAAAGATGAGGGCCCATGCAAGTATAGACAATAAGTGTACATCCCCGAAATGTGTGCAGAGTGAGGACAGCTATCTAGAAAACTGTGCACCTTTTCCTTGAATTCTAGGAGTGGTAAGTCATGAGGAGGAAATAGAAAAGGCATGACACCATAAATAAAATAGGAAAAGCTACTTTGCACAAAGAATGGATGTGCCAAAAGGCAGCTTGGGAGGCCCTATATTACTCTCCATCCTGCCTGTGGGCATCTGGCATTTCCTCTACCTGATGAATGGCATGGACAGGCCTTTTGACCATTTTATCTACCAGACATCCACTCCTATATCAACATGCAGGGACCTTCCTAAAAGAACTGTCCACATTTCTATATTCCCTTTCCACACAGAAGATGGCCATGGCTGGAAGTACTTGTTCTACAGAGGTTATGAGATTATTGTGAGCTGCACTGGATGGCTTCTGATAAACAACACTAGGCATTTTCAAAACTGCACAAAACCAGCAGTTCGGTCTAGAGGGAGAGAACGCAATGAAGTCATCAGATGGCCCCAAGTGCCTGGATCAGCTATTCTTTGGGGAGAGTTTCGCATCTATGTAAAAATGATTTGACTGAGACATGATCTGTCTTCACCACTGGGACAAAAGATGACAACTGCTCACTGCCTTTGGAGACTCAGCAAAGGTGTGACTCATTCTCTCAGGAGCCCCAAGCCTGTCCTAGTTTATTTAAAAGAAGCACTTTCTTGGAAACATTTAGTGGGTACAGACGGAGGCCTGACTGCTAAGGGTCTCTAGCTTCAGCTCAGATTTGGCAGCAGCTCAGTGACATCTCTGATCTCCAAAGAATCATCACCGGGAACACTGGTCCCCAGTGAGTCTGGAGGTGATTAGCTACAGCTTGGCATATCTCATCAGTCTGAAAGTGGGACGGCTAATCTGGGCCCCAGATCTGGACAAAGCCGTTCATCTAAATTACTCTAATCTGCAGGTAGATTCTGATCAGCCTGCTCCTCTCCCCTTGATCCATCTTCTGTTTCCATAGCAGCTAAAACCTCAGGAAAGTGGCAGCATCTGGCCCCGGCTCAGGTGAAAATCTCCTAGGGAAGTGAATTAACTCCACAGCTATAAAAGGAGGAACAAAGGACCCCCAAAATACAGCAGAAGCAGCATCAAATAAAAGTAGAAGAGGAAGAAAGGGTTGGAGAGAAGGAGAGAAGGAGGAGAATAAAATGAAATCATGGCAGAAATACTTAAGAGATAGTAAGTAAAATGGGAGAACCAAAAAGTGTAGGGGAGGTGTAGGCATAACAGGATTGGACAGCAGAAGCTATCTGGAGGAGAAAGGGCAGAAAACTTCAATACAATGACAAAAGAGCTGACTAGCCAGGGATGGGACTGAGAAGGGGCATCAAACTAGAGACGGAGTCTCTTGGAATAGGTAAAGCAAGTCTACCCCAGGTGATAAATGTTCTGCAGTCTTGAAAGGCAGACTGGCCCGGCATCTCATAGCACTGGGGACTTGGTGACATTAAACTGTGATGAATGGGGTATATAGACTTGAAAAGCCCACACATTTAGGTATCCCCACCTTTACAAGTGTCCAAGGTCCATTTTCCATCACTAATGAACTCACGCACAGCTGAAGTCTCCTTCCAGACTTGAGCTGGTCCACACAGAAAGCCATTTCAAAAGGAGAGACTGACCAAAATGCAAAACATCCTCCCTGCCCTCTTTCTTCACAGGGATAGCATCAGGAATGATGGGCAAAGAGCTCCCTGGAGTTCAGGACAAATACAACTGAACATGTCGCAACTCTGAGATCATCTGTCATGGTACACTGTCACAGTTTGAGAGGAAATTCCATATTTGAGGCTGTTATAGTCCAACACTGATTTTATTTTAATGTGATTATGAAGGCACTACCACCTTTAGGAATAGAGGACTTATGTTCCAGTGAAGGACCTGGGAACAGGCAGTCCGTAGTTACTGGGCCTTCTGGGGATGCCCTTGTAAAAACAGCTAATCTGTCTGGCCCAGTGGTGATGGCCCTTCCGGGGACAGCCTAGATCCAACAATGAACTACTGGGTTGATATATAGGGTCAGCACCATGATCTTAGGAGAAGACAAAATAGAAGGACCATTGTACTTCAGAAGTGTGACACAGACATCTGAAATGTTCCCATGGACCACATCATCGCTCATCATCTCCTCCCACCCAAACTTGCCTCCTTCCCTTTTCCTCTACAGAAGACAATCCCAAGAGCACCCCAAATAACTTTCCTTCCCATCACTCTCCTCAGAGTCTGCTCTGGAGGTACACAGCCTGTAACAAGCAGAAAGCCTCTACAAGAGTGCCTTTTGGGATCCTTAACCTTGTCCTGCCTAGCGATATATACAAGCCTTCATCAGTCCACACATATGCGTAAATATTCATGTGTGTAAATTCGTATGTAATTACATACATCAGCCAGTGATCAGCAACAGATCTGAAGACTTCTATCAATGCCTTTGCTCATGTGTTAGTATTTCTTAACTAAACTCATTGTCATTAATCAATGTACACCACTCCGTTTTCTCAACCTTAACCAGTACTTGTTACTCAGTCATCTGTCTTGTGAGAATATAAGTTCACAAGAACAGAAATTTGTTAGTTTGGGGTTTTTTGCTAATTCCCCCAGTGCCTAGAATAGTCTGGATGATTGCACTTTCTACAAATATTTGGGAATGAATGAAGTGATATTATGTGCCTTGAGAACAAATAAAAGCTACCTTAATGATAAGTGACATCTTGTCAAATCCTAAAGGTTCAAAGCACAAGTCACCCAATTTGGTCTTCAGAACATCTGAATATTTTGGCAACATACAGTTTGCAATTCAGCCACATATTATATTATATTTGTTATTTAGGAAATATCCGAAGGGAAAACAAAACAGCAAAACCACAAAAACAGCTAATGACCAGATTTTTGGCAACGCTGAGGAAGCACTGACAGAGAAATTTCTTGTTAGGAATATGGCATTTAGAGCTCTCATCTGTCATTATGTGTTTGTATTTCCTATCTCTTCAAATACCAGCTGGACAATGTCACCAACACAGCACTTCAATCATCACTCTCAATGGGACAAGTTCACACAGAATATCTTCACCACTATTTCACTCAGACTCTAGCAGAATTCATCTCAATGAGATTGCAAACATATACCCAGGTACACCTTCTGAGATTGTCATAGCTATGGCCACTGTGCACAGAACATTCATATCTACAGAGTCATGAGCTGAATTCAGAGTACCAGAATCTTAGATCCCTTTGGACTCAGTAGCCAGTACCACAACCTCCTATCCATGTCAAACAAGATTCCTATTATCTCTCTTGAGCTGCTGCTCTTACCTTTGGGAGAAATATGTCTCCAGGTTACTGTAGGCTCCGGTCTACCTGTGGCTATGCAAGTGAGGCTGATGTTGTTCCCTTCATTAATGGAGATATCTGAAGAAATCTCTACAATTTTGGGAGATACTGTGGAGACAAAACAGATAAAAGGAAGATAAAAATCCTGCTGACAAAAAATCTCTTCATTGTCTTAAAGTAGAACCTAACAGAAGAGCCCAAAGATTGAAACATATGGACTATACTTGTAAAAGATGAAAAATCAGAAGAATTACCTTAAACATGAAAAAAAAATCTTACCTTGGATTTAGTTTCCAAATTAAACACAAATACAAAGTCCAGAGGGAGACCAACTGCTCTGCAATGCTGCAGTACCCTTCCCAACTACCTTCTGTCTCCACTTACACCGCCCTACCACAGACACACCTCCAACACAGGTCCATGAGTCACTCTCCTTGAATTCAGAGTTGGCTTTATGTAATGCAGTTCTTAACATAGCACATATCTACATAAATAGCTTGGATTCTCCCTGTTGCCTACCTGACATAACCAGGTCCCTAGGCCAGCATGGGAGGACATTCAGAATTGAGCATCAACTAACTTCCCCCAGGCATCTCTAGTGACCCCCACAGCCACTCACCCTTGCTTTGTTCCCAACATACCATGCCCTTTCTGGTCATCACAGAGGATCTATATTCTTCCTTATATCCTTTGTAGAAATCCTTTAAGGCCAAGGCCATCATTATTTCCCTTACCATCTACCTGTCCCACTTAACAACTCATATCCAGTTCTGCCTCTTCACCTGTGTTTCCAGAACATACTAGACACAGATAGTTGGGCACTCATATCAGTGAGCTATGCTCACGTGACCCCTCTCCTGCAAATAAGGGGAGTATTCCCTCAAATGCCTAAAGTTGGGGAGACTCTTGCTTCCTTGGCTTCTATATTGGAGCCTGGCTTCCCTTGAAGGCTGTGTGCTGTTGTGCTCTTCCCACTGTATTTCCAGGAGAAGCTCCCTGTAGCCTGGTCAAGCACTGGCTTACATACCCTATCTCATGCTGGAACCTGCAACAGAAGTTCATTCTTGCTATACATCTAAACCCACTTCTGCACTGTCTGCTTTACCATATACAACGTGATACTGGATTCTCCATGTGGCCCCTCATTTGTCTAATCTGTCAAATGGTCTGACTTTAAGAAGATGAAGTAACAGTGTTATTTGCTGAGCCCCTAAAGTCTAATCATACATGGAATCATCCCACCACATTATACCTCATTGCTTGGAGTCACTCATTCACTCATCTATGCATTTTTGGATAGGCTGAGCCTGAAGCATATCTTCCTCATATAAAGGTATCCACAGTAGAAGTCCAACAAGTATTTCTAGCATCCATACTCCTGCTGGACACTTTCATCTGGGAAAGGAATATGATGAAGGCATCTCCTCCCAGCTTTTTTCCTTGTTCTCCCTTCTCCATCATCTTCTCCCATTCATGTCCCACACTCCAGCCGTGTAGTCAACTCATGGCTCCCAAGCGTGTGCTGTGTTTTGTCCCCTTATCTTCTATCCTGCGGCTGCTGTGTGTGCTCAGCTGCTTTTCTCAGATGGTACCCCAACTGGATGAGTTTCCACCCCTTCTATTTCCATGCAAGGTCTTAAAGATGAGCTTTTCTCATCATTTAATTTTATGTTTTCAAGCGCAAAGTGTCTTTCATACAGTAAGCAAAATCAATCATTATTGGACTTAAATCTACATTGAATTTCAGGTTAAAAGGCTGTGTGTGTGTGTGTGTGTGTGTGTGTGCGTGTGTGTGTCCATTCCTGCACATTAAGCTAGAAATAAAGAATAAATAAGACAGAAATAAAGCAATGGGATGGGAGACTCATTGCTCCACAGTCTAGGATGTTTAAGATCTGACATTATAATTTGTAGTTGATCATTAAAATCCAGAGTGTGCCTGTCAGGATAGAAAGGTAATAGATATGGTGGTAACTGGGCATTTGATTTGCACACTCCTTGACATAGACATTTCTAAATTCTCTTAGTTCTACAGTTCAACAGAACTCTTGAAGATGTAAAAAACTTTGATGTATTTTACTCACAGAACCTTATCTACAGCATTTCCTTCTGGTGAACTCTTGGCCCAACACATCAGCCTGGTCCCCGCCCCTGCCCAGCTTTGGCACGCATGCAGCCTCCCTTGCTTCTTGGAACACAGACTGCCTGCAGAGTGTCTACGCTGGCCTTGCAGACATTGCTTAAATGGTGCAGGTAAGTAATTTATTGATCTGTAAAGCACTCCGAGATTCTCTGCAAGGGATTATGTCACACCAACGCCACGCAATAAAATAAAAAAAAAATGATGGACTTTGTGAACACAGGGTGATTTAGGGGTTGTAGTTGGAAGTGTACGTAAAGTACATTTTAAGTGGAAATCAGGCTGGGTAATGAATTATTCTTGCTTTGGAAGGCTGACTGGGAGTTCATTTTCCTGGCTTCCTACATGATAGCTAATCTGCTAATCATACACTGGAGAACAATGGACAGTCCCCAAGTGGCATGGAAGGTGGAGTGGGCCAGAGCTGTCAGCACAGTAAGTATATTAAATGAGACAATCACACCTCATGCTTAGAAGAATCATCTAGAATCATCTCCTCCCCCACCCCTATCATTTACACCTGGAAGGTATCCAACTCATGAAGGAGACGTTGGAGAAGTGCTTGCCACCTCCCCTTGCCAGCCTAACAGCAGAGCTTGAAGGAGGCACACTGCCTTGGATGGATCCAAAGGAGCTTGGTATGGGGCTCAGGTGACAACAGGCATGACCACAGTGATGAGAGCTAAATCAATGAGTGCAGATGTTCTGGAGTGGAAAGTATCGCATTCTAGGTGGCAACTTATAGCACACTGTCATCTTTAAGATTAAATTAGAGGCTCAGAGCACACCCTTGACATGAGGCCTTGAGTTCTAGCCTCAGCACCTCCCTGAAAAATTAAATTGAG
The DNA here is from genome assembly GCF_949786415.1 of Peromyscus eremicus. Taxonomy (NCBI): domain Eukaryota; kingdom Metazoa; phylum Chordata; class Mammalia; order Rodentia; family Cricetidae; genus Peromyscus; species Peromyscus eremicus. The sequence continues at coordinate 24,716,008 of NC_081422.1, forward strand.
CTGGCAAGGAAACACTATGATTTTAGCTAATTCCTGTTCATAAGAAAGACTTGGGAAAGTAAGAGATAGGCTCTCTGTATTTCAGTTTCCATGGATACTTTCTGTATCTCACTTCCCTTAATGCAGGCTGTTAGAGACATACCAGGATTGCTTTGTTTGCTTGTATTTATTCATTCACCCATTCATTCATTCTCTTGTCAATATTCATGAGTCACTCTCCATATGCCAGCATTGTGCTAAGCACTAAGAACATAAAGTCCTTGTCCCTAAGGATAATGTAATCTAAAAATATAAAACAGACAGACGAGTCCAACCTTTAATGTAATGTGACATAGAAGGATTCATCAAACGCTGTGGGAGCACAGAAGTCAGATGCCTAAGCTTGACTGTAGGTGGGTGTTGCATGACCCTTTTGGGACATGTGACAGCTATGTTAGATTTTAGGGGCTGAGTAAAAGTTTATCAAGTCTGGGATAGAGATGAGGGGAAGATTGTTAAGCAATCTTAAGGTAGCATAAGAAACGCACCATTAGTGAGATTATTTTTGTGCCTATATATAATCAACCACTATCGGAAGAGATTCTTCTTTAGCAGCTGTGCCAAAAGGCACAACATGCTTGTGAATATATACTCTATACACAATTGGGTATTAGGTATTTTATGACATGCAAAATTATACCAGTCTTGTTAGCTCTCCATGTACTTTCAATTTGTTTGTGGGAAACAATGCTTTAAAAACATTCTATTGAGTTGAAGGATGAAGCAAAATGTACCAGAAAATTGTGTGTGATTCTGAAATGAAGGATGCATATGATAAGTGCTGTGAGCTAGAAAAAGGGATGACCATGGTGAATGGGAGTGTCAGCGATGATTTTACCCCACATTAGCATCTGCTATGGATAGCAACAAACAAGAAAGAATCATGCATTGAGACAAAAGTGGGGCTGTACTACAGGGACCAGAAATACACTCGTACAGATGAGTTAGCAAAAAAGTCCATGTGGTACATAAACATACATCTACCAGCAGAAGGCAGTGTCCCACAAGGCTCCAGATCCTGGGACTCCTGGGCCACTGTCCTCATCTATAAAGGGGAACCAGTAATTCTGTGGATTCTGGCATATGTGAGGTTCTTCAGGGACTGAAGAAACAACTTCTGAAATGACCTGAGAGCACTTCCTGGAAACATGAGACATTCAATAAGTGAGTTTATTTGTTGCACATGGTTGGCAAACTGTGCAGTGTCAAAACAGAATGGACAGTCAATAGATTTCATAAGAATCAATGAAAAAGGGATACAAGATCAATGAGGTACCAGGGAGCCAGATTGCAGAGCAGTCTGGAGGGTTAGGTTTGGGACTGTTAATTTCAATAGGCTACGGCAAGTATTTGATTTAAAAAAAAAAAAGGAATGGCATAATTTTAAAATTTTATTTTAGGAAGAAGAATCTGTTAACCATGTGTCAGAATGGAACTGGGATAAATTGGAATTAGAGAAATCTATTTACATGAGCGATATTCAAAGCCTGGATTGAACTGTTAGCTCTGCAGAGAGAAGGAAAGGGGTGAATTGGAGAGCAATGCCAAGGAGCGCACATGGAACATAATGATAGCCTGGAAAGGGGGAGGGGTCTCAGAGAAGCAATTGGCTTCGTGGAGAACTTTAGCTAGCGTCCTTCTGATTAAAACATGCTGATGGGAAAGATGCTGGGGGACAACCAGGCAGAAGCATCCTGTTACCAGTTGGAGTCACATGACCAAAGGGGCCAAGAGCACAGCTGAGAAGTAAACTGGGGAGAGCTGAGAACAAGTGCCGCAAATCGCATCTGCTGAACCTCAACGGTGCCTCACAAAGGGGTGTCATTTTCTTCACACGTGTATACTTGATGACTGATGGCATTTGAGGTCTGAATCTAAAATATACTAATTATACCAACAGAAAGACTAAGAAATATTTGGGATGTATTTAGGAAGAAAGACAGAAGTCGGGTGAACCATATTCAGAGGATAAAATTCCACATTCAATATATTTTATTAAGGTTTCATCTGGCTATTACTGAATTCTAATTCAAATATGTAAATAATTAAATAAGGTAATTATTAAAACAGTATTCTGAGGAACTTTCCTATTCCTAGTTTAGCTTACAGTGCCCAGGTGTTGAGTTTTAATAATTATGTCATTAATAAATAGCAATTTGCTGTTTTTAGCACACAGTAGATATCCTATTAAATCCAAATTAAGATGCTTTATTAAGCACTGTGCAGTCCTGTGGGGCTGAGAATGCACATAAATGCCTCGACCAGGTACTTCCCAGGATGCATGCAGATCTATGCCTCCCAGATGGCTTCCATTGCTGCCAGAGGCACTTCTCTTTGCTCACTAGTGAAGGTCTAGGATGCCCAAAACTACTCAGGACAGTGTTCAAGGCTGGAACTTCTTTTCTGCTGTGTCCTAGGGACTTCTGACTTCACAGTGTTAAAAGACCAAGTCCAGGGTGCCAGGCACCTTTTTGGCATATAGACTCCACAGAGATACTCAGGCCGTGATAATAGCCTGTTTTGCAAAGTGTGCAGTGTTGATGGGAAGCTATTACGGATGCAGCCACTGTATGCCAGGCAAATCCTACTGAAAAGCTGCTTTGCTTAGAAATGGGTCAGCCTGTGGGGCAAGATATGGAACTATGTTTCCCCAATCCAGACAGAAACAGTGATAAGTCAGCCAAGAACATGCAGTAAACTTTTTTAGCCTAGAAGTCCCTCCATGAAATGCACCCTACTTCTCTCCTAGCCTCACCCCAAGTACCCTCTTTGTCTGCTGCCTCCTCTAGTCCTAAAGTACATTCAACCCTTCCTGATTCAAAGGTCCCTCCAAGATTTCCTATTCTCCTTCACATAGCTTGTTTACCTTAGCCTTTACATCTTCATTCCTCAAAGAAGTCTTCCTTGGTCATCTTTTCTAAGATAGAGTCTCCGCTTTGGATTAATTGTTCCATGATAATTGTATCTCCATTTACTTTGTGGTGCTGGAGGATTGATTTCACTGCCTTTAGGATGATAGGCCATTATTCTACCACAGAGCTGGTCTCTTCAAATGGAAATGCCAGCTCTACTGGTTGTCTTGTTCACTGAATTGCTCAGTACATGCCATCATGTCCAGCAAACTTTATGTTCATGTTTCACAGATACATTTTGGATGAATGGGCATTTTTGCAAGGCTGAGCAGAAATGTGAACAAATGAAAGTCACTGCATATCCTCAAGGTCTATGTGTGTATACAGCAATGATGATAGTCACCAATTTTCAAATACTTGCTGTGCAAGTGGTGAAATACGTATCACTGACATAATTACACACACACACACACACACACACACACACACACACACAAATGTTTCTCTGTAATTAATCCAGTGAATAGGTATTATTTTGAATCATCGTGACAATTTTGAAGTGTTTCCTATGATACAAGGCTTTTACCATTGACATCAATAAACCCCAGGTAAATGGGAACTCCTTATTCACCTGATTATGAGATAAAAATGAGGATAGGGGTGGGGTCTAGGAAATTATTCAAGGACATACAACTGAAATTTGCAGTGTGGTGTGGGAGTTCTAGTAAGGAATGTTATGGCTAAAAAAGTCCTTGGAATTGCAAGTACATATATGAAAAAATATTTAAAAAACCCACAACATCTATGTTTTATTGGCTGCTTGTGAATCCCTGTTGTGCATTAGACACTTTGCAGGGAGTAAGTTCACTGAAAATATTTTAAGAATCCTAGAAGGAATTTATATTATTATTATTCACAGATGAAGGAAGTTAGAGGGAATGTAGTCATTTGTTCAAGGGCAAACTACCAATCAGGGATAAAAATGGAGCATATCTACAAGCTATAGGTGATGCCCACTGTCTGCTCTTCTCAGAGGTCAGTCTTGTAGGCTGCAGGCTCCAACCCTACATTCCTTGGGTTTTGCTAAAAATATCTGCCCCACATCCCCATCCATCTAGCTCCTTAATGACAGAACTATGGGCAATAGTTATTTCTCTCATCGGAACACTTCCATCATTTGCTTCATCTCATTCCTTTCTTTCAGAGTTCCATGGCAACATTCGTGTGCCCATCAGGAACTTAGCTGCAGAAGCCCTTCTCAGTACCATGGATATGGTGTTGTTCTCTAGCCCAGAGTGCATGGAAGGCTCCACTAACACATTTGTCTTCTAACTTTCCACATCTGCATGCGTTTTTGAAATCTCCTGCTCATTCCATCCTGAGCACATCTTGTTCTCTTCCTCTCATTCATCTTCCTTCAGTGTGAGCTGAACCAGAGATGTGGCCCCCAGGGACGATTCTGAAGCAGCCACTGTGGCTGCTGACTCCTGCATGCACACAGGTCCACTGGACTGTGTCTACCTGGTGACAGAGAAGTCATCAATAAAGTTTACCTGTCTTAAGTCCATGAGTAATAGACGTTCTTATTAGGTCTATTGTGATTGAAAACACAAGTCAGCCATTTGCTTGCTTTGTTCTCCCACGCTCTTCTAATTTTTTCCTGTCTTTCTTTTTTAAAAATATCTGCGTGCTCCAAAGTACATTTACAGAGCTGTGGGGTCTGTGGTATTATTTACAAAGAGAAACTCTAAGATTTATATCAAAAGACCAAGTATTGAGCTGAGATCTTCAAATTACTAGTGATATAAATGTACATAAATCATCTCACTCACTGATTGCATTAATTATATTAATATCCTTCTTAATTCATGCTTTATGGGTCAGAGAAAAATGTGGAAATACCACATTTTAAACATAAAATATTATTCAAGTATGACTCAGTGGTATTACTAATACTCATGTATCCCTAGAGGCCAATATGAATAGAAATGCAAGCTTTCTACACAAGAGAATTTGCCTGATTTAAAGAACGAGGTGGGGCAGTTACCATGCCTGTGTCCCTGTCAACAGTTGCTAACCAGTACTTCAGAGGTAACAATGGCCCTGAGGTCTGAAGGGTGAGGACTCAATCCCAGCCTCAGATAGGTACAGACTTACTCTCCTGCCAGCAAGGAGACAGTGGCTGCTGCTGTTTCTAGGAAATGAAGCCAGACTGGATGTTCAGAATCCCAGATGAGGGTCTGAAAATGGGAAAGCTCTGTAATGATACAACCCCGGGCAATGGTTATTTCTTTCATCAGAACCATTTTGTCATTTGTTACATCTCATTCTTCTGCTCTTAGCTTCTCCATATTAGAACCAAGGAAAAATCCTGAAGCCCTGGGAGAAAATCTGGTGATTTAGTCAGGATTAGTCATAAACCAGCGGTTCTAAAGTTTGGAATGTGGGCCTTTCAGGATCAACTGAAATGTGGAAGGAAGTCTTTATAAGCTCTGCTCTCTCACCCAGTTTAATCATTCCTGATGGAGACATAGAAGAATAAAGTAAACACCATTCATTCATCATGCCATGCTTCTCTGCTTCTGGGTATATTAGTGTGAATTGAATTTCACAGCCCCTACCTGTCACCATAAGTGCTCCATTATAGTGAGCACCAACTAAGAAATTGCTAAGAAGTGTCTCCTCATCAGCTGCTTCATGGGACAACACAAGAGAAAGATTGCTAATCATGACACAGCCTGCCACCCAGACACCCACTGTCTGGGTCCCAGTTTCTAGAACAATGGTACAGAGTTGAAATTGAGGAGCTTTCTTGCCTTATACCACCAGCCTGATATGGACCAGCTTCTTAGTTTCCAATTCATCAAAGGGTAGAAAGATGGAATGGGACACCAAGGGTCACTGAACAACAGAAACAAATTCAAGAAAATACCGAAGCTACCCAGTTAAACAGATAAGCCAAGTCCATCATGACATAGACAGCCAGACACATGCAGTCTCTAACCAGGCATCTCTGAAAACCAACAGCCAAGTTTCCAAGCCAGAAAGCCTCCAAAATTAAAATGTGCCTAACATGAAGAGGAGATCAATTAACCTGATTCACTCCATAGTTTTACAGGGAAAAGGGCAACAAAAAACAACAACAGGAAATGTTGTGGCTTTCTTATTATTATTTCTCATGGAAGAATGCTATTATTTGTTGATCACCTAATAACGACTATATTCTTGCTGTGTATTTTCCATTTACTTCAGAACACTTAAAGAGCTCATGAAATTCCACTAAAGGAGGAAGGAAGTGGTGAATGTCAGAGACTAGTCCTTCCTACAGGATTTGGGGGAACAAAGTAAATATGTAGGTATAATTGAAAAGCACTTATTGGGCTGCTAATCACTCTACCTATGAATGCTGTTGTGAGTGAGATAGCGTGGATTTCTATCAATCAGTGGTAAACAGCTTAACTATTTGCTATATACCAACCCTAGATTGCTGAGTAGGCCTTCCTTACCCTGCACAGCTACATCTTCTGACTAATCCAATGGCTTCTCAGCATGCAGCTCAGAAATGGGGGCAGGCAACAATGTCTATGGTATCCCAGCTACTAAATTCTCCTGCAGTTCTCCACAGCCACAGTCCCCCTGCAGCCACTGAAACCCCCCTGCAGGGCCCATTCAAGATGTTTCTTGACTCTCTTGGCATCTGACATCTTGTTGGGGTCCCTTTCTCGAAAGCAAGAAGGCACATGTAATTACTGAGTGGACCAATTCAGGTAGGCCACACAGTGATAATGGCCACCTTTATCACATCCCAGACACATCTTTACAGGTGTTTTCCATACAAACCCTAAATGACTGACCTAGGACTTAGATAGGAAAAGTTCCTATTAGAGGATTCTGCAGACTCAGCCTTGGCGGCTCTAGCCCCAGCTGTGGCGGGTGGGGGAAGGACATATTTTTGTTCCTTAGAATGCAGTTCCCGTGGTCACTACCTTTTCCAAATTCAGAAGGATGTTAGCATGCTCTTGCTTCTGTTCAGGAAGTCTCTACTGCACTAGTCTGTGCTATCACCACTCCCCAGGATCAAGCGTGTATTTCTGTATGTTGCTGTAAGCAATGTGAACACATCTATGAGGATGCGTGTATAGGCTAGCACACCCTCGTGGTGGCTGCGATTCTCTCCACTCATTCTTTTCCTGCTCTCAAAACATACCTAAGCACCAAGCATTTCTCTCTCTCACACTACTCTGCTCGGGTCAGATGGAGGCCAACCAAGTGAAAATGGAGGCCATGTCCCCAGGTGGTCCCTTCTCAGCACTGAAGAAGTCTGTGTCTGTGCTGTCAATCAGCTGCCTGCCACCTCTACACCTCCACACTCAGCTGCCTTCCTGGTGTCATTTGCACTTTAATTCCTAATTGCCTAACAGCACCGGTAGTTAGGCACTCAACCACGGCTATAAATCTGCAAGCAGTGGGAATTACATTGCCGGCACTAGGAAGGTCCTGTAAACTCCTGGCTAGCTGTACCCCTGACTGCAGGAGGCTGTGAATGATTTCAAAAACATTCCTATTTCCCTTCTAGTACCTGCAAGGTCAAGTTAGACAGAGAGGAGACTGCCTTGGGGAGAGCTTCTGCCTTCCTCCAGCAGCATAGTAGCGATAAGGCGTGTGCCAGAATGGAAGCTCAAGTTGTTTTCACACTCCTGTGTCAGCGGTCTCTGGGACTATCTTAGGCAAGTAAAGACATGGCTCATTATCTGACCTTGACTCTCAGAGTCCTGGATGCATTCCCACTGCAGTCCAAGGTTACTTGGCAACTGTTTTTCAACTGATTTTGTGTTCTGAGTCCTTATTGCCACTGAATCCGTCATAAAGGTTATGATTGGAGAAGAGATCATAATGAAGCCTCTCCCCTTTAGCATGAGAGGTAAAGATGCCTGCTTGTTTGTGCTGAGCTCCAAGTTCTCAGTGAGAGCAGTAGCTCTGTGAATCCCCTGTGAAATGTCACAGTGCTGGAGCAGGAGAGGGGGGTGCAGCCTGGGAAAGAAAAAGTTTCAACATGACTTCTTGTTAATACAAAGCTTGTCAAACACATCACCTAGAAATACTGAATGTCTTTATTAGATTCTTTTATCTCCCCCCGAGATTGGAAGGACACACCAGTTGCTTCTCGGTGGAGATGTCATCATCCAGAAACTAATTAAAGGCTACGCAGGAAGCTGGGGCACTCACACTCTGGAGAACAAAATGCATTAGCAAGCAGAGTAAAAAAAATTACAAGTGAACTTTATATCGGAAAGGGCAAGTTGGGAATTTGACAATAACTCTTCTTTCTCCCTCACCAGCTCACAGCAGGTGAAAGTGGGCCCATCATGATGTCAATGAATCTTGATGCAGGGCCATCTGCTCCCTAGCATCACTCAGGAAAGGATTTCTTTTATCTGGGTACCAAGGGCTGAGGACCAAATGACCACTTGCTATGGGAAATGCAATCAAGTAGGTTTCAGGCCAGACTCTGCCCCTACGATTGAGATATGCAGAAGATGTCTGTGTCTGAACAACATTCATTTACCTGTGCAGACTGAAGAGGCTGGCCACTCAATGCAAAGTATGTAGGAGTATAGGAAAGACAGACTGAAGTAGATGTTGTACCTCCTGCCAACAAAAACTCAAAACCTATGCCCTTGTTGCCTTTAATTATGGAATAGGCCACCCCCATGTGTCCTTGAATATTGCTAGTCTACTGCTTTATGGTCACCAAAGATCTCTATAGGGCATGGCCTTCCCCTTTATTATTCCCTCCGCTCATGTTTTATGTTCTTTCGTGTCTCCTTATTCACAGAATCCAGACACTAAAACTTAATAATCTATCTCTGTCACTCAAGGACCATTACCACTTCCCACTAATTAATTCCATGGCTACCCTTGACCATGATGTTTGAGACATTCCTTGATTCATGCCTTGGTTTGTGAAGCTTCATCTGTCTTACAGGCTCTTCCTGGTTAGCTCTGTCTTCTGAAACATGGTTCATCTTCTGAACACACCTTGGCTTCTACTAGCCTCTTAATAATTGTTGACTGGATGACTGACAGTGAATTGGTGAACAAACACAAAGGCCTAAAGGTTTGCTGCTCACTCTGAGAAAAGTTTAAAGCCTTTGCTTTGGCACAGCAGATCACCCCTGCTTGTCCTGCTTATCTTTCTACTCTTGCCTCAACTGATTCTTGACCAATGAAGACACATGAGCTAACATGCATTAAGGGTCATCTACAGAGATGGGGATCCAAAGCACCAGGGTACCTAAGAGCTCAGTGACATTTTGACAGCAGTTAGCCTGAGTCTAATCTTGGATGTGGGTCCACTGTTTACCTATCTGCCACCCAATACATACACACCATACACATCAACACAATTTTTGTAGTGGTAAAATACATATCACATATGTATCATCTTCAGTGTTCTTAAATCTAAAGTCCAATAGCATTAAATACATTTATAAAACCATATATGTTTGAGATAGTCATTTAATTACTCAATGTTTTGTCTCCAACACGTGTTACATGTTGCATAGTATTCTATTAAAGGGTGATTATGATGAGTGATTTAGGTAGCTCATGGAGTGCCCAGCACATGCTAAGGGACCAAACTCATGAATCCAGATACAAATGCAGTTGTTGTACCTGCTCCAGTTGGAACTGCTCCAACTAAAATTACATTGGCCAATGTCTGTAGAACTAAATTCCAGGTGCCACAGCTTTTCCAGTCTGAGGCTAATTCTTTGTCTCTGTTATTATTAAATCATCATTTGCCCCTGACTTCCCTTTTCTTCCATAGCTGTGTTTTGTCACCTCATTTTGGTCTCTTGTCTTACTGGCCCCTTCTCAGTTCTTTGTTTAGAGGTGGAGAGCTATATTTCCTGATCATGGGCTGCCTCACTAACTGGTATCAGATCTTCCTGGATTCAGAGTTCATGGCTCTCGGAATGCTGCATGCTCATCTAGGAAATCCTGGCATCCACACATTTTAGCTGCATGGAGATGGAACTCAGTTTTTTCCCTCCATAAAAATGATGGTATAATAATGGCCCTTCCTGCAGGGCTTTCCTAGAGATTTAATGTGTTCACATGCATAAAGAGCTCAGAACAATACTGAGCTCAATAATGTGTGCTCAATAAAGCCAATGCATTTACAGTGTCCCAAATAGAATTCTGGATTCTTCCTCTCCCTACTCCAAAACCTCTTCCTCTCCTCACATGCCCCTTCTTAATTAATCACACAGTTGCCAAGCTAATCTCTTTGAACAAAGAAACAGGAGTTGCCCTTAATTTCCCTCATTCCCTCGCTTTCCATGTCCAACTATTAAATCTTGTTCACTTTATTTCAAAAAATAACCCTTACCCTCCCTAAATCTCATTCTCTTCTCTTTTGAGATAATTTTCAGCCCTCTGCTTATCCAAGTCTGCTTTATGCTGTGTTATTTCTTTTCTGGTCTTCCTTTTCCCTTTTACTTAGACATTCCATTCTCTACAATACAGAGTGATTTTTAAAACACCTAAACCAGGGGTTATCAACCTGTGGGTAACAACGACCCTATTGGGGTCACATATCAGATATTGTGCATATCAGATATTTACATTACTATTCATAACAGCAACAAAATTACAGTTATAAGATACAACGAATAATTTTATGGTTGGGTGGGTCACCACTGTAGTAGAATATTTTAAGGTGTGTTACCTTTGTTTATGTTGCATTTGTTTAACCCTGGGAAGCTGTGTTACTGTGCCTGTGTAAAACACCTGATGGTCTAATAAAGAACTGGCCAATAGCAAGGCAGGAAAATGGTGGGGCTGGCAGGCAGAGAGAATATATAGGAGGAGAAATCTTGGAGTAAAAGAGATAGAGGAGTGAAAGAGGAACCAGGGAGGGGGAGGACATTAGGACCCAGCCACCCAGCCACACAACCAGCAAGCCACAGAGTAAGTTCTCTCACAGAAGAGAATGGGAAAAGCCTGGATGCAAAAGGTAGATGGGATAAGTTAAGACAAGAAAAGCTGGCTAGAAACTAAGTCAAGCTAAGGCTGGGCACTCGTAAGTAGTATAAAAAGACTCCGTGTGTGATTTATTTGGGAGCTGGTGGCAGAACCCTCAAAAAGAGTGAAAAACAAAAAAACAACACACCATAACATGAGGAATTGTATTAAAGGCTTGCAGCATTAGGGAGGTTGAGAACCACTGAATTCTAAGCCAAGTCTCTCTCTCTCTCTCTCTCTCTCTCTCTCTCTCTCTCTCTCTCTCTCTCTCTCCTCTCTCTCTCTCTCTCTCTCACACACACACACACACACACACACACACACACACACACACACACAGGACTCTTATCATCTCTCTTTATAACCCTCCAATAGGATCTGACTGCACTAAGCACAGAATTCAAAGTTCATAGCTATGTCTCCAAAACACCCCCCAGCTGGCTTGGGTGGAGTTGCTACTATGTCATGGGCTATTTTTCACACCACTCTCCAATCTGTTCTCCATTCCTTGTAGATGCCGTGTGTGTGTGTGTGTGTGTGTGTGTGTGTGTGTGTGTGTGTGTGTGTTTAATATGGCTTTATAATTTCTATTTTATTTCCTCCCCCCAAAATCTTCACCCAGAGCATCATATGGCTAGTGGTTTACTATTTGATCTCATTTCCTGCCCATCTCTTTAAAGCAGCCCTACCCCACCCCAGTGCCCCTCTTCTAGTTGTGTACGACACATATTTCAACCTGAATGTCTCACTCATTTGTTGAGTGTTCATTGTTTCTATCTCTTCATTGGGTTTTTATCCTCCCAACAGTGCCAAGGATTGAACCTGTGGTCTTACATATACTAAGGAAGAAATTCCACTGCCTTAGAATGTGTTCTCTAAGACTTGGTGGGACAGGAAATGGTAAATATGCTCATCATGGAAACCTGACTATCTCAGTTCGATTTCCAGAATCCTGAATGCTGCCATTGACCTCCACTGATGCACCATGGCACGGGTATACCTACCAACACATGTGCACGTTATAAACAAATACACACAGTATGAATAAATCAATAAACTTGAAAAAGTTGTACCCATCAGGAAAATGAAACTTCACTTTGTACCCACTCTATCCAAGCCATTTACAGTGGTAACCAGTTCACAATAGGAACTTCATAATTCAACCACCTCTAGGCAGAATTTATTTGTATATTTTTTAAATTATTATCAGAAGTCCTTTCTTTAAACCACTTTGCTGAGATTTAACGTAACCATAACATGTTGTAGTAACCACTGTACAGCAAACATCCTTCTGAGGAGATTTGAGGAGGTAGGACCTGCAATATGTTTCTCTCTTGTTGTGTTTTACCTTGATGGTCCAGCAGTAAATAGAGTTCCACCATTACTGTCTACCTGCACACTGGGACCAAGTCACGCTCATTATCTTTCCTGTGGTTCCATGGGAGGAGGGACATATTCAAGATGAAGATTTCCATAGATCAATTACTGACAGCTGGAATAACTGAACTTGCTTCTACGTACAACCTCAAACCTGCACATGTGTGTGTGGGGGGGTGTATACGTGTTGTATTATGTGTGTTTATGTGTGTGTTATATGTATGTATATGTGTATAGTGTTTGTGGTGCGTGTGTGGTTATGACATGTGTATATGTGGGATGTGTATATGTGATATATGTTTGTGTGTGGTGTGTGTATGTGTGTATTGTGTCTGTGTGTAGTATATATGTGTGTATGTGGGTGTGTGTTGTGTTATATGTTTGTATGTGTGGGTTATATGTGTGTTTATGTGTATTATATGTATGTATATGTGTATATGTAGTATTTGTGTGTATAAGTGGTTATGATGTGTGTGTATGTGGGGGGGGGGTGTATGTGTGTGTGTGTGTGTTATATGTGTGTGTATGGTGTAAGTATGTGTATGTGTGTATTGTGTGTGTATATGTGTGTGTCTATACACTTAAAATGAATATGTTTATAAAGAGGGCAGGGCAGCCTTACTTCCCTGAAAAATCTGCCACTTGTTGTGAAGCTCCAGAAAATGTTAACTTGCTTTGGAAAGTCCAAGTTCAGTTTCTTCTAAAGTACTAGGACATCAAAGTTTAAAACAATGGCTTATGGGCTGCTCTCTCTTTTCCAAGAAGGCTGTGTTGAGTAACACGGAAAAGCTAAACAAAATCCCTGTCACTGGGCAATAAATTAAAAGTAGGTCTGTGCTACTGAAGATAAATCAGCAACTTTAACATTCCTCCCCTGAGCTGGGCATCTTCAAGGAACATAGGACAGGTGTCTCCAAGCTGAAGTATTGGTTAAAAAGCTGTCCTTTAAATTACATTTGGGCTATTTCTTTTCTGGCTGGCTGTATATTTTTGTGATCTATCTGGAGGCTTAAAAAGACGCACAGCAAAATAAATCTCAGTTCCATTAAGCACACACTATGGACTTGCATATTTGTTCTTATCTTTGGTCTCTCTTCCTGTCTGTCATCCCCCACTGCCCCACCCCTTCCCAATGCTATCAAACATCAGCACCAGAAAATGTTTACAATTACTCCTGACACTGATACTAATCGAATTCCCTGTAATTGCGATTCATCATCATGTGGGCTTCCTCTCTGTTTTATGAAGCTCTAGTGTTCACATCTCAGATACCTTGTAACTCCAGATATAAACTCAGCCTGTTTCTCTCTAGAGTCAAAATGGTAGGCAGTGGTGTAGGCTCTGGTCTCCACTCCCAGTCAGAGAATCAGGGTCAGTGGAGACAGCCAAGGGGCCACTGCCACAGTCTAGATTAGATCAGCACAAGTGAATGCACTTGCCTTCATTTTAAGTCCGGCCCAAGCCCCTGCTGAGCTAAATCAATATTTAATAATTGTGAGATACGGTTATGTGGATGTGTGGGGGTCTCCATTTGCCCCTCACTGGGAACTGTTCTCAGCAACACTGCACATACAGCATCTCATAATGCCTGGTGCTGGTTCCTTTGGCAATTCCTATTTTTATCAACACTACCATTCACTTCCAAAATGCATAATAAAGATAATAAGCTAAATCCCAGAAGAGATCTGCCTGGACCAAAGCAGCGAGGGAGTAGCAAGAGTTCATTACAGCCTACAGTAGAATTTTCCTTTGTGTAGATGTGGACGGGGAAAGGGCAGTAGAACTAGAGGATGGAGCAAGATCGTTTCTGAAAGACATTATAAAGAACTCAAAAGGGCATGGCTTTAGGGGAGAAACGACCTGGGTCTCTGCTGCCCTCGGCTCTTCTGGTGCCCTTCGTGTCATTCTGAACCAACCCCTATCCTCGGAGCTTCAGCTCCCTCATCTGCAAGAGGAGTTTGGGTTAGCTGGAAGTTCCTCCACTTCAGCACTCTTCACATTTTGATCTAGATGACTCTTTGTTGAAGTAAGGGAATCCTGTTCATTGTAGGATATTTTGCAGTGCTGACATCAGTAGACACCATTAGCATGGCCCACACAAGCTCCCTGTGTGACACACACTTGGAACAGTCAGCATCCAGATGCTGCTGGTATCCAGGACTTGTACGCCAGTGAACCACTGGGCCAGCTCGCTCTGAAAACATCTCCTGAGCTCTTTATATTCTTCTCATCTTCCTTCTTTGGAGACTTGCATAGACGGCAATCATTTAGAAGTTTCTCCTACATGCCATTCTTAGGAGTTCACTTTCAAAACCAAGTTGGACATTGCCTTGCCCCGAACGGCTTTCTCCCTTAGGCTTAAATAAGTTAGAGGCACTGGGTCTGTTATGACACAGCTTGGTACATAACCCCATCATAGCTTTTCAGTCTGGACTCTAGAGGCAGATGTGAGGCCACAGCACTTCCTGCTTTGATGACTGCCCCCAAGTGGCTGGAGACACCCTAAGCTCTCCTCACAGCCTTTGTACTTCATCCATATCTGCTGAGCTCGATCTCACTGCCCCCTTCTGCAGGCCACCAACACTGCAGGGTCACTAGCTACTGAATGGCTCATTACCAGGGGCAAATCCATCAGAGCAGAGCCTCAGTCCCTGCACTGTAATGAATCCTTCAGTTGGCTAGGAATGAATGCATTAATCTGGGGCTATTAGAGCCTTTTATTAGGGCTGCCTAAAATATACTGCCTTACTAAAGCATATTGAGCAGGCATTTCACCCTAAAGGGATATGTGGGAGGGAACGCTGTAGTGGCACTAACTAAAACAGAACAGCTAAGACAAATATCACATATAGGGTGAAGGGGAAGGGCGTGCAAGCCCAAAATAAAGGGGGAAAGCCATATCATCTGAGAAAACTTCCTTTAGGGGGAGGAAGAAAAGAAGGAAAGAAAAGCAAGACAAAGGGTCCTCAGTGTTGCAGACTTCCTGAATAGCTACATGGTGGATAGAGAGAGGCCCTAGAGCAGGGCAGGCCTTGTTCCAGTCAACACATAAACATGGTCAGATGGCACATAGTGGAGCCTGGTGCTTAGTGTTGTGAGTCCATGGTTTTGTAGACCTAAAGGAAAGGCAGTGTGCACATTTACATACCGATTGTGATCCCAGAGGCATCCCATAGGGAGCAAGGCAGACTGTCTGGTAACAGGCACCACTAGACCTCCACCAGGGGGGCCTGAGCAATAGAGTTGCTGGCACACACTGGGCTAAGGGCAAGACTGCAAGAGTAACAGCCCAAGTGGGACAGTTTGAGGCCACAGCTTTGATGATTGAGGGCTTATTTGCTTATAAAATAGGAATTATTACAATTGCCTTGCTTTATCTTGTGTTTGTGAAAACCAAATATAATGATTCATGTGGATGTGTTCTCATACCAATAAAGAAATGGCTACAATGCTGGAGCATGAATGCCAGATTATTTCAGACCCCGAATAAATAAATAAAAGGGCAAGCTGTTCAGGGCACTAGCCACATGATGAGCATATCATGTCTCTATCTGTTCCTGCTCCATCATGAATTTCAGTGGCCTGTGAGGTCCTCAGAAACTAGGGACAGCAGTCAAACTCAAAAGAATAGGCCACACTGGAGACCTGAGTATGCATGGCATTCCTTCTGGAGTGCTGTGGGTTCTGGAAAATGAGCAAGCTGGCTTATTCAGGGATGGGTTGGTTCTTGACTGATTCTTCTAACTTCGGCCACATCATTTCCTGATTGTATTTTTATCACGTTCTAGCCTTTATGACCCTCATGGACAGATTGTCATCATGAGGTGGAGTCAGATAACTTTCAGATCCTTCCCTCCTTCAGGGGACCCCAGGGATCAAGAAGCCTCCAGAAGGGCTCAGTGTTTGAGTTTTGGTCACCAGAGACTCCCATTGCTGTGTCTTTTTGTCTTTCTTTAGTAAATCTGGAATTAAAAGGGCTTCCCCAAAGCCTGGGATTTATAGATTTCAATCATCCTCTTAACCTCTGAGAGCAGAACACATTAGACTTGACTTCATTTTTCCTCTAATCTCTCATTTCTAGGGGAGAAGAGAGATGATTAGGCAAGAGTGGCAGTTATTCGTGAAGGGGATGGATCAAAGCCAATGCAGCTGTTGGCTTTCGGGGACCTTGACCTGTTGTTTGCCTGAGCACAAAGCAGGGCAGCAGAAGAAAGTATGAGCCCCCAAAGCACATGACAGTCATTGAAGCCTCCAAACCCTGCAGCTTCCTTCCCACTCCATCCTGGGCATTCTTCCAGCTCTCATGAAAACTATGTTCTTACAGGATAAACTTCCCAACTTTTTCCATGCCAAGGATCTGGAGTCTATTTTTATACTTGTGACTAACAGATCATTTTTAATAATGACAGTTTTTTTAACTTAATAATAGAGAATTATTTAAAATTATGTATGTTGAACCATATCAGCATCTCTGGGAATGGAAACAGTCTACCTGTCCATCAGCTGATGAATGGATAGTGAAAATGTGGTATGTATACCAGTGGAATATTACTCAGATGCAAAAAAAAATCCATAAAATTATCAAATTTGCAGGTAAATGAACAGAGCTGGAAATAATTATACTGAATGAGGTAACCCAGACCTGAAAGATAAATGTTACATGTTTTCAAACTTTGAATATATGTGTTTAAATTGGGGTACCCACAGAAGCCAGGAGTAGATAGTAAGTATATAGTTCGTACCAGCCACAGGAGGTAGATTTTAAGGGAGAGTTGATAGAACATGGTTAATATGAAGGGAGATAAGTGAACAGGAAAGGTCAATTGGGATGAAAGACGAGAGGGCAGGACGGGGGAAGGAGTATGGGGAAGGACCACTAACATTAAAAACCTCTGAAAATGCCGTATGGGAACTTAATATTATACAAGCTTCCTAAAACACACACACACACACACACACACACACACACACACACACACACACACAAGGTTACTCTATAATGGGGAGATAATGTCTCTTCCTGATACCATAGACCATAAAATAAATAGCCCAGTGCCGGATATAGGTTATATCTTTTCAAGTATTTGGCGGATTGTTCCCATAGACCATGTACCCATCCCACCCCCACGAAAAACAAAAAACAAACAACACTACAGGCTAGTGTTATTGCTCTTGTTTAGTGTTATTGCTCATCCACAATGGAAAGGCCACCACATATCTGAGACACAGGATATAGAGAAATTCAAGCTGATAGGAACCAGGAAGCTTCATCCCTACTGGTTAACTTTTAGACTATAATAGGTTCTATTGATGCTACAAAGGAGAAAGATCATCAATATTGATACTCAGCTATGAACCCCACAAGTTACAATAATGACTGGACTAGCAAGATCTGCTCACTGAATCAGCTCTCATCCATGGCTTCTGCTCCATGTTTCTGCTTTGACTTGTTGCCCTGACTTCCCTCAGTTATGGAGTGTGACCTGAGAGTTATAACAGAAATGCCCACCAACCCAGATTGTTGTCTGTTGATCTCAGTGTTTTATCACAGCAGTAGAAATCATAATTGAGATAAGCAAAAGATATGATAAGGCTTACAGGTGAATGCCTGCAACAAAACTATGTGCTGGATATGATGGGGCATTGCACACATGAACTCACAGGGCCTGTGACTTCATGCACAAGGCTTGGATAAGATCAAGCCAACCAAAATCTCGGCATGGGCAGAGAAGGGGATCATGAAGCCCCACCCTTAGCTGAGAGGCTATTTGCAATTGATAGCTTCTGGGGAAACTGTGAAGTTTTCTTAGTGACAGGGCCCCTGAAAACCTACCCATGTTCCAGCAGATGGTCCTACTGGACATACTAACAGTGCCAAGTGAATTTAGTGGGTTTCAAAGTAAAAACAGAGCACATGAAGCTGATAGAGAAAAGTGATGGAGGAGGGAATAGTGGGTAGATTTGATCATACGTTATATTCATGTATGAAACTCTCAATTTAAAAGTTTTATGTAGCAAAGTTAGTAATGTTTAAGATTTGTTTTGGAATATACTATTTTGAACAAGTTGTGTAGTTATTGGCAAAAGAAGAAAACAACGGTGATGTAACACAGTCATATGCAATAAGATCATCAGAAGGTATCCAGCTCTGGTTGGGACATCATTTCCTATCAGAGAAGTGCTAGAAGGAGCCTTTGTTTGCACTACGAACAGAGGGATTATTCCAGAATATGAATGGAAGAAAAATTTCCCTCTTTAGAATGAAGAGAGTGGAGGAGAGATTATTGCAGGGGACATAAAAGCTTTGGTGCGTATTGCCAAAATAAATGTATACATGCTGTGGGATGCTCTGTATGTTAAATGTGTTGCTCTGATTGGTTAATAAATGAAACACTGATTGGCCAGTAGCCAGGCAGGAAGTATAGGCAGGACAATCAGAGAAGAGAATTCTGGGAAGTGGAAGGCTGAGGCAGAGAGACGCTGCCAGCCACTGCCATGACAAGCAACATGTAAAAGATACTGGTAAGCCAAAAGCCATGTGGCAACTTATAGATTAATAGAAATGGGTTAATTTAAGATATAAGAACTAGATAATAAGAAGCCTGCTGCGGCCATACAGTTTAAAAGCAATATAAGTCTCTGTGTGTTTACTCGGTTAGGTCTGAGAGGCTGTGGGACTGGCGGGTGAGAGAGATTTGTCCTGACTGTGGGCCAGGCAGGACTGGAAAACTCTAGCTACATATACCCATGTCTGATATATGGGACAGACATGCCCATATACACATAGCTGTACATGCAAACATCTATATGCATACTGCAGGAGTGAGTAAAAGCAGTGTAGGGAAAGCATCTAATTTTTGAGCCTACAAAGCCTCCCAACACTGAAAGCTTAGGGTTTGAGAGTTTTGATTTTTTATTTGTTTGTTTTCTTTTCTGTTAAGTTTTTCTGCCTCAGTAGCACTGGGCAGACATGATTCTTTTTTAGACGAACTGGGAGAATAATAGATCAGATCCCATCACATGGCTGTCACTATATATATGTAAATAATCCCAGGAGAGGAATCTGCCGTGCAGTGACACTGTGCAAAAACAACCTTAATCAACTGAAATTAGGAGACACAAAAGTCGAGATGCAGCCAAAGGTCCCATCCCCCCCCCCCCCCCAGTTTCATAAAAGTATTGCTTCCTATACTGCAGGTCTGCCCTGAGGATGCTGCATCATAGGATGGCAAAAATGTGGTCCCTTAACAATGCTGCATTAACCTCATTCAAGGTCAGCTGCCTGGGAGGAAATCTTCTTTCTGCCAGGAAACTTTGTATAGCTAGTTCTTCATGGACTTCATTTGATGGAGTTACAAATAGCACAAATATGTTTTCAGAAGAAAATAACCCCGAGATTTTAAGCAGTGGATACTTTGGTCTTTCCTTCCAGGTATGAGCAATTGAAGGAGATGGCTCCGTTTCTGAGGAGATCAGAGGGCTCCACTTGCTGCACTGCCAGGAACAAGGAGGATTGCAGTGGAGGATGCTGTGGGAAAAGAACTCGTACCCTTTTGCCTCAAGCAGCTCTGCCTGTAGTCAACCTGGCTGGCTTATGCAGTGCTACATAGACAGGCCACACAGGATGAAGCAGACTCCTTCCAATATGGATCTGGAACTCAGAAAGTACAAATGCCCACCACACCTGTGCAACAAGGCCCAGAGCTGTGAGAGGGGTAATCTTTGGAATTAACCACTGATGCTCTGGATCAGTTGAATCTACAGTTCTCACCCCAAAGGGTGGGTGGGGGTGGCAAGGTGGGGGACACCTGGCATGGAAACTAATGTTTTGTAAAGGTAGATGAAGATTATGGGCAGGGATCGCTGCACAAAACCTTTCCTGTGGTGTGGTTATAGACTGAGTGTATCTCCCAACCCAAAGATTCATGTGCTTCTGGTCCCCAGCATAGCCTTGTTAAGGTGGAGGAAGCCATAAGATGTGATGCCTAGTGGAAGGTTATTAATTTATAGGGATCACCCTTAGAAATGATTGATCCTGTCGCTCTGGAGTGAGTTATTTCTCCTTAGTGTGGATTGTTATAATATGAGGATCTCCCATGCACTTAGCTCCTTCTGCACACAGCCTGGTGCCTTTCTACTTCTCCACCTTGTTGTAGAACAGAAAGGGAGTCATCGCTGGACACCTTGTTGTAGAACAGAAAGGGAGTCATCGCTGGAATACCAGGGCTGTGATGTTTTAATTCTCTAGGCCAGAATTACAAGTCAAGTAAACTTCTTTATGTTACAAAGTACCAAACCTCGGGCACTTTGTTATAGTATCTGGCATTATTCTGATAGACTCTGTAAACACAGTCTTCTCAGGGGAGGTTCTCAAAAAAAGAAAAGAAAAAAGAAAGAAGAAAGAAAAGAAGGCAAAATATTTCTAATTCTTAAATTCTTACACATAGAGAGATGCTTAGGCCAAATTACACAGTGAATACATGTAGCACTTATCATAAAGCTCATAAATAGTTGCCGTGACTTGGGGAGATTGAAGGGTGGCATACATCTGGGGAGATGGGCTGGGGCTGGGGTTGCTCTGCACACAGGGAGTTTGCTGAAATCCTTCAGAGAAGTGAACCAAGGAATCTGCCTTACAATTTGTTTATCGGATAATGGTTTATAATTTTGAAGAACCCACTAACGCCTTTGCTTCCAAATCAGGGGCTGAAACAGGAGCAGTCTGTAGCATTAGTTTCCCAGCCTTCCTCTCAGGATCTCTATTTTCTGTGAGAATTTTCTCAGTGGCATGAGAATTACTTTCTGAAACCAATTGGTTTCCTTTCTCCTCAGTTCTCATTAGAGACCTTGGTTTTATCGGTGCCTGTGTTTTCAAATATAATGAAGACAGTGACAGACTGATTAAAGTCTTGGGACTTCGTTTGAGTTGTTGTCTAAAGTTTCCGTGACTTCTTCGATCTGGAGAAATACACTTGTCCTGGTGTTGTCAAGGAACACGCGTATTTCCAGGTGACACCCATGTTCTCAAAGGGAGTGATGTATGTTTGAGGGTATTTTGTGAGGATGTGCATAGTCCTCTGGCTCTTCTTTATGATGATTGTAAATTTGGCTCCTGAGTCTCATAACTGTGATGCCCACTAATCTAGTGTATTTCTACTGGAATGAAAATCCCTTCAGAAAAATGAACTGCATCTTCCTGGTATTTGGTTAAAGTTCCTAACAAAGTGTTCCTGCCAAGCACAAACTGGAAATACTCAAAAGAAGGGCAGTGGGAGTCAAGGCCCTGAGCACTGTGTCTGTGGATGCCACTGCTGAATATGGCCAGCAGGACATAATAAATCATTCAAGCTTGTTCTCCAGACTTCTGAGGCCCTGCAGAGTCTTCACTGATACATGTAATGTTGCAGTGGTTTTTGAATAACTGTTCCCTGAGCACTTACTGCATGCCAGGCCTTTGGGACAGAGTCGAAAATCCATAGAACCAACAGCCTAAAGTATGTTATCAGAGTAGAAGTCAACAGTATATACAATATATGTTATCTAGCTCTATGTGAGGTGTATGATGTGGGATAGTGCATGGGGATATGCTAGGGAGGAAATTTTCAAGAAAGCTCCCCTGGGTTGAGGTCTTAGAGGAACTGAGGAAGTACCTAAGCAGGGAAAGAGAGTATTGAAGGAAGCAGAAACAATGTCTATGAAAACAGAAGAAAAGATTCAGAAATGTTGTGTAACAAGTTGTTCTGTGTCCCTCTGGTGGGTGGTAGAATGGTTAGATTCAGGATTCCACTTTGAAAGAGTTTATATGCTTTACTAAGGATGGAGTGGCTATCAAAGAATTCTTGGCAGATTTGTGTTTGGAAAGGTAACATGGGTAACTGTATAATGATATATTTAGAAGAGTACCAATTAGAAATAATTACCACTGTGTATCATCACTCTATCTTCACCATTTTACCTACTACAATTCAAGTCTTCAGTTTGGATGCTGCTTTATTGGGTGCTTCACTTCTGAGTATAAAGGAGCCTACTGCTATAAGCTACCCTCATGGTGTCATAGCTGCTACTACATGCCATCAAAAGAAGTTGAATGGCATGCCCAAAGTCACACAGCTTGTAAACGGTAGTAGTCTCAGCACGGATAGTCTGACCCTGGAGGCCATATCCTTAGCCAGCATGCATGGCTTGAGAGAGTAAACGCCCTCCTTGGAAATGACAGAACTACTCATAGGAAGAGGGCCAAGAGAAAGAAAGTTAAAGGACAGTTGGTAGATAAAATTGCAAGCCTCAAGTGACATCAGCAAAACAAACGTGAAACTAGAAGTAAAATGGAAACTTTCAGGGAAGTCTGAGGTTCCTGACTTGGTGGATTTGATGAGTTGGCAGCATTTGTCAAGATGAAAAATATTCATTAATGAGAAGAGAGAAATTTTACTCACACAATATTTAGTGGGCATCTGCCACTGTGTTTCATTGCTGCCCAGAATTTCAACCCGATTCCAACATTTATAAAAACTTGGATCATGGGAGTCCACACTAAACCTGTTAAAGATCAAAGAAGTGACCCTCCTGAAGTTTAGTAGCCTGGCCATTACATGCCACCTCCTCTCTGTTGACTGGATGTTTTCATCAAGGAACTGACTCCATAGGTGGTGATATGAAAAGGTAAGATCATTAGAATTAATCACTATTAGGAGGTTCAGTATTTAAAAGTATCTTAAGGCCAGAATAGGCATTAAGAACCCAAAATTCTAGGGTATCAACAAGAGGGCCACTGTTGAGTTATGGTGGCCTCAGTATCCTTGTAGCAAGACACCCTGAACTGTGATATTTTTCTCATTCCTTGATCAATCCTCTGTGGATTCCACAAGTTCTACAATACACTTTCAGTCAATGCTTTTGTTGTTACATCAACTTCAATCAACCCCTGCTCATGGAAGCCAAGAACCCATTTCGATGCAGATATTAACTGCATCATTTCTAAACTGTTAACACATTCAGTTCATATGTTACATGTAGAGCTCAAATTGTCTCCAAGATATACCAGTAAAGATGTTCAGTTGACACTCTTAGAAGAAAAGGCAACATATCTAGAGGGCTGCACAAATCACTGCCATCATGCCAAATCAAGGGCTGAGTTGCACCACTTGCAGAAACATAAAGAAATAGTGTTTCTATTTCACACAGAGCTCAGGGGACATGAGTATGAATGACTTACGAAGAAGAGTAAAGGGCATAAGTAGCAAGATCTAAGATGTAGCCGTCAGTACAGTGCAGAGCTATAAGAGAACAGTTTCAGTTTTCAGACTCAGGGAGAATTATCAGGACAGTAAATGGTAAGCAACAAAGACACTAATTTCATAAGGAGACTAGAAAAGGCTCCCTAGTGCTGAGAAATAACCATGTCCTTAGCACAGCAGCTTGTCTTATATTACCAGCTTATTCTGAGAGCCTTCCATTGAAGAGTAGACTTGATTTAGAATGAGAGGTGATTGTCATTATTTCAGTCATAAGGAACCAAATTCACCATGTCTTCCCTCACCTCCTAAAGGAGCTCATGATGGCCTGGGGTTGTCAACACAGAAAATTTTAGAAAAGCAAGGAAGAAAAACCTCACTAGACTTTAGTTGTCATCTTGTAAAGATGAGTGGAGTGGAGGCGGTGGGCTGACCTGCTAATTTCGGTGGCCGTAAGTGTATTTGGCTTTTTGATGCCATCATGTTCATTTTTTTCTGGTGTCAAGGAGCTAACCCAGAGCCTTGTGCATTTTAGCCCTTTCTGTTTGTGGAATTGAAACACAGCATCTAAGGACACAGAGGTTAAAAATGTCTGACACTAAGAAGATTTGGGGGGTGGGGTGTTTTGTTTTTACGTGGAACCTGTGAATTTGCAGGCTTGAAACTCCTGGAAACCTGGAGGTCACTGTGAGAAAATGCTCAGATGTATGACATTTCTACCCTCCATTCGTTCCCTTAAGAACTGAGATGTCTCCCTCCCCCACTGGCCTATTTTCCTTGTTTCTTTGAAGTTGTCTGCTTTACTTCCTGGCTAATATCTGCTTTTAATAATAATCCATCACTGTTTAGTAGCTCCTTTAAAAGTCATGTTTGACTTAACATGACTGTCAGTTTCTCTCTGCCTTATGCATGCCCTCACTAATCATCTTCTACATCTCTCCCTGGGATTATTTCATCGTTTTTAAGGATGTTCTTCTTCTCTTTTATCTTTTCACAAATTATGTAATAATTTATTAGACTGTGAAAGTGTGATAGAAAGTGAATGTGCAGCCCCACACTGAGTAAATCACCTTTCTCTCCAAAGACAGCCAATCCCTTCTGAGTGTCCCAAAGCCTTGGGCCCATGGAGCTTTGGGGTATTCCAGGAAGGTGCTATATTTTACACGGTATTTCTGAACACATATAGACAAAAGCATTGCCATTATTATCACTCTATATGAAATGAAGAAATGGGAGATTAAAATGTTTCCAACAGCCAAGTATTAAAACAAGTAGACTGTTGGTGGTCCCTGTACCTTAATTCATTTTGATGTGTGACCTCTCAATCAAGAGAGTGTCTTCTTAATTTGCATCCTGGTCACCCAGTTCCATCCATTATCACCGGGAACTGTTTGTTCAGCTCTGTGACTTCTCCATGGATATAGTTAGGTGGGCCTCACTGCTCCTACTTGACAATAGCAGAGAATGCTACTTCCATCTCTTCCCATATCACCTTCCAAAATGACTTTGAGTGATCTTTGCAGAAATGCAAATCTCATCAGCTTATAAAACTTTAAAGTATTCATTTTCATCTGTTTCACAAGCGTGAAAAACCTTTTGTGGGATGCATAAAAGAAGGCCCTTCAGGATTGGCCCATTTGCATCTTGCCAATCTTTCCTTTCATTATAATGTATTCAAATGCACCCTCTTAGTTTCTTGTGTCTGCCTCTATCACATACACACCTGTTTCTGCCTACCCACCATTATCTTTCAGCCTTTCTTAACCATAAACTAGATTAAGATCTTAGTGTTAGCCCCTTTTCCCTAAATTTTCTTTTCCATATAGAGTCTGCTTCCCTGGATTGATGAACTATCAGTGTTTTTATGTGGCTACATTTTCTTAGCCCTTTATCTAGACTCCAATCTTGAGGACTTCTCCAGCTTCACTCTACCTTGAATCAGTTCGTGTTTGATGTATCTTTTCTCTCTAGCATCTTACTGCAGAGGTCTTTATATTTATTATAGGAAATGACCTTTTTGAAAACTCTTTGGCAACAGCAATTTCTTTTTGTCTCTAAGTATCTAAACAGTGGAGAATGCCTGAAACATACTCAGTCCCCAATAATGAATAAAAGGTAAATAAAATTAAGATGAAGGGTGAGTTTAGATTGCTTCGTTAATGTAATTATTTAAAATGGATAATTGAAACACCACATTTTTCTCTGCTTTGAATCCATTGGTTCAGTTACGTTAAAAACTAAATTCTCATAACCTACATTTACACTTAATATCTCAAAATCACTTTAGTGCTTAATAAAAATATTTCTCCCTTAGGTGGTTTGTATCTACACCAAAGCAATTTTCACTCTCTTCAGTTTAATTTTTACTTTTCCCATTATTATTTCTGGTGGACAAATGAATAATGAGTATTCCCTTCCCACAATCAAACTTTAAGATAAGCAAGTGACCCATAAAGGTTTAAAAAACATGGACTGGAGAGATGGCTGCATGGTCAAGGCACTGACTGTGCAGGCATAAGGAAGGACTTGGTTCAGATCTCCAAATTCCGTGTGAGGCTGGATGTGATAGTAAACATCTGTAACCCCGGTGCTCCTGTGGTGAGATGGAGGGCAGAAACTAGAGAATTCCTGGAAGAGCATGATTCAGCTAGCCTGCCATATGTAGTGATGAGGAACAAGAGACCCATCTCAAACAAGGTGGAGGACAAGGGCCAACACCTAAGCTTGTTCTCTGACCTTTGCACATGCTCCTTAGTACATGTAGACCTACATTCTCACATGAAGAGTGCACACACACACACACACACACACACTCATGCACACACATGCAAAGGAGGGAGCACGCCCCAAATATATACACCAAAAAAAAACCATTTATATGTGTACACACACACACACACACACACACACACACACACACACACACACACTCATGCACACACATGCAAAGGAGGGAGCACGCCCCAAATATATACACCAAAAAAACCATTTATATGTGTACACACACACACACACACACACACACACACACACAAATGCGCGCACACACACAACATACACATTTATAAAGCACAAGTCATCAACTGTCCAGGTCACAATCAATATAAGGTTTAAAGTGTATATAAAAAGCTGTCCACTAAATGTTATAATTAAATTTCATCATTTTCCCAACACATCTGGGAATCTCACAAAGAAAACACAAATTTGAAGAGTAAGCCAATAAAATAAGGTGCAATATCAGAGAAAATGCTTCACATAGTGACCATGAATGTCAACACAGATTTCAATGTTAATCTGTACATTCCTTCCTGGGCTTCCTGACAGATAGCCACAGAGTGGTTACTCTTTTCTCATATAATGTTTAGTTCAGTAAGAAGAAAGATGTTGTAGCTTAACTCAATAATGAAAGGAACACAAATATGTATGTAGTATTCAAAGTTACTCATTTTATTTCAAGCAAACAATAATCATAAGGCCCTCTAAACTGTGTTTTTACCTGTGTGACCTCAGGTAAAGGACGAGACCCTGACAGCTGGAGATTTTCTAGCAGTAAGAAGATTTGGTTAACAAGCTACAGTTGGTAGAACCACAGAGGTTAGGTATAGAGCAGTGGTTCTCAACCTTCCTAGTGCTGCAACCCTTTAATACAGTCCCTCTTCTTGTGGTGACCCCAAACCGTAAAACTATTTTCATTGCTACTTAATAACTGTAATTTTGCTACTGCTATGAATAGTAATACAAATATCTGTGTTTTCCAATGGTCTTAGGTGACCCTTGTGAAAGGGTAGCTCAACACCCTAGGGGTCACCACCCACAGGTTGAGAACCACTGGTATAGAGTAAAGGACTGGGTGGCACAGGTAGATATCCTTAGAAGGGAAATAGAATAGATAGTTATGGATGGGTGGGGGACTAGAATGGAAGGATGAAGTAGGGGGAGAGAGGGGAGGAAGGATCAGTAAAGGAATACAGAGAGAGCTAAAATTAAGGGCGTTTAAAG
Organism: Peromyscus eremicus; assembly: GCF_949786415.1. Lineage (NCBI taxonomy): Eukaryota > Metazoa > Chordata > Mammalia > Rodentia > Cricetidae > Peromyscus > Peromyscus eremicus. The sequence continues at coordinate 24,743,537 of NC_081422.1, forward strand.
GGTAGTATGGAAACCTAATACAGTACAAACTTCCTAAAATATATACATATATGAAGGTGATCTAAATGGAATCACCAAATAATGAGGGAGACAGAGTTCCAACTGACCATCTCTTGGCACTGAACGAAGTTTCTAATACCAAGATTGGGTTACATAACATTGAGATGTTGGTCAAAGGGGTCCCATGGGAAGCCCCAAGCAGCCCAGACTGTTGCCAAGATTGTAGGTTGCTCTCCACAAATTGATGGCAAGGCCTCATTGCTGAAGACAACACCTACACAACTCATTGAACGTGGAGAAGTTGAGCTGGTGACAGAGCCTTCACCCTTATATTATAGCATCTTTGTTACAGGAGGGTACTCTACAAGCTACCAACAGAGAAATATAACATCAAGCCAGACACAATCCTGTTGATCTACAATTGTGTCCTCCCTGCAAGGTACACTAGAGTAATGGTGGCACCAAGCTTGTGGGAGTGGCCAGACAATATCTGATTTGACTTAAGACCTACTCCATGAGATGAAACCCATACCCAACATTTCTTAGGTGATGAAGAACCAGGGCTAGACAGCTCAGGGACCTAGAGTAAAATCAAATATTACTGTTCTAAAAAAATGAAACAAACAAACTTAGCAATAAAATGACACCTAATGACATTCTGTTATAGTCATAGACCAGTACCTTGCTTAGCCATCATCAGAGAAGCTTTCTCCTGCAGCAGATGGGAAGAAATACCAAGACTGAAGGCCAGACATTGAAGAGAGTGAAAGACTTTGGAACACTCAAACCTAAAGAAGATGTCCTAACAAATCCCTCTCCTAAGGGCTCAGGCAATCCCTCTGAAGAGGAAGTGGAAAGAGTGTAAGAGCCAAAGGGAATGGAGAATACACACACACACACACACACACACACAAAAAAAAAAAAAAAAAAACCAACCAACCAAACAAACAAAAACCCTCAAGGCCTTCTAAATTAATATGATCCAAGTTTATAGGAACTCACAGAGACTAAAACAATATGCACAGGGACTGGATGGGTCTGTACCAGGTCCTCTGCACTCTTTTCCTTATGCTTATTGGTCTTGTCCAACTTTAATGTTTTAGCCTTTGTCTTATCTTAATATATTTTATTTCATTATTATCCATTAGAAGCCTGTTTGTTTTCTAATGAGAGACAAAAGGGGGTAGATCTGGATAGGAGGGGAGGTAGGGAGGAACTGGGAAGAGGAAATGGAGAGGAAATTGCAATCAGGATATATTATATAAGAAAAAAATCTATTTTCAATAAAAGGTAAAAATAAACAAACAAATGAAAAAGAAGACATGGATAAACTGGGTGTTAGTGAAGACCTCTATTAGCTTGTTCCTGTAAGTGTGTAAGTGTTTTTCGCTTGTGCTTGCATCCCCTTAGCCAGTTCAGGTGGACTTAATGAACAAAGTTTCCACAGAAGTCCCCAACTCTTTGGCTGTGTGTGAGGAGGAAGGAGTTGCTGTGGAATTTAATAATCGGTGAGCACAAACTAAGCAAGCAGAGAGTGCCTTGGATTAAAAATGTCTCTATTCAAAAGTTTTGACCTGTTGCCTTGAGCACTTGGGAATTAAGTAAAGGGTTTTCCAGCCTGAATAAGTCTATTAGTCCCAGCCAGATGGCAAGCAGAGATCCCAACACTACAACAATCTACCCCATCCCCCCTGGGGCTTCGTAGCTTCAACAGGAATTTTTTCATTGGCTTCAGGCATTTCATTAGCCTGTTTAGTTCACTACTCAGGTGTGTGGAATTGCTGAACTTACCATAGTTTTGTTGTAGGTATTGTGAGGGATGGCATTCCTAAGAAGTTACTTGTTAAGAAAAAATCCCAATGCTTTCTGAAGTGTTCTGTATTTTATCTGACTCTTTGTGTGTATGTGTGTGAAATAATCACTTTATTTTTAGAAACAATAATGACAGCACTTATAATAGTAATACATTATAAAGTCATCCAATCCTGTCCCTTGTTCCATTTTGTGGCAACATAAGTGCAAAACAGTGTATTCATATTCTGGTGCCTGTCAGCTGGAATTGTTAAAGCCATTAAATTGGATCATACTGTGGTCACTGGTTTGGAGTGCTAGTGCTGAGCTGTAGTATTCGCTTGCATAAGGCCAACTGAATGAGAAGGAAAGAGTGTTTCTGTCCATGGTGCTGAAAGCAAATAGTCTCCCGGCGGATTTGGTACTGAACAAGGCAACCTCTTGTGTTGAATCATGCATGTATTGTAATGTCTCTAATAAATCAATTACTTTTTGGCAGTAAAATGTCACAGCATTTAAAATTCTGATAATCACCTCCACTTTTCAGAGCTTTAGACTGGTGTAACCTACACAGTCTAGCATTCTCCTGGATACATGGAGAAGGTTAAGTAACAAAGAAACAATGAAACATTTTGGCATGCCTGCCCCACTAGGATTCAGAGAGGCTAAAATTCAGCTCTACTTTCAGAACTGTGAAAACATAGATAGAGTTCCACATGCCAAACATAACTTGGGAGGACACATACCTTTGGTGCCCTATTCAGAAATTTATGGAAAAGAAATCCCTCAAATATTTATTATTTGCTAAACAGCAGCACATTCTTGATATCTTTTCTGCTACATGTGTAACCCAGTTTTACACCCTTCAAATGACAAGATGTGACAGTATCTTCTACCTCTTAAGTTGCAAAAGGGAAAGAAAGTGCCTTCAACTTAAAAGTGTTTCATCTCCTATAGAGATGAAAACTCTTTCTGAAACAGATTTTTTTCTGCCTTTTTACTCTTGAAAATTGCTTCTATATCTGTAACTGACCAAAATGCTACAAACACATCTCTTTAAAATGCCTACTTTGTTATCAGCCATCCTTCTACAAATAGCCCTTCCTGCAGTTCTGCCCCTGAGCACCTCTCCCTCAAGCATGAGGAACTGCACATGTTTTCCAAGGACAAATGAATAATTAAGTTCTTTGCACACCACAAAGGTTATTTTCTGCATATAATTACATGTAAGTGGAGGGAAAATTGAAATGTGTGTTGATCAAACAAAATCTTTTCATGGGTTTATTCAATGAGCCTGTCTTTATGTGTGAAGCATATGTTGGGGGCCAAAATAGATGATGATGATGGTGATGATGATGATAAAGAAATAAACAAACAAAAATTCTGGTTCCTATGCTAACTGATATCAAGAAAGGCAAGGGAGTGGACCTGGGGTAGATAAAGTATTGCGAAGAATTGTAAAATCTTGACAGAATAAAAGGATCCAGGCTTTCCTGCCAAGGAATAGGGGTGGGGTGGGGCTGTCTAAGAATAGCTTTTCAAGTTTATGTTTAATTTCAATCTTATAAAGGTAGAATGTTGATTTTTATTGAGGATGAAAGATGCATAGAATGAGAGAATCAGTCTCAAATATAGGCACGAATGATTCCTGAGAACTCAGTCTGGGCTCAAGTGTCCATGCAGGAAGGAAGGGAAGCTGCTGCTCACCTGATGGCTAGACTGCAGTCTATTTGATTCTTCTACAAAGCTACCTCAGTTTATCAGATATGGGGCCCTTCTCCTTATGCAGATGATCTGGGGTAAAAAAAATAGAAGCAAGTGCATAGACTATGGCAGCTGGCAGGCAAGCACTGACAATGATGGGGGAGTCATGATGGAGGTGAGAAGATCATGGGTCCAAATGGACGGAGCACACAACTTCCACACACACCCTCTATCCACAACCTTAACACACAGCCTCCACACATCCCCTCCATCCACAACCTTAACACACAGCCTCCACACAGCCTCCCCACACACCCTCCACACACAACCTTAACACACAGCCTCCACACAGCCTCCCCACACACCCTCCACACACAACCTTAACACACACCCTCCACACACAACCTTAACACACAGCCTCCACACAGCCTCCCCACACACCCTCCACACACAACCTTAACACACAGCCTCCACACAGCCTCCACACACAACCTTAACACACACCCTCCACACACAACCTTAACACACAGCCTCCACACACACACCCTCCGCACACAACCTCCATACACAAACTTAACACACAATCTACACACCCCCTCCACACACTCCCTTAACACACACCATCCATACACACCCTTAACACACACCCTCCACAAACTCCCTTAACACACATCCTCCACAACCCCCTTAACACACAACCTACACACACATCATATACACACACCCACACACCCTACATGTACCACACACACACACACACACACACACACACACACTCCCTTTACACACCCTACACACACAGACTCACAGAGAACCTGGTATATCTGCAATTTAAAATATTACATGTACACATTGTGCACTAAATCATTCTCTAGTACTACAGCTGGGCACCTTTATTAACCACTTTATTTGCAAAGCAGCAACTGCCCACATTCCAATGCTCAGTGTTGCTGAACTCCCTCCAACATGCTGCAGGGGAAAAATGAAGGTCCTTGGTCCCCTGGTTCAGAAGAGCCACATCAGATAAACGTGAAGTCTTGTTATCCAAAAATATTCATCCAAGAAGAGGAAAGAATTTGATTATCATGAATTCTGCTCCATACTCCTCTTCCTGCCTGACAATAACCTTCCTCTCCAGAGCAACAATAATCTGAACACAAACAGACATGAAGCTTTTCAAAAAGTAATGAACTCTGAGGCATCAGAGCCAAGGCGATCATGGTTTAAATGCATGACTCCAGCAGCCCAGAGAGGCCATCAATTATACAACCCAGCCGTCCAGGAAGAAAAAATAATATTTCAAAGAGTCATTGCCAGAAAGAGAAAGAAAATGAAGAAAATGCCATTGAAATCAAACCATTCAGAGCATTTTGTTCCAAGAAGGTGCCTGAGCAAAGATGAGTAGCTAAATCCTGCCAAAGGCAGTTGTCTTAACACAGAGAGGAAAGGAGGGACAGAGTGTACCTTAGTCCATGAAGTCACTCTTCAGCATCATTTTCTGTTATCCCAGAGCATGTAAACCGCTATATAGCTAATTGAACAATCCCTTTGCAAACATTTTTAAGAGCCCAAAAACAACATAGAGCCAGAGTATCCGGGCTCATTAGTATACAAAACCAGTTTACATCCATAGTTTAATTTTTTTTCTTACAACAAGTCTTTGAAGCATGGAGAGTGACATTACTATTTCTAGTTTGCAGATAGAATTGAGGAAAGAAAAAAATGACTCGCTCAAGGTCACTCATCTACTAAATGCCCCAGTGATGCTGATGGCACAGGATCCAGGATGCCATCAATAATCCTTTTATTAAAAAATAAGAGTTTCAAATAATGATTTTTGAGACTCAATAACTGTCATTAAGTCATAAATTTGATCTTTCAGCATCCAATTTGGGGCTCACTCCTCTCTGGGGAAGGTAATCTGTTAGTGGGAACACCAGATCAAACCGGTTTACAAGACATAGTTTCAATCTGACAGTAGGATGCAACTTTTTGCCCAAAGCATTTTTTTAAGCAAATGAAGAGAGGGAAGGCAAATCCAAAGGTCAAACAGAAAGTGTTAAACTATGTTGATTATAATTTAAGTCAGCTCTTTTTTTCTCAGAGAGGGCAAGGTAGGGAAAAAAAACCAGAAGTCCAACATTTGAAGGTCTGTGCAGCCATCTCCTCTGGATTAAAACATTCGTTACTGGAGGAAAGGGGGCCTCATGAGACTCAGGCAGTAGACAACTTCACAAGTCCTAGAGGGCTGAATCTTACAGGATTCATCAGTGCCCTCCCCAAGGGTAGCAGCAAAGGATTGCCAGAGAGAGAAGAGAAGGCAGAGTTGCCTGGACCAAGCTCTCCACCCTACGGAGCTGCTTGCAAGCGGAGGGCTCCAGAGTTAGAGCTTCTCTGAGTCTTCACTGATGCTGGAGTGGGCTTCTTGGGGATGCAATAGTCTTTGAGTTGCTCATGCTCCTGGAAGTGACTCCAATAAATCCACTGGTTTGCTAATTGAACTTTGGTAGAATCATTACTTTGGCCTGTCATTGGTGCCTTATATGGGGTGAACTGATATGTTTGTCCTGTCTCCCAGAAAATTCTCATATAGCACAGGTTGCAGTGTCTTGCTTTCTCCCCTACTGAGGTATGAGTCATATACACTTAGTCTTGCTTTTGTCACTCAGACAGAAGAACTGGTAATACCTGCCCTGCTTCATATTCATACTGGTTGTGATAATGGACATTTTATAAAATAAGATACATAGGAGCATTAAAGATGTAACAATTTAATTAAAATAATAATTCTTTACATAAGTGAAGGGTCATCTGGTGGAAAGCAGGAAATGTCTAGTCTACTGCACATCTGGTAAACTGAGCAAATAGCAAGAGTAGCAGTTCCTGGTGCTTAGGTGTATGGGCATGCAGCTTGGATGTTTGAAAACACAAAGGTGACAAGTGGAAGCTGTTAAGAGCAAAGCATCCAGGGCCAGTCAGAAGAGCGGTCCAAAGCCCTTTTTTGTAAACTCATGAATGGTCATAGATAGATTGCTTAACCTTTCTCAGATCCATTCCTTAGTCATGTAATGAGAGTGGAAAGGAGGTTCAACTCATAGGCTCCTTTTGGAATTTAGAAATGCATGCAGAGGATATAGCCAGCACCAGGAAAATATACAGAGCAACTGTAATGATTTGTATTACTCAATGCTCTGTGCACAGAGAGCTGGAAGCAAACAGTGTTATTTTCCTCTCTTCTGAATGTCTAGCATCAGACACTAACTAACCTCATGGGGGGCCAGGGAGCTTAACTAAAGAATTATGGTGAAGGTCCTGTGTGATGTGTAGACACCAAGAGTTAGTGGATGGCATGTGGGATGCCTGGCTTTTTGTAGTAGTCCTTCAGTATTACAATTGATCTTGCCTGGTTTCCTCTTACATTGATCTGCTCAGAATGCTCCTGACACAAATGCAATTTTCTGTGGCCAGCAATCAAATTCACCAATCGCACATGGTAAAAGCGATCGAAACGAAGGGCAGAAGTTGTGCTATTTCCAGCACAAATGATCAGTTCCTGAGTTTCTGACAGCATCAAATGGAAAAATCAAAATAACTTGAGACAGAAATAGCCTGAAGACCCTGGGTCCTCAACCTATTTGCAATATTCCTATGTGACCTGGAGTCATCCACTCTGCACAAATGAGAAATTACCTACCTTGTAAGGCTGTGTGCTGGGAGAATTGGGATTTGGTATGGAACATGTCTGGCCTTTATAATAATTGTTTCTGCTTTTAATTATTGACATTTCAATAGATTTTAATAGTCTCCTTCCATAGGCCAAAGCATTTCAAGTTAGAGTTCTCTCTAGCCACTAAACACACTTTTCCTAAGTCACGTGTCTTGGAAAGAATTGCATGTGTTGAAACTATTTCTGACTGTGTTAATCAAATGATCTCATTGGTCTTAAGCAAATGTAGAATTAGTGAAGGCAATGAGACCTAAGGGGAGGCAGAGAAGGTATGAACAGATCATCTTGGTTTTCACACTCTCAATATGAAAATTATCTCCTCATTTAACTATGCCAATTGCTAATTCTTTATCAGCTTTTTCAATTGTTAGAAGTCAAAATACCATCAACAGCACCATGTATCTTATGCTATTTACCTTCACTCCAATACTAACCAATTGGACCATAGGCAGTCACCAAGCTCAACAAAGACAGTATGACTTGTTTTCGTAATTTGGGATTGAAGCATCAAAACCAAGATATCTGGCTGTGACCTAACATGCTGTCTATAAGCACCAAGGCAAGTAAAGGCTACATGGGATAGGGTATTAGTTGGAAACAGAAACTAAAGTGAGAGAGTCATGGGATCATGAAAAGCTGATCCTTCTGTACTTTTCTTATGTGAAAGAAACACAATAAAGATACCTCTCAGTCCCGGAGACACAGAGGAATGGTGAAGGCAATCCCCTCCCATAGGGATCAGCTCTTCTTGAATTTGCTCCCATGGTGTCTGCCCCACTGTTCCCACAAAGGATCTGAAACCATTTTAGTGGGTTCTTGAAACTCAAAAGGATGGATATTTAGTCATGACAAAAATGGGCAGAAAGAAAAGGTAAAGAACCCACAGTGAGGACGTGGGAAACGGAAGTACTGTGTGTTAGTTAGGGCAGTTGAGAGAACTGAATACTTATCTCTCCAAAATTCATGTGTGGAAGCCCTAGTTCCCAAGGAATGCAGAGGTGAGTCTTTGGGGAAGCTGATTAGGTTCTCAAAGCAAAGCCTTCATCTTTATGACTAGTGCTCTTATAAGGGAAGCATGAGGGAAACTCCTCACCCTGGTTACAATGTGTGGTTATAACTAAAAAGACACCATCTGCAAAAGCCTTTGCTGGGCAATCCTGAAGACCTAAATTTAGTCCCTGGAATCCAGAGCTGCGGGTGAAAAGAGACTCTTCAAAGTTGCCCTCTGACTGTTACATACCATGACATACCCGTGCCTGTAAATACACACACACACACACACACACACACACACACACACACACACACACAAATAAATAAATATATAAATAAATAAATATTTTTAATAAGCCCTAATCAGACACTGCATGAGCTGATCACTTGATCTTTGAGTTCCCAGCCTCCAGAACTGTAAATAATGCAATTTATGTTGTTTATAAGCCATCAGTTTATTTGGTCTGATACAGCAGCTTACTCAAAAGACAAGAGATTGGGCACTAAGACAGGCAGGGGTGACAGAATGAAAATCATCATGCCCATGTTTGTTTGAGTCCTGCGGAATTCTGTTCTTTGGGAAAAAGTCAGTTAACACCTGAAGAAAGAAGGGAAGGCACTGGATTATGGGACTGAAGGAAAGATGAAGAATTAGGAATCCATCCAACAACAAATATATATTAAGAAACATAACATCTGGTGAACTCAAAAGGGTTGCATCTTTTAAGTAAAGGGATACTTGTAATACAATGAGCAAGTACAATGCAGACATGAGTGAGGCTTGACCCATTTAGCCAGAAGGAAGTCTTAAAAAACATAATAGACATCTTCAAATACTGTGATCTCCAGCATGAGGTCAGAGCCATTTCACTCATTTTTTTTTTCTATTCCCAACACTCTCAATAATGCTTGAAGTGTGAAAGGTCTTTAGCAAATACTTGTTAAATTGAATATAAAAAATGCGAACTACTTTCAAATGTTGAATGTTTCAGTTCATTTTAATCCCTTTACAATCAACCCATGAGTCCTTATTCTCAGGCTATACATGAGAAAGCTGAAAGATGAAATATTAGGCTAAAACATCCAACTAACAATATCTTATGATTACTTACAACTTGTGGGCATTTACAAGGGTAGACATAGACAGAATTCAGTTTTCCTTTTCTGCTATGGGGTTCTAGAAGAACCAAGAGGCAGACACCATGAAGAAATTAGTTTCTCTCTGTCTCTCTGTCTCTGTCTCTGTCTCTGTCTCTCTCTCTCTCTCTCTCTCTCTCGTGTGTGTGTGTGTGTGTGTGTGTGTGTGTGTGTGTGTGTGTGTGTACCATGGAGGAGTTCTGAAGGAAGCTAGATCTGTTCATTTTCCCCTCCTAGACTGTGAATGGGAAGAAGAATCTGCCCACTCACCTACTATTGTAGAGATGATTGGAGTTTCAGAAACAGAACTATGACAGTTATAACCAGAAATTCACATAACATACACAAACCACCTTTTCTGTTGGGGACTATGGGTATTGGTCACATGTGACATGGTAATGACCATAAAGAGACTTGTTCACCCTGACCACATCACCTCTTCCATAGATTCCCTAAGAACCATTGTTCAGTTGATCATGGCTGTGAGGACTCATTTACTACTTAGCCTATGGCTTTAGCAAGTGACTGACCTGAGCTGGCTGCTCATGCTCTGTATCCCAGGGCAAAGGAAACCAAAGAGCTTGCCCTTTTCCTCACCAGTGGTCCTCCCATATCACTATATTTCTGAAGATGCCTCTACACACTTAAGAGAGATTCAGGGTAAACTGGGTTTTGTTTCATTTTGTTTTTGTTTGTTTGTTTTGTCCAGCAGAACATCTGTCACAGTTTCTGTAGACACTCAGTGACTACCAATGTGCCCTAACCTGCCAGAGCATATCCACAAATATTTGCCCCCACTTTTTTTCTCCTGTTTTCAGCCAGTGTAGGAAACATAGCCCTTTCTGCTTTCTATCTTCAGAACAGTCTCTTCTACCTAGTTACAGGCTGATGGGAGTGCTGGGCTGGAAAGCAACTCACTACTGAGAAGACAATCCCAGCGGTCACCCTGGCTAATCAGGCTATGGGATATCTGACACTCTCAGAAAGAGTTATAAAAAATGACTCAAGGCTCCATTTTATACCCGATGGCCATAGGTGACCACTCAACCATGGGCGCTTCAGGAGAAGATAAAAGAAGAGAAAATAAAAAATCAAGTAGGAAAACGAACAAAATGATCTAAGAGTTGGCACGGTAGTACATGCGTGTAATCATGACACTATGGACTCTGTGACAGGAGGGGTAAGAGTTCTACACCAGCCTAAGCCATATAGGAGAATCTTGTCATAGTTAATTAATTAATTAATAAGAAAATTAGTTTCAGAGTATAATTTTCAATCCTAGTGATAATCAGGACCAAAATAAAAGGGGGATGTGAATCAACAATCTCCGGAGACCCATGATCCCCAATCCTAAAATCAATCCAGCATGCCATCTACTTTCTCTGGTGGGAGGTGTGAATCTCAAAGACCTCCTGTGCACAGCCTCTGAATCCTAATGACAGGCTGCTGTGCCTGGGACAGGCTTAGAGTGAGCTCTGCTTCCCACAGGCACAGTTCCTTTTGCAGCAAGATACTTCTCCACTCAGGGCCCCACCCTTTCCTGCAGGCAAGTTTCTCTCAGGCCCTGAGTTGACTTAAAGATTATTCAGGGGAACTAGCCTGAAAAATCAGTTCCAAAAGCCAGAGATAGAGAGAGAGAGAGAGAGAGAGAGAGAAAGAGAGCACCAGATTAAAGTATCAGCACAGAATTTATGCTCTGGACTTAAGGTTTAATAATGCAACAGAAAATCAATATTTAATAAAGCAAATGATGGAGAAAAACACTGCCCGGGAGATGAGGCTGCTGCACTGTTTTCAAACGTCTCAGTCCCAGAGGAGGGCGAGTTGGCAGGATGGATGGGAGACCAGGCTGACAAGAGAATCTGGCATGCAGACAATCGTAGGTCCCATTGATTCCTATTCTGTTATCTCGTGGGTTTGCTGGCCACTTTTATTATAGGGCTGACATGGAATTACAATGAAAGTGATGTGAGATGTTCAATAGACCAGGGGCCAATGGACCAGGCCAGCCTTCAATTAACAGCTCTGGATTGTCATGATCTATGCAGGAGAGCCATCAAAGTTCACACTCTATTTGGAGAAATGAAAGGCAGAGGATGAGCCTAAAATTGGAGCTTTATAGATATATTCCAGAGAGGCAACCTCTGATGAGGAATGTCAGGCTACTTTGTGATGCGAAGAGGTGGTGCAGTAGAGTGCATCTATTCAGTACACACAGCATCTCCAGCAGGGCTTTGCCCTAATAAGGATGCAAACTGCCACTCACTAATGGATCTTGAGTAGACTGTGTCTAGGAATTCAAAGTGACTTGGGTCCTCTGTTTCCTATGTGCAGTGCAGAGCACTTATGAACTCCGAGAAAAGTGAATGTCATTACAGTGCTCTGTTCACCGCATCCTTTGTAGTGACTTGAGTATGTCTGGTTAGCATTTTTTTTTTTTTTTTGGTTGGAAGTTAGCCTTTCTCATGGGAGCAAACCACAATTCATCCTGTCTACTTCTCTTGTCCAGATAGCAGGGTCATAGTTCATTTCAGAGTTTTAGTTAGCTTCTAGGAAGCATGGTTGTCAGATAGCCAACCACCACCACCTGGCCAGGAGAGATCCAGGTTCTTAACTGCCTTCCACCAGCTTCTGGGGTTGCTAAGTATTGGAACTCTGCATGGAGGCTATGTCCTTCATATCATAATCCCTTGAATTATGCAGTCTCCCCTCCTTCTCAGGCTCCTACTGTAGAGACAACAGAAGTCAATATGTTGTTTATAACATCAGAAGCCGCAGGCAAGGTATGTGACAGCCCAGCTACTGCTTGAATGGGAATGAACTCATTTGAAATGGGCAGATTGGTGACTCCCATTTGTTTTCTAAGAAACAGAATAGAGAGAGCAGAGTGCACCGATTCTCATTAATGAGAAGAAATCTTCAGAAATCCTCAGTGCAACTGTAAATTGTGAAGACAGTAAATGCTGAGAGTCAGGAAAATCAAGAAGAAGGGGACAGAAGAAATGAAGAAAAATTTAAATGGGAGGAAAGGAAAATTGCCCGTGTTACTCATTGCTGTTCATGAAGTCATATAACCTGCATAGAGCAAGTACTTAATTAATTTTTAGTGAATGGATGAATAGAATAGAGTAGACTCAAAGACCAGGATAGGGCAGGATGGGAGGGAGCATGTAGGAGATCAGGAAGATGGATCAGAAAGTAAATATGCCATGAGGAAAGATGAGGCATAGGAGGCTGAGTGCAACTGCATAAGTCGGGCATGTTCCAAGAGTAATCCAGCTTAAACATCAGTTTACCCCATGATCGTTGCTCCTGTTATGGGAATTCTGCTAATAAAAGACAATGGTCCCCTCACATCCCTTACTTGTGAAGAGTTGTCAGTGTGGTAGCAAGAACTATCCTGAAAGTAGAGTTGATGCCAGAAATGAGGTCAGCTCATGGTGACCCTTATCTTCACCTTTTCTTTGAGCCTCACATGATTTCAAGACTCTGACAAAAGTTATCTGATTAAGCCCTGTGGGTTAAAATTCCAAGGCCAAGCAAATTGATCAAGTCATATTGAGGATAATAGAGATTTCTCCCTGGGACTAATAGACGGGAAGCCCTAGTTAAGCATGACATGGGGAAAGAGAGAGTGTTAATGCAGAATTGACATTACAGTTCCAGCAAAGGGGATTCAGAACCTCATGGACTCAAAACAGTTAAAGAAAGCAGGTCACGTTGTCCAAAACACAAGGTGTGGACCTTTTGCTAAAGAAGCCTAGTAGGGGCAGTCAGGAGAAATGCAACAAGACTGTCCACACTGCACTCAGGAGGAGAGAAGAGCAAAGGCTGAAGGAAGCCTGGTATAGGGGCTCTAGGTGTCTAGGTGAACATTCTCAGTGTCGGGAGTAATTGATATATTCACTCAATAGCTCAGAGGCTGCTATCAGAGCAGCTGTAATAATAATTTTATTTATAAAATTCACACTGCTTCAGAGGTGCTCAGGGCACTGTACAATAGCACTAAATAAATTAAATTAAAGCATGAAATATTATGAAAATGCAATGAAATCAACATCAGTAAGGAGACAGGGAAACCCAAAAAGAAATAACAGGAAAGTGACTCCTCTCTGCAGGAAGCAGCATGTAGTGGGAGGGGAGAAGGTTTAAGGAAAGCAGAAAAAGTGAAGCTTCCTAAGAAGCCCACAGATTCACTGTTGGGGGTCTTTTCACAGGAGATAAGGGTTCTAATGGCATCTTCCACTGGGATGAAGTGGAGGAAGACTCTACATGTCAGTTTCTTCATCTCCAAAGTATAGCTGTTACAATGGTAACTACTGTTGAAGATCATGATACTCCGAGTGAAGCATAACACCTGCACATAGTAAAGACCCAACCACGGCACTGTTTATCGTTGCTGTGACCACTGGGCAAAGGAGGAGTGGAGGAGGGCAGAGCAGAGGGGAGCCGGTAAAATGGGACCAATGCATGATCAAGGCAGCAATAGGGAAGCCAGGAATAGAAACTCCATGTCTCCTCTGGAAGGGAACAAAATAAATACACAATGGAGTATTCAACCACAAAGAAGAAAGAAATAACGCTGTTTGCAGAAAAATGGATGCAATTGGAGGGCATCACATTAAGCAAAATAAGCTAGACACAAAAGGATAAATATCACATTTTCTCTCATTTGTGGATTCTAAATTTTATATAGCTGTATAAGAGTGTGTATATGGCAGGAAAGCAGCCCAATGGTAAGGGGAGGAGAGAACTTAGGAGGGTGAATATGGCCAAATACATTTGAAAGAAATAGTCTTTATGAAACACTATAGTGTATATAATGAATACATGCCAATAAAATAAATAAAAGAAGATAACAGATAAAACTTAAAAAGACAACTTTTAAATCTCTTTGCAAGCATCAAGTGTAAAGTTTTAACACTCTTTGAGAATGCTGGTAGATGGAGCAAGAAGAATGGCTGGATGGTGTGGAAGGTAGGGTAACACTATTTGTTTGGTTTTGGACACACTGTGAAATTTTCAGGAGATAATTCTATCTGGTTCTTACGTAACTTTCTAGTATTGGGTAGTGAGATGTTGCTTTTGTGCATGAAACCATAATAGATGAAGCTGAGAGGGATTGGCTGGGTTACTGGATATCACAGATCATGTGCAAAGAAGACATCAATCACGTGTGGAGGCCAATGGGTGAGGGAGGTGAAGCGGACAACTAAATCACATTATAAGAATCATTTAGGAGGAAGGGAGACATTAGTGGAGAGTAGTTACTAAATAAGGCAAGTAAGGGTGTGTGTGTGTGTGTGTGTGTGTGTGTGTGTGTGTGTGTGTGTGTGTGGTGTGTGTGTGTGTGTGTGTGTGTGTGTGTGTGTGTGTGTGTGTGTGTGTGTGTGTGTGTGTGTGTGTGTGTGTGTACATGTATATACATGTGCAGATGCCCTCACAGGTAGATGCCTGTGGAGGCAAGTGGCCCAAACTGGGTATCTTTCTTGATCATCAGAAGGATATTTTTTGAGACAAAGTCTCTTGCTGAACCTATAACACCCAGTTTTAGCTACGTTGGCTGGCCCAAGGGCCTTCAGGACCAACCTGTCTCCACCCCACCCAACCCCAGCCTGCCCAGTGCTGGGCTTACAGACATAGACATGTGTTGCCATGACTGGCTTTTACATGTGTACTAGGATCTACAGTCAGCTCCTCATGTTTGCACGGCAAGTGTTTACCCAATTGAGATGTCTCATTAGCCCCACCTTCCTCTCCAAATTGAATGAAAGGTAATTTTTTTGTTGTTTGTTTTTTGCTTTAAAAAAATACTTCCTAACAAGAATTTACTCACAGAGCCAAGATCTTATAGTTTACAGGGTAAATGCTAAGCCCCGTCACCAGCACTGCCACTGTCTTGACATCTACTTTGTGGTAAAACTCAGAAGGAGCTGGGGCAGCAGAACACAGAATGCTCAGCTTCTGATACAATGGTAGTGTGGTGGGGCAATCTAGATGTAAATGCTGGTTCTGCTTCAGAGAAACTGATGGCCGGATACATCCTCATCTATAAATGATCACTGAGGTCCCAAGGCTAGGTCAGTTTGCTCAGGGAACATTTCAATAAGCACATGTCATTTCCAGTGAGTTTGTAGGATAATAAAGAAACACAATCTTTGCTTATGTTTTGCTTTTGAAAATGCAAAGTTCCCATTACTGATGGTTGCCACCCGAGCTCATAAGAATGTGTGGTGAGACTGATACTTCAAGGATGAACATTTCCTTATACTAAGGGGTATGGGGAGTGCCACAAACTGGGATGGATTCTAGCACCTTTGTGTGATGTCAGCTCATACCATCACCCTCAACAATCCCACATAGCAAGACTTATCATTATCCTCATTTTTTAGGTGACAGACTCCAAGGCACAAAACCTGGTAGAGGTATTATTCTAACACAGCTGGGTCTCCCACCATGCATGCTGTCTTATGTTCTCTCACACACATAAAGGAAGATACATCCCGAGCCAGGGGTGAGGGAAAGAACCCTAAGGAGAGCCAGGAGACTGGAGTTTAGTTGTCATGTTCCTCTTAATCAGAGGTGTGACCTTGGATTAAAAACAAGCTAACCTTATATGTCTAACTAATGTTTCTCCATCTGTTGTGATAGAACAGTGGTTTTCAACATGAGTGAACAAAGAAGCATCAGAGTTTTAAAAAAATTAATGATGCTCTGGCCTTATCTCCACTGTTAAATCAAAACCCCTGAAGAGGACCTCAATACTGCTGATTAGACAGTAGCTTGCGTAACTGAGATCCCTGGCAAGAGACCCTCTTGGTGGCTTCTACCCGATTTGAGCCTGTATCCATGCTTGCAAAGCCCACAACTAATTGTGATTCAGTTCTCTGAGTCCTATCAGCTCTAGCCTTTGCTCATGATGAGAAGCTAACACCTCGGTTGGGTTGTGCTGCACAGAGTGAGGTAGCCTGGATTCTGCTTCTTTTCTGCCTCTTTCTCCCATGTAGAAAAGCTGAGGTGGCTGGCTCCCTAGCTTCCAACTTAAGGGAAAGGAGACCATCTGTTGCACAGGGTTGGTCTGAGCATCAAATGCAATCCCATGAAGAAAGAGCTTTATAAAGGTCCTGCCTGCTACACAATCAGGTTTGGATAAGCTAGAGTTATAAAAATTGTTATCACTGGGTGGAAATCTGCCTACTGATACATCTGCCTAATAGTTTTGTGAGATGATATGCTGTACTTAGAGTCCTCTATGCCTAGATCAGCTAAGGAACTGAATCACTTTGCCACAGGGGACACCACCCTGAGGCAGAAGAGGCTTTGTGAAGAGTGGGGCCAGCAGATCCCTGTACTCAGCCCACTGTGGCTGCTGCACTGCTCAGGAAATCCATCCTTGACATATTTGCCCATGGCCAGGACATAGGACAGCGTCCAGGTTAAGCAGAATAATACTTTAGTCTTTCTTTCCCAGCCCAAGGTGGGCCTCTTCTATGGCTTCCGCATTCACACTGTGTAAGTATCACATGGCTGTTACACCCACAGTTTGTGCACGCACGCGCGCGCGCACACACACACACACACACACACACACACACACATCCCCCCACAAACACATTCTGAAAGAGCAATGTACACAGATCCAGCATTAGAGTCTCAACAAAGAAACCTTAAACACACCAACCCCCCTCCTGTCACTGTGCAAGGAGGGAATTTCATCTGGGGCTGGATGGGGCTCGCCAGGGGAAATGATATACTGTGAGTGAAACTGCAGCTCAATTTCAGGATATGCTTATTAAGTGAGATGAAAAAATAGAAATGATAGTGCATCCCATCATCTGGTCCTCCTCTCTATGGCAGTGAGAGCTTGGAGTAGTGGTGGAAAGGCTGAGAAGCTGTTTGCAGGGAGAAGCAGCCTAGGACTGTGGTGATGACATTGACCAGCTGCAGCCGGGCACTGGAAAGGTAAAATGGGTTACTAGTAAGAAGCAAGGGGCTCCAAGGGAAGGGGTGAAAGGGAGGGAAGGAGAGAAAGTAAAGACGAAAGGAGAAGGAAATTCTGAGTCATTTGAGAGCAGGGCAAGAGAGGGCAGAGTACCAAGGGTGGCACTTGCAACTGGAGAGTGTGAAAGGGCATCAGGGCAGGTAAGGGAAGAGAGGCTTAGACAAGAGTTCATCTGGAAGGGTGAGGTAAAATAAGGACAAAGAGCAAAGGAGGAGATAAAAAGCAAACGTGTAGAACACAGCAGTTAACATGAAATTCTCGTTAGACCAAACACAAGCAGCCCATGGGAGGAAGGAACTCCCCCTATCCACCAACTGTGGGCTTCTAGATGGGGTGCTCTTTGGAACAAGATGGGGAGTCAGTCTCTGTGGGGATGGAGCTTCAGCACTGCCTCCCTGCCAGGAAAAGGCAGGACCCAGGAACCTCTAACATGGAGGGAGGCTCTCTCTTTGCCCTGCTTCTAGTCCCTCTCTACAAAACAGAAGCCATGAGAAGTCCTGACCAGGGGCCGCTCTTATCCCCTTACAGCGTCTTTTGACCCGAATGCAACTCCCAAGTCCACAGCTTGGTCCCCCAAACCTCTTATCCTTTGGCTTGTACTCATCACTGGGTCTTATCCGGCATCCTGTGCACCTTCTGAGCACTGATGGGGGAGTACTTCTGCTACTAGTGAGTCACATTCCCATTTGTCACCATCCCTGTGCACACACTGACTGTGTCTGAGGATGCTGTTTTCATTATGTCCCAGTCTGACTTCATTCAATCCTGAGCTCTGCTCATCTTACTTTTAGGAGTGTCCTGGGGTCCAGATGCTCTCAGGGCACTGCCAGGGGCTCGATCCTTTGGCCCAACTCCTTCTTTGTTACAGTGAGCTATGTACTTGGCCACCCTGTATTTTTTCTTTGGAGTAGGTATGGTGTTCATGTTCTACCCTTTGCTAATGTGCTGTCTGATTCCTCAAAGTAGCTCAGCCAATCTTTGCTGAATGACTGGCTGAAGGGTGAAGGAAATTTGTGCTGTAAATGCTTCTTCAATCAAGGCCGGACCTAAAAGCTGAGGCGGGAGTTTCTCTGCGTGTGGTGATAGGAAGTGATGACTCTGCCTTGGTTTACCTGTTATGGCTGAGTGTCAGTCCTGCCCTAGCTGCCGTGAATGGCTCTCCTCAACAGGTCCATATACAATAGCTCTCACCTGTGAGCTAAGCTTAGCTTAAGCAATAGAAAACTCACCTGTTATGTGAGCTGAAGCAAAAGATAGAGAAACAGTCCAGTATATGTCTTTACTGGCACCAAACAGGCTGAAGGCTGTTCTGCACACAGCATGACTGGAAGTGGCCCTCCCATGTGTTTTAGTAAACAGCAATCAAGGGCAAAAGCCAAATAACCCTTGGGAGGCAATCTGAAAGAGAAACAGGCTGATGTGGAGCAAGCCTGTGCTGACCCCCTCAGCTCTTCACACCTCTTCTGCTTCCTGTGTTTTCACTTGAATGGCGGCATAGCAGGTTGGGAGGAAGGAAACCACACTGTAATTAGAACCCTAGAACATGCCACTCACTTGATTTGACACAGAACCTACTAATGAGTAAGATCATAATTTCATGTAAGAAACATGCCCAGTTTGACCTGCAGCTGCCTTTGGCCCTTAGTTTGCTTTCTATGGCCAATTTTTAAGCCTCAGGCCCAGACCTGGGAGTTTCAAAACTGTCACAAATTTGTCTCTCAATGGAGACTTCAGGTCTAGCAGGTCTATTGAGAAGGCTATACACTTCCCGAGCCCCATTAGGAAATTCCTCTGTGGATTCCCTGCAGGCAGTGGAAATAGGAGGTCAGAGGCCCTTTGTTAGGGGCTTGGCATTCTATGCCTTCCCCTTCCACCTGCCAAGCACCTCCTAGCTGGTCCTTCCTGTGCTCTATTCTATCTGCCCTGTCTGATTATGGAGTTGATCCTCTGTTCACACACAGTTCATCTTCTCTTGCTGACATGAGTTCATCTCTCTAATCCAAAGGCCATTTTCTGAGAATTCTGAACTGAAACCGAAGCTGGCACAGACTTTTTTCTTCATTTGTAAACTGATAAACTTGAAGCTTCTGCAAAGTTAAAACAATGAATTCCATTTACTTTCAGCCTTAAACCACATAAGGAGGGCATGAGTCTTTGGAGAAAGATTATTCTGAGAAACTGAAAGCATGAGACTGTAGATGATCCTGGTTCTTCCTGTGTATACATCCTCTTCTTCCATGCATGCCCTAACCCTGTTTGTAAACCCTCTGAGAGCTGTATGTTCAGTCCCTACATGGAAGAGAATATGGCTCCAGATCAGCGACCCAATAACAGGTCATTAACTAGTCATGTAATGTGTTCTCATTCTCTTATTCTTCTTGCCAAAATCTTCCTTTCTAGCTTGATCATCTTGTGTTTAGACACCAAAGATCTTTCTTAAACAACTCATGCAATGTCCCTGCTGTGTTCCCTATTCTCAGGGTTCAGTGAAATCCCACTTCTAAGGAGGCAGAACCAGGCTTCTCTGCCATCCAAGCCTTGAGTACTCCCTAGAGCTCCTGCTTCTCCTGCAGCTTTCATGTCTCTACTTGGTCTCTTGAACATGCCCTGGTGTGTATTCTCTTCCTTCAGTCTGGGATCCTGGCTCTCTGCCGAACTTTCATAAGAAAATCCATCCTGCCAAATTCAACTTAAATGTCATGTATTCTGAAAATGGGGGGGGGGGACAAATCGTCTAGATGGAAGTGACAGAAGACTTCATGTCCCTCACACCCGAGCAAATAAAGAGAATGAAGACTGATACAAAAACATCCCTGTAATGGCTGGTGTCTGTTTTCATCCACACATTCAATTACTGAATATCTATTGTCCCAGGCCTTACTCTAGACATGTCGAAGGAAAAGGTAAACAAAACAGCCAGTCCCCATCCTCATGGAAAAATGTGATCTGGTTGGGGTGAAATAGGCTACACCCCTTTATAATATACTTTATACCCATAGATGTGTCATCAGGAAAAATGCTGTCGAATAAGAAAGTGCTATGGAAAGATGAGTCGAGTGGTAGGGAACTGGCTTCACACAGATAGTCAAGCAGACTGCTCCCCTAAGGTGACTTTTAGCGAAGAGCTAAAGAAGAGAGGAACACTCGGGAGCTGGGGACAAGCCGGAGGTACGTGAAGGAGCTATAGAGACATGTTAGGAACACTAACAGCAGGCAGAGTCATGTGAAGCAACAGTAAGGTCTTGGGTCCTACCCTACGTGCACCTGGAAGCAAAGGCTGAGGCAGTCTGTCAAGATCCACTGTGCCTGAGTGTGGAGAACAAATGTTGTCAGAACTACACTGATGAGGAGACCGGTCAGGCAGGGGAGGGGAGAGGTTCACACAGTGAGGATGGTGGCTTGTCACATGAAGAAAGACAGAGCTGAGGAGAAAGAGGGGGATTCTGGGAAAATTCCAAATTTCAGCAGCTCTAACAAGATCTGTTTAAGAATGAGAAAGAATGAAAGAATGAAAAAGTGATATGGACATTCAAGACCCCACCATGAACTGCTAAAGAATGCAGTTAGAGCTTTTGGAAGATGAAGGCTTTATAAAGAGCAGGATAGAGGAGAGGGTGCAGAGATCTAGTAGAAATGAAGAGATTTATTCGTTACATTCTGAGTTTAAAATGCTATTGAGATAAATAATGAAAATTAAGCCTAAATATGGTGTTCTCTCCCAACTAACGAGAGAATAACTCGAGGATCTTCAACTGCATTTCCACATCCCTAAATCATCCTCTTATGAAACTCTTATTCTGCTGAGAAGTTCTTCTCTGCTCTGTGGTATCATCTAGAATCCCCAGGTTAGTCACTTAAATAGCATCAAGTATAGGCTTATCCTAAAATTGTAGTAATTTCATCAATTTCTTACATATCTCAAAGACAAGGAAATGACACTATCACTGCATCTACAGGATAGGGTGGATTTCCAAGGACATAATTTTTAAAAAGAGACTTAGTCATTCCTCAGTGCTCTCAGGGTATTGGTTCTTGGATCCTCTGAGGATACCAAAATACAGAGGTATGTGAGTAGCTTCCATAATATAGTACAGTATTTGCATGTAACTTAGGCACATCTTTCCATTTACTTCAAATCATCCCTAGCATTACACCCAACATAATCCAAAAGCTATGTACATAGTTATTATACCTTATTGCTTAGAAAGTTATCACAAGAACAAAAGCCTGAACATGTTCATTACAAATATGATTTTTTCCAAAGAAAGAGGCTTCAAAGAATAGTAATTTACTGTCTCCTTGATCTCTGAGTCAGTTATTGGAGAGTGGCCTGGCTGGACAGTTCTACTTCAGAGTTTCTCACAGGGACTCAAGCCAGCAACATACAAGACTGTTCTCCTCCGAGGGCTGAGCTGGGTCAGAAACTGGCTCGTGGCTGTAAATTCATGCTGGCTCTTGGAGGGAAGCCTGGGTGTCTTTCCACACTGACTTCTCCCTATGGCTACATGAATGTCCTTGCCACAGAGTGGTTCAGTGGATCAGAGGTTGAAAACTTTCTGTGAAGAGCCAAAGAGCCACTGTTGTGAAAACTGTTGGCACATCAAGCCTCTGTGACATACACTCTTTATTTAATTGTAATTCAAACACAAAATTTGTAAGCACTAGCTTACAAATCATGGCAATAGAGGCTATGGGCTGGGTTCAACCTCATGTGTCCTAATTGGTTGATCTGTGCCCTAAAGCCTGGCTTCTTAAACTGTAGGTCATAAATCCATATGTGGTCATATAATTAAGCTTTGTGTAAAAAAAAATGGTAACAGTAAAAGGGTTATGAGCTGTCAAAACCCAAAAGTTTAAGAATCTGAGCTGCTTCCTGAAGATCTTGCTATGGCATGCATCCTCACTGCAGCCTTGGTTTTGAACATATGTGAGCAGCTGGCATTGTGCATGCCTTCACACCAGAAAAGACAAACTGATACCTGGAACACCTGGGCCCAGTTCTGTAATGTTGTGTGTTACACAATGCAGTGTTTTTATTGTACGCAAAGCGTTATCTGCAATTATAGAAACATTAATTATGGAAAAGAGAATTCATATTTTCCTACCTTCAATCCTTAGCATGTAAGTACCAAATTCATGTATCTTTTTAACTGTATTGTGTTAGAATATTTGATTTTTTTTAAAAAAATGCTGTTTGAATTCACATACAAGTCTTCAGAACTCAATAAATATTGAAAAATGAAAACAATTATCTGACAAATTACTAAGTCATGTGTAAGAAAAAGGAAATCAGGATTGTATTAGACTTTTGATAACAAAATATAAAGGGAGGCAACTACAGGAGAAATTATTAAAAAAAAACAAGTTAAGTATATACAGCAACAATGTATATCAAAATAGTCCTAAAGATGCATGAACTTGAGATAGATTACAAACAGGAGCCTGGCTGAGGAATCCACCTCCTAAATTTTGTGTTTCCTTGTTTTGATTGGGGACAGTATATTTTTATTTTTGAAACAGGGTACCATTATGTAGCCTAGGCTAGACTAAAACTCAAAGCTATTCTCCACCCTAAATCTCCCAAGTGCTAGGATTATAGGCATACATATCCATGCCTGGCCTGTAGATAAAATTTTCTTGAGATATTGCCATACTCATTGAAAATAAGAAATAAAAAATTGCTATTTGAATTGCTTGCTCACTTGAATTTCATCAGAAATTATTAAATCAATTATAGTTGCATTTAAGACTGAATTTCTAAATTTTGAAGTGACCTTTAAACACACCTATCATTTCGTAGTGTGTGTTTATGTGATATAATGTTCTTGGTCTTGACAATTAAAAATTCAAAATATTGATCAACTCTGAAAAACATTGAAGAAACTCTGTTCCTGCAGTATTAAATATCTAGCCTGGATTTAATTCTTTATGTAAAAGTAAATAAGTACATCCATGTCATTAGTACACAATCTTGCTTTTGTCTTTAATAAATGACAAAATGAAATATACCAAAGAATTGTTTTAAAATAAGACTGTTTGTGGTTTATTGTCAGTTAATGATATATTATATAGTCCAGATAGGTACACATATACTTGGGTTCGTATAATACTTTCTTCAGCAGAAGGGGTCATGAGTGGAAAAAGTTTAGGAAGTCCTGGCTTATAGCAAGCAATCACCCCGAAGATGAATCTTACTACAGCAGCTGCATTTCAGTAGATCTGGAGTACTAGCATTCATTCTTAATTCCTACCCACAACAATGAGGGAACAATTATTTTAGAGGCAGTGTATTAATTTCATGCTGCTACTGTAACAAATTTACACAAACCTCACAGCTTTAAACAAATAGAAATTCCATTTTTTCTTAGTTCTGGAGGCCAGAATCCATAAGGCCTTTCACTGAGCTGAAAACAAGGATCAGATCATAATCTGGAGGCTCAGAGGAGAGTCTGTTCCAGGATTCTTCACGTTTCTGGTGACTGATGACATTCCCTGGCTTGTGGCATTATCACCCCTATCTTCAAGGACAAAGCTGTCAAATCTCCGTTCCCATATTCCCATTATTTTCTCTGTGTGTGTCTCTGGTGACATCACTGCCTCCTCCTCATATGTATGTGTGATTACATTTAGGACCCATGATAATCTCCCTAACTTAAACTCTTCATTTAATCACATCTGCAAAGATGCAACCATTCGGGAAATATTCATGGGTCTTGGGACTAGAAACTGTTCTTTGCTTGGCCATTCTTCAGCCTACTACAGCAAAACTGAACAGTGAGCAGTGAATCACGTTGTTTAATTATTTTTTAAAAAGAAATTTTATAACTCCATTCATTACTCAACAAATAGTCCCTGAACTCCCATTAAGCTGGAGGCACTGGGAATACAACAGAAAGTAGACATGCCTCCTGCCCTCAGGAAAGCAGACACATCACACTTATTACACAACTTGTGCTAAGACCATGAAGAACAGGAAGGCTTGAGGTCTTAGGTGAGGTGGGAGCAGCAGACAGCTCTGGAAAACCTCCCTCTGTGGAAGCTCATGTTTGAAAGCTAAAATAGCAACTAGCAAGAGAATTCAGGTAGGTGTGGGGGGGGGGGACTTACAAGGTGTTGGTGGTCAGAAAGAGGCAAGGAACATGAGCCAAAAGTGGAGGTCACAGAAACCAGACTCCAAGCTCTCCTGGACTTAGCTGTCCTTGAGATAACATCTTGTTTGAAAAGATTACTTTGGACACATGAGTAATTGTGCTGAAGGGGAGGGTAAAGGAAACAGGATGGCTGTGGATAGAAGGTTGGTTTCTTTTTGTTCTAGCAGTCTAGAGAGGAAATATGAGACCACCCATTGCTGAAGATTTCTATTTGTTTGGACTTCTAGGAGAGCAGACATCTTGCCCCTGACCTTGGAGCCCACTAATCTTTCAGTTTCACATCCCCATGAATGGTCCTGCCTGGGCAGGTATCCTCTTACCCTGTAAGTGTTACACCATCCCAACCCTATTTCTACATCCTGATCACAGACTACTGTGAACAATCTGTGCAGATGCTCCAACCCTCTTATGGGTATTTTACATACAAGTGAAGTGAGAAATACTAAAACTTCTTGATCTTTCTTTCTCAGGGTGGGAAGAAAGAAAGGACTTGGCTAGGCTGTACCCTCAGAGTAAGGGATATTGGCACAAGTGTACTCTCTTTGAAGCCCAGGTTTTAGGAAAGTAAGGCTACTATAGCATCTACTCAAACTGGTGAGAAGAAAGGCTTGGTGGTGACATCACTGAGGGACAGCACGAGAGGAGAGGGCAGAATGGAGATAACTGGGATGGAAACCTGCTTGCTTCTCGGGAACACGGAGAGCTCTGTGTGTTACAAATATAGAGGACTGGATCTGTTCAAAGGATACAGGCTAGGACAGACAAGCTTGCTTGCCTAGTAAATGATTACCAGCTGCATGGCATTGGCATACAATCACACGCCACTTTCTTCCATCTAATAGGCACCATTCTGCAAATCAGATTATAAGATGTATCAAAACATTTCTATAAAGTATCTAATTGAGAACAATTTAAATAAATAGGTCATTTTTTTCCAGGTAATTATTATCAAAATTCAGACTGGAACCCCAAACTCTTAAATCCTGAAATCTACTTCTTTCTACTAAGCTATTAAATCCACAGTGGAGCCATCGCTGAGTTCATTGTGCAGACTCCCAATTAATCACAGTGGAAAGCTCTACTCGCCAAGTGAAAATCCTCTAGTTTGAATTCTTAATCCCCCACCAGCTGAGTTTACCACAAAGACATGAATATATAATTGAGACATAAAGAAAACATGCCACCAAATTAAATTGTCCTAATTTTAAATCAATAAATTCCTTTTCAAATAACATGAAATGAAGATAAAAAGAAAAATGTGGGGCCCCAGCAACTCCAGAAGTATTGTACTTCTTTCTGAGCTGAACTCCAGCAGATGCCAGCTAGATTTCCCACCAATGTTAGATGTTGCTGGTCACAACTGATGTTCATTGGGAATGTCATTCCTATGGTATATTCCATGTTCAGACTTCTAGAAGTCTAAATTAGTTTGGAGACATGTGAAATGGCAAGCCTTCTCCTCATCTGCACATGAGATTTCAGGCAAGAGGAGAAGGTGGCTTCTGGTGTCCCTTGCATCTATCCTTAAGCTGTTACCCATCCTCTCAGGTACACTATCACAATGACATGCCAAGCCCAATGTTATGTACTCCTCTTTGAGTGTGTAAAGAACTACTCCTTGACTACACTGTGACACATTCATCACTGTTGTGACTGCAGGTGTAAGCAAAGCGTGCTTCCTGCAACAGACGTGGTAGACAGGTCTTGGCAATCTGTCTCCTCTGTGTATTAGGCACTACACAAGGGGCACAGAACCAGCGGGGATTGGATGCATCCTTTCCTTCTGAAACATCTCCTTTCCTCTCAAGGCTTATTAACCAAGGTGCTTGTCATGTTTGATTCCACTGATAGCTTTGTGGATATTGTTCACTGTCAAATCCATTTAATGTACATTGCCTTAAGGAACAGAAATGGCACTCTTGCCTGTATATCAAGAAAAACCAAGTCCAGGGAGAAAAACTACACATTGCCACCCATTCAACAGGGAAGTGTAGCCAACTTTCTGGCCCTTCTCTGTGATACATAAGTGCCACTCCTCTTCTTCCCTTATGGTTCCTGCCTGGGACAATATGTCTTCCCCAGAGCACCTAAGAAGTCCCACTCACAACTGAGCAACCCTTTTTTGAAACACAGCCTTGGATGCTGTCTAATTATCAGGGAGCTGTGTTTACTCTGTTTTGGTGATTCATCAGATCTATGGCACACAAACACCCTAATCTCTGCTCTAACAAGATAGTGGTTTGTTAGTAATGTGGTCCCTTCTACTGCAATGTCAGAGATTCTGCGATCTTTGTGTTCTGAGCACCTGCTGTTGAATGGGATTGAATAGTGTTCCCTGATAATCTTCAATTCAACAGTAGATAGGCAGAGAGCCTTCTACAGTGATGTCTTCCAAGGCCAAAAGACACTGAGAATTTTTAGTTTTCAAAGGAAGGCAACAGTGGCCTGAATATAAGTCACAAGGCAAACTGCACACCAGTCTTTCTGAGCAGGCAAGAGTCACCATGGGTCACTCAGGGCACTGAGATCAATAATGCTGCCTTTGATATCACTCTCTGCAAACCATTGTGTGTATATCCTGCAGCCTCCAACTCCACAAGCTTTTAGGGATATGACAGTGAGGACATAGTCTAGATTAGATATGCATGGCTTTCCCAGGAAGCCTCCAAAATACCCCATATAATCTTTAATTAAGAATATCTGAAAGGCCTGATCAGGAAGGGGCTTTTAAAAAAAAAAGAATCTCTGCCTCACAATTAGTTTGAATAAAGCAATAACTCCAATCTGCAAATGAGAGGCCACATAAGGTTTATTTCAACAATGCTGATATTTAAGATCTGAATTCATTCTCCCCCAAAATAAAATGACAACCTTTCTACTTGGAAGCTGAATAAAGAATAAAGACACAGGGGAAAAACCTTGCCAATTTCTTCATTCCATGGTGAAGCTAAGACAGCTTGGAAGCTGTTCAGATTCCCTAGGGAAAGCCACCTCCGGGAAATAATGTTCCTGGCTGCTTATAGAATTTCACTAGGGAGCCCTAACTGCTCACCTGAAGGAGTTCTGCTGACTCCCTGAAGTTCTAGGAAGTAGCCATGGTCACCTGGATCTCTGTTCCCTTAGAGTCATATGTGAAGTAAAGGTTTTTTCAGAGGAGCCCTGTCTACTATTGTGACCAGAGAGATGATGTTGTTTTCCAAACTGCTTAGAAAACATAAGGGATGTCGCTTGACCCCTAAAACCATATCCAAAGAACAGAAATGACTTTAATGAAGCCAGTGTGACTCACCCTCCTTGACTTATGGAACAAGTATGCTTATAGAGGTTTTCCTGGGATGTGAGCATTGGCCTAGCCCTTCTGGCAAGTGATGCCCCTCTGGTTTCTGTAAGGGCTCCCAGAAATTAAAAACCTCACGAGGTAGAGTGAGATGCTTCATTGGCATGCTACCTACATTTTGCTGATCAATTGCAAGGAGAATGTCTTACTTCCTCGCCATTTTCCACAGCGCTTTGAGGAATACTTCAATTTCATAGTAGAATTTAATTCCCATAGCTTTTCAAAGTTCTGCTAAATTTAAATGCAGAGCCTTATGATCAGAGAAAATGTATGTTTTCACATATTTCTTGAAGGAAGCAGAAAGAGAGTGTCCCAGTGTTCTCCACTGTCTATCACTTGGGGTCACTGAAACCTAGACATGAACATAAAGTTCTCCTGTATGAGCTGAATCCTGTCTCTTGGGGGACGGGTTGGTGCTGTTGACCTCCACCGTGGACTCAGCCAGGTGTAGTTAGAATGGAAACTGGTCATAAGATCTTCCCAGTGCTCCAGGAGCCTGGTAGTGTGAGGAGGAGATGGTACCTCCTACTGTGTGCGGAGGGACAGAAATCTTTGCTTCAAATAAGAATCAGATCATATCGTTCCCTTTGATATTCTGTGCTTCAAATTTCCTTTTGCTCTGACACACCTGTAAAAGTCATTGGTGCATAGGTATCTAGAAATTCAAAGTTATTGTTGCTATCCTCTTAATCACAGTAACAGTTTTGCTTGACAAGGTCAATTAATTATTCAAGATTTTAACATACACACACACACACACACACACACACACACACACACACACACACACACTTGGGCTGGCAAGAAGAGAGGATTGGGAACCTGGAGACAATAAAAGGTAAATGAAGGGTTGGAATGGTCACAGTTGAATTGTTTATGGCACTAGCTGGCTGTAGGCCTCACAGCCCAGTCTCCTCCCCCTGAAATTCCATGAACACAGGGACTGGGTCCCTTACTGCACAGTAGATATCAGTGGTTCCCTCCTGCACTAGAGTTTCAGAGCTGCTTGACTCCAAAGGCAGGTAATTAACTATGAGACAATAGCAGGGATTTTCAGATTAACTCTGCCTAGAGAGAAAGAGGAAAACTCATTTGCACCAAACAAAAGGGACAGGGGTGCGATTAGATGCTCTAATGACAATGGAGAGACCTAGATAGGGCTTGAAAAACTGATAAAGAGGCCCAAAGCTTGTTTTCTTATTATGAAAGGAATATCTTTGTTTTTCCAAGTTCTGCTTTCTACTGTTCTCTATCATGCAAATGTTTTTCTAGGTGAGATTAAAGTCCCAAGGGTACTTGATCAAGGCTGAGAAGTCCTCCTCCATGCTTGGTGAGGAAGGCTTTTCACCTCTATAGTCTCTGCAGCAGGGCTTGACAGTATAAGCACTTACAGGATTGGGAGACAAAGGACTCCTTAGATGTCTTCTCTAGCTGCCTGCAACTTGGCAAAGGACCCAGTGGTAGCCAGTAGTTTATTCACTCTGTTTTCCAAGGTCCCACGTGTTCCATGGGACCAACCAAGACAGGAGGATGGCCATTTTGAATGCATACAAAACTCATTTGGCAGCAAAATTGAGAGCTGAAATATGCAGCTAGATTTCAGAAGCAGACACTTACTAATTGTACCCATGAAGATGAAATCTAGAGGTCAAAAGGATAGATGTGGTTTTTTATAAGATTTCTTTTATTTTTAATTATGTGTATGTGTGTGTTTGGTTGTATGTGCCTATAAGTATAAGGGCCTGCAAAAGCCAGAGGAGGACATTGGATCCTCTGGAACTGGTGTTACAGATGGTTGTGAGCCACCTAACATAGATGCTTAGAACCAAACTTGGGTCTTCTACAAGAGCCATCACTCAATGCTCAGCCGCCCCCATCCCCCATTCCATCCGAAAGACAATATTCTAGCTGCCTAACTGGTTATGCAAATCCTTGAGTGGCACTTTTACTCTCCACATTCTGGATGTCATCATCATTTCATTCATCTTTGGACTCTTCTTCTCTGACCTAGCTAAGAAAAGAACCCCAGTCTTCCATCCTACAACTTTTGTTTTTAAAGGAATGCCATCTCTCCTTCTTTCCATCTTCTCTCCAAAATCTGTTTCCATCCCAGGTCTAGCTCTTCATGGCAGGAAACATCCTCACCACTCACCATACCAGTAACCACTGGTAGCACTGTCCAGTAATGCTCTCTGTAATGAAAGCTCAGGTCCGTGCTCTGTGTCTACATAATCTACTGTGTTAGAAAACATGGTTCCTAGAACTGAAGAAATGTTATTTTTTTTTTTTGTTTTTTTTTTGTTTGTTTGTTTTTGTTTTTTTCGAGACAGGGTTTCTCTGTGTAGCTTTGTGCCTTTCCTGGAACTCGCTTTGGAGACCAGGCTGGCCTCGAACTCACAGAGATCTGCCTGCCTCTGCCTCCCGAGTGCTGGGATTAAAGGCGTGCGCCACCACTGCCCGGCCGAAATGTTAGTTTTACTTCTGCTGTTTTAAATTGTCACTCTAGTGAGTCACTAGTTAACATAATCTCTGCTTTATCCATCCCTTCCCGAAACATCCCTTTCTACCGGCCTTCAGTGCAAGTCCAAAGCTCTCCTTCTCCCAGAGATGATTTTTCCATCCTTGCCGAAGACTTGGCCCGTATAATTGTCTGGGCCTTGTCTGAAGCCTGGATCCTTCTCTTTCACCAGCTGCTCCCTCCAAGTTCCCGACTGCACAATTTTTTTTTTTTTTTTTTTTTTTTTTTTTGGTTTTTTTGAGACAGGGTTTCTCTGTGTAGCTTTGCGCCTTTCCTGGAACTCACTTGGTAGCCCAAGCTGGCCTCGAACTCACAGAGATCCGCCTGGCTCTGCCTCCCAAGTGCTGGGATTAAAGGCGTGCGCCACCACCGCCCAGCTCCGACTGCACAATTTCTAAGCACCTTTCTTGTCTTCCTCAGGCTGGCCACACCCCACCCTGTGGCTGAGTTCAGTGCCTCCACGTCTTTGTTGGATTCCCACTGATCGGCCAATGGGTCTCGCCATGCACCATTCCTCTCACTGGGACTCACACGGCTCTGTGTGGCAGCTGCTCCTCCAACTCCTCTTCTGCCTGTCATCTGCAATGAGTGAGGGCTATAAATGCCAACCCAGCCCAAACTGAACACAGTCCACATTGGAGGCACCTGACCAGTCCTGTTCTAGAAACCATGCTTCCTTATCATCTAAAGGAGATGAAAAGAGTTTAGGAGAATTTATGAAATCACAAAGTCATCTATAAAACAAAGTAAAAATCAAACTAATGGAGTAGAGATTCAGGCAACAGCATCCATACTCACATGGATTCTTGGGGATGAATTGAAAAAATGACACACCATTCTATCTCTCCACACAAAAGTAAATTGGGTCTTCAAGGGCAACACTGTGTTCTTCCTTATGTACTAAGTTCCAAGCCATGGGAACCTCCTGCTAGAAATATTTGTTGGAGACTAATTATTGCAGAAAGGAATGAATGAGTTCATGTCTGCCTCTTGGGCAAATGAAGTTATAGTGTCATGACTATGTTTAAGAGGAAACCGTTTTGAATTGCAACTGTAAAGAAAGATCTAATATAGAGAACTAAGGGACTGCATAGGATATTTGACAGTCATGATATTACAAATAATCTTGGACTTCAGACAGACTGCAAGAGGTGATGGCAGTGTCATTCCCCGCCCACCTCTTCATGTGCACACGTGTGCGCACACACACATATGATGCTGGCTGTATAGATATAAGTCCATGTGGGCACAATACTGGGTCTGTTCTTTGTTGTTACTGATGTTTGCTGTTCTGTTTTTCAATGATCACAATGCTATTTGGAGAACTCAATGTGCCTGACTTGCATTCCAGCAGTGTTTGGTTGAAAAGCAACTTAAATCCAGACCGTCAGCTTCTGCTAAGGGAATTAGGGTCTCTGTTCAGTATAATAAATGATCCCAAGACAAATATATTTCTTTTTTTAATCCTGCATGGTAGTATATCCTCTTTCCAATACAGAGTCTGGCTCTATTTAGTTTGTCTGATTGCTTTGAAGAACAAGACAGGTTGACTCTGGAAAAACTATGGTCCTCTATTCATTAACGTGTCAATAATACTCAGCCCAGGCATATTGACAGCGGATTAGCTTGGGCTGAGTCTGTGTACAAGACCAATGCCTTCTTTAACCCAGCTTGTTTCCAGATCAATACACCCATCAGCATTCGAAAATTAGCCCAAGATGAGATTCCAATACTCGAGATGGTGTGTCATGGGAAGAGGGCACCTAGCCAAGTCACAGATGTAAACACCTGGCTATGGATTAAACATTTTCCATTAGCTTGGACGTGAGTGAGGATGGATGTAGACTGTATCCCCTCCCTTCCTCCAATTGCCCCAACTCCCAAGCATTCAGTCTTCTTTCTTAGAGCTCATATAAGATCTTTGTACTATAATTCCAGATATTTACTCCAGTAAGCATTCATTAAATGCCCAATGTATATAAACCAGTCTACTCTTTAGGGCAGGCATGTACAGGTGTGTGCAAGGACATTGACTAAAACCTGGCTTCTTATTTTCTAAGAGGTGTTAGAATTGTCCCTTTCATCCCCTTTCTTATTCCATGATGGTGCCACTTCCTGCAGCAAGCCTCTGATCAAAGCTCCTAGCCTTTCTTGGTCAATGAAAGACATTCTGCCCAAGGAAGGACTTTAGAGGTACTGCCTAGTAAAGATCACGGATGGCTTCCCTGGAGCATTCACCAAACTTCCCCACAGAATGGTGACTCTTATCTTTTATTTTGTCTACCTATCTACTAGGAAAAGCTATTGTATTCTGAGAATGTATACACGCTCAAACAAAAACCTCACATAGCAGTACCTAGGCTGCTATTTATAATGCACTCAAACACCAGCTATGCAATTCTATTTTAAAACGCTATTTGCACAAAGTTGTTTGAAAAAAAAATACTCATTTATATAACCAATAAAAGAAAGAAAACATAATTTCCTTTGGTTAAAAAAACACTAAGTGAAAGTTATAAAACCCTGACGTGACCACATTCTGCCACAGCCTGATAGCTTCCGGTGTACCGCTGCCATCACCACTGACTAAGCTGTACCCAAGTGTCCCCGTGTCCTAACCTGCTCTCCTCTCACGGCTGCTCTCGCTACCCTGCTTCTCCCAGCTCTGATTCATGACCCCGGTCTGCTTTCTTCATCTTTCACTGAGACTACCCCTCACTCCTCCAATGTGTCCTTCTCAGTCCCTCCTCATTTTTTCTCTCTCAGCAGTCACCCTGGGTCTTCACCCTACTCTCACACATACCGCCAGAAAAGCAGGCTGCAAGAGGGACTTCACGGCCCTGCCTGACACTTGCCATCTCACTGGGAAAGAGAGCCAGGGACCAAGATAGGGCTGTGGAGAGGGAACTCCAACCTAGAATTTCACTTCCCAGGATCTTCAGTTCTGAGGGAACAAACAAGTGTGTAACCTACTGTAAAACATGACTAAATGTTTAAAAATATCAATAGTGTTTTAAAAAAATCAAAGGGAACATTCAATAGCACAGTGACTAACAGGTAAATACTCCTCCATGGGTCAAGCTTCCTAGTAAGTGCTTTAGTTCATCTGTGTGTAAAATGTAAGCCCAAACCCACTCCTCACATTCACCCCATTTCACACAAGAGGCCCCTGAGGGGCAGCAATACTTGTTTTAGGCCTTTCCATCAAAAGGCAGACAATGTGACTCAAAACTGTTGTTCAATAACTAGGAATCCATCTATTTGTTAAGTGTAGTTTGCTGCCCAAGGACCAGTCTGATTTTGAGGCGTGTGAATGACAGCTCCATGATGTGAGAAACAGAGAGAGTAGAACCTACAGAAATACCACAAGACTCACCCAAATACCAGCACCCCCCCCCAAGCCAACTGTGTGCCTAACAAAGTACGAACAAGAACAGAACAGAACAGTCAAGCAGGGACCCTGAATCCAGTCTTATAGCAGAGACAAGGGGGAGATAATCCTGGGTTGGATGAGGAAAGAAGAAAGTACAGTATACGTGTGTGTGTGTGTGTGTGTGTGTGTGTGTGTGTGTGTGTGTGTGTGTATGTGTCTGGTGTTGGTGGCTGAGATAAGTTCCTGGGGTGAGGAAGGATCACTGCTGCCTAGCTCTGCTGTCACTGAAGGTTGGTCTAGGGCATGGCACATATACTGCAACAGAAGAACATTACAATTCTGGTCTTAAAATAAAGCAAACTTGTAGCTGGATGCAACATTTTAAAAATGCTAAAAGGAGGGAAAGCCAAGGAAAGCAATAATTAGAAGATAATTTTGTACAAAAAATATTATTGGAATACAAGAAAAACTAGTTCAACTCAACAAGCAAATTATTGGAACGTTCAGTGTCTAGCTGCAAGATGATGACCAGAAAGGTGTGCTTGCTGGGGAGAAGAACAAGGATCATCTTGATTTAGGATCATGGAAAAAACAGTAAACATTGACATTCCCAGCCATCCATTTAGGCCTCCCAGCCAAGCCCCACTCACCTTGTACAATGAGGTGGACCCTGGAGGTCTTAGGGTGGTTGTCTGTCTGTACCGAACAGGTATAAGGGCCCTCGTCATACACATCCACATTCTGGATCTCAATGCTGTACTGGGTCTGGGTGTTACTCAGGAGGACCACACGAGGATCTAGGCACCACTTGTCATTTCCAGCATAGAGGATGGTACTGCGGTTTAGCCAAGCCACCCGAGTGACTCGGTTGTCAATTGTACACCTGCAAGACAAAGCCAGATAGATAAGTGAAAGGACCAGAGAGAAAACAGAGGCTGTTAGAGCCAGGCTAGCATACCTCCTCATGCCTTATTTCCCCCCTTCATATCTAGTGGACAGACATGCATTTTCTATGTTTGTTTTGCTATGGGTAGAATGTTCCAGAACTCACCAGTAGGGCACTTGTAGGATTGTGGCTTTAGAATATCCAATTATCCAAACTTTCTAGATTGTGAGGAGTTTAGTTCCTCTAAAGCCACAGGGGGAAATGACCATTTCAAATAACCCCTAAGAGCAAACCCAAGGCATCTTAAATACTCAGAATATGTAGAATGTTAGAATACTACTGGTTGTCCTAGCTCAGCTCTAGGATCCCCATGATATGGACAGTGATAATCCCCATTGTCACTATCTGGGTATTTGGGATGTGCTAAGCTGTTCAATACTTGCAACAGCCCTGTGGGGTGTATTTTATTGGAAAAAGAATTCAGGCACAAGGATGCTAAATGCTTTTCCAATTCACAGTTAATATGTGCTGGCTCAGAAACCGAGCTTTAACTACAAACCATCCTTCCACTCATCTCAATATAGCAAATTCTAACAGAAGGCTTCTGAAGTCAAAACTAAATACGGACCACCACTATTGCTATTTATCTTCATTATACCCAGGGCAGAAATGTTCAATTATTGCTAGACTAAAGACATTTTCTAAAATCTCAAAACTGTTTTGCACATATAAAAATAGAATCCCTTTCTTTTTATTTTTGCATCTGGAGTCCTCAAGTTGTGGAAGCTTCCTTTTCTTTTCTGTACTTTGAAACCTCCCAGTAACTCTTGCCAAGTCTTCATCATATCTCTCTGTCTGTATTCATTTCCCTCTCTAGTTACAGCAAGTATGTCCTATGGCCTAAGGCTAAATTCACAAACACAGTGTCCTGCTCCTTACATTACAATGCTGGGAATAGCTGTGTTGCATGGTCTGTATAATGATGCCTCAAATGTCTGCACTCTTTTCGTGTATAAAGAAAGTACTTTCACATTCACACTGTCTCATTAGGTTCCTGCAACAAATCTTAGAGGAAGATGCTCAAATCCGTTTCCTGTTCCGCAGACCAGGGCTTCAGAGTTCCAACTTGCCTGGGTCTTATGTAGTGAAAGAGAAAGTGCTGAAGACAGCCCCCCTTGAATGTCTCATTCCCAGAACTGGGTGTGCTTCACAGTGTGCAAAGGTGACCTTTTCAGTGGGAAGGTATCATGGCTTACTTTGATTGCCAACTTCACTGGCTTCTGAAATTCTTGGAAACTAATAAAGCATATACACAGAGTTATCTTTGAGAGGATTGGGGGAAGAGAGAAAGATCTGCTAAGAGTTTGGGGTTCACCACCTCAAGGGATGCCACAGAGACGTCCTCTTTCTCTGATTCTTGCTGCTATGACATGAGCTGCTCTGCTCCGGCCTCCCACCTCACCAAATATGATGGACTTGCACCTGTGAAA
The DNA here is from genome assembly GCF_949786415.1 of Peromyscus eremicus. NCBI lineage: Eukaryota > Metazoa > Chordata > Mammalia > Rodentia > Cricetidae > Peromyscus > Peromyscus eremicus. The sequence continues at coordinate 24,779,646 of NC_081422.1, forward strand.
CCATGAACTACAATAAACCTTGCCTTCTAAAAGTTGTTTCACTCAGGCATTTTTCCACCATGTCAGAAAGCAAAGCCGAAATGTCTTTGTGTCTGTTGAATCCTCAAAGTGGTCTGTTACCATTAAAAGAAAAAAGAAAAAGGAAGAGAGAGAGAGAGAGAGAGAGAGAGAGAGAGAGAGAGAGCGCGCCAAGCGCTGCCAGTGAGCCCCTACACTTCCTGCTTCCTGACAACCACGGGAGGTCACTTAGGCACAGGTGGACATTTTGCTGAGAGTGAGTGCCTATGGGGAAATCTGCCCAATCAGAAGTACTTTTGCTCGAGGGTCCAGCAGGTCTGCAGCACTTACGGGATTTTCTGGCAATGCTGGAGAAATGGAGGGGGTGATGTTGACGTATGGCATGAAAGTGATAGAAGACCCAACTAGGGAGATGCCAGGGTACTAGCTCAAAGCATGGGCATGTGCCACTTATATCAGAATCACATGTGTAGCATGAATCTTAAAAAGTTTTATTAATAAAATCAAACCCAGGCCAGTTATTGGGGTGAATGCTGGAAGATCAGAGAAGCAGAACAAGCCACAGCTACCTCACCTCGCCAGTTCCTCAGCTTGTCCTGTTTCCACAGACTGGAAGCCTTTGAGTCCTCATCCAGAATGAATCTCAGCTGAACTGCTGCTAGAAGCCTGAAAGCTTAACCAGCCAAATGCTTAACCAGCCAAATGCTTCTAGTTTCTGGTCCTCATGCCTTATATTATATCTTTCTCCTTTCTGCCTCACTCCCTGGGATTAAAGGCTCACTTTCTGGGATTTAAGGCGTGTGTCACCATGCCTGGCCATTTCCAATGTGGCCTTGAACTCACAGAGATCCAGAGGGATTTCTGCCTCTGAAATGCTAGGATTAAAGGTGTAAGTGCCACCATATTCTAGCCTAAGTATCTAGTGGCTTTTCTGTTCTCTGACCCCAGATAAGTTTACTAGGGTACACAATATTTTGGGGAACACAATACCACCACACACATGAAAGGTTGGTAAGCTCCACCATTCCTTATATTACTGACTCAGTCTTTGAGAACCCAGAAACATCAAGTTATAACAAGAACTCAGCTGAATCAAATACAGACTGGAGTTGGAAAGTTACTGATATAGAACAGCACATCCAGGACCACCTATATAATTTATGGAGCCTGAGGCCAAATGAAAACACCAAGACCTCCGTCAGTGAGGAGGTCCAGATGGCGAGAGCGTAGCGCCAAACCAAATGTGGGTTTGTAAATCAATAGTCATGAAGCCAGCTTTACTGTTCCTCAGACTTGTAAAGTGTGAGGGGAGGTTGCTGAAAAATAGGTTCTGATCTGGTACACCAGAGGTAGGATCTGAGACTGCTCGCTCTCTCTCTCTCTCTCTCTCTCTCTCTCTCTCTCTCTCTCTCTCTCTCATTTCTATATATATCCTAATCTTAAACTCGGTCCTTCTGCTTCAGCCTTCAGAGTACTAGGATTACAGGCCTGTTTCATCATGCCTGATTTAAGGTTCTGTTTCACCTAGGCATTTGCCTAGAACCCTGGGCCATTCTTTGGAGTGATTTTTTTATTTGGAGGTGAATTGTATACACATTAGTGTTTGGGAAGCCGTGAGACTACACCTCGCTGCTAACATGTGGCAGGCAAGCAAGCAGCTTCTACATCACAAACAGCATCACCATCACCTGGGAGCTTGTTAGAAGTACAAAATCCAAAGCCCAACATCAGAGGCAGTGAATCAGAAACTGCATTTTAATAAGCTCTCCAGGTAACTTGATTGCACAGTGATGCTTAGACTGGTCTAGACAATATTCCAAGCCTCCTTTTTCGCTTCAAGGAAAACTTGGAGAACACACTGAGAGTGTCCAAGACAGAGTAAGAGATCCTTGACAAAGGAAAGTCCTGATGGTGCTCCCTTCCTTTCACATCTCACAGAACAATGGTCTTCATCTTGGGCTGCATTGACTGAAACCTGGCTCTGAAATCACAACTGCTTTGAAACTCCTGAAGTACAACTCATTCCACAGCTCATTTTACTAGAAACAACTTTAAGGGAAGACCCTGTTCTCAACGTTGCTTGGGTTCAAGCAGGTTACCAGAAACTTGCACTCATGGCCAATGCTTGCTGAACACATACCTCTACTTGCTAAGTATTGTGCAAGCCTATTTCATGAAGTATTAGCATCTCAAAAACTCGGCTACATTGATTTGTTGTTGCTAACCGACAGATCAAGTTAGCCGAGCCTAAGAAACATCTATATAAGAAAATCACAGTAATATTAACATTTGTTTTACTTTTCACCGTTGATGTTCTTTAATGTCCTTACAAGACCTCAAACACATTTAAGCCCCAGGTTTTCAGACTCAGTTTTCATCAGAATAACTGGCTGATAGCACACAACAGGGATAGCTGGGTGGTTCTGGGTTGGGGACTGAGATACTGCAGTTTGTTGTAACCCCAAGGGTGCCCATAGTGGAGGGTGATGGCCTGGAGACCACACTGTGAGGACCGCTAATTCAGAGATCTGGTTTCTGCTGAAATGAGAACAACAGAGTGGATGGGGTTAGGAAATGACTCTTGTCAGAAACAATTTTCCATTACTTTGCCCGAGAAAACTTTCTTGTAACCAACGTGTTCTGGGAAGCCAGAAGCAGATTCTTAGTGACTTTTTCTCCCAGCAGCTGAAATTAAAGCAGATAGCAGTTAAATGCCCATGGTGCAGGAAATGCTGACCAGCAGACCCTGAGCCATGGGCACAGTTGTTGACACCCACTGCTCAGGCTTCTCACAGCCTTCAGGGATACCATGCGGACTCAAGCTTCAGAGGTAGTACCAGAGGGATGTCCTGGGTTACCATAGAGGTCTAATTATTGAATACGGACTGAAGGAGAAGCCTTCTTATCACACTACATCACTTTACAGGGCCCAGGGTGGTTCCTCAGCAAACAAGCTAACACTCCAAATGCAGCCAATTTCCAGCACAGTTATGGATTCCCTATGATACACTACACTGAAAAGTTGGCATAGTTTCAGCTGCGGTTTTGGGCACATCCAAGGTCATGTTGAGATGTCCAAACTGTCACTGCTGTGTATCAGTCTTGCTGAGTCTCCATGGAATTAACACAGGCGTCTGCAGAGATGGATCACAAAGGTAACTCGGCCGCCAACTCCCGTCACCTGCTCATACCTGCCCCCATCTATCTGTCTCATTTATCCAATCTCTATAACAATGCAGAGGAGACATTTCTTCCAGGAAAAAAAAAAGTGAAATAGATAATTGCTCCTCAGCCACAGTGAGTGCTCAGTTGGTGGGGAGAGGCAGACGTTAGGGTGGGAAATTTGGCCAACAGTCCCCTCTTTACAGACATGCCATGCCTCCAAAGAGTTCTACGTAGTTATTCCTGAAGCACACCACTATTTCACCGTCCTTAGGAAGACATTAAAGATATGATTAAATGAGAGTGAATGACGTTTTAAATTTATCCTTCTCTGACAAACCAAGCAAGAGAAGCTGGTGCTGGACTCTCGTCAGAGAGCAGGAAACAGTCAGAGGCCAGTAGGACAGAGGAAGGAGAGAGGCAGTAGATGGAAAGGGTGGGGCGGGTGTTCAGCACACCAGGAATGTGTCATGATGAGAACAAGAGCTAGAAACTGCTCCCATAGGGCAAGTCTCCAAGGCAACAGCTCAGAGGATGCCCTTGCTGGAGACAGCAGTGCCAGGAGAGGGTTCCAGATCCTCTTTTCTTTGTTACTTCCTTTTTAGCTCATCTGCCTAAAGGGCTATATCTGACTGCACGGTGGAAATAGAAAGGAGGCACCTGGACACTTGGTGGGAACATCTGGACTGACCAGGTCATGTCCCTTCCCATACCTTACCTCAGTTCCAATTTCTTTCCATTTTCCTTGCAAGAAGCTCTCAGATAGCCAGATAGTTAGTAGTACCCACTCTCCTGGATCAACCCACTTTCTATATAAGAGCTCTGTAGTCTCTCTCTCTCTCTCTCTCTCTCTCTCTCTCTCTCTCTCCTCTTCCTCCTCCTCCTTCTCCTCTTCCTCCTCCTCCTCCTCCTCCTTCTCAAGCTCCAACCTATGAATAAACTTCTTTCTACAATTCACCTTCTGTCCATGAATTTCAGTCTTTGAATTTGTAAGAGTCTGAAAGCCACTGGCTAGAGGTGGCTTCGGTGGCTAAGATCAGAGAAAGGCGGTACAGTTCTCACAGACACACTCACATTCCTGTGTCATCATATCTCCCAGTATCTAGAGATATGCCAGCCTCCCACTTCAACATCCTCCCTCCTGTTATGATTTGGGTATGAAACAGACCCCAAGAGAATTGTGTGTTACAGCCTTGAGTCCCAGCTGGTAGATCCAGCCCCAAAGATATTTGGGACATGGGGGCTCTGTCCCTTGTGGTTTTCTGGCTACCATGAGATGAGTAACTCAGTTTTCTGTACCCTTCAACTGTGATGGTCTACCCCATCTCAGTCTAGAAACAACCCATCCGCTGTCCATGGACTAAAACTGTGAGCCAAAGTAAGTCCTTCCTTCCCTGAGTTATTTTCAGGGGTATTTGTCACAAGGACACATTTAACACACTGCCCAAAGTGACTCTCATACCAAGATAGAACAATCCCCTTTGTGTGTTTCACACCCAAGGCCTTTAGATGGAGCTCTACAACTCACTATTCCACTCATCTCTAACGTGCCCTGACAGGCAGCCTGAGGGCTTGACCACCAGCTCCAAATATATCCCAGCCTTTGGTAGTTGGTATTTGGGTGTATGGCTTTCCACCATCACTACATCAGCTCTCCCTTCTGCATGAGACCCTCATTGACATCCCATATCCTGGCCCTGCCAACATCCTGGAAGAATCCTGACAGAGGAAGAAGGGCCAGAGAGACATCCAGTTGCCTTTTTTTTTTTCTTATTACTAAGCTATTATCCTCTTTATGTGCATATGTGACTGTCTGTGTTGTGGACATTCTTCCTGTGGAGAGTACACAGAGTCATCTAAGGGTCTATCTTTTGAGGCTGCCCTGCGCATATGAACTGCCAGAGCATCATCTATGGTGATGGAAAGCCTCCCGTGCAGTTGGCCAGAAAAGGGCACAACCAACTCAACCACGAACCCCTAGCACACAGGGTTGAGGTAGAGAATGCTTCCAAATTTGTAATTATCTGCAGCTGCATTTACTTCCCCAAAGAAGATTTAAAGTCCCCTGATGTCTTCAACGAGCTGTAATTGTGTTTTGGTAGAGAGGAGAAGTACAAAGTGGTGAAGCAAGCCCAGAACACACGTCTCAGAAACAAAACTGCCTAAGTATGAACTTGGGTGGCCTCACACTGCTTTTGGAATCAGGATGAGAAAAGAGAAAGATAAGAACTTGAAAACTGAAAGAAAAGTAGGTTAAAGGGGTCTGTTTGGAGCCTCCTAAAGACAGGCAGTTTTGGGGGAAAAAAAAGAGAAGGATTATTGAAGAAAGGAGAGAAAAGCCATGCCTGGCCTCTTGTGATAGCACTTGCCTGAGGATCTGACGGCAATAATGGATGCAGACAGTGTGCCATCCGCCGGCTCCTCCTATCCAATGGCCCTTTAACCGCTATTGAAAGGCGGCACGCTTGAGACCACAGCAGAAAAAAGGTGCCTCTGTCCTTCACAGCACCTGCTCACAACTGTCCCTTATCACACAGAAATGCTTCAGCCACCTCCAAGTTTGGCTCCCCATGCTTTCGGCACATGCTCTACCCACCTCAAACTTTACAACAAGTATCGCAACTTGGGTGGCTCAAGACACCTTCGCTCAGACCCAGGGCATTGGAGCCCTTGTGTGAGCCTTCCATACCTGCTTCTCTGAGGAAGTGTTTCCCAGGGAAAATCAGGCAACAAAAGTGCCATGATGTCTCATTGCTGATCCGATGGAAATTCAGAGGCCAGAGGACGCCTCAGATCTCTAGAGTAAGAGACATCCCCAGTAGTGACGTGGCGTTTTTTTTTTTTTAACCTCCTAGTTAACTTTTAGAATCTACATCCATGTTCTTATTTACAAATTTGAGTTGGATCTTACAGACAAAATCTCCAGTTCTCCTCAGTTCAAACTGGCCTTCCTTCTCCCAAGCGGTACTGGTTTGACTTTAAATAACAAAAGCAGCATACAATGACATCCACCCTCGCTGTGAAGATAATGACCAGGCTGGCCATGCCTCAGCAGAAGCAGAGGCCATGCTTGTGATGGAGAAGAAAAGGCAGTGGAGGAGGACAACCAAACCAAAGCAGCTGGACACATAGCATGCTGCACCTGTGGCTCCATGCTGCCGGGACACAGCTGTGGTCGGGGGAGGGACGGGAAGAGGAAGAGCACATGGCTGAAGTCTAGCCGCTGGAGTGAAAGTGTCTCCTTTCTGCCTCCAAGGTCTCAGAGTTACCTCACAGATTGTGTTTAAGTCATCTGTGGTGAAAATAACTTTTCTCCTCCACGGAGTCAAGAAGAAGATGAAGAGAACCATGCATAGAAAAGTGTCTCTCTGAATAGCAGAGAGACCCTAGCAGAACTCCTCTATGTTCTGTTACATGGACACCTTCCTCATCCAAGCTCTGTATGTTTCTTATATCCTTAACATAATTGTAAATTCTTGAAAGGCAACACCTAGGCCTTATTTCCTTGTATGTAGAGTCCAAGGTAAACACCAAGCATCTGCCTACTGGTTATTTGAATGACGCCCCCCATTGTTTACAAATTTCAAGAGGAAAAGGATGTGAGGATTATGGCCACTAAAGGTCTGAGTGAATATAAGAAGTATTTATAAGAATAAATACATGACAGGCAGTGGTGGCACACACCTTTAATCCCAGCACTTGAGAGGCAGAGCCAGGTGGATGTCTGTGAGTTCGAGGCCAGCCTGGTCTATAGAGCAAGATCCAGGACAGGCACCAAAACTACACAGAGAAGCTCTGTCTCAAAACAAAACAAAACAAAACAAAACAAAAGAATAAATGAATATGATAAGATAAAAAGGGAGATTATGGAATCTACTTTTAAAAAGGAACTAATTGTTTTAAATAAGATAAGTAATGAAAATTTTTTGGTCTGAGTTTGTCAGATGTTACTGGACTGGATATTGTTAATATATATAATGGAGTTTTTATTTGAATCTGTCAAATGTTATTGGACTAGACATCGTTAATGTAATTCTTGACTTTGTATATTGTATATACTTATTGGATATAATTTTTCTTGTATTAGTAATGAACTTTTTTTAAATTTTAGACAAAAAGAGGGGAAATGTGGTGGTATTATGTTCCCCAAAATATTGTGTACTCTAATAAACTTATCTGGGGTCAGAGACAGAGCAGCCACAATATTAAACATAGAGGATAGGCAGTGGTAGCACACGCCTTTAATCCTAGCATTCCAGAGGCAGAAATCCATGAGTTCAAGGATACAGTCAAGCATGGTGACTCACGCCTTTAATCCCAGAAAGCGAGCCTTTAATCCCAGGGAGTGGTGGTAGAAAGCAGAAAGGTATATAAGGCGTGAGGACCAGAAACTAGAGGCATTTGGCCTGGTTAAGCATTCAGGCTTTTGAGCAGAAATTCAGCTGAGACCCATTCTGGATGAGGACTCAGAAGCCTCCAGTCTGAGGAAACAAGACCAGCTGAGGATCCGATGAGGTGAGGTAGCTGTGGCTTGTTCTACTTCTCTGATCTTCCAGCGTTCAACCCAATAACTGGCCTCAGGTTTGATTTTATTAATAAGAACTTTAAGATTCATGCTACAAATACATACACTGCGTGTCTCTAAGAACCCATATCTGCAAACACAATTGTATATGCCCCCATCCATACCTCCTCATAAGCTCAAAGGAGGCAGTCTCCTGCTCCTCACTAATGCCTTGGGGACAAAGCAGGAAGACTTTTCTTTGTGGATTTCCAGCAAGGCTGTCCACAAGCACATCTACCCACCTGTCCTTTCTATCTAAATTAAATAAATCAGCACTGCCACAAAAAACTCAGTGGAGTTAGGTGGGCCATTACTTTTCTAAAATGAATAACACAGCATTTTGATTCATACTGGTAAAGAAAACTCAATATCAATACCAATCCCAAAGGAAGCACGGTATATTTTATTATATGATATTTTAAGTTACAACTCCCATAAGCCATTCTTTATTCATCCATGGTCTATCTAAGTATAAAGAAAGACTCCATAGTTGGTATTAAATGATGTGGGCAATGTGAGGGTGTTTCCACCATGGCAAAGGGTAAGGGTCTTAGCAGAAATGAAGACAACACAGACATCTTGGGCGTCTCTCCTTGGCTATCAGACTATTGAAACAATGGGTCCCACTGGAACTGGAATTTCCCCAGGGGTCTCATGTTGGGAGAAGGAAAATGCTGGACTCCTGGTGCAAGCCACACAGGAAGCTCATTTTCTAGAATGAGACTTCATACACTTCTGACAGCATGTCAGAACTCACTGCAAGGAAAGACTGGCGACTAGACAACAGTGAGAGGCAGGATTACATCTTGACCATGACTTTATCTGTGCATACTTTAATTTTTTAATTTTATGTACATGGATGTTCTGCCTGAATGTATGTCTGTGAATCACATCTGTTGCTGGTGCTTATGGATGTCAGAAAAGGGCTTTGGATCTCTTAGAACTAGAGTTGTAAGCCGCCATGTGGAAACTGAGAATCAACCTACCCTGGGTTCACCAGAAGAGCAGTTAGTGCTCTTAACCACTGGACCATCTCTCTGGGTCCTGCTTATTCATACCTCTTACCCTGTATTTAAACATAAACTTTGTGTCTGAATCTCACAGATGGACTGGGGAAGAGAGCACAGGCTCTTGTTCCTCTTCCCCATGTGGCCACATTGACTAAGTCACCATTGCCTCATTTTTCACTGTTACTATCTTTTGAATCAGGCTCTTGAAGGATGGGCTCTTAGGACTGCCAAGGTCCACAACCTCCTTTATTACCTGGGTATCAAAGCAAAACAACACAAAAATTTTCCTTTCTATTCATTTCTTTATTGTATTCAAAGTAGGCCATACATGGAGAACAGCCATTCCTAAGGGGCAGAGTCTAAATGTACTCATGTTCATCACATTCATGGAAATTTGCCTCAAACTCAACCTGTCATTTGACTTTGGCTCAACTGGGTGAGACCTGGGAAGCTCCACTCCACCCTCTCTGATGGTTTATTTAGACAGTACTTGTATAGAGAAGATACATCTCTGAGGGTGTTTCCAGAAGAAAACAAGAGGAGGATCAGTGGACTAAGGAGGTCAGATCCTTGCTCATCAATTTGAAATAGTATCATCCAACCCACTGAGGACCTTAATAGAATAAAAAATAAAAGAAAGGCAAGACTTTCTCTCTGTTTGAGCTAAAATATTCATCTCCTCATGCTCTGGAAAACTTTCTCTTCAGGTTATCAGGTCTTTGGCTTATATTGAAACTTACAATAGAGTTGTAAAATAATGCCTATAATCTCTAAACAAGTAACACATAGGCAGATGATAGACAGACAGATGAATCCCATTGGCTCTGTTTCTCTGAAGAACACTGACTGCCAGATACACCCAATCCACATGTTTCAGCCATGGAATGTATTGTATGCAATGATCTAACTCTTCCCTGGTTGTCTGAACACTGTACACAGTAGACTTTGGTGACTTGAGGTTTTATGTAGAATGCCCCTTCCATATTGACTTTTATGAAAATTCTTATCCCTTGGCCTTCCTAGGCCAAGTTTAGAGACTATTTCTTATTCCAATACTTTTTATTTTCACGGCTTTTTTTTGTCCTCTGAGTACTCTTCAAACATACTTCATTGTGTTGTGTATTACAGGCAATATGTTCATGGTTCATCCTTTTGTGTTATGTGCAGCTCTGGGAAGACAGAAAACACATACAGATTGAACATCTCTAATCTGAAAATATGAAATCTGAAATGCCCTAGAATCTGAAACTTTGTGGGTGCCAACTTGATGCCACAGTGGAAAATTCCATACTATAAAATGTTCTTTCATTAAAAAAAATATTTGGATTGTATAAAGTCACTTTCAGGGTACAGGGCATATGTGAAACATTAATGAAGTTTGAATTTAGATTTGGGTGCCATCCTAAGACATCTAGTTGTGTATATTGCTAATATTCCAAAATAGAAACAAATCTGAAATATATCTGGTCCTAAGCATTCTAGTTTAGGGATGCTCAACTTGTACTATTTGCTTGTCTAGTCTACTCCTTGACAGTCGCCCACCCCCAAATGACTTCTGGTAATAATATCAGAGCAACTTAGATCTTGGTGAGTGTTCAGATGGCTGTGAGGATGGAGGCTTGTTAAATAGTGTTTTAGGCAGGGATGGATATGAATAAGCACAATAGTGTGAGAATAAGTCCTCTAGGATCTGAGAGTAAAGTACATAGAACAGAAAGCTTTGACAGGAGAGATGGAATGAAGTCAGTGAGTCCGTACACAGTGGTCTCTGTGTGCCCTGGACGCCACAGTGCACTGACTGGTGTTATCATATCAAGGGGTGCCTCTGCCCTCCAGCATCCAGCTGTTTTGTTAAGCCAATATGAAGCCATGGACAAAGATAGCAAAGGAAAGAGAGCAGGTGCCAGAGGCTACGCTCCTCTTTCAAAACCCACAGCCCATGCCAGAGGCTCTTTCTACCAAGGCTCACTTCCTGGAGGGAACTAGGATCTTCTTCCCCTGTCCCTCCCATTTCCAGGGTCCTGACTGTCCTTTAATATTTACCAATGCCATGGCAGCACCTTTGTAAAAGCCACTTTATTAAACTCTCCTCCAGAAAGCAATTTGAGCATGTCATTTCTTGCCTATGGAATGAATCTCTGATCTATAGGTAGGTTGTTCATCTGCTCGGAGAAAGACTGTCACTGCATCCCGAGGCCAGAAAGTGGCCAGAGTACCTACACGAAGCATACTGCCCAGACTAGCTCAGAGTGTTGGCAAGTTGTCTTTTTTTCTCTAGTGGACAGCCCAAGGAATCAAGAAGGGAGCTAGGCAAAAGGAAGTTTCAGGAAACAATTCCATCCATAGTCTTGCCTCTTCGTTTAACTCTTTCATCCTGTTCTCACTAACGGGTCTGTGTAAAGCTGCTAACTGAGATGAGATTTCTTCATGCCTCTTTATCTGTCAACAAGTCATGTCCAGCCTGGCAGAGTCCCTAGTAGAAAAACTGTAGCACACGAAGTCCTAAGTGGACACGTTCAGCAATTACATTGGGCACAAAAAGAATTGGTTTGGGGAGTAGGATGTATGGGCTACACCAGCATATTATATACACTATATATTGGGAAAGGGGCTGGGAATGGCCTGCTTCCCCCTTGTCTGGCTTGGTGTGACTAAAGAGCTGCATCTGCTTGGCAGCCTTGTACATATGTATCAGCCTGGGATGAAGCCAGCCTGTATGTTACTTCTGATCCTATCCCTGGGGCTACTCTCATCTCCAGCACCCATAGCAAAGTATTTTCAGTCCTCCCCTAGGTATGTGTCTTGCTTCTGCAACCCATCTATCAATCACTTTGCAGTAATGTGAATAATTAGGTCTTGAACACCTCTGAGTGGGGATAAGCACAAAGCTTAGGAGACAAACCACAGTTGAGGCTAAGTGCTGCCAATACCATGTGCATGTATGACCTTGTGCATACATGATTGTACATATTATGGCCCTCTTTGGGGAGAGAAAGGGGAAAGAAGAAAGCAATCTGGCTTGTATCCAAATGAAAAGCAGTCTGTGGGCTATGTCAACCTTATCAACAGAAAGGCAGGAGAGGCTCAGAGCTGCTCAGGGGACTCCCATGTTGGAGGGCAGTGAGGAGGGGGTTGTCTCTGTTTTCTCACTAAGTGACCTTGGCCACACACCATTTCACTTCCTTGCGGTGCCACTGTGTCTAAGTGATTGCCTGGGCCGGGGTGGAAGTGAGAGACAGCTGGAAAGTAGGCAAGCATCCTCCCTGGAGAGCAGTTGTCTAGTTACAAAGCCCCCTTCCTGCCATCCGAGTCGGAGAGACAGAGAAAGCAGGAGGCAGAACCAGCAAGAAGATGCAGCCTCAGTGGCTGGAAGCTTGTCCTTTTCCATCTATGACATGTAGAGCCTCTTTTTTTCCTGTGGCTTTTGAGAAGGAAGGGAGAACTCCCCAGGGTATAGAAAATGAGCACTCCTAAGGACTAGGAAATACAGGAATTACTAAGTGCAGAAAGCTCATTGGCTCTCTCTAGATAGTTAATTAAGGTGATGCAGTCCCCACAGGAGCGGATGTCTCTAGGAAGATTAAATCTCCCGGTGGGAAGATGATGCTCTTGCTTAGCCTGCTCACTCCGTGCCTGGGGAGCCATCACTGGTGCCCACGTTCTGTTGGATCTCCTCACTGGCCCTGGGTCAGCTGCTTCTTTGAACAGGTCCTTTGGCCAATTTGTTGTTAATGATGGGGAGAAGAACTCCAGCTACTTTACTTCTCTTGCTTCTCCACCAGCAGCTGACTATATTGTCGGGTCACAGTGAGAATCTTGGGGGCACAGGGAGACAGAAAACAGCGAACACGCTAAGCCAGCTCTGCTCTATCTGTGTTATGTACAAAGACTGTGGGAAGATGTAAAAGTAACTCTCTTGACTCAGATGGTAAGGCCCAGAAGAATCTCAGAAGTGTTCTAACCCAAGGGAAAAATGTGTCTTAATTGCTGACCAAAGGTGTATGGCTAGAAGAAATCAGTCCTCTGCCTTTGATGACTCAGATCTTCAGGGGAAAGATCTCAGAACTCAGTCAGGAGGAACTCAGGGCTCAGGTGGGCAGGGGAGGAGTGTGGACCACCTCAGAACTGTGATACATAGAGCAGAGGGCCAGGAGGGGAAGAGAGGAAGCCAGGCCTGGTGTCTGGTCTTAGATCCCCTGTGCTGTGCTGCCTACCAGCACAAAACCTAGCAGTAGTCTATGTTCAGCTTGGCTCTGTCGGGTCCCTTTTATCATCTCTTTGTGGCTTCCCAAGCTCCTTTGCTTCTGGTTCTAGCCACCGATTCCTGTTTCTATGTTCTAAGGCCCACCTTGAGGCTACAGACCTCTGTTCACACTTTCACACAGAACTAGAGTTTGCATCCTCCAGGCAGCTATGAGCAGGCTGCCTGTGGGGGACAGAAAGTGCCTTAGCCGTCTGTGGGTCTCTGCCTGAGGCAGAGCTGGCACTGGGCTCCTGCCTTGCCCTGCCTCCTCGCTGCTTCTGCTCTCTCTCCCTGGATGGTTTTCCTCATGTGTCTAGTCCTTGCTTTAAAGGCTGCTTCTGGGGAATCAGAACAAAGACAACCCTATCTGTAATTCTCGTCCCTGCTTCCCAACTGGTAGAACCCGTAAGAAGAGAGGATGAGACTGTTTAAGGTTGCACAGAAAAGTGAATGGAAGGGAAAGGTGGGTTACTCTGTGGCCAGCTGCTGGGAATAGGGCACAGCAGGCAGTCCCTGCCTCTGCAGAAGGCACAGTAGCTACATAAATCCTGAAGCCAAGAGCAGCAGGCAGAGAGACACAAACACAGCCAGCCTTCAGTCCTATAGAAGAATACATGATGGGAGACACATGTGTGTGAAAATGTGCCTAGACACGCAGAGACCACTCCCTGAAAGACAAAGGTGCCTAAAGCTATAGATGTGGCTACAGGATAAAGGGTCAGGTGTCTGGACTGACAAAAATGGGCTATGTGATGCACAGAGCTAGAATGCGCAGAAACAAAGATCAAAGCCAGCTCATATAAGCTTCTTTGTGCCACACTATGGAGTATGTTCTAGGCTATAGTGTGAGCTGCTATCCCAAGGGCCTCAGGAGGCTGAATGGCAGGACAGAAATCATATTTGGAAATGATGAAGTAGCAGGCAGGAGAGAGGATGAGGAGGGTAGGGAAATCAGATACTTCCAGCTACAGTGGTAATACCTAGCTTTGTACTTCTTAAGGATGGTATTTCTTCTTTTCAAATATGCTGCACTCACTCTTAGCACCAGAGAACTGTCTACATAGATGTTCTCTTATAGCATCACAGGATGAAGTTAAACAAGGCTGGCCACTAGCTTATGTGGAAGGGGTATTTGTGGCTCACAGGATCCCCACGTGTTCTTCAGGCCACTTAATAGCCCTTCTATTCACAATGGCATGGATAAACTGAGGTGTATGTAGCTAGAGTTTTCCTTCCTGGCCCATGGTCAGGACAAATCTCTCTCACCTGCCAGTCCCACAGCCTCTCAGACCTGACCAAGTAAACACAGAGACTTATGTTGCTTTCAAACTGTATGGCCGTGGCAGGCTTCTTGCTAACTGTTCTTATAGCTTAAATTAATCCATTTCTGTTAATCTATACCTTGCCACGTGACTCGTGGCTTACCGGCATCTTCACAAGCTGTTTCTCATCATGGTGGCTGGCAGTGTCTCTCTGACTCAGCCTTCCACTTCCCAGCTTTATTCTCCTCTCACTTCCTGCCTAGCCAATGGCCAATCAGTGTTTTATTTATTGACTAATTAGCAACACATTTGCCATACAGAACATCCCACAGCAGGTGTATTTGAAAAAAGTTTACTTATCCACTTATTTGTCTGTGTGTTCATTGAGTACCTACTATGTGCTTGACATCATTGTGCTAAGCAGTTAAAGATTTGTTACACAGGCAAAAAGCTATAGACACAGGCACATTCTCTTCCTGCAGAAGATGAGAGGCCACAGTCCAGCCATGAAGAAGTGTGGTACATGTCATGACAGGAGATGATGAGTGCTGTGCAGAAAATACACAGGTGTGGAGGAAATAATCCCTAATCTGACGAGTCAGGGAAAGCCTTGTGGAAGTGGCATTTATGTGAAAATTCTGCAAACCGGGCATGTTCAGGAATATGGGAGGACAACTACAGCAAGAAGCCTGGGGTCAAGTTTATGCAGCTATTTTTGTGTTGGAAGACAAGGCTGCTTAGCTGTTCACATTCAAATGAGTATCTGCATCTCTTGACTTCTTAACCCCAAATATAGTAGTAGTGTTTTGTGACTGGTGAGATGGCTCGGCAGGTAAAGGCACCTGCCACCAGGCATGACAGAGTCCCATCCCAAGACCCACATGGTAGAGGAGAGAACTGACTCTAGCAAGTTTTCCTCTGACCTCCACACACATGCCATGGGGTGTGCACACCTACACCCGTACACTTACACTCATATGAAATAAACACACAATAAAATGAAATGGTGTTTGTGTGGCTGATGGGTTTAGGAATAGAGCAGTGAATACCCTGTGAGCTTTGACAACACACTGGGTGTTACTCAGATTTTAACAAGGTCTCTACCATCTGGAAACTCCTGCGTGTTCACATACTTCATCCGATATCACCTCAGCACCCACATTCACATTCCAGAGGAAGAGGCACCAGTCAGCCTGATTTCCATGAAGCGATGATATCCAAACTCTTGTTTCAATATCTAATCTCCTGAGATAAGCATGCTTCTTTTCTTGACTCAGTTTCCACATGTATCAGTGTGGAAAATATAGTCTGCCTCACCCTGTTCTGGTCGTAGTGGTCAGAATGCATGCTGAAGGGAGATGATAAAGGCCTGTTTGAGAGCAGGGAGGGGTTAATGTTTGCAAACCTGCATGGAAACACAGTTGTCCCCTGTCTCAAGTCTTATTTTCCAAGCAGCCAAATACATGCCCACATCACCATGCTCAACATTACACATTTATTTATTGTGCTTCTATGCCTGCGGAGATGTGGTGCTCACTCTTCAGAACAAAACATATTCCTTACTCTCTGTATTTTTGGAGCTCATGATACAGAGAAGATAACAGCCACTTAAATGAGAGGAAGCAGGGGGCCTGCATAGGCAATTGGATGATAAACACCAGATGGATATGGAAAGAAACAAGCCCAGCTTTAACCCTCCGTGCACGGGCACAATCCAATCAAAGGCAGGAAGTTCTGAACAGAGGGCTATTTTCTTTCCCTGAGCCCAGCATCCCTCCCCTCCAGTTCAGGGCAAAGGACAGGGAGGCCATAACAGAGGCCAGGGGGAGCTGGTGAGTGAACAGCCATGCAATCTCAGCTCAGAAAGCAGTCCTTGGGGTCAGTGCTCTCTCTGGCATTCCTTCTAAAGCAGTTTCATCCAAACAACATTGGTCAATTAAATACCCAAGTCCTTTACAGCAACTCCTGGTGGCTTTGCCCTTGATCCCTGTTGACTGGTCTCTGTAGGAAGGGATTCCAGCTGGGATATGGGTGTGTTAGTTCTTTCTCTGCACCCTTCATTACTAATCAAGAATCTTTCACAATAAGCTCAAGTTGGTCCCAGGCAGTGTGCAAACTGAAGAGGCTATCTTCCGTAGTGAGGGCAGGATTGGGCTCACTCGCACCTTAACCAGCTGGACAGACAGCTGAAAGCTGCATTATCCTCTCTTACATGGCCTCTTGTCTCCAGCTCAAGCTTCGGCAGTCCACTGTCTCTTGCTCTCCTGGAGGTCTGTGAAAGATGTTTCTAGACAATCTGTCCAAACCCCTCAATGGCTCACACTGCCATGGGGATGCCATTCAAACAATTCAGAGATATCCGTCAGGGTGTGAGGTCTGAGATACTACTCATGCCTCCAATCCCTTTTCCCTTCAGTCTCTGAATGACAGCCATAGTCTGCTATGTGTTTACAGATTCCCAAGAACAGCCTGCTTGTGGCTTATCTGCCATGTTCTTAATTTATTTCATGTTCTGTTCTCACCACCATCTAGCCACCTCTCCACTTTCCTCCATCACAGGGATCCCTTCAGCCTCACCATGCACTTTGTTATGTAGCCTCAGCATCATCTTCAGCAAGCCATATGGAAACTGTGAAGGCACAGCTAATGTACTTTCTCCAACTGTCTTTTGTAACCTACCATATACCTACTATGCTTACCATCACTACTTGTTCATGGACATCTTCAGTTGATAAATAGTGGTTGCTTGAAGTGAAGGGACACTGCAGCAAGTGTCTATCCTAAACCAGGTGTCTTGAGACAATAGCCAGCCTCATACACAGCACAAATCCTGGACTTTCTCCAATCCTTCTCCATGGTTACTCATGCTGGCTGCCAGGATCCTAACATGCTTGAATCTATACCACATGTGAGTCACACTCTTAGAAGTCACAAAGTCATGTTTTATGCTCTTTAAAAAAAAGCAGAAGAAGAAAGGATGCTGCAGATAATTCATGAGAGTGTTTTTGTTAACTAACCAGAAAAACAACACCTCAAACTGTCTTTGTGCCTGACAGCATTCAAAGCTCTTCCAGCTTTAATTAGTAGCTCACGGACTCACCAAAATAAAGCTGGGGGCAGAGATACATCTCAAATCCTTGATCTGAGATTGAAAATGTGTTAGTGTGGGCAAGTCATTTGTCCTGCTGGGCCTCAGCTACTCTTTTTTATATTTTATTTTTTACAAAACCAGGATGATGTCCAAAGTCCCAGCTGGGTAGGTCCCACCATGCCCCAGCTCCCACCTTGCTCTCCAGGGATCCATGCAGATGCTGCTAGCTGTTCAGATTTGGTGCTATGTCCCGTTCTCTGATAAGAGGGTATGTCTGTAACTCTTAACTGTTCCAGTCTCTGCCCATGTGAGCAGACAGAGCCAGAGTAGAAGAAGTTAGGAAAGAGATGTGGAGAAAAAGTGCAGAATTGGGAAAACGGGGTGCCAACTGATGACATGAACAAATAATACACGGCTTCACCTCTTATGCAGATTCTCTGGAAGGGGAATGCAAGAGAAAGCATTTCATTTCACTCCCATAAAGCAGAGAAGAATAACACAATATTAATTAGAATATAAATGCATGTGGTAAAATTGGTATCATGGTGGCTTCTTTAATGTTCTCACTGTGGGAACTCCAAAGTCATGATGAAAAGGTGGTACTTTTTCCTTCCTCCTCCTTGGGAGAGACCTTCAATTCCTCTCTGTTTTCTGAACTTACATAGCCAAGGTGATATTGCTTAGCATCTCCCTAATAAATCTAATGGATCTCACTTTCAAGACTTACTTCATTACCTCTCAATCCACTTAATCAACTACTTTCTAGATGCAAGTGGTTGATTCTGTCTTTCCAGATGATTTTCCCTCACAGTCATTTCTCACTATTTAGAAAATGCATTCCAAGACCCCTATTGGGTGCCTAAAGTTGCATAGCCCTAAACCTTATCTATATTGAGATTTCACCTGCTATACATATATACATGCATACATACTGTGATCAGTTTAACTATTGAATTAGGCACAGTAGTAGATTAATAACAGAGGAGCTGGGTATAGCAGCACATGTCTCTATTCTCAGTATTCATGAGTCTGAGACAGAAGAATCACTGTAAATTCAAAGCTAGAATAGACTACAGAGAAAGATATCATCTCAAAAAACTCATAATAGCATAGAATAATTGTAATAAAAGTCCTATGTATGTGGACTCTCACTGCTGAAATATATTGCACTCTATGCTAGATAAAGGGATGGTTCAATGAGTCACCTAGATGGTGCAGAAGTTCATCACGCTACTCAGAACAATATGCAATCTCAAACTTATGAATTGTTTACCTCTGGAATTTTTATTTAATATTGTGGATTGTGATGAATTACAGGTACCTGAAATTCTTCACAGTGAACCAACAGATAAGTGACACTGGTCACTTTTGTGGACATTAGAGTGGACTCCTTCTACCTTCTAAGGATATATAGAACAGAGGGATTTCTCCTATTCTCTGAGTCCTAACAGCTTTCAGAATGGCATTTCTCTCACTAAGAACAAGATGTACGATGGTAGCTTCATCAGAGCCTGTTGATATAGTCCATGATCAGCAGACTAACCAAAGAGGAAGGAACTGACAACAGAGCTACCTAAATAAACAGATTATTCTTATGAAGAAACTAGAATCAAATGGAACTTAGTTCAGGAAAGGGAAAGGAAGGCAGAAAAGGAGATGGGTTTGTGGAGATGCCAACCCACATAAGTGTCCTTATCATTGAAGTCATGTACATCTCATACCTCCTGCATTCTAGAGTCCTCTTTCTTGTCTTCCTAACACAGGCACACACATGAGTTCCAATTTTAAATGGCCGGTGGATGGAGCCAGTGTTTTGGTGTGTATGCTTGAAGAGAAATAACAACACTAGCAACCAAATTCCAACTTCCAGGTCCTAACAAGTGTTTCCACAGCCAGGAAGCACCGCAGACAGAGAGTCTGAGATTAATCAGACATTCAGGTTGCTTCCTGATCAGAGTGTGGACCCCACTGTGTTCTTAAAAGTTCTGTCTTGTCGTATATTTCATCTGTCTGGAAAAGATAATTAGAACCGCAAAGGCTAAGAAGTTGGGTCAGTTCTGATACAAACATTCACTTGGGAGCCACCAGCCTGATCAGCATGAAGGATTTGTTGCCTGGCTTTTTGTCACCTGGCCCAGGATAAAGCAGGTATTCTAGATCAATACATGTGTAAGACATTGGAAAACTGTCCCTTAAGTTGGTCCTAAGGTTATCATTAGCGACTCAACAGTAACAATACCTATAGAACCAGAAGCACTGCACTGCACTGTACTTCCATGCACAATGGTAAAGTTGCTCACTTCTTATATCACTTCGGCTGAGTGCCTTGTCAGGAATATATGGCCAAATAATGCCCTCATACCCATGGGAGCTGTCTTCATAAACTAAACCTTGCCAGAAACATTTTGTTTAAGGAAATCTTCATACGATGACCTTCTGGGTCCAATAACATCAACTGTCCCCAAGGAAAAGTTCCCACACTGTCCCCAGTGATTTCTCCCCTTGCCAAACCTGCATATTCCCTACCAAATATCAGTAGTTACTTAACTCCTAGCCCACAGCTATAAACACTGGAAGAATCTTGGTGATCCCTATCCTAACTGAAGGAAAAGTGCATCTATGCATCCTGGAGGCAGGTCACAGTATGCAACAGACCGCCCCTACAGAAGCCACTTCTGAATCCTGCTTTCAGAAGTCCCTGTGCAGTTTCTCAAACCTCACTGATAGAGTAGGCAGGAGTAGAAACAGCTGAGTGGTAGCATTATGTATGCACATTCAAAAGACATTTATTATCTGAAAGACACTGTTTAGAAATTGTGTTTCTACTTAATTTGTGATAAATGATTAGTAAACTTGTTTGTCAATGTAATAAAAAAAAAACCCACTGCAACTCATAGAGCATTCTCAATTAGATTCACATAGCTTATTATCTGGGAAAAATAAAAAGCAACCCACTCTCACTGGAGGACCAGGTATATTGCTTGCCTGCATGCTCCCTTCCCTTCTCCTCTCCACTCAGCCCTCTGACCTGCACAATCTATCCCAGACAGACTTCCTCTGCCAAAACAACCTGGTAATCCTAAGGTGGAGGATGGATGGACAAATAGAGAGATATCTTTTGTCCACAAGTGCTGGGAAAGAGTATAACTATGTTGAGGATCATTCCCTATACTGCCCCTCTACTCAGTCTCTTGGACAGGAAAGGCTAGATCTAAGACCAGAGCTAGCCTCTGGAATTTGAGGATTATAAACTCAGACATCACTCAGCCTCCTGGCATGACATCTTTTCTCCTATTAATAGCAACTTCTTCCATTCTGCTTATCCCAGAAAATGGAATGAATGAGGCTTGGCTCCAAGTATGAGAGAGAATAAAACCCAGGATAGCAATAAATTGGAGTACAGAGTGGCAGACACTGTAATCCGCTGGAATGCCTCTCTGGCTCAAGGAAAAGCACCTCTTTGGGGAACCAGCAAAGGAAATCAATGCCCATAAAAGCATCCAGAGCACAAGCAACAGCAGAAAAAATAGATACTGTTGACCAGGACATGCGGCAGATTGCAGGTTGTAAAACAAAATAGAAAGTCATTAAAGAGGCGGGCAAAGGGCACAGTTGCACGATGCAGATGTCGCTGGGGACCTGTGTTAGGGGGCTCAGGACTTCTCATTAGCCAGGAGGTCAGTATTGTCTGTATGACTCTGGGGTCCCACATGGTTGATCCCTGCACAGCAGCATGGAGGTGAGAAGCGATTACTCATGCAGTAGGTCCACTTGGTAGCACATTCAGAACAGCTTATTGGGTTATTAATACATCACAAGCATATTGAGCTGTATTCATTTAGGGTTCGGGTTGCTTTAACCAACGACTGTTCTGGGAAGCCTGCCAGGGTATGTATTTCTGGAAGGAGTTCCCTATCCTACCTCACTCAGCACCTTTCGATCCACCAGAGGGCAGAGTCAACCCATGAGACCCAGGCTTAGGAACCTTGTAAGGAAGGTCCTTTGGAGTAGGGAGGCTATCTCTAGGAAGGGACCAGGAAAAACAAAGCCATGAACAAATTCTTCATCTTGGAAGTGGGAGAAAAGTTCCCACAACTCTTGGGACAAAAGGCTGACAGTAACTCCAGAAAAGGAGTACGGTAAAACGCCACTGATGTGCTGTGCCTCAGTTTCCCAACATGTAAGAGAACAGATGCTTGAATCTTTTCAGGGTACCTTCAATCAGGCTGCCTTTTACAGATCGTAAAGAACACCTCTCACCACACAAAAGGGACAGCTGGCAGAGCCAGGCTCTAAGGACACAGTCAGCAAAGGAGAAGGCATCATCTGGAGGCTTTTCCTGAGCGTCACACTTCTCTCTCCCTCTGACCCTCTGCAGGCGTCTACCTCAGGCGTTCCATTCCTGCCCCCCCCCCCCCGCCTTTCCTCTTCTACTACCTTTGCTACCCTCCTCAGCTCCTCTTTTCTTGGAAGAAATAAAAGAAAACCCCCAAATAACTCCTGGGGGAAAGTGGCAGCAGCTGCATGGCCCTCCCCCTGCTCCCACCGTGGAAGGTAGCTGCAACTTCCTGGCACACCGCCAGCCGTGGTGTGAGCTTTGGTTTCCAGTCCATTGCCTGTGTGCCATAACAGCTCAGCCAGCGTTTGTCAGAGAGAAGAGGCTGATAGGAGAAAAAGCAAGAAGAAACACCTCCCCACCTCATAATAAACAACTGGCATCGGCATCTGTCATCACCCTCAGTAAGTATCACACGTCAATCACATCACCTCACCATTAAGAACTAACTCCACAGCTGGGCTGAACAGAAATCACATTATCCTAATATTGTTCAATGTTCTTATACCAGCCTATGTGACACTAAATCTGCCAGGCCCTTCTTTTGGGAGAGAAAGGAATGGATTCAGAATCATCTTGATCTCGATTTTTTTTGTTTGTTTGTTTCTTTTCTCCCATCTCAACAGTCGCCCGATCCTGGCTTAGTCTTAGTCTCTGTTACCCTACATTGCATAAGAATGTGTGCTGGGGCTCTAGGTGCTTACAGAAAGTGAAGATACAGCTTTCCTGGGTTATGCCCCTTCCTCTACCAACAGTTGACACTGTCCACGGCAGTCAGGACCACAGTCAATCTTCTCTCTTCCGTACATTTCTCTTTCTCCCTTTCTCTCTCTATCTCTCCCTCTCTCTAACACACACTGGTACACTCTAGTGTCTTCTACTTCCCTGTACATACAGTGGATTTCATTTATTCTAGGTTTCTTGGCCATCATAGAACATATTCCTCACTAATTTATTCACTGAATCAGCCTCACCAAATATTTTTGGGGTGTATGTGCTTACTGTGTGTCAACCAATGTGCCAAAGAAACAGAAAGATGAATAGGACAGATAAGATGTTTTCTGTAAGTAGTGCTTTCTGATTTGGAGCATGCATCAGACATATTTATGGGCCTTTATAAATGTTTGTATTTTACAAATACCTTTCCCTTAATATTTGAAAGAGGTTTCACAGCTTTTTCTGATGAACAAAGCTGAGAGACATTCTTCTGAGTGGCTAGTGAGATTTAGGTAGAAGTGGGGTGATCTAGAGGTGTAACAAACTGGGGCATATGGGAAAGGTGTTTCCATGCAGGACCTTTGGGGTCACCCTTAGGAATATAGAAGATAGCACCAAGGTTCAGAGGTTTCAGAGTGCAGCACTGTGCTCAGATCCGTGAGTTGGAGACCATCACTTGCCACTGAGGAAAGACTAAGAAGTAGCAGCTGCTCTTACAGGACCACCCAGGAGCTCATGCCTGCCAGAGCTGTGAGGCCCTGGGAAGGGCCAGACACTGAGAAGTGGACCCTAGGGCACAGAGTGAAACTTAAGGCCCGAGGGCTATTAACAGAAAGAAATGAGTATAGTAAAATAATACTAATGAGTAACATTTAATGGTGATCAACATGCACCAGGCATCATGCTAAGCCCTTTACACACATTATTTTACTTGCTCCATATAACGATTCTCTGTGGTAGTTACCAAAAATATCTCTACTTTGCATGCAAAGAAATTAAAGTCTAACAAATTGCCTCAGGTCACACAGTTACTAAATTTCAGAGTAGGGCCACAACTTTCGGCATCTCTCTCTGGAGATCCATCTTCCACAGTGGGGTGTTCTGCACCTGCTGGTCTGTCTGGCTTGGGAGCTGGGCCAGCAGGGGTCTGGGCCAAAAGAATGTGATTAAGGAAAGGGTTTTTGAATGGAAGACTTTAACTCTCAGTCATGAAATGAGATGCGAATATGCTAGAGACTCTGGCTGAGTCTCATATGCTGGTCTCCATTGTCCACCTAGGTTGTCTGCACCTTCAGAACAGGATGATTGCTGTCGTGATACAGATGGAGTTCCTGGCAGCTGGGCTCCTGCACATCCTCAGACCCTTGTTGACCGCTTGTCAACATGCACAGGGCTTTGTTGATGGGGGGATTAGAGGACCAACAGTTTCCTACTTCTTCCCAAGGAAGAATGACTCTAGGTCACATGCACACCAGGTCCTCTGCTGTCCTGCCCTCTAATGGCTCCAGCCACCTTTCTCTATGTCTCCATAAAACAGAACCCACAGACATCCTATCATACACACATCTAGGTATTATTGAGGCTCCTAATAAGACTCCTAGGACATGTCTAGGCTTTTTTTTTAATTAATATAGCAGAAACATCTCTATAACTATGTGAGAAATATATGAAATGAAAACCAACATCCCTCTTGTATGTACCTCTTCCTGCCAGACCACCCTCTGTGCCCTTCTTGTCCCTCTCTGTCCTTGCTATGGACGGTACATTTTATATGAAGCTGTAAAATTTGATGACAGCTCTCCTTTTCTGTCATGTGGCCCTCATGCTGATCCCTCTGTGATATACAGCACTGACCCTCTGGCAGTCAAGCAGCCTCATTACAAATGAGAAAAAAGAGAGGCAGAAGACACACAGGGAGGACTGAGGACCAAGGAAGAGTGGTACGAACAGGACAGTGTACAGAGAGAAGGGAGAAGAAAGGAAAACAGCCTAAAATGGTCAGGTAGGGGAAATTTGGACAGGCCTTCTCATTCACTTTTTGACTGCCCAATAGATGGATACAATTCTCTCTCTCTCTCTCTCTCTCTCTCTCTCTCTCTCTCTCTCTCTCTCTCTCTCTTGTGTGTGTGTGTGTGTGTGTGTGTGTGTGTCTTTCTTATTTGTCTATGCTTCTCTCTCTCTGTGAGTGTGTGTGTGTGTGTGTGTGTGTGTATGCCTCACAAAATAACAGGGACTTGATTCTAAGTAGAGAGGTATACTCTATGTCGAGCAAAATAGAAGCATCAGCTAAGGGGCTCATGAAATTGAGTTGGGAGAGACAGATCATGCGTCAATGCTTTTTAGGGAAAGCTAGTGTGGGAGGTCTATAACCCTGTGAGTTTCCCAGACCCCCTTTCTCCTCTGAGGCTGTGGGACTTATATCTCAAATCTGATTTTTGAGACCAAGGGGGCAAATGCAGTGCTCCTAGGGGATGGGATCCAGCACATCTGCAGGGCAAGGGACTCCCTGCTTAGACAAGGCAGGTGCATTTGAAGGTTTTCTTAACAAACTCATGAAGTCTGATATGTAGCATGGGCAGAACATTGGCTCCCAAGAAAATCCTGTTGATTTCACTTTAACTGCCTCAGGGGAGGCTGATTTGCTGACTCCAGAGTTACCTAAACTAGGAAGGGATGTTGGAAGAGCACCTACAGACACACCGTAGTGGGAGAACCCACATATGCCTTTCCCAGCATCTCTACACCGGGCTGCGCCCGTTCTTGCCTTCTTTTACTGCCTATCACATTCTTGCTCCTGTCTCCAGCAGGGATTAACTTGACTACTAGTGTGCTGAGTTCATGAGTTCAGCATCTTGACAGGGTCCTGAGTTCCCAAGATGCACGTCTCCCAGAGACAGGCAATCAACATCTGTAGCATCTGTTCTGAGTGCAGGTCTGTGCCAAGTGCACAGCTCAGAGCACGGTGCTTCTCCAAAACACGGCTCAGCAACAACAGCACTTTACCTACATTTCAAATTAATAGGCAGTTTAGGTGTTCCCCTTTCAGCTTCCTGTATAGAGGCAGAGGCTGCAATGAATGCCAGCCCATGGTGTCTAGGTTATTAGATATGCCTGCAGAATGCAAGTAATTTGTGCTTCTGCTTTGTGCAATTGGCACTAATGGCACATGCATAAAACGGAGCCATCTTCCAAAACACACGTCAAAGGAATGTATTTACCAGGCACAAAGGCTAGGAGCAGAAGAATTGAACTCTAATGATAACATGTTTGCAGAAAAGCGATGCACTTAAGTTATTATGTATGAAAACTATTGGCAAAATTGTCAGTCTAGGCTCATTAGAGAGAAAGAGGCGGGAGATGAACACAGAAGGGGTGGTCTGCTGGTTGGAATTGAGGGACAGAGTGCTGTATGAGAACATAGATTACCAGAGGGAATGGAAAATAAAATGAGAATTAAGGCTTGTGAGGCAGAATTTAAGGGAGAAATAGGAGATTTTATAGGTCAAAGAGAGGTGTGCAGGAACAGAGCTGGGAACAGGATCCTGTAATGGATCAGCTTTTCACTTATATTTTCTGTACTCCATAGTCCTCTTACTTAAATAAATGGAGTCTGGGCATTTTCCACTAAGTTCTTCCTTCCTGCATTTCATCATGCCTCTGTCGACCCCAGGCGTCTTGTACATGACTCATATTTTTTTTCAGAATTCCATGTTAGCCGCCAGTATCTACTGTTGCTACAACTTTATGCATTCAGATTTATATTTTACTCTTTATGCTTGAACTTTGATGTGGGCTTGCATTTAATCTGAGCAGAAAATTAACACTATGACCCTGATTTTATATTCAAAGCAAATGAGGTCCTGGGAAGAAGGGCGTATGGAGGTCATTGCACAAGACAAGCTTGGTGATGAAGATGAATTGCACATCCTCAGGCTTATTCGGGGAGACGCTTCCTCCATCCCTATCTCTACAATGGGAATCAAACCCCAGCCTGTTCTGCTTTCCTTCTGTGAATGCTGCAAGCTTTGGAGAGAGTTAGTTCAGAAGGCATGTCAAGGTGACCACTGGACAAATGTGAAAGCAGCCAAAGACATCGATGATACCAGATCGTCAGAAAGCAATGAGGATTGTGCATGCACATAGATACACGCGACCTGTACCTCCATCCAGTCTCTTTAGCTGGAACACAAATTGCAATAACCCATTCTAATACCACCAAGGGGTGGCTTTGGGATTAAAGACAGACATAAAGTGAAGGAAGAGGCCTCCCTTGAGGACAGTCAAGGAAAGGGTCCTGAGTTCACTTCAGCTGTTATTGGCATGCTGCTCTCTGGGGAGCCTCCAGGTCAGGATGCCTATTAATCCCTGCAAAGCCCTACGCAGGTAGGCAAATATTATTTCCACCTATTCCCAGCTGAGAAAAGAAAGGAGGCAGTCAACACAGGGGCTTTATCCACTATTGTATAGATGTTGTGTCTTCAAGAATCACGAGGGGCAAACTGTTGCTCATTCTCTCCACAGATTAATTACAAGTTTCAGCATTGTAGGGAGTCTTGTCCCTTTCTTGCCCATGGAAATGACTCTGTGTAGGTGTTTCCCCCAAGCCTGGGGCTAGACCTATAAAAGGAATTAAATAGCACTGGTCAGTACTCAGATCACTGAATCCAGGGCCCTGACCTCAGTGGGTTATAGTGGTTTTCTCACCTCTCCTCATCCCCACTCTCACCCTCTTTCTTTATCTCCATCAGCTCCTCAAGTCCATCACCACCCAGGGAGAGGAGAAACATTCCGCCATTCCTTCAAGAAAATGTTTTGTTCTCATAGACTGATAAAGTTCCATTTGAAGATGCCATGAGTTCTTGTCAATTTTAACACCAGAGTAATTGGCATGTGCACCCACACAATAAAAGGCAACATAACAACATAAACAGAGGAAGAGACAAAGACAGTTTTTCTTGCTGTTGTTTTGGTTTGGGTTCTTTTGTCTTTTCATCATTTACTGAGCTGTAAAACCAAGCTGTGACTTGGGGAGAATCAGCGGGGCTCATTCTGTACTGTAGCAGCAAATTTACTGATTCATCTCATATTCTTCTCAAACCTCTTATTAACTCCCCGACTCCACAGCTCCTATGGGGGAATCCCCTATGGAAGCATATATATTCTTATTTACACAGCGCTTATAAATCCACGTGGCCTGATGAGCCAATGGTCTGGCAGCCATTCCCTGAGACTCTATTCTCCAACATGAGCACTGGTATGGCAGCATTACTTTGCCCCTTACAACTTTACCTGGCAGGGTCTGCACATGGCCAAGTAATCTCAATTCTCTAAAATCTCTGTCCATCTGTGGCCTTGGTGCAGAAGGTCCCCAAGCCCATCAGAGATGGCTCCATGGTGGATTGGTCAGCTACATGGGACCAGCTCACTCCCACTGTGGCTGAAAATCCCATTTCCACTCAGGATGGCAAAGGCAAACAATTTAATGCATTAACCTCTACTGACTCCTCACCCAGCTGCTTTCCATCTTGATTGAAGGGTAAGGAGGTTAATTATTCCCAGGCTCCTCTTCAGACTTCACAGACCATATCATTGCTGCTAGCAGGGGCGGAGGCTGATCTGGCTGAACCTAGGCTTTGGAGAGGATGGTGGTAATGAAGTTGGCTGCTGTTACCACTAGAGCTGTTCCTGTGCCAGGCTTTGATACTTGAAAGGGTCAGTCACGAGGTCAAGGATAGCTGTCCCCATTCTCAGATGAGACCACAAGAAGGAATGGTTTCCACCTTGATCAGTATGACCACCATGCCAGCGCATCCCTCACCAATGAGTGGAGAATGAGTGTCTTCTCTCTGCAGATATAGCTTTGAGGAGAGACCCACAAAGCTGTCGCCCTTGGGAGCCACATCTCCTGGAATTACCTCAGATTCGATCAAAACTGAAGGATAGCAGCTCATGCCTACAAGAGCAACTCTGTTCAGGTAGCAGAGAAAAGGAGCCACCTATGGAAGGGGGTGCTTCCTTTCATCCACTGGAAGTAGGAGAATGAGGCTGAGGAAGAATGAGGCAGGCTGGGCAGAGAGGAGTTTCTTCCTACTATATACCATCACTGCTCCTCCCCCCTCCAGCTCCTTCACCCCCTTGAGGACATCATCCTTAAAATATATTTCATTTCACAGCTGCATTATGGTACCACAAAATCCTGGGAATCCAATTTAAGAACAGATTACCTCCTCACTTACTTCATTTGAAGCAATTACATGTTAATTTTCATTGAAACCAGCCTAATGCATACCAATCTGATGCTGCAATCTCATTTGAATACTTAAGGGAACATCTACTGGGTTTGGGGCTCCAGAGATTTATATTTAAAGGGCCACTTCATCATTATGTTCGTTGGTGGGCTCTCTTCTCTTCCTGGTGCCCTCCCTGAAGCTCTTTGGGTCGGGAGCTTTACCATGGTGAAATAAGAGCTGATAAGTGTGTTCCACAACTGCACAGAGCTGTAGTTAGTGAGGAAGCCCGTGTTCCAGGGCTTGTGTCTTTTCTCTGCCATTTGTGTTGGTGGGTTATTGTGATAAAAACACCTAGCCACCTCCACCTTAATTTGTCTGCCTTACAAAGTCAAGATGCATCCTCTGCCATCTGCACAGGGGAGATGCAATGCCAAATCTCCCCTTTCCTCAGCCCCCATCTCTGCACAACCCCCTCTCATTGTTGATTGCTGCATATGGCATTCCCAGCCATTCACCTAAGGAGGAAATAGTTTCTAGAAAGGCCCTGTGCATTGATCTGAGCCACTGGTAATTAATAATACTTGAGGACTTTACACTGCGCTGCTCTTTCAGTTTCACAACACACAGGTTTAAACAACAACAATGGAAGCTTATCTGCTCAGTTTATGAAATTAAAATAAGAAACTTGTCTGAAGCTGCAATTTAGAGCAATTTTGAAGCTACAAGGGACTGCGAACCTATTGTGAAGGTGCGATATAAATGTATTCTATATTATATTATAATTAATCTATGATAATGTAGAGGAAGGCAGATGGTAGTACAAGACTGATTTAATTTAGACAGCCCAGAGTTGTCAGCAGGGATGTTGAGGGTCACGGTCAGGCAAGGTACTGGAGAGATGTCTATTATGGTCGTCTAGATTTAGCTTGAAATACAACAGGTATTTGGGATATTTACTGTTCTGTACAATGCTTGTGATTGATCTCTCCCCCAGTCACCTCTGTTCTCATGGAGCTTATACAACCAAGGAGACATAAGACACAAATCCATCAGATAATAAGTGCAGTACAGAACAAGAAGGCAATGCAAGGATTGCGAAACTGTATGGTGGTCCTAGCTCCCTGTTTACTACTACTGTATCATACTAGCGAGCAGACTTGAGCCCATTGCCTTTTTGGCCTGAGAGGAGCCAATGTACCTAGAGGTACATTTTGATAACATCATTTACACAAGTAAAGGTCATTCCTGACCTAACAGGGTATTTCCAAGCCCCTCACCAGATCACAGCCTGCTATGCTTTAGAATAGTGATTTGTCACTCTTTAATCGTCAGAAGCTTAGCTTAGAGCAGATATGAGTGCATATGACATGGCCAGTGAGTTCAGTAAGGAGAGTCACACAGACGAGGGTACATGACCATGTTCAGGGACCCCAGGCTTGAGGATGGTCACTCTCTGCTCGTGTTTTCAATCTCAATCAACAGAAAACAGAAAAACAGTGATACTGCCTTCCCTTGTAGATAGCTTGTTAAATACATTTTGTTTTCATGCTGCAAAATTGAAATGCTATTTGCATTGCCAGAGGGTTAACTGGACTCCTAGAACAAAACTGCAATACAAAAAAGCAATCACTTTAAATGACCACTCCTGCTCTCTAACAGGAGTTCTTCAAAGAACTCTGGCGGTCTGTGACTTTGATGGAGCTGGTGAGACTACCTTGCTTCACAGATGCCAGGTAACAGTTTCGCCATCTGAAGAGGAATCCTCATAAGCCCCCTGCTTCATCTACTTGGGCACTTGTTCTCTCTCACACAAGTCTTACCTCATATGTTCACATTGTTTTAATTCTCTGTGCTACTTTCCATATCAACAAATGAGGATGGAACCAGAGAAAAGGGCCCTTTGTCAAGCTGGAGAGCCCCCCCTCCCTTTCTCTTAGACATGAGTGTTATCTGCATAGTGAGTGTTTTCCCTATGGCTCTAGTCCTGACCACTTAGTCTCTGCACTGAAGCCTGAGATTCATCTTAAGGCCTCTGAGCTGCAGATATGTGTGGATAGGAAAGTATGAGAACTGACTGTCGTTCAGTATCTCAGTTGCTCCATCATCTTCCACTGATGTCCAGCCCATGTCGTTGCAAGCACAACCAACTTTGTCTATTGATGGAACTAGAGTGACCTTCTGACCCAGGCACTTTGTCCAGGGAAATGGGGAGTTGGGATGGATAATAGATACTCAGAAAAAGACTGGAGGAGAGCACTCTCAAGCTAAATTTAGAACATGCTGTATCTCTCAAAGACTGGATAAGGGAGTCTCTTACCAGAAAGATTTGCGAGGGCCTG
Source organism: Peromyscus eremicus (assembly GCF_949786415.1). NCBI lineage: Eukaryota > Metazoa > Chordata > Mammalia > Rodentia > Cricetidae > Peromyscus > Peromyscus eremicus. The sequence goes on from NC_081422.1 coordinate 24,810,618, forward strand.
GCTTGTTTGCACTCGGCCCCATTAAAGAAAGGGTCTTCACAGAGTTGAGGTGGTAAAGGCTATGAGCTCACTCAGGACACTCACGTAGCATTCAGGACAACCTGCTCTCTGAGACCCCACAAGGTTTGAGTGCTAATCAATGAAGACAGAGGAATGCAGCACCATCATTTTATTAATGATGTCAATATTGAACAAGGGCAAGTGGCCCAAGAAATACTATGTCATGGTTTTGTCAGCACGTCTATGGCCCAGCAGTGGTTCCTCAAGCTCCTGGCAAGTCATACAATGACTGAAAGGGGAAAAAGGGTCCTTTGTCCAGACAGGAGTCTGTTCTTAAACAAAGAGCTATCCTTGTTCAAAAATGCCATCTGTTTCTGTGTTCTTGGTAGGAAAATGTTACTTATACCTCGCCTTACTTTTTTTCCCCTACACAGTATCATTTTTCTTTCCATTTTTTTCTTTTAGCCTTATTGAGGCATAATTGGCAAATAGAAATTATATATATTTAGCATGTACAACATGATGTTTTGATATATGTATACATTGTGAAATGATCACTACAATCAAGCTAATTAGGATGTCCATCACCTTACCTACTTACCATTTTCTTTGTGGTGAGAATTTAAGTTCTACTCTCAGCAAATTGCAGCAAGTCTTTGCAAATACAATACAGCCTTGTTAGTCATCTCCTCCATGCTGTGTGTTAGATCTCCAGAATTATTTTTTGTAGTTGCAACTTTAATGCACGTGAAACTTCTACCCATAAAAGATAGAATCTCTGATCTGGGTGGAGGCCTAGCATTTTAATTGGGCCAGTCATTTACTTGGCCAAGAGAATACCCCTAGGAAGATGGGTTCACCTTAAGCCACACTAAAGAGATAGCCAGGATAATCAGCCCTTTTAAAAAAAAATACTGTACTTGCCTTCCCAGAATCTCTACTGTTAGTGCAGTGGTTTGAGGTCCCAGCCATGTGGCATGGTAAGTCTGCCTGATTTTCTGTATTACTCAGAAAAGTGTAACTTCTTCTTTTCTTCTACCTCTTTTCTAAGGATGCTTTCCTCACCTTTGTGGGCATCCTTGCTTTTCCTCCAATGCTTCCTCCACCGTGCAGCTGCTTGTTAATCATGTGTCTAATCTCTGTACCAGCTTAAGCAACATGGCTTTCTTCTTTTCCTTCCCATTCTCTGGACAGTTGTTGAGATGTACAGCTTGCTGCCTGGGACTTTTTCCATTTAAAACTCTAATAAAATTGTCCTTGAGCTCCCATTTGAGTCCATTCTTAAATTATTTTATTAATGAGACTAAGAACCCAAAAGGGACCTCAATTTTCCTTGTACCAAAACTTTGTACTCAGGGACCAACATCTTCCCATTATTCTTCCTCCCTTAGGTCCAAGAAACCAACATTCTGCTCTCTTTTGTACGCATTTGGCTATTTTAGATTCGGCGCTTAAGTGCATTGGTCTCTCTGTATCTGGATTACTTAGCAAAATGCCCTCTGAGTCCATTCACATTCTCACAAATGGTTACTAGTGGAGTCATCATTTCTACCTTTACCTACAGGAAACTAAATCACTCTCTCATGTAAGTTTTTGTGTCATTGTGTTCCTTGTATGAAACTCATAATAACATGAAACTCATAATAACCAAGATATAGATTTGCTCATTATCAAGAGATAACTGGAAACAGCAGGTGTGATTCATATATATATGAATTCATATATATATATATATATATATATATATATATATATATATATATATATATATATATATATATGATGGACAAGGCACATGACAAAAGGAGAGGAGAGCCTGTGGGCAGGGAAAATGGCTCAGTGGGTAAAGGCACTTAAAATGAAGACTGATGATCTGAGTTACATTCTGGGACTGAAGTGGCTAAAGAGAGAATAGACTCCCTCCAGTTGCCCATGTATAGGTGTATTGGTGTGTGCATGTGGGAATGTACACAGATACACTCGCACATACTTATATATGTAACTGAATACTATTCAGCTTTGAACAAGAATATATCCTACACTTTTTTTTTTATGTAAAGGTTAGTATAACTCAAGGTTTCAAGGGCTGGTGTTGACAATCATTACATAAACAAATGCATCAGAAGACACTCTAGACATTTCACCAAATTTTTGCCAGTTAGGAGCTGTCTATAATTACTATATAACCTTGATCAACTTGAGCGTATCTTTGGACCTTGTTTTCTTCATGTTGAGTAAGTTAATCTTGATCATCTCTAAAGTCCTCCACTCCCAAAGTAAAATATTGTTCTACTTCAGAGTTTAACTCCCAATATCCTTCCCTTCCCAAAGGATTGTAAATGTGGTATATGAAAGTGCAGAGTAATTCTCCTGTAGCAAATGGGAACAAATACAGAGACCCACAGCCAGACATTACTCAGAGAGTGAGAGGCCTTGGAACACTGAGCCATAAACAGGCTGTTTCCATCAAATCCCATCCCTCAGAGCTCAGGGAACCTTGCTGAAGAGGAGGGGGAAAGAGTGTAAGAGCCAGAGATTATGGAGGACATTAGGAGAACAATCTTCTAAATCAACTGTGCAAAGCTCATATGGACTCACAGAGACTGAAGCAGCATACACAGGGCCTACAAAGGTCTGCACCAGGTCCTCTGTGTATATATTATCATATTATCACTTCCAGTTCAGTGTTTTTATGAGATTCCTGAGTGCTCCAAAGAGTGGGTCTCTGACTCTTGTGTCTTCTCTTGGTCTCTTTTCCTTCTGTTGGTTTGTCTTGTCCAACTTCTATGTGATAGTTTCTGTTTTTATTGTAGTATATTTTATTTTTATTATTATCCCTTAGAAGTCTGTTTGTGTTCTAATGAAAGACAAATAAAAAGGAGTGGATCTGGAAGGGAAGGGAAGAACTGGGAGGAGTAGAGGAAAAGGGAATAATCGGGATATATTATGTGAGAAAAGAGTCTATTTTCAATACAAAGGGATAAAAAGAGCAGAGGAAATGATCAGGGATTAGGATAGTGGGGTTGCCTGTAAAGGGGGATGGTTGAAGGCAGTGAGGCAAGATGGTGCTTCATTTCATTTGTTTGGTAGTGAGTGTTCAGTGCAAGGTCCTGCACACACTAAGTAAACACTCGAACCCAGAGCCTCAGGCACAGTTAGAACACACTTTTAATGAACATGAAGGCATTACTTTAGGAAACCATCTTTAAGTATTATGATCATTAAACACAATCTAGTGTTGGTGACCAGAACAAGGAATGGAACCAAGCATCTTGCACTGCCCTCTCCTGGTGGAGCAGTAAAGGACACGTGGGAAGCTGGTCTGGTAGTGGGGCGGGGCTGGTCCTGGCACATGCAATGCTTTTGTTGGGGGCTCAGTGCGTTCAAAGCACTCCCCAGCTTTCTCCATAGAAAGCCAGCTGACTTGACACATGCCATGTACAACACTTGTTCTTTATTTTAAACATATTTTTAGATGTCATGTTGAAAGCAGGATAAGACCTTTTCAATAACATTCCGTATTTACACTTCTTTTATTTTTTTTAAACAAAAGCTTGTGTCTGAATAGAAGCACATCTTCAAAGGATGCCTTTTGAAGAATCTATAGGACAGATAAAAATGTGTTGATGAAGAAATAAGTTCAACTGTGCAGTATGAAAAAGAATCCTTCCTCAAGATCAGGAAGAATGACATGAAAAGAGACAGGAAGACTGGGGGCTGCAGGAAAGGCCACAGCAGTGGGTACAGAGTCCTCAGAACGCAGCTGTCATTGGTGGCAATGAAGGCTTGAGCCTGATGCTCATTTCAGATTCCTCTTCTGTCTGATTTTTTTTCTAGTTCTTCAGTCATTCTTGGCTTTGACAATGAATCCAAAGGACTTCATGGGATCCTTCAAAGTAGGTATCTCTATACTACGGAAGGTGCCTGCTAAGGTGACTTTGGGGGCCATATTTGCTACCTTCAATCACTCTAGTTGTCAGTTAGCTTCATTGACATCTCAAAATATTCTGGAGTGTGGATACCATGTCTTGCCCCCCTTTCCTGAATACCACATCCCAGCCAATAGCAGAGCACCTGCATGGAGGCTGAGGATGCTGAGGATGCAGGTGTGAGTCAGAGGCCAGTGCTTCAGAGCCATGGCTCTGCATCCCTCCACTGCAGCCCACTCCTGCTTGGATCAACTGGGTACCAAGAGTAGGAGGAGCCATGGAGGGAAAATATGTACCTTGTGCACATGGGCTAGCATTCAGATGGAAAGAATTTGGGTCATGATATTGAGTTAAGATAGCTTCCCTCCTTGTGATCTCTGGATGAAAATGCTATTTAAATGCAAATCACAGAGGCATTTATTACAACCATGGCAATGATTCCAAAGTTATTTAAAAACCAAGTCCCTGGGTGAATATCTTACGAACACCCAGGTGAAGTACTTCACTGAGGTTGGGCTTGGGCTGCATGGACAAAGTACAAAACAAAACAAGAGAGCTAGTGGGCAGGCAAGATGGCTCAGTGGGCTAAAAGCACTTGCCACCAGGACTGATAACCTGAGTTACATCCCTGGGACTCACATGGTTGAAGAGGAGAACAGATTCCTTCCAATTCTCCTCTGACCTCCATGCATATACGCATGTACATACACATAGTAAATGAAAGTCAAAACATGTTTTGCTTTTTGTCTTTATAACAAAAGAGAGCCAGTCCTGAACTTGGTTGAAGCAATCTGGCAACTTGCATGATAGAGCAGAGGGATGTGAACGCGCGTGCGCGTGTGCGTGTGTGCGTGTGTGTGTGTGTGTGTGTGTGTGTGTGTGTGTGTGTGTGTGTGTGTATGGGCTGGGGGTAATGGGTAATGAGCAATAGCTAGGAGGGTGGCTGTGGAGAACTGCTTCCAAGGTCTCACCAGGGTAACCTCTACTTCTGTCTAAAGTCATAAGAGATGGCCCAATAGGCCCAGTAGGAAGTCACAGTCTTCCAAGGCCATTCTGGCCGTAACAAGACCCCACCCCCACCCCCGCAGCTATTTCCCCAACTGTGACCAAGGAAGATTATCTCTGCAGTCTTGAAAATTAGAAAACAGGGCTACTTGTATTTCATCTGGAGGGACACTGAACAGAAACGCAGAGATATGTTTGCAACCACCTCCCTGAAACCAGGGAGTCTATCATGTCATATGTGTGTATGTGGAAAGGAAGAGTTCAGAAATTGCTTATTAAGTCAGCATAGATGTTCAGGTCCAAATCTCACCCTCTGAGAGTCCAGAGACCTATGATCAGAAAGCAAGGCATTGACTCTAACGGAATGGTGGATCTTAGTCTGTCTCCGTGTTGCCTACACAGTCCCCAGCAGGAAATGTGCCCTCAGCAGAGAGCTGTGGACTCCACCAGCCTTGTCCCATTTTGAGACTGAAGCATCATTTTCTCTCAATTCAGAGAAACACATAAGGTATTCTAAGAAGTCCCATTATTTACTAAGTGAATGATTCTGAAATGACTTTCTTTTTATTTCTCCTTTCCTTTTTTTTTTTTCTGCTAAAAGGTTAGCCATACCCTCCTACATAACATGTCTTCAAGATGTTACATTCAGCTAAATGTAGGGACACTAGTGTCTTTCACTTGTCTATCAATGCTGTATAATGGGTCAGGCAAATGACGCAAGAGTGCTTCATCTATGGTCTGTTTAACATGCATCAAGCCGCATAGCCATGCCCCAGCCTGCGTCAGTCACCAATGAGACTGCACAACATAAAGAAGGCTATGTACTGCTAGATGAGAAATGAGGGCAGGAGAGAGTAGTTCTGCTCTCTTTTAGAACAATCAAGGCTACAAACATAAAAGGAATCTTGTGACCTTTTGTTGTGCTGTATAGTAGCTATTTATAATCTGAGTCATCTGTAGTCTCCATTGAGCAAGGCAAAGCTTCCCTCATCCCTTGCCAAAATGCCTATATTAGTATCAAACTGGTTCCTTTCTGCCTCAAGCACAAACCACTGAAAGCCTTCCCAGCAAATATAAACTTGTGGTAATGTGTCTTTATTACTAATCATGATTACAGAGACAGTTTCCAATCCCATGGTGGTGGTGAGTGGCTGGCTGGAAACTATCTATTATTCTATTTCACAGACTGAAGAATTTAGATAGGACAGCTTTAGGAGAATAAATCTGAAACCTGGTGCTTCATTTTTTTTCTCAGCTGACTTTGGTGTTTGAAGCATCTACGAGTCTTTTCAGAAGGTCAGTTTATTAAGCGTGCACTGATCTAAAACAATCCCATTTTACACATGGGAGCCCGTGAGCTGCGAGTTTGCTCAGGACTGCAGAACTCTACAGCATCGGGAGCCAAAATGGACGATCCTGTGTAAGCAGACCTGCAGGCTTGGGAACGTCTTATCATATGTGTTATTAATGACTTCATTTCCATCAGGGATAAATGTATCTGTTTTATTTTTACTATTTCCACTATTGTGTGTGTACGTGTAGGGTGTGTGAAGGCGGGCATGTGTACAGGTGTGCATGTGGACACCAGATGACAATTTCCAGGTGCCAGCTCTCTCCTTCCACAATAGGATGTAAGAATCAAAGCTGGTCTTCATGCTTACAGGGCAAGCAGCTTTACTTCCTGAGCTGTTTTGCTGGCCTGAACCTTTAAACCACTGTTTCACTTCCCTTATAACAGTAAAGGAAAATTCAACCTTACATATTTCCTTTTCAAGAAGATGAGAGGAGAATCTCTTCTATGTGAGTGGCTGTGCTCAAGAAATAACAGAGTTTGTTCACTTATAAGTTGAAAATGTATCTGGAAATGAAGGTATGCACTAATTTGATTTTCAAATAAGAAATAAAAAATATCAAGTTCATTAGATTAGATTATTTCTTGCTATAAAATTTTAACCAAACATGAATATGAGCAAAGACATTTGCAGCAAAGACATCTAGCTGAAAAGGAGGAAACAAGGCCCCATGCCACCATCGTATGTGGACTAAGAATAAACTGAGCACATGCATACTTGTGGTCATACTGCAGCCATCTGCTAGCAATGCAGCTCTCCAGAGACACAAGCGTCCTTGGCAGAGATGAGTCAGGCAGAGACCTGAAAGGATGTTAATTACTAAGTTTACTGGTGCTAGGAACACCAACCTTGTGGTGACAGGAGTAGACGCCTCATTTTCCCAACCTGTGTTCACACACACTGGTTTAGTACTGAGTTTGTGCCAGATGTGGTGCAAGGCACAAAGCTACAGCACTCAGGATATGGAGCCCTTCTTTCTGGAACTGACATGCTAGTCAGAACCACTGAGAAAGATCGTGAAGTTATTTTAGGGAGGCAGAGCATTCTGACAACCACACACAGGGCAGTGGACTTGAGAAGGGAGATGGTTAATAGAGTGCGTATGTGGGGGATGGGTCTCTGTAGAAGCACATTTTCAGGAGAAAACATTTGTCTTGGTATCTAAGAGGTAACTGGGAGGCATCTAAGGAAGACCTCGGGCAGTCAGAAGAGAGCGATACAAGCATGCAGCCAAAGTGAGAATGTACAGAGGACGTTTTCCGTGAGCTAAGAGGAGAGCAGGGGAGTGGACTGAATGGCTCCATGCACCACAGTGCATTTGCATGTATTAGGGAGAGGAAAAGGCTTAGAGGGCTTGTGGGTAACCAGACCTGATTTTAAGTGTAAAAGTTTGGTCAAAAGGTCTTAGGTTGGGGAGCAATCCCTTATACAGTTTCTGTCTTAAAATGATGTTTCTATTTTTTCCAGAGGATGGTGTAACAGAAGGAGGTAGGTAGCAGCGAGGCCACTTATAAAGTTCAAGTAGCTATCACCATTTGATGATGGTGGGCCAAACTGCAGATTGTGAAATGAAGACGTATAGAATGGGGATATGTATTGCAGGGGGATTAGGAATAAGGGAGGTGGTGAGCCATCGAAGAGCAAGGATACATTTGAACTCTGCAGTTCCAGCCTGAGCAGCCTTTGTAGAAGGTGCTATACTTTACTGAGACAGGATACTCTTCATCCCAGTAGTGAGGGGAATTGATGATTCTGTTTGATATTTGCACCTATGGTACCCTGCTGGGGCCACCTACTAAATTCCTTCACCTGGTATGTTTGTATGGGACTGTCTATATCAAAGCACTGTTTCTGTAAGTCAGAGGGGATGAGAGACAAAGATGTGAATGTGTGCAAAGCATCCCAATATACATATGGAGCCAATCTACAAAAGGAGCCATGAGTCCTTCAAACACCAACATTCAAGGATATCCTAGGGAAGCAAGAAAAAAAAAAATGAGGAGAATGGTAAGTCCCAGAAACTGAGAAAACTAGGCATAATGAGGCTCTGTTCTAGACTGTTCTAGACTACTGCATAGAAAGCTGTTGTTAGTTCATCTGGAGACAAAACAAAACAGCCTTTTTACTTGAACCACATTCTGCATGGGTACATCTAGGAAGACAGGGGACTATCAATGGATATCTAACCACTGTGAGTGCTTTGTTATGTGCCCTGTGACAAGACTCCAACTGGAAATCAGAAGAGGACATCAACTAGGTGATAGTCTGTGGTCACCGTGCCTCATCCTTTGTCTTTTCATCAGCAGGACCAGAGAAGGGCTCTGTATTCGGACTACAGAGGCTAATATGGTACCTGATAAATAAACACCAGATGTATTGATGAATGCCTACATTGTTGGGAACATTCTATATACTAGATTTTAAAATTTCAGTCTTTCTAGATTGAAAGGAGAACTCAGGGAGCTACCCAGCCTTTACACAAACTTGCAATAATCTAGCAGAGACACAGACTTCCTAACTGTGTTGCATATGTCGATGGGTAAGTGGTCACAGTTACCATTCCACTGCACTCCAGCAGACCTAACAGCCTGCCTCAGTGAATCATTAGAAGAGAACAACATTGGAGGAGTGGCCTGCCCATTTTGGGAAATCCCTTCCTGCAGATGCCTGAGATTTGCCGTGAAGATCCACTCAGTTCTGGACTTTTAACATTTCAAACAAACTCAGCTCTGAACATGAGTTTGCTTAAACTCTCTGCAGACAGCTTATAGGTGGGTGTGGGCACAGACAGATGGGATGCCGCAGAGAGGAAGCTGTGTAAATGCCAAGTGGCCAGGGCTATGGCCAACCTGGAAGCCTTCCGGCGGGTACTTCTGTTTACTAACCTCCTGTCTTGGCAGCGCCTTTGGCTTGGTCACGTGGCTGCTCCACACGGAGCTGCTTAATTGCCACCAGTGGATAATCTGACCCTTTGAATCCAGATGGCTCAAATCTCCCTGTCACGGACATTGATACCCCTTTCCTGGGTAAAGCGGCTGCCTCATTACTTGGAAATGGTCCCCTTTAGGTGAACCCAGCTGATAACTACTACCATGGAGAAGCAAGGTAAATGCCACACCAAAAGAAAAGGGAAGAGAAGGTGGGAAAAGGGTGCATGGTAGACAACTGCTACCCTGCCCTTCACATTTCTATAATCTGCATGTGTTTATTTATAACTCAACATTCAAACTGGTAGCTGAAAGCTTTCAAGTGAAAATGTAGGTAAAAAAAATATTATGTGGGATAATGGCAATTGTTTCAGCTTCAGGGAACAAGCAAGTGATTGAACCTTGTTATTTCACTGACTTCTATAGACCAACACCCACCCACTTAGCCACAGAGCACATGGTTGCGGTTTAGCTTCCAATGGCTAACTGAGAGTTTCCTTTGCAGAGAAGGGGCTGGGTTTAGAGCAGGGACTTGGAAGGTTGGCAAGGATGGTTCAGATGCTCTACCCCCACCTGTCTTTACGGCAGACACAGGTATTGTGGAGAACACCCTGGAATTCTTCTTCATCCGGAAAGCAACCTCAGGATAAGGAGAGATGGGGTAGGGTGAGAGCTGCCCCAAGCCAAGGTGCCCCAGCACGAAGCAATCAGTTCAGTGCTTTGGGGCCTGTACATCAGAGCTGTGCAGTGACAGAAACCTGCAGTGTTAGCCAGCCAACCAGATAAAACTGCCTGGACCCCAACCTGGAGGGGTCAGCTCATGATAATTAGGGACAATTAGCCATGCGTCTGCTGCCCCAGCACCCAGGTTTTATCCGTGAAGCTTGGGATTGCAGGCTCTACATGACTACTCTTCTTCCTTTCCCCCTTTCCACTCCTGTTTCTTAAAATAGACTTCTATTCACTCCTCCTTCCCTGTCTCTCCTTCCCCTTCCTGATGCTCCTCACACTCTCTGCTCTTCCCTCTCCATTGATTTCTCTTTTCGTGTCTCCCCTAATAGATAAATTTTAATAGCTTTCTTTTCTGCACTAATATAAATGGGCTCTTGGTCTAACCATATGTATTAAGTTAATAAGCACACATTTATTTATCCTGAACTTACCAGTGCTTCCCCCTGGGAGTTTTCTGCGTTCAGAGTCTCTATTCATCCTCACTAAGTGGGCACAGCCTCGGGAAGGAGCACTGGATCCTCGGTTAGACTCCTGGGCACATGTTCCCTTAGCCGAGCTTCCTTAGAGGCCAGGGTTAGGAGTAAGTGGGTAGAGATTGGGGCAAGGGAGAGGAAGAACACACAGTCAAAGTGACCCCACTGGGCTCCCTGGGAACTTCCAGGCCACCCTTTTGATGCAGCTTCTTCTGAGATCATCCTTTAAAGGACTTAATGATTTTATAATCATTGCTGTTTTGCAAAATGTTCATGTAAGAAAAATAGAGTACAAGCCTGGAAAGATAGAGACATGGGAGGAAGAAAGGAAGAGAAAGGGGGAGGAAAGGAAGGACAGTGATGCATCGGGGGACTTAGCTGCCCCATAATCTCCTTACTCAGAAATGGCTACTTTAAATATTGTAGCAAATATCCCCCACACTGTCTATGTATACATGGGTATTACATGCAAACATGACATGGAGTTGGATTACAGTTAGACTATTTGAAGATGAAAGATGTCCTGGACCAGGTCTCTCCCAGTAAGAAGGCCATTTGCAGAGCCAGCAAGGAAAAGGAATGGACAGTTAATAACCTCCTGCTTCTGGCCAGGCCACTGCATTTGTATCACCTCAACCTCACACCAACCCAGAGGAACTTGTATAGCATGAATTGTTATAGGGTCTTATTAATAAAAACAAACCTGGAGCCAGGTATCAGGGTGAACACTGAAAGATCAGAGAAGCAGAACAAGCCACAGCTACCTCAACTTGCCAATTCCTCAGCTGATCCTGTTTCCTCAGAATGGATGCCTCTCAGCTGAACTGTGCTGCTCAAAAACCTAAAAGCTTAACCAGCCTAGTTCCTGGGTTTCACACTTTATATACCTTTCTGCTTTCTGCCATCACTTCCTGGGATTAAACGCTGTTGTTACCATGCCTGGCTGTTTCCAGTGTGGTCTTGAACTCACAGAGATCCAGGTGGATCTCTGCCTCTAGAATGCTAGGATTAAAGGCATGTGTGCCATCATTTTCTGGCCTCTATAACTAGTGTCTGTTCTGTTCTCTGAACCCAGATAAGTTTATTAGGGTGCACAATAGTTTGGGGAACACAATATCACCACAAACTTGAGAACAGAGGAAATGAAATCTTAGGAAACTCGGGCGTCTCTTGATCAGATTCACAGCCAGGCAGTGGCACATTCAAGACATGGGTCTAGGGACAATATGAAGACTGACTTCCCTTTCAGACACTTGTAAATGCTGAAGAAATCTCTGGAATGGAAGGTAGACATGGGCTAGTAGGCATTGCCTTCATTTTTCACCTCCAGCCATATGTAACTAAATTAGAGAGAATAAAAAACATAATCTGCAGATGACTTAACAGTTGAAAAGTTAATCAGTGAGAGGGCATTTTCATATGCCTGAATATATCTAAGTTCCTGAGCCCAAGGCTGAGTGTGTAGTGATGCTCTCCACAGCAACAAAATGCCTGACATTAGAAATGCTAGCACACACGCAAAGGCAGAAGAGGCCATGCAACTAAGAATCACGTGGCTTCTCTGAGCTTTACTTCAAGCCACAGTGGGGACCCCGAACCTGTGCAAGGGCCGGATTCCAATCTGGCCGAGAAGATGTGCCAACTGCCTTCAGTCTGTCAAACTCGTCTTCGCTAAGCTTGGAGAGAGGCTGAGTGAGGCGGTTCTGCTGTGCCTGCCATGCCTGTGTGCATCAAGGGAGTCACCTCCAGGAACATCTGCTGCAGCCTACGTTCAACACGAGGCAGGATAGGGATCAGATGAAGGCAGGCCCTGGCACACTCTGCTCTTCACTGGGGCCAATTTGCATTGTAGATGCCACAGGCTCCCTGGGGCCAAGGAACGCAAGGCCTTCACAGTCCAATTTGGCTCTGCGGTGCTCAGTTCTGAAGGAGAGTTACACTTAGTTGAACGGTCTGACACTGGGCACATGATGTGTGCAAGCACCTGGAAGTTTGAGAGAGGCAGTGTTCCAGGATGTGTGGAGACAGGCTCCACACTGCCCACCGCCCTGGGACCAGAGGCTGTCACCAACACAGCAGGGCAGCCACGCCAGTGCTGGATCAGGGGGCACGTCCAGAAATGCTTAGCATTTTCCCTACTTAGGAAATGTCCTTCAAGAAAGTTTTGCTGACAATTTGATCTTACTACTAAATGAGGCAGAATAAATTCCATTAGGAAGACCAATATGAAAACTATACTGTGCAAGCTGCAGAACTCCTCTGCAACGTGGAATGTAACCAAACTGTCACATTCAAGTTCTTTAAGGAAAGGATTGTGTCTTAGACCACTTCCTGGTTGATAATAAAGTAGCCAAAGCCTGCTACTTCATGAAGGGGGAATATGTACTTAGCTTACAGATACAGAAGCTGGAAATCTAAGATTAAGCAGCCCTAGGTGTTCTGCCTGTGGCAGACTCCTCCCAGGGTGCTTCTCAAATAGTGGAGAAGGCAGAAACCTCTGTGTGCAGGAGAGGCTGAGTGTGCAGGAGAGGCCGAGTGTGCAGGAAAGGCCAGGTGTAGTACGGCCACACTTTATAACAATCCACCCTCAAGAGAACTAACTCATTATGTAAGGTCTGCACTCATCTCATCTAAGAGTAGCACCCCAATGGCCTAATTACCTTCCATCAGGCTCCACCTCTTGAGTGTTCTACCATTTCTCAGCAGCACTACAATGGACAGAGCTTCTGAAATGTGGCCCTTTGTGAAGCACACTCTAAACAGAACAGATACCTTGCTAGTTCTTCACCTGAAGGGACATTTGCCCACCTCCTCTGCTCACTGAGAGAGGAAGTGAGATGCAACCTATATCAAAAGCTCAGATAAAAGAATTCTTCCTACAACAGATGCTCTCAGAGCTAGTTCTTGAAGGATGAGTAAGAGAAGTCAAGAAGAAAAGGAATGGAAAGAATTAGAGGTTTAAACACACACACACACACACACACACACACACACACACACACACACACACTGCACAAATCCTATATGGTCTTATAATAAACACCCAGAGCCAGATATTGTGGTAAATGCTGAAAGATTTCTCACCTCACTAACTCCATGAATCGAATCCTCTGACTGTATGCCCCTGAGTCCTCAGTTGAAAAGCCTTTATTTCCTGTCTCCTCACATCTTATATGCATTTCTCCGCCTACCCATTTCACTTCCTTCCTAGTGCTGGAATTAATGGTATATGTGCTTCCAAATACTGGTAGCAAAGGCATGAGATCTCAAGAGCTGGGATTAAAGGCGTGTGATTCCCAAGTACTGGGGTTAAAGGTGTGTGCCACCACTACCTTGCTTTGTTTCCTCCTAGACTGAATTAATCTCATATAGTCTAGGCTAGCTTTGAACTCACAGAGATCCAGACAGACCTCTGCCTCCCAAGTGCTAGGATTAAAGGTGTGTGTGACCACTGTGTAGACTCTGTGTTTAATCTAGTGGCTGGCTCTGTCCTCTGATCCTCAGGCAAGCTTTATTTGATACATAATATATCACCACACACATACATTCACATAACACATACTCAAATACATATACACAACTCTTATACTCATGTACTGTCATACTCAAACACATTCATACATTCTCTCTCTCAATCTCTCTCTCTCTCTCTCTCTCTCTCTCTCTCTCTCTCTCTCTGTGTCACACACACATACACACACACACACACACACACACACACACACACACACACACACACACGAAAGGGGACACAGTACAGATGATAACTAAAGGAAACAACAGGCAACCATCTTCTTGGAGTGCTAAACACAAGACCAGAATGCCAGGAAATGGGGCTGAGAACCAGGAAAGAGGGGTTGAATCAGAGAGTGTCATGTGCTATGTCAAGAAGATTAGACACAAACATTCATTATGCATTTTACATAATCTTTCCTGTCGATGTGTTCAGTATTCAAGGATGGAAGTTTAGGCTTAACAAGACAGGATCTGGGGCAGTTGAGATAGTAATTCATTTCCATAGTTAAGGCAAGAGATAGTGAGGAATGCTATTATATCCCTGGCGATAGAGACACAGATAAGGCAAGAAGGTGGCAGCATCAGACTGGCAGAATGTGGTGAGAAGAAGCAAAGTTTTAGGCTTCTAGTCAGTGCTATGTAGAATTGATTGTATCGCAACCATGTATAGCCCAATGTGTACAGCTCTGTGTTCCTCAGTCTGTGCTATTCCATACTATGGCTGATCACAGTAAATGGGGATATTAATTTCTTGGACAGGTGTTCCCTGAACACAGGCTCCATGGATGACTCGGTGTAGCTTTACCCAGAGGAGAGACAGTGGTCATCTATGCAGAACAAAGGAGCAGAAGGCTGCTGGTACCAAGGCATCAGGTCACAGGGCAGCAGGGCAGAGAAGAGTGATGTCACCCTGAGTTTTCTTTTGTCTGAGTGAGCAATCTCTCCATGGTGGAACACCACTGTCAAGATCAATATTGAAATAAAAGGGTGGGGAGGGCCAGAGAGAAAGAAAACAGCAACTCAAGTCCATAGAGGTAGAAGGCTGATCAATGGCCTCAGGAACAATCCATACTAATTATGGTGATAAAAAGCTGTCAGTCAATAGCCTGGATATTAAATTTAGTGGGTCGGAGACAACAGGTCTGCTTTCATTTCCCCCACCATTTTATTTATTGAAACACTCAGATACAAATGAGCATTCAGTGCTGAGATTACATTATTGTTTCACCTGCTTTGAACTACAAACGCTTTGATAACTGGATTGAGAAAGCTGTCACATTCCCCTCTATAGTTTCTATGCAGAAGTCCACCTTCACCATTCAGACAGAATTCCATTTGGTAAAGTCTGACAGTGATACTCACCATTGACTCGCAGCTGATAGCTCACCTTACACATCTCAACACAGTTCAGTGGTGTGTGTGTGTATGTGTGTGTGTGTGGGGAGTGCTCAGAGAAAAGAAAGACGATGCCTTTAACAATGAGAGGACACAGACAACACAGCTATCCCCAAACAGCATTGAGACAGCAGCTCATGGTCCAAAGCTGTGCCTTTGTGAAAGCAGTCCCTTGAGACTCTTTGTGGCCAAATGCCTAGTGCAGAAGGGAAGGAGGCAATGGGTGTCTAAGAAGTTAATAAGAAAGGCTAGCTCACACCACCACTAATGGTGCCAGATACAGTAATTCAATCATCCCTGAAGCAGGTGCTGATGGCACAGCTCACTGGGGGCTTGCATATGCTAACTGAACCTTCGACTGTCTGGGTCTGTACTCCCCTCCGACTTGATTATTCTTCTGCCAGGGACAGATCCTGTGGATGCTAGCTAACCAGCCTCCAAATCAATCTCCACTCAGAAAAACAACACGGAGCGCATATTTTATCAACCATGCCGATCAATCTTGCACAAGGTACTAAACAAACTCTGTTAGGCCATAGATTGCTTCCAGGAGTGACAGCGAGGAAGCAAGTGGGTGTGGTTATTAACCGGGTGGATTTCAATGAAAAACTCCTTTTAGTGCCCTAAAACTCTGCCAGCACAGGCAGTAGAAGGAATCTTCCTTGGAATCTAAGGATTTGTAGTTATCATGTCTATAAAAAAAGACTGGCTTTAATGTTGATGAGTGCCAACAGGAGGAGTTGGTCCACTTTTGGGGAAAATGGAAAAGAATTATATAGAGGGTTAGGTAGGCCGTGTGGGGCACTTGGCTACTTTGGTATGGGAATGTAGGGCAGGTGCAGAGAGCCCATTTGTCACCAATATTTCCCCTATGAAAAAGTAAATGCCTGACTCTCTCCAGAAATCATTTGTGGCATGGTATGTTGCATGGATTCTAGGTCCATTATCCTGAGAACAGCAAGTTGCCCTGGGAGTCCTGTTCCTCAGGCCTGGCTGGATTTAATGTTGGAGACAATGCACAGGGCTGCTGAGGAAGAGTCCACAGAGTTGACTCATATTCATTTAAGAAGAATGTCTACTGATAACATACTTGAGGCAAACTGCTCCACCATTCAGTC
Organism: Peromyscus eremicus; assembly: GCF_949786415.1. NCBI lineage: Eukaryota > Metazoa > Chordata > Mammalia > Rodentia > Cricetidae > Peromyscus > Peromyscus eremicus. The sequence continues at coordinate 24,827,065 of NC_081422.1, forward strand.
CTGAATTTCAAAACCAAGGACTTGCTGGAGAATGCTGCCGGGCTATCTCCCCATTATGTGCTTGTAGGAGGCTGTGGGATTAACAATTGAATCAGCAATTTAAAAAAATTAAGTAAGATAGATGAGAAAATATCCACATATGCTGATCATCAATAGAATAAATTGTTTTATGACATGAAAAGATTTGGGCACCACTGGCTTAGAAGCACTTTAGACCCTATTCCCTGTGCCACAGTGTGTGGGTTTATTCTTCCAAACCTCAGCACACAGCCTCTAGCAAGCCTCCAGCCAATCTCTTCCACTCCTACTCCCCCCGCTCCCCCTGCTGAGACTTCCAGGCTCCCCACTCTGGTCAGCAGAGTTGGTTCTTTCTATCTTTCATTTACAATTTGATTCTGTCATGTTGCTACAATTTCAGTTTCGATAACACGAAGTTAATTAAGACACGATCTCTAAGAAACAGGTGGCCACAGGAAGATAAGCATAGACTCTTCCAGCTGTAAACAGTGAAGGCCCCTGACCAGCATCAGGGGAGCTGCTGCTGTTATAAAGAAGACATTGCTATCATCCCTAATCAAACATGAACGTAATGTTCATGTGAATATTGAGCAGAGTCCATGCACAGTGCTCTGGCTATGATCAAAACAAGCCAGGCTGTTGTTGAAGAAGGAATCTGTATGTGGGGTGACACATTCCCTTCTGCTCAAGAGTGTCTGGCCAAGGAGACACAGAGACCAAAATCTAGGATTTTTTACATGTCACTCTATGAGCACTTGTTGAAGATGTAACTCTTTGGGAAATTTGAATGAAAATGCTGTAGACTCACCAACATTTGCACTTGAGGGTCCCTATTTGCCCAGAGGACTGGAAGTCTAGTTCCTCTAATTCCTTAGAAGGCTATGAGACCAGGTATACCTGGAATTGTAATTAAATATTGAGAAGTCAGAGTGAAAGCAAAGGACTGAGCATCTGGAAAGAGCTACAGTCAGGCCCATTTGAGATGTGTTGCCTAGGACACTGTCTCAGGAGTACCAACATGTGAGTAGGTAATACCTATAGACCCTAAAGGAATTTGTCAGTACTCACTTGCAAAATTCAGGTAGGTGGTCTTTTCCCAACAGATGCAGACATGGGAAGGGTCAGAATTCTTAAGTGAATGATGGGGTTGCGTCATCAAAGGTTTGTCACATGCCAGTCTCCACAAGAATGGAGCACCTTCCTGCACTGGAGACACTGTCAGATTTTGTGTCCCAATTTTGTGGAGAGCAAGCTCATTGCACAAAGCACAGCCTGTTCTTCCCCAGACAACATCCCACTGCTTCAGCTTTGATTTACCTGAAGCAGGCATCATCGTTAGTAATTATTAGTAAGCTACCAATAAAACTACTGATGTTTTCAGTTACTCAATTTAAGTCAGTCAACACCTCACAGTTAAAGACTATCCTAGCTGTTTTAACTTCCCCAATCACGCCACCTTTCTAGTGGGCTGATTGGATATTAATAATAGCAAATTTTATAATAAGGCACTTTCCACATCCTTGTTTGCAGTAATTGGACAGAAACAAATTGGTAGAGGAAAAAAAAATCCTAGTTTATCATAGAATCTGTGTTTCTGTGTAGAGGTCAAAATGGTTTAGAAGGCCCGTCCATCTCCTCCCTTCCTTCCCTTCTCCCCTGTTTTCCCCTTTGACACAAGGTCTCATCACAGAGCCCAGGATGGCCTCAAACTTGTGATCTTACTGCCTCAGTATGCTCAGTGCTGAGAACACAGGCCTGTTCTACCTCATCTACCACAAGTGATCACATCCTTAGCTAGAGGGATGCTCTCATCAGTCCCCCAAACAAAGCAGACAAGTTTTTTAAAGAAAACAAATTTATGTTATGCATTCAGTCTTTCACTTGGGTAAATGGTATAAAGTTTCCATTTCTTTGCAAAGCTGTATTTACAGACATTCTTCAGTGCAAAACCTTCCCAGACTGACCTGACCTGAGCACCATGTAAGTATTTTCCGTAGAGTGTGTCTCAACTGTTCATTCAAAGAAAGGGTGTGATAATGTGGGTACTATAAAAGAAATATAGGCATATTGAGTCCTGGAAAAGCTATAAGTCATTTCTTTAATATTTCTGATGTTTTAGAACATAGCCCACTGTACTAAAAGAACACTCTAGTCACCAATGCAATGTGGCATGAGTGTTACTAAGAGCCTGGTTGATAGGGGGTCAATGTCCAATTGCAGCCTACTTCAGATCAGAGGTCTCCTCAGACTCCAAATGCCATTCAGACAGGTCAACTTATTAAAATCAGGCTTCCAAATTGCGGTCCTGGGAGGAATGCCCCAGGCAATGATATGACTAGCAAGATGCAGGCTCATCACTCTTTCCAAATGCTTAGGCCACTTCTAAATAGATGCGTGTGTCTTGGGCAGTCCTTCTATTACCACATCCTTAGAAGTGCAGCTTTATAAGAACCTTGGCTTTATAGATCTACTTGGAGTTAAAGTCCAGAAAAAATGGGGCTGCATACTTACTACCTGAAGCAAAGTCATGGAGCTGGGTTGTGACCCCTGTCCACAATCATAGGAAGGGAAGCTACCACTCTTTTATGCCTACCACGAGTCAGAGATCAACATGCCTGAGATCCCAGGACTTAAATCAAGCAGGGCCTGATAGAAAGTCAGTCCTTGGCACTCTATCATCTGTTCTGTAATTCTAGAGGCAGATTATGTATAAACCTAGGGTGTTAGACTTTATGTGACTGTGTGTGCATATATGTATGCATATACATATGTGAGTATGGACGCACTTTCACCATGGCATGCCTGTGGAGGTCAGCCTCGGTTGTTGGTTCTCACCTTCTACCTTGTTGGAGACAGGGTCTCTTTGCTGTTTTCTGCTGGGTACACTAGGGTAGCTGGTGGGCAAGTATCTCAAAGAGCCTCCTGTCCTGCCCTCCATCTCTTGATGGGCACGCTGGACCCAGCTTTATGTGAGCGCTGGGATTTCAAACTCAGGATTTCATTTGCTGGACAAGTGCTTTACATGCTGAACCACTTTCCTAGGAGAATTCAATTTAATCATGGTTGTAGGGGGTTTAGACTACCACAGTGGGGAGTGTGTATGTATGCATGTATGTGTGTGTGTGTGTGTGTGTATGTGAGTGTGTGTGTGTGTGTGTGTACGTCTGTGCACATGTGTGTGCAGAGCTCAATCAAGTGGCCAAGAAGAAGAAAGCATGTTTTCTCTAGCTGCCATTCTCCTTTTCCCCTTTTATCTCCTGGACCCCTAGCCTACAAGTAGGATTCCATCAACATTCAGGAATTTTTTCCCCTTTAGTCTTTTCTGTGAATGCCCTCACAGATACACCCAGAAGAGTGATTTCTTAATCACCTAGGTGCTTCTCAGTCTAATCAAGTTGACAATGAAGATTAACCACCACACCCAGCAATATGGAGCTAGAGTTGTTAAGGAACTAAACTAACCGTGGAGGTCAGATGAAGCGGCATGTTCATGGGCAGATGGACACAGAACAGAGCCAGTGAAGTCTACAGAGTGTCCCTCCTCAGAGCCTGTACATCCTGTTTCCAAAGTCTCATCCCCCACACCCTCCACAATACTCTCTGTCACCCCGTGGCTCTCATGGTGAGCTGGACTTTCCAAAATCTGCATGGTGATTAATGGTATGGTAAATGTCAGCTCGCTTCCTGGCAGGCCCTTGCACAAGGCAGCAGGCAGATGAAGAGTGAGGAGACAGTGGAGAAAGAAATCAGTGCTTCTGTTAACTGTGCAGAGCCCGTCACTCCTTGATGGGTCAGTAATTAATAGCTCCAGAGTGGTGGGCAAAAGACTGCAGAAGTGTGCCTTGTGAACAGGCCCTGGAGGGCGGGGGGAGTCGCATTGCTTGTAAGGTCATTAAGAGAATATTATAAGTAATACTCCATGACTCTCTCATTAAATACTAAGTGAGTCATTCAATCTTGGGGTTCTATTTCTATTCCCCTTCTAAATGCAACTTTAATGATTTAAAATCCCTTCAACCCAATTACAGCCCTGGATTCTGATTAGGAACTCTTGCCCATTGTGAGCGCGAACCATTATCCAGAAGCCTATAGCAAAATTAGCACCTAGAGAGGTAGCGCTGGGAAATAAATCCTTCCCTGACATTTCAAGACCGATTCCCGGCCAATTACAACACACTCTGTTACTCTGGTAATGTATAACTGAGTTGCTTCTTGCAATCAAAGGTTGCTGGTCAAAAAGATAGGAAAAAATCATTTAAGGCAAAAATAAGCCTAGGAGGTATAGAAGCCAGTCAGGGGCAGCAGCCTTGAGGCGAGGAAGGGTCTGTCAGGCAGAATCTGTCACTCGGGCTTGATCAATTTGTCAGGGAGGAGCTGCGATATTAAGGGGACTGACATGGCAATTGGGGACTAGGAGGTAACGTTGACTTCCTCCACTGGATAGTGGCATACTGTACATGTTATGGTAGTAGTAAGTGCCATGACTGGGAACAGCATTCCTAAGGCTAAGACAAAAGGAGAGTCTTTGGGACTCATGGTCCCATGTGACATCTTGCTCAGTAGAAAAGGCTGGGTGGATGAGCTTTCTCCATGCAGTTTTTTTTTTAAACAATCCAGCTTGGTGAGATTTCTCCACTTTTTAACATATGGACTCTAAGATTGCCCTGAGTGTTGATAGCAGCCGCTGTGACATTTGTGAATTACACATGTCAATCCAGGGTTAAGAACCAGTTCTTTGGCTTCTCTCAGACATGGAATGTTAGGAATGAAGTCCTCAGCTTTCCAAATGCCAACGCACATCACCGAAGAGGAAACAGGGGTGGAGGGACAAGCCACTGTCTCTGTCACGGGTACCCTTTTGGGTTATTGTCTTGTATTCTCAGGTCATTTGGCAATCATGATGACTTCCTTCTCAGTTCAGCAATTGCAGGCCTGTTTCTTTGCCTTTGTGGTTGAGGGACCCCACGTAGAGTCTAGTGTTTAAACATTAGGGGGACAGTGGAAGCACAGAGGAAGGAGACCAGTCGTCAGAGCCATAGGAAAGACACTGTTTAGGGAGGCAGCTAAAACCCTCCTGTGTGGTTCCTGATGTTGCACCGGCCCATCCTGACACAACCCCCACCTGTCTTCTCTCCTAGTCATGACATGAGAGGAAGACAAGGAAAGGCAGGAAGAAGCTGAGGAGAGAGCAGAAGATGGAGCTTTCTGGATTCCCAGGCTTGTACGCAGCCTCCCCGCGGGCCACCCCCCCCCCCCCGCAATGAAATCCTACACATGGCATCCATAGTGATTCCACTAGGGTGAGAAGAGAGAATTAAAGGTGCACACTCCACTGCCGAGGTCTCCCCTTTCCTCTGAGACTCCTCTAGCTCGCCTTCAGAATGTCTCCATCTCTGATTCCCTCCCTCTGCTATTAATCTGAGGAAGCTGTCATTACAAAGACTCCCTAATTACTAAAAGCTGATAGTTGCCTCCTTGTTGAGCCCTATTATAACAAATGCCATGAATAAACATCCCGGTTTCCCCTGGCCCAGCAGTGTATACATGCACACACACAGACACAGTCTTCTGCAGCATACTGGGGCTGTCTCATCACTCTAACCTCTTTGACTTTTCTTTTCTCTAGCTCCCGTTGTTTCCATGGAAACCACAATAATAATAATAATCATCATAATAAAAGGGGAAGAAATGCCTGCTGTTCTCCTATTGAAAGGGGCTTCTATTTACCAACACCTACAGTCCAGTGTCCTCAATGGACTGCTAAATTCTAGGCACATAATTTTCCTCACTCTCATCTAGCCTCATCCTTAACATACATGCCACTCAAATTCACTCTTTGGATCTTCCTGAAGGGAGAGACAAAAGCTTTTAAGGGTTGAAACTCTTGATAATAAAATATATGCTAGGAAGACACTAGAGTATCCAGGGATAACACATCTCATGAGAACACCCAGTGTTTCCTGCATGGTATCAGCAGGTCAGTCACGGCAGCTCCTAGCTCTCTGAGCCTAGAAAGCCATGATTAACCAGGAAGAGAGCAATGCACAGAACTGGACATACAGCCTGACAATTCATCTCTTTCTATCCAGCCAGCCAGTCAACCAACATGAGGCATGGGGCAGGGTGGGGTGTTGACCAAGGTTTGATAGTCTATCCTAATCCAGAAGCAGTTCTAGTTAATGATACAAAACAACTGTGAACCACTGTCACTGTCCTCAAGGACCATGCCATTTTTGATAACACAGATAAATAAAAAGGCAAGGTAGAGTGGTGATCAGATCAATCACAATGACTTTTCACAGGAAATATTTTCATCATATTTGTTGACTCAAGAAGTTGCTAGGAAGGAGGAACTTCTGGATTCAATGCGATGTCTAAAGGGAGAGTATATATGTGAATGTGTGTGTTTCAGTGGTGTGTGTGTGTGTGTGTGTGTGTGTGTGTGTGTGTGTGCATGTGTGTGTGTGTGTTTGTGTGTGAAGGAAAGGTGTCCTAGACTAGTTAATGCTGAAGGTTTGCTGTGAAGCCAGGGGACAGACACTTTAGGTAGTGGAGAGGGAGAGTGTTGGACCCAGTGTCTGTTGGATGATCTGGTGAAGTGGATAGTCTGGTGGAAGAAGTAGCTGCCAAGATGAACCTAACTCACGTGTGCTTCCTCATGCACCATGTTCTGTGGGCTCAGAAGTCATCACTGTGGCAAAACACTTGATAAGAAGCAACTTAAGGTAGAGATGGTTTGTTTTGGATACGAGGACAGAGTCTACAGTGGTAAGGAATACATGGGGCAGAGAAAACAGGCTCCCAGCTGTGATAGAGAAACTTGCTCATATTTCAGCAAATTAGGAAGTAGAGATATGGAGATGCAGAGTTCTCAGAGGCTTTTCTCCTATCTCATTTATTCAGTCTAAGACACCAATTCAAGTGATTACCCCAGCAATATTTAGGGTACGTATTTTCTCCTCAGCTAATCCTCTCTGGAAGCACCCTTGTACACATATGCCAAGACGTACCTCCTTAATTCCAGAGATGTTTCTTAATCCAATCATGACATTACTAAAATAGACCTTCTTGTGAGTGTCCTGGGTCAAGGAACCAACATGTGCTAAGCTCTAGAAAAGGGGAAAGTCACAGAATGAAAAAGGAATGTGTTCAATATTGCCAGAGTGGAATGTGGGTCATGAGCAGCATGCTGGGAAGGGACAGGGTAGGTAAATAGTTGAAGGTAACCATGGTAAACATGGGATACCAAGAGATTGAAGGTTTAATGTCTCCTAATCCAAGTTAAGGGTATAGGCTGTTGTCCCAACAAAATAGGAGAACCAATGAAAAGCTATAAAGAGGAAAGACAGAATCGTGTTTCTATTTGAAAGGTTTGGCTGCGGCATAGAGAATCATTTGGGTCAGGGAAAGCCCAGGGTACAAGCTGGTATAACAATGTCCAAGAGTTGATTGTGGCTGTGAAGTGAGACATAGAAATTAGGCAACAATTCAAGAGAAACATTTCAAATACAAAATATATTAATGCTATTTAATTGCTGAAGAGAAACAGTAGGTATTCAGATAGTGCAGGTATCTGAAAGCAAAGAAAAAAGACAAAATTGGCCTTCTAGAGATAGTTCACCAGAAGAGGTCAACAGTAAAACCAGCTTCAGGAAAAAGAACAGCTGTTAAGGAGAGATTTCAGCTCACAGCTGTGATGGTAGGACGTCCTGAGAGCATTGTGTTTAATGGTGCCAACATGCCATGATTCCTCATTAATTCATTCACTTGGCCAATATTCCTACAAATATTAAAAATCTAGAACGTAGGGCCATGCCAATGGTACACAAGCAATCTATCAGTGAGTGGCAGAGTTTTGAAACATGGTCACACATAAGCTGCTCAGGCTGGCCTTGAGCTCACTCTGTAGCCAAGCAGTCCTTGAATCTTTTCTCTTTCTGTATCAGCCTCTCAAGTAGCTGAATTATATGCTTGCTAAACAGAAAAATACTTGCAAGGCTGTGGTGACTCACACCTTTAATCCCAGCATTCCAGAGGCAGAGGCAGGCAGATTTCTTAGTTCGAGGCCAGCCTTGTCTACAGAGTGAGTTCCAGGTCAGCTAGGGCTACACAGAGAAACCCTGTCTTAAAAAACAAAACAAAACAACAAAAAACAACAACAAAAAAAACTTTACTGAAAATCTATTAAAATACAAATTTTGTAGGAATATATAAAATATTCACAAACCTTATAGTAGTAAAGTCAAATAAAAATAAATTTAAAAATAACAAAAAATGGTGTGCTATAATTGAGACAAACAGATACCTATAAAATTTACATATATCAGTAAAAGCCTGCTTGAGAAAAATCTTCAAGCCAAGATCTAAAATGGATTTGTGTGACCAAAAAAGAATAATTTATAGGAAGACAAATTCTATGGAGTAAAACAGAAAAGCAGGAATACAGGGGTTAAGCAGAATTAAGAGGATGAAATAGTACCACTCTGAAAACTGGGAAACAGCAACTGGGTAACTGACTTGCTGGTCTTGTATTTCTAAGTAAGGTCGAGGTTATAGATTCATGGAAGAGCCACTAAGAAGTACAAGTTTTCTCCAGCAGCAACTAGTGCAAGCTATCAAGATAAGACTTTTTTTCTGGGTTGCATTTTACCCAAAAAATATGATCAAGGGCAATGGGGTAAGGAGGTCAGGATGTTTATGATGGTGGATGAAGCCATGGGTTTCTGTCTCCAGGCTGGGTGATGGAGAGGAGAATAAAGAAAGGACAAAGCTGCTGGGTTGGGGGAAGGGATGGTGCTGGAGAACACTTAAGGTCTCTTGTGTTAAATGGAGAAAAAACTGATTATATAGACCTGGAAGCACAAAAGCAGAGGGTAGCTGATTTAGTGAGTAAGTAGCCTGGGGACATTGGGGATGGTTCTAAGACTCTTAGGATGACTGGGATAGAACATTGGCTGGGAAGAGAAGTAAGGCTCATTGTACAGAAGAAGATGACAGAGGGTCAGATGGGCCACCACCCAGGTGAGCAGCAGGTCTGAGCAGATGGGGAGACTGAAACAACATGAAGACATGTCTCTTGTGATTCAGCTCTACTGAGGGTGGCACATACAACCCTGTCTTTGCTAGGAGGCAGTTGTGATGGGCAAAGAGGGTATAGCACATAGACAGAGCTTAGGTGATTTTTCATGCTGTGTGCCAGCCCTGTATCACTGCATACAATTCTGAAGGCTGATTTGGAAAACATTTCAGGCACATGCTCCTATAGCTAAAAGACTACACAGGACTTTGTAGGAGGTTGTAGCCAGTAACCACCAAGACTTGAATCAGGAGCCAGGCAGTTTGTTTTTATTAATAGCCAGTCGAGAGGTGGTTGTTGTGATAGATTCCTCTACTTGTAGCTATCAGTGGACTGTAAAAGGAGGGCCTCAAGTTCAAGCCTGCCTGGGCTGCACAGTGAATTCAAGGCTGTCTAGGCAACTTGGAAAAACTTTTTCACAGACGAAACAAAGTTGGAAGTGACAGAACTCAGTAGTGGAATCCTTACCTATGTAGTCCAATGCTGTAATCCCTACCTACATAGATCAATGAGAAAAATCCTTATCTGTGAGGCTCAATGGTGTGATAGTCCTGTGTCTGTCAGTGGTTGAAACCTTGCATATGAAGTTCAGTGGTAGAATCCTCATCTATGTGGTTCAGTGGTGGAATCCTCACCTACGTGGCTCAGTGGTGGAATCCTTACCTATGTGGCTCAGTGGTAGAATTCTCACCTATGTGACTCAATGGTGGAATCCTTGCCTATGTGGCTCAATGATAGAATCCTTACCTAGCACACACAGGCCCCAAGTTCCATCCCCTGTACAGAAACAGGCAAGAAAGAAAAAAAAGAAAAACTAATTGAATGAGGAATGTTGATTTACTGACTCCCTGGTGTGTGTGTGTGTGTGTGTGTGTGTGTGTGTGTGTGTGTGTATGTGTGTATACATGTGGACACACGTGCTTTATATATATGGGTTAGCAATGTTGTATTGCCATTTCAAAATGATGCCTTTTCCTGTATTGATTGGAAACCCCATTGAGCTGAAAAGTCTAGGTTTAGCCCTACCTTCTAGAATATTCTTGTTGACACTAAGCTCTCCTTTCAGTGACCATACACCATTTAAAGCCCACGCCAAACCCTTTAGCATCTACTTATATATTCTTTATCAGGCATATGTGATTTCCTTTCCTTGAATCTTCTCCTTCTATGACATCAAACAGCCCTTGGTCTTGGGCAGAAGATGGAGAGATATGCCTTCAAGGTTTATATTGTTCCTTTATCTGGCATCAGACTTGGTACATGTCAGGAGCACAGGTGCTGTCACTTAATCAATTCTCCTCATTTCCTCTCACCATAAACTGCTCAACCATTAGATGTCCATGCAAGCACTCAGAAAAACATCCTGTGAAACAAGTACATTTCACAGTTTTCTGAGATTAAAATCTGAGCTAATGGCTGTTAGCAAGAGAAGAAAGTTCCATGGAGATGCATTTGAAAAGCTCTGAGGTTAAGCAGCACAAACCTGCTGGGACTGCCCGGCTCACAGACCGAATAGGTCAGTGAAGCTTAAAAGGCTCCACGGAGCCCATTGGGAATATGGAGATGAAATGCAGGTAGAAGAAGGTAAGTGGACAGATGGCGAGCATCACCAGTGGGCCTGACACTCACCCCTGGGTCCAGGAATTTTAGAACACTGTCCAGCAGCAGGCAGAGCTGCCCATTGGCCTGAAGGATGAGAACTGTCTTTGTTCAGCAGAGCTGTCCACTCTTGGCTGCTGGGGATTGTGTACAAGTGCTCAAACCCAGCTATGATCTTTTTGGCATGGGGTTTTGGTATCAGGATAAGCCTGTCTGCTCTTTGAAAAGCAATCCAGCTGAGTGGGCCATGTGGGCACAGCTGGTAGATGCCTTCTGCAGTGACTGCACATTTAGTCACTTGGCAAATTAAAAGATGTCCCATGCAGGCTGGAAGCTTGCTCTCAGTTGCTTGCCCAATGGGAGAGCAGAGGCCATTGATTTTCTTCAGCATGCTTTCATGATGAAACTTACCTGAGCCTCACAATGGCTCTTCAGGAAGAGGCTCTGAAGGCTTAGAATTTGGGAGCTAAGAATTTAAATAATACATGAACAGGATGGTATGAAACTCTTCCTTTTTGACCATTTCTGCACTTAACATCAAAAAACACTGTAGAGAGTGTATTTCTCCCATTCAATCCATACTACTTTTTGTTAACATGAGAAAGTACTGTATTTCAAAATAATAATAAAACTGCAGAAAGATAAAAAATGGAAGACTGCCTTATACAATTTGTGTAAGATTTTACATTAGCTGGCATTCATCACAGGTTAATGAAAAGCTCTCATGTGGCTGGCCAAAAGTAGATGGGGTACCTGGCCATGTTAATAGGAACATAAAGTAGAAAATGGAAGACAATGTGCTTCACATTCATTACACCTCATCTAAAACAGTCTAGGACTTCACACTCAGTTTTAATGTGTCAGGAAAATGTAACCAGGACAGCAAAGGTCAGGAAACAGGCCTAGGAGGAGTTCATAATTAATCTTGGGAAAGAGAAGACATCCATGACTGCTTTCAAGTTTTCGAAGATCTATCATTTGTAAAAAGAGGTAGGAAAAAAGAACTATTTAAGAGCTAGTAGGCATAATTTACAAAATGGGGGGAAAGTCTATTTTTACAATTATAGTGAATGCTACATCACTAGGCAGTGACTTCTTCATCTTGACAATAATAACAATTACCAGCAGCAGCAGCAGCAGCAGCAGCAGCAGCAGCAGCAGCAGCAAGCTACTGGGAATGCAATCTAGTGAGTATTAAAGACATTCTTCACTCATAAGTTAGGGTTTATAAACGATGGTTGTAGGATTCAAATGCAGGCCCACTGATTACGTAGCATAAACTCCTGCCCGTGTGTTTTATTACCCACACATCTACCCTATGGTTCTGATGTAGATTAAAATGAAGATGCACACATAGAGCCCAGGAGAGCCAGTGGTGGCACAACCAATGTGCATGAGTCCTGTCTATTGTCACTGCTATCTCTGGGTAAGCAGAGCTGGCCAGCATCTAATACTAAAGTTTTCTGGTTAAGTGTGTGCCTCTGAGTCACATTGGGTTCTTCTCTGGGCTGCCTCTTAAGACCTCACTCGCTGCACTGGGCCCCTGTGATGTGGGTAGCCTGACTCTCATGCAAGGGTCAAGTGCCCCTCTGCAAAGCCAGCTCTGATACCCTTGAGGTCTATATTTAATCCTAAAGTTGGACTTTTCTTTATTCAAATCCCATTCAGAATTGGCACAATTCCATTTGCTGATTCAAAAAAGGGAAAGAGGTTTTGAAAAGGCTTATAACAAAGGCTCATAAGCCTTCCAGATCAAACAGCTCTTAAAGAACAACATTTTGATGAGTTAAGTGTAAAAGAACCAGAAACATACGGATTAAATTCCCCTTGAAATTTGAATGCATTTAAAAATTAAAGGGAAAAGCACTTGGCAGAATGCACTGGGGTCCTCTGCTGAATCTCAAACATTTAGGAAAACGGCTTGAGACATTGGACCCAAATGAAGCCACTTTCTATCTGGCTTCCATTAAGTGCTGCTGGTATTTTTACCCCCACATCTCTTAGGAGACTATTTCAGATCCCCAGCTCCTATTCTTTTCTTTTCGCTTAATAGCTAATTGCTAATTAGCAAGATATTTGTGTGCTGGGAGAAGCAGTTCATTTTCTAAAAAGGCCGAAGACTACAGCTCAGGTCATCCAGTGGCTCTCACCAGATACTCAGTGGTAAGCATATGGCAGCAGTGGCCTGTGAAGCTCTGTTGGGGCTGAGCTCACTGCTACCTGTCCCATGTTCAATGCTGAGGGTGGGATTGACGCACCAATGGGTATGTCTGGTTCTGGGGACCTGGGCTAGCATCACCAGACAACATAACACTGTTTTTAGAGTTCTCAAAAACGAGAGTCTACATGGGCAGGGCAACAACACAGACTAAAGTGGAATTGTTAAGTAAACAAAATATGTTTGGCTTGTGTGGATGGACCAGGGTTGGTAATATAAGTGAGAGGTGGGTATACAGTGATTCCCTCACATGTGGCAAGAAAATAGGGCTTCAGCTACTGTTATTTATTCTCTGTTCATTATTTTTTAGTGATGGTTTGATCATGTGCTCACTCCATCTTAGAATAGGGAATTAATCCACATCAACAAATACTGTCAATGAGTCTGTGCATATTATGAGTGATGGCTGAGAGTTGCCTTTTGCTGTGGTTATAGTTTGTTTTATCTTCTATGATCTGTTTTCATGTGAGCAGTAAACTTAGATAAAGCTTTTATATAAGTGCAGAGTTCTGACTTGGGAACAACAGGCCCAGGCTTAACTCCTGTCTTGGTCACTTTTTAGCCAGATGGGGCTGCAGAAAACAGATAGTCTCTTAGAGTCTCCATGTCCATGGTAAAAGAAGAGTTCTACCATCTTTGAAGTTTCGGTTAGGTATGGTGGGCTGCCAGCACACATCCCATCCAGCAACCCAAGCAAACTTCCTGGCTCATGAAGGAAAGTATCAGCAAATTGACAACTGCTGTGGCTTCCCTTCTGCTGATCCCATTCTGTGGTACGGTTTCCAAAAGATCTCCAAACTTTTCCTGGAACCTTCCTCTAGCAAAGGGGGCACAGATGTACATTTTAGGTCATTACTGTGAATCAGAGAGAGGGCTGACAGTGAAAAAGCTTCATTACCTAAGTCTATCACTGTACAGAATAATAGGGCATATACAGCATCTATCGGCAGCATAGAATTCTGTCTTCATGATCTTTTCCTGAAGGGCTTGACTAGTTCACCCTGTGGATTCGTATGAATTATCAAGTCCACAAAAACTGGCTGATGACAATGACTAAAATTTTAGTAGTGCAGGGCTACAGTGTGGATAATGAATACTGGCATTGCATGGCCTCCACCAGGCTTTCTATTGGCATGGCAGTACTGGGCATGTGGTGACAATAATCTTGATTTTTTTCTCCAGCCTTGGCACTCTTAGAGGTCAGCAAATCCAGTGACTGGCCCAAAGCCCACCTATTCATTGTTTCAGTATGTGGGTATTTGGGGGCGGGGTGGTCCCAGCCATACTCTTTGACTGCAGTTCATCTGTTGTGCATCCCTGCTTCCAAGGCAGAGTAACACTGATTCACCATGCACTACATCCTAAAATAGTTACTACTTGTCCCTTTACAGCAAAAAATTTGTGGACCAATAGTCTGCTAGAATCCAGCAAAAGTCACAGATAAAGATAAGACATATTTAGTAAGCAGGGCAGTTGCTGAGAACATGGTACAGCTGTTTCCATAGCACACACTCATTAAGTCAGATTAATGCAGCTATTTAGCATGAAATGTATGAGGTAATCAATACTATTGTGTCTGTGGTTTCAAGAAAATAAATGATGAAAGTATGTCATTGATTACATACCTACCAACACTATCAATATTTACCTTACTTCAGGTAAATGCCAGCGAGATAAAGGTTACCTCTTGCATGAGAAGAATTAGATTTTTGGCCAATTCTCAATCATTCTGAGACAGATTAATAAGAGCATTGCTGAGCATTTCCCCCTCCTGATTTCTGCCTGTAGGCTGTTACACTTTTGCTTGAGACTTCCGAGAAGGGTGGGAAGGAGAGAAAGGAAAGAGCCGTGCTATAATCTAGGCACTTATAAACCGTTCTCAAAAAAGGCAATGTACTAAAATAAAATTCTTTACAGAAAATGAATAAACACCTTATTTTTAGATTTCTGAGTAGATTGCAATTATCTTTCTTCCCTGGGCTAATAATAGCTCAGAAAATCCAGTGTGGTTTGGAGGTGGCAAGCGCTCTGTTGGTCCCAAGATCATCAGAAATGTTGTTCTACTTAGAAGTGTAACTCACGCCTACAGCCTCAATAAAAGCTAGCTTGCATGGCTACCTTAAGAGATGCAAAAATCAACCTGGAGCTCTATCTTGGAAGGGAGTTCTGGAGGAAACCTATGTGGAACTTCTAATGTTAAGCTGCTAAAATTACTGCTCTGTTTCAATTTTATAAAAATGTGTCCACACTTTCATATTTCCTTTTAAATTTTTTACCTTATTGTGGCAAGAATGCAATCTTAGATCTACACATTGAATGAATTGTAAGCCTACAGTGTCTCTAATAGGCACAGTGCTGTACAGTGAATGTCCAGACTTACTTATTTTGTGTGATAAAACTTGATGCTTGTTAAACTGACTGTTCTTGGCCCTCCCGTGCCTCTGACAATCATTATGCTAATGTTTTATTCCATAAATCCCCCTAGTTTACACCATGTTGGAGTTAAATATCCAGTGCTAGCCCTTCTGTGACTGGCTTATTTTATTCACTTAGTTAAACGTCATCAGGATTCTTGCATGTAACCACCCAGAATGGAATATCTTCCTTTTTAAAGGGTGAATAATATTTCTTTATATGTATATACTTCATTTTCTTTATCCACTCATGCATTGACCCATGTTTACATCATTTCCATATCCAGGCCATAGTGAATTAAAGTAGTATGTTTGAACTAGAAATATGCATTACCATATTTATGTAAATGACCTCTGCCTTTTTACTTCTTCTAGATTTATACAATTATTGGCAAATTAACAAGCACCTTATATCAAGAGCATTTGAAATCAGCCGAGTATATATTTTTTCCTTGGATCCATACAAAAGACTAAGGAAAGCTATTTTCCATGGATTATTGTCTCTGAACTTAATCCTGGCTAGAGTATAAAAGGATTCTGATGGAGGATCTGTGCTTCCTCATAAGCTCTGACTGCTGGGGCAGAGGCCTGCCTAGCTTCCACAGGACAGTGGTAATACCTTGAGAGATTGATAAAGCTAGTGCCCTTGTCAGTAAGGCCTGTGGTCCTCAACGCCAACCTGTCTCTAGGTTAGTCAAGGGTTCCTTTCCCACAGCCCCTGGCTTCAAACAGTCTGCCAAGTTCACTCTAAAACAAAATGTCACCTTGGTCTGTGCACTGTTTCCCAAACAAGCCATTATCCAGTGGCCTATTCCAACTTCGTTGAGGGAGATCCTGTGCTGGGAGATAAATCTTTCTGTGACATTTCAAGACTCATCCTCAGCCAATTAGAACTGCCACTGTGACAGTGGCTTGATGGCACACATTTCAACCAGCTTCTCCTCCACATCTCATCCTTTAGTGGCCCTGCAGTGCCTTCTGCAGGCTAGGTCCAGACAGGAAAACAGGGATGGCCGGAAAACACAAGGAACTCAAGAAAGCAAAGTTGGGGGAAAGGGCTGATATGAGAACCTTGGCACAGAAGGCTGGCTTTCAGCCACTGCACTTCCTGTGGCCTCTAAATGCAACCTTAGGCCCCACAGGCCCCACAGGCTACTACTGAGGAGATGAGATGCTGGTGTTTTATTTGAAAACAGAGTTGATTTTACTGCTTAACTTAGAAAGTTTTACTATGGGTTTGGCCTTGTAGTTCATGAGGATGGCTTCAAGTCAGGCCACACTGAATTTAATTTAATTTAATTTAATTTAATTTAATTTAATTTAATTAAGAGCCCCTGTACTCCTCAATTAGATTTTTGGAGAAAAGGGGAAGTCATAGCGCCCTTTTACAGTACTCATGGCTTGCCATTTATGGAGGGGCCAGGTACTTTGTACACTTACTGACACTGATATAATGCAGACATGATATAATCAGTAAGACACACATGAGGTCAGCATGACTTCCTACAGTCACAGGATATGTCCTAGGATAAACAAGCATTCCATTTCCATGGCTGGAAAACTGAGACCCTGAGAAGGAAATGTTCATACTCCAGGTCTCCAAAAGAAAACAAAACAAAATCTCTTCCTTTCCTTCGTAAGTAGAGGAATCCCCACTGTGGCTCATTGTATCATTACAGAAACTATTGACTTTGGAATCCCTTGCCTAGAGCCCTGTTAAATTTCATCCTCTGATGCCAAAGACACTCCAGTGACCTTTCAGATATGGTAAAGCCAGCTATGGGCTTGGGAACGTCAGGCTGTGTACAGGCCAGACTCAGAAGTCAGACTCATTTTTCAGAAAAGACACCATCTTCGGATCTGTTCAGATATGACCACAGAGTAACTTTCAGCAAGTATTTGTCTGAAACATGTTCTCTCTTATGAGTTCCCAAGAGAAAACCCTTGATTCTTCTCTGCAGTAAAACACAAAGTCTCATCCCCATGACACACACGCTCTGTGGCAATAAGCAACTGCAACTTTGAAAGGATGCATTAGAGACTATGGAGCTGGCTGTGAGTCTCTTCTGGAGAGGTGGCAGGGGGATCTGGGTACACAGCATGCTCATTGAACTAGGCCTCCTGTCTTCCATAAAACTAAAAATAAGGATGATAAAAAGAAAGATTTCTCTGAGTCTGAAAGGAAGTTCTGACATTACCAGAATGGCATCTCTCCAGAAAGCCTGTTCATTCCTTCCCATTCATATCTCTGCTTAGGATTTCTCTGAAAAAGAAAAATATAGCTAAAGGGAATGATGCCTTCCCTATGGTTCACAACAATAAGATCACCCAAGCTAACATCCACTCCCTCAAAACTTGGTTAGTTAATTACTCACCATCCAAAACACCAAAGCAACAATCAGTGTCATATGTGTTTGAGGACTCTTATTGTTCTAAGAGACTCCTAATTATATGTTTCCTCTTGTGTCTATCCCTTACCCCTCCCTACTTCCCTACGGGAGATGGAGTAACACAATCAAAGAGGATTCTAAAGAGGCTTGTCATATCCTGGGGTTTACAAGACATGGCATTCAAAAGGCAGTGATGTTAATATTGTTTTACAGTATGCTGACTTGCTTGGGGGTTGTGAGCCATCTGTGAGCATTAACCCCTTTCTAAGACAGAGGAAAGAAGGGGGTTGGCTCATTCATGCAAGCATAATGCCTGCCTTACCTCTCA
The DNA here is from genome assembly GCF_949786415.1 of Peromyscus eremicus. Classification (NCBI taxonomy): domain Eukaryota; kingdom Metazoa; phylum Chordata; class Mammalia; order Rodentia; family Cricetidae; genus Peromyscus; species Peromyscus eremicus. The sequence goes on from NC_081422.1 coordinate 24,845,108, forward strand.
GGCTCTCCAGCCCTCAAGTTATGTCAAGCTAGGTTCTTTTCTTCTTCCCTCCTTCCTTCCCTCCCTCCCTCCCTCTCTCCCTTTCCTCCGTCCTTCCTCCTTTCCTTCCTTCCTTTCTCATGAGAAACATACTTTAGTTGGTTTTGATGGGTTAGAAACCTAGTGATTATGTCCCTAGCCAATCCCTATTCAAACCATTATCAGAATAATCCTGAATTCTTTAAGAGTTGAGTTTAGCATATGCAAGTAGCTGATAATTTTGAGCACAGATTTTACTGTGTTTATAATCCAGGACTCTTAATTTAGGCATATTGCTACTGATGCAGGCTGTCTTAGTTAGGTTTCTGTTGCTGTGATGAAATACCATGACCAAAAGAAACTTGGGGAAGAAAAGGTTTATTTGGATTACAAATCCTGAATTACAGTCCACTGAGGGAAACAGGAGCTGATGCAGAAGCCATGGGGGAGGGCTGCTTACTGGCTTACTCCTTATAGCTTGCTCAGCCTATTTTCCTATAGTATCCAGGACCACCTGCCCAAAAGTAGCCCCATCCACAATGGGCTGGCCACCCACATCAATCACTATTAAGAAAATGCCCTACATGCTTGCCTACAGTCAGATCTTATGAAGGCATTTTCTCAAATGAGATTCCCTCCTTTCAGATAGCTCTAGCTGTGTCCAGTTGACATAAAACTAGCCAGGACAGAGGCCTTTCCGGCCATGCAAATTAGATTGTATTTCAATGTGTGTCAAATTTTAAAACAGCAAACATTTTGTGAATGTGGCAAAAAGTATGGACTCTAATTCTAGAAAATGAATGTTATTTTTATGGTTCTTTCTCTTTCTCCCCATTCTCTCATACACACAGGCACATACATATTTCTAGGAGATTCTTGGACTCTATGAAGATGACTTAGCCTCAGGTTAGGAGAGCTCACTTTATTAAAAAGTTTAACTTCAGTGTGGCTTCAGGCAGCATCATAAACTAGGGATATCAACATGGCCTTTGATGATAACATGGGCCAGGGACATCAACATGGCTTCCAGAGATAGCACAGATCATGGATGTCAACCTGGCCTTCAGAAGCAGCACAGGCATCCAAATGGGCCTAGGGCATCAACATGGCCTGAGGAAGTGTTGAACTGGATATTAAGCAGGGACTGGGAGCCTTTTTACATGTATGTAGAAAAAGCCAGAATACTGTTCTTAGAATACTCAGAGAGGAAATTCTGCTGCCATGTGCAGAATTTTCATAGGAACGTACTATTAACATCTGCTGTGACAAAGTTTCTGCTACGTATGCCAGGGAAGCTGCACTCATGAAATCTCAACAATATGCCTTGTAAACTGGATCTTTACAATGACAATACCAGTTGACGTGCCAATGTGGATAGGGGAAATAATGTAAGGTCGTAACCCTACAGGCACTTAATGGCTGCTGAGAGAAGAAGAATCAGCCTCCTCCAGCTACAGTCCCCTTAATAGGTTATTCAATCTTAAGTAGTCATCCTGAAACAAGTATGTACAATCAACATTAACTGGAATCAACAAGTTGTATGTATATATATATATATATATATATATATATATATATATATACATATGTTTATATATTTATGTGTATAATATATGAAACAATAATAATTAAGGAAAGAGTCATAAATTTGAGAGGAGCTAGAGTACATAGGAGGAGTTGGAGGGGGGAAGGAGAAGTGGATACAATGTAAATTTAGTAGTCATGCATGAAATTCTCAAAAGCAATTACAAAATTTAAATGAAAAAGGCTCTTATGATTATATAAGATCAGAAAACTTACCTGCATGACCTACAGTTGGTAGAAAGAAAAACATGTAAGCATGAATATGCATATTTATTTAGCAGAGGAGATTTTCAAGCAATGCATTAAAGGTGTAGCCTGGGTTTTGCATTCTACTTATAGTAAAATGTGAGAGGAGAAAAATAAATCGAAGAACTGTTAAGTAAAAATGACCTTGCCTTTGATGATTTGGGAATTCTCTGTCTATGTAAGTTGTGAAATATGCTAAAATTAGGATACTCTGTTGTTAACAAATGTGCCCTGGAGAAAAGACCGATAGTGAAGCTAAGCAAATTTGTGCTAAGGAATGAAGATATTGAGTGTAGGAGTCAGAAATACATATGTGATTATCCAAGAATGGTCTATAGGGATCCCATCTGTCCAGTGGTATGAGTTCTGATGACATACATGGGGGATACAGAAAGTTTTGAGAATGTAATGTCAATAGAAAACATGGCCAGCATGACTGAAAAAGATGAACATGTCACAAAATTAAATAGGGCAGTGGACTCACAAGCTCTACTGAAGGAACCAGGCTGACCAACTGCTAAGTTGTAAATGTACTCTGTTATTCAAGAAAAAGAAAAAAGGAAGAGTGATTCTGTGTGTGTTCAGTGTTGAGTCCAGAAGCCAAACTGGACCAAAAGGCTGAATGGTTGTGGCAGAAGGTATGGAACTGAGCCACAGATTATCATTCCCACACCTTTCAGATGAATGGAATTTTCCTTCTGGAATCTTGAAAGTCCATAGAACTCCTGCCCTTTTCTTCTTTGCTTCTTTTCTTTATAAAAGGAGCATCTATAATAGTTTGTCTAGGCACACCATGTTTTAGAAGAAGGTAAGGTGTATTCTAGTTTCAAAGGCTTCCAGATGGAAGGCAACCTTGCCTCCATGTGGCTTACACCCAGAGTATCATCCAATATCTCAAGTAGATGATGTAACATGGGACTTTGGGTATAAATGTGTAAATGAGATTTTAAACATGAGTTGATGCCACACAAGGCTACGACCTGGGATATCTTGGGATGGAGTGAATGTATTTTTCATGACAAGCATATATGAATCAATGGTAGTCAAAGGTTTGGGGAAACTGTAGCAGGCTGAAAAAGATTTGCTTCAGAACTATTTATATTCTAATCCCCCAAATCTGTATATTCCTTTTATGGGTGTCTTTACAAGTGTGCTTAATGAACAATCTTGAGATGAAGAGCCGATTTTGGATCACCCCAGTGATCTTCAAGTACAAGCACACATATTTTTATGAAAGAAAGACAGTAGTAGATTGAAATACATATGAAAGTGAATGTGGGATGAGTGGAGGGGAGACAGTAAATGGTGGGCTTAAGGAGTGGAATGATGCAGTCATGGGCCAAGAGTACTAGAATCTTCCAGAAACAGAAAGAGATGGTGAAACAATTCTCTAGTGAAGCTCCTGAAGCAGCAGGGGCCAACTCATGCCTTGCTTTAGGTTATTAAGTTGATTTTGGACTTCTACACAAGTGGGAAAGTAGATTCTCTTGCTTTAAGCAATCAAGTTCGTGGTAAACATTACAATAGCTGTAGTAAAACCACATAGATCACACAGGAAAGTGAAAAAGGTACCCATCTATTTCCTTAATACAGTATGAATTAACTACTAGAAGGATGCCAATGACTATTCAGGTGTCTCTAATACAAGGATGCCAACCATAAAGGCAGATGAAAAGGCCTCAGAACCTTTCTATGGAGGTAGAAAACAGGATTCCCAAGAAGAGGAGGTTGTGGGAGAAGCAGTTATGAAATTAGCATATTTTGAGATGTATTCAAATGGAGGAACCCTTAGATTTCACAGTGCAAAAAAAAATGACTAAAGAAGTATTGCCAATGACCAATGACTAAACTCAAGCGTATAAGGAGGCATTCATTGAGTTGCATTTCAGAGTTTTTCAAACTGTGCTTCCTACAAGATATGGAGAACTATAAAATCATTGAGTACAATGAGTCTAGTCTCCCCCTCCTTTCCCCGTCCCCACAAACCTGCCAATGCCAGGCAGGCAGAGGCAAAGAAAGGCAGCCTATCAAGAAACTTAAAACACAGATGCTAGCAGTTGGTACCTGCTCACGGGTAATTTCTTCACTTTCTAAGTTCAGTGTAAAGAATGAAGATAAGACTTGTGACATTTTCATAAGTATCTGCCACATGCCTAGACAGTTAATAATAACAGTAAGTTAGGATGTGAGAAAAGTCAGGATTACAACCTAGTATTTCTCCTCTTTAATTCTTCCACTAAGAGGCTAGAGAAATTAGGTCCCATACAGAATATTAAAGTCTTGAATGACATTTCAGGGGTTTTGGAATCTATGGGATGCTTATAAAATATGGTACAATGTAATTTTATGTTCTGGACAAGACCATTATCTGGTGTTGAAAAGATTCAAAAGGTCACAAATGAGTCAGAGGGAAGCCAGTGTTGAATCTGCTGGAGCAGGTTCCAGGAACAAAATGTCGAGGCCCTGTTTAAGGCGAGTACAAGATGCGCTTTTCAACAATTGAGGCCACCTAGCTTGAGACCATGTTTGAGAAAGCAGAAAAGTAGCCTGCCACATGTGATTACTCCATGGTAGGGGAAATCACATGAGTATGGTGAAGAGTTGAGAGGCTTCTTTATGCACAGCTATTCCAGAAAGGGCATCTCAGTTTTGGCATCTCTCTAAGGGAGCTGTTCATAAAATGTCATAGTGTTTGATGGCTGGCAAAGAACTTCTGTACATTTGTTTACAAAGCCTGCCTTTCATGATTCCTAACAATCCTAATGGCCAGCTGCATATGTTTTTCCAAGGGTCAGATCTCCCGTATTCTTGTACACAGATAGGTCAAGGGAGCATGCATTCCCCAGCCTTTTCCTCTGAGAGCACTTTAACAAAGTTTGCAGTGCTCTAAGTTTAGCAAAATGCACATATTTGCAAGTGTGGGAATGAACCTATAACCACCTTGCCCCGTAACGCACTCAGCTACTTAGCAGAGATGCAGAATGGTGTGCAATGAACCATGTTCTGAGAAACCCAAGAAAATACTATGTTTTATATAGCATTCACCTACTTGAAATAGTTATGATGTTGTGCCTTGTAACTCAAGGTGGTGGTCACTTGAGCTTCCCTCCTATGGGAGATACATCTGTTAAGCTTGAAAGAATCAAAAGAAAGAGCACCACGGCTCAAGAATACAGATCTGTTGGCCTTCTTGCCTGCTCCTCTAGCTATTTTCAGGTTTGTTCTCTGCACTGTGTGATCAAGGGATTTGGTGAGGCTCATTCTAAATCGTCCAGAAATCCATGGCTTCCAATCTTTTCTTTTAAAGAAGTTACCATGTTGTTGGAGGCCTCACCATTAACTCTTCATTCTTGGCAGTCACTCTGAACTTGTCTTTACTCAGATATATGTGTTGTTCTCTTTTGTGTACTTCCACCTAACTTAACTACAATTTAGCAATATCACACACACACACACACACACACACACGCACGCACGCACGCACGCACGCACGCACACACACACACACACGCATGCACGCACGCACAGAAGTGAGCTTCACAAGACTTCAGTTAGGAAGATAAGTTTATTTCAACCCAAGGTTCAAAGATAGAAAGAGGAGTCTCAAGAGGTGATCTGTCCAGGGGCTTCTTAATCCTAGTCCATCAAGAGAAGACACTTCTGGAAAAGCCAGTGCCTTTCCAGCACTCCTCCTTTCTCTCAAGTTTCCCATAAACATACTTTGCAATCTTTCCAAGGCTTCTCCTTAACAGATTTTGCACCCCTACTGCCATAGACTTGTGTACCCTCAAAATACATACATTTAAATTTGATTCTTTATATGAGCATATTTTGAGGTGGGGCCTCTGTTGCATGGTTAAGTCATGAAGATAGCATCTTCCTAGAGCCTCCCAGGGACAGGACAGAGTTCTCTCTTTCCTCCTACAATGTGAAGTTGTAGGGAGAAGGAAACAAGTCTTCAGCAGACATGGAACCTGCCAGAACTTTTACCTTGAATTTTCCATGTTCCAGAACTCATATTGATGAATAAATACATGTTGTGTAAACCAGTTTGTAGCATTCTGTTAGGTAGTAACCAGAAGAAAACAAAAACAGCTACCCTTCTCCTTTCTCCTAAGCCTGAAGCTTTCCTATGGAAGCTCAGTCTATTCTGCCCAGCATCCACTTCCAGAAACATACAAGACATTGAGAGCTTCTGCCTTCTGTTTCTTTGTATAATCCATGGAGTTTTTCCTATTCAATAAAGGACTTCATTTCTATTGACTTGTAAAGACCACACACTTCAAGTGCCGCCAAAACAAATCAATGTCTCATGAGCCAAATAAATCCTTTTAACTACTCCAAAGAACTAGTGAGTGTGAAATCCTGACGTCTGTATTTTGGTCAGGGCTTGTAGGTTCTATATAACCCATACCACAGCTGCCACACTAAGATGTCAAGCAGAATGCATCTGACCATGCTGCACCTACTCTTTGGAGGGAGAAGTCTTTGTAGAGGACCTGCTTGCCACAATACTCCCATTCTTGTCCACTCTGCGTTTCACCAAACATTCTAGGCTTTTCAGTCATAGCCCAGAGCAATCTGTTTGTTAAGGAAAGTTACCCTGAAAAATTCAGATTCGGTGAACATTCAGGAATAGAATGTTAAAGCAGTTAGTGTTAAGGAGTCTGGGGGATTTTCACTTGGCTATGAAGAACTGACTGGGTTGGCACCTGCCAGATCTATTTTTGGCTCTGGTTGGCATGGTTAGCTCCTGACTCTCCCAAGCTGGAACATATAAAAACAAACGTATAGAGATTATCATGTAACACTGCCTCTCTCATACTCTGCTAGAACATCTTGAGGCAGATTTATGCTTACTGACCTCAGGGTAATTTTTTTTTTTTTTTTTTTTTTTGCACCTGGGTGGTAAATTACTTCCAGGTGAGGCAAAGCCAGATGGCCCAAACTTTCCTGGAGTTGATTAAAATGATTGTACCTGCTTCAGAAATCTACCAATCAAATACCACAGTTGCGTTTACCATGGTAACATCTCAGCCAGTGGCTTCTGCACTGTTAATAGAAGATGTTGAATCTACCAATTAAAACCAGCAAATGATACCCCCTATCTGATACACATGCACTCACATCACTTCATCCTAAGTGCTTTCACAGAGCCAGCTGCTGCTGAACAAAAAGAAAATTGAAAAAAAAAAAAAAGCGTTTCTTTTAAAAGTGGAGCTCCTGCTTGGTGACATATAGAATAATAACATAGGTCTCCAATACCCCTGGCACAATCTACCACCACATAAATGCAAAAGATGCTTGAACTCTGTAATTGCCTGGCATCTCATGGGACATTTCTCTGCACTTGGCAAAGATGCCCAAGAACAGGGGTGGAGGACAATTTTCACATCCATGTGATATCAAATGTCTCCTAAGTCAGCTATATGAATTCCACATTCTGTTTCTATCAGATGCTATTAGATAGCCATGCGTCTCCAGTTTCTGGTTTATAATTCGATACAATTCAATTTATTCCTGTTCAATTCAATTGGGTTCAATCTAACTCAGTTTAATTCAACACATTCATTAGCCACATATTCTATTAGCTATAGGCTGGTATGAAAATTAGTTGAACACAACCCTTCCTCACGAAGGGCCTAAAATAATTTATCAGCAAGGGTTTGATGGACCTGTACAATTGCAACAGGAAGGACACGAAGCATCCCTGAGTATAACAGCCAAGGTGCTGAGGAAGACACACAGATGACATGAATACATTGGCCCTTCTGTTAAAGAGTATACAGAGAGTATGCCAAGGGTGAACAAAATTTCCAGCTAATGTTGCAAATAGGGTGAGTATTTGAAAAGGCAAAAGAAAGGGAATTTAAAAAAAAATCACAAAACAGTCCCACAGCACAGCCCTGTCTTCAATGCAGCATGAACAGTAAGACAAATTGAAAGCCAGCGTCATTCCAGTGTGCATTCACAAATTCCATCTCAAAATCACTCAGATCTTCAGTATTTTTTCAACATAGCTGAATGTTTGCCTTTGCAGATGCTCAACACAAACATCCGCATTTAGACCAATAAAAATAGCAGTCATTTGCAGTTATGACCATTAACACCATGTGTAGAAACACAGAAATCAAAAAAGACTAATCGCACCATGTGAAGCAGGAAATACACCAATTTCTAATTTTTTCTGCATCTTCAGGTCTAGAACTGCTCAGAAACAAAACACCAACAGTCCACAGTTGCAGAGATTGCGTGTTCCTCAGGAAATTCAATGAACTTCATTATTTCTGGGGTTTGAACTTAAGTCTTTGGTGTCCACCAATAACTTGTGATGCAGTGGGGTGTTCCCTGTGTTGCCGCAAATGTCTCCTTTCCCTTTACATGGCTTAGTAATGATGCAAAGCTATCTGCCTGATGTCACAAGAGGACAGAGGGTCAAATATTTCTTTTCCTCCCCTTGCTTGAGTGCTGCTCACTGTGGACATGACCTTCATCCCAAACACATTGAACTTTGAGAATCAGGAAGTTCTTCCTCTGAGGAAAATTTGCTTAAGGAAGGTTAGAGTCCATATCAATACCTCCTCTGTGCTTGCTTAGGTCATCCAACCTGAATGTATCAGGTAAACTGAGTCCCTCACGGTTCCACTCTCCAATGTCTTAACCAGCAAGAAGCTTGCAACAAGGTACTTAGGTCTAAGACAATGACTATTGGAACAGAGAGCCACAGTTACTGGATATGGTGCAACTTCTGGAAGAAGTTTAACAGCCAAAGATGGTTCTTGGGGAAATCAGCAAGCCTGGGTATAAACTTGTGAAAGCAGCTCTGTTTACTGCCCCCCCAGGGCCAGGCTCAGAAGCTCTGTCTACTGCCCCCCCAGGGCCAGCCTCAGAAGAAGCTCTGTCTACTATCCCACCAGGGCCAGCCTCAGAAGAAGCTCTGTCTACTATCCCACCAGGGCCAGCCTCAGAAGAAGCTCTGTCTACTATCCCACCAGGACCAGCCTCAGAAGAAGCTCTGTCTACTATCCCACCAGGACCAGCCTCAGAAGAAGCTCTATCTACTGCCCCACCAGGGCCAGCCTCAGAAGAAGTTCTATCTACTGCCCCCCTAGGTCCAGCCTCAGAAGAAGGGACAATCCCTTTCTGCATCCACACTCCTAGAGCTATAGGCCTTTCTACAAGGGCCTTGGAAGAGGCAGAAGCACTCCTGTCAAGTCCTTGGATGATTATAGATATCTGAAAGACCAGAGGCTCTGACTTGGAGAAACTGTTGCACCCTCCTCATAATGCTGCAGGAGCATTCCTGGGAACGCAAGGCAGGAAGAAAATGTGTGGGGTTGCAGAAGTTCAGGTCTGACTGAAGCAGGGACTGAGGATTCTTTACATGCTATCCTAATGAAGTAAACCAGACACTGAGACTGTGGTAATGTTCTCCACGAACTCTGAAATGGCTCCCTGTGGGGACTAGTCATAGGCACCTGCACTGGAGTGCATTAGATGCTGTGGTGTGGACATTAATCTGGTTTAAGAAACAAAATTCAGATGAGCAAATTACAGGACTAGTAACTATAATATACAAACCCTAGTTTGATTAGTGCAGCCAAGGTGCTGTGACACTCATTTGATGACTCTGGCATCAATTTCTCCATTTCAAGCATGAGTCTACATCCTGGTTAGCCTTAATTATCAACCTGATACAGTCTTAACTGGGGGATTGCCTAGATCAGGTCCATTCATGGGCATTTTTCTATGAGGGACTGTCTTACTTATTAATTGATGGAGGAGAACCCATCCCACTGTGGGTAGCATCATTCCTCAGAAAGGTGGTCCTGAGCTGTATAAAATGCTAACTAAGCATGAGGTATGGAACAGTCAGGAATCCTCACTGGTTCCTGCCTCAAGTTCCTGCTCTGACTTCTCTCTGTATTAGATTCAGACCCTGAAGTATGAGCCAAATAAATCCTTTCCTCCCCAAGTTACTTTTGAAGAAAATGTTTATCACAGCTCCTGAGTGAAACCAGAACTGTATGTAAAATAACTCACCCATGATTCCTGGGGCCTTTTCCTTCTGGGTCTGAGCTGTTCTCTATGATAAGGAAGGGCTGATGCTTAGTGACTGTAAAAGGGTTCTAGGGCTTTGTAGCTGCTATATTTTCCTGGAATCTAATGCTGAGTTCTAATGGCAGCCCTGCAAGCAGAGATGGAGAATCAAAGGATCCTATGTGGCCAGGCAGATGGACTGTTTGACCTATCACCTGATGTATCAGACAAGCTCAGGTCCACACAGAGGCAAGAACCTGACAAGGACCCATAACAACCAGGAAGAATGTCAGAGGTTAAAGACTGCCCTTGGAGCACACTAACTATAAAGAAGAAGTAAAGAAATGGAAGTGGAATGTTTAATTTTTGTTGTTGTTAAGCTAACTTTGGCCCTCTAGGACAGAGTCCTAAAGAATTCCTACTGCTGTTATCACCATTGCTATTCTTATTCCATTTCACATTTTCAGAACATCTGTCACAGCAATTGTGAATAATTTTAGCTTACTGGCATCTACTGTGGGGCAGGCTTGCCCTGTGCAGCCCTGCCTCCTTCAAGTGAAAGGTACAGGTTTTGAAAATATGATGTGCATATGACAGGGTACCAAGGAGGTGACTTAGGCCCTGCCTATACCGCTTGGTTTCCTGAGCTCCGTGGGTTATCCCATTTCAGAATCAGGGGAGAAGATGACAGCTGACAGCTTGAGTTATATGGGAGACTGTAGGACACTCTTTGTCTGAACCTCCTGCCCCAGTGTTGCATAGAAAATGAGAGAAAACTGTCCCAGCAACAAAAATGGAAAAAATCGCTGAAGAACATGATGGGGCACAGAGAAGTCATTGCAGCAAGTGTAGGTGACTAAAGGTAAAAGGAGTCTAGAAAAGTGGAGAACCAATTCGTCATTGGGCATCTAGCTGCACTAGAGGCAACACAGCCAGGCTAAATCTCTATATCAGCAAGACATACCGTGTCCTACAGATGGCCAGGAGGGTGACTGAGCCCAGTATGAAGGGCAGAGCTCACCAGGAGACAGGATTGCAGAGAGTCCAATATGGTGGCAGGTACCTGTAATCCCGGCACTTGGGCAACTAAGACAGAAAAAAAGTCTATGAATCAAGGCCAGGATGAGTTCAATGAGTACCAGACAAGCATGGGGTTATAAAATGAGTCTGTGTCTCGAAAAGAGAAGAAAATATGAATCACCTCCTGTCAGGCCAAGTGTATTCCTTTCCTGTTAGGAGCCCCAAAGGAAGCACATTCTACCACCAGCTCCTGCAACCTACCCCTTCATCAGAGCGCAAAAAAAGCAGCTGAGCGGGCTTTCAGGATTACAATGGTGCATTCAGATAAGAATCACCATGCATTTCCCAAACACCAACTCCATGAAAAGCAAATGAAGGAGCAACATAAAGCACCTCAACAGACAGAATGAACAGTCAGAGCTGACAGAACAAGGAGAAGAAGGGCAAGAAGAATCAGACAAAAGAAGACATTAGAAGTAACTTTCACATCTAAAAGAACTGAAGCTTAGTGTACTCACAAACAACAGCCAGTGTTATTTAAATAAGCAATGAGTTGGCAGAGTCAGGGCACAATTAGAGACCTTGGGAATGAAAAACCACTGCACACTGTCCTAAGATGATATGCCAAATGACTCCAGGGTTTGGGAAAGGGGGAGAAAGTGAAATGAGGAAACAGGAAACAGTGAGGGGAGTCCAGGGATCCAGAGACTTTGAGTCAGAAGCAGAGAAAGAAACCTGGGATACCATGATAGCCCAGGATAAAATTCAACTGAAGAGTGATCTACTGGCAATGCCTGGCCGCCCTGTAAAAAGTCAGTATTAGGGTGCCCTCCAGAGCAAATCCAGAGGACCATGAAGTCATAGGCCACCCAAGGAGAGAAGAGGGGATGATGACATGTCTGGAGAAAGCCAAGGAGGTAGTGGTGGGTTTCATTTGGGTGCAACTGAAGAAATGGTAAGCATATATTTTTCCAGGAACATTGTTCTAAAACTTTGAGAGGGTGTTAGTAAAACAATCCTTGAAAGTATAAATACACAGTTTAGGCTATCTGACAAAGAACAAGGAAATCACGTAAGAGATTCTGGCAGTACCAGGCAACATTGCTAAGAACACATCTAAGAACAGAAAGAAAGATTTATAGCTACATTCCTAGAAACCTAAGCCTGGTGGAACTCCAAATACACCATATATTTTAGACTTCATCTTTACAATATTTATTGCATTGTCTATTTTCTTTATTTTTTTCTTCTTTTCTATAGTTGAGCACACAACCAGAGGGCATAAGCATAAGCACCACACTGAGACTCTCTGCCCTTTCCTGCATCCTGATGGTGCCCGTCTTCCAGTTGATTGCGTCAGGTTTATGAAAGCTATGCGTCTCATAGTTGCTATCCGAACTTTCATTTTTCCATGGGGGTAGAATGTACCAAAATACCCAAATAATCCTACAAATATTGTTGCACTAACAAAGCAGGTCGTGCTCCTAGAACCAAGTGGGCAGCTGGTTGGCAATGTCATTGTTGGGTGATAGCTCATTCATCAGCATAGCATGTATGTACATACTTGGCATTGGCCCAGTGGTCTTCCTCTAGTGTACTAGATGGCATGTGGGCCATGGAAGAGTTAAGCACATAAGGCAGAGGATCATGTGAGTATATGTGAGATGTAAATAGTGAGACCACAGTCTTGGCAAATGAAGAAATGACAAAATCTACTGATTAAATCTCTGCCTTCCTGCCCCTATTTCTCCTTTTCTTCTCTCCTAACCCCTCCATCTCTCCTTACATTCATATGCACATTTATTCATCTTATGTGCTTAGGGCTCTCTGCCCTGTTTCCTGATAGGTTTTGCATCTTGGTGGGGGAAGCACAGGTGTCAGATGATGGCGCAGCTGACTGGGTCAGTGGTTAGGTGTTTAGGCGGTGGCATCTCGATGCCAACAAAAACCTTTCACTGAGCATTCATCAGTGCAGAAAAGCTGAGCAGCGCAGTTGGGGACAAAGCAGGGAGGGTTGTAGGGGCCCAGGATTGTAAGCCAGGGCTACTCTCATAGCCCTTCACACACACACACACACACACACACACACACACACACACACACCCGCCTCTCCATTTTCCAACTGCCACTTTGAGACAGGAGTGTGTTCAGAATTTAGTTCTTGCTGAATAAAAATAAACATTTCTAATTTGTAATTTTAAAAGAGGAGGAGACTTCATATTTCTCTCCCCACTGCAAAAATGAATATTGGTAAGTCAAGGTCTCTTCTTCATGGTTTCTCATTCCCGCTCCACTCACTTCTTTTCCTGGAAACCTAGCTACTTTTGTCCTAAGGAAACGCAGAAGACAGACTGTGGACTTTCAGAAAAGTAATGAGGACCAGAATTTATTGTGCATTTCTATGTGCTGAGTCCTGCATCAGATGCTAAAACAGATCATCTGTGGTCTGAATTCATAGCTGTCCCTCCATCTGTCACTGGGTCTCATCCTAAACAGAGGATTCTGTAAGGTGGAAGTGTGCTCACCGCACCTAATCTATTGCATCATAGTTCATGTACTGTTCAGGACGCTTGTCTATATCTGGGCAAAATCATCTAACACAAAGCTTATGCTATAATAAAGTGTGGACTATCTCATATATGCACATTAACAAGCTTCTTATAATCTTGGTGACGTGGGAGAACACAAGGCAGAACACTCAAAACCGCCAGCAACATTCATTGCCATGGCAAGCCCAATGGCCACTGTCCATCATCAAGAGTGACTCCTCCTCAGAGTCGAAGAAAAAGGTTCAAATTCAAAATTTTAAAACTAGTTTCAATTGTAGAGTTTAAAAATCAGAAGTCAAGGTGTGTTGTGTTGGGCACTGTCAGTACAGGCCTATCAAAGACAGATAATGAAGAGTCTATGTAGACAATGAAGCAAAGACTCAAAAATGTTAAGTAAATGATCAGGTCCTCAGCTCCTAAAAGATAGGAGACTCAAGTTCACACACAGATACACACACACATACATGAACAGACACACACACACACACACACACACACACACACACACACACACACAGACCCATCCTTCTTCACTACGCACTTTGAAATACGTGTTTACTTTCCTACCCTGATGGCCTGTGGTCCCAGGCTGCAGCTGGCTATTCCAATGCTGTGGTGCTAGGTGCCAAAAAGCTGTTTGCTTCCACTCTAATAAACATGTTTCTATTCATTTGTGAGATGGTGTGTTTGTTTATCTAGCAAGCTTCTGCTCTGCGAGTCTGGCCAGATCCTACGTTAACCCTCCGAAGACAAGGCTCTCTGAGCTCAGCCTCTGCCCAAGAGTCTGGGCTGCACTTCAGTCAGTGAGTCCTAGGCGAGGTGGTAGCTCTGAGAGAAGAAAACCCTAAGTGAGTGGGTGAGGGGCATAAATGGAACAGCTGCTTCATTATCCTAAGACAAATTTAGAGCCAATAAAAGGTGTTCAAGTGAGAAGACTAAAGAATGAAGATTGACAGTCAAAGAAACAGCCACGTTGGGTTTGGCCTCAGCACCAGGCCCACCTTTTGCAATATGGAGTCTCTTAATTCCAAAGCACAGCAAGGAACTCAGACCCCCTGCGAATCAATTCCTTGAGACACTGTTAGCTCTTCTTGATCACACCCCAGCACGGTGCTGTTTGCCCTGTCTCTGGTGGCTTACACTTAGTAGCTCATTTAACCTTTGTGTCAATGTTATATGTGGGACATATTTAGTTCTGTTTTATAGAGCAGGAAACTGAGGCACAGAGATGGGTTTGACCTGACCAATAGAACACATCTAGTAAGTGACTGACTGGTATATGAGCTCAGGGAGTTAACCTCAATATTACACAGGTTTCTGACCAAAGGCAGATGTGAGGCAGATGTGTGCAGGTACAGCCAGCCAGTTAATAGAAATTTTCATTTCAATTCTAGACAACTTAATGAGAAAAATGTGCAGTGGCCAAGTATCCAGGTCCTACACTTGGTCTCTTTCTGCTGTGTGGGCTTAAGTGAGTTTCAGAGTCTCTGAGAACCTTTGTGTAGAAAATGGGTTGATGAAAATATACTGTAAGACAAGGAAGGAACTAGGTAAAATCACAGACTGAGGGACTGGAGCTCATGTGCAGCTAGTGTCACCTAAAGACTTATTGTTTGTTAATGGCCATCACTGAGTATGCAGTGGCCTTGATACGAACTTTCAAAAGATGGAGGAAAAATCTAACCCAAGCAAAAATAAACATAGGAGACATATTCATTTGTTATAGATTCCAACTATCAAAAAATAAAATAAAACCATCATTACAGTTGCACTACCAGTAGAAGGCTGATGTCTAAATAGTAAGAGCAGTGAGGCCCCTGAAGAAGCATTTCTAAGGCCTGTTGTTATCAGATTTGTTAGGGTCAGAGAGTAGACCAAGCTGGGCTCATCCACCGTTCCCTAATATACCAATTAAAGAGACAAGTTACAACCAAAAGCAGAGAGAAGAGATTTATTCATTTTGGTCACATTGGATAAAGGAAAACATAAAGGGGTCCAGTGATCCCCAATCCATCTTCAGAGTCCCAACATGAAGTTTAGGTTTAAATAGATGGCATCAGACCGGGAGAGATGGGTCTGTGGGTGGAGCTCTTGCCGTGCAAGCATGAACTTGCATAAAAACGAGATGCAGTAGCACACATCTGTAATTCTATGCTATGCACACATCTATATATACATCTGGAATTCTAGTGCTCCTAGGTGATGATGAGAGGTAGAGACAGAATCCCAGAAGCTTGGGAGCTGACTGGCCTTCCATACACAGTAGCAAATAATAGACCTTGTCTCAGACAACATGGAGAGCAAGAATTGATATGCAGAGCTGGCTCCTGTTTCCACACACAGAACATATCATACACATACCTGCACATACATGCACAGGGGCATACACAGATATAATAACTAACTAACATTTAAACAATTAAGATATATGCACAGGTAAAAAATTCTGGTGGAGGTGTAGTCTCTTGCCCATTATTGCTTTTTAATTTCCAACAGTGGTCTGACAAGCAGTCAGAACAGTGAGAAATTTGTTCCAGAAAGATAAATTCCTCCTCTGCTTAGTAAAAGTTTCACCCTTTTCCTTCTCCCAGAGTGAGATTTCTAGGGAAATTTCAACTTATTTAGAAGACTATTCTTTCAGTTGTCTGTTAGTCAAAAGGAGGGGCATAAAGGACTCCTGCCAGGAAGGTTACAATAACGCATACCCTGCCACCACACAGTTGTAGGAATGCAGTGTCAGAAGTCAGCGGCAGCCCAGGTCACATCTGTGGCAGCTCTTCCCCAATGGGCACTCTACTAAGACATCACTGTGAGTCCCTAGCTAACAGACTTCCGAGTGTCACCTGGGTAAGTAAGTTTCCCTCAAAACGGGTACACACCCTGTACCCTACCCCCTTCCCTGCCACCTGCCTGGGAATAAAGGGCCTATTTACAGGCTTGTGCTGTGGAATCGCTCTCATCCTCATAAAGATGTAAGAGACTCCCACTTCTGGCAGGTGAGCTGCCCTGATTTTCTCTCTTCAGAGCCCTCCCTGCCATGCTGTCTATTTCTGGGACTTGAACTCTCCTCAGAGTCCTCTGCTATGCTGTTGACTATCTGTCTGTCTGTGTGTGGGATGAGTAATTCTTCTAATAAATTCCACATTCCTAACAATCTTTCTCAATGACCTTCTTAACCCCCATTGAGACCTTTCAACAGCCCCTTGGGCATCCCTGTGTTGGGCTCACTGAATGTCCCATCATTAGCAACACAAATGTTTGGGCTAGCTTTAGGAAGATGACTGGTAATATATGAAGAGATTCATTTTCCCCCACTCAAGATAGCTTTGACAATGCTTTACATCCTAAGTTAATGAATCAGTGTCTATTGGCCCTTCTCCTCTTCCTCCAGGGTCTAGGTTGAATATCCGCCATTAGCCCTGTTTTGGGGCCACCAGTACACCCAAGAAGATGCTGACACTCCTCTAACTCATTGCAAACTAACTGTGTCTGCATCCATTCACTTCTCCATAAAGTGGAAATGATCAGGGTCACATTTCCATCTTAAAAGAATCTTTTCAGTAGAAATGACATAATAAATGCAAAGTTGCACACAGCTCTTCAGAGAGAGACGGGTCTCACATCAAAGTGTATTGAAAACTGTCTATTTTCAGAGACTAGCATTCCAAATCGAATCATCTGTGTCCATCCAGTAGAAAGTGTAGACAAATGGCTTTGGAACTAAATCTAGCTTTGTTTAAAGGGGAAGTAGGGAAGACTATAAGGTACTGAACTGCTGTTTTCTGTGGAGTGCACATCTATGTATCAAATCCCAGGCCTTTGGTACAGGAGGATGCAGAGGCCTTGCAGAAACTCTGTTTTGTGCTGTTTTTTTTTTGTTTGTTTGTTTGTTTAGCTTTTGTCTAGTTTCCTGTTGGATAACCACTGCATTCACCACTGTAACTAGACCCTCAATGCAGTGCAGCTTCTTTTGGGAGGAGTTGGCAGCTGATGCTGGAAGGGAATCCATCAATTAAGGTCATCAACACAAGGGAAAGAAAGAACACATATTAATTGCCTTCTGTTTCAGGAAACACCTGGGAAGCCTTAGAGACAACAGATCCTCCATTTGAGCATTTGAGGTACATACTTAGTTAAGTTTGCAAGAACTGTAATTGACAGGTTGAGTAGTGGAAGTGGAGAGAGTAGTTCACTTTCATACCTCATATTATTCAGTCCACTTCTCAGTACTCCCCATACCCGGTACACAGAGAGCGGGGAGGCAGAAGGGTAAGAAGGAGGGAGGGAGGGAGGGAGGGAGGAAGGGAAGGAGGAAGGGAGGGGAGGATAAGATGAGAGAGGATAGGGAAGGAGGGAATGGAGTGGAGAGGAGAGAAGGGGAGGGGAGGGGAGAGGAGAAGAGGGGAGGGGAGGGGAGGGGAGAGGAGGGGAGTTAGTTCTTAGTCACAGGGAAACACCTACTGACTTGGTCCATGAATCTGCAACCCATTCCTGTCACAGTCAGAGAGCATTTAGTGGACATCTAGAAGAACTGGTTTGGTGAGTAGGCGCTATTTGCTATTTGCCCTTGGTCATGGCAGTGTAAGAAGAGGAGCTGTAAGAATTGACAAGAATCCCATGCCTGGAAATATCCTTCATCTGTTTGTGACCTGACAAGTCCACAGCGTTTCCATGATTTGCACCATATACTGAGATCAGGTCCTGCGGTCACGAATGCTTTGGGTCAAACTATATCTCCCCTCCTTTCAGGTAGTTAACTCCTGTTATCCTGTATGTCTTCCCTGGTAACTTCAAGGACAATGACAGTCATGCCTTTGCAAAATTCCCGCAAACCTTCATCATGCTTGCCCAGTGTTCAGATGCGTAATATTCCTGTTACGGCTGGAACATCACTGCAGCTGCCTCTTGACCCAATGCAATGCAAATGTCGCTGGACTCTGGAACATGCCCAAATACCAAAGCCTGCATTAGGATGGTTTTACTGTTGTGTAGCTCTCACTTTACGTCTCTGTTAGATGTCACAGGAGATACTATAAGAAAGAAACCACTGAGTCTTCCTTTTGCTTTTGAAGTACTTTGAAATTCCTAACACAGTTGAGAAATACGCATTTGTGAAACATTAGTAAGGCATTTAAATGAGGACTTACACATGCACGGTGAGTCTGGAAAATATGACTGGGTCCGGAAAATATGACCATGAAGAGAAATAATTAATTCAGCTATACTGTCTGTCTCATAGATGGAAAAAGGGAGGAGGAGGGATCCTCCAAATCAAATAACATTTCCTTCAAATATGAACTTGGAGTGAATAGGAGGAGAGTGACTTTTCCATTTGGTGCCTTAATTCCTGTCCGTCAGGCTTCCTGCTGATTCCAGCCTGGAGATGTGATTATCTATCACTCTTCTGGAATGAACAGGACCAGGTGCATCCCTGAGCATCTCTGCTCTCTTCCTCGCCTGCACTGTGATAAGCATGGCAGAGCTGGGGGCCATTGACAAGATTCACATTTTCAACTGATAAAGTGCCATTTACACACGCAGAAGGCAGTGGTGGGCTGTGGTGTTCAAATATTACACTCTAAGGGGAAATAGACCAGGGCTCTCAAACCTGGGGAGAATGATGGTGTTTCCCCCCCCCCCTCGTTATTAAAGAAAGGGGGAAAAAGAAGAAAGAAAAGGAGGAAAGAGGGCCAGTCCCACCTGCCATATTCATCAGTTCTCATGGTTAAAACTGTGGCACCCCAGCTTCACGTATGAAGAATTAACAGTAATTCTGGTTTCATGAATGTTCTTTCTCCAGAAATGTGTCTATTGGGGATTTAAGGAAAATTCCTAAATCAATTGGATACAGAGGTCAATATTTCTATTTTCTTTAATTTGAATTATCTATAAAAATCTGAGTTATTTATTTCACATTTTAAAGGTGAAAAGTTTCACCTCCAGATTTATTCAGTTCTTTCGATTCTAACACACATCTGGCCTGGGAGACCTGGGAGACAAGCCCTAGGCCAACCTGTGCAATCAGCCAACGATGCACTGGCTGCTTCAGGTCCATTATTCCACCGCGTCCCTAGCACTGAATCCAATCTTCAGGGATCACGGTGTGCTAAGCACCAGCATTGATGAGTTCCCCAGAATCATTCCTGAAATAGACTTCACACTCGAGGAAGCTGTGCACGGCCTTGCTCCCCACCTCCTACATCAGAGCTGAGAGGAGGAGAGAGC
The DNA here is from genome assembly GCF_949786415.1 of Peromyscus eremicus. Taxonomy (NCBI): domain Eukaryota; kingdom Metazoa; phylum Chordata; class Mammalia; order Rodentia; family Cricetidae; genus Peromyscus; species Peromyscus eremicus. The sequence goes on from NC_081422.1 coordinate 24,864,790, forward strand.
AGTGGAGAGAGGCTTGGGCAAATGAATAAAACTACGTATTCTTTGTATTTCCCGACCATTGTGACCAAGACAGTTGGAGGTTAAGTTACCTGGCCTAAGCTACAGGGCTAGGATTCAAACTGGCATATATCCGACTCCAGAGGGAAAACTCTTAAGCAGGAAGCAAGATGTCTCTCTTGATCAAAGCCAGCTGTCTGGCCAGCCAGCTGGCGCCAAGGCATCCTTCCCACCCCCTGACACCTAGCAAGGCTCAGAGGTCATCAAGACCTATTTATGGAGTTCCTGCTACAAGACAGGCACAGTTATGCAAAAGAGGGGGGAAAAAAGAAACACAGGCTGTGTACTGCATCCCAGGGGAGGCGACACACATAAAGATGAAAAGGAAAACACCAGAAGCAGGTGAACAAAGCCGGAAGAGAAGACACTGGACAGCCCCACCAGTTCCTCTGTCTTGTTATGGAGCCAGTGCTCCTGCAGCCGCCGCCTCACTGGTGTCTGTGTGCATGGCTGCTTCTGCCTCAGTACCTTTCCCTCAGGAGCAGATCTACATGATGATCATTTTGTCCACCCGCCCCTCTTCCCCCCACCCCAAGCTTCTAGACGCTACCACTTAAGCTCTGTCTCCATACACACTCTCATAGTGCACACATTTCTTCCATAGATATCGGCAATTACTTGTGTAGTGATGTGCTTACGTCCACCCCCTCCCCTTCCTTGTACTAAGGACCACAATGGAGGGGCCATTTCTCTCTTGCTTCAACTGTGAGCACAATGCTGCTAGCAGACAAACACACCATCACTAGATGTCTCTCCCCCAGAAGGCAACTTGCCCAGCAGTTTTCCTTGTTTCTATGCTACCTGCCTATTTTAAGACTCTTCACAGCTCTGAAATCCCTGCAGGAGTAGGCTTGTCTGCAATGGCTGAAAGGATCAACTGTGGAATGAATGTTGTTTCTCCAAGAGGACTGCAGCTGGAGTTCTGACAAAGCTCGGGGTTCTGATAACTCGTGTTCATGGACAAAACCGGTTGTAGATATGCGTTTGGCTCTTCCTTCCCATTTGGCTAACTTGGGCCGTGGCTCCTGAACTGCCAGCTTGTCACACATGTCATAGAGAATTGCTGGAAAGAGATGAATGAACAAGCCCCTTCACCCTATCATGTTACCTACTCTACTGCTCTGCCAGTCACCCACTGTATCACGTGGTCAGGGTCCTCTGTTAGGTAAATGCTTCTGAGCCAATTCCCAATTAATTTTTAGGATAGTCCAGCTCAGCAACTCAGGAAAAAAAAAAAAATCAGTTTGCAGGTGGGAAAGAGGTGCCCTGTCTTTCAGAATTCTCTAGTGATGAGGTCAGAGATCCCTGCAGATCAACTGTCCAAGGGACACAAAGAAAGGTACTCTAAGAAGTAGGGTGTCACAAGAAGGTAGTGCCTTCCCCATCAGTTGGAAGATGTGTCTGAGGCAAAGGCACCTGTGTTTGCTTTCCTAACTGAGCTAACTTGAAACACATGTCCTCCCTCAAAGTGCCTCTTCCTGCCTAGGAATTTTCCTACACTGCCTTCCAGACTGAGCAGAGCATTGGCCCCCCTCTCCAGATGAGTCATATGCCACCAGACACACCATCAGGACAGAAGTAAAACCTACATCAGGCAGAGGTGATAGAAGCAATAAACATCTCCAATAGTGCTGATAACCATGGAGGTCACAGCCAAGGGCATGCTCCACACATTTCTTTGAGACACTCTTGGGATGTTAGAAAGGATGTCAGTTGGGGAGCTAATCTGTTGTTGCAGGCAGTGTGGTCGCCTGTCTCCGATCTGCTTTCCCATTTCCATTCCCGTCCCAAGCCAGCCTTTGTCTACCGTGACCTGAACAAGAGCACTCTGCTAACCCTGTCAGATATAACCAGCTCCAACAGTGCCCCATTCATTCTCTCTTCACCTTGGAAATGCCCTGTGAACACAGAGGTGAGTACCATGGTCTTTATGTCTGGGTCATCTGATGATGACTTTCTCCAGGGGTCACTTAGAACAGGAAGATGATATAGACGCATCTTTAGACCCAGATTTTCTTTCTTTTTGCAGCTGTGTTGGAGATGTTGTTTGCTTCTTGGCAGTGAGTATCTGGAGCAGATGGCCTTCAAGTCAAAAGGCTAGATCTCTCTCCAATTATATTTTTCTTCAATTCCATTTCCTTTGACCTGGTCATTTCTGAAAGACCAAACATCCTTTTAACATCCTTTCTTCTAAGCTCACAATGAACAACAAACTAAAAACAAACGTCTTGAATAGCAGTATGGAAGGTCTCCTTTGGAGGCATCAACCTTGACCAACCATGGGACAAGGGCTGATTCTTCAAATGCCCCTCAACTTAGGAGGTATGAGCAAGAAGGGACCACAGCCATGGTGGTATTTTAGCATCCACTCAGAATGAGTGGGCTCGGATTCCATAGATATTCCAAGTTTTGTGTGTTGTTGCTGGTGCTGGTGTTTGCTTTGTTTATTTTGAAGATGTCAAGATGTTAACACTGTGCTCAAAACAGCTTCTTAGATTCTTCAACTCCTGAGTCCTGAATCACTGTAGTTGTTATTTGGACCCAACTATTTACAGATGTCAGTCACATTCACACTACTTTCTTATACAAAGCCTTCAAGGAACTCTGGAAGCAGGACAGGGAATGAAGAGTTCTGCACTCCAAAAGAAAGAAAGGGTCTGCGCATTTTCTGTCTCCAAACGCAAACAAGCAAAAAAAAATTAAACACTCTCTTCTGGTCCCACAATCATTCCTAGAAGTCAACATTGCCCTCTGGGAACTAAAAAGTGGCCCAGCAATGTCTCATCACAGAGTATAGGAGTGTTCCTGTGCTGTGCACTCAGGGAGAGCTTTACAAAGTACAAGAGATACTACGATCTTCTCTCTTTTCAGGATACAAGGAAAGAGGCTGAGGATGTTTGTATAACTGTCATTGCTGTTCAACAATGTATGCCTTCAGCCATGGGATATGGTAGTACATACTGAGAATACCAGTATTCAAGAACTGGGGACAAGATGGCCACTTAGCATATAAGCATACACCTGCAGGGACACAGAAATGTCAAGACTGATAGGTCTAAAGATGAATGTTATTCTGAGTTATCACAGGAAATGGAGGGATTGGGGCCATAAGGGCAATTTTGCTCCAAATCTGAGACTTACCAGTGTTTGTTGATCAAATCTGATCTTAGCAGGCAATGATGCACAGGTCAGGCATGCAATACCATCATAAAGATCATCACTGGTCAAGACAAAAAACTCTCTTGTCTATGGCTCAGAACAGTTACAGGGAGAATGAGGCTCACAGGAAGGAAGCCTGTGGAAGACACCTTTAGCAGAACTTGCACATTGTCTGTCACAGTCATTGAGGCCGTGAACATGACTGGAATCTAGGGAGATGTCTCATTCAGTAATGTGATTGCTGCACAAGTGTGAGAACCTGAGCTCAGATTCCCAGCATCCATGTAAAAAGCCAAGTGCTCACATGTAAAAGGAAAACATGGCAGCAGAGGTCTATAACACCGTGAAAGAAGGGTAGTGGCAAGCAAATCCCCAGAACTCAGTCATCGGCCAATTTAGGTGAACTGATAAGTTCCAGGTTCATTGAGAATTTGTCTCAAAGAGTAAGGTAAAGTGATTGAGGAAGACAGCTGCTGTTGACCTCTGGCCTGTGCACATGCATGTACACACCCACACAACAATATCCACAAATCATGCCTGTACACAGGAGCACACACACACAGGAGCACACAGAACAAGGATGGTCCCCAGGAAAGATAGAGTGAGTGGGTTCTCAAAGACATTGTTCATTTGTACAACAGGAATTTGATTTTATAATATCTAAATATTTTTTCTTCCAAGGTGAATAATGGGAATTGAGAACAAGCATTTAAAGGGAAACAATCTTTTCTATGGTAGAACCATAGCTGAACCATTTCAGAGACAAAAATTTGCAAAAGATATTTGGGAGTCATTACCAGGCTGGCCTGAAAACCTTGTTTAAAATTTGACCTCGGCTTTAAAAGATTATTCAGTTAATGGATAAGGTTCCGTGTCTGAGTCTTCTTCAAAGATTCCTCTGACAGTGACTGGTATCCATGTCAGATCCCAGGCTGGAAGAACACAGAAAACAGGACATAGGTGAAGGAAGTTACAGCCAAACCTAGTAACACATGTACACTTGGATTCCACTACCAGATCTGTTACGTACTCAACATAGCCACGGGTGGTCCATAATATCTGAGTCCGGAATTCCATGGGTAAAACTGTTACAAGCCTATGAACATCCTAACATTGCTTCTGCATTTAAACAAAAATGATCCTAGTGTCATATCTATTGGAGTAAATACTCAGTGTGACTGAAAAATGGGCAACTGATAATCACCTGATGGGTACGTGAGTAGAAAAATCTAGTGCTCAGCAGCCTGGGACATTTTTGTCATTGATGTTTTTATTTTTTCATACCATAACCCCCTCCCCTTTCTCTAAAGATAGTCTCCTATCCTTTCTACATGCTGGTGAGGAAGACCCGGAGAACACAGGGGAGTGCCATCTGGGAATGATCTATTATCCATACTCAGCATGTTCCTGGAAACCTGTTGTCCCCAAGAGAACAGGTGAAAGCCCGGCACTGTCAGAAAGTGGGGAAAGCACTCTGCTGAATATTTTATTAATGGTATTAAGATTTCTTTGCGTCAGTCATTAATCATTAGGTCATATGAAAGGCTTATGTTTATTCAGAGAGAATAATAACTCACCACACTAAGGGCTGTGATTTCTCACTGGCCAATAGAAATACTAGGTTGCTATACAAAAGAACAGTCTTTTGCTTTGTCTTTTGTTTGTTTGTTTTTGTTTTTTTGTTTTGTTTTGTTTCTTATGTATTTCAACCTAGGCCAGTTAGTTGATTTAACTCTTATTGAATGCCTTTGATGGAAACAAATACAATTTTATCTCTCCTGTGGCAAGCTCCCAATGACAGCAATAATGATAAAATAGCAAGAACCATCACCATTTGTTGGCCACTGATGAGCACCAGTCCTGTGTTAAGCACTTTGTACTCATTATCTCAATCGTCTTATTTATTTCTCATCACCACCCTATGAAGTATACACTAGTGTGATCCCCATTTGGTAGAAATTGAATTCTGAATTTGAGTAACTCTCCCAAGGTTAAGCAGTGAGGACCGGTCTAGTCTAGCAAAAAAAAGATAAACTGCTTCCCAGATAAAAATTCCATTTTAGATTCTTAACTTCATATAAGCAACCATATTTCTATACACAACCTGTATGAGACAGGACAGCAGTAGCCACTCAACTTTTATTTCCTGTTCTCACTTCTGATGGATTTCTATAGATAGTAGTACCATGGAGGGAGCTAAGGAAAAAAAGAATGAAAAAAAAAAAAAAAACCCACAATTTACAATGCTCACCAGTTCCTAGGGCAGTCAGCTGATTAACCAAAAGCTCTGAACTCGGCTGAAGCTGCACTGTGCTATTACTATAGACCCATGCTGAGGACCTGGCTTGAAGAAAGCCTCATCTGCACTCACAACAATTGCAACACTATGTGGGAGTGAGGTCCGTTCTACATCTTTGTTGTTGAACTGTATTTGGGAATTGGAAGGAGAGTCACAGAGAAGATTGCCAAGTAATCATCAACACTGGGTATCTGGAAAATAAGTATTCATATAGGAAACTGTAATAGTATGCTTGCAAAATGTAGTTAAATGTACAAAAATAGCCCCAAACAATAACCCCAGGTGCTATTTTAATAATTAGCACCTATTAATTGTACAAAATAACAAATTTCATTTAGATTTTTGTTCATTTATTTTTTATTATCTTTTAATCTGTGGACAAATTAATTGGTTTCATGATAACATTATAACAGGTGTATATTACTATATTTTACTTATTTTTGGCCCCCAACTACCCTCTTGTAATGGTTTATCTTCATTGTCAACTTAAAGAGATCTAGAATCAACTTGAAGACAGCCTCTAGCCTGCCTGTCTTGATTAGATTAAATGAGGTAGAAGGTTCCACCCACTATGGATGGTACCATTCCCTGGGCTAGGATCCCAGACTGCATTTAAAAGTATGAGAGGGGGAGAGAGAGAGGGAGAGGGACAGAGAGAGAGGTGGGGAGGGAGGGCAGGAGGGAGGGAGGAAGAGAGTGAGAGCAAGAGAGAGGGAGAGAGAGGGAGACAGAGCACCCAGATTGCATGCAAGTACTTTTGTTCTGTTTCCTAACTATGGGCACAGCATGAGTAGCTCTCTCGAGCTTCCACTGCCATGAGTTTCCAACCACGATGAACATACCCTGGAACTGTAAGCTAAAATGAGCCCCTTCTCCTTTAAGTTGCTCTAGCCAAGGTATTTTATCACAGCAATCGAAAAGCAACTGAGACATCTCCCACCACCACTTCCTGCTCCCACTGGTCCATTTCTTCCATTAGGATATATTTCGTATACTGGAACACGCATATATTAAAATCTGGATGACACATGGGAGAAAAGTGTGACATTGTATCTCTTTCTCATTACCCTTTTTTGTTCCTTTCACTCCTTTGACTTTACTCTCACATAATCACCCCCAAACTTCCATGTCCTGTTTATCTGTATGTTTAAGTCTGGGTTCCATATATGAGAGAAAACATGTAATATTTATCTTCCTGTGTCTGCCTGGTTTATTTTAATATAATGATCTCCACTCCTTTTCCGCTAATGTTATAATTTCATTTTTTATGGCTGAATCAAACTCTATTTTATAGATGCATGTATGTACCTGTGTTAGTATGAGTTTGAGTGTCTGTGTGTAGATAAATAGACAGATAGGTGGATGGGTGGATAGATGGATGGATGGATGGATGGATGGATGGACGGACGGACGGACAGTCAGATAGATAGATAGATAGATAGATAGATAGATAGATAGATAGATAGATAGATAAACAGATCATACTTTATTGATTTATCTGTTGATAGGCAGCAAAATAGGTTTGTATCTTGGCTATTATGACTAGTTTTGAAATAAATATAGATATAAAAATATTTCCATGACATATTCCTTCAGGTATAATCCAGAAGTGGTATAGCTGGATCAAATGGTAGTTCTATTTTTACTTTATTTTCAGGAACATCCAGTCCGATTTCCACAGAGGTGGAATTTACATCCCTGCCAGCAAAACATGTGTGTCCTTTTTTCCCTACAGCACTTGCTGTTTGTTTTCTTGATGATACACATTTTGATTAAGGTGAGATGGAATATCAGTGTAGAGGTGTCTTCGTTTTATCTTCATTTCTTGTTTTAAGACAGAGTCTCACACTGCAGCTGAGGCTGGCCTAAATTTACTGTGTATTACTTTAGGATGGCCTTGAACACACAGCACTACTCTCCTGAGCCTTCCAAGCACTGAGACTGCCGGCATGAGCCAACACACCTGGTTCAATTCAATGGAGTTTGCATTCAGATCTCCTGATAGATAAGGATATTGAACAGTTTTCATGTATTCTTGGCAATTTTATTCTTCCTTTTTTATTTGTGATACATGATTGCATGCCAGACCACACAAGAGGAAAGCAGAAGACTGTAAGTTGGATCTCTCCTTCTACCTTTAAGTGGGTTCTGAGGAGTGAAATCAGTTACCAGCCTTGTGCAGCAAGAGCATTTACCCATGCTGAGCCACCTGACCCACCTTACTTGTGCTCTTATTTTGAGAATGGTCTGTTCAATTTATTTGCCCATTTTATTGAGTGATTTGTAGGGGATGTTTAATTATTTGAGTTCTTTATAAAGGAGTTTTGTTTATGGAGACAGGATCTGTCTATGAAGCCTGGAATGGCTTAGAATTACACAACCTTTCTGCCTTAGCTTCCTGAGTCCTGGGAATACAGAAGTGGCCCACCATGCCCAGCTTCATTAGAACATTCTAATGCATGTGCATAACATAGTTTGATTGTGTCCATCCCCAGTACCATCTTTTATCTCCCCTATACCATCATGATATTCTCTTTTTTTTTTCTATTCTAATGGCACCCCAAATCTGCAGTCTGCATGTGAGAGAAAACATGCAATGTTTGGTGAGACAACAGTAACCCCATACTTCCCCTGTATCAAACATATTAGGATGCTAGTATTGTTAGTTTTCCAATATATCTATGTGTGCGGGAGGGGGTACTAAGTCACATGCTTGAACTTACTAGAAGCAGTGGCTGAAGGACATAATGGGTAACTATTTTTCAATCCTATAGAAAATATAAATGATGCCAAGTTCTTTTTCCTTTGGGCAAAGCAACTAACTAGAATCTGTATGGGTTGGAGAAAGAATAGTTCAGTTAAGACTTAAAGCTGAGCTCAGGTCCTCAGGGGCCATGTCAGAGTCTGGGTTGACAGAAACCGAAGCAAGGCAGTGACAACAACAAGAGGCCATGTCTCAGTTAGGGTTTCTGTCGCTGTGAAGAGACACCATGACCACAGCAACTCTTGTAAAGGAAAACATGCAATTAGGGCTGGCTTAGAGTTCAGAGGTTTGGTTCATTTCTGTCATGGTGGGAAGCATGGTGGCACACAGGCAGACATGGTGCTGGAGAAGGAGCTGAGAGTTCTACATCTGGATCCACAGGCATCAGGAAGACAGAGAGACACTGGGCATGGCTTGAGCATTTGAAACCCCGAAGCCTGTCCCAATGACAAACTTTCTCCAACAAGGCTGTACTGACTCCAGCAAGGTCTCCCCTCCTAGCAGTCCCACTCCCTATGAGCCTCCGGGGGCCCTTTTCATTCGGACCACCACAGGCTGAGTGCAGGGTTCCTCAGTGACTACAAAAGGAACATTCACCCACTTCAGGATCCTGGAGTAATGTTCCGTGATCCGCAAACTCTGCTTTCGTGTCTCAGCATCCTCAGAGCTGGCCTTCCTCTAGCACTCTCCACTTCATCTTTGCCTCCTCAGAGTTCCACTTACATGGCAGAAGCATAAATCAACACTATATGAATAAGCTCAGTGAGTTAAAAATTGCTTAAAAATATGTATTCTGGCCAGGCGGTGGTGGTGGTGCATGCCTTTAATCCCAGCACTCGAGAGGCAGAGCCAGGTGAATTTCCATGAGTTCGAGGCCAACCTGGTCTACAGACTATAGAGCGAGATCCAGGACAGGCACCAAAACTACACGGAGAAAAACCTGTTTTGAAAAATCAAAAAAAAAAAAAAAGGTATGTATGTTGAACATCAGTTTTATGTTAGGCAGAATCCTAGGTCCTAGGGTTATAATGTTAATTAGAATGCCATAGCTCCTATCCCTGCAAATATTTGGTACCATAGGGATGATATAATATGTTTAATGTGAAGGTGGTAAGATATCAATAGTTAATGAACTGAAAGATTGTAGGATGTGAGTGCATGTCAGCTGACCTAACTTTGTCTTGATTCCTTCTTAAAATGCACCATCCACACACACACATTTTTTCTGGAGCAGACCTACACATTTTCCTTGCCAACACTACTGCCTTCAGAGCCTAATGTTCAACCTGCAGAACATGACGTATCCTATGATGTACAATCTATCTCTGCCTTATGTTGAAGAAATATACTGTGATACATGACAAGGGATTTCTTAAATCGGGGTCCATCTCAATTTTGTGCTCCAGCTCTAAACTTAAACATTCTTGTTTATGAAGAGAGCCTACTTTCTTCTCCTGGTTATGGACAATGGAAGTACCTGACCACAAGGGCTAGCAGCCTTTTCTCTGACAGTCTCCAATATATTGAAAGTATCCACTGAGAAGAAAGACTGATGCTCTTGGACAGAAACAAGGTCAGTGGTGTTCACAGTTCACATCAGCTTTATTAACGGAGTCTAGGGGAGGATGTCAAATTGTCCTTTGCCAACAGAAGGCAACACAAAGCCATACATCTGGAGTCCCTACAGAGATATGATTCGCTATCACAAAGTTTTAAGCTTCCCTTGGGTCTTTTTCCTTTTTTGTGTGAAAGAGGCCATATTTGTTCTGGTGTGCAGGCTATGGCTCTCTCACACAGAACAATGAGGAGAGACATGCTATTTGGCTTCTAAGGTCAAAGCAAAGCACTCTACCTTTGACTCAGCTTGATTCTGCATTCTCATGTAGAGTAAAATGTGTAGCTGTTACACCTGCCATTTAAGTTATGAGAGTGAATCACACTGTGAATGATTTATTACTGCTGCCAGCAGCGACCTGAACATGGTCCATGGGGAGCTGGGGGTTGATGAGAACAGGGGAATCCTGGACCTTGTTCTTCAGCTGAGAAGCTGCATGACAGTTCAGCAACAAATAATGCAACAGTGCTTTATAGGTCAATCCACTGATATATGTGTGATTGACTTGATCTTCTCAATGTGATAATATCCCCATTTCACCGATAAAATAGTAAAGGTCTCAGGGTGGGTCAAGCTGTTAATTGGTGAGAGAGCCAGAACTTGCCTGAGGTCTTCTGGTTCTGAATCCCCTAGGCCACAGCAGGAGGGATTCTGGAGCAGTGGGCATGCTTGCCTCAGATGCAGACACCAGGCATGCTCCAACTGCTGCAGTGTTTCCAAGGAATGGCAAGACTCTTAAATCTTGGGTATGCAAGTGGCTGCACATCCATATCCACTGAGAGACAGAAATGCATCTCAGGGAATTACAGTTTAATAATCTCACAACTCAGCACATTAGTAATAACCAGAGACAAAAATAAAACCCATGAATGTCTAGGCATGTCTAAGGTTATTCTGCATGCATTAGTGCAAGCATAGGGACTTTACTATCATCATGTCAGAAAGAGTCTATCCTTCATTTCCACATTCCTCTTCTGCCACACCTGTTCTGCAGTTTGCTCCCATCCCTTTGCTTACACATTTAAAAAGTTCAAAACCAGAGAAACAGAAAGCTGTTTCCCCCAGACAAATCACCTTTTCATTTCTTTCTCTGTCTCTGTCTCTATCTCTGTCTCTCTCTCTGTCTCTGTCTCTGTCTCTCTCTGTCTCTGTTTCTCTGTCTCTGTCTCTCTCTCTCTCTGTCTCTCTCACACACACACACACACACACACACACACACACACACACGCATGCATGTACACACAATTAAAATGATGGAAAAAATAAGAGAGATACAGGCTGCTGTGTGTTTCACAGAGAAAAGCTCCAATCTAAGCCAAAGCAATGTGTGTGTGGGGGGGTGCATTCTTCTTAAATGCTGGGTATGGAAGACTGTAAGTAGCTTAATTTTATGAACAGAAGGAAACACTGTCATTTATTGGAAACCTACTATGTGACTACCACACACACAAACTAGTTTAATATTGGAACAGCCACAGTGTGAGCCATTCACTTTTACAAACCAACAAGGAAACTAAGTGCATGTGTGATATTATTACAATCACACAGTGGTGAGGTAAAAATCCATATGCAACAATAAAGCACAGTCACATATGTCTACTTCCCTCTCTCAGGACCCGGACAGGGTTAGGTCATCCACTCACAGAAACAATTCTTCTCATTGAGATTGAAAAAGAGTTGATCATGGGGGAATTGTGATTCTCAAATTGTAATGTCTACAGTTTAAAGTGTCCTTTCTTTCCTACTTGTCCAACAGTCTGAGTGTGTGGTATCAGAACAAGTCAGTTCAGTATAAGATGTTGGCAGAGAGCCTTCGTTGAAAGGGACAACGTGTAGAGCTTGGAGCCAATTCCCAACATTTTGTGTGCTGGTGCTATTCCTGATCTTAGGCTAATACCCCCATGTCTTAGTTGAGGTTTCTATTTCTGTAATAAAACCCTATGACCAAAGCAACTTGGGGAATGTTTATTTCAGCTTACAAGTCTCAGATCATACTCTTATATCTAAGAGAAGTCAGGGCAGGAACTCAAAGCAGGAACCTGGAAACAAGAACTGAAACAGAAGCCATGGAAGATCATTGCTTGCTGGCTTGTTCCTCATGGCTTGCTCAGCCTCTTTCTTACAGCACTGAGGACCACCAGCCTAGGGTTGCCACAGTCCACAGTACGCTAACCCCTTCTGTAGCAATTGCCAGTCAAGAAAATACCTCACAGGCATGCACAGAAGCCAATGCAGTGAGGTTATTTTTATCAACTGAGGTTCCTTCTTCCCAAATGACTGTAGCTTTTGTCAAATTGACATAAAACTAGATAGCACATTCAAAATATTCCAAACACAGTGAAGAATATTATAGGATATTATACTAGACAGTGTCCCAACTGGGTCCCTTTGTTGTTTGTTTGTTTGTTTTGTTTTTTGTGCATGCAACTCATAAGCTAACCACTCCTGTGAGTTGTTTTGGAAGTACTTAGCCTCTGGCCATTGAAGCCAGTCTGCTTATCAAATTCTCTAGTTATGCTGGTTCATGAAAAACCTGTAAGTAAGCATCATATTTAAAGTCTTACAGGATGTCCCTGCTTCCTACTCAATATTCCTTTCCTATTGTTTATTAAGATAGTTATTTTATGTTTTGCCTGTCTGAGTATGCTCTACATATATGTGTGTTTGCTCACATATGTAGGTGCACATGTGTGCCTATGCATGGGGAAGTCAGAGGTTGACATCAGTTACCTTTTGTGATCACGCTTCACCTTACATACTGTGGCAGGGCCTCTCACTTAAATCCATAGCTCACTAATTGGGCTAGTCTAGGTAGCCAACTTGTTTCAGGGATTTCCCTTACCGGTATCCACACTTTACCTCCCCCTCCCATGTATCTCTGCTTCCATTGGTTCAAATATCCATTGAGACTCAAGATCCCCAAGCCTGTTAGTTCTGTTTGCTCCCTCAGATTTCACTTTTTCTGGTAGCATCTGCTGAAGATTTTCTGATGTGTTTCCTATTCCAAGATCTTTCTGTTTTCCATTGCCACGTGTATAGGAATCTGTGACAAAAACTCAGGAGACTATCCTAGTATTAGCCATGGACTGAGGTCCCCATCAACACCAATGGATGAAGACACTGCTCTCAAGGAGCTCATTGATGGGTGTGGAGCCACACACCAAAGGACCCTAAGTCAAATGTACAGAATATCAGAAGGCCATGGCGGCTCTGAAAGAAAGGGAAGGCTCTACAAGGCAGGGCGCCATGGAAGTCACAGACTATTGATGACAAACCAGGCAATGTGCTAACAATACACGTAAGTAATACACATGAGTAAACTACACTCAGAGAATTTAAGTGACATGCCCAACGTGAGCCAGGCTGCAAATGGCCCTGCTTCAAAAGACCTTGCAGGTCTTAGAACTCCAACAATCGCCAAGTCAGAAACCATTCTCCTCAATACACTCCCTCCCTCTTCCACTTGGAAAATCTTCACTGTGTATTCAGCAGGAGCCAGAGTCCACCATGCCAGAAACAAGATCGGTCAAGGAATTCATGAGCTTAGCACACAGAATCAAAGAAGATGGACTGATTGAATTAAGCCTCTGCTTCCAGTGAACACAAATCCCAGTTGCCTTCAGCCTTCTGTGTTTCAAACAGAAACATGGAATTACTTATGCTAGCCATGAGTTCAAAGACACCAAGAAATCAAGAAGAGTAGCCCAAGGCACACGTGAAAAGTATTCCCATAGACAGAAGGCACAACTCCACCCGTGTGTATGCACACACATACAATAATATTTTGTTTGCAAATCTGCCTATTTACATAGTTAATTTGGGATCTGTTTGCAAACACAAATTAGTTTGGTGCAGTTACTTTGTGCATGGACATGGAGTTAGCTGCTTCAGCAGCTTAACAGCATCAAAAGAGACTGCACAGCAGCATATGGCTGTCTATATATAATCACAGTATTACCTGCACACATTAGTTACATAGATGTTACATTATAATTAGTACCATTCTTAAGTCATTGAAAAGGGGGAAAAGGTATTCTAATTAAATCAGCAAGGTGTTTTTTGATTGGGACAGTGACAATGAGTCACAGCATTTCATCGACTGAAATGTCACGTGCAGCTACCATCTTTCTACTCCCCCCCATATTGGGGGTAAAGCTTTCAGATAACAATATTGAATATTATCATTCTGTGATCTCATGTTTCCCTGCCTTCAAGACATGTTGCTGCTTTTTCTGAGTTTCCTCTGCAGCTTAAGAAGTCATCAGGATCAGGATCTATCCCTAGTGCATGAGCTGGCTTTTTGGAGCCCACTGCCTGTGGTGGGACACCTTGCACAGCCTTGATGCAGGGGGAGGAGCTCAGACCTGCCTCAGCTGAATGTGCTGGGCTCTGCTGACTCCCCATGGGAGGCCTTACCTTACTGGAGGAGGGAATGGGGGATGGGTTGTGGGGGGGGGAGGCTGGAAGGGCGAGAGGAAAGAAGAGACAGGGATCTGTGGTTGGTTTGTAAAATGAATAAAAAAATTACTTAAAAAAAAAAAAAGAAGTCACCAGTGGCATCACACTGGAAAGGCCACAGTAACAGTTTGGTGACAACTGTCCAGAGAAGAAAAAGTAAGAGACTCTATATCATGCCACTTAGTAGTAAACTCAAGATCAGGACACTGTCTCTGGTTTGAAATCCAGTGCTGATTCCCATACACTCTGGCACTATGATGTGGCTGTCACTTTCTTAGCTGCAACAAACGTCTCAATCAGTCCATTGTTTTCTAAGATTAAGAATTAATTCATAATGAGAGTCTCAGAGGTTGAATGGGAGCTGTACTTGCTAATCCATTCATAACCAATAAAAACAAACTCTCCTAGGTTATTGAGTAAAGAGAAGCTAGTATTCAAATGTCTTCACATGGTTTTAAGGGTTCATGCAATTAAAAGTATGCCGCCTCCTGAGGATGTAATTCACTTAAGTTCATTAGGGTGAATTGAGCCAGGCTGTGTCATATGAGCTCCAGACATACCATTTGCTGGCTGCCACTGGAAGGTGTACTGAACCTTCTCTTGATTCCTCCATGATACTGAATTACACACTTAAATGCTTTCCTCTCCTTTTTCATTATAAAAAAAAGAATTTTTCTTCCAACAGGCACTGTGTTAACACAAGCTTCAAATTACAACCGGCAGTGACATCATCTTAGGGCTGATATTGCCACTGTGGCTCTGGGTAGGACCGGTCAGAATATTCCTTACACCCAATTTCCCCCATGCTGCCAAGTGCAATATTGTCTCCATCCTCTTTTATGGAGAAAATGTGAACTTGGAGCCTAGGGGAGGGAAGCCACAGGATGCTGTTATTATCACCAGGCCAATTGAGGAGAACAAATAGCATCACAGCATAATCAGCATCTTATCCCAAATCGTTCTGTCCTTCCTCCCCAGTACACCATTTAACACTCTATGCAGAAGAAACTAAACATTCTTTGTAGCATAAGATGGGAAACAGACCACAGAAGAACAGGATAAGAGATCGCTGGTGTCCATCAGGAACAAATGACCATGTAATAACTCTGTAATTACATGGTAACTAGAACTGATTGAGCCTGTAAATTATATCCTTGTCACCCCTGGGTAATGATGCAGCTCTATCTCCCATCTACAGAGAGCCGCAGAACATGCCCACAGCCACAGAGAGATAAGGGAATTCGGGGCTGTTAAAGCAGATTTGCTGCTGCTGATAGGTGGCAAAGAGACAGGCTGAAATCTGGGATTTAATGATCTTCCAGTTGAGGCATTACTGTCTCACCAACCATAGCAAGACATCCATTACCCAGCCAGCACCCATCATCCTTTTAGAGGGATTGATTAAGACTCCCCAAATTAGGGGTGGAAGGAATAGAGCTGGGAACATGTGCACACAAAAACGTTACACATGCCTGTGGACACACACACACACACACCACAACAGCCAATTTACACTTCCTGAAACATTTAATTTGCAAATCTCTGAAACATCACTATTGTGGCATTTCACCAAATATTTTAATACTAGGAAGAATATTGTCGATTTCTATGCAACATCCTCTCTGGGACCATTATGCGGAGGCATTAAGAAATTCTGCGTGGTAGATCATTCGGCAAATATTGTTTGACAGGCGACTGCACATACAGCGTTCTTTTAGGTGTTAGTGGAAACAAAGAGGCACAGCACTCAATTCTCTCCCTCAAGGATATGAGTCCACTTACATAGATAATATAAATACATAAAGTGCTGAATTGTAATGCCACAAGGCAGTATATAATTAACTGCCAAATGACGAGTATGGATAATGAGAGACACAGAGTAGAAAGGAACTCACTTTACTGTGGGTTAATTGTAAATATAAAAATCTTACAGATGAACATGAACATGGACAAGAGCCCAGCTATCAGTCTCATTTAAGCTAGATTAGGAAGAGACACTTCAAATTTCTCTCTGTTGACAGGCCTCTCGCTTTCCCCAAAGCAAACAACCACCACCAACCACTAAATAAACAAAATGTTCAACAATACAAACTGTGGGAAGAAAAGTATCAGAAATAGGAACATTGGGCTGGAGAGATGGCTCACTAGTTAAAAGCACTGGCTGCTCCTCTAAAGGACCAGGGTTTAATTCTCAGCACCCGCATGGCAGCTCACAACTGTCAAGATGGATCCAGTGTCAGAGCAGGGATCCATTGCACCGGGTATGCGCGTGGCACACATACCTGTGCATGCCGGCAAAACACCCACACACATAAAATAAATTCTTACTTAAAAAAAAAAGAAATATGAACATAAGTATAAAATTGCCTGTATCCAAGATAGTAGGCAAGCAGAAATGTGTTAATGATGGCTGTATTCTTCAGTACAGGCACAGAGGCAGGTTAACTGTCCAAAGTTATATGAACGTTTGTTAATCGACATGGGGATTTAGTAAGGAGACCAAAGTCAGGAAAACAGCATAATCATCAACTTAAGAAACTAATAAATAGGCCAGGTGGCCTTTAATCCCAGCACTCAGGAGGCAGAGCCAGGCAGATCTCTGTGAGTTCAAGACCAGCCTAGTCTACAGAGTGACATCCAGGAAAGGTGCAAAGCTACACAGGGAGAGAGAGAGAGAGAGAGAGAGAGAGAGAGAGAGAGAGAGAGAGAGAGAGAGAGAGAGAGAGAAACAAATAAATAGATAGGTAGATAAATAAATAAATAAATAAATAAATAAATAAATAAATAAATAAATAAATAAATAAAAATATTCCCACAAACTCCAGCTAGGGTGAATTAGTTGGTTGATAAGTCAGTGGGGAATCAATGGGGTCTTTTCTCCCAGACAATACAGAGGTCTGCTCTCTGGATTCTTTGCCAACCTTTAGATGTTGTTTAAAGCAGGTTAGTGCTGCTGTACTGCTAACTGCCAAGGGTTAACCAAAAGGGATCCAGAGTCTTATCTTGAGTGGATAGAAAACCATTTTCCATCTCATGGTCCATTTGAACAAGCTCCTTAACCCTCGCTTTCTAGTCACAGATTCCCCCAACATTTCACCAGTATTCTTGTTGATGTATGATGGGCACAGCCCTTCCCTGGTATATGCCCTGAAGTTAGTCATGATGAATTTCAGGACCCTCATGAGGCCTAGTTGTACCACAAACTTAGGTGAGGTTGTCCAGGAGAAGGAGGTCTTACTAGCTGGTTTCTGTAGAAGAAAGAAGAAAAGCATAGTGCCATGTCATCTGTATTTATCCATGGAAGCTCTATAAACATGGGAGTCTTATGCCCAAATCAAGATAGAACTAGACGTTTCCAGATCTTTAAACATTTGTAAGGTATCAGGAAAATTTTTGTTCTTTTGTAATAAGTTAGTGCTTTATAGTGATATTTTATTTGTGCTGAAATGTGACTTTATTTGTATGTTAATAAATCAAGTTTGCCTGGAGATCAGAGGTCATAGCCATAAATAGAAGTCAGGCAGTGGTAGCCCACACCCTTAATCCGATCACATGGCAGGTGGAGTCTCTGTGTGTTCAAGGACACAGCTAAAGTGGTGATACAAGCCTTTAGTCCCAGTACCAACCATAGAAACCTGGAGGTCTGTATAGACAGGCAGTGACAAGGAAGTGATGTGGCTGGGCTTAGAGCCAATGAGAAGGCAGAACAGGAAGGCAATAAAGGCACAGGTTGGACAGGAAGAGGCTCTCTTAGGAAGCTACAGGGAGGTGACAAGCTAAGGTTAGTTGGCGGCTATTGCTCTGATCTCTACAGCGTACACCTCTGTATTTGGCTCTGTGTTTCTTATTTAATAAGACTGTTTAGAAATTCGTCTATAGAGCTTTCCAAGGAAAATATCTTTGCATTACTATAATTACTAGGATTTGAGTAAAGTCAATAAGAGATACACATTTTGATAATGCCTCAAAAAATGTCCAAGTTAACAAGGGACTCTATGTATGTTATATATCTATGGGGCATTGGTTCCTTACCAGAAAAAGAAAAAGAATAAGTGCATGACTCTTAAGAGCCTTCCTGGACCTAATTTCTATAACCTAGACAGGCTGTAATGCCTAGTTCTTCAAAAGCTAGTAAAGGGCCATTGAATCCTCAATCTCAAGTTGCAGAGAAAGGTTAAGCACCTTCAGTATTAACTAACAAGTACTTGGACAAAACCCAATAATTTGAGCTACTATCGCTGGCTCATAAACATTTTCTTTCTGGAAGGGCCAAGCAGTATCTGAGAGACTGTCCTGTGACTAGTTTGGCTGCTCTTCAGAGGCCTTTGTTTGCCTTCGAATGCCAGATTTGCCCTTAACCTTGATCTGTAATGTAACCTACCCAGGAAACATTGGACTCACACGCATTGTGCTTTCCTACAAGAAGGCACCTGACAGAAACAACCTAATGGAGGGAAGATTTAGCTCCCTTGTGGTTTCTGAGGGTTTTAGTCCATGGGGAGGCAAAGGGACGGCACAGCAACTGAGTGGGTAGCAGGAGAGACTGTGGGAAAGGCTGTTCCCACGACAGTGGTCTCGGAAGCAATGAACCAGGGATTGGACTTAAACCTTTAAAGGCATCACTCTGGTGATCTACATCCTCTAATAAAGCCTTGCCTCCCAAGTCCCCAGAACCTGCCCAAACTGTGCCACCAGCTGCAGAACAACCATTCAAAGCATGAACCTGTGAGAGACATTTCAGATCCAAACCGTAACAGTAATAGAGCTGGAGGAAACCACAAACTGCTTACAACACTTTAGCCTTCCATTGATGTCAGGAAAGAGCCCCCTTTGCTGCTCAAATCACAATGGGGCTGACAGACAGGACTCTCTACACCTGCACTTTTTATTTTATTTACAGGGGCCACAAGATCGATATTTGCTCCCTTGGAAATAAAGCTTTCTGCTTTGCATTGGAATTTATTTTCAATTGCTGTTGGAAACCATTATCACACGATAATGTTCATTCACCACTTATGTTATCTCTTCAGCTAGGCAGATTGCCAGGTATTCGACTGCCTGACACCAAGTCCATTTGGTGCATGACAAAAATAAAACCTCGCATTGCCTGGAAATAACAGGAGACATACTTATCATCCAGCCATGGATGACTGTGATCCTCTGGAATTGTCAGAACTCATGTAAATCACCCCGTGCCGCAGTCATGGGTACACCCTCACTATCTGTGTACAAGAAGTGGGAAGCAAATGCTTTCAAATGGATCAAACTTACTACAAGTTGCAGAGGTAAAGTCACAGAGGTGGAAGACTATTATGGGTCTGTGGCTATCTTTGGGTTGTGTTTTACTTATGTTGGAGTCATTGATCACATGACACTGCTGTGGTGTTGAAACGTGTTGATTGAAATCCTCCTTGGTACCAGAGTTAGTACTTGAGAGTCACTGGAAAATAGCTAGGTCTGTGTGAGAGAAGTTTAATTTAGACAGGTAGATTAAGAAAGTACAAGGTAAACACTCTGGGACACATGTAAAAAATGGTGTTGGCACAACTAATAAAACACTGTATCCTGGTTTTAAATCCAGGGATGGCTTCTTAGCTGAAGTACCATTGGAATCGGATGTCTTAACGAGTATGTGAATATAAATGCAGGTAACAAAGCTGTGGAGAACAACTGGCTGAATGTAAGTCAGCTCAGTGGTGAGCCCGTGTTGAAGTGGGGACTTAGTGAACATCACAGTTATAATTAGGGAAGAAGTAGACATCCAGGCTTAAAGGCTAAGCCTACACCTTTCCAGTCATGAGGGGAGATCCATTTTAGATATGCTGATTTCAGACAAGTAGTCAGAGAAATGGGGCCTCAATTAAAATCAAGAAGGTCAGGGGCAGAAACAGTGAAGCAGACAAGATTGAAAGCCTAGAAAATGGAAGAGGCTTACTCTGAGAATGATTCAATTTGATCATGGAGGAAACCAATGTTCATGGAGTCAGTACTCCCCAGGGCGAAGAGTCCATGCAAGGAGACAAGTTGACAACAGTCTGGAGCATTGACACTAAGGCAGGTGACAAGATAACACTGGGGAAAAAAACCATAATGGAATGTGTCACCACACAGTTGGTGGTGAACAGGGTGAGTGAGGCAGTAAAATCAACACCTAGCTGTGCACTTGGGAGCTCTGTGTGTTGGTCAATTCCTATACCCAGCATCTGGGAGGCTATGGCAAGATAATCACAAGTTTCGTGTAAACCTGGGCTACAAAGTTAAGTTACAGGTGGGATACATAATGAGACCCTATCTCACAAAACCAAGATGTGAGATGGAGTTCAAGGTTAAAATAAATGTACTTATTGAACACATGTAAGGTCCTAGGTTTAATCCCTATTACTGCAGACAGAACAAAGGAAGGCAGGGAAGAGGGCGAGAAGAGTGAATGAGGCAGAGATGAAAAGTTTGTTATAGTTGTGCAGAGTTTGGAAATATTGATCAACACGGTTTTAATAAATATAACAGTTAAGATATATCCATTTGGCTGGTGTTCTTCAAAAATGTCAATCAAGGATAAAAGCAGAAGTGGACAAACAGAAAGATGAAACCAGGGACACTTGAGCATCCTAGGTTTTAGAGGACAATAGGATTGGAGACTCCCACACGGAAAAGATTACAGGACAGAGTCTAAGCAACTGTTATTTCCAACACCAAATACAAGTACGTATTGGAATCTATTAGAATTCCCCTGTAAGTCTACCTCAGTCTGCTCTTTTCTGGGTGGTGGTGTGTATGTCCACTTGCTTCCTAGGATCTCCATTTGAAATCTAAGCAGAGCCATATGAGCGGAAGAGAACCCGGGCCAGACATTGCCCGGGTTTTCCCTACTGGCTATCTCAGGTGTTTAACCAAAACCTGGGGGAGATTCTCCTTGATCCCTCTTTGTATCTCATCCCCAACACCAAATCTCCCAACCAGTCTTGGAAGCTTCACCTATCAAACAGACCCAGAGGATTTCTACCTCACAGTTACACCTATATACTGAAGTCTCAGCCATTGCTTATCTACAATGTGGTGATCTATGCTCTCCCGATTGGTGTGTCGCTCCCAACATAACACTTCCCATATACCTAGAATTATTCTTTTACAGACACAAGTCAGAACAAACTATTTTTTCTCAGTACTACATAAGGACATCTTTTTTTTTAAACGTCTTTATTGATTCTTTGGGAGTTTCACATCATGCACCCCGATTGCACTCACCTCCCGGTCCCCCCACATCCTCCTCTTACCTTTACAGTGACCCCTCAAAGAAAATCAAATGAAGTAAGCAAGCAAGCAAACAAACAAACAAAAACAAACCAAAAGAAAAAAAAGAAGAAAAAAACTCTCTTTGATTTTCCTTTCCTGCCTCTCTAATACCTCTTCATCCATCCTGATGGCATTGGGAGCCTTAGTGTGTCACATAGTATAAATACCCTTTTGTCCAATCAGCTTTACTAGCAAATGTTCATTGCAATGAGTCACTGGTCTGGTTCAAGGTCTCTGGTTTCTGGGACACAATCATCACTGAATCCTCACTGAAACTTCTCTCAGATATCCTGCTGCTGCCCTGAGTGGTGGAGATCCTGCGGGTAGCATTCCACAGGACCAGTCCCTTCACGAGCTCCAGCAGGTCCTAGATGGGGTATATGCTAGATGGGGTAGATACCAACCCAAGTCCTGGCTGTGGGACTGGGTGGTAGCTGAGCTGGTCATGGGGCAGAGTCAGTTCCCCCATGCCCATGCCCTCAGGGTCGGTTCACTTTCACTTGTGGTGAGGGGCAAGGCCAGCTTTCCCAGGGCCAGTGAAGGGTGGGGTCAACTCAGCATGGCCCTCTGACTTCATCTCTCATGGTTCCTATGGGGCCCTGAGGTGATATGGGCCACAGACATCAACACAGACCCCAGCTGCAGCTGGACCACTGACCCAGACATGGCCCTCAGAAGCAGCTTGGGTCAGGCTACATCCTGGCTCTGGATGGAAGCACTGGCCATTCAGGTCAGGATGGTGCTGGTGGCTGCAAGGTCAGCGCACACCACCAAGGCCTCAGGTTGTGGCCCCAACCCTGGCTGGGCTTCTATGTGACCTTTAGTGACAATATGCAACTTGGACTTCAACACAGACCCCAGCCACAGTATGACTACCTTTTATTCTCCTAGCCTCCCTTAAAAACCTCTTCCTCCCCTTTCATGGCCTTCTTTTGTGTTTCAACCCCCACACATACATAAAACACATATATAAATATTAGAATTTAAGCTTTGCCTATGAGAGAAGATGTGCTATCTGTCTGTCTGAGTCTGGTTTATTTTGCTATGTATGATGGTTTCCAGTTTTATCTTTTTCCCCACAAATGTCTTTCTTGACTTTCTTTTACATAAAGCATAAAAGATAGGCTTTTCCTTAGAGCAGGACATAGCAGTCAGGCCCCTCTCCCATGTGTACACAGTGTGTCCCCGAGCTCTGGTCGCTAGTGTAGTTGTTTATGCCTTTCTGGTTCACCCAGGCAGGATTCCCCTTCTCATGTCTGCATGGGGCTTGTCCTTGTGACCTGCTTTGGTCACCGGCTGCTTGCAGAGGAGTGTGCTCAGGCTGGAGGCATGCCATGCTATGTCAATCTGCTCTCTGGTTTCCTTGGGGAGCACAGCTGTCCTCTTTAGACAGGTGGGTGGTGTTTCTTTAGCCTCAAACCCAGCATAAAACCACATAGATCACCCTGAGCCCAGGATACAGATACAGGCCACAGGAATCTCCGCCAATCTACAAATTGAGAACTATGAAAAAAATGGCTAGTTTGTGTATTTATAAGAGATTTTAAATTTGGCATTATTGTGGCCAATAGCTGGCTAATTAGTTCAATGAACTAACTTCCTGCTGTCTCTTGGCTCCTAGGATCTTTTTCTTTCATCTCCCTCTCTCTGCCCACACCATATCTGCCCTTTACCTTTCCTGCTGTCTATCATAATCCTAACACAGGTCCTTCACATATTCGGCTTTCTCCTGAGAATCCAATACCCAAGTGGCCTCTTTCCTCATCTCCTTCCCATCACCTCAGCATGGGTACCTTGCAGGACCACCTCTACCTGAGAGCCTCATTATTTACTCTGCCTGGGATTATTTCTTATATAGTACACGCTGTATATTTATTTATATACAGATACATTTATTTAATTACAAATTACATAATAATCTATAGTTCCATACAAGTATATATAATTAATTTGTTAAACGTGGTTTATTTTCTACCCTATATGACAGAAATCAACTTGTGTGTGTACAGTCTGATTAGTAATTAAATAAACAATACTTCAGATTCAGCTCCCTTGTCCCATAATAAAACATTTTATAACTATATGTGTAACATGAAGTGGTCTGGGAGATTTTACTCTATTTTAGTAGATGGAGGGTGAGTGGGAGTAGCTAGGTGGTATGGAAGGTTGGGAAAGGAAAGCCTTGGGGGGGGGCATGTGTTGGTCTAAATGGTGTCCTAGGCTCCTCCAAAGCCCTTGAGAAGTGCTCCTCCTGGGGACACAGGCACTTGTGACTGATGTGTACAATTATGACCAGAGTAACAAAAATAAGATAAATGATATTTTCTATGCCTTGCTCAATAAGACAGAGCAATAATATATTTTAGGGAAAAAAGAAGCCTATCAAAAAAGATTGTAATGTTTTCAGATCAATTTAAAGGATGATAGCTCCTTGATATGACAAACTCACTCATGTGGAAAACTGCGGGCGCTTTATAAATAAGACCTTCCTATGCAAACACGAGAACTTGTAATGAATTTGCTGATTATTCTTTCCCCATGAATAATATGCAGAATTGATTTTATGCCCATGTTTCTCTCTGGTCACTTTCTCCCTCCTTTGTATGGTTTTCTTATTTTTTTGCATTTAAAACATTTGTTAAAACACATATTTGTAGCTATCAGTCAATGGTGGATCTGCCTTCCATTTCTTTACCACTAAAAGCCCACATGGCTCTCTTTCTGCTGATGGAATACACGAATTAAATTTCTTAAGCAAAAGTCAAAAGAACATACAAATTTTTGTTTTCAGTCTGGCATCCTAAGGACTTTTGTAAAACCAGAAAAAAAAATAGAGGAAACTGAGTCTCTAGTTGTTCTTGGAGTCCTCAGAATAGACTAGGGGCAAACCATTGGACCAAAGAACAAGAGCTATGCAGCCAAACTAGTACAAGCCTAGGGAGACTAAGAGGCATGGATATACCACCATAGCCTCAGCATGTCCAAGTGTGAGAAGCATGGACTCCAAAAGGACCCGACTTTGGGAGGCCCCTGGCTTGCACAAGTTTTCCACCATGAGCCTTACTAGATATGTAGTTTCTTATAATTAAGATTAGAAAACATTTCCCACATATTTCCAGCAAGAGGAGGCAACAGTGGCCAATTGGAAACATGTCTGGGGTATTCTGTTCTTACTGAGGCCTACCCCATAAGAGAAATCATTTTACTAGAACCTAGGACCTGGGGAAAGGGAAATCCCCAACTCCAGTCCCATGCAGCCTCTGCACTCACTTGAGAGAGCAGAAGATACACACACACAAACTGAGTCATACTTAGGAAGGTCACACTCAAAGGACATATGCCCACTAAAATACAGAGCCTGGCAGCATGGGGCTTTGCATGGCATAATGGTGTGTGTGTGTGTGTGTGTGTGTGTGTGTGTGTGTGTGTGTGTGTGATAAAGAGAATTGTGCAACTCGGATACTTGTATGACATTAAAAAGTGGATAACATGAAAGGCAAGGGGAACCCAAGCAGAGGACAGAGAGCTGGATGCGCTGCAGGAAAGCTGGGGACCTAAAGCACTGGAACAGAGAACACCATAATGAATGGACGGATATGGCTAGTGACCTACATGAAAACCTGCAAAATTATTGGGAGAAGCTTCCTAAACCAAATCCACAGAGGACAAAGGAACCAAGCACTCTACATCTGTGTATGGTTCAACTACAGCTGGGTGGATCCAGGCAGATTGTAGTTGAAACTGAGAGTGCCCTATCTTATGACCAGGAAATTCAAGTCAGACCAACACAAACAATGGTTCTTTAGTTGCTAACCTCTACCTTAAAGACTGTCTATTTATTCCATTTGTTTCTAGCCTGCCTCTTCCAAAATGATTCCCTAATCCCCAGTGGCATTTTCTTCTTGAGAAAGGAAAAAAAAAGGCTAGAAACAATTGCCTTCCCAAGGCCCCTCCCCCTAATCAAAACCCAAGCTAAACCCAAACAACACAAAGCCACAGCAAAAATAATTGCGTTCTTCTCAACACCAATTGCTGTTGATAATATCTGTGAATTGTCAGCATTGGAACCTGGTAACATTCCCCAACGCACAAGAGGATTTTCCTCTGCACAGTTAGTACCATGTGAAAGCAGATGACAAAGCTCTTGCAGATAAAAGCCAACAGAATTGGTTTTTTCTTTCTCAAATAAAAAAGTATCTAATGAATATACAAGAAAGAACAAGATGACCTCCACATTTGTGCACTCCTTTCACCTAAAGAAGAGTTTTGGTGACATGAGGTGACAGTATCCTCATAGTCAGGGATGTCTCAAAGAAGGGGCTCCGGAATGGTGTCCATATGTGACCATTTGTGCTCCTGATGAATGACACTTTCCTTGGAGGTAGATAGCAATGGGAATTTAACAGCTGCTGAGCAAGACTCTTGAGTACTGCGGGGCAAGATATTAACCCGAAGGACACTCCAAGCTCTCTCTGCAAGGGCAATGTATCAGAAGTAGCAATCTTATTGATATTAGCAATAATTATAATAATTATGAGCATGTACACGGCACTTTTGTGTCTGCAAATGCTCCGCATTCATCCTAATGATTGCCATTTGTACAGTACTTCGTATTTCCTAAACACTCTGTCATTAATTAGATAATGGCAGCAACATCTGTGGGCAAGGGCCTTAGTTTTCCCTCTTACAGGCACAAGATGGAGGGAAAGCAATTGCCTGGCCCCGGCCCGGGCCCTGTGATCCGTCAGTGACCGAATCACTATTCCATTTTCAAGTGCCCCAGTGACTATTTTGTCTGCACTTTGTATGCAAAGCTGGGTGACTGCTTCTAACCGAAAGGAAAGTGCCTAGAGCATGAAAACCCATCACTTCCACAGCCTCTGAGTGATTATTAAGTACCACTGGCACCATAAGAAGTCTGTTTTCATGGAGAACTTCAGGGGTGCAAGGTATTCCCCAAAAATCACTCTATCGAGATTCAAGATTCTCATTCTTGGTTCAGGTCACACCCCTGATTCAATCAGACTGGTCTGGGGGTGAACTTGGCCTCTTAGGTAATGTAAATGGGAATCCACAGGAGTGAGAACAGGTGCTCCAGACAGTGGCTTTCAACATTCAGGAGTATCAAAGGGCTTTTCAAAGACCGTGTGCCCCTACCCTAAGGATTTCCCACCTTATTTTTGAGATGGGGTCTTCTTACACTACCCAGGTTGGACTCAAACTTAAAATCCTCCCACCCCAGCCTCCAGCATGCTGAGATTCCATGTGTGCCACAACAGTTGGCAATCTAAGGTATTATATATATAGATAGAAAAATTGCCAAATTGTTTCAATTTTAATTGCAAAATGCCCTTCAAGGGTGGTTGTAGCTTTCAATATCTGGATAGATGGATATTAGCTTCTGTATTCAGCAGAATACAGAATGGTCAAGCCTTGGCCCCACAGACAGACTTCTACTCTCCAGTGCATCTGATAGCACTGGAATGGCTGCTTGACAGGGCAGTAGAGAAAGAGACAGGTTCTGTTCAGGTCCAGCTGTAATGGCCTTTCCAGTCTTCTATGCTATCGTATGGCTCAGCCTCCCCGCCTCACTCCTCTGTTCCTCTGTGGCTAAACGGTACAGATGCCAAGGAAATCCTACCATGGGTAAGCAGCTAATAGAAAGGCCCCCTGCATATCTTTGTAACCTGCTGCAGAGGGAAAGGGAACAAGAAAGTGTACCATTGCCTTGAGTCATGCTCTAGTCATGCTCTAGCTTCATTTTTGTTTCTGTGGTTAAAGCACACACACACACACACACACACACACACACACACACACACACACACAACCAAAAGCAATTTGAGCTTGAAATGGAAGGTTTTATTTCATCTTACACTTCTAGGTAAGAGCTCCTCACTGAGGGAAGTCATGGCAGGAACTCAAAGCAGGAATCCGAGCAGAAGCCATGGAGGAAGGCTGATTACTATCCTGCCTTCTAGCTACCTGGTGCTCAGCTTTCTTATATAGCCTAGACCCGCCTGCTTATGCATACAGTATCATACATCAATTATCAATCAAGAAAACGTCCCCCACACATGCCCAAAGACCAGTGTGATCTAGGTTACTCCTCACCTGAGCTTCTTTCTTCCCAGATGACCCTAGTTTATGTCAAAAACTACTAATACTAAGCAGGATAGCGATCAAGAAGTCAGGAGTTACTCATTTCTACAAAAAGTCTAGCCCATCCTAACATGCATGAAGCTCCACATACCTTTTAGTTCTGTGTTCCTAACCATCTGGAAAGATGGACTAAATTTGGTAAGCAGGTGAGGAAGAAGCCCAGGGCATATTTAAAAGGCACTGACAGCCACATGTCACAGAGGTCAAGAAGGAGACAACTGTGGAAGACCCTAAAATATACCCATCCTGGCTTGAGAGTGTATATTATGTAGGGAAAGGTGTAGCAATGTGGTTAGTTAAACCAACCTTTCAAGAACAGCTTGTCAGGAAGGAACAGAGGGGCCAAAACTGACCATAGGACCATAGTGACACAGCCTGAAGCTCTGAGTGATATGCAGAGGTAAAAGATTAGAAAACAAAACAAAACTGAAAAACAAAAACAACAACAACGAAAAACCACATGCTGTCTCCCTCTCCTTCTACTCCAGCTCTCCCCATGAGGCTGTTCCCTCCAGGGAGAGCCTACACATTGCAGAGACATTCTTGATGAGCAGACCCCAGGAGGCTGGAGACCCACCATCAGCTAGAGACTGAATGAGCGGTGGTTCAGAAACAGTTCAGATAGAGAGCCGTTCCAGATGCCTGTCCCTAGACCAGCCAGTCTTCAGCCAAGACATCACCTTGCCAGGGCTTCTGTCCTTCTCACAGG
This sequence comes from Peromyscus eremicus, assembly GCF_949786415.1. Taxonomy (NCBI): domain Eukaryota; kingdom Metazoa; phylum Chordata; class Mammalia; order Rodentia; family Cricetidae; genus Peromyscus; species Peromyscus eremicus. Next base: position 24,893,306 of record NC_081422.1, read on the forward strand.
CTCAGCTGTGACCAGAGGACCCAATTCCACAGCTGCTCAGCTGCATGCTGTGCCTGCTTCCCAGCTGTAATGCCATATTACTCGTGCTTGTTTGCCATCGGCTTTAATTAAGAGAGCTTTAATTTCCCAGCATTATCTTGGCTCCTCCTTCCCAAGCACTCACATCAAGAGATGCAGTTGTTTTCCACCCAGGCTCAACTCAGGCATATGCCCAGTAACATTGTTGGAAACACCCTCGAGTGCCTCATAGGACAGAGAACGCCGAGGAGCACATGACAGGGTCTGTGGTAGGGGTGGGCAAGCCTGCTGCACTTGGGGATCCTGCTGAAAGCAAACTCTTCCTTTGGCAGAGCCAGATTCCCCTTTTGGTCTCCACAGTATTTCTTTCTTTTTTCAACAGTCTTCCCATGAGCTTCATGTGGAGCCAGTCTAAGGAACTCAAACTTGATTCCAATCTGATTATCCAACATGGCCCTATCAGCTGAGACAGCAGCATTTATCACATTAATAGGAAAGATGGAAGAAAACTGGGATGCCATCCAACAGGAGCACTTTTATCACATGTTGCACTGTCTTACAAATCCAATTATCACCAGCTGAAGGTCTTAACAGCCCTTGGATTGCAGCATTTGGATCTTAAAGGAGCATGATGCACATTTTCTAAGATTCCTTCCACCGTTTCTTATTCTAGGCACTTACAGACACTCAACCCACAGGACAACTTCAAAGCAAATGCTGTCAATGAAATACTTGTCTTGAGTTTAACCAGTGAGTTTAAGAGAAATTTAGACTGAGGACACCATTTGTCTTAGTTGAGATTTTTATTGCTGCAATGAAACACCATGGCCAAAGTAACTTGGGGAAAAAAGGTTTATTCAGCTTATACTTCCATATTGCTGTTAACCACCAAAGGAAATCAGGACAGGAACTCAAGCAGGGCAGGAACCTGGAGGCAGGAGCTTATGCAGAGGCCACAGATGGGTGCTGCTTACTGGTGTGCTCAACCTGCTTTCTTATAGAACTCAGGACCACCAGCTCTGGGGTGGCACCACATGCAATGGGCTGGACCTTCCTCCATCAATAACTAATTAAGAAAATGCCTTATAGCTGGATCTTATGGAAGCATTTTCTCAATTAAGGTTCTATTCATTCAAATGACTCTAGTTTGTGTGTCAAGTTGACATAAGACTAGCCAGCATAGCACTTGAACATTGGGCTCAACAATTTGGGCTGAAATGTATTGTACAGTGAGAGTTAAGATCCTACAACACAAGCCTGGGAAGGCTTATAGGTAAGATCAGGTGACTGACAAAGTAGGGCAGTATCTTTTGTAATGCCACACAGTTCTCAAAGTTTACTCACAAATTTAGAAGCTGCTACCAGATACCCTGTGACTTAGAGGAAGCATTCCCCAAAGCTATGAGTACAAATGTCTGAGAAACATTCTAAATAAAACCCACTAGCATCTGCTGTAGCCAGGAAAAGAGATCAGCAAATATATGCACAAAAAGCCTCAAGATAAAGTTGATCAAAAGTGACAGCTAACCATTGTGGAAGCATAATCACCAAGCAAGGGTAGAAAATGACCCAAGAGTGAGATATCTGTGTAGAATTCTGAGCTCCAGGGAAGAACTAGTGACTCTAGTCAGCCTAACTTAGTCACTGTGAAGCCTTTTCCATGGTAAGCCAGACCCTAAAGAACAGCAAACTCTAGGCCTTAGTCTGGGAGAATCACTTGATTTGGAATATTGGGTGATGTCCTGCCTTGGAGCATTGTTAGCAGGAATGAGGGTTGAAAAGACTACCAGGTAGGTCCAGTGACTGCTTGGAATGCTGTTCAGGACATCCATGGTTAATGAGGGACTCAAGTCAGGCCTACAACTTTCATTGACTCAAAGGTTATAAATCGGAACAGGAAGGACATGAAAGACACCAATAGAAAGCAAATGAAAGACAGACCTGAAGTGAATTACATTTCTAGTGGACTCCCTCCCTAAATACAAGTCTACTAGAAGAAGTATGTCTGTAGGTGTTTGAGCATAAACTCTGTTTAATCATTGGCTTAAAGCTCAACATAGAGACCAAAGAGCAAGCTATAAGAAGCTAGGCATTATAACTAATGTTAACACATTGACTATCTGTGATTATAAGATAGCATATTAAATATCTGCTTAAAATATTACAATGAAGTAGGATATTGTGACTCCTATTCACTGTACAAATGGGCACTAAGAACTCTTGTACTGTTCCAAGATGTTAGCTATAGCACTCAAAACTTCAAAACATTTCTTTTGAACACATTTAAAGAACTGCAGTAACCCATGTTTTAAAACAAGGAAGCATACATCAACAATAAATCTATACACACAGAGTGTCAAGGATACAGAAATTATATTTTTTAAAATAGACCAAATGCAAATTCTAGAGATGAGAAACACAATTTTTACTAAGGACTCAACAGCTTGTTTGAGATGACAGATAAGAAGGGTCCACGGACTTAAAAATCATGAGAAATTATCCAATAGGGAAAAAAATGATAAAATATGAAAGAAAGATGAAGAGAGTTTTACCGCATAAAATAATGGGACAGGTAAGGAGAAGAGATACATACAGAGAGGGACAGAGCTCACATGCAAAGCAATGGTGGCAAAATATTACCAAAAACCATGTGTTTTTACATAGCTAAGAAGTTCTACAAATCCAAACTGCCACAAGTATTAAAAAGATCCACACCACAGTCAGACACTTGAACTCAAAGCCAAAGAGATACAGATGACAACTGTACCAGGAAAGTTATAGAGATGTACCTGATAACATGTCTTTTCACCAGCAATATCAGAGGCCAAGGAACGAGGGTGACATATTAAAATACCGAGGGAGTAACAAGACTATTGTGTAACAGAATTTCCCTTCAAATATGGAGGTAAAACGCAGCCCTCATCAGACAATGCATTGCTGCTTGAAATCTCTTGCAAATAAATTCGATCAGGAAGACGGGACAGCCAGATGCTGACCTGAATTCAAAGGAATAAAAGAAAAGCACAAGAAAAAGCAACGTGCAGGTTCACATAAAACTCTTTCAAGGAGTCTCTCCTTCTTATCATGTCACCTTGAAACAAAATTCTATGAGCTACAGTTAAATTATTGCATCCCTGCATTTACCATCTATACAGACGCACTGCATCTGAAAGAAATAGAATAAAAAAAGAAATGGCAAAGGTATACTGGAAACATTCTTTACATTTCACAAGAATTTTGTTGATGTTTGTAATTAAATCAGTTTTGAGAGGCTAAAGTAAGCAATTATAATCACTAGAGAGATTAATAAAATAATATATCAAACATATAAGTAAAATGTCACTATAAGAACTAGAATGGGGACTGGAGAGATGGCTCAGCCATTAAGAGCAGTAACTGTTCTATCAAAGGGTAAGAATTTAGATACATCCAAGCAGTTACATCAAGCAGCTCATGCACATTTGTAACACCAGCTCTCAAAGATTCAATGCCCCCTTCTGACCAGCATGACACCTCTACACTCACACCCCCCTTACACACACACACACACACACACACACACACACACACACACACACACAAAAAGAATGAGATGAATCTTTGTAAAAAGTTAAATGGCATAAAAATATATTTAATGCAAAATTAGCCAATATAGATAAAAAAGAGGCAGTGAAAAAGCCTCTCTCTCTCTCTCTCTCTCTCTCTCTCTCTCTCTCTCTTTCTCTCTCTCACACACACACACACCAAAAATATCAAAACCTAAAATAGAAATCCAATCATGAAATGAGAGGCTGTTAATATGTATAAAATAAACACCACAATTAAGAGAAAAAATTTCAGACTGTAAAATTAAGTGAATTTCCATTATAAATTATAAAACATAAAGAATATTATAATAACCAAAATCATGTAAACTCACATTTTTAAATTACAATTAAATTACAAATCAGACAAAAAACTAGAATCCTCAGATTATTTTTAGAAATTAAGGATTATGACTATTAATGATATATGAGTCAAAAATAAACAGAAAAAAATAAAATACACATTTAGATGAATAGAAACTAAACCTTAATTAATCAAAATATATGGGATTCAGCAAAAAGATGTGCACAAGGGTCATGTATAGTTGTAATGATAATGAGTCCAGGGAAATAATGAAATAGAATGAGATAATATTATAGAAAGTCAAGTGAGCTGAATGCATTCTTAGAAGATCAACAAAGTTAACAAATATTTCATTAGAGTAACTGAGAAGAGGAGAAGGAAATTGTCAGAGTTGAACAGAAGTGGAAACATGCTGATACACGCCCTAACACTTTCAGAGTATAAATGGTCTGGGTAGAAAGCTTATTAACAACTTATGCCAACAAATTAGACAATTTGGACAAAAGGGACAAGTTATACAAATGAAAGAAATTACTGAAACTGACACAGGAAGAAGTACAACATCTGAATAAAACAGAGCCCAGTATTTATATTCATCATTAATCATTGACAGGTAAACCCAGATCAACGAGGCTTCATAAAACTTTGTCAAACAGAAAAACATGAAGCATAAATCCTGAATAATTTCCTTCACCATGTATTGGTGTGGTTTATTCTAAGGGTTCAATATTACCAGTTATGCAGACCAGACAAAGAAAGTGTGAGGAAAATAAGGTACATATTAATGTCCTTCATGAACATAGATGCAGCATACTTTAATAAAATATTAATAAATAGAACCTAGGAATATGTAAGGAGTATTATACACCAATGCTCAGGGGGACATATCACAGATGGGTAGCTTAATTCAGTGTCTGAGAATGAACCAAATATGACATAAAATAGAATTAAAACAAAGCTGCAAGTCCATTTTAATATGAAGAAAAACATTTGCCAAAGTTTCACACTCATTCATAATCAAAATCCCCAAGCAGGAGGATTCAAATCAGCCTCAACTTTACAAAAGTTAGGTATAAAACAAGCCTTAGTTACCATCCTAGAACAATGATAAAAGACTGGATGTTTTCTCTCTGGGAGTAGAATGCTCAGTGTTGACACTTACATTCAGCATGAAGTTAGAGGTTCTATCCTTTGCAACAACAAGAATGGATAGAGAAAGGAAGCCAAAATATAGATGAAAACAGTAGGACATGGAAAAAAAGATGACATTAGACAGAAAGGGGAGAAACGAAATTTTATTTTAGCCAATACAAGCCTGAGTAATGAAAATCCCCAGATGATTAAAATTAACCCAGTTCAACCAGGATTCAGGAAACAGCATCAGCACACAAAAGGCAATGATAATCCAACATTCCTGAAACTGTGCTAACAATTCCATTCACAAAAACATCAAAAAGAATTAAATACTTAATAATAAATGTCTACACTGAAATCCATATAACAGTGTGGAGTGAAATTAAAACGTGTCTAAATAAATGGAAAGGCATTCCATGTTCATGGATCTGAAGTCTCAGTATTGTCAAGATGGCAGTTTCCCCCAAATTGATCTATAAATTAAAATGAGATCTCCATTAAAATCTCAGCAGGGTGGTATAAATTGACAATCTGTTGCTAAACCACTTATGAAAATGCAAAGGATGTAGAAAAGTCAAAACAATTTCAGAAAAGATTAATGTCAGATGACAATACTACCTGACTTCAAACCTTCCATAAGGTGATAGCAATGAGGAATGAGCATGTACAATGACAGGCATTTAGATCAGTCAGACAGAACCAGTTTTCTAGCTAGATATCCCATTCACAGGAACAAATGAAGAGCCATCATTCCCACCGAAGGCCAACTGAGTTTTCACAGACATCCCAAGGACAAAGCTTGTTTCAAAGCAGTGGTCTAGAGCAGGTGAATATCCACATGGGTAAAAAAGGCCATAGATCTCCATCTCAAAATAAATCAACAGGTCTACGTGTAGGCACTAACGTGAGGCTGCTTCTAGGAGAAGGAATGCTTTTGTGTTCCTTCATTGGGTAAAATTTGCTTAGGTTAGAAAAAAAAAGACTTTAATAAAAACGTGATAAATTTGGCTTCATCAAATTTGAAAACTTTTTGACTCAAAATCATCATTAAGGCAATGAAAAGACATGCCACATACTGGAGAAAATACTTGTAAATCATGTGTCTAATAAAAGCCTTGTACCAAGAAAATATAAATAATTCTTACAACTGGAAAACAAGCAATTCAATTATGAAACTGACAAAAGTGTTGAACAGACTCCTCAAGCACAGAGATATATGAATTGTAATAAGGATGAAGAAAGGCACTCAATGTCATCAGTTAGTAAGGAACTGCAAAAGGAAGCCACACGAAGATAACCTTTGCATACTCACCTCTAGAAAGGCTACAATCCAAACTACCAACCCTAGCAAGTGTTGGCAAGGACTTAAAGAAAGCAGGCTACTTGCCAGCAGCTAGAAGAAAGGTTAACTGTTGTAGTCATTTTGGGAACAGTTGGCAGGTTTTATCAAAGTTATAAGTAAATTTACATATGACCCAGGAAATCTACTCCTAGGACCATTCACAAAACAAATGAAAATCTGAATTTTCATACAGATATGTTTATAGCAGTATTGCTCATAATAGCCCGAATATGAAAACTATCTATATATCTATCAACTATTAAATTAATTTTAAAGATGTTACATCTGTGTAATAGAGTTCTATTGTGCAGTGAAAAGATGAAATTATGCATGCATACTAACACATGGATGAAATGTAAAAGCATGATGAAAAAATTCACATGCAAAACTTGTACATTGTATAATTACAATTAAATCAGATTCCTGAAAAGGAAAATTTGTAGACAGAGAAGCATATTCATCGTTGCCTAAATCTGAGAGGACAAATCGAGATTAGATAGGCTCCAGGAAATTTTCTGGAGTGATGATCATGTTTCCAAATGAAGAGTGTTGATGGTTACTCAACTATATGAGTTTACTTTTTAAAGAGAAAAAAATCACTTAATTATACACTTCAAGTGGATAAATGTTGAGGTATATAAATGATTCCTTTGCCAAATCGTTAAAAAATGAAAGTAAGCTGAATGAACCCTTCAGTCAATTATCTTGGGTAATGGGGTAAACATTCATGTATACCCCATTGTTCTCCCAGTGGGGCGATGGGGTCCTCCCTGATTAGGACTAACCTCATTACCATCTTTCTGTGTCCCACTGATTCCTTAATAGAATTCCTTGTTCTCAAAATCCCCTGCTAGCCAAATGTTTCTCTGACTATTACATTGAAGGATGGTCAGTGATAGGCATGGCTGTCTCACCTCCCACCTCTAAGCAGCTCCAGGTAGACAGCCCTTTCTATACAATGATCAGCCTGTCACCATCAGTGACAGCCTGCACCCAATAGCTCAGAGACCCATCTCAATCCTCACTCCATAGACCCTGCTTCCTAATCCTTCAGGCTCCCTACTGGCATTCTCCATGAGTTTCTCTGGCCTCTCTGGTACAATCTCTTAAAATGATTTGTTAGATAAACTTGACTGATTTTGACCTTAAAAGTTTTATGTGCCTTTCTGTGTTGAATTGTATACTGACTTTATGTCCCTCTTTTGTAAAACACCTCTCTTTTTTTTGCCAGCGTCCCCAACATTAGTTAACAACGTGACCTCTACCCTTGTGCTCCCTAGGTCAATTACTGTCTGAATCACTAATTACATGTTTCATAAACCCCCCAAATGCAATAATCCCCATTAAACTCTAATGTGTGTTCTCCACTTGTTTGCAAAGAGCCAGCCAAGCAGGAGTCCGAGAGCCTTTTGCAGTCCTCTCTCCTGTCCCCATCCAAGACCACAGAAAAGCCCTAACCCAATACTTCCAAGTGCCTGCTCTGCCTGCCTGCCTTCCTTCTCACTGCTTCGGGCTTCAACTGATGACTGCATCACTTTGGTATTCTAACACAGACACTTCAAGTCCTCCTTTTGAATGGATGAGTGAATCATTCAAGCAAAAGATGAAAAAGAAAAAAAGAAATGTAGTGTTCTAAGCAAACGTGCTGTCGTTTTAAGAAATCTGGACCTCCACTGGTGTCAACCTTTGTGGAAGCCCTTGTTAGTACTCATTAAAGAGGAAAGAATGCTTAGATATGCTCCGTGCCTTTTCTCTGTGTATGCGCTTTCATCTTCAGAATTCCATCTCACCCTGTATATAGAGCACTTCATTATTTCAGATGATGCTTATTAAAAGTTTTCAGTAATCTGGAGATGGGCTGGGCTTAGGTCCATTTTTGCATTTATGAAAAAAGTGTTGATTAATTACAGTGGGAATGACAAGACAGCTACTTGACAACATATTGTTAGCCATTAATTAACTTAGCTTTATGTTCTTGAAAGTAATAAAATTGCATTTCTTTTAAAAGGTTTTATAATTAGTCTGAACCACACAATTTAGCACTTAATTATATACTGTCTTCTATTGTTTTTTAATTCCCTTTTTCTTCCTTTCTCTCCCACTCCTTTCTTTCTGACCTCATCTCCCACAGCTGTGTAGAGGGACCATGCCATGCTTTCTCTGTTGCAGTCATTCTTAAAGGATACAAATGAATTAAAAGGCCTAAATTCTGCCTTCAGGGAGCTTCCTATGAAGGAAGAAGATGGAATTGGCACATAATTGACTATATTACATGGGTGAAGGTAATTAACTGCATTCCTGGGTTTGGGATAAATCTAAGATGCTGAGAGAATTCACAGGAAAGTCATTGCTTCCAAACTGATGGGGGGATATGGACTTGAGGACAAAGAAGGACACATTTAGAGATCCAGAAGGTACATTGACTGGAGCTGAGCAAGCACAAAGACAGGAGGAGGAGAAGGTGTGATACAAATTAAAGCCGCCTGGCGCGTACTAGAAATACCATAAGCTCTGGAATCAGCCCCTCTACCACTCATAGTGAGCTTAGCCAACTTAATAACAGGTAGAATTGTTGAAGTTTAGCTCTTACACCTTTAATTCATGCACTATAGTGTCTGATTCATGGAACTGGTATGGTAACCAATGGGGATAATACTCAAAGTTCAGACACGTAGTAGGTGTCAAAGTGTGAATCAAAGTAGATGCATTCCTTTGTTCCAAGATAAGTATGTTAGATATAAACAGCCTTCCTGGAGAAATCAGACAACCAAGTTTTAGCTGCCACTCATCCAGTTTGGGGTGCTCATTGGCTTAATGTTCCTCTGCAGTCAGCGGATTTGTGCTTCTTAGCAGAGACACAGGACTCCTTTCTTGTTATAGAAATTTTGTCTATGTTGTGGTCTGATGTTTGTTTGGTTCAAAAGGCAGGGTTCACATCCAACTGGCCAGAATAGATCATGGAGTTCCCTGGGGGACTTAAGTCAAGAGAAAGAAAGGCCCTCAGATGAGGATGAGGTGGGGCCAAGGGTTAGTACAGCCTTTGCGTGCCGGGAAATGAATGGTGGTAGTGGGTGTTGCGGTCGCTTGTGATTATCTCAGGTTTGTATCTTTAATATTTATCCCTGAGTTTTATTTTATAATAAACAGCAAAAGAAATCACAGTACTTTCTCCCTGGAGCTCTGCAAGTCTTCAGATGATTTTGAAGAGAGAATGAAGTTCTAAACACCACTTATTTGTACTTCAAGATAAATGTAGGAAGCAGTGCAGCAACCATTATCAGGGGGCTCCCCCATCTTACTTGTGTCTTTTTGAATCATATTGTATCATTGTAGAGTTTGCACTAAACGTGATTTTATTCAGATCCTCAATAACATATTTATGAGACCAATTTTACAGATCAATAATGTAAGAAAAGGTTTCAGGCTTGCTGAGAATTATGACAAAGCACATATCCAAACCACTAAGCTCCAGAGAGTTTGCAGTGGTGAGGTCTATAAATATCAGGTAACTTCCTACTATATACCTAAGATAAAAGAAGTCTGGTGACCATACACATGGACAAGTCACTGAGATCAGTGGGAGTCTAAGTGTCTTGTTCATGAGCTGTGAATACAATCATATCATCTACAAACAAACAACTGATATTTGGCTCTTCTTAAGAGAGATGGCGCACAAGTATTCATTTAAACATTATACCATTTTGGAAAGCAAACATAAGGGAAGGAAAATTGTTCTAGAAAGATACCAACAACTTCCTCAAATAGGGAAAATGCAAAAGACCTATTCATGGTAACTAGTCAAAACATCCAGTAGCCATGAAGAATATTTCAACTGGGAATTCAGTGGAAGATACATCCCTTCAAGTAGAAATGTGTCACTTAATAAAGAAGTTTAAATGCAGGGATAAGACAGGAATGTCCACTGGAGAGAAAAATCACTCATTTTGCTCAAGTAGAGCATTCCATGTGATCAAAGAATTCTTCCAGCACAAAGAAAGGCATCAGAGTACAGAGCATGGACCAGGGACACCGGTGAGGATGTTCCTACATTGAACAAGTGAGTCAGGATGCACAGTGGAGAACAGTCAGAAACCCCGAAGAGAGCTGACCTATAGAAAGATCCACCATCCCTATAGATCAGCATCTAGAACCTGACCTGGACCAGCTCATCCCACAGTCAGGCTCTCTAACCTCATTTTCTTCTGATTCAATGGAACCAATGGGAATTAGCATTTGGGCTACAGCTGCGTCTCACATGAATTGAGTTTCCAAGACTCGATTTTATGTTCTCCATGTTATATGGGGGAAAGAAGTCATTTGTGAAATATTTAGATCCAAATAGACAGTAATTATAAAGAGAATTGTTGGAGTCAAAAGCTGATTGGATGAATTGGAACAGCCCTGGTGAGAATCAACATTTGGATTGTCTGAAACTCCTAGAATGAGCTACATTAACCTCCACTGTCTAGTCTCTGGCTTTAGACATTAGTCTATCCCCTTCCTTCACTTCTGCCATGCAAAACCAGTCAGCTCAGTACCCACATAACTACAGGACCCACGAGGTCAGCAGTGAACACAAGAAGGTTCCCTATGTATCAAAACACGCTTTCTCTTCTCCATTGTCCTGTCCCTCTGAGAATCGACGTCACAATCACCTCCCAACAATACTGAAAAGGCAAACACACCGATGACAGATTTTTTTAATCACAAATGTAATAACCCATCATGTCTCATGAAAAAGAAAGAGGGCAACAGGGAGGCAATTTGGTCCAGGAGTTTAATAAAAGCATGCTTTCCTCAGAAGGAATCTCATAATGCCATCTTCCAAGTGCAGAGTGCTAAACAGAGCTCAGGCAGGCAATGAGCCAGATTTGGAGCTCTAAAGATGTCACTGGGTGCTTGTGTTCTGTTCTCATGGTGGCCTGCTCATCAGGAGAGCAGAGCCACAGGAGACTGAGCACAGCATCTGTACTGCACAGAGGTCCCTTTCCATGTCACTCTCTGCAGTGATATTTAGTTCTCTTCCTGCCTACAAGCTTTCTCTTAGCCACAAGCTTGTTTTCCATCAGCACATGCATATGCATGGCACAAACCTCTAAGGGATTTGCTGGTCCAATCCCAAGCTGTAACTGTGTTTAAAGACAGCCAGGTATACAATGAGGAGTAGGTCAGTGAAAGTTGAGGGAAACTGGGACACTTCCCTGGGTGGCAAGAATTAACTTCCAGGACTCTTGCAGGCACAAGCGGTTTCAGGGAACACAATGTGTGTTTAAAAATGCTTGACAAAGGCAAGCTTCCAATTGAAGCTTTTCCTAACAAAAGGCAGGGGGACTTCCGCCAGAGGTAAAGCTTCCAGGCTGACAGGCAGAGGGAGGGCTGGGCAATAAGTCAGCGGGATGCAGAGGGAGTGGAGGATACCTTCCCTACTGCGTTGATTTGGTGTCTGTGAGCCTTTCTTTCAGGATGTGGATGTCTGCCTTGATGCCCTGCTGGTGAATTCTCTCCAGTTATAAAACATTTTGTTACCTTCATTCGCTCTTAATTAAAATGAAAAGAAAACTCCTAGGGTTCCGACAACCGGAAAAAATACAGGAAGAAAGAAAAGGAAAGAAAAACAAGAAAGAAAGGGAGAGCTGTTTGAATTGTTGGAAGCAAAAGGTTGGGTTAGCGTTATCTGACTTGGCTAGGAAGAAAGGATAGAAAAATGAACGCACCGAAATGGTTTTAATCTTTCTGAGCAGTGTGGGTCCTGGGAAATAATTTCAGGGGGACATTGAATGCATTTGTAATGGGAGAAGAAAGAGAATGGTTTCTCACTCTCAGTGTTCACATCTGGCTAGCAGCACCCTCCTGCAGGCTCTCTGGGTTGCTAGATGGCTCATTCTCTCAACAATTATCTACCAAAGGCCACTGTGGACTCAAGATTACTCACACAGTAGCAGTCAGGATGCTAAGAAAAAAAATAAAGTCAACAATATTGATAGTTTTAATTTTCGGAGCACTACCTGAGGTCAGCTGTGATATTAGGTCCTTGACATTTTGGTTCTCACATTGGCCGTGCAAGGAGGGATCATGATCTTCAGCATAATGGTGCAAAGCAAAGGCTCTAAAAGACTAAAATTCTTGTAGTAAGTTTACTTAAGTACAACCTCTGCCTGAATTGATATATTCACTAAAGGGGCAAGGCTGAATCTCCCATCTGTCTAAGGGTATGGGCTTTTCACTGTTTTGAGACTTCCTGTTGGAAGCAAAGGAAAATTAAGCAAATTTGATTTTCTAGTCCCTTACTTTATGTGTGAATTCTTCATTGAATGCCGCAAGAGAAGTGTGCATATACTCCTCTTGACTTCCTCTTGATATTAGTAAGCCTAATCTAAAATCTAAGCTTGTTAATTCAATGCTTGTTTTTCTTTCTCCATATCCTCTGCCTTCTACAAAAGGAGCCCTGTCCAAGTTATTCCCACAATCTACTTTGTAGCACCGTGTTCAAGTTGTAGACTTTAAAAAAAAAAATGGGGGATGGGTGGGGGTGCTGGAGAGATGACTCTGAAGTTAAGTCTTCCAGAGGACCCAGGTTCAATACTCAATACACATGGTGGCTAACAACCATTCCAGTTCCATAGATCCAATGCTTTCTTCCGGCCTCTGCTGGCAAGGTATACAAATGGTGCAACAGACATACATACAGGGGAAACACTCATAAATATAAAATACAAATAAAGAAATCTTTGTAAAAAATCATTGTGTGTGTGTGTGTGTGTGTGTGTGTGTGTGTGTGTGTGTGTTTAGGAAGACAGGTGTATGCAGTTGTGCATGTGTGAGCATGGGTATGGAGGATGGAGTATATATAACCTTGGGTGTTAGTCTTCAGGTACTAACCACATTTTATGAGACAGTGTTTCTCACTGGCCTGAAGCTTGCCAAGTATGCTAGGGGGACTGGCCGGTGAGCTCAGGGATCACTTGTCTCTGCATCCCCAGCATGGGGAGGGAATTATTCACACATTCCACCATACCTGGCATTTTTAACAAGGGTTCTGGGGGATCAAAACCAGATCTTTATGCTTGTAAATCAAGCACTTACAGACTGAGTTATCTCCCCAGCCCCACACTGCAACATATTTAAGGTAAAAATTCGTATTCCATTGATTCCTTCACTCAGTGCCATTACTACATCAAGTTATATATTTTAGCTCACCTAGGATGAAAATTTAGCTCTGCCAGACTCTGTATTTGATGCCATGCATTATGATTTGCCCTGGATTCATAAAGATCTGTTACACACTTGACTCTGTATTTGATGCTATGCATTATGATTTGCCCTGGATTCATAAAGATCTGTTACACACAAAAAAATACCCGCAAAGTTTACAAAACCAATGCAAATCAGGTAGATGATTACCCATTCCCAAAGAACTTCACCATAGACATCCTTAAATAGCAAGCTTCTCTGCTGCCGTTATAATTTGACTCGATTCTTCCCCAGGGGATGCACCTTTTGCACAAATAAAGCAAAGCAGAGAGTAACAAAAGGAGCCCCAGAAATGTCAACCTGGAAACCTACATTGTTGATCTGTTGATCTAGCACTCAGGTGTGGACAGGCTCTACATCAAAGGGTGTTTTATACGCTCTGTTTCTCCTAGTGATCCTGTGTTGGTGGTAGGTTGCCAGTAGTATCTAAGTTCCCAAGTGGTCCTGGGATGAATGACCATTTCTCCTTAATTGCTCTTCCCCTGAACTCTTCTGCAGGTTCATCTTCAAAAAGAAGAAATTTAAAAAAAAATGTAAAAAGAGAACCACAGTTCAGAGCTCTGCTTCAACTGCTGCTCATCCTTTTTGACTTAGACCCAGGGTAGTCTGAGGAGTCTGCATCTACAACTCCTGATAAAGTAGACACAGTCTTTCAGTATTGTCATAACTCTGAAGAGTCTCATACAGAAATAAAAAACTTAGGCCAGCCTAACAAGACACACATGTCATTTCTACTTGCTTGTCACTGACTAGATCTAGTCATACAGCACAACCCCTTTCTCCATAATGCTAGAAATACAGTTCCTCCCCGCAAAATACTACAGATTTAAAGATCCCCAAGTAGTCACTAAGCAGCAGCAGTGATTGCTACAGGCCTACAGTGGTGCTGAGGCTATCCATAAACAGAGAACAGAAAATGTCAGACCCTAGAACTCTGGGAAACATACTTACATCATGCGACTTCTGGGTGACCTGACCTGTATTGGTTTTTTGGAGGTTCCGAGATACATCCCTAACTACACCAGCCAATAAGTGCTTCTTTCCCTTTTGAAAATGACTGCAGAGTTCTCCTCAATTTGTAATCAGTAGTGGTCAAACCAGCCTTGTGGGATGCTGCCTCCAGGGCCATCACCAAGGAGGAGAATTGGACAGAGTATACCTTGTTAAAGTTTCCACTCTCAAAGAGATGCCTTTGTCCTATGATGGCCTGCGAAAGCACCTTTCATCTATTTCAAAGGGAAGCTGTCTTCTCACCTTCTCTTGGCTTTGCTTGCTGTGGGACTGTTTCCTATTTTAGATAGTTGAAACATTTTTCTCCTTCCTCAATTTCTCCCCCTAGATTTTTCCACACAGAGCAGAAGACAAGCAACACACACACACACACACACACACACACACACACACACACACACACACACACCAAGCTGTCTGTGTTGTCAATGGCCCGCTCTCTATCCTCAAGTTTTCTCACCATTTTGGTTTGAGGGAAGCAGGTGTCAGGTCACCTTGGGTGAAGGAGTTAGTTTCAAGCTGTGGAAAGATTGTGCAGCAGATTTTGTCAACTCCTCCACATCCTAACACTGAGCACCCTTATTAAAAAAGGTGTCAAGAGGCATCAGCCAAATGAAGGAGGCACCCAAGAGAAAGGAATGCCTAATCAGAGGAAGCAAAGGGAAGGGGTTTATTCCTGATATTACAATAATGGGGACATATCTCACCCATCTGCAGCAATGTTTATGGGGGAGAGCACTAATAAGTAAAATACACAGTTATGGTTAAAATCAGCTGTTCTTTCATCAAGATGTGTTTGAATGTTGTTTTGTGATGCTCTAAGAAACAAGCAGTGTTCACCCAAGGGAAACAAGAAATGTTGGAGTCAGAAAGGTAGCTTGTAAATCTAGGTGTGCTCATAGTGTATGCTAAGGGATTTGCTGCAGGCACATGCAAGTGAATTAGGAAATTTGGAGGACTGAGAACTGGCTATCTCTGCCCTCTTTCACAAAGAAAAAGAAAAGCAAGGGAAAGGAAGGCAGCACCAATACCACAGTGAACATGAACTTCTAAAAGCACAGAAGAGAAACTTCCTCCGAATCCCTGCTAAGTGTCAGGGATAGTATGCACGATTACCCCATTTAATATGCATGACAAATCCAAGACAGAACTTCCACATATCCCTTCCTTCCCAAGGTCATTCATCCACCCACAACTTAACAAATTGTTCTTATCTGCCCAGCTCCGTATCAGGCACGACAGCACCCAGGGAAGAGTGGGTTAGAAGACAGTGGCAATAGAAGGAGGAAACTGGCAACATCTGCTTAAGTTTCCCAGGTACTTCTTGTCCAAGAGAAGAATCGCTCTCAGGTCTTTGGCACTCTCTAAATCCAAGTTATCCACATGTGGCAAGATGTTAGAGTTATCTAAAGGAATTCCATCTGTAGATGTGCAGACTCAGACTCTACAGGTCTAGGGCCTGAAAACAAACACCAACTCCCTTGCTAGCCCAAATCTAATGATCAGCCCAGCCCAAACTATTGCACAATGTCACCCGCAGCCCCAATAATGTCCCTATACTAATCTCTACCCATCAGCAATAGATTTTCACTGCAAATTCAAAAGAACGTCTCCTTGTCCTCACCATCTCATTGTCATTCGGAGTAGGAAGATGAAGCAGTAGTGAGTTCTGTGAGTGGGCTTGCACATCTATCACCCATTGTAAATGTGACTATTAAAACTGTCCGTGTTTCAGGCCTTAAACACCTCACCATGCTGCTCAGCAGAGGACAAGCCATAATGTCATTGCTTAAAAGTTCCCAAGGAGAACAGTTCTTTTAATCTTACCATTCACAGCTATGTGAAAGTTGAATCAATACTCAAGGTAACAGGAACTTCACAGACTTGGAATGATTGTGATCCCACCCCAGATACACCAACTGACCTCTCTGCTGATGCAATGTGGTTGTGTACCTCCCTGCCCCCTCAACTCTGTGTGTATGTGTATCTTTGTCTCTCTGTGTGTGTGTGTGTGTGTGTGTGTGTGTGTGTGTGTGTGAAGTCCTTACACTCAAATTATAAGACCCCTGTTAGCCTACGACAGAGGATACTAATCAAGAGAAACCAGGGAAGTGGAACACAGGTATGAGATAGCAGTGATTAGATGCGGGAATTAACTAGATAAGGGAGAGAAGCCTTCCAAGGAGAAACTGTAGGAACATGGACGTACACAGGGCTTTGAATACAGGGAGTAACTAAAGCTAAAAACCACCTTTAGCTTTTACTTAATAAAAGAAATACAAGTTTAAAGATATTGAAAGAATGGATTGGAAGATTTACATGTATTTTGGATATACATGTAGACTTTTTTCCTTCAAACTAGAAGAAAGAAGTTGTGGTATAAAGTAACAGCACAATCAGTCATGTGCTGTTACCACTATCTACCCCAGTTAACCACTCCCTGCCCCATTTAACACACACACACACACACACACACACACACACACACACACTTTCCTCTTTCTTCCTTTCCCTCCCCTGAATTCTCCTTGGTATAAACATTCTAAATTATTTATATCTAGATTGAAGGCATCTTTTGGAGTAACTGGGACTATGGTAATCAAAATATAATTGTGCTATAGATATGCTAATACATTATGCTAATATTTGATTAAGGAGACTAGGAGACCTACAGAATGATGCTACAGAAAGCTTTGGGCCATCCAGGGGCAAAAAGAAAAGAAAAAAAAAAACACTTCAGAAAAGGTTACAGGAGGATCTTGAGCTGATAAAGACACTGGCTGGGTGCGAAATAAATTCCGAACAAGAAGCATCTCTGTCAATAGCTCTGGAAGTGGTAAGGCCAGGAAAAATAAACCTTAGCTCAGGGATTTCTCTGTGCAGACTCCAAGGAAGCAATTAAGGTAGGTTTCAGGCCCTCTGAGAAGACTCCAGCAAGGGTACAGGCATAGTCTGATATGGAGACAGACTGACTAGGAAAAGCCTTTTGGTCTTAAGTGACCAATGTAACTTAACACCAGCTCCTCAATGTATGGTCCTGAGGAGAGACGCATCAGCTGTACCTGTGAACACATGGTCCTCCTAGTGTACCTCCCTCTCCCCTTAACTCTGTGTGTACGTACCTGTGTCTGTGTCTTTGTCTCTTTGTGTGTGTGAAATTCTTCTACCCAGGTTATAAGAGCTCTGTTAGCCTATGACAGAGAATACTAACCAGGAGAAACTACGGAACTGGAATGTGGAATCAAACCCCCAAGGAACCCCAGAAGAGCCTGATGCCCACAAAGTGAAAATCTTTGACAAAGCAGCAGTTAGGCTCAGGATGAGGTTAGAGCAAAGCAGGAAATGTTGGCATTGCTGACTTCAGAGGGCTGGGTCTACACAGAGCTATGGCAGGGTTTTCAGTCATTTGGTAATGTGGTATTCCTTCACCCCCACTCTACTCTCACTGGAACCTTCCTAAGGCCATCTTCCAGCCCTGAGACTCAATCAAGCACTTCGATAGACTAAGCCAGGAGAGGTCTTCAAAGATCAAGCTTCTCTCTAAAGGGAAGCAGCAGCTTCTGCCATTGATGGGTTAATGATAGCAGATAACACTGCCGAAGCCCTGCTATGGGCAGGCACTCGTCCTGTCTAAAATTCACTGCATCTTCAACATTAGGAACTCGTCCCCTGTATTTTCTGTATTTTCCCAGATGAGTTCACTGCAGCACAGAATTAAACCACTCATCTGAAATCATGGAGCAAACAGGGAGGAGAACTTGGATCCAAAAACAAGCAACCTGATGCTGTAGGATTTAAATGATGGTCAGAGATTCCTGGGGAGAGAAATGAATCAGAAACATGGATAGTAAGAGAAAAAGACAAACAAAACAAAACAACAACCCGTGGATACATTTGAAAGTTTTGCAAGCAAAGGCCAGAACACCCTCCTCTTTGAGAAATGAATATAATTTTGCTTTTTTTAAAAAAAAAAAAATCTCTCTGCAGAGCGTGGATGTCAAAGGGTAGTCCTGGATCACCGCTCCTCAAAGGTTTTTGTCCCATCCCACCTTGTTCCTCTGACATCCTCCTCATAGCTCACTTAACAGCACTTGCTGTACCCAAATCCCTATTAAAAGAAATGATAGAAGGCATGGGGGAACAAACCAGAAACCCCAACAATCAGGAGGCAGAGGCAGGTGGATCCCTATACATTCAAGGCCAGCCTGGTCTACAGAGAGTGTTCTAGACCAGCCAGGGCTACAAAGTAAGACCGTATTTCAACAGAAATAATATTTTCAATATAAGAAAAAAATTACTAAATTTGACGGTTTTTATATAATAAAGCTGACACAAAGATCCATAATGGAAGTTTGACCAATGTTATATCACTTCCCTACCCCAAATCTTCAGTGAACATGAGACAATACGCTTGACCTCTGAAAACCTGCAGGCATTTGCAGACACTGTCCCAATAATGATGGACATCCTCAGTCAGCTCTCCCCCGACCCCGGTGGGTCTCACTTATTCACTGTCCTCTACTGTGTTTTGGGTTTCCATGTGGCTGTACTTTGATTCTGATCTTCCTGTCCATCTAGACTCCACCCTTCTGTATGTCATCCATTCTTTCAGGTCTAATTTAACTACACGCCCTTGATTAAGCCTTCTTTTCTCATCTGTGTCTGTGTAATTACTCCTCTGCTTCCATAACCATTTGTCCTTAATACCATTTGATCACCACTCATGTATGGTTTCACCACTGACGTTTACAGTACTAACCACTTGTGGGTGTGTTCTGTGCATGTTTGTGTTATGTTTACATGTATTACTGGAGTTCAGTATGCATGCCCTATATCTGTAACAAAGGTTCCAAGTCTGAGAAAGTTGAGGTGAGATGCATGTTTGTGTACTGTCAGTATTAATTCCATACACAGTGCACTGCTTTGTACGTAGTAGTCCCTGTACTTGCTCATACTCACTAAGCTAAAGAGATGGGATGCCTCACACTCCCACAGAAGCATATGTGATCCTGCAGTTTGTCTTTAGCAATCTAAGCTCAGTTTTATTTATTGCAATAGTTCTGTCTCCCAATCTGACCCACAAACTTCTCTCCAGCCTCTTGTCTGCTCAGGATGCTCCTGCCTATGCTTCCTCAGCAGATAACCAGGAGTGCCACACAGCTCTCAAGCTGCCTTTTGTTTCTGCAAGTTTCCTGTGTTGCTTGCTCGGCATGAAATGCACTTTGCTCATTCTTTAGAAAACTCCAGATAAGATAAAAAAACACTTGCAGAAAGTCATTTCTTACCCATCCTTCCTATTGCTATTATGTTGCCTTCCCCGCCACAATGTTTAGTAAGCAATTGATTATATTTTTTTCTGCCTTATTTGTTTATGAATTCCGAGAGGACAGCAACTGCTTCTTATTTATCTCCATGTCCCCAGGCACCAGCGTGGTACTCAGCTCAGAGTCGAAGCTCAGTGCATTGAATGAGAGCATAAACGAATGAATAATGAAATAGAGAGGAAAGACCAAATCAGACTTTTATAAATTTGTGAAGGAACCTATCATTAGCCCAGTGGAGAATGTGATAAAATTATGCCACACAATAGGATATGGAGGCATGTTAATATGAAAAATGCACTTGTACACATTTACCCCAAACGCTTTCCATATTTAAGTCATATCCTCTGCAATTCATTTGCAATAGTGAAATCCACTGGGAGAAAATGGTTTATGGTAAATAAACTGGAAGAACCTCCACAGGAAGTATAGCATAGAAATAAATAAAGGAAGAATAGCACCAGATATGAAGATGGCATCAGGGGCTGGAAGCCAAAGATAGGACATCCTTCCTGGCCTAAGAAAGCCCTCCCTCCAGGACTGACAAAGAGGCATCAGATCTGTCCCTGGCTTTTGAGACAAAGCAATAGGCTCTGCCCACAAGACAGAATTTTAAAGAAAAACGAAGTGAAAACAAGTGAGACTACCCCAGGACACGCCCACAGAGAGCTGGCTCCACCCCATCCTGGATTGGATTGCGTTGATGGTGTTTCTGAGGCTGAATGGGCCTTAGCACTCACCCACTGGACTCACAGCTGAATGCCCAAAGCTGCCTGGGATCTTGGTCTCCTTGATGCCTTAAGGGAGTTTGATCAAGCCAGGTGGAAAGTAAAAGCTACATATTAGAAATCACCAGCATGCAGAATGGTGGTGGAGTGGGGGGAGGGGGCGATGACACAGACCGAAATCAAGCATGAAAAAGGAAAGGGAAATATAGCGAGAGACATAGAAAGCCTGTCAAATCTCACCAAACCGCAACAAAAGCATGGGAGAGATAGTTTCTCTTTAATGAATGCTTTGATCAGCCACAGTTGATATAATAATTATATAAAACTAGAACAAGACAGAAATAAGATGTGTGGTTTTTTTTTCTTCATGTAGCCTGTAACCTCTGCAACTGGTTCATATATTTAAGAAAAGAATAAAGCCCTTCAGCACAGAAGCATACCTCGGGAGAACCTGTTTTCTCCTCTGACTTACACACAGGAAATTCCCTGCAAAGCCTGCATCCCTTATCCTTCTTACCCTAGGAAGGCTGCTCTGCCAGCCGTGACTCTGAAAGGGAACTAATGGTGATGGAATCTTCCTCACCTGCATCTTGCCCTTAATTCTCAGGCTAACACTACTATTTAACCCACAGTCTGAATACAGACTGGGTGTTCCCTCTCCACCACAGCCTTTCTCCTTACTTCAACTGCACTTTGTTGGTCAAGTAATAAGACACCCAGTGCTTCTGGATGTATTGGCTTGGCTAGTCTCCAGAAGAGGAGGAGAAAGCATCATTCTTTTTTAGAATGATACTCCCACAAGCACGTGCTCTTTAGAAATAGTAGGGGAGAGAGGTGGTTACCATGGGAACAGAGGCAGACACACAAATAGGAGCCACACATTTCTCTTGAGGGAGCACCAGCAGGGACTCCTCCTCACTCCCATCACCACCAGAGCCTCTTTTGAAAGCTTTCTTCCCTGAATGGGAAGAGAGGCCAACGTGAGGGAAAGACATCCTTGCTCTGAAATTCCAGTTGACAGCTGATGAGTCTGACTGAGCCACAGGCTGTTCTTGAGGTTATCAGTGGGGACAGCCTGAGTCTGAGTCTGGACAGAGGAGAAAAGAAAAGAATGGCTGCTTCTGCAATCATCATCTGGGGACTTCTCCAGACTGTTGGTACACACACTTGAGCCATAAGCTCAAGAAACATTAATACAATCCCCTGTGGTGCTCACGCTCAGGTAGAAGGGTAAGAAATGGGAAGAAATCAGAGAATGACAAACCCACCAGTCACTTTGATTCCATAAAGTCCTTCATGGGGGGAACACTGGATATATCAGGAGAACCACAGCAAAAATGGGGAGGAAGAGCCTGACAGGGCATATGAGATGGGCTTCTTGCACCTCCTGAAAGAAAGTAGAGGCTATACCTGGCAGGACACTGAAGTCAGGCTGATGGAGTCTGAGACTGACTCTACCATGTCCAGATTTTAAAAAAAAAAATCTGTTTTTTAAAACTCAGGTTTATAGTAATAAAACACCAACCAGTTGTTTGGCAAAAATTCATATAAACAGCTGGTTGATTAAACAGCATTCAGGCTGCAAGGAAGGCTTCAGGAAGAGATGATGGGCAGGTTTGTCAGGTTGGCTCAAGCATAGCCTTGCCTGGGTAGTGGGACCCAGAGGCCACAGGGATGCCGCAGAACTGGAAGCCTTCCCCTGCCACATGCTGGATGCTGATTTATGGGGACTGGAACAATTTGTCTAAAGCTGTAATTTTAACTACCTCCGTGCTGAGCAGCCAATCAGTGGGCTTGCTGCACGCAGCTTTTACGAGTCCCCATAAAAGCAGCAAAATGAAAACTCAGGGGCCCTTAAAATATACTCCAAGGGTTTCTGCAGTGCAATTGGAGGCTTTTATGACTCCTGTCAGGACTTTTATGACCCCGTAAAACCAGGCAGCAGCCTGGCCTGAGATGAAAAGTGGCCCCACTGTCTTAAAGTCTAAATGGTCTGTACATTTACAAGGCCTCCAGGAAAGATGGGGGAGCACTGCCAGGACCAGGGGGTTGCCTAGAGTGAAGGCAGGTTGTGGGGCAGAAGAACCGAGAACTGGGAAAAGGAGTGGCTGGAGCAGGGGAGGAGGAAGCTGAGCATGCGCTCTGCAGTCTGTCAGAGCCCAGGCTCCCAAATTCTCCTGTCATTCGCTGCTACACAGGAGTAACAGGAGGGATCAGAGCCAGGCAAGAGGCACTGTCATTGGGAAGAAAGAAACTGAAGCTGCCAGTTTAACCATTTCAAGGGCATTTGCCCGGTATTATGATATCTGCATTGCTGGAAGGAAGGGGGAATGTTAGTCTAGAAACACTGCTCAGAGCACTGTAAATGTTCTCCAGAGTTAACAGAGGCTAGCTCCATCAGGGTAATGAGAACCTTCCACAGGACTAGAGCCTGCCCTGTGCCCAAAGACATAAGACACACACTGCCTACCATACTTAGGCAGGAAGTCTTATCACAGACTCCTTTTGTGTCATTGAGACTGTGACAGTGTGATTCTGGGCCTCAGAACGTTCCTATCATCCAAGCTTGCTGGACAGGCACAGTGTGCTACACAAACCCCCAAGAACCTACCTCCCTTCTATGGTGCACACAAGCAGAGGGCTTAGAGCAACATGGTGTGACTCTTATCGTGGAGGTATAAGCTGCTGCCCAGGGAAGGGCACGGGGCTGTGAGAGCCACAGAAAATAGACACCCCAGAGCAATGCTACTCTGGGTCTCAGGTCCTACCCCACAGAACCTATAAAGGGAGGAAAGGTGATGGAAATCCCACTTCAGATCTCAGAGATGAAAAAATAATCATAACAAAACCCCCAAAATAGAGTGGGGGGGTGTGAGATGCCACGGTAGAGCTGGGAGGCAGATGTTTTACAGGCAGAGCACAGAGACTCAGAAAAAGCTGTGAGAGAGCGGCCCATGTCCCTAAAGTTTGATTGCTGGTTGGGGCTGAGAGTCATCCCGGTTGAGAGAAAAGACAAGAAAGTAAGTGATTCATCTGGAAGAGTCACCATGCAGCCTCCTTGTACAGCAGTGGCGTCCTCCATCTGGAGAGGCTGTATTTGACAGAGTAAGAAAAAGGCTGGGGCACAGCACAGGCACTGGAGTCCAGATAGAGTGTAGCACATAATCAGAGAGTCATGTTGACCTCGGGGCGGCAGGAGAGACACCGACCCAGCCATTATTCCTCTTCCATCATGCAAGCCAGCAGGAGCCTTGAGGGTTGGCAATGCAGGTTCGAAGATGACGAGGCCCAGCCGTAAATCCCAAGACACCATTATGTACACTGAGCCAGTCCTTAATCTTTGTGAGCCTCTTTGCCTCATCTGTAAAGTGGAGATAAAATATTTGCCTCA
This sequence comes from Peromyscus eremicus, assembly GCF_949786415.1. Taxonomy (NCBI): domain Eukaryota; kingdom Metazoa; phylum Chordata; class Mammalia; order Rodentia; family Cricetidae; genus Peromyscus; species Peromyscus eremicus. The sequence goes on from NC_081422.1 coordinate 24,917,390, forward strand.
TATGGTTGCTCGAAGGATTAAGAGCGATAAGTTGTGTAAGGCCGGATTTGAGCTGCGTCTTAGGAGACGGACAGGAGTTTGTCAGTGCCCACAGTGAGGGGCTGAACTTTCAAACAGAGGAGACGACGGTAGCAGCAGACATAAACCAATAATCAAATTTTAGGTACAACCAGACAGCCGCTATCCCTACAGCAAGAGTGGCCTGTAGGGAGAGAATGTGTCCATTTTTTAAATTGTACATTGACAAATTATAGTTGTACATATTTATGGGGTATAAAGGGATATTGTAATTTTCATACAACGTGAAATGGTTAGATCAAGCCATTCGACCCAATCCATCACTTCAAACATCTGACATTGTCTGTGACAAGAACACTCAAGGTTGGCCCTCCCAGTGGCATTGAGACTTGCAGAGCTCATCTGTGGGCTCTGCTCACACATGCTATCAGCCTATCAGAAACCATCAGATTTACTCCTCCTAACTGAGCCGATTACCTCTTTGTGTGTGTGTGTGTGTGTGTGTGTGTGTGTGTGTGTGTGTGTGTGTGTATAAAACCTTGCATGTTGCTCCTCAAACCTATGCTCCATTTTCCCTCATTTTTGAAACAAAGACTTTAATTGGCCTGGAACCCTCTTACTTAGCTAGACTGGCTGGCCAGTGGATCCCAGAGATCCACTTGTTCCTCTGCACTGGGATGACAAGCAGATGTCACTATGCCTGATTTTTATTAATTTGGGTTCCAGCGGACAGAATTCTGGTCTTCAGACTTGCAAGGCAAGTGCTTTACCAACCAAGCTATCCTCTAGCCCTGTCCCCTTTTCCTATCATCTCTTCAGTCCTCTCCAACTTCTGATATCCACATTCCACTCTCTCCCTCTGTGAATCCATTTACTGTATCTCTCTATATAAATGAGATCACGCAATACTTGTTTTCCTGTTTTCATTTGGCAAAATGTTCTCCAATTCTATCCACACTGTGGCAAATGACAGGATTTCTTGCTTTTGTAAAGCTGTGTAGTTACCCCATTCTCATTATCCTTCCTGCGATGAACACTTAGGATGATTCCATGACTTGGCTGTTGAGAACAGTGTTTCTGTTAGCACAGCCACACAGCCATCGCTTCAACATGCTGATTTCAGATCTTCAGAAAGGCATACCCAGAAGTGGAATTCTGCTTTTAGTTTGTTGAGGAACCTCTGTAGTGACTTCGCTAATACATACTCCCGTCAACACTTCTCTACCTGGGGAATCCCTAAACATCAATTCCCTTACTGGAGAAGTGTGTCAGAACTATACTGTAGCAGGTGTAAGTGAGGTGGCCATCGGGGAAGAGTAGAGTGTCTTCTTTTTCTTCTTGACTCTTACCCTAACCATCCAGTCTCACAACATTCAGAATCCTCTTAAAATACACATTGAATGAGTCATTATCTTTAAAACTCTTCAGGCACTTGCTATAGTTCACAAGTCCCCCTTCCCTGGGGCAGCCCTCCAAGCTCTGTAGATTGTTGTCTGCTGAGCACCAGTCTGGGTTTGCTTCAGTCTCTACCCCGCTGCTCCCTTGCTCCCAGATCAAATTCCCATTCACCAGCATTTTCACAGGGGCAATGCTCATCTCTCCAACTCTGCTGGGCTCGCTCCTCATGCACTTGCTATCACTGTGAGCAAAGCCTCCTCTAAAAGGGCTCGATGACTCGGTAGTACCAAGTTGACACCCAGATCCACCAACCACTTCATTCAGATATATACTCGATTCTCAATTCATGCACACTAAAATAGAAGGCCAATGACCACAGACAGCCATGGTCCTAGAACTTGTCCCCTTATCTGGAGGATAATACACAAAGAATAAAATTTATTAAACTGCTAAGTAGACAAGTCTAGAATGGAAAGGATTCTGAATATGTTGCATGAGCTATTGAGTGTTTAGTCATCCATGCTTACCATGGAGCTAACAGTGATTGAAGCAGGACATTGGCTTAAATGAAGTAAAAAGAGCAATGTGGCCAGGCTATAGGGATGTTTTATGGGACTAGAGATCTGTGGAAGCATGATTGGTTTCAATCATGCAGGTGAGAAGGGGAGATGGTCTGGACTTCACAGTGAATGTCTAAATGCCAGACAAAAGCCATTCAAAAGTAAACTCAGCAGAAAACAGGAAATCAGGATAAGAAACCCTACACAGCTTCAAGGCATCTATGCAAGTATCTGGTGGCTAGATGGGTGTATGGGTTTAATATTAAATACTCAAGTGTGAATGTAGGCACAGAATCTAGTTTGGGACTTCTTAAATATAAAATCTGTGAGAGTGAGACATACAAAAGCAAATATCCAACAGGCAGCTGAGAAACAGAACTTGTGTCCAGAAAAGGCTAGAAACATAAACTGATGAGTTAGAGGCCCCACACTAAAATCATTGAAATGGGATAAATAGTCCTTGGTGCTTGTCTGAGAGCCAGAAGAGGCTACCAGGCTCACAATCAAATCCTGAAAGGTGTGAGCAGTTTAAAAAACAATAGGGACCTAGGGACCAGCGTTGCTTTCCTTAACAAACTCCTGTCACACACAGCTGACATTAGATGTCCCCTGTCATTAAGTACTTCCTGATGGTATCACTTTTTGCAGCAATGTAGATCAACTGCTTATTTGGTTAGATGGTTAGGTCTCATGCCTGTGGGATCCTCTCCAACCCTGTTTATTTTTCTGTCACAGAGTATCCCTTTCTCCCAGAATTCTGTATCAGCCTCTTTTACCTAGTAGAAGCATGTTCCAAGCCTCTGAGTGGGTCCCTAAGACTTCAGATTGTATTGAAACCCACAAATGCTATGCTTTTATTTATATATTCACATCCATGATAAGCTTTAACTTTTAAGTTAAGCACAAGAGATTGATGACAATTATTAATAATGAGCTAGAAACATGATAACAATATAGTCCTTGTCTGACCATGAAATTTTGAGGTTGTACAAATTATGTACAGTGTCAGAATTCACAGAATGCTTCCTCGACCAATGCAGAATGAAGTTTATCACCAAGGTGAGGAGCTCAGATGGACATGAATGATAATTAAGAATAAAACTCTTCTCCTCGAGGTCACCACTGACTTCTAACTAACCAAATCCAGTAGATGGAATTGACACTGGCATTTCAAACTACCAGCTAACATTGTCTCTTTCACTCTTCCTAACCTTTGGGGGCACAAGCCTCCTTTTGTTAATGTTGTTGATTATATCTTTCTTTATTACCTACTCTTTTCTAAATGTTTCTCTTCCCTTGCATTTTTTATGTCTCCAAAATTCATAAATTGTTATTGTCTCAGTTGTATCTACCATAGGAAATCTGTGTATGTGCGTGCGCACAAACACACGTCTTTATATATCATCTGCAAACAATTATTACAAAAGTGTTAGCATTAGCTCAGGACTTCCATATATACAACTTCAGGGATTTGCACATTGGAGGCCCAGTAGGCATTTCAAAAACAAGATGTCAAACTTCAGCTCATCATCTCCTACCACAAAGCCCTATTCCCCTCTACCAGCTAATTACCTCATTATCTGAGCCAAAGATATGGAAGCTGTTCCAGGTGCCTTGCTTGTCCCCCACCGCAACAGACAACAAACCGCGTGTTCTACCTTCTCATTAGTGCTGCTCTTTATTTGTATTGCTCAGGCCTCAAAGTGCAGTTTTGATCCTTCCTGAAGGGATGTTATAGACTCCTGGAAGTCATTCCACTCAATGGCTTTCATTTCCAAACTCAATCCCAGTGGGCACAGCATCCCACACTTCTAACCTGTGCCATTTCCTTTTCACACATGAGGGACCCCTTCTTCAAGACAGAAATCCAACTCCATACAATGTTTCCCCACATATGTAGACACAGGAATCATCCATTACACTTTAAAAATCAGATCCTATCCCAAATGCACTCACGAGAATACTTGGTGGGCTACCTCTAGAAATATGGTGGGTATGTTTTCAAACTTCTAGAAGTTCTTGTGATACATGTTGCTTGCACTGGAGCCATGTTGATAATAGGTGTTTCCTGGAAAAGTGTTGTCTCTTCTCTGGGAATTCCTAGTGCAAGCACTTCTCTTCTGTCTCCTGACCACAGAAATACTCATGCAGCATACCGCATTGCTGACCACTGTTCAAGTAGTCCATGTGTAGGCATCTAGGCCCAAGATCTATAAATATAGCTCCTTTCACAGAGAACTTGTAAGGGGAATACAAAAACCTGTCTTTCCAGATGTCTACATGACTCTTATCTACTGTACTCTACTTTGTGGATTGGAGAGGTACAGTAAGCAATTCCACACATTGAGAACAGAAGCCAAGAAAGGAAGAACCAAACCGACCCTCTGGAGTTATCCTTGTCCTTGGTCTTGATTTGTTTGTTTTTGCAGCTCTGGGACTGAGCCCAGGGATGCACACATGATGAGTAGACACTCTACCATTGGGCTATATTGCCAGCCGGACTATTCTTGAAACCAAGCTGTAGCCCTGCATTTGCGGTCCAGGAAATCATTGCATGTTTTTAAGGAAGGTCTATTCTTGCCTGAGATATGTTGAATGGTTTCCACGGAGGCATCCAAAACCAAGCAGAATAATAAGCAGGAGATAGACACACAGTGAATGTCCCCACTCTAACTTTTCTACTGCTGTCTGCAACCTTTTTATCCTACTACACGCCACACACTTGGACTGCACTTCATGGCTTGTACTGCCCACTTGTCCCTGGTCCCAGATGTCTCTTGCCTATCTTTTTCTTTATATACTTTAGCAGGTACAGCTTCCTCTTTGTGTTAGCTTCCTCATCCCTGAAGACTCGTTTCAAGTTCTACTTCCCTTGAACCCTTCCCAGGCCTTTAGAGTAGAAACGCATTCTCCCCTGGGTTTTCAAGAAGCCTGTGTTGAGAACTGGTGTGGCTTTTGTCACACGGCACTGAAATTGCTGCTTGCTTTTTGTATTCCCCCTTGAACCTCAAGAGCTATTCTTTTAGTGTCTTTGCTCCTCTATCATTTGACATCGAGGTAAACATAGAAGGTCCTCATCAATGTTTGTGATAGGAAAGACTGAACTAATCAACCAATTAATCAACCACCTGTTAATTACTAATTAATCGGAAGCCATAACAGGAAGGAAATGACAGAAAGATGACTGTCTATAGCTTATGATGATTCAGCCTCTGACTTGCAAAGAAAAGCCACTTGTCATGGGACCGCTGTTGTCAACCCCACAGTGCAGCAGGTGGATGACAGTTATGCTTCTTTAATTTTTTCTCAATACGAAGAGAAGAAAGAAGGTCATGAGGGGAAGCCTCTTACCAATCTGGCTGAAAGAGACTCTGTTCAATATTGCCTAGCATATCTCCTGAGCAGGAGATCCTCGCAGCCGGAAAGATGCTATATCTTCTTTATGGTGCACACTACTACCACTAAATGTACAGCAAGCATCAAGCAAGCTGTATGAGTCATCCAGCCCACTTAGTGTGTAGTATTGCCTTTCCTTTAGCTCAAGTCAATGTTCTTATCCAGATTATAGAGTGTGTACATCACAGTTACAGGGCAATCTATCAGGGAACTGGGTTCCCAGCCCACTCAGTCATTCACTGATTAAGATTCAAATTGACAGAGTCTTTCTCCTCCCCCAGTCTCCCTCTCTCTTTTCAGTAGAGCAAGAACGTGGAAAATAGTTTATAAGCTCAGTCCCTGGCTCACAGGAGATGAAAATGTGATCCTTTGCTAGCTCAGACAAAATCCTCCATGCTACATTAGGCTTGATAGCAAATTTTGTACTTGCAAGCTTTTATCAAAACTATATGTGAAATCTTAATAATGCAGGAAGGTGGATAAAGTCTCTCCTCTGTTCAGGTTTACATCAACAGAAACAGGACTAATTCCTGATTTGAAACTCAGCACTTTCGGCAGGATTCACAGTAGCATTTGTAAAGTCCTGAAGAAGATGAGAAGAACCTGGGTACACGCGCGCACGTGCACGCACACATGTGCAAGCACACACACACTCCTAAATGAAAATCTTAATGATTATATTCATGAACAGCAAGAACTGCGTTAAATTTTCAATATCAGCCACCTTAAAGAGCATAAAATAGGGGCTGGAAAGATGGCTCAGTTGGTCAAGTGCTTTACCTTGCAGCATGAGGGTGCAAGACTGATCACCAAAATCCATGTTTTTTTTAAAAAAAGGAAGCTGTTTGTGATACCATATACCTATAACCTCGGTGATGTGAAAGCAGACACAGGAGGATCCCCGGGGCTTGCTGGCAAGATAGTCTAATGAATCCATGAGCTCTAGAACCAATGAGAAACCCTATGTCAAAAAATCAGATGAGAGCTTGAAATACTTGTCAGTGGCAGAAAGCCTGCCTAGCATTCATGAAACCATAGGTTCAAATCTCCAGACCCCCAAAATAAAGCAAAACAAAGCAAGGTGGAGAGCTGATAAGGAAAGACACCCAACAATACTCTCTGACCTCTGCATGCACACATATGTGAAATCACTTAAGCATACATGTGCAAACCCACTTACACACACAGACACACACGCACGCACGCACACACTCACGCACACACGCACGCGTGCGCGCACACACACTGACGCACGCATGCACACATGCACGCGCGCACACAAACACACACACACATGCACGCACACACGCGCACGCAAACACACACACATACACACACACACACACACACAGAGAGAGAGAGAGAGAGAGAGAGAGAGAGAAAGAAACATGTTCATATATACACAAAGGATATAAACCATATAAACAAAAATATAAAGCTAGAGGCTTTCCGTTGTCCATGCAGTACTCTGGCCTCATATAGACACACACATAGTCCAGGATAAAGAAAGTATCAAATTTGTACGTAAGTTAAGAAGAAAGATAGGCTGGGTGGTGGTGGTGCACGCCTTTAATCCCAGCAGTCCGGAGGCAGAGATAGGCGGATCTCTATGAGTTCGAGGTCAGCTTGGTCTACACAGTGAGTTCCAGGAAAGGCGCAAAGCTACACAGAGAAACCCTATCTCAAAAAACCAAAAAATAATAAACAAACAAACAAATAAATAAAGCAAGCAAGAAGAAAGATTTACCCTTCTGTTCAAATCTACAGTTTTCTCTTCACTGGCTATGAGACTTGAAATTTAAAAAAAAATTATTTTAGCTTTATGTTTTCTTGTTTTCAAAATGCAATGAATAAAATCCATTCTGTTAAACTTACTGGTTGCTTTTGAGGATGAAAATCAATAAGATTGATTTGTCTACTCCAGCTTCCAGCATTCCAGCTACACACAATAACACTATGGGGTGTATTGTTTTGTTGTTCCAAATATTTGCTGCCTCTCTTCAGGAAAGGATTATAGTACTCAGTGCATTGACATCAGTTTTGGTCATCTGACTTGCCGTGGCCAACACAAAAAGGAACAGAAATCTCACGTGTTAGTATAAAATGGAAGCTTTTAGAGCAGTTATGTGAGTCTGTTATTCTTTTCTCTCTGGGACAAGACTCCGTGTCTTAACCCTAACCTTTTCATCAAGCTTCAGCCCAGAAATTAAATAAATAGAAGTTTGTATGTGTCTGTATATAGGTGAACATGCATAAGATAAACATATAACCCATGTCTGTCATCAGCCATTGAGATGTTGAAAGTAGTTGTTGTTGTAGCAAAATGTAGCCAAAGCTGAAACTCTGAATCAACTTCAATTTTCACTTAAGCATCCCTCAAGGTTAACTGATCCAGTGTCCTTGGAAAATATACCCACCCCCAAAAATAGTTGCTAGACTCTTAATACAATAGGCTCTTTCTCATCCTGTATGTTAAATAAATGATTATTTTAACAACTTACTTTGTGCCATATATAACTATCTTCATGATATCACAATGTAATTTGATTCTATGATAAAGAAGACAAATAATTTGAAATAATTTGATAGCTGCAAACCAGTAAGTAAAGTGCTTTGAAGTTTTTAAGAAAATTAATGTCATGCATATAAAACGTATTTCATAAAATAAATATATATTAGTTGATACTAATTTACCCAATTAGTATATTTTTGTGAAGTTGCCTTTAGGGATAAAAAATTAGGCTCAGGTTTGTTTGAACATATAACATCTGGAAGGCCTTAATATTTTAAAAGAGAACCATCAATGGTGTGTTCAGAAGCAACATATACCAAGAGTTGATTATACACCCAGAAACTTTTCTGTGTCAATCTTTTAAAGATTATTATTTATGCGTACATGTGTGTCTATGTGTGAATATGCACTCCTGTGTGCAGGCTCCAGTAGAGGCCAGAATAAGGCATCAGATACCCTGAAAATGAAATTGTAAGTGATTATGAGCCACTGGTATGGGTGCTAGAAATTGAACTCTGGTTGTCTGCAAGAGCAGCATGCACTCTTAACCATGAAGTCATCTAGATATCCATTTTCACTACTATATCAATGAAGTCAAATGTTTTCAAAAATGCAGAAGATTCCAGACCCCTTGCAGATCCAGATAGATGTTGTCACTTTCTGCTTCAGTTGATGCTGATGTAGCTTAGTTTGCCTGTTTACCAAATCTAGAACATGTAGATTCCATTACTACATAGGCTTAACATAAAGAAATAAAATGGTAATATTTGGAGTACTATATTTTAATCATTTAAACCATAGTTCTACAGAGGACTCCTCTGACTAGATGCGTTCTTGTCATAGACCTTTATTTTTTATAATCTCAGCAGCCTTCCTTGCTTGGCCAGTGATCAATTCATCAGGCCCAGGGAACTGTCAAAATGATGGCACTGCCCATGCAGCTACACATATCAATTTCTCTAGAGAACTTCTGCTTTAACTGAATGTGGCAACGTTCATTTCCTTCACTTGGAGAAAAACCTTATCTCAGTCAAAAGAGGTGATGACAAAACCCATAAGCCCGCCCTGCCATGCCTGCACCAGTCATTCACAAGGAATGCTGTACAAAGACATTCCGCCACTGCCAATCAGTGTGCTAACAGGTCACCACAAACAGCTTCATTGTTACTTATAAGTCCAATTTCAACACAGAGAGACTCCAATGCAGTGTCACCAAGGTACCATACCATAGTCATGGAAGAAGAGCATCTGTTCCCTGGGGAATGTTTGCAGAGCAAAACAGCCCCAGGCAAAGAGCGAGTTGGAAATTCAGTCCACAGAAAAGTAATATTTTATTAGATAAAAATCTTCAAGTGGAGTACAATGCCGTGCCGTGAATAGTTTTGTACCCCCAAAGTCGTATAATGAAACAAGTCACCAATGTGCCAGTATCAGAAAATGTGTTTTGGGGGTGAAAGCATGGGGATTAGGTCCTGAACATAGAGCTTTCATCACTAGGATTAGTATCTCTATGTAAGATGCCCCAGAAAACTGAGTCATCCTTTCTACTATGTACAGCCACAAGAAGCCTCTCCAGTAAATAGTAGGTCCTTAACCAGACTCCAAATTAGCCAAGACCTTGATCATAAATTGCCAGGCCTCCCGATTTTCAGATGTAATTATTTACTATTTACACGGTCTAGTCTATAGTATTCTGTTACAGCAGCCTCTATGGAATAGGACAATAAACATGGCCTCAGGGGCAGACATTTATATGAGTCACCTCTGTTTCCAGTGTGTATCCCACTCATACTTCCTCAGAAAAATGACTAATTGTCAACTGAGTGACTGTCCAAGTGAATGGCACAACATATCTGAACACAGTGATTTGCTTTCAGCCATTCCACATAATACCAAGCAACCGAATGGCTTGACAGAAGGCTGAATTTTATGAGTCTAGTTGCTTGAAAGGACAAACATTTGAATAGTAGCAAATTTCTCCTCCTATTTGTAGCCACCATACAAGGCCTGCCGGACACAGTACACTTCTTCCATGCAGCTATCATGCATCTTCTCTGGGTCTCTGGGTCTCCAGGAATGTCCCACACCATGTCAAGAGCAAAGATTTCCAAGGTCTGTTCTGTAACCGGTTTGTGTTTTGTGAAGTCATTTCAATGGGAGAGAGCCAAAAGAAAATAAAGGACAGGATGTGAGAGAGTAGATAAAATACTAGTTTACACGTAGTAAACATTCCAGTCTGCATGTACAGGTGGCTTGCATGCACAGATGTACATGTGTATATGCTTGTCTGTCCTGTTATAATGAAAATATGGTTATTTATATGAGTGGATATAAAATATTTGAAAATCATTAGTATAGATTTGAAAAAAAGCTAGGCAGACATGATGAATGCTCGTCTCTCACTTGTTAGCTATTCAACTTTGAACAAATGACTCCATCATTTAGAGTATTGGGTTTTTTATCTGTAAAACCAAATTATATGGGTGAAAATTTCAATGAAACAATGTAAAAAATAATGTTTATTTGGAAAAGGAAATCTCTATAAAATATTTCTCCTTTTCTCTTTTATCTTTTTGGTTATCATAAAGATATCTTAGAATAACATAACTTTCACTATTTCCTATTTATATTGGTATCCATCAGATTTCCCCTACTAGATATGAGATTCCTTAAGAACAAGGAAGAAAAATCAGTTCCTCGATCACTGAATGCTTATTGGAATCCTTTTGTAACCAGTGGGAATAAATCTTTCAGCAGCAGCAATGAATAACCCCGGGCCTCATGAAGCTTACATTCCAGATGAAGAGGGCCAATAAAAGCAAATGAGCCAGGACCAAGAGCTGAAGTGTTTAGGAAAATATTAACATGTGGATGTGTGAGACGAAGTGCTGGGTGGAGAGAATGGTGACTTTATGCAGAAAGCTTAGAAGTGCCCCTCTGGTACAGTTGCATACAAATGTGCCCCACACATTTGGTGACATGATAAGTAAGTGCTTAATAAATTAAGATATGTAAAATGAATGGGGGAGACAAGTAGCCTTTATATTGAGCGCTGAAATGGAATAGAACAGGCCCTTTTAATTCTTTCAGTATCTGCAAAGTGACTTGAGATGGGGGCCAGGGAGGGGGGGATCTAGCTTTTGTGGAAGGCATGCTTAAAATCAGGTTTGTTGAAACAGGCTGTAAAGTCCAGAACAGCCAATGACTGTCGTCTGACCTCTGCAGTGCTGTTTCGTGTTAATTGCCAGTACAGATATGTCCCCGGAGGCTGCATCTTTAGTGGCCAAAGGACCTGTCAAGGTTGATGTTTCAACTTTGAAACAGCTTCCAATAGACCAGATGGAGTTCTTTGGAAAAACAGTGGAGGTTCCCTAAGAGATATTTCCAATTCAAAGAAAAAGCAGACTGACAGAGATACAGCAGAGCTCAGTCCAAAACAGGGTGAGATTTCAACGGTCTCTAGTTCAGAGGGCTGTGAATACTGATGTCCTTTACTCTGGGTTTATTGAGTGCATACTGGGTACTCTGGGGCTACCCAGATTGGAGAGAGGACTAAGATAATAAACATTTATCAGGTGCACAGGCCTTTTCTATTTCTGATGATGCTGGGTCCCAACAAACACATTCTAAGTTGAAAACACCATAACTGAAATGAATTTCATATATCGAACCTATCAAATACCATCACTTAGTATGGCCTGTGTTAAGCATGCTCCCAATATTACAGCAGCATGTAGTTGCTCAAAACCATTTAATATAAACCCTATTATTCAAAAAAGTGCTGAGTGTGGTGTAACTTATTAAATATTGTATTTAAAATAAAATCATAGATGGTTGTACAGTAAATTTTTACAGTACAAAGTATGAAACTCTTGAGTGAGTCCATCATAACTCAAGAATTCTGTTCTTGTCCCAATGGCATCTTATGGAATCACGCCATCCCAAGACAACATCAGTGAGAAGTATATAAAAATGACCACTCAGTATTCATTAACACTTGCTTTATCTTCTTAGCTACCTTACTGGCTGCCATTGTCCAAACCATCTTGCCATTACATGTCACTTGATAAGAATTCTGCCCAATGAAACCAGTGTCAAAGTCACATACACAACCTCATAAGCTTGACCCTTCCATGACTCCTGCATCTACTGTTTGACACTTTCTGCTTCCCCTGCAAGATGCTGCTCCTGGCGACCTTGGACAACTCATGTGGAAGGTGGGGGGCCATCCTAGAGATTCCATCTCTGGATGAGCCCTGAGGCAGAGGTGGGTACCACTGACAACCATAGCAGCACACTGAGGTGACTCGGGTGAATGATGGATATCATTCTATTGCTTACCACAAAGATTTGGTGATTTATTTGTTATGCAAACTATTGTTACCCTGATTTTTAATTAGTGTCACGAATAGGTGACTGGCATGATTAAGTCAAAAATATGTTGTTTGGAAGTGACTAAAATGGATTAGAAAGATGGAGATCCCTGCTATAAAATAGGAAAATATTTGGTAAAAATGTCACTACAAAGAAAAGTAAGTGTCTACTGAACCTGTAGCTCTAGAAGGAATGGACAGAGAGGTAAAATTATTGACTGTTCCTCTGTTTACACTAGTTGTTGCAAGAAATAAATGAGCTCAAAGAATATGTTTTACATTCCAAGGAAACGAGAAAGAAAAAAAAGCCAACAATCTGAAGCCTCCCGGATAGGAAAAGCTAGCTGAGTCGAGGCCTCAAACATCATAAGGATGGCAAAGGACAGGTCTAAGCAGAAAGCACAATTAATAATTCTCAGTTGAACAAAAGACTCACCTTTGGGGAAGTTATGAAATCATGGCCATTAACTTCCTTACCAAGACCTTTCCTTGGCATGGCCTCCATGTTGCCACATTGAGAGTTGTGAGAGCATAAAACGGAAGGAACAACGTAAATCTAAAAGCTGAGCTACTATATCTTGGGTGTTCTACACAAGGCAAATGATGCTTGTGCAGTGTTTGAAAGACTTTGTAGCCAAAGAAATAACGAATTTACTTTCAAAGAGTCAATGATTTTGAATCAAAGGCGACACACTCTAACTTGAAAAAGCAAACAGAATGACTTATTTAGCCCCAAGGGGTATTTGGTCAACAACAATCATTCCAGATGTGTCCATTGAAGATACTGAACCAAGAGCTTTGCAATGGATGAAGCTAGCCAGCCCTGAAGAGGACAAGACCGAGACTTTTTCTAACTGACAGGGCAAATGCATCCCCATCAGCAGAAACTAGTAATCTTCCTAGCTCTCCTCTGTCCCTAATTAAATGTTTATGATGATAAGTATATGTTGTGGAATATGATTTTAACTAGGCAAAGATGTGTTACATTTGTTTATACTGCAGAATATTACCTTAACAGTGTAAAGATGTGTTACTTTTGTTAGTGCTCCATTTGTTTAATTATGTAAAGATGTGTTGCATTTGTTTCACCTTGCCTGCCTAGAGCACCTGATTGGTCTAATAAAATGCCAGTAGCTAGGCAGAAGAGGGATAAGTAAGGCTAGTGGGCAGAGAGAATAAATAGGAGGAGGAGAGAATGAGGGAGATGTGGGGGAGCAGAAGGCAGTCAGCGCCAGCCAGTCAGACATGAGAAGCAGCAAAAGTAAGATATACATAATGAAAAAAAAGTAAAAAGTCCCAAGGCAAAATGTAGATAAAGAGAAACAGATTAATTTAAAAGAACTAGGCAGAAATGAGCCTAAGCTAGGCCCAGCATTCATAACTAATAAGAAGTCTGCATGACATGATTTGGGAGCTGGTTGGTGGCCCAAAAGAAAGCCTGGTGTAAGCATACACTGCTAGCCCATTTTAAAATACAAGGAAAGAAAAGGGGGGCATCTGTATACCACTTTTCCATGAGAAGTCACAGCTAGTCATGACGAATAGCCGAGTAATCTTGAACTCGGAGCAGGATGCAATAGTTGAAATGGACATTCAGTTTTTTGCCTTTGGGGCTACCTTGGTGCTGTACACATATGAAGAAGGGTACAAAGGCATGCTGTAACTATGAGTACCAAACAAATGCCAAAATCAACCCCTAATTTCTTCATGTCATTAGGCTAGATTCCTTACCAGGCAGTGCGTCAGGTCAATAGAGTATGTTTTGACCAAAAGATTATGAAAACTTATTATCTGCTATTGTGACCTTAAAAGTCTTCCATGTGTGCTCTCTTATGGTCTTTCTTCTTCTCCTGGCTAAACACTAATGTTCAGAGACCCATAGGTGCTAACTGTCTAAGATGGAAATGGAAGAATATTTCTTACTCTGGATCAATGAGTGACTATGTGGAAGGGAAAAAGAACTATAGCTTTCCCATTGATGAGCAAGACATGAGCATGTCCATTTAGAAGAATTTTTGTCCTTTAGAAAATGCAATGTTATACACTCCTTAATTTTAATTGATATACTTTTGGTGGCTTACACAAATAAAGGTAGTGTTAAACCTATGCCCCCCACCAATCATAATATCCCATTATTCCACACTATCATCCTTCATTTAGAAGCAGAAACACTGTGTCAAGATAAATTGACCAATCTTTTCCTATTTTCAGATATTGGGTACAGGTTTCCTTTCAGGTAGTATGGTTGCAAATGTGTTTATCAGTAGCTAAAGAAACAGTCTGGACCTAGTAGGGAAAATCCAAATTTGAGTGTGCCCTGCAAGCGAATGAGAAGCCACCCTCTTCTCCACCTGCTGATTCCAGAGGGATTCTTTAGGTAAATGAAACTCATAAGCCAATTGATCCTGAAAGTTTTTCTGCAGAAAGGCAAGACTGGGTCCTTTCTTTGTGTTAAATCTTGCCTTGATTAAATTGGCTCTTTCTCTTAGTGAGTTTCCAAAGTGCTGAGTTACTAACAAGAAAAGATTTTAATAAGGTCCTAGATTTTAAAGCCATAGGCAACACAGCCTGGGCCCTTTATGCTGTGTAATGAATAAAAGAACTCAAATCACTGCTTTTAGAAACCATCTATCTAAGAATTATAATAATCCCCCTTTATTCCACCCTCTTTTTCTTTCATTTCATATGTTCCCGATGTCACTTGCTCCAAGGGACATGTATTAGAGGAATAGAAACCCTGCTTTTCACAGGAGATGGCCCTGGCTGGAAGGCACCTCTCTCCCCAGCTGCTCCTTCAATTGGAGAGTCTGTCAGTCAGTGCTCACTGTCCCTAACCTAGCCTCTGCCCCTCTAGCACTGTGATGTAGCTCCTTTCCATTCTCTGGCCTCTCTTAGCCTTGCTCCCCACCCCCTTTTCCCTCTGTACTCTTTATCCGTGTTTTCTCTTGATCACAGGAACAAAAAAAACACCATGGCAGGGAGGGTCACAGATTATTCTCTAATCAGGACAAGTTCCAGTGTACAGAACAAACAGAAAGAAGCTACCTCACCCCTGCTTGGTGACAGCATTCACTGCCTCAAAAATGTCACCAGTCAGTACATTTGTCATAGACTTCTCTTCCCCTTAGGCTGATGGGCAGTCTAAAGCATAATTTCAAGATACAGGATGGATTTTGCTTTGCTTTGTTTTGGCTTGGTTTTCATACTTCTTTTTTTTTCCGGGACCCTGGGCATATAGGATGATGTGAATTAAAGTAGGCCAGTTTTCAAACCCTATTCTAGCACTAAAACTTGGAAGAGCCCAATCAGGAAGAAAAGTACAAGATGATATGTGTCTCTGCACATCCTTTCTTGCCACAGACACAGAGCATGGGTGCTTGGGAACACAGAACAAGTGGAACATTTCCATAAAAGTGTTTTATTTTGAGTGTAGAACAGCTTCCTGCCAATGAGTCACCCCTTCATCTGAAGAAGAAGTGCCTGTGGAGACCATCAAGACCACTCCACCCAGTGATTGGAGTGGGAGAGAGAGAGGTGACTCCAGGGAACATTGTCCTGTCACACACTGAACCAGACAGCTACAAGGTCATACGGAGCCACACTGAAGGCTTTTAGCTGGAAAAAGTATCGCCTACTTAAGCCAGAGGCAAGCTGGACATGGTGTCGGAACTCTAATTCTTCCTTCTCCTGCCCTCACTAGGCAGCCCTATCAGATTCACAGTGAAAAAGAAATAGAGTGTTAGGAAGTCGTTCAAATTATTCAGTATTGGTCCATCTTTGGAAGTGGGGACTGGCAGGATCTCACTATGTGCAGCCTTGGCTGGCCTAGAGCTCACTATGTAGACCAGACTAGCCTCAAACTCATAAAGCTCCTCCTGCCTCTGCCTCCTGAGTGCTGGGATGGAAGGCGCACACCACCACATCTGACCGACCCATCTTACTCTTAAGGTTTAATCTATAATTGTCAAATTTTTCTCTTGTCTTTTTATCAAAACAGATAAATCCCAAGAAGGATTGATGAAGTTGTTCAAGGATGAAGTTATTGAATCATAATACATACCAAACACACAGTCAGGTCTAGAACTACTACATCTACTTGAAGTAATGCCTGGAAGGAAGGACTGCATACAGGACACCTACCGCAAATGATGGGAATCTGGTGGGAACCCCACCACATAGACTTGCACGGGCGATCTGTAGTTACCCCTCCCTCCTCTTTGTCCTCATGTCTCTTCAAGGCTTGCTCTCATTTCTGATAAAGAGGATTCATTTTGGATTTTACTTATCTATCTTCTTTCCTACCAGCAGACAGACTGTCTCAAGAACCACTTCAAGTCAGGAAGTGGTGGCACACTCCTTTAATCCCAGCATTCAGAAGGCAGAGGCAGATGGATCTCTATGAGTTTGAAGCCAGCCTGGTCTACAGAACTAGTTCCAGGATAGCCAGGGCTACACAGAGAAACCCTGTCTCAAAAACAAACAAACAAGAAAGATCCTCTTCAAATCCCTTTCTGCTAACACTCCCAGAGCACAGAAAGCTGTTTCATAACACTGCATAAGCGCAACAGATGTTTGCAAAGTAAATCTGTAAATTAACAAGGTAGCTTCCCATTGTTTTCTGAAAGGGTGCTGAAACTTCAGTCCATTTCTATAGACAGCATTGAAAAATTGTGGTACTTATCTATTTGCTTTTAAAATTTGCTTTTTTAACCACATAATTAAATCATCACAAAACAATTTTGGGGGACTTACACCATGAGAGAGAATTCAATTTCGTTTTCTCTCTTGATATTTTTCATTTTCAGTTCAGTGTTTGCCAAATAGACATTGGTTATATCTAGCAGGACCAATGCAATAATAACATCTAGCATGAGTGCACTTGCCTATAAAATTCAACATCTTTGAGGTTCTTTGGGAGATAATAAATCAGCCTATTCTAGATACCCTATATATGAGTTTTCTGAAAGCTTATGTACTTTTTCAGGTTTGACCATCAATCTAGGGAAATGATCAATTCCCATTTCAGAGATGTATGAAGAGAAGCAAGACAAACACAAATATTTTATAATACTTGGACTTTTCTTTTGACATCCATTGCTTATGATCTATGCTCTTCTTGAGTTTTTTTTTTTTTTTAATGTAAGGCATGTGAGTTCAAATTAGCAAATGCCATGGTTAGTCTTAATTGTCAGCTTAGTTGGATTGAGAAATGCCTGAGATGTAAGTGAAGTACACTGCTGAGCTTTCTTCTGTAATGGTGTTTCCTGTTACAGTCACATTATGATGGCCCCAGTTTAACTTATTGATGGATTCATATGAAGGTAGTATCACAGAGAGGATGTGAGTGATAGGAGGTAAGTTCTCAATAGAGGAAGTGGGTTAATGGGGGAGTGTGTTTAGAGATTTTCACTAGCCCTCTCCTGTTCTCCCCTCTCTCTGCTTCTTAGACACATGGGGTGAACAGCTTTCCTGCCACATAATCCTGTTACCACAGTGCTCTGCTCAAGCACATGGGACCACATTGCCATGAACTGAGTCTTTTGAAACTATGAGCCAAAGTAAGTCCTTCTTTCTCTAAGCTATTTCTGTCAGGCATTTGGCCACCATGATAAAAATGTAAGTGATGAAACAAATGATTGTTTTGTATCTAAACGGGCTAATTAAAACACGACTCAGTTTACCCAGTAGCAATAACGGTATAACCCATCTTTCTGCCACCTCTTGTCTCTCTCTGTTAATTAATATGTACAAAAAGCACTGAGTTCCTTGGCCCTACATATTCACAAAGGGCTATTATCAGTAATTGTCTTTTAGTAATTAGATGTCACCAGGTCCATTATCATATCTATAGACATGGGAATACTTGAGCCATAATGTTAGAGTTTAAAGTATCATCAAATGTGGATGTCAAACGTCTTTCAATGTCATGTCCTCTTCTGGGCATGGAGAATAACATCTTAATGCTGCCTTCTGGGTAATTTTTAGTTAATAATGAGGCCAGCAAGTCTCAAACAGCTTCAAACAATAACTCCTTATTGGATTACTAGACAATGAATTAATGGTCACAAAGAGATTTACCAATCACAACTTAATTAATTACAGGCAAATGAGAGAGCTTTGAAACTTCCTCAATATCATCTCCATAACACACATGGGCTACATATTACCTTGGCCAGAGGTCCCCTTAATTTTCAAATGCCAAACATCAAAACACCTTAAATAATCAGAGAGGGCTCTAATAAAACCTACATCTTTAAAACTTGCCAAGTTTCTCTGTTAAGTGCTGAGAATGCCATTAAACAGGACTTTTAAGTCTCAATCTATAATCTAAATTTTGAAACTGATGGATCCAATAAATAGATTTTCTATGGATTGCTTCGGGAAGCAAACCAGGTGTGGGAGGGTGAATCATACTACACACCGGCCCTTTAAGTCTTGATCTAAGGTCTAAACTTCGGATCTGATGGATCCAATAAATGTTATATAGATTGCCTAGGGAAGCAGACTGGGTGTGGAAGGTGAATCATATTGTACTTTACCTGGTTGCACTTGACTTTCTGGGTTTCAATGTATAGTGTTAAGAAATAGCACCTATTTGTGCGGGTAGGCATGTTGAATACTAAAGAGACTGCACCTGAAAAGTCTCTTAGCTTCACAAAGTCAACAGACCTTTGCATGTTTCCTAAATATGTTCCCAACCATGCCACCCCCATAGCATGTAATCTATAAGCTTCATCAGCATTAACAAGCCCACACCAAAAGGAGGAATTAGACCCAGAGAAAATGTGTGCTTTGCAACTGTGTGTCAGGGGCCTTCTTTGTCACGGTTAATATGTGCCCCAATTAAAGAGTTCCTAGGTCATACACACTCAAGCATGCATGTGGGAACTAGGTCAAACATATGTTACCACATTTGAATCTCAAGGATTTTTCACAGACTTCAATGTACTAATGTGTACCACAATTCTCCAAGCTCTGGTTACATAAACAGCATCCAAAAGACACATATTGATAAAACATGAATACTTCTAGTTTGGAAAGTAATGCCAGGAAAAAATGGACTCTGGTCTTATTGCATGGAGCCCTGCCATCCTCCTGCGATGGCCCAGAAATGCAGGGTAGCAGGACAAGAAGCACAAATCTTATTAGCTAGAGAAGGTCTGGTGGATTTTTTCCTTCTGATTTTATTAACTTTCATTCCTTGCCGATGGATAATATTTTTTCCAGAAGAACAGATTCTCTGACCCATACATTTTGAAACCCACCGTACCATATGTTTTAATGTTCCCTCTTTTTTGCTAACCTTTCACAAGGCTAATATTTTGAAGATAAATAAGGATAAAATATTGATATCATTAGCTTCCCTATGATCTCTAGATTCCTTTTCTGACAGTTTGGGTGCAGGTTTTCTGGCCTATGATATCGTTCCATCCATTTTCAATTCTCTCCTAATATTCAGCAGACTGAGATACACCCTTATTACTAAAGTAATCTTTTCACCTCACCAGATAAATCATGTGTGTCCGAACACTTAACATTCTAAAGGTTAAATCTCAGTTCACTCAACATCCCCTGCCCAAAGTCTCTCCTGCTGGCCATGGAGCCTCCTTCTGACTATAGAGAACTCCTGAGGAGATCTTCTTCCTGGAGAGTTTTTCCGAGCAACCTTCTTTTTCTCTTTAGTTCTTGATTTGTTTTTCTCCATAAATTATTTGGGGTTATGCTTGCATGTCAGAGGCCACCTATGGAGAGAGTCTCTGAACTGCACTATCAATGGTTCCCTAAAAATGGAAATGTGTTTCTCTCTCTCTCTCTCTCTCTCTCTCTCTCTCTCTCTCTCTCTCTCTCTCTCTCTCTCACTCTCCCTAAAAGCAACTGACAGTGTATTCTATTACTAAAGTTCTTGTTTCATTGGCTGTCAGATTTTTATAGTAACTAGTAAAAAATAAATAAATAACACAAATCTGTCCCTTTGCCTTTAACAATCTCAGCCTTCACCAGATATGGTTAAGGAAGCATTCAATCATGTCGTGCAAAAATAGTGTGCAAGCAGCTACATACACTGGGGGTTAGGGCTAGTAAATTACTCAATGGGCTGGCAAGACCTTCAAATCAACCCTTTGTTTCCATGAGGGGAGAGAAGCAGTTACTCTTGGATGCTGTAAATTTGGCTGCCTAGGGATGCAGAAGCGGCATGCACCTGAGCAATTGGTAGAGCCCAGCCTGAGGAGAGAGCCATTTGGCATGGGTGGGACAGCCCTTGCATAACACACACCAGCTCATTGTTCTCACAATAGGAAGAGCAGATGCTCTTGGGAAATTTGGCAGTACAACACATGGAGAGAATGAAGTTCAGCATTGAAGGCTTATGATAGGAAACTGTTAAGCTTAACTGTTTTTGTTTAGTGTTCTTTCCATTCCATTAAAAATGCAGCAAATGATGCTGCCATTTCCCAATTGTACCAAGTGGCAGCAGGGTGTGGGGGCAGAGGGCAATCCATGTACTTCTGAAGAGATGGGTTCTGGAGGCTCAGCATGTGATAAGCCAGATATATTTGATTTCCAATATGCATGTATGCAGAGAAAGCTTCCAATGGATGGTGCTGACATTTATCTTCAGTATCTAGGACTGGTGGGGTTGGTCACCCCTGTGCTCGAGAGTGAAAGTAAATGTCAGAAAAGATTAGTGGCCATATACTACCCACACACGTGGGCATTTTTCACTCTCTGTGTATTCTTCATGCTGCTCTTCATTTAGGAAACAGTTGTGAGAAATTAGATGTACCTGTGCCCCAGAGGGAGTGAAATTATGGAAATGTGTGCTGTGTTATCAGCAGGGATTTTCACTAGGATTATTTTCAGCACAAAATACTGCTTACCGGTTTGCTTTATTCTGCCTATTGGAAACGGGGACATAGGAATACTTTGTATTCTGGGACTATGTTCCTCATCTACAGGTCCGGGAACACTGGAGAGCATATTGGACTTTTAATATTTATGCTATCACTTGGATCCATTCACTACAGAATGTGGTTATCACTGAACTGAGACCTGGAGTGGAGGGGTGAAAGACTTGGCTTGGAAATGCTCATCTAAATTATCTTGATGTTAACCACAGAGGTAAAAATGGCAACGGGAGGGGGGGAAGGCGGAAGGAGCACAGGAACATGCTATTCTTGTGTCTGTAGAATATCTGTCCTGTAAAATGAACTGCCTACCCTGGCAACTGGGAGCCCAGACAAGCAGAACAGGGTCAACCAGAAAGCCCGACTCCCATCCTAAGCACTCCCAGCACCCACCCTCCCAGCTGCAGCTCTATCCCATTAAACACTGTAGAAGCCATGCTAAACCATACTTAAGAATTTCACATTAAGGAGCCAGAGAGATGGCTCATTGCTTAAGAGAACTTGTTATTCTTCCAGAGGACCCAGCTTTGATTCCCGTCATTCAGATGGCAGCTCACAGCAATCTGTAACTCCAGTTCCAGGGGATCCAATGCCTTCTTCTGGCCTCTGAGGGTACCAGGCAAGCATGTGATACACAGATGTATACATAGGCAAAACACTCAGACAAATAAAATAGTAAAATAAAAATTGAAACAAATCCAAAATAAACTCAAACAGAACAAAACCAACAAAACAATCCATCATACAAAAACCCCAGCAATCCAAAATCACCTCGCACAAGTAGAAAATGCATTCAAAGGGTCACTTGCTTGTGAACTGAAGAGAATCAAAACCCCACAAACCGAGCTGAAGGTACTTGGTACTTATCTTCTATATGTTAGAGGCACTCTGCTCTCTGGTAGGGCCCGGTTTTCTCAGTCCTCTCATCCTGACTAAACCACAGGACAAAACTCTCTCCAGCAACTGACAACAGGAAGTAGAGCTCTCCCCTTCTCCCAGTGACCATGCAGACTTGAAATTCCACTCCAAAACCCACCCCTCCTGCAACCTCTTCCTGTCAAGTGGGAAAATCAGTAAGGTGAGCACTCTCGAATCCAACCCACATCTTCACTCACAAGAGGGACCCTTTTGAGCAAGGACATCAGAACACACCAAACGCAGAATCACCCTTGACAAATTTACCCTGTAGTGGCCTAACTAAGCATTTGTTCATTTCTTTTTGTTTGTGATGTATAAAGCTAGGTGTCCATGCACGTATCCTAAATTCAGACACTTACTTGGGTATCTTATATTACCTGAAGAAGTAAAAATCCAGCTTACAACCGAAGTGCATGTGTGTGTGTGTGTGTGTGTGTGTGTGTGTGTGTGTGGTAGGAGTAAGAAACATGCCTGTTATTGTTGTGTAATATTTTGTTTATGTTCTGACAAACAAAGCTTGCCTGGAGAACAAAGGGTGGAACTAGCCACTAGTTAACCATAGAGATCAGGCAGTGGTGGCACACACCTTTAATCCCAGCACTCAGGAGGAGGAAGCAGGAAGATCAGGAGTTCAAGTCCACCATTGGCTACACGAGATTAAACCTATCCAAAAGAGAAACAGAGCTGGGTGGCAGAGGTTCACTCCTTTAATCCCAGCACTAAGGAGGTGGAGACAGGAATATAAGGCAGGTGGAGACAGGATTTTGCCCACCCCCCATTTAGTAAGAGGTAAGAAGTCTCTAGGTGGTTGCTACTCTGCTTCTCTAGTCTTTCAGATTTCACCCTAATATATGACTCTGGGTTTTTAACTGTTAAGAGTAATTAGGATCATGGTTTATATTAGTTGAGGGAGAACTGTGCCAGGACTTGGCAAAGAGAAGGAAGCATGGGGTAAGGGAAGAACATACCATAAACACACAGAACAGTTGTGATGCATTTCAACCATCTGCAGATTTAATCTATTTCATAGTGTGCTTCATTTCCCCACCTAAATTTGAAATGTCCTGCAGATCAGACTACAGCAGCACTAGCTCTTCCTATGGAGGGTTAAGAATCCTGCAGGTTCTGTGTGTGACACTTGCCCTGTTAATGCTGTTTTACCTTGCTTTTGTGGGGAAACTTAGGTCTGCTTAGTGCAGTTCTTGTTTCAAATAAAAACATTTACTAAGAAAAAAAAAGGATCTTTCAGGTCTTGGGCACTTAGTGTCTCGTTGGATTCCTACTTGATTCTCAAGAAGGGAGAGTGTTTTGTCAGATGAAAATACTAAAAAGAATGGCGTTTTGGTGATTGTCTCCCTTTCTTTCTAGTTGCTGTGATAGGACATCTAGACCAAGTCAACTTCAGGACAGGAAGGTGTTTTTTTTTTTTTTTTTGTTTTGTTTTGTTTGTTTAGCTCACAGTTAAAGGTATAGTGCGCCGTGGAGAGGAAGTCAAGGAAGAAGGAACTGGAAACTGTTGGTCACACCACCTCCACTGTCACAGGGAACAGTGGATGCATGCTCAGCTCATTTTCTGTTTTATGCAAACCAAGATCCTTTTCCAGGGAATGACCCCACCCATAATCAAGATGGGTCTTCCTATATCAATTAACATAATCAAGGTAATACCCCACAGGCATGCCCAGAAGCCCATCTCCTGGTTGACTATAGGGGATATCAAAATAACATTTGGCATTATTAACCATCACTGATCTCATAGACTCACTGTTTAAATACTAAGTCACCAGTTGGTGGAACTGCTAGGGAAAGACTAGGAGGTGTGGCCTTGTTGGAGAAAGTGGGATTTGAAGTTTTAAAAGCCCACACCATTCCCAATTAGCTGCCATTTCCAGTTAGCTCTCTCTGCCTTGTGGTTATGTGTTAAAATATGAGCTCTTAGCTATTGCTTCAGGGCCAGGCCTACCTGCTTTCTGCTATGATGGCTGTGAACCCTCTGAAACTGTAAGTCCCCAAATACTCTTTCTACTCTAAGTTGACTTGGCACAGAGTCTTAGCAGAGCAATTGAAAAGTAACTAAAACACACCCTTTTTTGTGTGTACCTCTCAGATATTATACCATGCTCATGGAATAGCTAATTACCATGAGAATAAAAGACAGTAATTCATATTAAAGCAACAAATGTAGTGCTGTCTCATGTTCTAGTTCCCCATGAGACAGATACCATGGGGCATATAGCAAGATGACAAAGCATATCTGTCTTTAAAATGTACCAGGATAGAGGATATATAAATTTGGTGTAAATAATAAATTAAAGGACATATGATTTGACCATGACTCACTCATTTTTCTATTTATTCACACATCCAAATACATCACGAATACCTATATTATTCCTATTACTGAACACTGCAAGATCTAGAACACAGCACACTCACATTAACAAGGTATACCCATGGGGAGTTCCTTGGGGAAGGAGAAACACAGAGTCTTTCCTCAGATGGAGGAGCTTACCTCACTCCTACACTATGGAGTGGGAGCTGAAGATGCGATGAGCATGTTTACAATAGAATTTTCAGAATTCTATTGTAAGTTGCTGCATTTTGTGTCCAACGGTCCCCTCTCTGCATCCTACTGAAAAAACAACTGAACCAGAAGTGTGATCACAGGTATGAAAGCTAACCCGGTTCCCTGATTCGCTTGATGTAATCATCCCTGGTGATATGATTATAGATGAGACCATAGAAGAAAAACACCCTGACCAGAGAGAGGACTCCAGCGTGCTTGGAGTCCATTCGAACAGAGAAAGATGTTGCAGCTCCTGGAGAATGAGTTGTGTCTGTAGCTAAGTAAATTTTAAGTACACGGTGTTTATTTTGTTGTTATTACTAAGCTTGCTTATCCATTTAGTTGCCAGATCATTTGTCAGCTTGAATGTTTTCAGCAGAGTTGGATGCGCTCAGTGGTGTAGACCTCAGCAAAGGAGATGAATTCACAACAGGGAAGCTGACTAACAACTCACTGGAGAGGCACAAAAATCATCACACTTCCTTTCATTCAGAATTGTATGCGAGGTTGGGCTTCTGTGTTTTAGTACTTTTAAAAAGTACTAATAAAAGTCTTCACGAAAGGTCCCCCACACTGTGCCTGGTAATTTGCCTAGAAATGAAAGATGAACCAATATTGCAGCTCCTAGATGTTCCTGATCTAAAAGGAAAAGAGGAAAGCAAATTAATAGTACTTTGCCTCAATGGATAGATACATCTAGAACATATCTTCCACATCTATGGCTCACAGAACATCACAGAAGAGGGGCAGAGAGATTGCAAGAGCCACAATAGCAGGAAGTCTGCTGTGAAACAGTCTCTCCTAGACATGGTGGCATAAACAAGACCAGAACAATGGCAGTATCAACGGACAAGTTAATATGGAAAGGAGAAAACTCCATGGGGTCTCACCCTTAGACAAAGAACTTGAGCAACCACTGACTGCTGGGAGGAGAATTAGCCTCCCCAGGGAACAAACCAACTTATTGGTCCAGTACAGAGTGCTCAGACCTCCAACCACATATACACAAACAACAAAAATGGGCTCAGCATATGCAAAATACATATACACACATAACAATAATAAAGAAAAAGAGGCTACCAACTTAGAAGGTCTGGGAGAACTTGGAAAGAGGGTAGTTGGGAGGGCTGGAGGGAGAGGGAAGTGATATAATTCTATTTCAATTTAAAACATTTTTTTAAATTTATTTTAAAAGAATCCTTTGGCTTGGGGTGTTTTCTAAGAATCATATGGTAGCCATGCATCTACATCACAGGGCAGCCTATCAGTGCAGGTGGACAGACCCAAGCAGAAACACAATTACAGGAAATAAGGTCAACAGGAATGGCTATCCTGCCAGGCAGTCCAGGTAGAACAATCCAATGGTGTGGTGCAGGCTCAGGGATAAGAAACAAATGGAACAGATAAAAAAAGCTCAGAAAAAAGACTGTGTACATGTACGAACCAAACCTGTTAAAATGACAGCCACAGCCACACAGAGCCATGGGAACTGACAGCTTAGTAGATGATCCTGGAAAACCAGCTTGCAGCCTGGGGGGTTGGGGGAGAACAAAGCCAGATACTCATTTTGTTACAGTAAGGTTATTTTGTATCATGTTGTCAAATTTCATCTTAATATCCTAAGCCAGGGAAAAGCAAAGTCATAAAAGTACAAATGAAATCCTGGGGGCTGGAGGGAATGCTCAGCAGTTTGGGGTGCTAAGAGTGCTTTCTGCTTTTGCAGACAACCAGAGTGTGGTTCTTAGTACCCATGTCTGACAGCTAACAGTAGCCTATAACTCCAGCTTCAAAGGACCCAGTGACTTCTTCTGGCCTCTGAGGGCACCTGCACTTATTTACACACACCTACACACACACACACACACACACACACACACACACACACACACACAATTTCAAAAGATAATTAATACGAAACATCCTGTTTTCACTGAAAAAAATACATGTATAACATACATTCACATGCTGATGAGAACTGCACTATGAGGGATTTTACCATTGTGAAAATGTGAGTATCATAGGGTCTGGTGACATATACAAGATGGCTTTGACTTCCCTAGACATCCTAATATCATGTACTCACCAGCATTTGTGCAATCTGTCATTTATCAAAATGTCATTATCTGGTGTGGAGTTTATTTGGTCAGACATTATTGCGAGTTTCTTATATATTTGGGCTCATTTAATCACAGTAAAGCCATATTAAAAAGTTGAGGTTAATCCATCCATTTTGGAAAGAAAAAGCTGAATACCATCACCAAGGCCACAGACAGTGATAGAGCTCAGAGCTGAACCCTCGAAGTTAAGTTAAAGCTTTTCATTACTTTTATGTGGTGTCTGATGAAGAGCACCATTGGCAAGATCAATGTAATGAGCAATGATATAGATTCATACAATACTTTTCAAATTTTAATGCTGATAAGTAATTAACATATAGAATGTGTACCATGAATTCTTCTGTCCAAACCCAAATGAAAAAGAGAGAGAGTGGCAATAAAAGTCAAGGCAATGATTCAGCAATGGGGCAGGGGGAAAGGCCTAGGAAGCAAACATGCTCGTGAAGAGTTCACACACTCCCCAGAAACCGGAGAGATGCAAACAATATTAGAAATGAAGAATCACTTTACCCCATAAGTACAGATAAACGTATGTTGAGGTAGCTGCCCTTGTGCTCCACGGAGAATGCAGCCCTCTGAGGCCTGTTGAAAACAAGGTTGCAGCTCTTCATGTAGTGATGCACAGAACCTATTAACCAGCAGCATCAATAGTGGCTGTGCTTCGTGGGGAAAGTTCACGGCCGTTTATGCAGGGTTGCTTGTCATGGAATTGTATGGGACAAAGGAAGCTGGAAAGAAATCCCCACTAAATCAAAGCAATGGATACATCAGTGGCAAATACATACAAGGTACCAACACGTTTTATAAAGATGCATGCACATTTAATGAGATTTATGAAATACATTTGTATGAGGAACTGGAGAGCAAGGAGACTAGGAATAGAATTGAAGATGAAGGGGGAAACAAGACAGCGCTTTCCAGGGATCGATGACCCCTCGTCGGCAATGCTGGTCTTCGATGAGTGTGATTAACTCAGCCCTCAACCATGCTGCATGTGTAGAAAAATAATGAAGAATTATGAGGGAGATCAGGAATGGAGGATGAGGCAATAGCCCAGGTACAAGAACGAGGATGTCAATCATGGTTAGACAAGAGCTGAGGGGAAACGCTGCTGACATCCAAGGCCTATGGCAGTTTAAATAACGGCTGCTGCAGTCTGTGGGAAAGCAGAGCCAGGGACAGATGTGAGCCTGTAGATAGGAATCAGGTGGCCGAGCTAGAAGCATTATGTTGCCAGGAGAAAAAAAAAAAAAAAAAAACCTGGTGGAATTAGGCTTGACACATGAGTGACAACTGACAGGCTACAAAACCAGAAGGTACATGTGACATTAGTTTATTTAGAACAGAAGTGGTTAGAGGCCCAGAGGAAATAAACTTTGTTGTAAGCCCCCTAACAAGCAGAGCACAGAAGCTAGACAGGAAGCACACAATTGAAACTCAAGCCCCACACCAGCTGAACTGAAGTAAATGTTCAGAAACCAGGGTCGCATGCTCTGCAGCCACCACCACGATGCTTGACCTAGATCCAAAAGGGCAATTTGATTTGGTTGTGAAAATGTATAGGTGAGGTTTCTAAGTACATTATTTTTATCATCTTTATTACGAATTACTGTCTTCTGTGTAATAACATGAACATAGAAAGGAGAGAGAGCGAGAGCACCTTGCTTTGCAGTTAAGAGTAAAATTTGAGCAAGAGAGGAGTTTATCCTTTACAAACTGTATGGACTGTCCATAAATTAGGCATACTAAGAAAACTTCAAAGAGATCTGTCCAGTAGCTCAAGTGCTTCTATTCACATCATATGTTACTAAAACCCAAACTATGAAACCCCGACACCTATTGGTGTTCAGCTCCACTGAAAAAGAGCCCACACAGTCTCTGCTAAGCCTCCAAAACCCAAAGATTAAAGGACTCTGCTCTCCAAAATCAAGGGCAGAATAGCATTTGTCAAGAAGACAGGGCTTTGAACGGTCACAGACATCAGACACATAGAATTCATGCTGCATTCAGCTAACAGAACGGAGCATGTTGGGGGCGGCAAGCTGAGCTAAGTGGTCTTAGGAGAACATGGCCTATCTTCATCTCCCTCCTAGAGCTCATCACCCCTCATGATAAGCAGACACCTGGGTGAACTTTCTAGTCTTCTGATTAAATAGCTCTGCAAAGATTTCTGCCTTTGTTCCTGAAGCACCCCACCACCCAAATAGAAAATAGAATTAGCCCTCTTCTGTTTTTAATCTTGAATTGCACACTAATTGATGTTTAAGAGCCCTGCTGCTGTATTGTATTTGCCCAGTCATTAACTGTGTTTGATTACAGATGTTTCAGGTATAGCCAAAATGTCCCCTTGCCTGCAGACAAATGAGTACATCAGGTAGTTTTTAAACACCACTAGTCTCCAGGAGGCCCAAAGTACAACAACAAAGATAGTCAGTCCATGGGAAAGAGTCAAAATAGTCGGGAGAAGAATTAGGTGGGAGGCTATGCTCAGTCTCTGAAAAGCCCTCTTTAAAAATGCCTTTTGTGGAGAATATGTAGGATTCATAAAAGTGAAGAAAAAAGACTTATCATTCTGTTAGAGATTAAATTATCTACCATGCTATAAATGTGGGCTGGTTCCCAAGAGTTTGTGTATTGGGAGCTTGGTTTTCAGTGTGACCATCTTAGAAAATGGTTTGGAAATCTTAACACACGTGCCAAGCTATTAGGTGTAGCACGAATCTTAAAGATCTTATTAACAAAAAACAAACCTAGAGCCAGGTATTGGGGTGAATGCTGGAAGATCACAGAAGCAGAATCTCCACAGCCACCTCACCTCGCCAGTTCCTCAGCTGATCCTGTTTCCTCAGACTGGAAGCCTCTGAGTCCTCATCCAGAATGAATCTCAGCTGAACTATTGCTCAAAAGCCTAAAATCTTAACCAGCACTAGTTCCTGGTCCTCACACCTTATATACCTTTCTGCTTTCTGCCATCTCTTCCTGGGATTAAAGGTGTGAGTCACTGTGCCTGGCTGTTTCCAGTGTGGCTTTGAACTCACAGAGATCCAGACGGATCTCTGACTCTGGAATGCTAGGATTAAAGGCATGTATGCCACCATTTTCTGACCTCTATGTCTAGTGGCTGTTCTGTTCTCTGGCCCCAGATAACTTTATTAGGGTGCACAATATTTTGGGGAACACAGTATCACCACACAGTATCAATTAGGTAACTGAAGGATTGCTTTTTAAGGGAATCAATAAAGATTTTGTGAGGTCTTGGCTATTTCTCATGAGAGAGTAATTATCATGTGTATACCCAGCTACTCCCTGGTGTCTTCCATGGTTTCCTGTTTAGCTACATAATTTCTTCTCCAATATGCTCCCATCATGATGACATCTCCCATAATATGATACAGTCACAAGGGTGACAGTGAGGCACACCACTCTCTAAAAGTAAGTTAAATGAATCTCCTTCCTTTATAGTGGACTCAGCTTTTAGTACCTATTATACCAGAAGATAGACTGATGCTGTAGCCTATCCACAAACCCAAAGCCCAAAGCCTACTCCATTCTTAATTCCACATACCAGAACAATCCAGCAAGACCCAAAGAGATAGCACAGAGTCAGGAAACACAAGCCATGAGGAGGTGGAAGGGATGACTCACAGATAAATACACAACTGGGCCTGGCAGTGGTGGCACGCACCTTTAATCCCAACACTAGAGATGACGAGGCAGGCGGATCTCTGTGAGTTCAAGGCCAGCCTGGCCTACGGAGAGAGTTCCAAGACAGCCAGGACTGTCTCACAGAGAAACTGTCTAAAAAAAAAAAAAAGAAAAAGAAAGAAAGGAAGGAAGACAGACAGACACTGGGAAGCCATTTTTATTCATTCCCCTCTGGGAGTCCTGGAAGCTACTTTCCCAGGTGAGAAAGATTTTTTTGATAGTGTTAGTTACCTGGCAATCTTCAGCCACAGTGTTTTCAATAAACTGCTTCTGAGGGTGGTACGGAGTGTGGAGGCTCCTGAACTCTCCAATGACACATAGT
Organism: Peromyscus eremicus; assembly: GCF_949786415.1. Classification (NCBI taxonomy): domain Eukaryota; kingdom Metazoa; phylum Chordata; class Mammalia; order Rodentia; family Cricetidae; genus Peromyscus; species Peromyscus eremicus. Next base: position 24,948,181 of record NC_081422.1, read on the forward strand.
GTGGCCTAGAGTATTCTGGACAGCAGGGTCCAGTATGTTGAGTAGCTTGGTCCCTGTGTTTCCCGCCCTCACATGCTACAAAAAAGCAGTCCTCAGCTGTAAAACATTTCGACTCATGGTTCTATTTCTCTGTGCTTTTGGTCTACTTAAATGCTAGTTTCTTTAGCCCTAGCAAAAGGGGAGGGCAGGTCATTATTTTAATTAGTATCATTGAAGAGTCCACTGTGATAAAACCTAACAGCAATTTGAAACTACCCATTCGGTTGGCCAAATCCTAGTCCTATGTGTCCTGACCTGACATGATTGGGACTACCGTCACCTCTCCAGCTAAGAACATCACCTGACGGTCACACACACCTCTGCCTATACCAGATCACTACCATCTTAAAGTCTTTACACACTTCTCGCTTTGTCTGGAATTCATTCCCTAGAAAAGTTCCTTCTTTCAAATTTTTGAAGACATTGCTCAAATGGCACCTTCATAGAGATTTATAATAAAATGATCTCTGTATTTCTCATCTCCCTTTCCTGCTGTTTTTCATTTACAAACACACACACACACACACACACACACACACACACACACACACACCTGGCAACTGGACAATATATTCGCACATTAGCTCTACTGTCTGTCTCTCCTCATTGGCATGTAGGGCAAATGGATTTATCAGTTTGACAGATAGATCCTATGATGTTGAGCAGTCAGCTATCTACAGCAGGCACTCGATAAATACTGAATAAACAAATGGAGGAGTGAGACTCTATTCTGCCCTTGTGACCTTGTCTCCACTGTTCTCTTCTACCTAGAATCTAGCTACAGTGATGTGTTAATCATCTTTTATGCCAGAAAACAAGAACCTTATGCTTTGGATTATGCTACTTAACTCAGCTTCGACTGCTCCCTCCTCCTGCTACCACTCCCAGATAAATGACCTCTCCCCACAAGATTCATCTCAAGTGACTCTCTTCCACGCTTTCCCTCCTGCTTCTCTTCCTCCCACTTCAGGCTCCACATTTTCTGTCTACCAATATTTCAGCATCTTTGATGCAGCATTCACTAGGCTAGCCAGGCAAGACTTCAAATACCAGACATAGTCTCTGACTTTGATTAGTTCAGCCTACTAACGTTTCCTCCAATGCTTCCCAGTGAATAAATCACTCTAAAGCTTGACGTTCTGGGTCACAGTGAAAAAAACCAAGGTGTAGGGTTAAAAAAAAAATTCTTTATTTTTAGCATGAAGATAAAAATTCCTACCATAGGGTGGCATTTCATAATTAATCTAAATGACATTTCAGAAGTAATCATATGTAACATAATATACACAACAATATAAACCATAATACAGAAGTAAACTAAACACTGCCAAGATGTCCTGTTGGCAACCACTTGACATCCAAGCATGGAAGTTTCTTTCTCTTCTCTCCAGGGCCCAGCACTGACCACATTTCTCTATTTCATCCCTGGTTTTATCCTGCCTCACTCTAGAATTTACTTAGTAATCTGCTTCCCATGAGATGCTGGGCTGCTTGAGGCCATCTCCTTGTGTGCAGCTCACAGTTGTAGACTGCAGGTGAGGGTGTAGGGACATCTTACTTTCCTTTCCTATATGACCCCCATTTGCGTTCCTCTCTTCTGCACATGAGCCTGCCTGCCAGTACTCTTCCGGTTCCACCAAGCCCCTTGTTTTCATTGCTTTCTTCTGCATTCCTTCCTTCTTAATGCTCCCTTCTCTCTCCAGCAACAGCACACTACCTGCCATGCCCTCCCTCTCCTCCTTTCCCAGGTTATGGTGCAATCATCCCCTCCCCCTTCCCGGTCATCACTTTCTGTCAGCCTCCTGTCCTCACAGCCCAGCCAGGGGAAGGTTTATTGATCTCCCTGTAATGCCCGAGTGCCTCTGAAGGTTAAGGTCAACCAGAGTAAAGCATCCTGCTGAACCACAAAACCTAACTCTGCTTCAGTAGGAGGGGCATCAATTATTCAGAGTTGTCAGACCATGGGGCACACTCATCCGGTGACAGTGGGTGGGAAAATGTGAATCACAAGGAAGAAAGGACAGAAAGACTGTCACACATAGGTGAACCCTCACAAACTAGGGATCCGCCCTTGCTGCTGGGGCTGACAGGAAAAGTGATGCTGGATAGAATCTCATTTCAAAAAAAAAAAAAAAAAAAGATGGTCATCAAAAACATCATCAGCATGTAGAAGAATAATATATGTTTGAGTCACCTTTATTTATTTTATTTCCCACAACCCCACATACAGTTTCCCTTCATTGTTCTACTTTGTCCTGTGCTCCATCAATGCTACAAAAATCAAAGGAAACTCAGACAATGGTACAATCTGCTTGCAATTCTACATCTTTACAGTTTCAAAGTCTTGTACCATCTCAACAACAGTCCTTCAGTTGATCATATACAAGAAATAAAGAGCTGTGAGTCAGAAATCAGGTAGAAATCTTAACATTTAACTCACTCCAAAGAAATATGTTCCTGAGGATTAGTGGCCTATCCCAGTGCGGTTATTATCACCTGCCACCTAGCTCACCCTTGGGCCTTTGCACATGCAATTGCTTTGGCTGAATGCCCACTTTCTCCACCTTCAGTTTCTTGAAAACCCACTCACAGCTCAGAATTGTTTTTATCCATCTTCTCCTGGGCAAAGCTTTACCTGAGTTTGAATACTGACTCTATCATCCTCCCTTTAACTTTCCTGAACTGTCAACATAGAAATGTGAGCAGTGAGAAGCAGGCATGCACACATCCCTTGAAAAGGCCTCTCTTGCTGTGGCTACAGTGCAAGCCTAAGTCTCATCACTATGCCATCTGCGCATACTCACGGTATGAATTGCATGACCCATGCCTCTCCCTGAGTGGACACAGTTACTTAGCAGCTATTTAATCAAAGGATGTTGTCAAGGCAGAATCAGAGTTCTGTCTATGACTTCCCTGGTCCCTTTGGACGAGAATCCTTCCACCAAGGTTGGAGGAGAAATTCCACATGCGCTTTTGTGAATTTATAATAAGCAGGATCTTGTCACAAATGTTTCCAGGGAAGACATCTTGGAAGACAGAGCTTGTGTCTCCCTCTAGAACAGAAGACATGTTTTCTTTATTGTCACTCTAATAATAATAATGATAATGTCTCACCCTCAGAAAATCACTGGGCAGGTTTTCATCCAATCTACTATAAAAAATTCAGGCTCCCTAAACTTGGAGTTCCTCAGTTATGAAGCAAATCCAAATCTTTGCTTTAGTGACTCTGTAGCATGCCTATAGGCGCAGGGCCATGGGAGAGCTAATGTGAACTTACTATGTAAGCCACAGTAATAGCATCCTTTGTGTGGAACACGGGGACATAAGAGTACTGTATTTTCTGCCAACATCACTGTGAAAAGTGGCAGGTCATTCATTAGTTTGAAATTAGGGTAAATTCTCAAACCTTCCATGTTTCCCGACAGGTTCTGCTTGATGATGAGAATTGGATATTGATACAGCTTTCTGGAAGATAAAGGGAGTAGTTTTTACAGGCTGTAGTGCAGATAGATAATTTATCTGTGGGATCCCCTAACAAATGTTATTCTCAGGCTGTGAGTCTATGCTTTAAGTAAGGATCTCTACTGTCCTATTAAAGTGTAGAGGCTAAACAGGGAAAGGTAGCATTGACAGGCAATATGGTTAGGAATTTCCAACCTGAAAAACAATTTTGAAGGCATTGGAGCCGCAAACTTGCAAAATCAGGTGATGATGTGTCTATAGCTGATAAGCCCAGGAGTCCTGGGGGTGGAATGACATGTATAAATCATAAGCATATACAGCTCATATATATATATATATACATACATATATATATTATGTATGTATATATATATGTGTATATATACATAGATACATACATTGTCTTAGTCTGTTAGGTTTCCCTTGTAATAAATTACCTGGACAGAGTGGCTTAAGCAACAGTTAGTTCTAGAGATTGGAAGTTCCAAGAACAAAGTGCCTGTAGATCCAGCATCTGCTTTTTAATGGTTGTGTTCTTGCTGTGTCCTCATTTATGGAAATAGAGGTAGGAGAAGCATTCTTGTACATCTTCTTATAAAGATAATAATCTTGTTATGAAGGTTCTGTCCTTGTGACCCAATTACCTCTTAAGAAACCCATCTTGAAATACTATTTCTTTGGAGATGGATGTTTCAAAACTTACATTTTAGGAAGACACAGATATGTAATCCATAGATATTAGAAAGGTGCTTAAGTATGCCTTGTTTTTTGGCTTTTGTGCTACTTGCTCTCTTCATGCTTCCAAATCTCCCCATCCCTTCAACTTTGACCTTCACTACTCTAAGGAGAAAGATGGTTGGGATGGGCATAGGGATAAGACCTTGGTACCAAGGAACAAAAGGCATACAACCATAAGCATAAACTAGAGAGGCTTAAGGAAGGAGAGGGCTTGAATTGCTGTGGATACAGGCACAGAAGTGACCATAGCACTTTCTCTCATTGTGGATGAGCATCCAGATTCAGCTGTGATGTGATGTGACCCATGGGTTAGGCCCATTAAGCCAAGTCAATATAGTGTTGTTATTGCTTCTACAACAATAATAGGAACTGAAGTGCTGTGTGTCTGCACTTTTATACCCTGTAAGCGGAAACGAAAGTACTCATGTTTAGGGAGATCTGCAGGTACAGAACTACTTTGGGATACTCTGGGCCAGGAAGTCTTGTGTCACCAGGAAGTAAGTTAAGAGAGTTAGCACTATTCTCCACTCTCCGATGTCTAAAATTCTCATCTACAGTACAGAGTTAGGACTCTTCATTTTGATGGTTCTGAATACAGTTATTATCACATGTCTTCCAGCAGTAGTGACTGAGTCCGAAACCTTTTATAGGGTGTCATTGCCTGCTTGACTACTTGTTAAGTTTCTTGGGACTGTGTAGATGTCATTATTCTTTCCAGTTTCCTCAGAGGGCAGGGGAAAACTACATCTCTATTCTGTCACCACAGATCAGGTCTGGTCCTTTAGTGAACTTCAGATAATGAAGCTACTGCACTCATTTGCCAGTTAACTTTCAGTCATCTCCCATTAAGTTACACGGATATACTCAATCAACTTGTGGAATGTTCTCCACCTCTAAGATCCCAGACTCTAATGACCTATCTGAGATAAACATCTCTATGACTATAATTTTCTTGACTGAAATCTCGGACAATCAGCAGTAGCCTCTATGGAGAGGCATCTTGGGGATTTGTGGTTTTGTCTGCCAGGAATGGTGACCAGGTACATCTTTTTTGAGAAACAGCTTGTTACCTTGATTTTTGCACACTTGTGGAAACCAAACACCAGGTTTTGAGAAGCTTTGAGATTTGCTAGCCTGAATTAGGAATTTAGCGATTCCTAATCGGAGATTGCTAAAGTAGGACCCAATGTCACCAAAATGGAAGAACCACCTCCTCATCCTTGTTTATCATGGAAATTGTCTATTCCAGAACACAGTCTGTCTGTCTCACGGTCATGTCAGGTTTACCTTTTTTTAAAAAAAAAAAAATAAATTATCTATCCCTCTGAGGAAACTTTTTTATCAAAGCAGTGCATGGAACAAAGCTGCTGACTCACCACCATCACCACCACCACCACCACCACCACCACCACCATCACCACCACCACCACCACCATCACCACCACCATCACCACCACCACCACCACCACCACCACCACCACTACCACCACCACCATCACCACCACCACCATCACCACCACCACTACCACCACCACCATCACCACCACCACCATCACCACCACCACCATCACCACCACCACCACCACCATCACCCCATACCCCCTTTCCATTTCTACCCTATTCACAGAGATTCCTCTAAATGTCCTTGCTTGTCATAATGGTATCCTCCAGTCTGCTGCAGCTGGTCAGCCTCAGCACCATCAGAACAGAGCCAAAAATGAGCATACTGTTAGGCTTTGTGGGTGGAACTCAAGGCCATTCCCATAGTTCTAACAAAGTCTTCTCTTCACCAGACTCGCTATGCATGTAGTGATTTGTAGACAGCTGTTCATGGCCTCACTGTTTGGCCTTCCACTTGGAAAACTACAGATCACTATATTAGATAACCCTCAAAGGGGCCATGAATTGTGAAAATAAATCACAGCTGCTAATTTCACTGACTGATGCCACGTCTAGGATGTGCCATAAGACTCCACCGGGAGACTCAAGTTGAAGATGAAGCCTACAATAGCCAAACTAACACCACTGATGTCTCCACTCACTGTGGTAGGAGATGCGGCAACCCCTCTGCTCTCCTAACAGTAGAAGACTATTTTACTTCAGACTTAGTGATTCCTACCAACAAGTTGACCTCTTTGTCTCACCGTGGGAGGACACACTGCACACTGAAAGGGGTACTGGCCTATCACTGTAGAAGGATAACCTCCGTCTGACATATGACCTGGTTAGGACTATTAATGCTGAATCTCTGCTGTGGACACTTTGTAGGATACATGGGGGCCCTTACTTATTGAAACCAAACTGTTGTCTCCCTTGGAAGTAATTGGGGCCCGTAAGTTTTCTGAGTGTTTCTAATCCAGCTCTGTTGTGCCGTTCATCACAGACATTACTTTAAGGAAGGACTAATCGTTTAGCTGTCTGACAGACTCGCTTTCTGTCACGTCCCATTTGCCCTCACCAAACCTTAGATCTGTCTTAGAAAAACCAAATCAGAAGACTTTCTGGGGCTGAGGAGATGGCTCAGTGGGTGAAGTGCTTAAGGCACGAGGACCCGAGTCAGAGTCCCAGTACCCAAGTAAAAGCTGGGCATGGTGGCATGCACCTGTTACCCCGTGCTGGGAGGATAGACATACACCAATTCCTGAAGCTCATTAGCCAGCTGGTCTACACAAATTGATAAGCTGAAGGTTCAGCGAGAAATTCTGTGTAGAAAAATAAGGTGGAAACTGTTAGGAAAGGACACTGAAAGTTAACTTTTCCCTTCTACAAGCAAAAAATGGGTATGCACACCTAGACCCACAGCACACACAAAGGAGTTCTGACTGTTTGCCCTTTACCTTCCATGCACAAGCATCTAACTAAGGTACATGGTCCCAGAACATGACTATTCTATGAGATGGATTATCTCCCGTCAGGTACTTACTGAGTAAGAAACCACAAAATAAAATGCTGTGTGTGTGTGTGTGTGTGTGTGTGTGTGTGTGTGTGTGTGCACATATGTACACACAAGCACACATGTGTGTGGCATGTGCACATGTATGTGTGTGTAAAAGTTCTCATGGAAGCTAAGGATTTATTCTTGACTAGTCCTATGCATAACAACTCCTTTTTTTGTGCAGTGACCTTAGTTCAGCAAAGTAGGTCCACACAGGGCCACCTAGAGCACTCACACAATTGTTTGGTCATGTAGAGTCTCCTGGTGGCTTGACATGCCCTAGGTTGAAAGCAAATGGCTACACTGTTGTTTGGCACATTATCATCCAAATCCCTCAAGAGTGACTAAAACAAGCTAAAGTGAGGAGAAATTGCATTTCTATAGGTTCTATAAAAATGCTCTTGACCCTCCTTCCACTGAGTCATCCGGATAAAAGGTCTAGGAACAAGTGAAAGATGATTGGAAAGGGTAAAATTAGAAGTGCCAGATGTAACACATCATTTTTGTAGAAGAAAGCCAAACCTCAGGCACCTGAGCAGGAGCAAATCACACACAGGAGGCACATGCAGGAAGGCACATGACTAAGCTTGTGTCTTACTACCACCCCAGAAACCTTGGCCGTGATGAAGCTATCCCAAACATGCACCAAACCTTTATTTAGCTGACTGATGGGTCTGCTGACACTTCCTTGATGGCTCTGACAATTGGTTCATCCTGCCCATAAACCTACAGGAGCAGTTTATCAGGATGGCAGAGGATGATCTGGATAACCTTCAAGTCAAAGCACCTCTCCAGACATTCCGAGTTGACTTCCCTACTCTCTTCACATGGTCATTGATTCATAGAACATGCATATGTCACTTAAATGGGGATGTGGATAAGCATTTATCACTTGATGTCTTCAAAGTGTTGGTTCCAGGACCCCCATGGATATCAAAATTGTTGATGCTTACCTCTTATACTGAACAATTTACTTTCTGCCTATAACCTAGATATATCTCTCTTACAGTTCAAATCAATTCTATGTGATTTAAAATGCCTAATATTAATGTTGCATAATTACACTGTAGTATTTAGATATTGAGAAAGAAAAACTCTGTACACATTCAAATTGTTTATCAAACATTTTTGATCTGTAGCTGGCTGAACTCATGAACCGAGAACCCTCTAAATATAGTTAACCATTAGTAAGGATGGGCAATTCTCCCAAAAGAGGTTAGATTTGGAACTATATTCAGTCATTCCAACTGCCATAGAAACCACAGTGCAGCAATCATCCAGGACCTCACACTGAAGAAACAGTCAACCTGATACGTCAGATTAATGGAGGTATTACTTGGGGACCCAATATTCGCAAACATTTTCCCACCCTGGAATACCTTGAGAGTACAATTCCTTTTTCATAATATTTTTATGGATTATTTGGGAATTTCACATCATGAACCCCAAGCACCCTCACTTCCCTGTCCTCCTAGGTCTGCTCCCAACCTTTGTGACCTGCCCCTGAAAGAAAAAGAAAGAGGAGGAGAAGGAGGAGAGGGAGAGGGAGAAGGAGAAAAAGAAGAAAAAGAAGGAAGAAGAAGAAGAAGAAGAAGAAGAAGAAGAAGAAGAAGAAGAAGAAGAAGAAGAAGGGAGAAGTCTAACTTGTTTTGCCTATATACTCACTCACTGGAGCATGATCAAACTCCTGCACCTCCTCCAGAAGCCATCAATTATGGAGCAAAACACTTCAGCACCCTTATCACAATTTTTAAGAGTTCTCTTCGATGGCTTTCTGCATAGACTGTTACTTTTGTGGGGGGAGGGGTTGTCACTGAAGCCTTCTAGGTCCCTCTTTCTCAATTGTGAGTCCTCAGAGACTGCAAATCTTAAGTGGAGTTCATGAAAAAAGTTGCCATACTTCTGAACACTTTATGACTTTTATGTTTGTTTTTTTCATTTATTATTATTAGCATGTATGATATATGTGTGCACATGCCATGGCACACATGTAGAAGTAAAAGGGTAGTTTTTGAGAATTGGTTCTCTGCTTCAACAATGGAACCCTGGAATCAAATTCAGGTAATCAGGCTTATTTGGTTTGTGTTTTTACCTGCTAAGCCATTTCAGTGCCTGATTTATGACTTTTCTACATTATAAGATGCTCAAAAAGAATTCTAAAGTGCTTTTGAAGCCTCACTTTTACTCTGGAAGTAGTTGGGGTCAGCCTTAACTCACTGGCCAGGACAGAAGACTGAACTGCCTTGAAATACTATTTACATATCGACATCCTGTCTGTTTCCATCAGTTCCTGCTGTGGTACCCACATTTATGTCTTGGGCAACTAGAAAGATCAGTATAGAAACTTGAGGTTAATGTTCTCCTTTCTTCCCTAAGTAGTCCCTGATCATTTTGACTTTTGCTCATCTAGTCAGGTCTGTTTCTCTAGGGGGCCAAAGCCGAAGTTAACACTGAAATCGCTTCAACCTGTAGCATGGAGGCCTGTTAATAGTGACTTTAATAAAATGTGGTCTGAGAGACACTAAATAGACTTGGTACCATCCTGCCAGATTAATCAGAGCAGCTGATGATATAAGAAAACTTACCGGAAGGGAACGATCATTAAGTACTGACAGGAAGCCCCCATTCCTTGTGGGTCTCTTCTATTTTGCAGCTCTTGCAAGCGCAAGCACAGATGATCTTTTCATAGATATCTCCATATTCGAAGAATTCCAGCTGGGGGGTGGTGGTGGTCCACCTTTAAACCCAGCACTCAGGAGGCAGAGGCAAACAGATGTCTATGAGTTCAAGGCCAGCCTGATCTATTGTTGCTGGTTGTCTTACTCTTTACTCTTTTGGGGACCTGCCACCCAGCTCCCAAATAAACACATGGAGGATTATTATTGCTTATAAATGCCTTGTCTTAGCTTTGCTCTTTTCTAGCCAGCTTTTCTTAAATTATCCCATCTACCTTTTGTCTCTGGGCTTTTACCTTTTTCTATTTCTGTATATCGTCCTTTCTTTCTTACTCTGTTGCTAGCTGTATAGCAAGGAGGCTGGCCCCTTGCGTCCTCCTATCCTTTATCTCTTGCTCCTAGATCTCCCTTGCATCCTGATCCCTCTTTTTCTCCTTCTATTTATTCTCTCTGCCTGCCAGCCCTGCCTATCCTTTCTCCTACCTTGCTATTGGCCATTCAGCTCTTTATTAGACCAATCATACAAAGTAACACAGCTTCACATAGTTAAACAAATGAAACATAAAAGAATGCAACACATCATTGCATCATTAAAACAAATGTTCCTCAGCATAAACAAATGTAACACATCTTAAAATTGTATTCCACAACAGTCTATAGAACAAGTTCCAGGGCAGCCAGAGCTATTACACAAAAAAACCTTGTCTCAAAAAATACAAGAAACAAAAAACCTCCTAAGACTGAGACAATTGGATGTTTAGAGGCAACGAATTGATTTTTATATACAGTGCAATGAAGACAAAATGCCCCAAACCAGGCAAAATGTTGGCAACCTTGTTGGCCTCCCATTATTAAACATGTAGGTTTGTTAAACTTGGGCTTACTCAGTTGTTTTGAAGATCAGTGGACTACGCAGCATGAACTTGGGCCATAGATATCACATATTTGCGACTTGGGGCAAAAACTTGAAGTTACTATTGTTAGAAGTCCTCTAACTATGACCTCGGAGTCTCATGTCTTCTTCCAGCATCTCTTCAGTAGCAGCAGCTGCCTTGATATCTTATACTATGCTTTGGAAAACTATCCTCTAAATGCCTATGTGTTCAAAGCTTGGCCTCTAGCGTGGCACTGTTCAGAGGCGGTAGAAACCTGAGGAGGTAAGGAATAATGAGACGCCTTTGGAGCACTGTGGCCAGCCTTTGGAGGAAATAGTGGGTCCCCTGCTCTTCCCTCTCTTTTCTTCTTGGCCATGAGATAAGCAGCTTTACAGCATCAGACCCTCATATCATGGCATGCCACCTCACCACAGGTCCAAAGCAATGAGGCCAACTGACCACATAACTGTGACCCAAAACCATGAGCTCAGATAAGCCCTTTCTCCATATAGATTACTCATCTTGAACATTTCATTATAAATACACAAAGCGACAGCCTGTGAAGAGCATAACATCTATGACCCTTCATGCTTCACATGAAACATGTAACAGCTTCAGTTTTTCTAAAAGACATTATTTCTGCTGGAATGTCAACTATAAATTTAACAGGGTGCCTACACTGAATAAGCACTGTCCATAGGCCAAAGCTCAGCTCACACAAGGAAGGCCATCCTGTCAACCTCCTCCTGCCTCTTACTTGTGAACACACAGTGAGTTGTCTAATCCGCAGAGAGTGAACTTCAGATCAGAAAGTGCAGCTGGAATCACCAGCATGCACCAGCACTTAGTTTATCTTCGTCAGAGTTCTTCTCTTTCTGATGTAGAAAATAAATCAAGGAGAGGGAAGAAAGGAGTGTGGGCTTGTGCTTCCCTCCGATTAAAGTCATTGATTACGGGCTGACATCATGGGAGCTGTTGATACAATAAATTTTTGTTTTTTCCTAAATGTTTTTCTCATTAAAGATTAGAGTTCTATGGGGAAAGTTGTAGCACTCAGTGCTAAATTATTAGCTCATATTTAATACCTGCGACTCTGGCTTACCTGCTCAGCATTCTTTGTGGCTACAGCATTTCACTCTCTCCCCTTACCACTCATGAGAGTCTGAAGTCCATCTCAAAGCATCATGATGAGAAAAAACCCCTACTTGTCCCATGCCACTCTCCTTATGGTGGTAAGGTGCCCAGGACACCTTCTGAGCTTTTATGCTCCATGTCTCTAAAGACTACAAAATTGGGTCGGATGTGTGGGATTAAGCTCACCTCATAAAATTTGCTTGAGAAAATCTCAGATCCATTAATGCTTCATAAAAATTTTACAAGGTTTCTGCTAAAGGAAGGCAAACAAACAGAGGTGGTGTCGGCATCTAGGCGCTCCTTAAATCAAACATTCTCTCTTTCTAATGCATTTTTTTATGGCACCAATCAGAAAAGCAATCAAGCATGAAGCCTGCGGCTTCTTCTGCTTCCATTCCTAGAGCAAAATCTCTAGTATCTTTAAGCATTCTGCATGAGGCCAAAATAGAAGTTTCTCTATTAATATTAATATACATCTATAGTATAAACACTCTCACACATATATCTAGATACACATATATCCATATATCCATATATCTGTACCTATCAATCAATCCATCTCTAGGTAGATTAGAAAACTTCTATGAGCCTCAAAATGCCCATATTAAGATAAAATTGCCCATCATACAATTTGAGATCAGGAAACTAGGATAAGATGAAAAATTAATCTTCCTCATACCAATTCCAGAGTGGGAGGTGGTGGATGGAGAAATAGTGGCATGTAAGACTGCTAGCAATTTAAATACTCTAATATTTATTGTCTTTATATTGTATTGTTCTTAGAGATAAGTGACAACGAAATACATTACAGGTAACAACTGGACTCCAGGGTTTAAAGGTCATTGGTTTTGAGACATGCAAGGAGATAGTTTAGAATGATTGACAGCCCAGCTCCATCTGCAGCATACTGCCCCCAAAGTCCAGAGCTAGGGGATCCCGATGCACTGTACCCAGACATCCCCTTGATAAATAGAGCTGCTGAAGGGAGAACGGAACACCTGGACCTGGTTTCCTAACATCCTAAGGGATTGTCCTGACAGCCCTTATTCCTCCAATTGTGTGACTTCCTTTGAAAGACTTTTCATAACAGACAAGTGACTAAAATATAGAAGCAATAACAACACTACCAAATATTGCTTAGATTTTTCTCTTTTATGTTCCATATATATTATAATTATCTGATCCTCAGAACAACCCTGTGAAGTAAAATAACTGTAATATCTTGGAAAGAAAACAAGATTTGTACTAAAATAAAAACTAGGGTTTAAATTCTAGCTTGGCCAGCTGCTAGCATATATGACTTTAGACCTCTACAAATCTGTTTTTATATATGTAAATTAGGGATGAGAGTCTCTATCTAACACATGAGTAACAGTGCTATGGTTTAATCTCTTAAATGTTACTACAAATCTAGTGTGCCTCAATGGGATGGAGACCAGAAACTTGGTCCCAGCTGATGGTTCTGCATGGTCCCGGCCAATGGCACTACTGAGTCTCTTCTGGGAGGTGCTACTGCCTTTCCCAGACTGGGCCTACTGAGAGGCAGTGAGGTCATTGAAACGAAAGAGATCACGGAGGAGTATATGATGGGGTTTGCAGGTAGGAAAGAGAAGAGGGATATGATGTCATTATATTACAATCTCTAGAAAAATAATATTTCTAAAAAATTGGATATGGAGACTCCAACCCCTTTGTCTGTCTCCTCTCCTCTCTGTCTACCCCAAGGTGAACAACTTTTCTCTATCATGAGTGCTCCACCATGATGCTTGCTTCCCGACAGACCCAATTGTAGTGCAGAAAGCCAAGCCAGGTAGAAGTCATGAGTCAAAATAAGTTTTCCCTCCTTTTCAGTTGTTTATGTTATGCATTTTTGTCATAGCAGCAGAAGACCCACATCCAGGACATCACTTAGACACTTGTGGACTAAATTATGTCCACTCACACTTTTGTACAGTTAAGGAAAGTAACACTACAGAGCAAGCTTGTAGCACAGATTAGAATTCAATACGTCTCCCAAGCCTGATGCCTGAACATGTTCTTCCCATGACTCAAGGCTGCCCATCTTTGCTTCCAGCTGACAGTGTCACATATGGGTGAAGGTTGACCTTAGAAGGAAGGGAAAGGCTCCGCATTCCTGCCTAGTTTCTACCAATCAGCGCTGTGGCAACCATCTTCAAGAGAGCCCCACATTTGGAGGAAAAAAAGAGGAAGCCAATAAACATGAGTGAGAAAATAATGTGAGATGAAAGGTTGGGTTCCTTGGGTGGTGCCCCTGCACTGTGGCCCCCAACCCACATGCAAACAGACTGTGAGGCAATCTGAGACCAGTTCAGTAGAAGCTGGAAGGCTGGGAGACTTCCAGAGGTTTCCCTGATTCCTAAGCACACTGTGCTTACCACATCAGAAAAATCTGGCCACAGACTCACAGCAGTGAGAAGGTATTGTGGGTTGTCAGGGAACGCCTGCTGACATCATTTCTGTTGAGAAGCAATCAATCCAAACATGAAGCCCTGGTCCTTTTCCATTTCCTGTACTCCCACATGCCTGTTTAATGCGGATAGCTCTAATTATATCTTTAATAACTAAGACTCTGAAATGCTCCAGGTCATGGTGCTGCCTCAAATGTGCAGCACCTGTCATCTCCCTGATGCTCCTGTGTGAAAGAAGAAAGAAGCCACGGTCTAGAACGGGAGTGAAGTCAGTTCACGGCACTCACCACTCAGCCTGTCTGGTTCTGACCGGGTCTCCACAGTGCTGGCTAATGGAGGTCTGTGGCATTCGCAGAGACGTTTGTTCTAAAGAAAATCGATGGTAGACTCCCCGACACCGGCATCAGACATCTGAGAGACACTGGCTTCCCCGCCTGGCCCTGGGAGTTCTTGAGCGTGTGGAGAAGGAAGTGCATTCACTCAAGGCCTTTGCCCCACAGGTTTTGTAAATAATTCAGGAAGACAAGGAAGAGCTATCTTAAGAACAGGCTGCAGGGACTATCTTGCTCTGGAGTCTAAGACATCTCATCTAGTGCCCCTCTGGTCATTTTCTGCTGTTATATTTTTAAAGCCAAACTACGGAATATTTTTAGGAAAACCGTACTTTGGTATTAGTGAGATAAAATGTGACGGTTTGCTGGTGGGGACACCAGCCCCCAGTCCCCCTATTATTAACTCACCACTGGGATGGTGGGGAATGGGGGAACTGATGGGGTGAGGGAGAAGGTTTTTCTTAGCTCTTTGAGCTGGTTAACCTTCATAGTCAAATTGATTTGATTTTTTTAAAAAAATGCCTAGGAGATGGTAAAGAACAGCTTTGATGTGTCTGCATGGGTGTTTCCAGCAAGGATTAAATCATAAGGCCAATGACCTAAGGCAGAAAAGAATGCTTTGATGGACCCATAATATGACAATGTGACTGGGGAGTGGTGAAGGGCAGGAGGTGGGATCTACTAACTGAGGTAGCAGGTCCCTGAGGGGAGTGTCTTTGTCTTTGGGGGTGTATCTGGCTCTGGTTCTTTCCTACATTTCCTTTCCTTAACTTCCTCCTCACAGTTACATGAACTGCTCTGACACCACTGAACCTATGAACCAAAACAAACAATCCCTTTCCTTCATTTGTTCTCAGCTATTCTGGTCAGAGAGATGAGGAACACACATAGTATAGGATTCTCACACCACTAGTAGATTTCATAAGACATAGTGACATATTTAAAAGGAATTTATGCATTTTTTGTACCTTTGCAGTTCTTAAAAACTATTGTCTAGACTAATTGTCCTCAGAACTTTCTAACTCTGGTCATCTATATATCCCTCTTATATTTAAAATCCTTTTCGAGTGCATTTGAGAAGACTTTCTCCTCCCTGGTGCCTTTCTAAGAAAAAGAGAGCCCTAAAAGTTGACAAACAGCTATTGTCCAGAACACAGCCAGGATCCAAGCATAAGCAATTGAGAAAAAATGCCAAGTAGCCAGTCAAGATGTGTGGAAAACTTCCAGCTCGGTGCCATTCATCTCAATGCAATTTAAAACAACGGCATAGCATTTCCAGCAATCAAGCTAGCAAACCTCAACAACGTTATAATATTCAGCAGGGATGAAAGGGTGATGTTGTCGAGAAATGAGCAGTGCACCTATGCAAAGGGCAATTTGACAGCAGGTGTCAAAAAACATTGGCCATTTGCATATGCTTAACTGTAATTCTACTGAAGGAATCTATCCTGTGGAAATAACCACAGTTGTGAATGAAGACATCACAAGAGGAAGTTCACTCAAGCAATATTTACAACAGCAAAACTATCAGCGACAGCTTCTGTCACCAAGACTGGCAATCATTAATTATAGTGATAGCCCATCTATGAAGTAGAATACTTTGTAGCAAGGAAATACTGCAAACGGGGGCTGGAATGATGGCTCAGTGGGTAATGTTCTTAGTACAACACGAATGAGAACCTGAGTTTGGATCCCTATCACGCACATAAAAGCTGAGTGCAGCAGCACATGTCTTTAACCCCAGTGCTGAAATGTCTAGACAGAACAGCAAGGTTCAGTGAGGTACCCTGTCTCCAAAAATACAGTGGAGAGTGAAAGAGGAAGACACACATCAACCTCAGACCTCCAAATCTGCATACATGGATGAGCACATCATGCTCATACTTGTATATACTACAGAGAGAGGGGTGGGGGAGAGAGAGAGAGAGATCACTTATACAACACTCAATGATAAGATGTTATACAATTTGTATGAAGACAAAAAGATTATATGTATTAATTACTGCAAGTAAAACTATAATTATGCATATAGATGTATAAAACAATAACTGACATGTTAACAAGGATGGACCATGAATGGTGAATTACAAATAAATAGTTTCGACCTGTCTGTTTGGTTTTTGCTTACTACTGCACCCTAAGACTTCCTGCAGCAAACATATGATTCATAGATTTTAAAAAGAAGCTTCATATATTTCATAAATGTTGATTTCATGCAGTCTGTAAAGGTTGACTGGGCACATACTTTATGCCAGGGAATATTTGGGGCCAAGTTAAATAAATGCACAGGCTCTCTGCAAGGTGTTGATGGAAAGGGAAGACCCTATGTAATCCTCCTGCAGCATGTGAGCCTGGAAGAGCCTGAGCCTCTGGCCATACCCAGTATAGCCTTAGCCTGCAGCTGCAGCCTCAGGCTGGGACATGAAGAAGATAAGCCACAATATGGGTCCACTGCCCCCCAGGACCTGGGTCACAGCAGCAGCTGGCCCTGTTCCTCACTAACACCTGCAAAGGCCACAGAGGCCTTCAACTACCTCTGGTGAGCAGAGCGTCCTGTTCTACTCCAGATGCCTGTGTTTAATTCCTCCAACCACAGACCTGACTCCAAGAGCAGGCGAATGCCCGGAGCATTCTTTCAGGTGGCTATTTCGGGGTAATGGAGATCTTACCCTAGGTCAAACCTCTGGTGGAATCTAGGCCTGAAGAACAAGCTTAAAGAGGTTTCTTCATGTACTGATTAGACTAATTTAGCTACAAGGTTCTAAATAACAGTACTTGACTTTGCCTTCCTTACACACAGACTTAACGTGATCAGAGACAGTTGAGAGCACAAGAGCTGCTTTCTCCATCTCTCCAGAGTGACTTAGGTCCTCAGCCGCCTTTAGCAGGCCTGCTGTCTCTGTGTCACGTCATTTGTTTCTAGTTCTTTCTTGCCTCCCTTTCATCTTCTTGTCTTCTCTCCTCTCGGTTCATTAAGAGTTTTAACCCAAAAATAATTTCTTCTTTCTTACTCTACCCCCTCCTTTCTAATTAAAAAGTACACTGGTCCTCTACAGAAGGTTGGGAACCAGTGGCCATTTTGTTTTGTGTCCACTGCTAAGACTCAACTAGACTTAATCCCACTCAGGTCATCAATGCCAAAGAGAACAGACCAAACAAAGCCACCAACGCAAAGAATTCGCTCGCCCAGTGAAAGCTCTGACGTTTCCATTAGTGCGTATGAACTGCCTATTTTCCCAAAGAGTATGGGAAATATGACTTTAGTACATTTCACTTTCTCACCCAGCCCCTAAGTAAACATGGTCTGCAAAGGTCTGGTCTCAGTACTAATTCTGTATCACACACACACACACACACACACACACACACACACACACACACACACACATTCATACCAGTAATCAGAAAGTTGGATCCCAATTTTATTCCTAAGATAAGTTTTGAAAAATCTTATAAAATTTAGGGGAAAAAATACAGCATGCCTCTATTTTTGAAATTCTTAGCACCTCCACTTTCCATTCCATTGGCAAAATCAAGAAGTGTTGCCACGACAACAAACCACCCAGTCTTTCCCTGATGCCTGACAACCCACCTTCTTCCCCAAACCCTCTTCCTTACTGGCAATAGGAAAACTGAGTTCAGTGCTTTATGTCCAGGAGCCATAAATGGTAGCTACATATTTATTTTTCAAGATTGACAAAACTAGCTCTCAACAAAGAAGTTGAGGTATGCTCCCATTGTCACGGTCCTTATATCCACCTGATCATAACAGTGGCATGATAACTAAATTGCTTCTGCCATCTCTACTCTGGGGACTGAGTGTGGACAGGGCAGAAGCTGAAGTGAACGTGGATAAAGAGAAGCAGAGACGCAGCAGCTCCTGCCACCATCAGTCATCACAAACTGAGGACCGTGCTTGCTTCTTTAACTGGTTTAGTTCTTTACTCGCTCATTTATTTATTCAGAAATGGTGTCTTTCCACGTAGTCTGGGTTAGTCTTGAATTCCCAGGCTGGCTTTCAATTCACCATCCTCCTGACTCAGGCTGAACAATTCCGCGATTAAAAGCCTGGGCCACCATACACAGCCGGGTTCCTTTCTAAAGTGAAACTCGTGTGAGAAGTATCTCTGCATGGGGAAGGTAAATAACCTCCCTTTGGTGAACATTCAGTTTGTTGCCTTTGCTTCCTGCTAATCATTAAGGGGAAGAAATAGTATCCAAATATGTAGTCACTGCAGGGAGATATTTACAAATACACAAGAAAAACATGAGCCTCCACAGGAGTAACTGGAGAAAAAGGGTAATCATAAATCTAAAATGTCATGAATTTTAGTGCATTGATTCAGTCAGTATTAGTGGATATTACACATGCATGCAATATGTACCTATGTGTTTACACATGCATGCACAAATAGATCTGCTACAGGTAGTTTGTAGAAAGTACACAGATAAACAATATAAAGTCTCTCACCTGAATGAATCCAAATCCTGGTAGCTATTTGTAACTTAAGACTGACAGCAGTTGAGTACTAGTAAAAGCCATGTTTAGGGTAAGTGCAAGGGGTGATCATCAGACAGTGTGGCCACTTAATTCTTTGAGGCAAGAAATGACACCAAATGTCAAAACACCTTCAAAGAGATACGGACATTTGGGATGTTCTTGAAGGATGCTCAGAGCTTTGGCTTATCAATAAGAAAGGTGTCCATAAATAAAGGTCCCACACACAAGACAGCAAGTGGTAAGTTATTGTTGCACTTGTTATGAATGAGATCAGGGTGATGCTTTTGTACAGAGAGCTCTCATGGGTTATGTGGCATGGAATGTATATGGCAGAAATCTCATTATGACCTCTGAGGTTCAATGGTCTTGTCTTCTTCGCAGGTGGTGTGAGGAGTGCCTGGGCCTTTCCACCAATTTCCAGCATCGCACTGTGCTTTGAGCCAGTCTTTGTTCCAGACAGGAAGGCCCCTTATTCACTGGACCAGGTTAATAGGGTGGAGAGGGAGCATCTGCTTCATAGAAGGCTGTCAAGTGAAGGCAGTAACACTGTCTCCAAACCAGCTTTTCATAGGCTCTTACTTAGTATTTAATTTGGCTGCAGTGTATGGAATTAGGCTAATGGCTGTTAAGTGGCTAAGGCACAAACATGGCCCATCTGCTGAGAAGGCTCTGGGCCATTGTCTATTTCAAAGGCTAAGGAAAAAAGATGAGCGAGACACACTGTTACACTGAGAGCTTCATCACAGGCCTCATTATGACCCCTCTGATCTTATTTCTTTAAATGTTACTGATTTTCATGGTTCCATGTTAAAGAATTGGAATCAGCTCCTCACTGCTGGACCATTACCAAAGTGGAGATAGCCTATCCTTATCTAAGCTGCCGGATGCATACCAGTAAGCAGCCCCATCAGCAGCACAATGATTTGGTGCACATCAAGAAACAACTATGGAGAGTAACAATGTTCAGGGTACTGTGGAGAATACAAGGAAAGAGATGGGGCTATAGTTTAGCAATAGAATACTCACCTAGGATGCACAATGCCCTCCGTTCAACTCCTAGTACTGTCAGAATTAAAAGACAGAGAGACAGAGACAGAGAGAGAGAGAGAGAGAGAGAGAGAGAGAGAGAGAGAGAGAGAGAGAGAGAGAGAGAGAGAAGGAAAGATTCCTGACACTGTGTGATTCTGCACTGTGTGATTCTGTCTTAGAGAGAAGGAAAGAGAGACACAGGCCTGAAGTGTTCCAATATATGGTCCACCTTGTCCAAACTCAGAGAGAAATCTAAAGAGGACATGTCTGGGAAGATTATAGGGGAGTTCAGAGTCAATAATGCTTTTGGATTTTGGTTTTGAATAGAATGATAGCTTATATTTATAGAGCACTCACTCTCTGTAAGACAACGTACATATAGTATCTAAATTAACACTGGCAATATCCAGATACAAGCATGCTTTCATTCCTTTTGGCTCAGGAGTAAACAGAGGTGTGACCAGTGCGATCCATTGACAAGGGTTTCATCAGCTTCTGTGTCCTCTTTAAATTTAGAGAAGATCAAGCTGGGAATGTAGCTTAGTGGTAGAGCCCTTGTCTAACAAGCACGAGGCCCTGGGTTCAAGTCTCAGCACTGCAAATAAATGAAGTAAGACAAATAAAAATAAAGATAGAGAAAACCTAAACAGGCAAAGAAGGTGAAGTGAAAGAAGGGGATCATGTGGGCTTTTCAGTCCTGTGCAGAGATCAGGGGCACGATGGGAAGCAGGTGATGATGATGATGGTTAGTTTACTAGTTTGGCTGCAGTATGTTCACACAGACATGGGAACCAAGATGTGAGGGATAGCCGAAGTTATTATGCAAAATACTTAGAAAAGTGGGCAAGGGAATGAGTCATTAAAGGGAAGGTTCGCATGCAATGGGAAAGGAAGAGGGTGCTCAGGCTACTCTTCTGAACATCCTGTCATGCTTGATACATAGGATGCAACAGAGATGAAGAATAGAGAGGGAAAAGCTCAAATGAGATGTCACACGTGCACCATAAGCAAGTGACACTGAAGCCAGACTTCTTAAAGGAGTCTGGTACTCATGGTCCATCATGGTGGCATTGTGTCAGGTGACATGGGGAAGGGGAAACAAAGTAGGTCCCCCAATAGACACTCACTAACTAGCCTCAGGTTTGGGTCAAGAACTGTGCTAGGTAGTGAGAAGAAGAAGCAAACAAATCAAGGATGGGCCCTTCATTTTAGTGGGTAAACACTCATGAGATAAATATAAACATCTTGTTAAGTTCTGGAGAGGGAGTAGTATGTAAGCTGTGGGGTCTTGGAAGAATGAAGGACTTGGTTTAGAGCAATGAGGAGACTGGGAAATGTCCAGCAGAGCTTGACACAACACTCCAAGCTCATCTAGGACTTCTAAAAATGCACTCTATGTGTGCCATGCTAGTCCTCAGGGGACCTGAACCTACTAGGAAAAAAAAAGACTTTGAGTGAGCTACTTTGACTACACTAGATATTGCTGGTAACTCGGAAGGATGGACTTCAGAGACTTTGGGAATGTGGGTCACAGTTCTAGTTGCAGGGGCTGTTCTCAGGGTAGACCTGACACACAGCCTTCCATTCCCCAGAGCTGCCAAAGCATGGGCTGTCTTCAGTTGTGCTTGGAGTTTCATTGTGCACATAGCCTAAAACACCACTGAGATGGCTTTCTGCCTTAGGAATTAAGGACAAAGATGCCAGTGCTGAGACTGAAGTCCAGGACATCATGTTGTTCTGGATGCTGAGGATACCGCAGTGGATAAAACAGAGCTTCTGCCTCACAACTGAAATTCTAGCCACGGATGATAGGCAATAAACAGACACGCAATAGATGTTTGAAATTACTCCAATGTTCACTGAAGCACTATCCATAACACCTAAGATATAGAAGTGACCTAAGTGTCCATTGATAGATGATCCATCAGAGAAAATCTGGCATCTACACACATCGCAATATTCAGCTTTCTGAAAGGGAGGAAACCCTGCCATCTGCAAGAGCATGGAAGAACCCTGAGGTTGTGATGCCAAGTGAATACGACAGTCACAGAAGGACAGATACTGCATGATGGCACTGACATGTGGCATCAAAAACAAGCAAACTCTCAGAATCAAAGAGCAGAATGGGAGTTCCCAGGGGCAGGAGGGTGCAAAGCTGCTAATCATTGGGCATAAAGTCCCAATTATGCAACGTGAATATGTTCTGGAGCTTTGCCATAGCACATGGCATGCATAACAAACACTGCTGAACTGTTTTAAGAGGGACAGACTCCTCTAGGTATGATGACCACATTTAAACAAAGTTTCAAATGAAGTGAAACGTACAGATATGTTCGGTGAAGGTGAATGAAAAAACACTACACTGAGTCCTGGTGAAGCCCTCCCACCCCCTCCCCTGCCCAATACCTAACTATATTGTAAGAAGCCATGGAGACAACTAAGGCAGACTGCGTAATGAGTACAAAGACTTTGATACTAAAGAGTGAAACAAGAAGCAATTATTTTTCTTCCTCTGACAGTCATTTTCTTACAGGCAAAACAAGTTAACCATGGGACACCAAAGACTCCTTTGTCTACAGGTCTTCATCAACAAAGCAGGAGCATGTTTTAGGAAATGAAAATGCCAAGTATTCAAGTTCTTCAAGATATACCTTTGGGCATAATATTAATTAGGGTTAAATTTTATTACAGTATCTTACTCAGTATATAGCACATGAGAGTTTATGGCCAAAGATGTGTTTATATTCATCACTGTACATTCATTAACAATAGAACTAAAAATAATAAAAACAATAGAAATGATAATAGTAGGACCTAATGTGCTTTGAATGTTTATTTTGTAACAGTCGGGCTAGGCATGAAATGCCTCCCTTGCAGGATGTCATTTGATCTCACTACTAATCTAAGGAGGAAAAACTCAGACTTAAAGAAGTCATCTCAGCCAATCACACAAGGCACCAATACTCATATCCAAATGTAGCTCATACCGAAGTCACTCCTGGTCACTGTACATCACTAGGAGTGTACCATGGGTCACTGATGGCTATCTATGCAAGAAAAGAAGATGCTAGAATGCTGAAACACTAAAATACTGATGCCCTCAACAAGACCAGACCTCACACAACTGTCTCACACACGCTCTAGTCACACTAAAGCTTCTCAGCGACTCGTGTCATCGGCTCTTCTCACTCCATTCTTCCCTTCCTTTGTTTCTCCCTTTATCAGCAATTTTCAAGTGTGGCTATGCGCCAGACTCTGTAAAGTTTGCCCTCAGTGAGGAGGGGCAGCTACAGTACAGGTGACAAGCCATACGAGCGGAAATCACCAGCCATGGCAATCAATACTGACCTCGCAGGCAAGAAAAACCCTTCACAGGGACCAAGCAGCACGCAGTTACCCCAAACGTAATGTACAACTTAGTGAGGAAGGACAATAAAATCAAACTAGAAGGAAATCCAGGTAATCAATGTCAGATACCAAGAATGAAGAATGAGTATAGGAGGACTCCTGTGTTTTCCCTTTTTTTTTTTTTCCAAATTTTACCTTTAAACCAACACCCTAAAACTCCAAAGAGAGAGCTTAATTGCTGGCCAGTTGTGTGAAATCCAGAGGCCTCTCGGTATCCAGTACCCATTGAGCCTATTAAGGGTTGCATGTCCTGCGGGGAGTGAGGAAGCACTGAGTGAATGTGTAAGAAATGGGTGGGGTCCTGGGTTGAACCTATGCTGTTGGCATGTGCACAGCCATATGAAGGACTCTGATGCCTCACACATGGGAATGTCAAAGCCTTTCCTGGGGTCAGGCTCAGAGAATGAAAAAGCCTTCCTCTGATCCAAATAAGAGTGTTTACTAACAATGACCAATGTATGCAGAAACTGTCACCCACAGCTTCCTCTTCTGAGATGATTGAGCCTTAGATTATTTACCTAAGTAGACCTCCAGTGGAAATCAGCTGAACCTGCCTCCTTGTTCAACACTATGTAATAACCCTGCCTCCTCAATTCCATTGTATAAAATAAACATGTTGATTTTCTGGGCAGCTGGTGCCCTCCCACCTGACCTTAGCTTTTCTGTCCACATGTCTGTGTGTCTGACATTTCTTCATGCCCTTGTCACTCCAGTCAATCCCTGAAGTCATGAAGAGTGTGACAGTGTTCCCTCCAAAGTCATGTTGAAATATAATGGCCATTGTAATGGCATTAACAGGTAGTACCTCTAAGAGGTGATTGGGTAAGAGGGTTCCATCCTCATGAATGGATTCATGCTCTTATCTCCAGAGCATGTTTTTGGCAGAAGCTGACTTTTCTAACTTGATCTGTTGTTAACTTGTTTATCTACCATGTATGAGGCAGCATATGCCACCACCACACTCTTGAACTCCCCAACCATCATGGATCTACTTTAAATAAATTTCTGCTGTATAAAATTATAGTCTATAGTATTCTAACATCATGAAAAGGGAGGAGTTGAGATGTAGGTCAGTGGTAGAACACATGCTTAGCATCCTAGAGGCCCTTTGTTCAAACCCCAGCACTGAAAAGAGTCAAAAGGGAAGGAGACCAGGAGGAAGGGAAGAAGACAAAGTCAGAACCACCACAACTTGCCTAGAAAGGCTGTGCTGCTAAGGAAATCTAAGAAGTTTCTTCAGAGAGTGTTAAGTGTGCTGGCGACTTTTATGTCAATTTGACACAAGCTAAAGTCACTAAAGAAGTACAGCCTCAATTGAGAAAATATCTCAGTAAGCTTGGACTGTAAGCAGGCCAGTGGGGAATTTTCTTCATTAATGATTGGTGTGGGAGGGCCTAGCCATTGTGGATGGTATCACCCCTTGGCAGGTGATCCTGGGTGCTATAAGAAAACAGGCTGAGTAACCAATGAGGAGCAAGCTAGTAAGCAGCACCCCTCCATGGCCTCTGCATCAGCTCCCGTCTCCAGGTTCCAACCCTTCTTCAGTTCCTGCCCTCACTGCTTCTGATGATGAACCGTGATATGGAACTGTGAGTGAAATAAACCCTTTCCTCCCCAAATTGCCTTTGGTCATGATGTTTCATCACAGCAATGTAGCCCTAACCAAGATACTAAGCGAATATCTACTACTCTTGAAGGAAAGAATAAGTTTACAAGATGCCAACAGAAAAAAATGGGTCACTAGGACCCAAAAAGGGCATCCATATGGTGGGAATGCGCCTATCTATTTCTATTATATCCCTACTATATGCTATGTCTCAGAAGTTAATTAGGGAAAATGTGTTGTTATTGCATTTTTTATTTTCAAAGTATGTGTGTCTGTGCTTGGGTTTGTGCATGTGAGTGCAGTGCCTACAGAGGTCAGAAGAGGATATCAGATCCACCAGACCTGATATTCCCTCAGACAAGTGGTTGTGAGCCATGTGATATAGGTGCTGGGAATTGAACTCCAGTCCTACACTCTAGTAAACACAAAGCTATCTCCCTGCTCTCAAATTAAGGAAACTCTTGAAGGATAGTTAATGCAGGAAAGTATTTAAGCCACTTTCAAGATACACATGTAACAAGTACTACAGTAGTTTATGAGACAAAAAATGCTGCAAGTAGTCCAGAATTGCCTGGGGGATAGTTCTGGAATAAAAAATCCAGAATTTGATCCATATACTACATCCAGTATTGTTTAACAAAGGTAGTGTTCTAATTCACTTTCTGCTACTATGATACAGTGTTGACCAAAACCAACTTGAGAAGGAAAGGGTTTATTTCAGCTTGCAAGTTAGTTTCCATCATCGAGGAAACTCAATGCCAGAATTAAATCAGAGACCATGGAGGAACATTGATTACTGGCTTGCTTTCCCTGACGTATTCAGCTACACTTCTTTTATAGCCAAGGCCTACTTGCCTAAGAATTGAACCTCCTACAATGAGGTGGACACTCCTAACTCAATTGAGAACATGGCAGGTCAAGAAAATGACCCACAGACATACTAATAGTCCAATCTGATAGAGACAATTCTTCAGTTCAATTCATCAAGTTGACAAGGACTAACCAGTGAAGATGGCATGGCCAACAGAAGTAGATACTGCTTAATACACTATGATGGGACTGAGATTTTAAAAATTACAAAACAAAACAACAACAACAAAAACAAAGGATTTCTGCCCCACCCCCTCCCCACAGGTATATAGGTGGATCAACAATTTCAAATAAAAATTAAATTAAAAAAGAGCTGAGGAAATAATCTAGCCCAGGTGTGGTCTGTAATTCTGACACTTAGAAGGCTTATGTGAGGATGATGAGTTCAAGGCCATCCTGGGCTATATAGTAAGACCCTGTTCTAAAGCCAAGAAAGAGAGAAAATCATTCCTATTGTTCAGGATCTCAGGATGGGAAATACCTTTCTAAGCAAGAATACAGACACAACAAATGCAAAGTAATTTAACTGCACAAAAATTAAATAATGTATGTAGAAAATACATATGACAAATGATAAGATTGCAAGAAAACTAGAGTGTAATTTAAAAGATGTATGGCAATGATTAATTTATTCCAACAGTTAGAGCACTCTTAAAAATAGATAAGAGAAGGATGAGGGGGGAAAAACAGATTAAAAACTAAGCAAGCTGCACAAAAAGATGAAGTAAAAATGAGCAATAAATATGAAAAGATATTAACCTTCCAATTTAAAGAAAATATAAATTATAGACCTCCTTACCCATCAATGTGACAAAAGTCCACTATTTAAACAAATTATAAAACAATGAACTATTACAAAAAAAGAGCTCTGTTTGTTACAGACTAGGTTATATAGAAAATTCTATACAAATCCCTAAGATTGAACAACCCAATAGCCCTTTGTTACATGATTTTGTAATATTCTCCATACTTTCGATTTATGTACTCCTGGTCTTCAGACACTCAAAGATGTGAGTTTGCTTTGAGAGACACTTGTGTGTCTGTGCCAAGGTGTTTGCAAAGGCCTGGTTAAAACAACAGAGGAAATGAAAACAACTTGTATGTGAATGTAGAGGGAACCAGTGAAATCAATTCTGGAGCCTTAGAAAATAGAATATTACTCATCTAGGTAAAAGAAGTAAGTTTAATTTATACACACTGATGGCAAAGCATATTGCTGACATACTGTTTGTAAACAAAGGGAAGCCCAGATCGATACGTGGGACACATTTCATTTGTGTAAGATGCGTATTGTGTGTGCCACATACGGTTGGAAATGAATGTAAAAACACCTGCCAAACTGTGGGCTCCTCTAGAGGAGAAGAGAGAAGTCTTTTCAATGAAATGTCTACTCCTAAATTAAAATCTCTAGATTTTATCAGAGATTGTCAGGTTTTGGGGGGGTTTGTTTGTTTGTTTGTTTGTTTTCATTTTTTTGTTAAAGAGTAAAATAGATTAGGAAATCTTATGTCTGACCTTTGGGTCAATTTATTTGACCAAGGTGTGATCTCCTTTTCAAAATAAGAGCTCCTGTATGGTGTTTGATGTCTTCTCACACCAATGCTTATAGGATTTGAAAAGGAGTTCTTTAAAAGGCCTATATGGCTGCCCCCACGCCAGCACACTTCCAGTGAGAGGTGCTGGAGCATTCATCAGCATCCATCTCCCTGTTCCTGCTACCTCCCAGGAGTCCCACACTGTCCGCAGACCTCCAGCGGCCCATCTCCCCATTCCTGCTGTCTCCCGTGAGTCTCACACTGCCTGCACGCCCCAGCTTCCCATGTCTTCTAATAGTGTCTATCTACATGATTTACTCCCAATATCCTGACTCCCTGGGTTGTTTTCTCGTTCTCTTTCTGACCTGAATCTGGTGACAGACTTCTGCATTCTGTCTCCCTCTTGTGTAACTAAGCCCAGTTCATTAGCTGTATACAAAGTGTAGATCTATTCAGTCTCAGCCCACACACTGCTCAGGACTGTGCAGTGTATGGAGTACAGCAGCCTCTGCACTGGAGACACTTAATAGGCAAGACTGCTTATCACAGGGAGAGATTTGCCAGGCACCATCCATTCACTTTAACACTTGTGTCTCCTGGAGATTTCAGAATGGACTCATCACAGTGAGCAATTACTCCGCCATTCCAAGGGAGACTGGGAGACTGGATCTAGAAAGGCCCAAGAAGTTCAGGGAGGGGTCACCGTACAGTTGGGGAACCCCACCACCCAGAGAATTAACGAACAGGGTGTGCTATTTGCCTTTTCCTTTTCACAAACTCTGGTTGTCTGATGACTGCCTTTGGGGATTACTTCTCTAAGTGATTGTGGAAATATTGACAATTTAGGCGAAAATTTGAACACCTGGCTGGCCTTTTCGTTTGGATATTCCACCTCTTACTGTTTTCACTTTGTATATGTATGAGGGGCTCATTCTAGATCTCCCTTCATCTTCAGCTCAAACGGACCGGAATGCAGGAGGTGATAGCGGACCAAAAAGCTGCCTTCAGCCATCCACAGTGGAGAAAGTTGTGTATGTGTGTGTGTGTGTGTGTGTGTGTGTGTGTGTGTGTGCGCGCGCACATGCCCTTGGTCCCGAGGACTAAACTCAGGGCCTTGCACATGCTAGCCACATGTTTTATCCATGAGTTATCTACTTCCAAGTCCAAATAAAAGAATTTCAAGTAAGTTTGCAGCCATATAAGCCTAAATATGAAGGAATCCCAGTGTTCAGGAGGCTCATCCCTATACTGCTTCAGACTTAACCTGTGAATGCTCTGTTAAGCATTAGGTGTGCGCATGTGTGTGATGTGTGTGTATGCGTGCACGTGAGTTCGTGATGGTGGCAGATGCTAAGGGAATAAGAGTGTTTCATACAAATAGTTAAAAATGAGCTATGCTATTTTGTGACCCGCACATGGGAAACCTTTAAAAACACATATTGCTGTTTTCCTGGATTTGTGCTTGCTGAAGGAAGAAAATAAAACAAGAACAAAAACAATGAAATCCAACCACACACCAAAGGGACTGTGCTTAGTTCAAAACTCTAGGCATGAAGCCCAAGTAGATCCGGGCCCGGCTTTATCCTCACACAACAGGGAAGATGATAAAACGCATTTACTTAGTCTTGCATCACGAGAGCCAAATGATTCCAAACTGAACTAATCCTGTCTATCCCAGGAGCAGTGTTTTGGTTCTCTGCACTACATATGTCAAAATGGTGATGCTGTGGCATGATACATTTCCACAACACCCCTTCAAGTGTGATCAGGCATATACTCCAACACATAAATGCTCTGTATACATTTGCTTAAATAAATAATTCATGAAACTACAAATACCTATCCCCGAAGCAGCTTCCAACTCTTAAACACTCCAAGCGTGCTCACCCTCATGTTAAACGGGAGGAGATGAAGTGCAGGCTGCAATTCAGATGGAGGGGAGGGGATGCCAATCCACCGAGACCTATTTCAAATTAGTGAGGAGTTAGCAACCGGATACCAACACAGCAGGCAGAATTTTATTTCAAGGGCAAAATGTGGAGTTTAAATAACGAGAGCATCCTGGTCCTGGGGTGGAAGCAAATCTGAGTGAGGATGTGGATATCAAAACGGATGCCTTTTCCTGGGTCTCATGAATGGATGGAAGAACTGTCCTGTCATTTTCCTAGAACACGAAGGAAGGACCTCCAAACACAGCTCATTAGACACTCACCTCTACTCAGCAAGTGGAGCCTCCTGTGTCTAATGCAATGTGAATACAAGGATTAATAAACTACAGCACAGAACCCAACACTGCAAATCCCTGTCTGGTGATTTCCTTTTAACCGCCAGAATTTTGCTCTGTGCTTAGTAATTCTGGATTTAAAGCATTTTCAATGTTTTTTTTCTAGGCAAATTATCTTCACACCAGCCAGTGGCATTTATCTACTACCAAAAGCCTATCAGTGTCACTGAGATCTCTTAAAATCGCTGGCTGCTTCCCAAGATCTCACAGTAAAAAGGAGGAAAAGTGTTTTCAAGAAAGTTTACAAGCGGGAAGAATATGATTTTCACATACAAATAATGCCCAAATACAGCTTTCTAAACGTCCTCCAAAAAAGACTCTTTCTTAAGGAATATTGCTGTAACTGGTAATTTTTTCCCCTTTTAGAAAAGTTTGACTCAGAATTAGAATGTCTGCCAGGCCGAAAAGCCAGTAGCTCTAGCTGTCTGGGGGGGGGGGGGGGCGCGTGATGAAATTCCTACTCATGCTTCTGTGATCTGCATCTTGACGGGTAGATAGCCTTCCTCTGCATGTTTGTGGTCTAATTCACTAAGACATTTCTAATGGTGGAAGTGCGTGTTGTGAGAAAGTTTTTTAAAAAAGAAAGCTGCACTCCTTAAGTTCTTTGTCCAAGCTCTTCTCTGGGGAAGAGCTCTTCTGTGCACATACAAGGACCTGAGTTCAGGCGACCACACACATGTGCCTGTAATCCCAGCTGTGTGGGGAGCAGAAATAAGAGAACCAGTGGGATCTGGTGGCCACCAGTCTAGCTCTAGGTTCAGTAAGAGGCCCTGACTCAAGAGATTACATCGGAAAACAATAGAGAAAAACATTCAATATCTTCTGCTGGAGCAAAACATGCGCAGATATGTGTGCATTTTCCTGCATGCCCACCTCACTAACACACACACACACACACACACACACACACACACACACCACTACCACCACCTCCACCACCACCAATAATAATAATAATAATAATAATAATAATAATAATAATAATAATAAAGTCTTTGCCTATGGGAAGTGGGCAAAGTATTAGGAAATGGAGGGTGGGAAGGAGAAGGGGGTTCAAAGAACCAAGCAGAAAGAACAGGGAAGATCATTCCGCAAGAGTCGTTCAGTGGTCTCCTTCATTCCACCTATGAAGAGGGATCCATTAGTGTCCATCATACCACTCTTGAAGACATACACACAGGTATTTTCCAAATTCAGCCCCTAGAGTAGCATCATCAGTACAAGGCATCCAAAAATCCAAACTCCCAAATTCACCAACTTCAGGACCGTTTTGAGCACAATAATGAATGGAAAATTCTTCACTTGAGCACTTGTGATGGATCACAGGCAGATGTGGATGTACCAAACCAAACACAAACTTCCAGGCTGTGTTTAAGGTTCATAGGAAGCAAATCACTACAGTGTTTAGAGTTCAGTACTCCGTCACCACCATCTCATAAAACGTATATAAACATTCAAAAGTGTTATTTGTCCACCAAACTGCTAACATTGTCCTGCTTTAACCCATGGTAAGAATGTTTTTCCAAGTACCCCTTGCAGCTGGGTCAGTAGGTTGCAACCCCTCTGGAGGCTGAACGACCCTTTCACAGGGATCACCTGAGACTATCCTATGTATCAGATATTTACATTACATAAAAGTAGCAAAATTACAGTTATGAAGTAGCAACAAAAATAATTTTATGGTTGGAGGTCACCACAACATGAGGAACTGTATTAAAGGGATGCAGCATTAGGGAGGTTGAAAACCACTGAGCTAGGTGGAGACATGCAGCAGTTCTAGGATCTATTTCCAAACAACACCCCTTCCCACAAAATAAATAAATAAAATAAAAAAAAATAAAACCTACCAAATCACTACCTCTCTCTCCTTGAAGCAAGGACTCCAATATAAATTCTACAATAGAACAGCTCAGGTCCTTAAATCACCACCTGGAAGGAGCCACCCAGGAGAGCTGTGTCTCCTGCATAGATGTTGCATAAGTAAGAAATTAACGTGTATCGTGTTCCTTCACTAGGATTTGAAGGTTGTTTATTACAACAGCTGTTATAATTACACCACTAATCCATCCTCTGTTTTTGCATAGTAGCTCCTACCTGACCCTCCTCCACAATGCACTTGCTTTACAGTTAGTAGTTTAAGCACCCATTTTCCCTCAAGATTATAGCTTTATTCACTTTACTCATTAAAAAAAAGACTTACCATTGAAAAAAATCTGGCATAAAATGGGCAATTAATAAATGTCTATTAAAGGGAGAGGAAGAAAAGGAAACAATGGAAGCAATTTTTTTTTAAAGAAAAAGTTATACCGTATGGGCTGTGCCCACAGACCTAAATATGTTCTTTAATATAGATTATTACACAACCAGCCCCTTCCTGCTGTCACGGAGTTACTTCAATTATAATGGAGGCAGGGTTAAGAGCTCAGGCCTCCACAATTAAGTATTCTCCTTGGGGAGTTGTTTTGATCACTCCAAATGACCCTTAGCTGCTCCTGAATAACAAGGGCATGCACTGGTGGGCCTGTGTAAAGCATTGCATGGTTAGTCCCAACCCCCCCCCATCCCCTCACAGGATTATGGCAGTAGTCAAATAAAATCTGCCATTCATTGAATCTACTTTTTCTCTACAATGTAGAGGACCATGAGCCATTCCAGTCACCAATAAAACAGAGATCAAAGACATTCTTCCTGCTCCTCCAGAAGATTCCTTCTTAATGTCAGAGGGACAGAGACAGAGACAGAGAGAGATAAGCAAAGACAGTAGACGGAAAGGCTTTGTTACCTAGAAAGCACTATACAGCCAAAGGAACTGTGGTTAAAAAACGCAGTCATGACCACATGGTTATACACAGCTAGAGAACAAGAAGCCAGGTCTGAATTCCCATCCCTTTGTCTCTTCCTTATTCTGACATGCTCCCAGAGAAGGTGGCTTCACAAGGATGACAGAGAAGGGAAGAGTGTTCTAGGATACCAGTACCCAATTCTTAATAGCCACTGACAGGCAGCTACAGGTTAGCACACTTATTCTTTGGTTGCTTTTAGCACCTAAAGCCCCACAAGCACAAAATGAACAAATGACAGCCAGTGAGTGATGTCATCTTGGCAGATTATGAGTCATTGCCCATTTACCTTCAATCATTTGCCTATAAATCATATGTATGAGAAGGTGTATGATGTGCTTGGCTACCAGAATGTCCACCTCTCTGCTTCACTTGAGCCCTTGCACAGACTCTGATCTCCCTGCCATGGACTTGTCCTCTAGTCACCAAATTAGATTGGATACAGTGGTATACCCTGCTAATCCCAGAGTTCAGGAAGCAGAATCAGGATGATGTGAGTTCAAATGCAGTGTGATACCTCACCTCTAATTAGTTAAAGGGAATACAGATGGTGGTTTTGCTCATAAGCTGACTGTGGTATGCAAATAAGGTTGGTAAATTTAGTTAACTGGTCATCATGTTTCATGGATGTTGCCACATTAGGATAGTAAGCAAGATCATCAAGTTATCTCTAGTCTAAAGTTTCTAGTCTCTGGGTCCATAGGATGATAGCTCCCTGGCAGGTATCAGATACTTGCCCCTTCCATTGAATCGGGAAAAGGATATTCTCACCCTGGAAAAGCCTACTGTGATCAAAGAGATAAAAGGAAGACCCATTCCTGAACATTGTGGAGTGATCATGCACAACAATCTGTCTGTCTATACAGGTTAACTGGGTAGTGTTAGATGATTTCCCCTGCTAATAGACTTCATATGTTTACTGTGCATGTCAGCTTGCTTATGTGTATACTCTGCATCGTTTGGGAAACACTGGGGTCAAGAAAGTAAATACAGATCCCCTCTAGTAAAGTTGAATACGTTTATTCCTCAGTTTATACCAATTAATGTCTTTGCTTCGTTTGACTCCAGGAAGCACACTCCCCACCCCACTTCCTCAACCACTGAAGCCCTGGGAAAACTGACCAAACTTCCTTGCTGTTACATTACTTTATGCACTATTGGAACCAACTACACATGCATTGTACATGAATGTTGCGTTGGGTGTGGAGTAAAAACGAGAACTCTCCACCGGGGCAGTATCCACTAAGATTCTTAGGTTGGCAATAGTAGATCATAGTAGATCTCTGTGGAAATGTCCACCTCATGCCTGGACACTCCACAGTGAGCTTGAAAACAATGAGGATGGTCTTCCTCCCTGGAGTTTAAAATAGATTATTTTTCTGTATTATTTTCCTTCTGGCTGAGCTCTGATTTCTGGAACAGTTATTCAAGTGGATGATTACATACAGATAAAAAGTCTTAAGAATGAGAGCAATGTCCTGTGTGAGGTCCATGTCAATTAAATATATTACCCTCACACAACCACTGTCTATTTCAACCCTACCCTGCAAATGATGGGAGCTTTCTAATTACACCTTCTTTTCTCCTGTGCCATGTGCTATCACATCATGCAAAGAGATGACACAGAAACCCACTTTACTCCATGCAAAATCCCATGCTAACTTTTAAGAACAAGGGACAGGAAGCAGAGGACAGAAGCATCTGCACATCCAAAGGATACTGTTGCTCCCTTCAAAGACAGTACTGGGCTTGGGCTGTGCCTCTCACCTCTTCTCTCCCATTCACAATTACACTATCTTTGTTAGAACTTTCTCATCTGTATGCAACCATGCTCTGGAAAGTGTGTATCTGAACATACACACATAAATACGCACAAACACAGATACACACACACACACACACACACACACACACACACACACACACACAAAGAGAGAGAGAAACAGACAGACAGACAGACAGACAGACAAAGACATACAGAGTTACTTTCCCCAGTTACCATAAGTGCGCTCGCTCTCTCTCTCTCTCTCTCTCTCTCTCTCTCTCTCTCTCTCTCTCTCGTTCCTTTCTCTAATGCTTCTCTAAAATCTTCATTTTCTTGATCAACAAGGCTCATCAATCCAATCTCAGGGACATTACTATCTTCTGGGCTGTGACAGTAAGTTTCCACGTTGTTCCCTCTTTCCTGACCACATTTTCTCCTCACTTAGATCTACTCCCACAGACTTCTATTCCCTCCCCATCTTCCTACCTATGCTCTGTGTTCTTTGCTGACTCCCACCTCTCCCCAACCTTCAAATACTACAGATCTGCCAACCTCTAATACTGACCTTTCTCATTATTTACACATGATGTTGGTGATTTTATCCCACCTTAAGATTTTAAGGACAAATGGAAGCTTCTCTCTCATATTTATATCCACAGTTTCCCAAGAGAGCCTCTCTTGACTCAAGACCAACACCTAAACCTTCCCACACATAAGCTCCCAGGTTTCCTCATTGCCTCTTCCCAAGAGTTACAGTCCATCTAGCACACAGTCAAATGAGGGGAGTCATCCTTGCTTCTATCCATGTCCTCTTTGTCCTGCCCTTCTCCTGGGACCTATAGACTGTTCTTAGTACTCACCTACTTCACATCACACACAGAGAGGTAAGTTCTCACTGACACACACCTGAACAAGCTCTTCCTTTGCCATAAACTTCTAAAGCTCATATGGCACTGAGATGAAGCACAATCCTTTTACCCTGTGCAGTGTGGTCAGCAAGAAACCCATCCCTCTCTGGCCTCTCTGACTTCATCTTGTCACAGTCTCACATTTGGCTCTGTGCTGGACTCCAACAGCTTCCTTTTCCTTCTCAAGCATGCTGAGATGACTTCAGGCCACATCAGCTCCGTATTGCTTGTTCATTAGAATTGTGCTCTTCCTTCAAGGCTTTTGGCAGAGCGGGCTCCTGCACATCCCTCAGTAGGCTCCTGCATGCCCCTCAAGGCTAGGTTTCACTGTCCACACCTCTGTCATCTGCTCCTGACTACTCCAAACCAGGTGTTTCCTATCACATCACCTGTTCTCCTTCATAGCCCTGTCATCCAAAGCCTTCCTTGTTGAATTATATTTCTCCACTTTCACCACTAAAATGCAACCTTCCATGAGAACAAAAGCTGTGCCTTGTTCAGCTGTATCCTCAAAACACTAAAGTCAATGCCTAACACATAGCAAGCACTAGATCGATAGTAGATATCTAAACAAAGGAATGTGTAATGAGAACCAGCTAAACTGATACAGCGTGTGCCTATTGTTAACCTGTCCTAGTGAATATTATTTTAAGGTTTGGCCCAGTGATCCTGTACAAGTAGTCAAGTCAGAAGACTGTGCAACCTACCAGAATCTTATCTCTTTTTGCCCTGCAATACTCCACTGACCATCCCGTACATGGTGTCTGTAACCCATGCTCTTAACACAGGAGTCATCCTTTTAAATAGCCACAGCACTAATTTCCATTAGCAATAAGAAATTGGGATTTGTTTCCAGAGTTAGATCCAATGCTAAATTATCATGGGAGTTAGTATAAGATCCATCCATGAGTATATCAGGTCTAAAACTAGAAAAAGTCACTTTCATATGCAAACTTTTAGGTCATATATGAACAATTACACTGTGCAATCGCCTCTGCTCAGGAAAACATTTCTAGCACCTCAGTGGCCATTGCCATGCTCAGAAGACATCTCCACATTGCATGGCCTCGTCATACGTCACACACCTGCTTAATAGCAATACCTACC
This sequence comes from Peromyscus eremicus, assembly GCF_949786415.1. Taxonomy (NCBI): domain Eukaryota; kingdom Metazoa; phylum Chordata; class Mammalia; order Rodentia; family Cricetidae; genus Peromyscus; species Peromyscus eremicus. The sequence continues at coordinate 24,984,653 of NC_081422.1, forward strand.
AGTGACCCATTCATTATACAGAGGCCCAACCACACAGTCCCTGTGCAGCCTCGCATTTTATCTCCCTGCCATATCTGTCTAATAGAATAAGAAATAATACACAGAATATTTAAAAAAAAACATTAATAGCTAGAATAAATTATTAATTCAATTAAAGTATGAGTCCAATAATGATTCTTTTTCATTGCATTTATTAAAAGGAATAATAAATTGCTAAGTGGGTATTTAAAAAACACACAAACTGCTGACTCTACTCCTGAGTGAAACTGCAGACTTCTGTTTCTGCAGGGACAACAGAGGGGATGCTGGAGGAACGATACTCCTCTTGCTTCCCATCGCTATGTTTGCACAGCTGAAAATGGGGGCGTTGAAAGAGACTTTTCCTTCCAGAACTGTTGTACAGGACTCTTGGGTGGAACTAGAATTTGTGTCCCACCACGCGCTAGTCTTGCTTCCTCGGGCATTTTTGAGAGGGCTGTTCTGAGTCACAGCCCTTGGAGTTACAGTCAAGATAGAATCTGTCTCCGAGGGTGGGTACAAGATACACACAAGTGCTTGGCGCAGTGTCTGATAACCTGCCATACAACTCGACTCACTTCTGTCAATATTGTACAAGGTGTGTGTGCTCTTGCCCTATCCTCTGAGTCACCGGAGGAGACACATTTTTTTCCAGGGCAATGGCCGATCTTGAAACCTCATCTTTCCTGCCAGTAGTTTAATAACCACGCTCAGAGATTGATTAGGAGACACCCAAGAAAGATTCAGTGTTTGAGACAGATTAAAACAAGCAAAAAGGGCTGCGTAGATGGCTCAGCCATTAAAGGCACTTGCCACCAAGTCTGATAATCTGAACTCAAATCCTAGAACCCATTAGGTGGAAGGAAGAACAGATACACATGTGCACGCGCACATGCACGCAAGAAAAGTTTAATTAAACGTACAGTATATAGCGGTATCTTAATGTTGGGGGGATTTGGAGTGTTATGTGCAAGAATGTAAGGTAGCAGATAAATTAATTTCAAGATGAATTAAAATTTAATCCTATATGCTCCAAAATTGTCGTTTTAATTTTAACCAACTTTGATGACAAACTGCTTGAAATATTGGCTCACTTGAATGTCTTGAGAGACTGAGCATGTAATTTAATATACTTTAAAATGTTGAGGTCTCTGATTCATCATTCCAAACACTGATTTTTGACATAGATATTCTTAGAAGATGATGGAATATGTACAAAACTGTTCTGCACATGCACACACCAAAATGCATACATATGATTTCCTTGATTCCTCCCTTTTCATCACTCCTAGTGATCACAGTACAAGAGCAGAATTGCGATGCTGGTAATTTAACATAGATTTAACAGGGGAACAAAACACTAGTATTAATGATTGGGAGTTCCAGTAACTTATTTAAAAGTGATATTTGTCAATGTCTGCTTCCACCCATCTCCCTCCTTTGTTCTACACAAGACAAGGCTTCCATCTAGGGCTGAAAGTCCTCTGCCATTTTTGCCTAAAATTCTGCAAGGAAGAAGACCAAAAAAAAAGGCAGTTGTAATTACAATACAATATTGTATGAGTAAGGTAATTAGGGCCACAGAGCGTCTCTCTTGCACTGGAAATAAATCAGAGCATTGCAGAGCTGAATGAAGGAAATAAGCAAGGGAATCTTTCTCCTTATCTCTTCTCCTGGGCTTTCTCTCAACTCTCTCTCTCTCTCTCTCTCTCTCTCTCTCTCTCTCTCTCTCTCTCTCTCTCTCTCTCTCTCTCTCTCTCTCCTGAACACAAACAGGTTCTTATGATGTGTTTATGACTAGTAAACACAGGAAGTTAACCTCAATCTTACAAGTGAAGTAGGAAATAGAAGGCTTCCTGAGTGGGTTTTAAGTAGGGAAATGGGTGACCATATTTTCTAAATCAGTGTCCATCTTTGATTCAAAGTAGTAGCACAGCAAGGAATTATGCAAGCACATCTCAGGGTGGACAGAGCTCATTACATATATACCAAAATCATGATAATACCGCAGGAACTAGCTTCCTGGCATTTGCACATATTGCTATCAGCAATGCTTTCTTGTACTGACTTACTAACTCAGCTACACAATGTAGCACATCTGTAAATACGGATCATTGGTTACCATCTGCATGTGGCTCAAATCTGCCCCACACCTCTTGGGGACCTACATCATCTCTAGAAGTTGCCCACAGAGCCTCAGTGACTTACATGTCTGTCAGAAGAGCCAGCCATCAGCATCCTGTTATGGCCAAGGAACTCAGACTGTTTAACTTAAAATGCTCTGACCACTCCCTCAGACATAATGAAAGAGACCCATTTGTCTCCTTGACACCCCTATGGTCCATCTAAGCCCACCATCGGTGCTCTCTGCTCTTTCAGCCCAGGAGCATCTTCCCTGCTGCTACAGCACTCCTTTCCAGCCCCTTCTCTGCTTTCACTTCTTGCTCAAGTGCTACTTCCTATTAGCAAAACTTTCGATAACCTTCTCCAGCTGTGGCCTCATCCCAGCACTTCATTAAATCTGACATATCTGTATATAGTTCTCCACAGGCTCACCATCTCCTCTCACATGACTACACTGTAAGTCTCAGGAACATATGTCTCTCTTACTCGTTCTGGAATCATGGCACATCACACATTTAATGAATGTTCCAACAAATGCATGAATCACTCTACAGCAGTCACAGCTAAATACTTTCTGTGGATTATTTTATTTGATCTTCAAACCATCTCGGCAAGGTAGTTTCTATTAATTACTGTTCTTATTTTACTAATGAGGCTAAGTAAATTTCCCAATGGACTACATAGTCCATTCTCTTAATGACATTTCTTCTCTATTCTCTGTCTATTTACACTATGCTCTATATCCATGGAATAGTGTCCCTCCAGTCTGTCATAGTACTATACAAAGCTCATTCATCAGAGGAAATATTCAAGCTTCTTCTTCTCGGGTGTCTTGGGGGGAGTGTTATTTTGATGTTTTCTAGCTTCTTAGAAATTGACAATTTCATATGCAGAGCATAGGGTATAAATGGAGAAGACCGATGTGGTCATTAAGAGCATAGATGGGCCAGTAAGATGGCTTAGAGGGCAAAGACACTGGTGGCCAAACCTGACAACTTGGATCTGAGCCCTGGAACTTACAAGGAAAAAAAAGACCAGCTCCAGCTCCTGCAAGTTGTCCTCCATCCTCTGCACTGTAGCATGCACACATGCACACACACACACACACACACACACACACACACAATAAATAAATTATGAAGTGGGGTTTTTTTTTTCAATAAATGACATGCACAGACCATGGAGTTAGCCTATGTGGGGTCAAATCCTCATTCAGCTATGTACTTACAAGTATATGAGATAAAATGTGCAAAGCAATATGCCCCTCTCTCCCAAAAAGGAGTTCAATAAATATCCAGTGGAGTTGTCGTTACCACTAAATACTGACTACACATTTGCCCAGGCTAGCCTTTACTTCCTGGAGTATAGCACACATATTACAGGAACCAAAAACACACTGCCCATGTGTCCTAGCCATCAAGAAAGATCCTTTCTCTTCATGTCTTTGTGCTTAGGTGTTGATTAAGAAGACAAAGGAAAGAGTCTGAGGAAAGAGGACCTTGCAGCACCTCAGAGCTATCCATCCTCTTCTCAGGAGGAACCTAACGCCTGAGGGGCTAGAGGCTGCGGAACCTAGCAAGCAGCTGCATCTGTAAAATACAACTGTAAGCTCTGTGTCTTTGACTACACACAGGCCAAGTCTAACTCTGAAAGGGCACATCCACTGTGGGACGCTAACAGGTGAGAGAAGGGGGCACTCCCAACTAACAGGTGAAGGTGCTGGAAAGCACTGCCCTCTGTTTCCATGTTGGCGAAAGGGCAAGCCTGGAAAGGAAGTGGCTTGCTCCTTGGCCAAGTGTTCTAGGAGGGGTGGAATGGACGCACAGCCAGAGGGTGCCCAAGGCCGGATGCAGGGACACGGACCCTCCTCCAGGTCCCCACAGCCTCCTGACAGCTCTGGGCCCAGGAACCAACCGACAGTGCTGGCGCACTTGCAGGAGAAACGCAGTGGCACTGCCAGCTTTCAGTGACAAAAGGCGTGTTTACAGCAGGCACACTGACAGCTGTCCGAGTGCCACATTTATTTACAAAATGTTCGTTAAATTACTGACAGTTGGCGCTGTGGAGGGAAAGCCGAGAGAAAAGCTGACACTTCTTGATCTAGTGGTGCTCAGCTCCCAGCCCTGGCGCTGCTTCTCGTCTATTTATTAATTCCATTATTTGCCCGTTAGTTTATCCACGTGTAACTTCCAACTTATTCACTGGCCCTAGCTTTTAAGAGACGTCAGGTGGCCCGTGCAGTTAAACCGCTCCGTGGAATTTGGTTCCAAATCCCCAGACCCATAAGCTGCCCGAAGGATGACTCTTCCGAATGGCAATCCAACTTCAAGCAGGAAGTGCAGAGGAGGCCCTGGAAGTTTCTGGAGAGTGTGCTGGAAGCAGGGAGCTCATATCAAGCCAGTTCTTTCACCACTCTGACCACAGATAGACTAAGGTGCCAATAATCTCACAATCGGAAACATCTCTCGATGCTTGGGCTCTCTGTCAGAGGCAGGATTTCCACGAGACAGCCAGACCAAGTACTAGCATTTTTTATTCTTTGTGACAGAAGCAATTAAGATAGAGGAAGAAGAATTTGTATGATAAATGAAGATCAATGTCATTGCTCTATGGAGTTTTAAACACCGCAACATATTTCGAATACAGCTTGTACCATTGCTTTTCCTCAAATGTTGAAGAAAGAGAGAGAGAAAAAAAAAAGAGCATTGGTTGCCATAAACTGTTGTCTTTACATTTTTCCCAGTCTCTCATCTTGTGTCAAAATAATTTCTGGGTTTTGTTGACAATTTAAAGTGGACACATAAGTGAAGAGTAATTAAGCTTTCTCTAGGCTTCCTGCTCCTCCTCTGCACTCCTTCCCCACAGCCATGTCATTTACTGAGTTCCAGAATTTGTGTGCCTGTTGATCATTACCACTGAAGGGTAAGCTCAGTGAGACAGGGATTTTAGTGTGCTGTTATTGTCTGTCATCGTCTACAGAGTCTCAAAGCACATCCTGTCTGTAGTCAGCAAGGGATGGCCTTACTGAACAGAATGGTAGCAGCACAGCCACCTGGAGCCGACACATCTCAGTCCTGTTGGCTCTGATAAGTCAAGGATGTTCCGAGCTCACCATGAAACAGACAGAGGCATCACCACAGAGGAGGGACCGGCCCAGAGGCCTGCCGCTTCAAGGCCTTCTTTCCCTCTAGGAACATGTCCAGGGTTTTATGGAGGCCTTCATAGGCTGGTCCAGATCATTCCTACACGTTCAGACCCTTGCTGGCCGGCCATCACCTTCTTCAACTTCCCAGTGCCCCTTGTGTACCTCTCCAATACAGCCCCATGGTACCTTTGGAATAAACTGTGGCTATTTAGAGTCTCCTTTGGAGATCCACCTTCTTCAGCTCCCTCTGCCAGACAAGAAAGGACTTGCTGAGGGTAGGAGTGGTGGCGTATTTGTCTCTGGAGCTCTTAAAACACTCAGCACACTGTACACACATGGAAGCATGTGTACAGGAAGCCCAGTGACTGACATGCAGTGATGTGAGTCCCCAATGTCACCGGTCTATAAGATTGCATAGCACCATCCTTATCTGATTACAAAAGCCAAACACATATGGAAAACACATGAAGAGACACAGCCCCTGTAAACCCACTAACAAGAAATTGGCTATGTGCCTGTATGTTGATACAAAATTCTTTCTGCTTTGTTCAAGTTTCCGCTGTCATCTGCAAGCGCAGACACACTCACAAATTCCAAACATTAAACCACTTCTGACCAATGGGGTGTAGACCCGTTATTTTCTGAAGTGATTTAGAGAAATCGCCACTTTGGTTCATGTATTTACACAAATTCTTTTTCTAAAACAGGGAAAACAGACACTGCTGATAATATGATGTTTAAGCACCACAAAATTTACTTATCTGGTACAACTCTGCAAAGAAGGAGGAAAATAATTAGAAAACTCAAAGCACTGGTCAGCTACTCATAGAAGAGAAGCTGTAAATAAGTTGGAATTCAGAGTCCAGAAGGAATGGAAGTTCTATTTCCTAAGCCAGGTAGAGGAAACAGGATGGATTTGTTACATTTTTATATGCAGATATGGCACACGCATGATATGGAATATGAAAATATGAGGTATTTTATATGATATATGAAACTATTTCATAATAAAGAAAAGCAATATGCCCTTGGCTTGCAGGGTACATAAAACATGTACTTCTCATATGAGCATTCCATCATTCCCTAGAGCTTGGGAGGAGACAGGCCTAGTGGGAGGTGTAAAGAGAAAAAGAAGGATCAGTCCCAGGACTACAGGCAATTCTCATCCTTTCTTACTTCCACCTGCACGGACCAGGATCTCAGCACCAAACATGACCTCAGCATCATCCAGGGCCTCAGCAATAACTATCCCATTCATTCTTACTTTCTATTATGAAGTAAGTGTATGCAAAAGGAAAAGGACTGGGATGGTAGCTTAGTGGTAGAGCACCCACCTAGAACATGTGAGATCCTAGTCCAAACACTAACACCACATATGTACATACATACATACATACATACATGCATACATACATAAATACATGTATGCTTACACACACAAAAACATAAAATATTAATAAGAAAGTTCCCAATGTATTCAGATGAGGAATACATGTTTATATCATCTTTAAAATAAAGGTTCACTTAGTTATCTACAGCTTAGTGAAATTATTGAGTAGAGATCACAAAATCATTGGCACCTACTGAGTAAGTAAGAACTTAGTACCAACCAACCAAGGCAATTACATCAACGCTAAGAGGCCATACTCCTTACCTCAAGCACTACCCTATATTTATACCCTCTTTTCTGGCTGCGTGGAGAAATGCAACACACCACCAGCACCCTAGTGTGTAATATTCCACCCCAGTGCTCTCTTCCAGTCTTATGCTAACTTTGTTCTGATTTCCATCTCCCTCCTCTACCCGTCACTTCTTTTTCTCATCCTCCAGTAACCACTTTTCTACTCTGAAGTTAACTTTCTTAGATTCCACGAGTGAGGGAGATCAAACAGGATTTGTGTTTCTGAGTCTTACTTCATTTAACGTGGTATCCTCCAGCTTCATTCATGCTCTTACAAAGGACAGGGTTTAATTATTTGGGAAGCTAAGTAGTATCCCCTTTATTGTGTAGACAACATTTTTATCTATTATCTGTCACTGGACACCTAGATCGACTCAAAAACCTCAGCTATTTATAAACAGAACTGCAATGTCCACAGCAGTGCTGGTGTCTATTTGGCATCCTGGTTTCACTTCCCCTGGGACTGTCAGACCAGATAGAAGTTCTAGTTTTAGTTTTGGGAGTCCCTTCATAGTGTTTTTCATAAGCTCTGCCCTAATTCACCTTCCCCACAACAATACGCATTGTTCTTTCCTCAACTTCCTCACTATCACGTGTGTCTTACCGTTTTCACAGTAGTCATTCAAATTATTCTTATTTGCTTATGGCACTATATATATATATATATAGATAGATAGATAGATAGATAGATAGATAGATAGATAGATAGATAGAGATATAGATATAGATATATATGTATATGAGAACATCACATTAGACATCATAAATATTTAAAGTTATTATGTACATGATAAACAAGGGTTTCATCTTTATGATAAAGATGACAAAGGGGTTTCAAATTAAACAACAAAGTAAGACTGGGATCTTACAGTCTCTTGGCTGAAACAGTCCCTACAAATTATTTGTTCTGAACATTTCATCAGTTTTAGCTACCACAGGACCATGAGCAATGGAGGCCTTTGATCATAAATGGCAATAAAGTCTAGAGAACCATATAGTGCTTGTTCATCCAGGGAAGCAAAGCACTGGTACTTCCAGGGCACCTCATGAGCCATCACCAACATCTTCACAATGCCTCAGTTGGAAGTAACGTCCTACTTTGTGAATCAGTCTAACAAAAAAGAGAGGCCCTCCAGGGGCATCCCTCCTATATTACAGGAAGTGTTAGTCAGGGATTTGATACAGGTCATTGTGAGACCCAAGAGAAGTTCCCTATCAGGCTGTGTCTGGTGGAGAGGCACAAATAACTTTTAAGAGAATGTAAAATTTTAATAAGGGCTAGACAATAAATAATAATTAACTACCAAAAAGTGGAAAGCACTCATAATATAACAGCATTCCAAATGATCAGACTGCTCCCATGGCTTCCATAACACAGCATTAGGTCCAAAGTGTTCCCATGGCCGCACACTCTGAGTTCAGCTCTGCCCTCAACTCTCCTATCTGTTCAAGTCAGAGTTCCCACCTCAACACTTTCATCTTTATTGTTGCTTCTCCCTGGAGCATTCCTCCAAATATATGAAGAGGCTCACCCAAGCACACATGACATCTCACTTAGAGGTTCCACTTCAGGAAGACTCCCCCAACCTACCTTTTCATTTCCCTCTGTATCATACCCAGCACTACTGGCTTTAGGCTATGGCTGCTCACTGGCTCCCTGTCTTCTTGAGTCTCAAGGTCAGGAGTGCCATTTGTTGCTCAGCAGATGTTAATTATAGTTTCTTGAATAAATAATTGAACTGATATAAGAACAAAGCATTGGGGCTGTGAAAAAAAAAGAGACATGTACAACCTGTTGGGATGTTCAATGAAAGAGGAGATTCAAGATGTTTTCAGTAGTGTCACAGTACTGGAGTCTCAGTGAGAGAAAGAAAGGACTGGAGAGAAGGGTGTGGACTTCACACAGGGTAAGCAAGCCCTAGGGGAGGCCATGTTTGAGCACTGGAAGGCCATCTCAGCACTGACACAAAACACAGGTGAAAGATTTCAGAAGACGTTTCTATCTAGAAATTCTCTAAGCCGGAATGGGAGAAACTCTTCCATCATCTTCCATCTATGCTAAATCATTTAACTTTTGGGTTTTTTGTTTGTTTGATTTGTTGGATTTGGTTTTTTTTTTATTCATTTTCTCTGTTAGTAGCATAAAATGAAACATCTGATACTTAATATGTGCCAGGTACAATCCTTCGAAGTTTACATGTTAACTTCCATGATTATTATAAATGATTATGATTATTAGATGAGATGACCCATGTAACGTATTTATCACATAATGACAGGTTCTCATTAGATGCTGCCACAGCTGATTTTGTTTTGGTTGCCGTTGTTGCTATCATCTCTCTCACAACAATTCTACCAGGTAAGTATTAAGGTACCACAGTCCCACCTCTTCTTGGAGAATCTGTCCCAAGGCCCCCTACTGAATGCCTGAAACTTCAGATAATACTAAACCTTACACACACAATGGTAACATCTACATGTATGCATAGAGATAGTAAGGATTTACTGATAATTCAGTCACGGTGAAAGATTTAAAAAGATCTAACAGCCAAGTATATTGTTTATAACAATACAGCATAATAAAAAGTTACGTGAATGTAGCCTCTTTCTCCCTCCAAAGATCTTATTTGACTGTATTCCTTGTTTCTTCCTACAACAATACTTAAAGGAAGCCCATCCCGGTGTTGCTTTAGCCTATCCAAATTGTCAGCACCACTAACTTTGTTTTAAGGCCCTTATCAAGGGAAATAGGGGATACTTCAACCCAAGCATGTGGTGCCCCAACAGGCCGTCTGATAACTCAGATTGCAACTAACAAGCAGGGAATGTACAGCATGGGTCAATGGGACAAAGGACAATTCACACCCCAGATGGATGTGAAGAGGCTAGGGGACGATTTCATCATACTCTCCAAAAGCCTGCTACTTGAAGATGGTAAGTACTATGTATCTGGATTTTCCATTTAATATTTTCGAAAGTGGTAGGTTGTGCGTAACTGAGACTGCAGATAAGGGAAGACTATTGTATTATTTAGTACAGATTTGCAGATAAGAATATAAAGCCTTGAAAGGATTAGTCTAATCATTTTACAGCTCAATTTAAGCCCCAACTTAAATTTGTACCAACATCACAGTCCACTTTCCACTATGGAATATATCCTTAACTACCAGGTTTTATAAGAGTTGGGTACCTCCATCCGGACAAGTATTTATCTATTATAACTAACCAAGCTATTGACAGGATAGACACTCTGCTGCTTGAAGCTTGGGACATGTGAAAGGATCTCTGATGCTCCTGGACCCCTGTGATTTCATGTCTCGGTTCCTGTGTCAGGAAGCCCAGTCCTTCCCCACACCACTGACTATCACTACTTTCCATCTCTTCTTTCCTTAACCAGCGCTGTGGAGAGAAAACGGAAGGGCTGAAGTCTATGGTTAAAGGAAGAGTGTGAACCCTAGTGACGCTAGCCAAGAGCAGCAGGCATGGATCAGGCCACCGTGACACCACATGTGAAAGAAGAGTGATTTGTATCTGGTGACTCTTAGCACCCACGTTTTTAGTCAGTCCAGCCTCTGTGTGGGCCTTGGAGCCCAGCACCTACTAACAATTGTATGTTAATTTTAACTAGCGAATAGGCTACCTTTTAATACTAATGGTAACCCGGGGCAGGGAAATGTTGGTCCGGATGCTTAATGAAGTTGTTGCAAATGCTCCAAGGGTGCGGTGTTCAATTTTCAGACGCAAATAGAGACGAGCCAGAGAGGAGGGGGCAAGAGTAAAGTAACAACACTTTCTCACCAGACACAGTTTGTAGGTTTGAGTATTGAACAGATTAAAAAAAAAATACATAGCAAGTAATCCTTTTGAAAAGCTCAAGAGGCCTCATCCGCCTCTGATCTCTGTGAGTCCATTAAACACACAGGTGCATTTACACGTAGTCATAAAATGCCAGCTTAGTTTACAATGCCATGGAAATGGCAACAGGTAGAGTCTCAAATGGAATATTGTGCATATCATAAATGCTTATAAGGTTTATATATAATATCAGAAAAAAAAACACACCAGGACCCCATGAATGATGACATTTCATTAGAAGACACTAACTAGACCCTCATGGCCAGAGATGGCGAAGGGAGTCGTCGGATACAGCCTGCCACAGAACATTTCCTCTTTTCTTTGAAGCTCTCCCCCCATGACCTCACCTTATGCCTTCCCACCATGACCTCACCATATGCCCTCCCACCATGACCTCACCGTATGCCCTTCCACCATGACCTCACCTTATGCCCTCCCACCATGACCTCACCGTATGCCCTCCCACCATGACCTCACCATATGCCCTTCCACCATGACCTCACCGTATGCCCTCCCACCATGACCTCACCGTATGCCCTCCCCCCATGACCTCACCGTATGCCCTCCCACCATGACCTCGCCGTATGCCCTCCCACCATGACCTCACCATATGCCCTTCCACCATGGCTTCGCCTTTCTCCCTCCCCTTGCATACATTCCCCTTCTCCTCTGCACAGATTCCCATGTCAGTAGCCCAAACCCAGCACCAAGATTCTCTTCCACAGTCTGACTTCTGACAATGGTTTTGTCTCCTTTCTCATCAATATTAGTAAAAACGAGCCTACAGACCATCCATCAGTGTCTTCGGGGGGTGTCAGTGAAAACACCAAGAGCTAGAATCCCTTCAGCGCAAAGGGTTACTCTAACTAAGAAACTCCAGCCACTAATGAGCCATTTGTCATCTGAGAGGCATTTCCACTAATTGCAGTATCTCAGTTATAGCCATCATGGATATGTGTTAATTTGCTTCAAGGTAAAACTTTTCTTTGTCACTGGTTTTCTCGGACTTGCAGAGTAAAGGAGACATTTTACTTGGTTCAGAGATATAAAAGAGTCAAGGAATTGAAAATCAAACATTTGAGGCTTCAGTTTGAAAAGGCCATGGGTCTGACTTTCAGACACATTAAAAAAAATCACCAAAAGATTTGCTGAAAAAAATTCATAAGTTCATAAGCTTGAAATAAAAATACACATATATATCTAAACCACTAAAATGAAAAATATGGATTACATAGGAACTGTTGAGTACTGAATAAGATAAAGATAGTTCTGGCAACAAATAATCTGTATAGCTCAGACCCAAACAGAATCCTATTGTTCCCTTGAGTAGTATTCCAGTGAGGTTCTGGGTCAGCTGGTAGGGTGGGGCAGGAACCCTCCTCTGTGCAGGTGTTCAGAGACCTTTCTGATGGAGCATCTGCCACAGAGAATGCAGTTTTCAAGATAATTTTGGGCATCAGCAGCCAGATGGCATCAGGAGAAAGAGCGCAATGTATTTCGCAGGGGAGGGTCTATAGCCAATCCACTCATAGTTTATTGCTTACATTCCTTTGGGTAGAACTGTGACATGATCATCCTAAAAAAAGACCTGGAAGTACAGTCATGGACTGTGTCAATGGACAAGTTTTATATATATATATATATATATATATATATATATATATATATATATATATATCAAAGCAGTAAACCAAGCAGGATGGGATATGCCTGCCTTGCTACTCCAGCAGGAAGCTGAGGTTTGAGAGAGCTAATTTTCTTAGCAGCCTCTCATGATGTGTTGTGATAGAGCTAAGGTCCATCCAAAACCCAGGTCTCCTTGGCCCTGGGCCACTAGTCAGTCCAAAAGCAGTGAATTTTGCATAGATTTTCCAGAAGCTATAGCACCATCAAGATGACATATAGTTATAGAATGCAGCAGCATCTGATCCTGCCCAGTCCTCTGTGCCCTCCAACTTCTGAAGAGAGATGGCAAGCAAGCATATCAGTCTGTCCAGAGACAGTTCGTACTAGGCACAACCCTCAGCTGTATCAATAGTTTTGGCCATATACAGAGTGCCACATACTGTTTTGAGCACTTCACACTGCATTGATGGCTTAGTGCTCCTACTACTAGACCCCTTAAATGATGGTAAGCTGAGTCACAGCTCAGTGAGTTAGTGTCCCAGAGATCATAGCCATGGATGGCTGAACCAGGATTTGAACCTGGGAAAGGTTTTGTGTCTAGTCCCTGCATTATCCTCTATAGTTCTGAAGCAGCAGTTACTTAAGGAAGTGGGCTTGCCAGGCAGGTGGTGCAGATTTTTAATCCCAGTATTTGGAGGCAGAGACAGGCAGATCTCTGAGTTCAAGACCAGCCTGGTCTACAGAGTGAGTTCCAGGACAGTCAGGGCTATACAGAGAAACCCTGTCTGGGGGGCAGGGGTAAAGGGGGAAGCAGGCTTAAACTAAAATAATAGGCACTGACCATTTTGTTAAATTCCAGGCTCACGGTTGGCCTTCCTCCTGCCTGCCACTTCCTTGCCTTCTTCCACTTTGTTTGTAGGCCTCAGGCTAGAAAATCATCCTTATTTCCTAGTGTTTATTAGATTTTCTATAAAACTCCTTGTAAAAGTGGATATTTAAAGGCCCTTTAGATTTCACACATCCTTATTTTATGAAGTGTGTCACATTGCCCACTGCCCAGGAAATTTCTTCTTCAACATCACATTCCAGTCTCTGACCTAGGAGCAAATCCAACAGCAGCACCCACCTCTGTTGGCACAGTTTCATAACACCTGAGCCCATGCCATACGACTTTCCTCTTCCTAGCAAAAGATAAACAAAATTTTCACTGTTAATAGCCTACTATTATTCCTAATAAATGTTTCATTTACTCTACGAATATCCTTTAATATATTGTGTGTCCCAGCAGTAATTCAGTCACTATGAATGAGAGCTATAAACTCAGTGGCCTGGTGGATCTTACATTTTAGGGGAAGAGACAATAAATAAGCAGTGGATAAATAAATAACAGGCCTTTCTAAGTGTTAGGGCTATGAAGAAAATTACAGTTAGGTAAGGGAACAGGAAGAGGAGGATCAGGGGAATAGCTATTTCAAATAGTGTGGCCTGGAGGATGTAACATTGGAAAGGACACACAAATTCAGCGAGGCCTGTGGTCACACATTTCCACAGCAGGTCCTAGCAGAGAGAGCAGACTTGGTGGATCCCAGAACAAGAGAGGCTCAGTATGCTGCTGCCCTGGGGAGGTAGCAATGATGGGGGCTCCGGGTGATTAGAATGCCCTTGGCAGCACCAGAGTTGGCATTTCATTCCGAGGATAACTGGACCAAAGCAGGGTTTGGAACACAGTCATGTAACATAATTGATGTTCTTAAATGATAAGCAGGACTTCTGCCTGGGAAAGGATTCTTTAAGAACACAAGCAGATAGGAGCTGGAGAGATGGCTCAGTGGATAAAATCAATGGCTGCTTTTCCAAAGGACCCAGGCTGGGTTCCCAGCACCCACATGGCAGCTCACAACTGTCTATAACTCAAGCTTCAGGGGATCCAATGATGTATTCTGGCTTCCTCGAACACTGCAGGCATGTGGTACACATATATACATTCATGCAAAATACCCATATACATAAAATAAAAACAGATCCATCTTTTTTTTTAAAAAAAAAAAAGAGAAGCAGAAACAAATATCAGAGGCAGTGTTGCCAAATACTTTAGGAGGGGGTTGTTGACTTTGACCTGGGGGTTCATTCAGATGGTGAAATGTGGTCTGATTCAGGAAATCTCTTAAAAGTGAAGAGAAACTGAGTTTGCAAACTCAGCATATTAAACACAGCGTAAGACAGGAAGAAAAATAAAATATCTGCTAGATTTCTGGTCTAAGCAACTGAATGACAAATGAGCAGTTAGTGTTGACAGTTCCCAGGACTGGGACTGACTGAGAAACAGGCAGTTAGTGAAAGTTGGGGATGAGCGGAGTAGGGGCTGGTCAAGCACATGAGAGAGGAGTACAATCTGAATGTCACTTAAAAGGGGGCTCTCCTGGTTCAGAGTGGGACAGTGGTTCTGAGGGAAGGGTGTGGTCACAATGGAGAGTGATTGGCTGTAGCAGGAAGAGGCGTGGTCAATATGGCCTTGCTGTATCTGTTTTGTCCCCCCTGCAAGTTTTGAGGAAGACGAGAAAGAAACAAACAGAAGCCACAGTGAGCATCCAAAAATCAGGTCTCATGGTCGGTAGGACATGGGAGGGAAACTAATCAATACGGTTGAGATAGCCTGAGGGGTGGAAATATTCCAAAATAGCTAGTTTCTACCCAAAGGGCCAGGGATGATGAGAGTATCAAAGAAAAAACTGGGGGTGAGGAATTTTTCTCGTGGCAGATCATGAAGCCCCCTAAGTAGAGTTATTTGTGGGATTAGAAATAGGCACGTAATAGTCTTCAAGTTTCGGGTATAGAAGAGGACCATGGTAAGAAGCTGGAGATGGCCAATGGCTGGCTCAGGGTTGAGAGCTTTTATCATAATATAACAGAAAGTAGAATTGAGTTCATTCTGGCGGTCTTTTAAGAGAGAGAGGGAACCCACTCTAACTGTTTTCAGTCTCCTCGGCCTCCCTGGCAATTGCAATGGGAGGGGCTGGCACTATTCCTGGGTAGGGACAGTAATCCCCACAGCACTGTGAACTTGGATACCTGTTCTGTGGGCCACTATGGTCCATGTCACAGTTGAAGACTGCATGGTCTAAGCAGGCCTTTCTGTAGTTGTTTGTATATGACTGTTATTAACTAACAAAAGCCTTTCTTTACAATGCTGTAGGGCTGTCATAACAGAGAAGCAAACCAAATGGTGTCAATCAATAAGAACTACAGGCTCACACTTCAGGAAGCTGGAGGGCTGAGACCCTGTGAGTGACAAGGCTGTGCAGCTTGGAAAATCACATGCAAGATTCTACCTGGTCTGTCCCCACCTTTGACTGCTAACTCTGCAGCATTCTTTATATTACTCCAAGACATCACACGTCCTCTGTCTCTTCCATCACATGGCATTCTCCCCGTGTGTCCTCTGTGTCTCTGTGTTACCATTTCATGAATGCACTGGGTATACTGGCTCAGGGGACCACTTGACTGTAGTATAACTTCATCTTAGTTCATTACAGATTAAGCATCCCTTCATCCAAAGTTTCAGAGAACCCCCAAAATCTAACTCCATGAGCACCAGCATATACGAAGTAGAAAACTCCATATCATGAACATAGTGTCATCCACAAAATTATTTAAAATATTGTATAAAATTACCTCCAGACAATGTATATAGGACATACATGAAACAAAAAAGAAATTTTTGTAAACAGAATGTTGTTGTCTCATTCCCAAGACATCTCACCATACAATTATAAATATTAAAAAAAAACATACTATTAAAGATCCAAATTTAAATATAAGTCTCAGGCATCTTCAATAAAGAACATTCAAGCCTATTTCCAAATAAGATCTTATATAAAGCACAAGAAACATTTATTTCTTTGCTCGCTAGTTTGTTTGTTTTGGTGGGGAGACAGGCATAATTCTCCTTACAGCCCCATAGTACTCCTCTTTATAGTGGTCACATACAGCAACAACAGCACTCAATTAAAAATAATTCGCATATATTTCCTCTCTTACTTGTAAGTTCTAGTGGGCTACAACTGTTTTAGATTGATCTCTCCTGATGGGTAAATTTGTAAAAAGATGATTTTTCTAGGTGAGAGCATTTTTCCACTCATCCATTACATTATGGTCTGTCTAAAACCCAGAGAAGATAAGAAATTACTTTCATACAAATACATCATCTTTTGCTTCCATGGGGCCAACAAAGCTTTGTCTGAAGGTTGATTTCAGTTTTACGATTTCTACCAGTCTGTTGGTTGATGCTGTTTTCATTAAAAATTCTATTATTTTTTTAAATCTATCATCAAGTTCTAAGATTAATTCAAATGTTCATTTTACAAGACAAAGCTCACCCCAAAAGCTTTCTAAGCCAAAACATTTCACTCTGACAAGACAGAAAATTGGCCAAACACTCCAAAATAAACCCAAACAACTCATCCATGTGAATGAATGATTTTTGACAAACAGATCATAAAAGATGGAAGCTGCGATACATAATAGCTCTTACACTTAAACTAATTTACACCTTTTGCCACTGGCTTTAGAAGAAAGTGCTTTCTTGATCCCATTGGTGAATTCCAAGCTCAATTTTTAAATACTGGAAGTGACCCAGATTTTCCTCTGCCCTAAAGAAAATGACCAATGCAGGTTTCTATCTCTATTTTTACCATACAAGCTCTAGGCCTGCCTGCCAATGGTAAGGAGATATCAAAGCCAGTCAAAAGAACTCTGACACCTTTGAAGATGGACATACCCAAAGATTCTCTGTTCCATTGCATCTCACCCCATCTTACTGCCCTACTACATCATATTATCACAGAGACCAATCCTCCAAGAACAGAGGTCCACCTAGCCTGAATCTGTCCATGAATTTCTGATAACCTACTTTCTGAAACATTCTCAACAGCTTTGTTTTGGTGGAAAATTCATCTTCAGAGTCATGAACTGTCACAACTTGCTATGCAAGAATCTTGTTAGGAAAAATGAAGGAATGCCTTTCTTCTCACTTCCTTTCCAAACTATAGTATCTCAAGAAATGATTGGAACCTAAGAAGAGTCATAGATCAAAGCAAAGGTGTCGGAGAATGCACACACACACACACACACACACACACAGAGAGAGAGAGAGAGAGAGAGAGAGAGAGAGAGAGAGAGAGAGAGAGAGAATTACAGGTGATTATGATTATGAGTGGACAAAACAGGATTTATCTTTTTTTGTTGTTGTTTTGTTTTTTCAAGACACAGGGTTTCTCTGTGTAGCTTTTGGAGCCTATCCTGGAACTTGCTCTGTAGACCAGGCTGGCCTCGAACTCACAAAGATCCGCCTGCCTCTGCCTCCCTAGTGCTGGGACTAAAGGCATGCATCACCACTGCCCAGCAGGATTTACCTCTTTATAACCCTTTAGAAATGAATACAGTTAAATCTATCAAAGTGTAGTGATATGAATATTAGAGCTACAATGGTTTATAATGAGAGTAGGATAAAGTGTGTGGATGTTATGTACACCTATATGTACATATACATAAGTTTGTATACGTATGTATATCCATATACATATGAAAAGATAGCTATGCATTAAATTTTGTGCATTGTGGCGGTCCTCTTCTCCCTCTCTGCCTGTTGACTATCAGTCCAAGAGGGCAAAGAGGCAAGGCAAAAGCAGTGACAGAAAGCTTTGTAAGTGGCCCATGAGCATGAATGGAGAGAGCTCTCTGGGAGACGGCTTTTGGTGAAACAGCTCAACTTCATTCAGAGTATAAAGGAATATATAGGATTGAAGAGCCTGAGGACAAGCCCTAATTTGCATTAAGTGTCATGCTCCTATCAGGCTTACTTAGTATGTGGCAGTAGGGTCCTATAGCAGAGTCCCTAGCACAAGTCTTCTTAGCAGAGATCTGTACTAAGGCTCAAGCTAAAGATGAACCAAGCATCTGGCTTAGAGACAGCTTTTAGATAAGGTCAGTCCTGCAGGCCCAGGGACATTCTCCAGATAAGGGCAGGTAGAGGCAGGATGTTCTGCTGGGGAGTGAAGGAGTCCCATATTGCCAAACTATTGAGATAATCTGCCAGGCCATGGGGAGGCTGCAACCTCTTCCAGTCAGCAAAGACCTTCTGACAGGACAGTACTATTTTCACCCAACACAACACCATGCAGTGTCTAGCAATGTTCTCCTCAAACAAAGAGCTGATTTTTTTTTTTTTTTGTCTGAAATCACACTGAGAAGATACCAGCCCCAGGATTGCTTGGGTTCCTGACTTGGTGTCTTTCTTATGCACCACTCTGTCCTCTAGTACATGCCTGCTGGAGTATAAGTTAGTCAGTATTCTGTGTCACAGACCTTTGTCTCCACCAGCTGTCATTCAATTAGACTTCTCTTTTATCCCCTGTCTTTGCTCACATGAAAAACCTGAAAATGCATCCTAAATCCAATATATTTTTCATGTCATAAAACCACTGTTTTTAGACCATCTACATATGTTTCTACATGAATACAGATAAATATGGCATTGATGGCATTGTCTACTGTTTTGACTGGTCATCAATCATACAATAAAAAATCAACAACTTCCCTGTTCCTGGGGAAGTGAAATGACTTTAGTGGAATGTTCAGCCCTAAAGAACAGACACATGTCAACATTTATTAATTGATTTTATACTTTTTCAGTACCCCAGAAGAGATGTAAATGGTCCTGTTCCACAAAGAAAGAAAGAAAGAAAGAAAGAAAGAAAGAAAGAAAGAAAGAAAGAAAGAAAGGCAGAAAGAGAAAGAAAGAAAGAGAGAAAGAAAGAAAGAAAGAAAGAAAGAAAGAAAGAAAGAAAGAAAGAAAGGCAGAAAGAGAAAGAAAGAAAGAAAGAAAGAAAGAAAGAAAGAAAGAAAGAAAGAAAGAAAGAAAGAAAGAAAAGATAGACCCAGGTCCTTCCTATTGGACCTCAACCCCTTAGCATCCAGTTGCACAGGCCTGTGGCATCCTTATAGAATTGTGTGTGCCTAGAACTGTTTGGTGTCCCACTTTGGGGAAACACTCGAAGATATCTGAGAAATTGTGACCTCTCTGTGAAAAGCCCAAGACTGCTGATACCTGAAGCAATGGATTAATGGTAGAACCTGAAATAAGGTTTCCTCTGAAAAAAACAAGTCAGCCTCATGACTCTGAGAAGGGTCCTACTGAGACAGAATGGGTCTCTGTGTGTTCATGCCACAAGCCACATAAATCCCTCACACTCCCAAGACCCAAAGATCATAAAGAAAGGAGCTGTGTGTTACACAAGGAAGAGCAAGAAAGTTCACTAGGTCCTTGGTAGCAGAGGGACTTGGGAAAGAAGAAAAGAGGGATAAAATGAGACCAGCTCTCTGACCTAAAGAGAAAGGGCTTAGCTCTGCCTCCCGAGTGCTGGGATCTCTGTGAGTTCGAGGCCAGCCTGGACTACCAAGTGAGTCCCAGGAAAGGCGCAAAGCTACACAGAGAAACCCTGTCTCGAAAAACCAAAAAAAAAAAAAAAGAGAGAAAGGGCCTAAATGCCGGGCCCAGGTGCCTACTATCTGATCCCTTGAGCTGGGGAAAAGTCTCACTTTTGTTTCTCTGTCTGTAAAATCAAAATAAAAATGATATCTCCTTTGTGATTTGGGCAAGAAAATACTCAGCACAAGGCTTAACAGACAGGAAACAGGCTTGTCCCACAGAGTCAGGACTGTAGTGTAATAACACATGCTTTGGTCCAAAGAAAGCAGAGTTAGGAGAGAACGAAGAATGTAGTGACAAATGTCAGCCAATTGTATCAGAATCATACCTAGTAAGTCTGCAGAATGGTTTGGTATTTAGCAGGCAAATCCACCTTCCTTTAGGCACGTGCATCCTGGTGAGCCCACAGCCAGGGACTGGAGTTGGTGCTGGATGTCACCCTTCTCACCTTGAAGCAAGACTGATTGCCATTGCCTTCGTCACACTTATGTGGCTGACCTTCCTGGTCTCTGTAATCCTTTCAAACTTCAAAATATTGTGTACCCATAACGGGAAAGGAAAACTATTCCCATGGTGCACTGCTAGTGGGGGAAGGGACATTGGAAAACTGGGTTGTCCCCCTGTACACAGTTTTGGGTTCCAATAGAACTGGCACATTCCTACTCCTTCTGTCCCGTAGTTGGTTGAGTTCTCATGTTTCCTATTTCGGTTTCTGGCTCCTCGAAAGGCTGGCATACTCTAGGAACCTCCCTGCACAGACCCATCTGCCCATGCTCCTGGAGCCACTGTCCTCAGGCTGGATGCCTGACCAGTTCCTGAGGGCAGCAGTCAGCAATCCTGAGAGAAGGCAAGAAATAAGCCCAGTGCACGCTTCCTGGATGGCTTTGCTATTCGGAAGGAGTGATCCCATAAGCAGGGATCAATAGTTCCACCATGAGACAACTGCTGCCAGGGGACTCTAAGAATAGAAGATGGGAAGGGAGATGCTTTTCTGTCTCCTTCCTTGTCTTAAGAAGACTACTTTCTCTGAGGTACACCTGGCCCATCATCAAGAACATTTCTTCAAAGATTGGATCACTGGGTAGTAAAGTGACTTGACAGAGCAGGAGGTACGTGCCATAGCACAGCTATCAAATATGGAACAACCTCCTAACTCAGCCCATCTGTGTAGAGCTCAGGAAGACAGCAGCTCAATAAATGACATGTGTCTGGAACCTGTATACAGTACCTCGTCAGGAACTACACCACACACACGTGACCATGGCAACTGTGATGTTGTACCAAGGACATCCCAGGGCAAAGACAATACAAGATGGCGAGGGAAAGAGAGGGAATCAAGGGGAGAAGGAAGTGATCTTAGACACACATCTTTTCACTCATCCACACAGCTCGTGTATTGGTGACTTCCAGTGTAAAAGGCACTGATGAGTGAATGTGCTGAGTAAGCCAGAGGGTGTACACCTATCCCACGGAGCTCACTGTCTAGGTGAGGAGGGCAGACAACACGCGGGTAACTAAACAAATGAGTGGAATGGCTTCAGACGGAGATGAATGGTCATGAGAAAGCACCTACTGTGCTGATATTAAGACTGGTACAAGTGGTAGGAGACTAAATGGATTTGATTGTTAGCAAAGGCTTCAGTGGGGGTATCTCATCAGTATTTGAACCAAAATCGGGAATAGCTATGAAGGGATCAACACAGATAGTGTTGTTCCTAGTGGTGGGGACAACCAAAAGTAAGGCCTATGGGCCTACCATTGGGATAAAAACCCAAAGAAGGGCTGGGGGGCGGGGGGACTCATGCCCTTAATCTCAGCACCCAGGAGGCAGAGGCAGGCAGATCTCTGTGAGTTAGAGGCCAGCCTGGTCTATAGAGTGAGTTCCAGGACAGTCAGGGCTACCCAGAGAAACCTTGTCTACTAGTTCTATGTCCTAACCACCACTGAAAGCCTCCCTCTACCAGAGGGCATTCTGCTCAGATCCTCTCCACTTGTCATCCTAGATCCATGTGCTAATCTTGATTGTTTTGTTCACAGGCTGGCTTTGGAGAGTGGACCCAGGACTTCTGAGAGCCAAGTCCAGGCCTCCATAATTTTCCCTCCACACTTCAACACCTGGCTTTGTGCCCTTCTTAAAAGAACCATGCACTAAATCTTTGTTGTTTGATCATTGTTCAGTTATAAAATAAAGTGATAGAGAAATACGATAAAGAGTGAAGGATAGTTTTGTTTTGTCTTCATTCATCTGTTTCGGGACCCTGTGTCATCTAGGGTGCTCATGACGTGAAAAGGTGTGATCTTTGCTCTCTCAGAATGAGCTCAGTCCACTTAGAGAGGCAATTTAACATACAAAAGCAAAAAGGATGGTGGACATTAAACACCACTGGGGAAGGAGGGAGACATAGAGTTCCCGATAAGTCTTGGGAAATCGCAGTATCTGAGGTCTGCTGAAATCACTCTGAACCAGCGCCCTAGCTCTGTCACTTGCTACTGGTGTGAGTTCAGATAAATGCTGTCCTTTGGGTCTCAACTCCCTCATCTGTAGAATGGGAGATAATTTCATGAATTTCAGAGAGTTGGGAGGATTAACTATTACTAGGTACATTTAATTCATAGTACCATACGGTGGCTGGTCAATAAGTGATAATACTCTTCAACTTATTAACATCACCATTACTAGTGCCTCCTGCTAGTCCCACTTCAAAACTTCCTAGCTATTCCACCTTAATCAAGTAATGTTTTGCTTTGTTTTTTTGTTTGTTTGTTTGTTTTCTGATTTCTGTGAGAGGAGGGGCTATACTAGGGATCAAATTAGGGATTCATGTGAGCTAAGCAAGCACTCTATCAACTGAGTCATATTCACAGGCCCAAGTGAGGCTAATTCTTCATGCCAATGCCTCAGTTTTCCCATCTGTAAAATGTGGTAATAATAACTACATAATAATTATTATTAGGATTCATTTACAATGTTAGGGGGTTGAGACATTATATCCAGCACTTTGTTATTCCCTAATACATGGTGACTACTCAACAAACCGGGGCTATGTAGTTACACATTCCCTGTCATATGATCTCACCATTCATAAAAACATCAAGGGGAGGGCAGAAATAGTGGAAAAATGCAAATGCCTGCAACTCTGTGCAGATTGTCAACACCTTTGTTTTCCAATAGAATAGCTCCACAAAGATCATTAGAGATAATTAGAAAAAGTAAAATAAACTTTTAAAGTTTCTTCAAAATAGAATTTGTTGCTGAAACATTTACTCTTTAGAGATCATAAAGATGATGCTGGCGAGAACAAAGCAGAATAAAAAGAAACTAGAGCAGCAAGTCCTCTGCTGGTCATGAAGGGAACTGCAGTCTTGCTGCCAGGAGGATTGGGTGGCCTTCTGTGTAAGCAAAGGTGCCTCAGCCTCCCTACTTGTTGATAGGGAAGGAAGGAAACCAGTTCCATCCCATGGACAATTTAAAAGAAAAAACACAGAATCATGAACCACGAGATGGTTGCAACTTATCAATAGATTAGCAATTTTTCTATAAACATAATTATGCATCCTAAAATCACTACATGTGACTTTCCAACACAGAACAAGGAAAGGCATCTGTGTGTGTCTAAGAATTCAGAGCTTCCACTCCCAAATTGTACCCCCAACAAGGAAGCCCTTATACATCCAAGTACAGTACAATGCGAAGAATGAGGAAACACCTGAGGGGGGCATGGGTGACACACACACAGCTTGCCTGTCACCCCTGCCAGTTTTAACGACAAATCCTGGCCATGACCGATGCCAAGTATCATCACATCCTGGTTCATCTAATCCCTAGGTTTTAGGGTTTCATCCACTGAGAGGACCACCCTCCTGAATGTCACAAAGACAGTCAGCCTCTTGTGACTGACACAGCATAGCAGGGGATTGGATGGACTTCATATGCAAGGTTGGGTTGTGACCAATGCTGAGGCATACAGATGCAGCCCCACCATGTCCTTGCACTTCCATTTGTATTCAAACAAGACCACTGTGTGGAGAGCCTATGGGAAAATGCAAACATTGGTATCTGAAAGAGAGGAAGGGGAGGGTGGGAATGAGAGCAGAGCAGTCAATACACTCTGTATTGTACAATACAATAAAGGACTGTTAGAAAGAAGTCCCAGGCCCTGGTACCTGCTGGATGCAGCCACTCTCTGAAAGAGCCAGAACCTCCTGAGCCATGGGGCTATTGCCCTTCCTGGGATGACATCTTGGGCCACTCTAATCCCCTTGTTTTCCTTAGAATGTGAGAGTCACTGTCAAGGCCAATTATCTATGTATATCTTCAAACCCCTAGGGCACTCACTATATTCTCCTCTCTCTTTTGAGTGTGTGTGGGTGGGGGAATCTGTATCTAAAATAATCCCCATAGATAATATCTCTGTTGTGTCCCTAGAGGTCTCCTTCCTGCAGCCAGGGGTTAGGGTCAAAGGAGCCATCTAGAGAACACTAAATTTCCTTGAATACATTGTTTTAGAGGATTTTTTTTTCTATTGAGATAGTCTGAAATCAATGCATAGTTACAACTCCCATGAAGTCCCTTACAACTCCCATGAAGTCCCTACATAAAGTAAATACCAAGTCATTTCAGAGAGGGGGCAACTGGGCAGTTTATCTTAATCTGAAGTATTCGCTAAAGAGTTCATTCACGTATCATTGAGTAACCAGGACTTCACTGGAGCCATGACAGTTAGGTCTCCAAAGACAAAGGATCTTGGGATGTTTGCAGCCTTGCATGTTCCTTAAATCACATGTGTTTTTGAAAATGCCCTCACAATTCAACTCTGTATTGCCAGTACTCCCTCCCCAACACTTTCCATCCTGTGGCTATCATGCATGCAGTCCAATCTCAGTAAACCAATGGGACCAAGACATCTGGCACCAAAGCCAAGGTTAATTTCCCAAGAATCTCCACGTCAGAGGATGGAAACAGTATCCTGTTGCCTGTGGTCAGTTCAGTTGATCAGTTTTGAAAACTTTATTAAAACAATGAGAGGTAGGAAGGTTTCTTGGTCTCTTAAAAATTCCAGAGAGGAAAATCTATTACAATCATCCAGTGTGTGGCCCTCTTGTGAGAGGCGTGGTTTTTATCAACACTGGAAATGGAGTTAGTGCTTTAATAGCACGGTAACAGGGAGACAATCTTGCCCCACTTAACACAAAAATGTAGTGAAGATTCTTCTCCTCCTTCCCAGATGTTGCGATCCTCAACCCCAGAAATCATTCCTGACCCAACACCACACTAAAGCCTAGGGTTTTTGGGGTGCCAAGTTTTGCACACACTGATTTGGTGGACAGAGCAAACAGAACACAGTCCTCTCAGTAAAGGACATTTTCCACAGGCAAATCTGAAAGCATGGTACTAGTGTTCAAAAGCCACATTCAGACAGAAGAACACATCTGCTTCTGCCCACCATCTCATGGAATCCAGACAGGCCAGAAAAACCTTGGTAAAACCAGGCTCGGGAGAAGAGATTTGGCAGAGTCCAGTCCCTGGTTGCAACTCCCAGTGGCACGGGTAGAGTGAGGCCATCCCCACCAAGCCATGTCCCTGCTTTGGGACTCATTAACTTCACAGAGAAGATAATCCATGCTGAGTCTCAGGCAAGTCCCAGGTCACCATAGCCGTCAGGCTCAGGAACAGGCAGCATTAGGACCACTGCCCTCAAAATGAGACAGCTATCCCTCACCCGTAACAAACCCAAGTCGAAGAAGCCAGGTTTGGGAAACAGCTCTCCCTTGGCATTGCCCTGTGATTGCCACATTCCTTGGCAGAGCAGCCAGCTCATCCAGGAATTGTGCAGCGCAGGGAACTAGCGACCTCTCCACTAGCCCTGGCTTGCTCCAGTGCACACACCCGCACCCCTGTCCCAGTCCCCCAGCCCAAACAAATCATTATTTCGTAGAATGGCAGTTCCCTACCTGAGGGTGGCGCTCTCCCCCTGCCTGACCGTCACGTTGTCCATAGCTTTGGGAAAGGTGGCATCTCCGCTGCGCACCGGCACTCCTGTGGGTACAAGGAACAGCAGCCTGAGAGACACGACCACGAGGCACTTCCAGGGCAGGAACAGGTACCCACAGACCCCCATTCTCGACAGCCACAACTTCCCAGAACTCCGGCAGCAGCACGCACACGCCCCCCGGGCGAGCACAGGAAGTGGGTGGGGTAGGGAGTGAGCGCGGGGACCCAGCGATGAACTAGCGGCGACCGCGCGATGCACTGGGAGGAGGAAAGCGCGCAGACTCCTCCAAGTCTAATATTCCTCCCTCAAATCCAGCCTCAGCTTTCCAGCCTTCAAGAACCAGTTTCCACGGCACACATCCGAGGCGGACTTTCCCCGTGCTGCCCGTGGCCAGGAAGGTGGCCAGGAAGGACCAGCGCAAGGCAGGCAAGCAGGCGCACAGGTGCCGGACTCAGGAGCTGCCTCTTTCCTGTAGCAGTTCAGGCATGGCACTTTGGACAGGAGTAAGCACTTTGGTATCCAACAGGGCTGTGGCTGGGTTGCATCCAGCTATCCAGATGTGGTCTGCGATTCCTCAGTCGAACAAGGGAAAATTCAGCACTTTCTTAAGTTTCCGAGCAAGGCTCGCCGCCAGAAACAATCTGGAACAATAGCAGATGGAAAGTAGAGCACGCAAGAGGCAGCACGGATGGTGCGAGGAGGCTTCAGCTAAGCCGGCTTCGTGCAATCCGGACTCCGGAATCCTGCCGCAGAGCCTCGGTCAACTTCCTCGGAACCCAGATGCGCGCCGCAGCCTGGGCAGTCTCTGCAGCGCAGCAGCGAGGTTGGAGCGGCCCGGCAGGGCGGACCGTGGCAGTTCCTCGCCTGTTCTCTGGCTCGCTGTAGAAGGCGAAGCACAGACCGGAGCCGCGGACGCCAAGCTCAGCGGCCGCCCCCGGCCTCCGCGCCGCCTTCCTCCCGGGAGCAGCCCCGACGCGCGCGGGCCCCGACCGCCGGGGTTGTCATGGCAGCAGCTCCATCCCTGACCGCCACTTTCTCTCGGTGCCGACTCCAAGCAATCCGGCGGGCGGGTGGCAAGGACTGCGCGCTCATCCCGGCGGGTGCGGGGCGCGGGAGCCCACCTTAACCCCCGCCGCGCCGGGCCAGGGCAGGGCGGTGCAGCACCTCTGGCCACTGGTTTAACCATTTCTGGACTTAAAGAGCAAGCTCTTCGCAATTAAGAAGACAAAGTTACTGTGAGGTCTTAATAAGCCCTAGACATCTTAATAAGGGTCACAAACTAACTAGGAAGAGAAGAGCCTGCAGCATGCATCTGTGCACCTTTAAAATGGTCAAATTAATTCTATCAGCGTTCAGAGTACAGTGTTAGGAGGATGCTTTAAATAGTCTCATTTTTATTCAACGTTACACTACCCTCTGCACTCCACCCACCCCCCAAAAGCTCCTTAAAACCCCATAGACTAAACACAACCATTCTAAATAGAGATTGTCCAGGTAAAAAATAAATGTGGAAATTCCAGAAGCATCTTGGTGAGTGAAATGAGCAAAATCCCATTAAGATGTTGGTCAAGTTCAACACTGCCTTTCTCAACCCTACCCCCACCCCCGACACTGAGTATGCTTGCCAGGCAAAAGGTACACAGGCATGGGCCAATGCAAGCCACTGCCTGGTTTAAAAGGAAGAGTCTCGGGGTTCTGGGTTCACACTCTGGCATACCTGATTTCATCTCCAAGAGGTGTGGCTTCTTTTAAATCTTTGAAGCCCAAGTAAAGACTGGCTATGCCTCAGGTCCTGTGATTTCTCCCTGTCTGCTGCTGGTTCCTCTGTACCCACATCGTGTTTCTCCCTTCACCCCAGCTCTGATGGACCATGCCTACCTAGTCCCTGCGTAGGGAACAGAGTGGATCGGTAGAAACGGTGAGGATAACACCAATAGGCTCCTTTCTCAGGGACTTCCAGTCCTGAGCTCCCAATAATGACTTAAACTGTCCCTGGAAGTAGAGGGCTTTGTTTCCCCGAGCATTTCTAGTGCATACAACTGGGATACTGTTTTTAAAACAAACTATGAAATAATAGTGAAAATAAAAAGTTCTTCCTCAAAGAGGAACATCCAACACCAGACACCAAAACATTATTACAAAACCATGATTAACCACAGCGGGGCTGGTACCTCAGGGCCATTGACACCATTGAGTAACACCAACCATTTCCATGTGGACAGTATGTAAGGATCTCCAAGGGCACTTCTCACACAATATCCCCCTCACACCACTACACCCGAGGGGAGGGCAGAGGTCAGCTTTGGAATGCGTTAGCCAAGTTCAAGGGCCACAAAGCAAGATGAGCAAGCTTGCTTTTCTATTGCTATAGTTGCCCAGACACTCCTGGGCCATGAAGTATCGAGCAACTTTGTACTGGAGGTGTCAAAATGCTTGACACCAATTCATTACTAGGCCAATTCCCTACTGCCTCCTCTGGTGACTTTGTCTGATATTAAAGTCTCAGGGAACTCATCCACTGTTTTTGAACCCAGGGAACCTTTTGACATACAATGCCAAAAATGCTGGTTGGTGACTTATGGCAATAACAAATGGCTTTTTTTTTTTTCCCAGAGCCTATTTTGTTTCGTTTTTTTCCAGTGGGAAAACATGAAAAATCATAAATTAAACTATTTCATTCAGTTGAGCTGTTCGTGAGTACAGACAGAAGGCTTGAGCTTTCTTTGCTGATTAACAGGCTTATGAGTTTAAGAATCTTCCCTGAAAGCCACCGCATCACTCCTAATAACCCGTCAGGTGTCCCTCCTATGGTCCCATCACAACCCCTCATCCTGAGTGCCACACTCGGTGGAAACAAATCCCAGGCAATGAGGAAGGGGAAAGGACTCATTCTCAGCTTTGGAGGCATTTCCCTACAGACCCAGGCTCGAGAATGGAGAGGCTGATTCCTTTCATGACAAATTCTAATTCAGTCCCTTGCATCTAATTCCAGGTAGGTACAAATGAGCATTAGGTTTTGCATCTAGGAATGGGGATAATGACAACCAACAGCCTGTCCCAAGGGAGCTACATACATGATTAACTCTACAGGAAAAATACTTAGAAAACCATTTAAGATGGAAGAGGCTTTATTAATACATTTTTCCTGCTACTGCTTCGTTATTATGGCTAGACAGAAAAATAATCCTCAAAGGCTCCTTGAGACACTGTCTACACTGGACTGCATGCACTTCATCTCAGACAGTGAGAACATCTGTCTCTGACCCCGAGGAAGAGTGCTGGCCTGCAGCATCCTGGTGACTGTCCACAGAAAGCCCATCAGAGCTCAGGTAACCCTCAGGAAGGACAAAGAAAAGCCACTCACAATCTCTGCTTTGTGGACCCAGGGCTCCAAACTCTATTCACAAATAAAGGTTAAGAAAGTGGCCAAAGGTCAGAGATGCCCACACAATTAACAAGACGGATCAGCTTTACTCAAACCCGCTATTGAAGTGCTTTAGAAAGATGAAGATCAAAATCGCATGTCAATTGCCTTCCCATTCCCTAATCCCTAAATATAACCAGCACTTAGTGGCTTATCTTATATCCTGTCTCTGGCTTCATAAAAACTGCTGGATTTATTTTATTTTTCCCAGCATATCTGAGTTAATGAAAAAGGGATGACAGTCAGAGCAATTTCATTATTTGTGTTCTTTATAGAAACAACTTCCTCTCTGCCTCCTGGAAAGCAGACTCCTAACGAGTGCCACCTCCACCTTCTCCCCCCGACTCCCCCCCCCCCCCCCCCCCGCCATCCCCCTCTCCTCCCTCCCTTCTTTCTCACGTACACGTATACTGTACACATAAATCAACTTGTCACAGCTTGTCTCTACACTGACAGCTGTAATTGCTTCAGGTTATAAAAATATCTTTAGGACAATACCTTTCAAGCTCTCTCTCTCTCTCTCTCTCTCTCTCTCTCTCTCTCTCTCTCTCACACACACACACACACACACACACACACACACACACACACACACAAGCAGATAGAAGCGTATGGTGGCTTATACCTGCTTTGGCACCTGTACACTAAACTAGGGTTTGAAGAAGAAGAAGTCCTGATTGACAGGCAGCCAGTTGGGATTTTTGTTTTGCTTTGCTCTGTGTTCCCTACAGCAAGGCTAGGGTGAGCTAAAGAGCTGTGGCTAGTCCACCATGCAAGAGACAGAGGAAGAGCAGTAGCTTAAGAAACGCCAGCTCTATTTCTCTATGAAGGCGAAAGGCCCCCCTCTCCTGGTAGAGATTTCAAATAGAAGCACAGGCAAGATGAAAAATGCAGGGCAGTTAGTGAGTGGCGTGACATCAAATAGATATTGGAAGATTTAATCAGAAAGAGCAGTGTAAATCTGGATAAAGAGGTGCCTCCAGGGGTGTAGGGAAGGGCTGGGCTTTGGAAAAATGCATGCTATTTTTTGCTCCTCTATGAATACAGGATCACAATAAAAATCACTGATCATCTGGGCTACAGTGCAGCGGGTTAGGATTTCAGTGGGGAGAGCAACAGGGCAACGTGAGGAGGGGCAGGGGGCTGCAGGGAGAGAAAAGGGGTCAGACAGAGAGAGATCCGAGAAGGAGGAGATGAAGAAAAGGCAGGGGCATGGCTGCCTGTCCACGGGCTTTGATACCCCTCGAAGTGTCTAAGAGATGCACAAAGCACGGAGATTGTGGTGGGGGAAAGCTGTGGAGGGCAATTGAATGAGCGAAAATCAAAGTCCCAAGGACACGAAGGGTGGGGATCCAGAGAACACATCCCAAGAGTCACAGAGGTTGGGGCAAAATTGTCCCTTCTGGAAGATTTAGGTTACAGTAAGACCTCAGACCCAGACAATCCCAGAATAATGTGTCAGAAAGGATGTGAGAAGATATGCGATACATACCCTTCACTTCAGGAAGGAAGGATTGAGCCCCAGTAGGCCATAGTGGGTATCATGCTAATAATGAGCAAAGCAGGACGAGAACTCAGGACTCCTGACACCTGCTCCAGTCGCCTCTCCATTGCTCCACAACTATGGACACTGCTGAACAGATGAACAGCAAACACTGGCTTTTGCTGCTCCATCTGGGGCCATCCAGATAACCATGGCTCTGGTTACCTGGGGCCACACACTGCTCATGATATCTCTGGGCATCCAGGGAGTCCACTGAATTGGATGCATTCAGTAACCCAGCATGTATAGCGCCCATGTTGAGAACTAGATAAAGAATGATGAAGGAAAGCACACTGGCTTGCCCTCCAGTTACCAGAAGTCTGGTGCTCTTGGGTTTCTCAGCAGCCATTGTTTACACTGAGATTCCCAAATGTTGAAGTTCTAGTGAATCCTGACTTGTACTCATTTAAGGAAAATAGGCTAAAATCTACCTTCTTAGGAATCAAACCTGTGGTGCTTGTCCAGATTTCTAGGCACCACATTGGCCTTTCTAGAGTCATTATTAAGAGGAAAGGAGTATATTCACCCTAATGAGAAACCAATTCTCTAGTCTGCTAAGCCCACACAGAGCATGCTGTCTACCAAGAGAGACGGACAGGTATATGCACTCAGGCACCCATTCGGTCCATATTATCCACCAAGGACAACT
The DNA here is from genome assembly GCF_949786415.1 of Peromyscus eremicus. Lineage (NCBI taxonomy): Eukaryota > Metazoa > Chordata > Mammalia > Rodentia > Cricetidae > Peromyscus > Peromyscus eremicus. The sequence goes on from NC_081422.1 coordinate 25,016,197, forward strand.
GTGGGCTTTGGAACCAGAAAGTGCAAAAGTCAAATCCTCATGCTCTGTCTTGAGGATAGGACCCTGGGGACACAGCTGTGCTTGTAAACTAATACAATTTATGGCACCAAGCACATGGAGCTGCTATGAGGCTGTGTGAACAGATGCAGAAGTTCAGTCTAGAGCTTGGCTTCTCCTCTATGTCTCGGGATGATACCTGGAGGGGTTGTGTTGAGATTGTCAGGAAGGACAGGGAGAAATTCATTCAGAGGACAGGAGGAGTCTAGGAGCAGAGCACAGGTCTGGGGACGGTCATGGAGTTTACATCAGGAGGGGACCTCATCCCAGAGACAGAAAAGAAACACTACGCTGGGATGTGGTAGAAACAGGAAGTGCCTCAGTCTACACACTCCAAGCAGGAAGAAGAGTGACCCCACACTTCATCCCACTGTCCCATCCCTGAATAGGCTAGCCATCCAACAGCTGCCGCCTGTTCACAGAAGCTGAGGGGAAACAACCTGTGCTTGAGATCTGGCTTACTTTTTTGGTAGCTGTCTAGGTACTTTGAGCTCTCCTCTTCCCAAGTACACTGGAAAAGTAGAGATAGAGAAAACCCAGGGTTTCCCCGAGGTATAGGGGGAGAAGATACCTCCAACTCGTGCTAAGTAAGCCACACCTTTAGACCCTCTTTCAGGGGCTCCGTAACCCTTTTTCTACCTCTATGTGCCTGCTGCAGGCAAAGCCCCTTGAGTCTGCAAGGTCTGCTTGCTGCATTCTCCATTTTGAGCATGTCCTTTGGTCTTCTCACCTTCCAACACTCCAGAGCAGTCAGCCCCATAATTCTTCTAGAGAGGTTACCCATGGACATCAGCTTACGTGAATGTACTCACCTACACACTACCTATCAAGTGTAATGTTTGCAAGAAGCAGCCCAATCACTGAGGAACTGACTTCTGATACCAGAACAGGCCTGTGCATGGCAATCTCTGCAGCCTTGGACCTGGAGCACACCCAAGACCTTGTCAGGAACACATGCCTTGCATACCCCTACAGCTTTCCTCCCTCAAGAATCACCTGCTACTGGTGTCTCTTCCTAACCTTTTTACCCACATTTTTCTTTGGAGGATTTTACTCTTTGTCCCTTAGCTAAGAGCAGAAACAGAAAAGACCAATTTCAATGAGGTGAGGAATATGCTCTATAATATACTGCTTCAATTATACCTTTTCCTAGTAATGACTTCCACACAAATATCATTTTGGAAATCAGAACACCTGGGTTCCAGTTCTTCTCAGCCTATCAGCAGATCTCACTGCTAATTTGGAAATGTTAGGACTTTCACTTGTCAAATGAGCCAACATCCTACAGGGACAGTGAGCCACTGTGAAGACCAGCCAGCTAATTCATTCCAATGGGCTAACACATCTCTGAAGAACAAAGAGAAAGATTCCAGAGTATGATGACAACCCTTGGGAGGCAGGAATCAAGGGTCTGCAGTGGCAGTCCTAGCCTGCCACTTACTTACTGTGCGGAAGTGCCTGGGTCTCTACCTCCTGACTTCTACACAAGGAGCTTGGATTAGAAGCTTTCCAAGGACCCTTCCAACTCTAATAGACTGTGATTATGATGCTCCTCAGCCCTCTTCTCAGAAGCAGTTTACCCTTCAGAGTCACTTATCTGTTCCTCCTGTGCAGAAATAGCCTCTTCCTCCTGCCCTTCCACTCTCCAGTAAGCCAAGGTACCACTTCAGAGTTCAGAAAACTATCATACAAGGTAATTAATGAGCTGCCCCAGATCTAAGGCAAGCCGATGGAGGAGTCAAGATGATTAAAAGTCTTCCGATAAAGGGTTTCTTTAAGGAAAAGAAAATCCCACAATGCATCCAGCAATGTGAATCTTCAATAAATACGCTGTTAATATTTAACTGGCATTTATTTAAACTTACAGTAACTGTCCTATTAAATCTGAATTAATTGCCCATTTGGGAATCTTCCCCTAAAGCCTAGCTTGGACATGGCTGTCTAGATCATAGCCTATACTAGGCATCTAGCCATAAAAAGAATACTTGAGCCATTCTTCCAAGACTTTGCTATTGGAATTGCATGGCTGCAAGAGTGTTGGAGATAAACTAGGCTAGTAAGTTATCTGTCCTGTGACTTTCTGGGAGCCTAATTGTTTCTGCTCTGCAGTAAGGGACTACTCTGCTTCACTACTGTTTTTAATTACAGAGAGCTACAAAAGACACACTTTAATAGAGGAATTTAATGTATTTGAACGCTGCTTCCCTCTGCCTTCTTACCCCCTTTCCCACCCATCTCTGTTTCCTGAATAGCTTTACTTCTAGTGTCACGCTGTCTTATACACATCTGACTTTATGTGTAAAATATATAAAGTCTAGGATGTATAAACTGAAGAAAACGTGTGGCATTTGTCTGTGGATGACTTAATTCATTTAATATGATTATCTCAGATTGCATCAATTTTCCTACAAGTGACACAACTTCATTCTTCTTTATGGCTAAATAAAATTCCTCTCTCTCTCTCTCTCTCTCTCTCTCTCTCTCTCTCTCTCTCTCTCTCTCTCTCTCTCTCTCCCTCTCTCTGCTCTCTGCTTAGGAATATTTTTCTTTTGAATACATGCTACTCAAGTGCCCTACCACAGACTACAGGTCAATCATGACCCTTCTTCTACCTTTTTGGAGTTTGTGGTTTAGATTCACTCTTCTTTCTTGGGTCCCATCATCTCCCAGGCTTCATAAATAAGATATTTACACTTCACAGTCAGTTGTGTACTCATATCTGTATACATGAAGACACATAAATAGCTCGCATACACGCACAAATAGAAATACACTTTCATGTGTCACGAAGAACATTTTGTAATGGCGGTCATCTATAAAAGAGCTGTGAAATAATCCCTGAGCCATGCCGCGTTGTCAGGGGTAGCCAGAGTGTAATTGGGTAGAACTGATCTTTGCTCTTCCTGGAATCAATCAATATTGTTTTATTATAAGTGTGATCCCGGCTGAACTTCTGTGATGTTATTTCACTATGATTAGAACACATTTACATTTGCCCACATGCTCACACTCACTGGCCTCATCAGATACTTATGCTAGTGAGATGGGGATTTCAGACAAATGTTTCAGTCATACGGGTTGGTGCTCAGGCAGCATCAGCTTCAAACCAATGTGTCCAGGCCGTCTAGAATCCAAACTTTCCTCAGGGAACTGGGAACAGGGTGAGGCAATCACAACCCTTTCTAAGATTTCTGAAGGTTTAGTTATGTTTCTCTATGTTCTGTTTGCCTTGCAAGGCATGAATGCAGATGAGCTGTAGCTAAGGACAGATGTGGAGAAGACAGACTACTGAAGGGAAGGTAGGCAGAGAGGAAGGCAAGGCATCCACACTTTGTAAAAGGACTATGCTTGTTCTTAACCACTTGTGGAAGGTTTAAATTTGTCCTGTATAAAAGTCAAGTACTTTTTTCTTTTTTACTGTTTTTCTAACTAAACTCATATACAAACCATCACTTGTTTGTGGGGTTTTTCTTCTCCCTTCAATCTCTGTCAAGTTAGACAGAAGACAGTCCAGAATCTTCACAATGCCTTCAGTTAATAAAAGAAATTCCTGCTTTTCCAAAACATCTTTCTTCTTTATTTTACTGACACTTAGAAAGTGGAGAAAAATGAATGGCATTCTGAGTTCTTCTGTGTTATTTTGTTGTCTTGTCCATTCACCCTTACTGGATGCCATTTGTTCTAGGTTTTACATAGTAGAATGTGGAAGGGCAGTGTTGATGCATCAAGATCTTAGATGTCTCCTCTCCTGGGGCTCAACCCCTTGTGGCTTTTTCCTCCCAGAAAATAACAATTTCCCTCAATCTCCTGTATACTTCTTCCTTGGAGTTTATCAGAGAGCTACAGGAATCAAGAAAGTAAGAACAACTTCTAGAAAGTTCTAGAGTAGATTTCCCTGAAGTCAGGTAGCTCTAATCATGGAGGAGAGAGAATGGGGGTATGTTGTGAGTATACATGTGAAGCAGGCATAACATATGAAAATAATTTACCTCAGCTTTCACAACAGTTTTGACAAGGTGTCAGGATCAAAGATGCCTTAAAAAAAGTAGATGATGAGAAGTCTCTGTTTTTTCCTCCAAGACAGAAAATTAGCTTAAAGCTAAGATGCAAATCAAGCATAGATTGACATGTTTCTATAAGGAGAAGTATTAATAAGAGATTCCTCAAAGGACAGTCGCTAGGACATTTTTTTCTTTCTTTTTCTTTTCTTTTTTTTTTTTTTGTGAATGATCTGTCATAGGAAATTCAGAGGGAACACTCCTAGGTTTTCAGAAGGCGTTGTAGTCCATTAAATAATTCAATCTTCAGCTTATAGGAAGGATCTCAGAAAGACACAAAATTATGTGAATATGTGGGAAAGTAGACAAATGGAATTTAACAGGCCTAGGAAAGTAATCCAGTGTGTACTGGTTAGATATCAAGTCCTGGATGGATAAGAGACAATACTGTGTGGTAGACTGAATATGGATGCTGTAGTTAATGGCCTTGACTTTAAGTTCAGGCTCCACAAACTGCCAGCATCACCTTCAACCATGTTCTTACCTCTCAATGTCTCAATTCTCTCCTCTATTAAAATGAAATAGCACTTCCTATTATGTCGGCTGGAGGATTAAATAAAAAAACACACATAGTGCCCAATGGCATGTTGCGCCAACCCCAGAAACAAGAGCTACTGATTTTTCCTTCTCCAGCCCAGGAAGTCATTTTGTAATCAGTCATCACCAGTGGCTTTCTCTGCATGGTCCTAACAGTACAGTTCACAATGTGATACTATAAATGTTTCTCCACCAATAACAGAATTTTCTCACCCCAAAAGAATATTGAACCAATGTTGTTATAAAAGATACTAGAGCTATATTAGGGAAAAAATAGAAACAAACAAAAAACAATACTTTTACTCAAAATTACTCAGACAAACCATCCAATTTTATATTCAGTTTTACTGGGATAGGGTCTTGTTTCTGGAATGCAATGAATGAGGATGACGCCATCATGCCTCACTTTACTGTCTCCACCCTGAACTCTGCCCCCCCACTACTCAGTCTCTTAAACCCTCTGTCCTTCTGTTTGTCTCTTTTCTCTCCCACATTTGCCAGGTTCTCCTTCCAAAGTACATGGAACACGAACCCACTTCTCTCGGCTTCCACTTCCTCACAATGACCCCCTTCCTCCTGAGTTCTTATCTGAGTTACTGAGATCTCACTTAGGTAGCCGGCCATTACTGACTCCTGCCAGATCTACTGCCGTCTCCACACTGAGAGAAGGTTCCCTGAGTGTGGGGGCATCACTTTCCTTGATTAAGTCCATAGTGGTTCCCTGCTGCCCTTTGAATGAAGCTTTCAATGTTTACATGGCTTCTGAGCTCCAAAGACCCATTCTTTTTGCTTTTAGCTTTATCTACTGTCAGATTTTCTCATAGCAAGCCAGGTTAGAACTTATTAAATTTGATGACTATTTTAATTTCTTAAAAGTTCTTCTTTCCAAGCTCTGGACCTTTATATATGCTGCTGCCCTTCTTGGAATACTGCCCTTGTATTTTTCAGGCTAAATTCTATCAGCCTTTTCAGTTCCTAATTTCTCATAGAAGGATCTATTACGTCACCACATGTTACACCCTCTACAGCAGTATTTCTCACAACAGCCACAATATTCAGGAGGACTGAAGTTCTCTCTTTTCTGATCCATTCCTGAACCCTAACACAAGATCTGGCCCTTAACATCTTGATGTATATTGACTGAATTTCCATGGCTGTTACAGCTGGGGAAAAATCAGCAATTAAAATTATTTGCTGACAAGGCTTCCAAATCAAGTAACCTTAGAAAAATGAAGGCATGCAATATAAGATAGTGGGCCCACAGCTAATGATTAAATACTAAAACCAGAAGGGACCCAAAGAAATAAAGGTAGCAGCTTAAGGATAAAAGCAGTTGTGTCTATATGGAGGGCTATACCAGCATATGTGGTATCTAAATGGCTTGGATGAGTGTGAGGGTGATAGGTTTATTAGGTCACAGATGTTTGACATATATCTATAACCTTTGAATATGACTCCCAACAGGATTGTGACTGTCCAGAGCAGGTAAGTAGGACATCTGAATTGATGTAACCTGTTGTGACCTTTCTAATGTCATGTTCCCGTTTACCCAGTGATTCAATTGTCTGCATGGATGGAGGTAGCAGCACTGTGCTCATCTTCACCTCTGTATACTTCTATTACAGCCCATTCTAGAATACAGGTGAATCCTTGGTGAAAGCAGTTCTTAAATGCTGCAAGACAGTGTGGGGCGTGGAGAGGGGAGAATGATAGAGAGAGCAGGAGAGCTCAGCTTTAGGCAGGATCAGTTGGATACCTTAAGCTCCTATTCTACACACACACACACACACACACACACACACACACACACACACACACACACACTTTCACTCTTAGTCACAGATGAGTGCATAACATTCACTGTTTTCCGAACACTGCCACCTGATTTAGCTCTAGCTATGCTTGGCAAACTCCTTCCACAGGCTGGGCTACTCAGGAGTACAGCTGGTTTGTAAACCATCTTTAAGCCCCTGGTGCCCTGCCTCACTGCCTCCCTGTGCCAGCCTACTTTCTAGGGTGTGATGGGAAGCAATTGGCATTCCATAGAATTCTTCACTTTTCACGATAATGGAAGAGAATGTCAATAACCATTAAAAACAATGGACGATGCACAGGCTGTGAGCTTTTTATGACTTGCTTCATGAGAAGCTGATAAACTATAAATAACATCATTGAAGAAACTATAGCATTTGCTTTCCTTTCCTTCAGACGCCGTGGAATACCATGCACAGGACTCCAGAGCTTTTAAGAAAAAGCAAGCCCAAGTCCAAACTGGGAGAATTTTACGAAAGTTTTCTCCAAATAAAGATTGGAGTAAGTTAGTAGGAAAGGATGTTTCTGCTTGCCCAGCTGGGATGGACAAACTCTTGTTACATTCATTGAAAACACAGATGTAAGCAGGTGGTGTGATATGCAGGATTCGTGTGTGTGTGTGTGTGTGTGTGTGTGTGTGTGTGTGTGTTAGAGATAATTAAATAATTGCGCCGATGATCAATAGCCACAAGCAGAATCCATGCAGAGAGGAAAAATACAGTTAAGAGAAGAGAAGAAAAAGGGAGGGGAAGTAACTCATAATCATTGTGTCTCAGCACAGAAGGGTAAAGTATATTCAACATCAGCAATGTTTGTGAGGAGGAATTAATGAATAAAAAACTGTGAAAAATATCTAACCTAGAACCTTGTATTTCCATCTTTCTTAGAGGCCTGTTGGCTGTACCTCTCCTAACATAGACACTGTTCGGATCCACTTTCAGTCTTCTAAGAGAAAGAAGAGCTTTGTGCCCTTTTCATAGCCTTCCTCAGCAGGCCAAAATAGAAGAGCTTTATAAATGAAGTTATCTAAACATTTCCAAGATAGCCACTTGGCTCTTGAGAGAGAGTTAAGTATAGTCTCATAACAAACCCACTCCAATTCCAAAATCCAACCCTGACCTGCTAGCACTCTCCATCCAAGAATAACATTAATACTAATCAGACTATTAGCCAGGGTGCTTGGTTTGAATTTGAAAAATTGGAGAAACGATCTTATAAATTATTTTCCAAGGATATCATCTTTAAGCATTAACAGCTATAACTGACTCTGAATTCTGGGAAGTGAGCATAATTACATGGAAATTGACACGACACAAATGCCAAGAATTCTGTTAACCTTTAATATCTTTTAAAAACTCCCTCCTTGTAATTATCTCTTTCTTTTGTTCTAAATGTTACTGATGAATATGTAGAGGTGTAAGCAAACAAGAGGATAGATGGACTGTGGGATCTTTGTCTTTGGAATTCTAGAGTTCTCCAGATGTTCCGTAAGATACCAAGTGATGAATAGTACACTTGGAGTTTGGCTGGATCCAGAAGTTGTCTCCATTTTGGCATTTTCTCTGCTCTTGTTCTCTGCTCACAATTCTCCAGGCTGGGTGGAGTTCCTTTGCAATAGGAATTATAGTGGAACTGTAGGTGTGAGTCAGTGGGTGTCTAATGCAATTCCTGACCCGTTCTGTGTCTTTGCAAAAGTCACTGCACCTTTTCCGTGCTTTGGATTTCCTTTCTGTAAGTGAGTGTGATGACATTTAGCTTCAACTGCAACAATATTTGCATAGTGCTGTAAACTTTACATAAGACATTTACATCTCTTATCTCACTGGTGTCTGGGTGTCCTATGCATGCCCCCTCCTTTTCAGACTCCACTGCCATCACCAAGGTTCTCTTGTGTTCTCTTTTTCTCTATCTACAATTTTAATTAAGTCTTAACTCATTCATTGGTCTCCAGCCCTGCCTCTGCCTAAACTAGTCCTTAAGGACCAGAGCAAACTTCTTGGGGTGGGAAGTTGAATGGGTGCTGATCATCACTGTACCTAGGAAGCAAGACCTGCTATCAGGACCATGAGGCCAGAGAGATTTCATGGTCAGCAACGTGCTGACTGTTCATTTGTGGATGTCAAATGCCTTCCCAATGTTTAGGTGAGTGAAACCTTTTTTCTTCATTTCAGCCTAAAATTGCATTTCATTTAACAAATAAACATACATTTTCTTGATCAGTTTTAATGTTTACTGAGCCTCCAAGAATGTATCATCTTGCAAACCATGGGAAGATTGCTTTACTCATTCAGATCTTTGCCTAGAAGTATCACTAATTTGGGAAATCGTATCAGTGGTGGGAATGTTTATTGTGGGGTGTGAGTCACTAGTACTACATGTCTGTGACAGCCCACTATCAGTGTAGCTACCATGTTCACGATCACTGCGCATAAAGAGGCAGCTGTGCTTCCTGCATCCTGTAGATTTATTTTATATTGATTACTATTTTTATCCCAAGATTTACTTTATATTGATTACTATTTATTTATTTTTATAGATCCAGCTAGGGCATTACATGGTCACTTTTGAAGTAGGTGTAGAAATAGCTTATTTTACTTAAGAGTCTAAGCTTTACATGGTAATGAAGATATACACTGTTTTTAAGTGAGTTTTAGTTTAGTTAAGTAATAGCTGATATAAACAAATTATTTGAATCCAGCTTTACCTTTCTTGGATTGATCTCTAGTAATGTTCTTGGACTGTTCAGGATGCTTCAGCAGCTCTCTCTGCCTATGGCAAGCTTGCCATTGAGACCTGTGCTAGACTAAACTACAGCTTTAGGCTTGGCTGTGACCTCACTGCCCCTCACTGATCTTCAACAACTCAATCAACCTAAACTTCTTCCAGTACTAACTAACTTCCAGAACTAACTTCCTGTAGGTCTTTCTGGACAGTCACACTGATATCCATAAACTCTATATGAAAGGATGCCTTTCTGCCTTTCATAATTATTAAAATACCTTTCAGACAGGACTAAGGTAAACTCCACTTTCTACATGAAACATTATTTTAACCAATGTTCCCCACTACATATATGTGTGTGTGTGTGTGTGTGTGTGTGTGTGTGCGTGCGCGCACACATGTTATATATACACATACATATATGCTATAAATATGCACATATATCACAATGTAAAAACTTAGGATATACATACATTTATGTAATGTATGTTTGTTATGTTTATGGTTCTTGGTATTATACATGACTGTATATTCATTTGATCTCACCTATTGTGGGTTAAAAGCTTTCTGGAGGAAGGCACTTTTATTTCTGGTTTCTTTATTCACCTTCCCCATGCTGTGCAATGTGTAGGAATGAGAATGTAAGTTCAGCAAACACTCATTTAATAGAGCTGCTACCTCAGTCGTTGTATTGGTCTAAGAACTACTGTCTTTCCTTCATACAAGAGGTAACTCAACTCTAAACCTAGAAAGTTTTTGTTTGTTTGTTTTTGTCTTGTTTCAGGGGTTGTTTTGTAGATGAGATCTCATTGTGTAGCCTGGCAGGTCTCAGATATTCTGTACAGATCAGGCTGGCCTTGAACTCCAGAGATCCACCCACCTCTGCTCCTGAGTGAAGAGATTAAAAGTGAGTACCACCATGGCCACTTGGGAGATTCTTTAATGTAAAGTATCAGGTAGGTATGCTGTAGAGGTAGAAGAAATCATGACCTACCTCCAACTCATTCAAGATCTGGGTCTGCATTTAGAAGAGATACAGAGTTTGGCCTATGTTTTCACACACACACAATAAAAGAATCAAAAAAGTATCAACTAACTTCTAGATCAAAATTCCAATAGAGATGTTAGCATTCCTATGACTTCATGTGCAGCTGCTGAGGCAAAAACTTCCACTTCTCAAAACCTCATCACCAAACAGGCTTGCAGCTTTCTCCATTTTAAGATTCGATTCCAACAGATTTCAGGCAGAAAGAAGACACAAGTTTCCCAGAACCTTCCAAAGGCTTGCTGGTGGTGGAAGGGTCAAGCTCCAGCTGTGCTCCCTGGCCCAGTGCCAGCCCTGACGGAGCCCATCCATCACAGCTGAAGCCTGCCCTTCTCCCACGCTGCTTGAGTTGGAAATGGAAGTGGCCTTTTAACAGAACATTGTCTTAGGATTGCGTGAAGCAAGGCTGACAGAGAAAGGAAGATTCATTCCTGACACCAATCATACTAATATGTGTCACCAAAATGACATTTTCCCTTTAATGATGAAAAATGCATCAGAATAGAGGGAGGGGAAGGAGCAGCCTCCCCTGTGCTGCTCTGGCCTGGGCGGGAGGAAATCGCTGCTGCTGGTGGTGATCTCAAGGTGGAACAGGTGAAGGAATGGATGGCCAGCTCACCACTGAACAAAAGAAACTCATACCTGGTTTAGAAAAGCAGGCTTCAAGCAAATGGAAGCCTCTGAGTGAGGTAATACCACTGAATATCTAATCCATTCCTCATGAAGCTCTCTGCCTGGTTTTTACATAGAACTGTCGCCATATTTTTCAGGCCCTGAGCAGGAGACTCGGGGCTGATTTTCAGGGATGCCACGTACAATTCCCTTATATCAAGTTTTGCAGAGTTCGTAAGCCTCATAGGAAGGTAATGCTGCGGAGTCTTCATCCCCAGCCTCTGGGATGTGAAAGGGCTGAGATTGAAAAACCCAGGCAGAATGCAGGTTCCCTGTGCATACCCAGGGGCCAGTGCATGGGTAAGGGTGATCCATGGAAGGAAGAGAAGGCACCACCAGTCACGGTTCCGTAGACCAAGTGCACAGATAGGTGAGGACTGCACAGAACTTGGAGTGTGCTCCCTCATTTGGTGAGCAGTTAGAGAAAGAGAATGTGACTGCCTCAAAAGCTCTCTGCTTCTCAACTTCATGTCTCTCTATCTAGAAGTCCAATGATGGTGACATCTACATGAGGCTTTCTTTCCTCTCCTTCTTTTCCCATTGGAAGAGCCTGGTTCCCATGGCATTCACCCACTTACCTCTCTTCTGCACCTATGCATGGCCACATCACACAGCAAGAGTATGAGGAGAAAGTTCATATACAAGAAAATGAAGCATGCATAGTCTCCCAGGCCCCACATTTCTGTCTTTATGGTCAGGTGGTTGAGGGAGAGATGAGAAAGGGAAGCTGCTTTCTAACAGTTTCTCTAGGAGGTTCTCCTGTGCAGACCTTTGCTGAGCCATTAGACACCCTACCTACCCCCAGGCCTCTTTTGTGGCATCAATTTTTAAGCTCCAGAGAGTAAAGGGTTTGATTAGTTGCTGTCAAAACCATCCAAATAATTCTATTACCTTCACTGCAGAGAAGTAATGTGGTAACTTGTAAAGATAATATATGTGGATTCTTTTATCTAGTCTGTGTCCACATAGGCTTTCTTGTATCCCCCACTCTTGCAAATATTGGCATGCCTAGGAATCACATGACACCAGGGGACTTCTGAAGTTTTTAGACTTTCACAATTCTGTGCAACGTTAATTAGCACAACACCCACACATTAGCTAACCTGCCAGCAAAGCAACACTACATCATCATCTTTATGAAGAAGGAAACCGAGTCCTTTACATCCTCTTATTTGCATGAGTGGGCCTCTGGCTCCCTCCTCCTTCTCCCCTATTTTTCTTTTCAAAAGTCCTTTAGCCAAGCAGGGACGTGGCTTTTGACAAACTGTTCATCTGAACAGTTGAGACCCCAAAGACACTGACAGACAGATTTTTTAAGGCAGATGCCATAACGTGAATCCCTGCAAATAACTGAGACCATACAGTCTACACCCTCAAATGGGGTTAGCTACGCTGTCCTCTGCTGTTCTTGGCCTTTTGTGTCTCCTAGTGGCCTTTCAGACACAAAACTCCCCAGCAAGAGCTCCGAGGCCCAGATGACTCTAAGAGCCTCTGCCATAGTGGAGATGAAGGATAAGGGAGGCTGTTCCCAGGGAAGCTCAGCAGCAATGGGAGGCAACTTCCTGCCCAGAGGCAGCCTTGCTACCCAGCCCCTCTGGAGGGAGTCATCTGCATGAGACATCAGGGATCCCACTGAGATCTTTCTGTCAGAAACATGTGTTCTTGATTCTCCAGGGTGCCAGGCACCACTGTCACACAGTAGGGCAAGCACCATGCTCTCCCCACCTCTTCTTCCCATGATGGCATCTGCTTCCGGAGAGGGGGCAAAAAAAGAGGAACTTGGATGAGGCTAGATCCTCATGCTTGTTCCAGTCTTATGTTCATTAGGAGAGGGCCAGACTGGATTGCCTTTCATAGCAGCTGTGAAAACCAGTGTCCAGCAGAGGCACCATGGCAATCTAACATCCAGGGGTTGGAAGTACTTCATGCCCTACTACAGTCGGAAGCAGGCCATTGCCTCCTACAATAGAGGGCAGTGCATTGACGAACTGCTTAAGGGATATGATGTGACATGCTCAGAAACTTTTAGTTTGCATGAATTACTTTGCTCATAGAATATTTGATCCACTTAAGGAAATGACCAAAGTTTCTACTTTCACAGCTGCCACAATCACAATTGCCATCAAAGTGTTGGGTCTGTTGGGGAAGAAATGATACACTGCTTTCTTGTGTAATTTAATTCTGCTCCACCCGTTCTGTCCAGAAAGAGCTATGTTCCCACTTGGCAGATGAGTAAAGTAAGGTTCACACTGGTCAGGAAGCCGACAGAGTTCCCACTGTGAATTGTCTAAGATCTTAGCTTCAAATTGAGCCTTCTAACTTCATTTTTACTTAGCAGCACTTTCCTCAAGGAGGGAATCTAACCTCCCTCCTTGAGGAATGCTCTCTCTGCTCCTCTGCTATGGCTCCTTTGAGAGGACAAAGAGTCCTTAGGATAATGGGAACAATTTATGAAGGGCCAGAGGAGCAGAGTGAGAGCGAGAACCATTGTTAAGAAGTAGGGCCAGTGAAAGCACGAGGCACAGGGCAGAAAAGGAAAGCAAGTCCACAGTGCCTGAGCAACGTAATGAGCCCGCCATTCACAGCACAGCACTTCTCCTCCGAACATGTGGGAAAGCAGCAGCGTCTGTTGTCCACAGAACAACAGGCAGGATTGATCGACAACACTGGGAGCAAAGAGCAGGCAACTCCCCGGTGGTAAGACACTGTGGTGGCTTTCTGGGTGGCTATCAGCAGTTTTTTGCAGAGCCCAACAGGAGAACCGAAGCCTGCTGTCTGAAAAGGTGTCTGCTCTCGGTGTGATGGCCAGCCTCCTTGATGTTGTGCGGCATGTGGTCGGTCACATAAAATGCACACTTGTTACACACTGGGAATATGAGTCCTGGTAGTTTTTAGACTTCCATCCTCCTATACACCATCTTCCCAAGAGGTCTCGACCTGTGAAGCAGCCACCACATGAGGCCCCCCAGCTTATACCTATAACTGATAATCAAGTATAATGACCTCCTCTAGATACCCACCAACAAATCCCCTCTGCTCCACAAGCACCTCTGTCATGCAGATAGGGACAGATCTCTCTCTTCTGAATTTCACAGAACACGTATCTACTAGAAGTGCCCAAACACACTGCCTTGGGGTCCAGCTGAGTGAAAACACAGGATGTGTGCCCTCCAAAAAGATATGCTTGTTGTCTCTATTGCTTCTGTCTTTTTATTACATCAACTTCCTTTAGCATTAAAAAAGACCCAACGTAGGGCCAGAGAGATGGCTCTGGGGTTATGAGCACAGTTGGTGGTTTCTACAGAAGGTTCAAGTTCCATTCCAAAACTCCAGGTTCAGGGGCTCTGGTGCCCTCTTCTGGTCTCCCTGGCACCTGCACTCACATGCACATACCCCACCCACATCCACACACAAATAACTAAAAATAAAAATAAGTCTGAAGAAAATGCATTTCATAAGGCCTTTGGCAGCATCTCCATTATTGCTGCCATCTTGTGGGTGAGGAATGAAGGCCTAGAGACCTTTTGAGGAAGACAAGTCCACAGGGCTGGGCTAGAGGACATCTGGAATTTATTTGTACCCTGAGCTGAGTTATGTGCTTGCCTACCTCTCCAAAATGAACCCAGAATGACAAGTTGAAGGAATAAATGATCCCAGGCTAGAGATCTTCAACATAACAGTTGAAGAGGAACCTCGGGGGAGCTGCATTTTAGAAAGGAACCTGTCAGGAAGCATGTGTCCAGGATGATAACATCGACAACGACAACACTCATTATGAGCTTTTCCACAGACATTTGGGTGGCGATGTTTATTCAAATGACTAGGGGTGGAAGTCGTTCAGACAATTTTGCTTTTTTATAAGTTAAAGGAACAGAAAATCAATCTAGCACTAATAAAAGATGAATCAGAATTGCTCAGATAAACCCAATTCCGCAACCACGCTTTACTGCAAAGGAGAATGCAATGCGTGTGGATTTCCTTGTTTCAGTCCCTGTAAACCCACAGAGCTCTCCGCTCCCACCTCAGTCTCCCCTGCTCTGAGCAGTCCGCTGATGGCCATTACAGCCTGCAGCCTCACCGTTATTAGCACCACGACACCAATTAATTGCAATAATGAGCAGGCTTCACATTTAAGGAGACTCTCAGCCTGCTCTCTGGCGGCTTCCAAATTTGTTTAGGAAGCTTTGTCTCCAGGAGGTTGTGGTGTGGGTCTCTGCAAAGGGCTCCCGGGGTCAGAACTGCAGTGTGTGCTCATGTGAAGGAGCCACGCAGGTGTGCGCACTACCTAGGGGAGCCACGTGCTTTCTTGCAAGCAGGGAACTAGGTCAGGGAGGAAGGCACTGTGGGAGTACCCTGTGCTGCCAAGGAGATGAGCTTTGGGTGTGTTCTGTGAGCAAGAGGAAGGAGATTCAGAGGGGGCGGGGGAGTAGTGGCAGGGTGAGTGGGGAGGTTGGATTGGGTATTAAGTTCAGGTTGCC
This sequence comes from Peromyscus eremicus, assembly GCF_949786415.1. NCBI lineage: Eukaryota > Metazoa > Chordata > Mammalia > Rodentia > Cricetidae > Peromyscus > Peromyscus eremicus. The sequence continues at coordinate 25,031,577 of NC_081422.1, forward strand.
TTAGGAAGTTGCCAAGTTGGAGGGAGAGGGTTCCTGCTGAGATCTGTACTCCCTGAAGAGACACCCAGCCCATCTGGGAAACAGTTCCTCATGCAAATGAGATGAACTTCTGGATGCTGAACTCCCTTGTTTTCATTCCTTGACTTCCGGCATCCATCTTGTTTATTACAGACTCCTGGGGCCCCTTCTCTGCCCTTTCCCATGCTGCTTTTCATTTACTCTCTTTTCTCCTCATTTGTAAATGATAAACGTCAAGGGATGAGACTGCTGATTTTTGCTGGGGAGATTGGAGTCCTGTAGCTTAGAACCTTGTATAAGCCCCAAGACAAACCCCCAAAGGAAAGACGTTTTCCCTTGAGGACATCCTGATGCATTTTTTTTTAAAGCCCACCCACTGGGCCGTCAAAGTAGCACACAACGTGACAAAGTGGGCAATTATGTTTCACTTAGCACACATCAAATGAACAAATGGCCAAAGAGCCCGGAGTGTGTGCACCCAGGCTTGCCTGAGGGAGTGGGGAGGGGGAGGCTGGAGGATGGTTTGGGGCCCAGCTCACCAGGGGGTTCTGGCCTTTAAAGGAACCTATAAAGAACCTGTAGCAGAGGGAGGCACTGAGCCTCTTTTCTGCCAGTGAGCTGAAGTGGAATCTGCCTGGTCGGCCGGCCTCTCATGTCCCTTTGTTTGGTTTTCATGGAAACCTGTGTTTATGGGAAAACTATAGGCACGTTGGCTACAGACAGATGTTGCTGATCTCGGTCCCTCATCACCTTCAAAATGCTCCTTTGGAGAGAGGAGCAGACCCTTTCTCTGCTGGTGCAATCACCATTGTTTCCCGAAATCTACGTGTGTCCTCTGGGTGCAGGTGACCCTAGGCTGCCTTTGAGAAGGGATCTCTTTATCTCCCCCTTCCCACCCGACACTTGCTGCATCTCTAGGAGAGGGAAACAGAGTGAAAGGCGCCTGTCACTGCAAAACAAAACAATAAAAATTAAAGAGAATTAGAGTTGGCTTCTCTGGTGCGAATACCAAGACTGGCCTTCTGCCTCACTCCTGAGGGCCCTTGTCTACTCATCCCTTCCCCGCATTTCTTCGCAGTCTGGGAAACTTTGTCGCTTTAAAATTTAATTATATAAAATCCTGCTCCCTTTACCCCCTGCGGATGAGCAATTGTTCTGCTATTTCTATAAAACGCCACAGGAAATATGAAAATAGGAGGCAGGATTTGGAGCAAGACTGTTCCTGAATGCCTGTGGTTAGCAGCGTCAGAGATGGCTGCATGGATTTTACATCTGTCACAGGGAAGTGGAAGGTAGAGAGGGAGGGGTAGGGGGGGGGAGAGGGGAGACAAAGAGAGAGAGACATACATGAGAGACAGAGACAGACAGACAGAGAGGACAAATGGAGAGACATGCCAGGATGCCACAAGTGACCTATGACCTGAAGGAACTGAACTTGAGAGCTGAACTCAAAGCAAGGCAGCCTGAGGCATGCCGAGCTCACTACTCACTGCTATAGCAGGAGAGCCAGGAAGGCAGATGGGTCAAGATGAATCATGAGTTGGAGAGGAAAGGATGGTACCTTTATCCGCAGAATGAGACGACCTCTTCAAAAACAAGCTGGGCATTAGTCACAGACACACTTTCTTTCCATAACCAAACAGCTAGCTGGGAGAAAGACTTGAGTAGAAGCTAAAATGGCAGGCACTGGAGGCCAGAGCCAAGGTGCCAAGCATGGCTGGCCACCTGCAGAAGGAAGAGCCACGGCAGCTAGACTCGTCTTGCTGTGTTTCATCTCAGAGGTACGATGAGGATGGCAGTAACACGGCAACCAGAAATTCTCTCACAAAAGGGGCCTAGAAGGGCGCAATTGTAATTATTAGGATAAGTAGGTTCAGTGTAGCAGTACTGCAAAGAACATGGGGGAAACATCAGACTGAATGGAGGTGATGGCTGCTTGTGACTGTTACCAGCGATGAGACAAGAGCTAAGCTGTGATATGCAGCAAGTCTAAACCTGGAGGATCTAAGGAGTTAGGAACACTTAGCAGAAGAAATAATTTTGTACGTTTAAAGAAGAGGTCTAAAGATGCCAGTGGACAAAGAGGAATCAAGTTGTATCAAAAGAGTAAGCATGTGGGGGTTCAAGAGGTAACAGGAGGCTTATTAAGAAATAGGGGGAAGTTGTTAGAGCCTGAGGAATGGAGAAGGCTGAAGCCAAAGAGCTACTCAAGGCATACTGTAGAGTTCAACTGTCATTTTGCAGAAAATAAGGATTCACTAGGGTTTTCCTTTTGTTTTACAGGTCATCAAAGTTTATTTTTTCCAACTTTATTTAGGTGCAATTAACAAGTAAAAGTTGTGTTTATTCAAGGCGCATGACTTTTATAATGTTCTTTAATGCTTAGGTTTGAATCTAAGGCCTCCTGTATGCTAGGCAAGCACCCTACTTCTGAGCTATATCCACAGCCTCCACAAGATGTTCTGATGCACGTGTGCATTGCTAAATAGTTCATACAAGCAAGCTACTCAGTATATTAAGAGCAGCACATAGTCACTGTGCCTGTTGTACAAAGAGGACCCTCAATCTACTCTCAAACATTTTGAGTATACCCTGGGTCATAGTTGCAACAGCTACCATGCTGAGTGTTAGCATTTAGATCTACTTCTTGGAATCCTGGCCAAGAAGCAGACAATACCCTGGCCCTCCAGGATCCTGACACCATCCAATGATCCTTTTAAAAAAGAACCCCTTCCCCTTCACTGTCTCTTCTTTCTTTCTCTCTCTCTATTCCCAAGAGGTGTGCACCTCCTCTCTTTGTGTCTCTCTCTCCCTCTCCCTCCCTCCTTCCTTCCCTTTCTCTTTCCCTCCCTTCCCTTCTCTCTTCCTCTCAATAAAACTTACCACGTGGATGCTGTGTCTGCATGGTGTAGCCACCGCCCACACTGTGTCTCTTTCCTGTGGCTCCCACCCGCCGTGACCACCCCCAATGTGCCATTTTAATACTGAGTATTGCGTCTTTGAACACCTTTTATGACTGCTAGTTTGTTTCTCCACTAACATCTCCCCATTTCACAGACATTTTCAAGGAAATGTAGAGGCAAGATCCAAGCTGTAGTGAGCCAACACTGGAGCAACGAGCAGCAACAGGTGACCGGCGAGGTTGAAGATAAGAAGCAGGTGCTGCTGTCACGTCAAAAGCCGTGAGAGGCTCTAGCTCTGAGGGAAGCATCAAACGCTAGATTCTACCTAGCTGCTTCTCCTCCATCCTGGAAAAGCCTACACAGCAGAAGAAATCTGCATGTGCTAGACACTGCTGTGATTAGTGAATATGTCCCTCATCATCATGTATCTGGGTTAGTTTAGGAGAGCAGTAAATCTAATTAATGCTTGATCTCTTCCAACCCCTGCAGATGAGTAGCCACATCCTGAGGGCCAGCAGGTCAGTGATGAGAAAGGAGAATCTGGTAGGGGTTCCGAAGACAGGTTTGCTTTCCTTAAACTGGCCCCATTTTCCCTTCCCAACGTCTTTTTCCTAACTCCTGAAAATCCAAGTAGAGGTATAAGTGAAGAGACTATCCAGCTGCAAGGTCAGGAAGATGACCCTGAAGATGACGGAAGGAAAAGATAAGAGAGTGAAATGCCAGTGACATCACAGAGGTTATCATCAACCTTGGACTGGAGTGATTGGAATTCCTATCCACAGTCAAGTCTTGAACTTGGGGGTCTGTTATCAGCAGTGGAGTACAGATCCCGATACCAAAGTAGTCCTGAGATACATGCCAGGGTGACTTCTCTGTGGAAGTATGACACTACTAAGGCACTGCTCTTATCATATCAGTGGTAAAATGTGTTTTCCTTTGAGATTTGGCGGGGGTGGGGTGGGGCGGTGGGGTGGGGGAGGCCCTTGTCCCCTAGATACTCTGCACATCATTAACTCACAAAATCAACTATTCTCTGTTGTTAGAGCTTAGTCATAGATTTCTCACGAGACTGTGAAGTAAAATGTGCCTGTGGTCCAAATGCTCAGCATCGTAGGTCCCGCCTCAGAGGAGAATACAAGTGTCAGTTTTAAAGCACGTGCAAACTGATGGTGGCTGAGGAGGTAGGTGCCTTTCACGGGATCTTCCCGATAAGTAAGACCCACGTGGAACAACTGAGAGGCTACCACAGTGAAGCCCAGTCAGAAGGCAGTTTCTTCTCCGCCACGCACAGACCAGTAAGTACAGAGGAGAAACAGCCAGCTTCTGGTCACAGCAAGATAAGAAGAATCTGACCCTAACCATGGCAGAGAGGGAAGTGAAGACTGAGTTGCCAACGGTATTATAGAGCTGCCTCAAAGCCCTCGACCGCCTGTGGCTGGGTTTCGTGCTCTCAAGTTAGGTTTTGAACTTGGGTTTCTGTCCTGAGAAGTGGAATATGGGAATTACAGATTCTCCAATGGTTTGACATTCCCCCACCCCCGCCTACCCATGTGAGAATTCTCTCTTGTGAAAGGGAACCTGGGCCTTTTTACTCAATGAGCGTGATCACAAATGGACACATGATAAGGACTGAAGAAAAGGAAGTGTTTAAGCAGGGCAAAGTGACTTAAAAAGAATTAAATCAAACTTGGACTTTGGCTCCTTGGAACCCTGGCTGTGATTGGTTTGCCCTCACTCAGTGAGAAAGTTGAGATTGCGCTGCTTAGCAGGGCTGACATGGAAGAGACAAGTTTCTTGGAACAGGTAGAAGAATGAAGGCAAGACAGAGAGCCAGATCCTTAATCTTCAAGGGACTCATCTACTTCCTTTCTCCCCATGGTTGATAAGAATGAGTCCAAGTAGCTTTTAACACAGACGTCAGGCTCCTGTGCACTCTTATTCACTGACTCCATCTCTCAATAGCCACTATGCACTGATTTCTTAAACAGAAAGCTCACTTGCTCTTGGACTGTAAATAGGTGGCCCTAGGCCCACAGGCAGCACCAGACCATCAGGGAACTTCTTGTATGAAATTTATCTTCTTCTCCATCACGTAACGCCAACAGCAGCCCAAGTACAAAATGCTCCTCTGTTGTGGTGGCTGATAATGCAATGAGGCTTTATCCCCTCTGTGAGCTAATGACATTTGTGGGGAGATGACAGGTGGGTATGAAAATGGAATTGGATGGGGAGGGGGCAGTCTCTGGCTCTGCTCCCTGCTCTTTGCTGTTTCTGTCACTTCACTCCCAAAGAAGAGCGTGGGTTGATATCTATTAGTCTGTGCATCAGGATTTTCATCTAATTTCATAATGAAGATGTTGCTCCATCAGATACAGACGACATGTCAGCAGAAATGCAGAAGGCCATTTTTATGTGTCAGCTGGCTCTCAGCGGGGCCCCCACCTGCCTGGAATGGTGCAGAGCATGCTGATTCCAGGGAATGGCTCCACCAGGCTAGACTGATCACCACAGAGAGGCCAGTTCTTTGTTCTCCTTCCTGGTGGCCCGTTCCTCTCCAGCTGGAAGCTCTGTGAGGACAGGAGACATTCTGCCTATTGGTTCTCACACATCTGTGTCTGGAACAACGTGAAAGATACTCAGTTTAGATGCATGGTACCTAGGCTTTCTAGATCTGCTTACTCTCCAGTGCAACAATAAGTCAAACCTACCTCTGAGGACTTGTTCTTTCTTTTGGAAAAGAGGTCTGTCTTAGTTAGGGTTTCTATAGCTGTGAAGAGACACCATGATGATGGCAACTCTTTGTTTGTTTGTTTTTTTGAGACAGGGTTTCTCTGTGTAGCTTTGCACCTTTCCTGGAACTCCCTTTGTAGACCAGGCTGGCCTCAAACTCACAGAGATCTGCCTGGCTCTGCCTCCCGAGTGCTGGGATTAAAGGCATGGGCCACCACTGCCGGCAATAGCAACTCTTATAAAAGAAAATATTTAATTGGGGTGGCTCACCTACTGTTTGGTGGTTTAGTCCATTATTATCATGGTGGGAAGGAAGGCAGCATGTAGGCAGACATGGTGCTGGAGTTGGAGCTGAGAGTCTTACATCTTAACATGCAGGGAACAGGAAGTGGTCTGAGTCATTGGGGGCTATCTTGAGCATATATGAGACCTCAAAGCCCACCTCCACAGCGACACGCTTCCTCCAACAAGACCACACCTGGTTTAACAAGGCCACGCCTCCTAATTGTGCCACCCCTTTTGGTGGTCATTTTCTTTCAAACCACCACAAAGTCACAAAGCTGAACCAGTGTCAAGGATCTCAGCATCAAGTCAACTCATTGGTCACCCAGCTGTAAGTTCACATTCTGAAACTCTCTGTGCCTTAGTGTCCTCTTTCATGTAGTTGATATTTAAGGTACCTGCCTGCCTTGTAGTTGCTGTTAAGGCTGAATGGGTGAAGCATGTTATGGGATAAAGATGGGCCCGGCATATACCAACCACTCAGTAATATTAGCAAACATAAATTCTTCAAAGAAAACTAAGTTTTCTCCCCAACTCCCTTATCTGAGTCTTTTCTTTCTGGGGAATCTAGAGTAAATAAAATTCCTTCAGGAACTGTCAATCCATTTCTCAAGGCCACATTAGTGTCCCCAACTCAAGACAGGATGCCAACTAATACTTTTTCATATCCACTTTGCCAAGATTCCTGTAACATGGGGGCCATAAGGCGAAAGTTAAACACCCTGGTTACATAGCCACATATCTCAGCTTTGCATTTTTTAAGCTATGAGACTTCATGCGTACTAAGCATGTCAAACACATCAGTTCCCCATCTGTATTAAATAGAGACATTGATAGTATCTAGTTCCTGGGGTTGCTATAAAGATGAAATGAATTAATTGCCACTAAGAGTTTAAAATAGCTCCTGCAGCTACTGAGCAAGTAATCTGCAGGTAATAACTATTTCTATCTGTAGTAGCCACCACTCCCATTGCCCAAAATCTTTCAGCCAGTTACATGCAGGCTGGAGACCCCTCCCATTCCATCATCTAGATAAGGATAGTAGGTCATTGTATGCACAAAGACACAATGTTTAGTTTTCCTGGGTAGGTGACCTTGAGTGTCTATCCTAACCAAGAACCTGTAATAGAGTTGGGGACATAGACTCCTTTGGGACAGTAGCTTGTCATTTTCTCCTTAACACCTTCTGCTTTAATATTTCAGACACTGAACTTCAGCCAAAGAGACTGAGTACCTGACTGGAAGTCACAAAAAAAACAAGCCCTGGTCTGCATGCTGGAGTTGGTTGTACAGCAGTGAAAATCAATTCTATTAAGACTTTTGTCTCCTTATCTTGACAACATGGGAAATACTGCTTTGTTTTCTGATTTAATTCAGAGATTCTGATCCTAACTCTGGGGTATTTGAGATTTTTTTCTTGTGATCTGAACAGGACCTGATACCCGGAAAGAGAACTGGGGTACTTAGCTAGCTGTGAGTTCTCCTTGGATTTTATGCCATTCTCTGGAGCAGCCCACAGTTCTCTGTCCCCTTCCAAAAGGTTTCCCAAGGGGACCAGAAATATTCTGACCTTTGAGTGTGGACCATTAATGTTCTGACTTTTTCTTCTTAATTATTTGAGATGTTATAATTGGCACAAAAAGGTTAGGTGCTGGTGTGTCAGTCTTGACGAGCTGCAAACAGCCAAATCAGAATGTCTGATTTCCTCATTTGTGAGAACTGCCTGGAATACTGTGGGTGTGAGGGCTCGGGGAGAGAAGACCTTTCTTATGCAGGTGTGTGTACCACGATAGGTTTTGTGTTGTTTTGTATAGACTTGTCAACTTACTTAACCTAGTCTATACATCATTTTCCTAAACTTCTTTTTTCCCTTATTACCTAGCTAATTAGGAAAAAAAAGTGATAAAACTATGTAGAAATTCTTAATTCTTGATGACTGCATATTTTATCAAGTTTGAATTTTTGAGTATTGCATTCAAGGGTCTCTAAAATTGAGTTAAGAGGCAGAACTTGAAGGAGTTGGGGATAAAAATGATCAAAATACATTGTATGAAATTCTCAAAGAATTAATAAAAATATTTTTTAAAGAATTGCCTAAGAATCCATGACAAATTAACATGGAATAGTGGCTTCATATCCTTTTCTGTCCTACAGGTCTCCCCGTTTGAGTTATGAATAGACTTTCCCTCCATTTACCCCTGTCACAGAAGGCTCAGCATAAACCCTTCCTCTATGACTCTCCAGGAATAAGTGAGCAATATTAAGCATGAATATAATGAAGACGCTCCTCTATCACATTGCAATGGTTAATATTTCGTGTGTCCACTGGACAGAACCATAATATCCAGATATTAGATCAAACATTATTCTCAATGTTGCTGCAGAAGTATTTTTAGATGTGATTAATGTTTAGATCGGTGGACTTGGAGCAAAGCCGATTATTCTCCAGAGTGTGGACAGAGCTCATCCAATCACTTGAAGGTTTTAAATAGGAAAAGACTGCTCTCCCTGGAGAAGAAAACATGCTGTTGCAGATTGTATCTGCCTCAAACTCAGACGCCATCTTTCCCTGCTTTCTAGCCTGATGATCTGCCCTGTGCATACTGAGCATGGACGTTATCATCACGGTTTCTTGAACCAACCTTTCCTCCTTCTTCATTTTCTTCTTTCCTTCCTTCTATCCATCTTTCTTTCTTCTCTCTCTCTCTCTTTATTTTTCTATCTCTCTCCTTTCTGTCTACATGATTTCAACTATGTAGCCCAAGCCAGCATGGAACTTGGAATTCTCCTCTCTCTGCTTCCCAAGCCCGAGGATTACAGGCATGTATCACTGGCCTCAGCAAACCAGTGTCTCTTATTCTCTTTTTTTATACACACATGCACACACACACAAACACACACACACACACACACACACACACACACACACACACGGGGAGAGAGAGAGAGAGAGAGAGAGAGAGAGAGAGAGAGAGAGAGAGAGAGAGAGAAGTTTGTTCTTCTGGGCAACTCTAATATACATGGATAGTCTAACACTGGCCTATCCCTAAGGGCAAGGCATCTCTTAGGAATTTTTTTAGGATGTGACTGTCCTGTGATCTTTCCTCTAGAGTTCACTCAGTTTTCCAATTCCCAATTAATTTATGTTATGCAAATAGAGAAAGCCATGGCACTCTCCCCTGCTAGGGATGGAGCGGAGTCCACCATTCCATCAGCCACAGCCAGGCTGTCCTCACCAGGCAGGTTCCATATTACATACCTGTTTCCTCTGGGATCCTTTTGCCTATTGAATCTCCCCCATTTCTTCCTCAGAGAGCATAGAATGCAGCATAGAGAAGTGCTCCATGACTACAAACCAATGCACTGTAGCTTGAGCACCTGCCATTTCTACATCTCCGGGGTTCCACTAAATGGATGCCAGGGGTAACTTTTTCTCCTCTAAACTGCTTTCATTCACTTTTCATCTTTTTGAAGTGAGAGAATCAAAGGCAGCCAGATCCTGTGTTTAATCATTATTCAATGTGTGGTTTGAGGTTTCTTGTTTTGTGTAGAAATTAGGTCTCATTGGCTTAAATCTCTGGTGAGATCTTCCCGCCTAAGTCTACCAAGTAGGTGGGAAGCCATCACCACACCCAGTTCTCCAATGTGTTGTTAACAGCAGTATCCACTATGAGTTGGCTGCTTCTCTGTGTAAGAGGCTGTGCTTGTATGTGTGTGGAGATGTGAGTGTGAGTGCCACCTCACAACTCTCTCTTAGGTAGCCTTCATTATACCTATTCGGATATTCAGCAGAAGCAAGTCAATTAACTAAGATCACATGGTTCAAGTTTGACCCATCTGAGACGCAAACTCAATGCTTCTGGTTCTGAGTCCACGTACTTGCCATTACTTCAGCTGCCTCCTTAAACCACCAGAGTAGGATGAAAAGGAATGTACTGCTTACCCATGTCCCTGTTGTCTTCATTTGTCAGAGGAAGCACTCCATGTGCCTTAATGAGGACAATGGAAGGCAAGAGAAATAACAAGTAATGGGGACCCAGACTCAGTTGCCAGCAGAACAAAGACCTTCATAGGAAATGAAAAAGTCATGAAAACAGAGTTGTAAAACACAGGACATCTGTATAGGAAAAAAGGATCACAATGGAATGTATTGTCAGTAGAAAGGGTAGAAAGGATCTTGACAAGTTACATGGAAACACAAATCCAGCAATCATCCAAATCCTGATTTAAGCAGTTACAATCAGTACTAGAGTGTTCTGTCTGCATATTTTAAACATGTTGGTTTTTTAATAATTAATAGATAAGGATTCTCTATCATTTTTTACCTACCAAAATTGATTCAGGATACCAACATCTTTGCCTGTGGAATTATCATCTACCATGACTTGGCCCAAGGTTATGTGATTTACCTACACATACTTTAGCTTTGGGACAGAAGACAAAGACAAGACTTTTAATTTGTCTTCATGGATGCTACAAGGAACTGGACAGGAACAATTCTTTTTCTGAACAATCAGGCTGTACCCTAAATGCCTGAAGCCAAGGTTTAGTAGACATCATTCTCAGAATACAGATAACAAACCAAAAACTTTGGGGAGTCCATGCACCCTTAGAACTGGCAGGAATTTTTTTTTCATATGCAATGTTTATTGTGTGTTTGCTTTGGTGCCTGGTGCTGGACTCCCAAGTCCAGAGCCATGGGCAGGAAACTCTGTGTGAGAAGCTTTCCAGCTAATCCCCAGCTTAGACTTTCTTTTCCTGGTGCCCTGTCCTAGCTAGCACCTGCTGAGCAAATGAATAATTCCCTTCCCTCATTTGCATTGTTACCTGAAAGGTATTTATAGTCTGTGATCATCTGCCCCCTGAGTCCTCTCCGTCTCTAGTCTATAATTTAGCATTAGGCCCAGTCTGTTTGTAGAGGAACTGAGCATGCTCAGGAATTGTCTTTCCAGAATGAATGCTAGCAAGGGCTGCTACCTCCTATAAGCCTTAGTGATGGTTCAAAATGGGAGAAAAATGCCACTTTCAGATCGGTCTTGGTTCTCTTTATTGAAAGTTTTATCTCATATCTGTTGAGTTGGAAGAGATTTGTCCAGATGGCTGTGTGTGTGTGTGTGTGTGTGTGTGTGTGTGTGTGTTCGCGCGCGAGTGCGGGTGCGCGCAGCACTCATGCATGCAAGGGCGCAAGTGAATGCACACAGAAAAGCAGAGCAGAAAGAGGGAAGCTGATTTTCCTTTGTCCACAATCTCTCTCTCTGCTCTGGCGGCTCTATTCACTACGCTATTGCAATACTTGAGGACTACAAAAGCCAAAAAGCCAGGAGAAAACAAAAATACAGGACACCCCAAGATATTACACTAACAAAACAAAACCCAGAAAGGGCTCTTGGAACAAATTTTTCCAAGATTCTGAGGCCACAGCCCAGTGCAAGGTAGGAAGACTATGCATGGGATCTGGGAGAGGACAGCAATTCAGGACAGCTGTTTAAAAAGACTGCAAGAGAACACCTACAGCTAAGAAACGGAAGAAATTTACCTGGAAGTCAACTTTTCCTATGATCTGGAGGTAAAAAGTTCTTGTCGTTGTTATTTTCAAATGACAGTTTTTGAACAAATAGAATTGAGAATACTTTGAACTTAAGGCTAGTCACACCAAGTACAGAGCACTACAATGGTAATGAGTTGACCAAAATGCTTCGTTGGTCCCCTTTCTGAGAATCCTCTATTTTGTCTTGTATTGATAAATTAGCTTTATTAAACATATTTCCACTACAAACAAGAAAATTGACAATTGGGAGTGCAGCTACAGCATTAAGATAAATCTCCATTTTTAGGTTTCATTTTGCTTCCAAGAAAAGTTCTCCACACAATGAAGTCTAACAGTTGTTAACTTGACTAAGAATAAAGTTTACTGTTGTCAAGGTAGAAAAGGTGGACATTTTGCTCCCCTAGAGATGCACTCAGAGTGCACATCATCATGTTTGTGATATTTCTGTAAAGATGTCCCGCTTGGGGCAGGATGTAAGGAAGTATCACACAGACTCAGGTCAAGGGTCCCCTTCCTGAATGTGCTGGCAAATATACTTCAAGTTGAACATGGTCCTGAGAGACAGAATACTGATGCGTTGTTATGAATTGAGGGAGAGAGGGAAGTTTGGCAACTGAATTTGATGTGTTCTTGGAAAAGATCGTGAGCCGAAAAGGAAGACATGTCATTGTTATGAAAGGGAAGCATGAGTAGGTCTTGTGGAATGGATGGCTGGGTTGATGTCAATATTGATCTCCTGCTTGCGATGACCAGAGAGTGGTTAAAAAAAAAATGGAATTTTTATTGAAGAGAAGCAAATACTGAAATACATAGGGAGGATGAGGACTTAATATCAGGCAAAAGACTGGATCCAGAGGCAAAGAACCGAAGCTTAACAGCGTGAGTCTACTCAGGGACCAGGAACATACCTGCTGACACTGTTCTTGGTTTGTAGAGATTTCCCCAAGGGGCCTCTTTCTCTATCCACTGGCCTCTCACCCTGGCTCACAGGCTGGCCATATTAGTTGGCTATTACATTCCCTCCATGGCCATGAGAGATACATACGAGAGATACTAGAAAATACCTGTGAGAACCAAGATGATCACTCTCTAAGTACCAAAGTCCCCACACTGCCATCTGTAATAAGATGCAGTTATGCTCCTCATCACAGGGCCGGTAAGAACACCTGCCATTGAGAAAGGGCTATTTCCTAACATCTGGAGAACTGAGCCCCTTTATACCTCTCCGTATCCTTCCTCAACTCCAAAGGAAACGATGCCCCTTTGAGCCCCAGAACAGCTTGTGTGGAGGATGTAAACTATAAGTAAAATTGTATAGCCAAGAATAAGAAAATGTGATTATAAAATATACAAGTCCTTAAATATTGTCATCCAGATGAGTCATAAATCAGACATTTCATGGTTTCTGATTATGAATTTCCTTTATTCTGTGAGCATTTAAAGAAAGAAACACTGGCGCAACATTCAACAGAAATGTAAGCATGCTCAAGGTGGGGGTGTTCGCTAGTCCTTGTGAGCACCTGTTGCTTGGGGAGGAGGAGGCATGAATTTCTGGGTTCCCGTACTCTGTGGGTGCAGTACTTATTAGAGTCTATCTATAATCTTGTCCAAATTAGGATTTCTGTCCAAATTCCTCCTGGAAGTACACTTGAACATGATTTGTCCTTTTAAATCCCCAAATCAAGTCACACAGCAGGATGAGGAGGACCGATGCAAGAAGGCTGTGTCTCCCCAGGAGAAAGCTCTGACTGACGGAGATCTTTAACAGAAGTAGGTGTAACAAGAAGTACCCAAGAGCAGCTGTTGTCAATCAGGTAGGGAGGTACAATTCCAGAAAAGCAAGTATCGGTTCAATAAAAATCATTTTTGTTTGTGTGTTCATATAGCACTTTGTGGTTTACACGTGTTATTTCATTAAATCTGGCACTATCTCCTCTGGCGTAGTCATTGTTATTTTCATTCTATAGACATAAAAGAGGACCATTTCTCACATCACCTGGTTTTTTCCAGCCCCTGCTGATGCTTTACTCACAAGCACCATCTCTTTAAAGAAGGTTCTAAGAAAAAGAAAATGAAAACATGGTCTCCCGGCCTTGGACGGCGGCACAGTTTGACCTGCTTTTGGCACTTCCATGCCTCGTACGATATTCTTCGAACAGATTTGTCTAATTATGTTTTGCTTGGGCTAAGATTAAAATTAATTGGTCTTTTCACAATCAGACATCAGAAGAGTAATAGGGCCAGGCACCTGAGAAACAACTAGGGATTAAAGATCGGCTATGGATAGTCCACAGCACAGAGTCTGAAGGTGGCCGTGCAAGATGAGGAAAGGGTGCTGAATAGTCCTTGCCATGTGCTCAGTGGCTTGTTTATTTGCTGCCAACTTTTATCACAAGCTCTGTGTGACAGTATGTGACTACAGCTGCTCACACACACACACACACACACACACATACACACACACACACACACACACACACACACACACACACACACAGAGGCATGCCTTTGTAGACATAGGCATGTACCCAGAGAGAGACAGAGACAAAGGGCACACAGAGATTTACAGAGACAGAGAGACAGATCAAATAGAAACAGAGACTAGGGAAAGCAGACACCCAGATGAGAGCCCCCCAACCCCCCCTCCCCCCCCCCCAGTACGCATCCTTCTACTGTATTCACACTGCTGCATAGACTCTAAGGCCTGTGGACTTTCGAATAAAGAATAGATAAATCATTTTAGATAAGGAAAAGGGGGTAAAAAAAGATGATAAAGAAAGAAAATCTACTTTCTCCCCCCTTCAAATGCCACAAGAAAATGTCAAGAAAATTGCTTTAGTGGAAATAACAGAGGAGTTCAAAACAAAATTGCCAAGTGTCACTCGCTGGCCTGCTCTCCCTTGCCTGGGAGGTGCCTTGCTACCTCTCCTCCATTTGCCCCTAGGATGCCACTTCTCTGTCCTCCAGAGGAGACAGGGCTGAAAAACAAGCCTCGGAAAGCCTTTCACTAAAGAGAATAATAGAGAACCTAAACAAAGGACACAGAAAGGACCGAAGAAGAGATTTTCTCTGCTAGCTGACCACTTCCTGTTCCAGGACAATATCCATGAAAGGGAGGGTTGCCTTCACTTTGAATGACATCATTATCAAAAGCTCTTGTTTAGTGGTTAATTCTGTAAGGCAGGTCACAGGTCACCACCAACAGGACACTATATAAAAATACTTCTGCCTTTGCTTTCCGGTAACTTCATGACATTTCACAATCCTATGAGAGATTGCCCTGATTTACTCAGGAATACCTACCTGTTTTTCTTTGTAAGTTTTCTATTTCACTCATATTATAATATCAGCCACTACGGTGCTTATCTGAAGGACATAGAGAACAAGACTTTCCCCATTATACAAGATGAACCCATTCATTTAGTCCTTCATTCACTTGTTCATTCAACATACAAAAAAGAAGAAGAAAGAAAGAAAAGATCAGAGCCATTGGACACTAGGTGGTCGGCTAACCTGTAAAAACAGAGAAATGACCAAACCTCAAATCCTACCCTCAAAAACATGTGCACTGTTATAGGAGGTGATTTTAATC
Source organism: Peromyscus eremicus (assembly GCF_949786415.1). Lineage (NCBI taxonomy): Eukaryota > Metazoa > Chordata > Mammalia > Rodentia > Cricetidae > Peromyscus > Peromyscus eremicus. The sequence continues at coordinate 25,046,650 of NC_081422.1, forward strand.
CTTTCAAAAACCTCCAAGTGTAATAAAACATTCCTTACATGAAACATTATACTCAACTCAGCACACAAACAGGGGAGGTTGAATGCATACAGATGCCTGTAGACAGTCTAGAGACACTGTATGGTACAGATTCTATTTTTGCCTTTACTGGTCACCCTGATGTTATTACAATGGATCCAATAAGAAAACCATCACCTCACTGACTTCATTCTTTGCATAACTATGTGAGGTTCTCCCCAATTAAAACGTGCAACCAAATCTCTAGCTTCGATTCTGAAAACCTCAACTGAATTGATAATTAGCATTATGATCCTTCCCCTAGATCAGACCTTTGGCAATAATAATGATGATGATGAATTTTTTGATCATTAGGAATAGCCAACAAGTAGTCAAGCCTTTACACTCAACCTCTTATCCCTTGGGTTTAGATGAACCATTATAGAGTACAGCGTAGGCAGTCTTAGAAGCAATAGAGAAGGATTTCGTCAAGAGACATGATTTGCATTAAATTAATTGTTAGGTCTTGGCTGGGAATGTATAAAAAATAAAGTAGCAAAGAATTAAACTAAACCCCTACCCCAGCCCCAAGTTAAGGCCTAAGATGTGATTGACTGGAACATATAGCACAGCAGTTTATAATCTATTTGGTATAATGCATATTGATAATTACTTACTTAATGGAGGATTTTTCCTGTTGATATTATTTAAAAACCACTGGAAACACATCCCGGTAGAAAAAAGTTTTCAACTTGAAGAAAAACACTTAAAATTCGAATAGAAGCATGATCATAGGTAACGTGGTCTCTTTCATGCCTTGCTGGGCTGCCAATCAAAGTGACTGGTACTTTCTGGTTAGAAAGAGATGTGATGAGCCCCATTTCTCCCCATATGTTTATAATCGTAAACTCTGGGAGTCACAGTGAGGTCAGAATGGCCTTAATCTCTATTTCTTTTCACATTGAGGCAACCACTAAGCATTAAGCACTCTGTTATTGAGTTTAAATGTCAACGTTGTCCCCTCTAAATCTGCTGTAATACCTTCTAGTATCGTAGTATAATTTTTTCATAAAATCTTAGTGAGGACACTATCAACAGATGGAGGAATCTAAATCAGCAAGTTGGATGTGATCTTAAAATACTGCAGTGGTATTTTATATTCATTGAGCATGTCTCTCTCATCTTTCTAGCCTCTCTCTCTCACACACACACACTCACATATACAGAGAGAGAGAGAGAGAGAGAGAGAGAGAGAGAGAGAGAGAGAGAGAGAGAGAGAGAGAGACTCCATTGGGCTTTTGCAAAACACATCAAAATTTAATGAAGAGTGCCAGAAAAATGTAACTATTTGATAATATTAATAGGATAAATATCAATGAAAGAGAACTGATGAACATGGATTTTGGTTGCACAAGCCAATGCATGAGGCAGCCACTGGCTCTTTTAGGGAATCAAGACAAATGGAAGAAGGACACTGAGAAATTGATGAATCTCAGCAGCCATAGGGATGTCAATAACTATTTCTCCCTGGGCATAATCGTTCTGAAAGTTCCCATCCAAAAGCCAGATGCTGCTGAGCCACATAAAATGTAAGGAAGGACCTCCTCAAGGTTAATTAAGGACTAGCCCCAACTCCTGAGCTCAGCCTCCTCACCGGCTTGTGGATAATGTGTGCCAGGTCTGCGTCAATCTCCTCTTTTTTCTCAGGTAAACATGCGGGCTTTGGTGGAATTGTACTCAGTAGAGAGGGCCTTGGTAATAAGATGTCTTAGGTGCACTAAAACAAAATCCAGTACTATGGAAAAATGAATGAAGCTGGCAACTGTGCCAAGGGAGTTCTCTGTGGGTACACAGCCTGTCTTCATGAGGAACTTTGAAATCCCTTGAAAGCACTGACAGTTTCTCCAAGTTTAGGCCTGAAATTGGCTGAAGCTCTTCATTCTTAATTGGGAGAAACTGTGGAGGCTGCAGGGAAACAAGAAGGAGAAGACAAGGTACATGATGAGAAAGGAGAGACCTAGGGGACCCACAGTTACAAATGCAGAGAGAGAAAGGAGAAAGGCTTCCCCAGAGAGCCTAGGGCAGAGCGGTTCTCAGGAACAGCAGAGGCGATGGATCTCCAGAGAGGAGCCAAGAGGAGCCAGTAGGGGACACATTAACATCACCGTGTTTCTCGGTGCATTGGCCGGGAGGAAACAAGCCTATACATGCCGCATATTCACACTGATAATATAAACAATATTTCATAGCTAATAGCAGTAGTTTTTCCATCAAAGCATTGCAACATATTATGCTAATACTCAGTCCCGCTGTGTGTGCCTTCCCCCTATACCTCTACTTTCCCAGAAGTCACTCATCGCCTCGGTAGCGCTATGTATTTGCTCATGATTTATATTCTTCCCACTTAGAGACCAAGTCTGAGACAGGTCGCCTTGTTAAATACATATAAAGCAGAAGAATGTAAATGGAAACAGAGGCAGAAATCAGCTAAAAAGAAACACATCAGGTACTACCTGGGCTGGGCAGCTGAGAGTCAATGAACACTAAACACAGCTCCGAGCTGCCAAGAGGAAGCAGGACAATGTACATGTTGCTGTTTATTTATTTGTATGTTTATTGGTAGGAGCACAAGCATGCCAGGTCACCAAACCACACTTGCCTCTGCTAGTGTTTACCTGTGCAGCAATAGTTGATTAACTGACAATAGCTTCAGCCACGTTTTCTATAAACGTATCATAGTACTTTCAGATGGGTTTTTCTCATAGCTGCTCCCTCTGCAAGGCAGCTTGCAGATTCTGTATTTAGACTAGGCCAGCTTCTTAAACAGACCCTGTCTGGATACCGTCTACAACACCTAGCAGTATGGATTTGAAACAGGTATACGTTTTTAAAGACATATGCAGGTCTCTTTCTCAAATACTATGGATTGTTGGAGGTAGAAAGGGAGCGATACTTCTTTTCTTACAAGGTAGGCACTGAGTGGTACACATAAGCCATCTCTTTTGTTCATTCCTTATTGACAAGTGCAACACTGGGCACAGAGAGTTCTAGTTTGCTCATTCTCTTTCTGAGAATTGGCTTCTAAAATATGGGGTGCAGGGTAGGCATGAGGGGGTGGAGACGGGGTCTCATTCTACAGCCCCGGGTAGCCTTGGAGTTGTTATGTAGGTCAGTCTGTTCTTGAACTCATAATCTTTCCTTCTCTGTTTCCTGAGTTGTGGGATTACAGGCATAATCTCCTCTGGCTGGCTCATCAAATGCTGTCTTGCTATTGTCAGGTTTTCATTATGAAGATTCAGAAATAATGTGCTTTAAACTTGAATATGGGAATGTGCCTGGGGCCCCAGCACAGTTGGGAGGCAACCTGAATAAAGTGACAAAGGGCATTGCCTCAAGAAGAGAATGCTAACTGGCTTGGAACCTGCGTTAGACTCCAAGCCCTCCACAAGTGGCCAAGCCTGGGGCATCAGCCAAGCAAGGTGAGGGCTTCTGAGGTTTCTACACCATTACTCTAGGGGCAGCGACAGTTCATTAGGCTCAGCTCTCAGATATCCAGTGAGCCTGAATCTTATGAAAGTGCCACCTGTTTTCTAGGATTATCTTTTCTGTGTTTTCTTCTCCCATAGAGTAACAAAGGCTCAAAAGTTAAAACAACCACCCGCACCACTCAAGAGCTAAGTGCTAAGACTGAGATCCGATGCAACTCTCTGCCCAAAGGTCATCCACTGTCTTTTGAGAAATCCACCTTCCCTGACAGCTGCTGTCTCCTTCCCAGCCTTTGTCCTCCTGCGAGCCGAGGGTGGGGGTGGGGGGGGTGGGGGGGAGGGGTGGGGGTGGGGGTGGGGGGGAGCCAGTGACACTAGTTGAAAGTACAGCTTTCCAGGTTAGGAGAGGACATTCTGAAAAGGACCCCATTTGTCCTAGAACTAAGGAAACAATAGGTAAGTGGGACCTCATGAAACTGAAAAGCTTCTGCATAACTGAAGAAACAGCCATTCCGGTGAAGAGGAAGTCCAGATCTGACAGAGGGTTGATATTCAGAATACATAAAGAACTCAAAAAAATTAAAAATAAATGAACTATTAAAAAGATGGGCCTACAACCCAAATGGAGATATCTCCATTGAGGTTTGTTGTGCTGTGTGACTTTGTGTTATTCCTCGGCTCCAGACTGACAGTATACCTTTCGCCCCAGAGCTGTAACATTTCCAATGGGGAAACTTTTCCCCCATCAGAGCTGTAACACTTACAAGAGGGGTATAAAATAACAATAAGAATGCCATACTATTAACTATCTATCATGAAAAAACCTGTAATACACATAAGCCTGTGTATAAATACACATGTATTATTTAAATTAATTGTTTCATCTCCTCTGGCAATGTTTTCTCTTCCAATAGCCAAAGACCACATAACAAAAATCCCAACACCAGGCCTAAGAAGCCTTCTTTTGTGTTATTGGTCAGGGTTATCCAAGAGACTACTAAAACATTACAGACTAATGAAATTGCCCTTGTTTGTACCACCAGAGGTAGGAGGTAAGTCTCTATTTCTGAAGTCACCATGTATTTCAGACACAAGACCCAGAGACCCACAAGCTAGAACTGACCTGAGTGCCTTCTCTCTGAGGAGGGACTTTCATGATACCAGTTGGCACCATATAAGCTGCCCAAAGAGGAGGGACACAATCAAAAGTTTTGTCCATCTATGACACCTATGACCAGCATGGCACAGTTACCCTAAGGGTGCAGTAGTGGTACTCATACCTTGGCAGTAGCCAACAGCTTTCTTATAGTGAAGTTATAGATCTCGGATGAGAACATACAACCACCACTTTACTAAACCAAAATAATCCCTAACTGTATTATAAATATCTGTCCTTGGACCCTAAGTGCAGTCCTTACCATCATCAAGGAAACTTCTCTCTGCAACAAACCATTACAGAAAACCACAACCAATCAAATTGCAGAGTTGTAGAGTCCAGTCCCAGTGGATATATCTACAAAGTAAGTTCCTAACCTAACGCTCAGGGAACATTGTGGGAAAAGGGGTGGGAAGGTTGTAAGAGCCAGAGGATCAAAGAGTCTGCTGTGAGACTGTGTGTCCTAGCAATGTCAGAAGCAACATTCTTACAATCTCACCAACACAACTGCCCAAACATGAGCTGGACAAGGACAACAAGAGCTGTGCCAAAGTGGAGGGAAGAAAGACCACAAGGCCTGGAGCCTGCTATACAAAGAACAACCAGCAACTAAGAAATTCTGAGAGTAGGAGACATGGTCTTCCCCGGGGAAGAGCACACTACTCATCCAATACCACACTAGTTATCCAGTACCAAATGCTCAGTCCTGAAAACATATACATACAAGTAACGTTATGCAGGCTGAGCAGGTTGTATTTATGAATATATATGCTTACGCATATACAACACATACATATACATGTACATCATATACATCATATATATACATGTAACAACAATTAATGCAAAAAGAAGCCATGAATTTGAACTATAAAAAGAGGGGTATATGGAAAGGTTTGGAGGGAGGAGAGGGGATAGGGAAATATTTAATTACATTATAATTTCAAAAATAAAAGAAATAATATAATGTATGGTATATAATATAATAAATAATATAAAGCAAAGCTTTTGCCTCCAATATTCAGAATTGCTGCAGGGTACCTAAACAGACTTTTCTAAAAGAAAGTGTTGGGCAATACTCAAGAATCCCAGATTCTAGCTTGATCAGGCACCAACAGATGGCTCCATGACCCATGAGTGTATGGTCAACACAAATCATACTTGGCGGGTTATTTAAAAAAAATATATATGAAATTGGAATGAGGTGAAGGTAGGGGTGAATCTGGAAGGAATTCCAGCGAGAATGGGAGGAAAACATAATTAAAACTCATGGTATGAAGGGATCAAACTCACAAAAATTTAATAAAACCATTATAAAGTTACATAAATTTTCTTTGTGTCATTTTGTTCACCTGATAAAATTTTTATCTCAGCTGTAGAGTCATGGTCTGAATTAAATAATGTGGCTTCTGAATAGCACATAAACTACAATCACTGAATCCTGCCCCAAAGCAACAATGGAGCCCCTCAGATCCAGGAGACAGAGAGGCAATAATCACGTAAGAGTCATGGCTTAGAGCCGGATGGGCCGGTGTACAGCTCTGAGGTTTCCCCCCTTTCCAGTGGAATTCTAAGATCTGACTTCAATGAGGGATGACAAGGGACAAGATAGAAAGTATGAGACAGCAGCATCTGCCTTGAGAGCTACAATTAAATTATCTCCACAATTTTCACTAAAGTCTCCTTCTGTTTCTAAAACTACAATCTTACTAAGAATAACCTAAAATGAGAACATACATGACGTTTTAGAAATAGCATTTGGAAACCGTAGAGCTGGCATTGCCTAAGCCATCTGAAGTCATTTTAAATTTTATTTGGGACGAAGGATGAACAAGGATAGTTCAGGCCAATTTCTCAGGAAGCCAGCAGGATGTGAACAGATGTCAGTGGTGGCAGATCATCTCAATTCCTGTCTGGTTTCTGCATTCATCCCAAAAGAGAACATGAGCGCCTTCAAACCGAAAAGAAAAAAATAATTTTGGAACTTCTTTTGGATGCCTGAGCTGGGAATAACATTCCTCAGAAACAATGGGTATCCAGTGGGGTGCATGTGAGGACAGAGGCATGGAATGAGACTAGAACCCACCTTTCTCCTCCAGCAGCCTCTGATGGCAGAGACTCTGGAAGCTAAACTTTGACCGCTAGGGGATAGTATAAGAATTTTAAAAGTTGGAGACCCTATGTGTGTGATGGCCACAGGGCTAATTTAGTAGGAAAACCAAGAGGCCCTCTGTCTTCCATTTCTGATCTGGGAGAAAAACCCCCATATGAAGTGCCTCCCGCCGAAGCATAGAACAAAGAAAAATGTGTTGAAAGTTTGTCCGTCCCTTCCCTAACCCTAGTGTAGTGTAAGAGGTGGTGGGATCTTCAATAGGCGGGGCTTCACGCAAGATAATCTGGTCATTGGAGATGCTGCTCTATGGAGGGAGTAAGACAGGGCCCTGGTTAGTTTTCATGAGCGTCGAATGTTAGCAAAAGTGCCTGAATGACCACCTTCATCTCTGTCCCAGTGTATGATCATTTCCTTACACACTGACTGTGATGTTATTCATCATGCATGGTGTGGTCTTGCCATGGGCTGGACTGGTGGATGATAGGACCTTAAAAAGTCAAAGTAAAAGGAGGAGCAGGAGGAGGAAGAAAACAGATGGTATATCTAGTGACGTCATCAGGACAGTATCATGGGGAAAGGGAATAGTTTGCAAAGGACAGAACTGGAGGAAATGGAGCCATTTGAATACAAATTAGAATGGGCAAATAAAACAGAACAATGAACAGAGGTTGAAAGATAGTTGGAGCTCAGGGTGTGCAAGGGAGCAAGAATGGAACACAGGTTCTCTTTGGAAGGAAGAGTGAAGAGATAGACAGAGTGAGCCAGGAAAGACTGCTGTTGCCAGCATGAGCTGGCCAGGAGCTTGAACTTGATTTTGGAGCAAGCTGCTGAACAGACTCAGACAGGATCAGAGCTGTGTGGGAATGAGGACTCTAGCAGTGCTGTATACAAGGAATGGCAGCTGGAAGAGATCACAGAGGGACCAGAGAGGAGCCAGCTAATAATAAGAAGTTCGATGCAAATAATCAAAGACGCGGGGGTGGGGTAGGGGGAATGAGAGAGGAGAGGAGACTCTTGGATAGAACTTGGCCAAATTAAAAAATAACTGAAAAGGAGCCTTAGATAGAGCAAGGGAGAGGAATGAAGGTAATTTGCTGATCTGTGAAACAAGAGGTACCTTGTGATTTTGTGGCTCATCTACCGTAAAGATTATAATTCTAGATGAAGCAGGAGATAGCTAGTGAGCTCCTACGCATTCAGTTTCTCCCTGTGACTCCACCGAGCACAAGCAACACAGGCTCAATGAAGCATAGCCCTGCTGTCCCTTTTGGGAGTTCCTTGTTGCAAGAGAACGGGTAGATTTGCAGGTTCTCTCCAAAGCCCTCATTCAACAGGGGTTCTCCAGTCCGCCCAGCACAGTCCGCCCAGCACAATCCGCAGCCAGCCTGGCCTCTTTCAAACTTATACCTACAGCTCCATCTGCTGGTGGTGGGATCCCTAGCTGTGGATCTACGTACTTCAGACCTTACTTTGTGTCCTAAACACCCTGTCCACATCTCACACTCCACATCATAGAAACACACTCGCAAGCGTGTGCACGTGCACACATAGAAAGTTATGCACATATACAGATTAAACACACATTCAGACATACATACAAACACGCGGCATACATGGGCACACAAAAATATACATGTACACTAGAAATGTACAGACACACACAAAGGAAGACTGATAGATATCACACACAAACACAGGCACATAGACACTCAGCCAAATATATAGGTACACAGGAAAAGCTACATACATAGAGATGTACTATACATACACAGGCACACAGAGGAGAATACTCAGATATCCAGACATACACCACACACACACACACACACACACACACACACACACACACACACAGGAGCTAACTGCCCTCTGTGATGTACCTGCTGTGAGTAGCTTCCTACTATACCTGGGTGGCTCCTTGCTTCCTCCTTTGCTCTAAGTTTGGAGCCCTGCAGCCCACCTTGGGCAGGCCTGGGGTGAGAGTCGAACCGCATTCCCTCCTTAGGTCAGTGTACGGTGCAAAGGGCAGGTGGGCAGGACCACAGCATTTGGGAGGACACATGGCTGGACATCCGAGAAGCTAATTTCCTGGTTAATTTCCCTTTGTGCTGCTAACTGAACCTGTGATTGCCTCCTGCTCTCTCCTCAAGAGTCCAAGAGCTGGGTAGGAGAGAAGGAGCCCCTCTTCCTCCACCTGCTCCCACTCTCCATCTTGGCAGCCACGCACTGTTCCGGCTTGCATCCCCCAACAACTGGTAAGACATGCTGGTCCCTCCAACCTCTCCTATTAACCTACTTTCCCTGAAGATACTAGTTTGTCTAAAGAATCTGAAGTTCAAATGAATTTTATTTTTAAACCAGAAAATTCATGACACTGTAATGAAAATAGTCACTTTTTTTAAAAAAAAAACCTTTTAAGAAAAAAAAAAAATGCCATTCCTAGCTACATCTCTTAATGGCTGCCTCCTGGAGGCAGGCTAAATGATGATTCCAGCAACCTGTTTAAAATGTAAGGGAGGTGACTGCAGAAGTAATCCGAGGGTGTCTCGACTGCAAATCCCAACGCCTTTGTCAGCGATCTCTGGCGCCACGCGGGGCGCAGGTATTTTTAGCCCACGCAGATTTGCAGGGGGACACACGTGCACAAGCTGAAGTATGTGAGATGGGTTCTGAATCATGACCATCCATTCCTGTGGGGTTTTGAGCCCTGAGTAGCGGCTGCCTGCGCCTGCGGACACATGCGTCCTGGTCCCTGGTCCCCTTTAGGCTGTGCTCAGCGCTGCGATCTAAGGAGCCCAGTGTGAGGGGCAGCCTCTCTATGGCAACTGATCGGCCTGGCAGTTCCAAGAGACCAGTGGGAAACTCGGTGATGGCATGAAGGGCTGCTGTCCCTCCCCCTCTAAACAAACATTCATGCTTTTGTTTGTTGTTTTGTTTTTGTCCATGTAAATTTGGGACATGGCTGAATGGAAAAGGAAAGGTGAAATACTGGACACACTCTGAGTGGGTGTGTGTGAGTAATAGCGCAAGTGTATGAATGGTGTGTGTGTGCGAATGTGCATGTGTGCTGCTTGTGAGGTGCTGTAGTGTACACATGTGAGGTGTGTGGTGCATTTGTGGTGTTGGTGGCGATTGTGGTATGCAGGTGTGCGTGTGTGTGTGTGTGTGTGTGTGTGTGTGTGTGTGATAAATGTAAGTGTGAGTGTCAGAGGTGTGATATGTGAGTCTGTACATGGGGACAGAGGTGGATGTGGGACAGGGAACTAGATCCAGCAGGCCAGGCCAAGCATGCATACATGACTGTACTAACTCTTCCAGCATTGTTTGGTTTGGTTGGTAGATTGTTGTCGTTGTTGTTGTTGTTGTTTTATACCAGCAGTCAAACTGGCATTAGGAGGCGTCTGACTGGCTGGGTGAACAAAGTATAGCAATTGCCTATGGATTGCTTTCTCATTAACCAGACATAGTCCATATAAACACATATTCAGGAAGATTTTGAACACTCCTAACTTCAGACATTGATTTCTATTATACTCATAAGTACATTCCTAACTGACAAATATTGCATTCTAAGTATTTGTTTGGTTGGATGTTGTAAAACACAATTTGTGTGTAATAGACATGAACTTGGATATTGGCTTTTGCCATTTGTTAGCTAGTGGCTTTGGATAAGCCAACTGATCTTTATAAACCTCGGTATTCTTATCAGAAAGGGGCTACAGACATAGGCCTTTGGGAGGGTGTGTGGACATTGTCTCCTGGTAGAAACTGTGACACAGCCTGGCTGGGTGATATGATAAAGAACCTAGTGTCAGGGGGCAGATCCTCTGTGCTGTGCAGGAGCAAAGGGGTAATGTAGAGTTCTCATCTCCTCAAACACAGGAACTGCCAGGATCAGTCAGCTATGGGCTACCCAGGCCAGAAACTTTGAGTTGAAGGCAGAGCTGAGACAAAAGCATAGAAATCAGCAAGAGGCAGATGCTAGCCCAACAGTAGGAAACATGTCCTGACGAAGAGAACTGTCCAATAAAGGACTGATAGGTGACAAGCTCCCTCTCCCGAGTTGTGTTCAAACAGTGCCAGGCACTCCTGGTCAGAGGTGACATGGAGAGAGCCTCTTTGATAAAGCTGAAGGTTTGACTATATCAAAATCAGAATTGAACCTTCTCCCATTGCTCACAGCCTTTGTTTCTGTGAAAGAGAAAGAGGGTATTACTACTCCTGTTTCCCCTTGAAACCTAACACTCTACAAGTCCTTGGTCCCTGCTGGAGGCCAAGAAATAATAGGAAGCCTCCAGTGGTGCATTGCTGTGCACTGGGACCATTAAGTGATCTACTCGGTGCTAGAGGGACGGTGCATGTGAGAGCTGAGTTTAAAATGATAATTAGCTCTTGTGGTAGTCTTAATTGAAACTGGCTAGTCCACTGAGACGATTTCTTGGGTCAGCCTTGCTCATTACCCTCTTCAGCAGCAGGAGTTGGAGGCCCTCATGTGACAAACTCCAGTGACCAGCCCCACAACAGACAGAGCAGACATTTCACACTCTTTTCTTCCCGAAGTCTTCTGTTTTTATTGATTTATGTTTCTTCTGCTGGGCTGTTTTTTTTTTTTTCCCCTTGTTCATGTCTTCCCTAACTCCTTAGTCTTTAAGACAGACACAGACGGTACTAAACTAGCCAGTTCTTCCATTTCTCACCTTCACATGAACTCTCTAATTCACCTAACTCAACAACTGATGCTATTATCTCTTTGTTGCCTTCCCTCTCGTTTTCCTCTCTGGTCCAGCTACATCTCTCGGCCGGGCATGTACATACTGAGTCTTCTTGCACATTGGATTTGCCACTCTGCCACCCTCATTCTTATAGGCTAACCCAATTCATTGAGTTCTCTCAGAGGACACTCGCTGGTCTATGGGAGATTTGATTCTGTTTGGTATCACAGTGTGCCATCATTACTATATCTGATCTTTAAATATGTGGGAATCAAAATGATTCCTGAGTATAACCAAGCCCATGCAAGTTATGCAGTAGCCACACTTCTGTTTGACAGGTGACAGAAGATCCTGAACCTGAAGGGTGATTTTCAGGAGGCAAAGGAAGGTATAAGGGGGGCAGCCAAGGCTGGACTCATAATTGCCCCATATCCTGGGCTGAGAAAGGGAGGCTCTAGGCCTTCAGCAGTTGTGCCTTCTAGCCTAATCTCAGAAAGAAGAAAGACCCTTCTCTCACTATGCCATCATTAGTCTCCTGCTCTGGGATTTCACACTGGGTTGCATTTCTGCAGTTCCAAGAATAGATTGCCTAGTGCTGGTGATTCTGAGGTGTGTCTGAGTGACTTCAATCACCACTTTCTGAGCCCAGGTCACTGTGCTTCTTGGAGACACTCTGAATAGGCTCGGCATGCTGCATAGTAGAGTCAAAGGATTCCAAGAATATCTTCTAACCTGAGCTTGGAAAAAAAGGACCAGGATGTAGAGAAACCAGGAAATGAAAATGGAGACATCAATAACACAAGCATGAAATATGTCTCAAAGGAGACTTTAATGGGCACAGGTACAGAAAAAAGAAACACTGTGTTAGTCCATTTTTCATTGCTATAATGAAATACTCGAGGCTGGATTATAAAGAAAAGGATTATTTAGCCCACACTTCTGAAGGTTCAAGGGCATGCATTGACATTACCTCTGGTCTGAAAACTTTGTGGCTAGTGGTACTGTCATGGAAGGATGCCTGTGGAGAGATCATCTCTCAGACAAGGAGTCAAAGATTGGTCCTATACTCCATTCTGAGGGAACCAGTGACCTAATGGCCTTGGACATCCCTAATAGTTCTATCACCTATTGACAGTGTCATGCTAAGATCCATCACTTGAACCCTTGAGAGACACACTCTAGACAGATCCAAACAATAAAAACACCAATAGGAATTCCCTAATGGGAATCTCTCAGCTTCACTGTGACTTTTTTCCCTCATTACCTGCTTGGCTGCTTTCCTTGGGATGGTGGGAGAGGTGTGCATGAGTGGGTGTGGAGGTGTATGTGCATGTGCAAGCTGAAAGTCAACCTTGAGGGTTGTTCATAAGGAATCATCTGCCTTGTGTTTTGAGACAGGACCTCTTCCTGGAATCTGGGTTCATTGATTGATTAGAGTAGACTGGCTGGCTAGTAAGCCCCAGGGATCCACCTGTTGTCTCCACCTCTCTAGCACTGGGGATCACATGTGTGTGCCACCACACCCAGCTTTTTACAGGGGTGCTATGGATTAAATGCAGGGGCTTGATTTACTAAAGTCTTACACTTAGAAATTATGGTTTTGTTTTCCGGATGCTCTGTACATATACATGAAGGTAAGTAATGGCTAATCTTGGTTGTCAACTGGACATATCTGGGAAGAGAGAGACTTAACTGAGAAATCACCTCCAGAAAACTAGCTTGTGGGCATGCCTGTAGGCTTTTTTTTTGATTGCTAAATAGTGCAGGAGGTCCCAGCCCACTGTAGGCCATGCCACCCCTGAGCAGGTGGGCCTGGGCAGTATAAAAAAAGTCACTGAAGTGAGCCTGGGAGCCAGGAAGTAGATTTACTCTGAGCACCTGCCCCTGCCCCTGCTCCTGCTTGAGTCCCTGCCCTGACTTCCCTAGGCAATGGTCTATTACTTGCAAGTATAAGGGAAATAGATCATTTTCTCTTCAAGTTGATTTTGGTCAGTGTTATAGTAACATCAAACAAACTGGGAAAAAGAGAACCACAGTTTCATAAAGAGAACAGTGATTCCAGGGAAAAATAAAGAACTCTGCCACAGAGACCTGGGTGGGACGTGTCTGCTTCTTATCCCAGTTGCTTAAGGGGCAGCTTCCTCAGTTTCTTCACTTTAGAAGAGAAAATCTTTAACATCATGGCCTTGATGTGCCCTCAGCTCTGAAATTCCAAAACCCCTCCATGAAGATTTGTGAGACTCTGAGGATGAATGTCACAGACCTCCATTCTCCTCCTGGGGGGCTGGAGACACTCTTTCTGTAAAGTTCATGTAACAATGCTCAGTTTATATGTAAGCCCAAAGACAGACATCCAATAATTCACATTTCAAAACCTGTAGTTTTCTTGTGCCCAAATGAATACCAGTTTATGTTTTGAGGTGAGGAGAAAGTTGTAGGCTTTGCTATCTGGGGATCATGAATGTCCTCCAAAACTCCAGTGTGAGCAAAAATCTGACCATAGGACACACTTTTTTTTTTAAACTAGGGAAACAAAACAAAAAATCCAAACCTCACCACACTTTAAAAATCCCCGAGTTCATGCTTAACACTTAAGCTAAGTTTCCATTCAGAGTGTTACATTCACTTTCCAAATCAACACTGTTTAAGATATAGCAGTAAGTGCATGCATGAATAAATGAGCCTTCCACCCGAGACCCAGACTCCGTGGACCCACAGCTGCCACAGGGTTGCAATGCTCCTTTCAAGACTGCCTCAGGGAAGGGGACTACTGTCCGTCTAACGTGTTTTCTTGATGTGGGACTAAAGTCCGTTAAAATTTCTTCTTTAAGTTAACTCAGATAAGACTGACTTTGTGTTCCTTTACACCCTTGACTCCAGTCACGGCCTCAAAGTGACCCAGAAATGCATGTTCCACTGTTCATATAGCTATTCTTCCCTTGACAGTTACGCTGTTGTCACAACTGAGGAGGCTGCTGAGCAACTGAACACTGGCTTTGTAAGAGGCACCCTGCCTAGAGAAGACCCTTGTGAATTTATGATAAGAAATCTATTTTATTTAAGCTGATGGCTGCCTGGACTGGTTGTTCTTGGAGTCCCAGCAATAGCAGTAGCTGTCTCAATGGGGCAGAAGGTGACCTCAATGCCTCATTTTCAGGACAGGTTCTAGGTGTTTCCAGAGGAAGGTGATGAGCTGACTATCTCCATGGGTACTCAGGAAGTGTTGATGCCTCCTAACATGGACTAGGGACAGGTCGTCTAACCAGTGCTTACTAGTCTCCAAGCACTACGTGTGCCAGGCAGTACCATAGCAACCAGCTGCATGGCCTGCAACACCTTTTTTTTTTTTTTTTTTTTTTTTTTGCATTCTAAGACATATTCATTAGTGAAATATCAGAAACCTCAGGGGCAGCATGTGCTTCTAATTCATTTTCCAATTGTATAATGAGCCAGGAGTGAAATTTTTAGGGTGAATTTAATTGACCTTTACAGCAACATCAGGCAGATTGGCTTAAATGCTATTAAAGCAGAGGGTAACCCAGAGAGACTTTCTGGAAGGTTATCGGAAAATCTATCAAGTTTTTTTTTTCTTTCTTAATTTTTATCAAGAAAGGAAAAAGCTAAATAGAGGACACAGAAGGATAAACAGAAAGAAGGACAGAAGGACAGAAGATTCAGAATAAGCGTGTGATGGAGGGTAAAGAGGGAATGAAATGCCAGGGGGTGGGTGGGAGCTGTTCCAGCTCCTTATTGCCGGGGGATTACGCTTTAATTTAGAGAGCCTGCTTGAAAATGTGCAATTAAGCTACAGGTCACATTGGCCTAGAGTCTTTTTAGCACTTGGGAATAGGAGAGTACAGCCCTCTCTTTATTAATATTTTGCTATTGGTATTTAGGCTCTTCATAGTAGAGCTCACGTAGAATAGAAAATGACATCTTCTTTGGGCAGCTGACATGGATCTTATTTCAGTCTGCATTGTCCCCTCCACTAAAAGGCAAGTTGGTTCTCAGTCACAAGATACCGATAAGAAAACCAAGAGTAGGGCCGAACAAATCCTAGGATGCCAGGATCGTACCCTAAGGAAGGGGTGGCTGTCAGTGAACGGGAGCTGATGGCCCTTTGTGGTAGTGTTATACCACAAGAAGAAGGATCGGGATTGGGGGAAAGCTCCGCAGTGGATTCCAGAGTCCCTGTCACCATTGCCTTGTACTCCAGCCCTTGCACAGTGGTGTAGGTGGTGAGATATCAGGAAAGACTAGCATGTCTGTGAAGTTTGGAGAAAGCAAGGGCAGTATGCAGCCCATCCTCATTTCCACCAAGGAAGGACCAATAAGAACTAAGGAAGCAGTCAAGGATGTAATCTGGACCTTCTGCCCTGATGAAGGCTGTGTGCAAGGTTGGCCATTTGCTGGTGCTAGAGAGCTTGGACTTGGGCAGCTGGTGTTCCTAGATTGTTAATGCAGGCAATATGGTTTATGCTGAATATCCCCTTTCCTTCTGGGAATCTAGACTTTTGGTACACACTAGGCAGAGATGGACACATGACCAGGCCCCAATAAGCATGCTGGGTAGTGAAATCTGCAACAGTGTGCTTCTACAGAAGAAAATTCATATACTCTTGCAATTTTGTTGCTAAGACAAGAATGAATGCTGTGCAGTCTGATGGAGAGAGCACATGGCTTAATGAAGACTATGTGTGGGTTCTTTCAGACTCAGTCCATAACTTTACCCTTCATAATCTTGCTATATACTTTTATCACACAACTATAGCCAGTCCAGGAAATTGGTCTGGCTGCATCCTGAGTCCTGTGAATACTTCTAGAACATTCTCAAACATGAGGATGTCTTGAAAATTCCAGGGATACTCTCTTATATAGAAAGCCCTCCAACTGTTTTTGTCCTACTCTCAAAACGCACACTCCATTCTGAGATCTCTGTTTGATAGTCATGCAGGATATAGACACGAGCTATGGCCCAATATAGATGCATCGTCCCCCAGCAGTGACTAAGCTTTCCCAGCCCTCAGAAGACTCTAATAGATATTGAAGTTACTCATCTATAAATGTGTGATTGCTCATGTCTAAGAATCCAAGGAAGAATGGGTGTGTATGTGGTGGTGGTGGTGGGGGGAGCAACTTTGAGTAGGCTCAGAAAAAAAGGAAACACAAAAGAGAGGGAGACTTCTAAAGTAGAGATACAGAAAGTGTTGGCATCTATTTTACTATCAAGGTCAGCAGCATCTTTTGGACTGCTGTTTGTTGAGTGCTTACAGAGCGAAAGCAAAAGTTTGTGTTTGCAAAGCTCTTTGCATATATTGATTCTAACTAACATCCAGAGTGGGAGCAGCAGGTAGTGGGTGTTATTACTAAAAGATAAAGAAATTATATAATGTAATTTCCACATCACAGAACTGGGGAATGATGAAAGGGAGATCCCATCATGCAGGTGTGCTCTTTAGGATGACATGGGAAGGCTCAGAGTGTTACCATTTCACCTGACGCTGATATACTTGGGGAGGACAGCTGTAAAGGATGGAATGTGTGGAATATAAACAGCCCTGAGGAGGATGTTTGAAAAGGACAACAGGCAATCTTACTTCTAGTTGTCCCTTAACACAGCTAAATTCCCAGTAGCTTTTGTGTGAAAAGTCACTCATTCACAGACTTTCTTTATTATGATCCACATGGTCTTGTAATAACAACAACTTTCTTCCAACCTTAATTTTCAAATATGTTGTATTTTCTACTGTCTGGGATTAGAGACTTTTATAGCACTCTCAAAGACAGTATAAAATATTTACTAAAATTTGATTTCTGTAAATATACCTTTGTATTCTCTGCAACTTCTATCTAGCACTAAAGAAGCTATTGTGTCTGCAGGGACAATGAACGGACAAGGGGTAGATGTATGGATGAATGGAGGGAAGGATGGGTGCTGGATGGATGGGTGGATGATTGATGCACAATGAAAAAATGGGTGGGTATGGAAAGGGAAAATAGACCTTGAGGGGTTGAAATGATTGTCTAGGAGCTGAACCATGAAAAACCTCTGACTGACTGCTTGATGTTATGATTTCTGAATTCCTAACGTTGAGGGAAGAGAATGAATTAAGTTACAGGAATTTTATGCTAAAGTATTTTTAACTGCTTCCTCACCTTCTGTATTATAACACATGAAGTACTCTCATGGGGACAGATGGATGGACACACAGGTGGAGACATGACAGATAAAAGCGTTGTTTATGTACTTGCCAACTTCACAGAGACTGGGGATTTACAAAGAAATACTCTATTGGCTGGCTACCAGATTTTAACTCTCCCGGTCCGGTCCCTGTTCCAGAAAGAGCAAATCAAACAAGAGGGTTTCCAACTGCTCCAAAGCGTGCCTAACTGCTGTTCCACTGCAGTACTCTGTTCACCTAAATTCATGCTGATCTTTAGACCCCACAGGTTTTTGTTTTTGTTTTTGTGGTTTTTTGGGTTTTTTTGCATTTGCTTATTTGTTCAACAAACAACTCCATGCAAAGGCCAGGTTCTTTCGGTAGTTTGTAAAACACAGTGGTGATCCAAATAGTGTCCCTAAGTGCTTGTTGCCTCACTGCAGGCACAGGTATCCAGCTTAAGAATTGCAAAAGGTTGTATCTTATAATACATATGGAGAGAGAGAGAGAAACAGAGACAGAGACAGAGAGACAGAGAGACAGAAACAGAGAGACAGACAGAGACAGAGAGACAGAAAGACAGAGAGAGACAGAGAGACAGAGAGACAGAGACAGAGAGACAGAGAGAGACACACAGAGAGAGAAACACTGTTCATCCTGGCCTGTTAATAGAACTCTGGAGGGCCGGGCGGTGGTGGCACATGCCTTTAATCCCAGCACTCGGGAGACAGAGGCAGGCGGATCTCTGTGAGTTCAAGGCCAGCCTGGGCTACCAAGTGAGTCCCTGGAAAGGAGCAAAGCTACACAGAGAAACCCTGTCTCAAAAAACTAAAAAAAAAAAAAAAAAAAAATAGAACTCTGGAGGAAGCACAGCCAACAGAGAGAAACAAAAAGCTGTACCAAGCAGAAAAGAGCCCGAGTTGGGAGAGACGAGTAACACAAGAATGTGCACACAAAAAAGCACAAAATGCCTTATGCATTTGAGAAGCTCTCAAGGTTCAGTGAGAGAATACAGACTGGAAAGAGGGGTGAAGAGAGGAGGCAGGGGGAGATGAGAGCTGTCATGAGCAAGACAACGAAGGGCCTTTCAAGCTACATGAAGGAGTTGGGACTCCTACCTACATGGTGATAGGATGCCAGTAGAATACGTTAATGAGGTATGTGTTTTCAAAAGGTCATTTGGCAGGAAGGGAGAGAATGATTAGAGGTGGGTGAGTCAGGAGATGAGGAGACAATAACATAGGCTAGACAGGAAATAACAGGCAAGGATTAAAGTGTTAGCAATGGGAATAGAAATGATATACAAATTTGAGATGTCATTAAGTAAGGGTGAGGGAGAAGGAGAAACCCCTGACAGGTGTGCAAGTTCCTCTGTTTTACTGACTGCTTGCCCTGTGGGAGTTATAAAGAACAAGACAAGGTTCCTACTTGCAGGAAAGGACGTGTGAGATGCAAAAACAACTAATGGTAAAAGGTGATGCATGTCTACTATCAATGAAAGGTACAGACTGAAAGTACCACGGAGAGGATGACAGAATGGGTTCCTTCCAGCTGCACTCATAGCAGGGGCTCTGGATGCCAAACTCCATCTGTGTCAGTCTAGGACACAGTGAGACAGGAGACAGCAAAGATGTTTCTGAGGAGGGATCAAAGTTACTAACTTGGGTGGCTTTAGCAGGGGTGTACAGTAGGACACAGGAAAGATAAAAATTGAAGGTAGAGGCTGGGGAATATCAGTACTTGCACACAAACATGATGATCTGACCTAGGAGTCCCAGAACTACCATAAAAAGCCAAGTGTGATGGCATGCAATTATGAGCACAGTATTGGAGAGATGGCAACAGAGACAGGTGTGTGGGTCCCTGGAGCTCATTGGCCAACCATCCTAGGAGATTTGATAAGCTTAAAGTTCAGTGAGAAATTCTGTCTCAAAAATTATAGGTGGAAAGCAATTGAGCAAAGACATCTGAGGCCTTCAGCCTCCATGTGCATATGCAGACACACTAACAACACTATACACATATCACACGAACAACACTACACACAATGAAACACACAAGCAAACACACTGGCAGTTTTGTTGTTGTTGTTTGTTTTAGATAGAAACTAGAATGTAAGAAATTTAAACGACAAGGAGTTGGAGTTTCCTTACCCCCTGGCCAGTCTTGCCCTAATTGCTTAGAGTATATTCTGGGAAAAACCTGTGTCCCAGAAGATGTTGACAACTGCTTTGTAAAATGAGAGGATTGTGGCTGAATTGCATTTGGAAAAAGATGGATTAAAGTAAGTTAAACAGGTTTATTACTAATGGACTTTTTAGCTAGTTTAATATTACATATAAAGATGAGGAATAAAAAGGATCAAAGGCTATAGTGCAATTAAAAGAGAACGAGAAGGAACAGAAAGCACAGAATTGGAAATCCATATGGGGGTTCTAGCACTAAGTTCATTATTGCTTAATTGCAAATTTCATAAGTCATTAAAAAAATCTTCCTGGGTGGGCCTCAATGTCCTTGCCTGTGAAATGGGCTATTCGATTAGGTAAATGGTTTAAGACTCTAAGTGTTTCCTGGCTAATTTAGAGCCCCTAAAGTGGGTTAATCATATTTTATATGGCTCAAACATAAGCATAAGAGAATATAGGTAGCTATAAAGGGCTTTGAATCAAATTGAACTCTTTGAATTTTTTTGATGGTTTTGTATAAACTCTGCAAGATGACACTGGGACATTGGGAGTTGCTACACTCAATTATAAGGCTGATTAGTGAGAGGAATCTGGTTTTGTTTGTCTTTTAATTTCTGGCATCTACTACAGCCGTGGAGACACAGTAACTCAATCAACACTTGTTCACTTTAAAGTGAATGCTGGTCAACTGTAGCGCAGCAGCGCTTCTGCTTTAGATAAAGGTCAGAGCTAGCTGTTCGGCTGGAAATAAACCCGTGAAAACACTCTTGAACATAGTGCCACAGGGATTAAGAACTTCTTGTTGAAAATTGGCAAACTGGCAGGGTGTGGTGGTCCATGCCTTTAGTCTCAGCAATTGGGAGGCAGAGGTAGGTGGATCCATGTGAGCTCCAGGCCAGCCTCGTTTACAAAGTGAGTTCCAGACAGCCAGGGCTACACAGAAAACTTGTTTTGATAAACCAAAGCGAGAAGGGGGGAACTTTATATTATGAAATCACATATATTATTTCTTGAGACCTAAAATATGGCATTGTAAATGGTATTTCTGAGATATTCACTATACTTTTGGGGATGGATATTTTTGAGTAGCGGAGATGTGGGGACAACTGAGCATGATAAGTTGTGGAGGAGTGAAAGGATGATGAGAAAGCTGATGCCGCAGGCATGGGACACTGACTTCATCCATCACAGCCAGCACCATAGCCCCCAACAATGCTGAGCTCTAGAGGAGAGGCAGACAAGCACAGGGGATAGTTCACAACCTGGGACTCTACTTAGTTTGGGTTATACACATGCCCCTCTTCTAGTAATGTACATCGAAGCCTGAGGACAGGCATTGAATTGCTCCCACAGCCACCTCTGAACAATGGAATAAGTTTATTTTCCTTAAGGATCATCAAACTTGGACAGTTTCTATTGAAATGTATTCCCACTTGTGTCTGGATATAGTGTGGATGAGGCTATGGATCCTGAACTGGTTTTGAGTGCATGTATAGAAAGGGAAACCTTAGCTGAAAAGAAAAAGCCGTAACTGAACTTTAAGAGAGTCTCCTATTTGCCATCTTATACCTATGTATAATTGTGCATGTGTATGATTAAAAGCACATGCACTGTGGGACGGAACATGCACAATATCAATCAAAATGGAGAACTGTCCGTGCTACACTCCTTAGCAACCAAACTCTTCCTTCTTTTGAACCCTGTAAAAAGAAGCTCCAAGCAGCCATCAGGGCCCCTGAGTATCTTCATTCATGTGGCCTGGAACTTCCTTTCAGTGTATTCTGACTTATTCTATAGGTTTGCTTTGAATCAAGTTTCCCTGGCACTTTTTAAATCTGTGTGGTCCTTTATTTCAATTCCTTGAGCAACAGGCCAAGAACCTAGGAACACCCAATCATGACCCCAATCATCAGTAACAAGGGGAATCAATAAACAGACTTTGGCTAACTAATCAGTCTAACAAAGCATTTATTGGCTACCACTCTCTACCAGCATGGACAGGACAAATCAGTTTAAATACAATCTAGTTGAGCATTTGTGTGTCTGGTACCAAGTTAGATCTATTGAAAGAGGTGATGGTCTCTAATCTGTGTGGAGTTCCAAGGTGTCCTAGCACCATAAGTAAGTCAGGAGTGGGCAGAAGCAGGACCCCACTACATCTGCTACTAGTGAATTTTGATCCTTCTTGAGCATGATATTTAAATAGATAAAAGCTAAAAGACTCAAATTTAAGGAATATCGAAGGCATGCTGCAATGTGCACAGCTGTAAAACAGATTCAGCAGAGGCAAAGATAAGGAGGAGGGCAAGGAAGATCTGTGAGTGTAAAAAGAAAAAACCAAGTGAAATGTTTGCTTTTTATCATCCCCTTTGTTTTATGTGTGGGAATGAGGAGACTCTGGGGGCAGCTCATAGACAGGAGGAAGGAAAGATAACTGTGAAAATCCCACTAGAGTTACATAGATAGACTCTCGGTCTTCTACTGCTTCTAAAGTTGGTGTGGAGAGGCCATGGTAACATACTAATTAGTATCAGAATGCTATGGACGTATCCAAAATAAGCCTGTCTCCCTTAGCAACCCTTCCCATTCACTTTCTCTTCACCCTTTTAGGTTGTCAGCCTGCACCCTGGTTCCCGGGAACCATCTTTATGTACTTCCTGCCGGCTGGGGTTGGGGTGGGGGACGGAGTACTTTATTTTAATTGTTCTAAATTTACCACTTCTAAGCTGCAAGTCATGTCTCTTCATTCAGATGCTCTAGAGTTGCCAAATCACCTGTGCTCCCTGCCAGCCCTGGCAGTCCCCCACCACGACGCTGGCCAGATGCTCTGCCCAGCACGGGGCTCTGGCACAGCAGCCTGTGACCTCCCTCCCTAAGCAGACCATGTACACCATGCTGCTGTACATTGCCTGCACTCCCACACTTGTTCTTGCCTGTACCTGCTCTACACAGCAGCTGGAGTGATCTTTTAGAAACAGAAACCGTGTCACAATGCTCTTCGAACCCAGGGGGAAAACATATGGCCCGATTTACCTGTGACACTCACTCTAATTACTAAGAGCGTCCCTTTCCCTTTCATAAGCATCCCTATCTGGACAACAATTAAATATCCAGTCTTCTTAAATACCTCTAAAGAAGCCACACTCGATAGCACGGCCTAATCTCTCTGGTGTCTATTCCCAGCCTCAGGTCCACCTGTTCCCTCAGCCACTAGGCACTGACCACACCAGCTTCTTCATTTTTCCAATATACAGAGCTCACGCTGATATTGAGACTCAAGGGCTTGTCACTGTTTCCATCATAGATTATAATTGCCTTTGCTTCCAAAGTACAGGTTTGTTTGTTCTTTTTCTTCATATCTAGACACAAATATGACAACCTCAATAATATCTTCCATTATAAAGCGAACAAACTTACCCCTACCTACCCCAGCACACAGACTTTCTTACTGGTTCTCTTTCTATTTCTCTGTCTCTTTTTCTGTCTCTCTGCTACTTGCTGCTACCTTTTCACTCACATGGTAGCTTTCTAAATGAAGAACCCCACATGTCTTTATTTGTTACTATAGTTACCATAAAGATGGGTCAGAAATTCTAAGTACTAGAACTAGGAGTGCCCCCTGAGGGTCATTTATCTATAGGAACACCCCAAAAACATGTATGTACCTTACACTGAGTTGCTTTCCGCTGTGAGAGTTTAAAAGTGTGATCTATGTGCCTGCATTTGTTTTACTAATATGCCATAGAATGGGGATGTACCTGTTCCAAGCCCTTCTACTATAAAGTATGCATTGCCAGCTTTCTATCCAATTCTGGCAAAAATAAGAGGGATACCATTTATTTCAGCTGGAAGTTTACAACTCATTGAGAAGGAATAGCAGTTTATAATGATATTTCTTCCCAAAGCACTAGCTACAGAACAACTTTGAAGAAGGGCAAAGGGTCATTAAGTCCATTAATTGTTGAACGAAGTAAAGTTCTAATGGGCTCAACTACTGATTCATGATCAATTCATGCCCAAGCTGAGAGGACAGCCTGGTTCTCAGCCCCCTCTAGGCAATGCAGGAAGTTCTCCAAAGATTTGTTCCAAGTACCACAGTGCAAATACTGCGGAAATCTTAGACAACAGCCCATGAGAGCTCTGTAAAAATATACCCTAGAAATGGGACCCACTGGCCAGGCAGCCCACACAGGGCTTGACACTGCTTTGGATTCTGTATATATTGCCCTGTCTGGAGGAAATACCCTTAAAGTACTTACTCATTGTGACTTGGTTTTCTGCTGTCACCTAAGTACTTCTGCCACCCTCTGAGTTATTTATATATGCATTTATTTCTATTTCCGTTGCTATTACTTTGGTAAATATGCTAATTACTTCAGTAAATATGCTGTTACCAGTAGCAAGTGGCTGAATTTAGCTTATCAAATCAGCTCATCAGTCACACAACAGGAGACTAAAATTGCTATGAGTCAGAAGTTCAAATCAGTTTAGAACAGAAGGTTTAGAAGAGTGGTCCCCAAATTTCCATATATGTTAGAATCATATGGAAAGCTTGGTGAAACACAGACTGCTGTGATAGTCTCAGGGTGTTTGACTCAATGATCTGGAAGCAGAGACCTAAAGCACGTATTTCTGACAAGTTCTTGAGTATTTCTGAGCCTCACAAATGGAGTTGAGCACACCATAAGAATCACTGGCTTAGGATCTGAGATGACAATAGCCAAGAGATTACCCATCCTGGACTGCCTGAGACCAAACAATTTCGTTAGAAATGAGGTTTTAATTTCTAAAACTAGAAAAGGAATAAAGGATACACTGGATTATGGAATGCTACCTACAAAAATGTGCTCATTCATAACTGGATCACACGCTATTCTCCTTTTATAGTCTCTGCCATAGTTCTAGACAAATAGATGGCACTCAAACACTTGTGTAAACAATAATAAGCAGAACGGTACAATAACCTCAAGGGTTCAACAGTGATACTCACCTTGGAGTTAACCAATAGCTCTCTAATTGTACTTACAGCCTACTCTATAAGAGGGAAATCATACTGATAACCTAGCCAACTACCGGGAGCTAGAAAAGTCATAAATCCTGGAGGAGAACATACCATCTTCTCTTTACTAAACCAGTATAACCCCTAACTACATTGTAAATATCTACTTTATACCCATAGGGAAGTGTAGTTCTGACCCTTCATCAAGGAAACTTTCTTTGCAACAGATGGAGACCATTACAGAAAACCACTAGTCAAAATTCAGACGAAAGTCCACATGGCCCAGTCTCAGTGGATACATCTATAGCACAATCCCTGCATCCAAGGCTCAGAGATTGTTCTGGAAGAAGGGGCAAAGAGATTGCAAGAGCCAGAGGAACAAGAAGACTAGGTTATGTAAGATTATGCCTGCTAGAAATGTTAGAGAAGCTGTATGCCCATGAAGTCTCATCAACATGGCTGTCCAAACAAGACCTGAACAGGAATGACACCAATAGACATGAAAGAGAAAACCTCATGAGGCTTCAACCTACACAAAGAACTATAGTAGCTAAGAAGTGCTGAGAGTGAGGAAAAGTCTTTGCCAGGGAAGAGCCCCCTACCTGGTTATCCAATACCAAGTGGTTAGCTCTGAAATCATGTATGTCATTATATGTACTGAGTAGTTTATATTTATATATTTAGGAATATATATAACAATTAAAGAAAAAGAAACCATAAATTTGTGAGAGCAAGAGGGAGTCCATGGGAGGGACTGAAGACAGGAAACACAAGGGAGAAAATGATATAATTATAATTTCAAAAATTAGAATATAAATATATGTATGTAAGGTTGATCATTCATCTGTGTTCAAGTAGATGAGTAAATAGATAGATGGATGATGATAGATGGATAAATCAGTGAATAGGGTGACTGAATAGGTAGATGGATGGATGGATAGATAGGTAGACAGATAGACAGGTGACAGATATGTAACCATCCCAGTAGGAAAAAAATTCAGAGAGACACTTGGGACCCCCCTTTTTTATTGAAATAGTATACCCCACAATATCAGAATTTCCACAGAAATACTATGCTGTGAGAAGGAAGAAGGAAAAGGCTGGGGCCTGCTACTAGCCTGAGTGACTGCTTGTGTCCTAGAGAGATGTCACACAGTTCTAACAACTTGCAGACCCTTCCTAGAGATTGCAGCCTAGACAACACAGTGGGTGGAGCCGTACTTTGTCCAGGAGGGCTTAGTTATGCTTCCTTCTTGCCCTGTACTCAAGCCTCATGTCAGAAACCCAAAAGATGAGCTTGGGGAGGGGCTGCTACCCCCACCCCTTTTTCTCAATGTGGTCATATTGAAAAACTCTCCTTTTTCTACTTTCTACAGTTATTACCTGCTTAATTGTCTCTTGAAGATGGATGCTTGAGCCTAGCTTCTTAGGCATACTAGGGCCCAAGCTCTGACTCCCAGACCAGATAGATAGATAGGTGGGATGATGGATGGATGAACGGGTGAGACCTCCAACCCTTCCTACATATATGCCAAAGTGAGCTCATACACTCTAGCCGTCAAACCAACTTAACAGAGCCAGGCGAACATGAGCCTATAGCCAGGTAGAGACAGTAGGCAGAATCCTGACCTTCAGTGCCATCTCACAACACAAAGTCACAAGCACCCAAGGGTGAATGATGAGCCATCAGGGCACAGGGAGTACTTTGCTAGCCTCACATTCCTCTCAAACCTCCCTCACTTCTTTGCTCCCTGGGGAGCCTTGGGAAACCTAGAGAAAGGAACACTTCAAAGCGAAGTGAAGAAAGAAAAGAGTTAAAATGGAGCGTATTGAAATGTAAGGTTTTCTGTTTTAGTGAAATTAAAGGTGTAGGAACCTCTGTTGTATTAAATGTTCAGTATGTGCAGAAAGTAAATACTGTCAGTGAGCAGGCAGGAGATTAAGGTGACAGGAAAAGCAGTTTTTAAACCTGTTAGATATTAATTTCCCATAGATCATCTGTCTGTCCTCTCCTTGTTTGAAGTTCCCAAGGCTGGAGGCTTCAAAGCACACACCGACTGCCATTTGCACACAGCTCATGGCTCCGCGGGGAGCCTCCTCAGCAGGTTATAACACTGTCCCTGCAGGAGCTCTCCGCTCACTCGCTCACTGTCAATCTCTGCCTTTTTCTTTATTTCTGAACATCAAGGACAATTCTATCAGCAAGTCCAGCAGCTGGTAATGCAGCAGGCTCATCGCCACCATGGTGTGCATCTCAGACCCTCCCTGGCTCCAGGCAGGCAAATTGATTTAGGCGATGAAATGAAAAGCGATGGAAATTCTTCCTGAACCCTCTAAGCAACTTTTTCCTCTTCCTTGTTTCTTTTTCCTTCTCTATCATGCTTCCTTGTTCTCTCTTTTTGTGTTAGCTGAGGGCTGGGGAAATCTATGGACGTTTTGTAGACCCATCATTTGACAATTCCTTATCATTTTTACTTGGCTTCAACAATGGCTGTTTGGGGCTGGGGATGATTCTTGCCCCCAAATCGTTTGTTACAAAGTAGGACAGAGTGCCAGTCTGTCCCCACAGATGGGGAAAGATGGCATAAAGATAAGCAGCACAAACAGGGTTGCTGAGCCCCGCTGCAAAGAACAAGAAGCATCACAATGAGAAGAGTCCTCCCTCCACCTTGACTGGACACCAGACACACAGGTACACTCTCACCACAGTTTAGAAGGTTCTAGACTAGCTGACTCTCAAAATGTCATTCTTAGATTTCTAAGGGATAAAAGTTACATCAAATGGAATTGACAGACAAATAAGAAAAACATTTTTTTTCCATTAGAGGAAGAGCTGACTTGTGAACAGGGAATCAGTTCATCATCTAGAGGTACTGTTCATTTCTGTGAAATGAGGGTGCTATGCTGTATTGTCCTCCAAGGCCACTTCCTTGCTCAATGATCACAGATACGAGATTATAAGAATTCTATTGCTACACAGCAGCAAAGATCTAACATTGGGGGCACCACAAGTTTGCTTTTTTATTTTACTTCCACTAAATAACTTATTTAGATCTACCTGACACCAACAATTATATACAACCTGAACACACAGTACCATTCTTTGGACTCAGCAAAGAAAGCAAGTAGACATATGAAAGTTAGTCTTCCAGGATTGAAACAAGTTTCGGCTCCACTTCAGCATGGACGCCTAGAGGAGACATGGCAGGAACTGACTGTCCAGACAGCACTGAGTCCGATGGACATCTGCACAGACAGCCAGGAGAGCCACAGGGATGTTTCTGTATGTACAACTCAGACTGGTAGATATTTCTGTTGAAAGAAGTCTGAGAAATAACCCATCGCCTAGTTTCCTAATCAAGAAATCCTGTGGGTCAGTGCCCTCCCTTGGCGCACACCTAAATTAAAGATGGTGCAGTTCTTGCCAGGTCAATTATTGACTGTACAATCCCAGCCAAATCCGATGGCACCACCTGACCTGCCGCCCTTGCCACCCTTTCCATTCGAACATCGATTGTAGCTGCTCACCTCATTAGACCGCTCTCCTCGGCAGCCGCTACCTGCCCAGAGGAATTTCAGCTAATCCCTTCTTGTTGTTTATTTCTCAGTTTTGTTTAAGCGAATTGAGGGCAATGACCTCGGACTTGGAAGGACAAGCCAAACTTCTGGAAAGAAAGCTCCAGCCAGTCTCTCAGTATCCTCCCCATTCTGTGTATTCCAAGCAGAAGTACGGGCTCTTCGAGGATCCATAGCTGTCTACAGGGACAAGAATGACACTTTCTAAAAGTGTTCAGAATTGCTAAGCTTCAGGCTAAGTGGATCAGGGAAGTCCCCAGGACAGTGATCATTTTTTTCCCTTGTGGTCACCGTGGACTGGTGTTCTAGAATAGCTGCTGGAATGTGTATTTAACTAAGGAATGGGAGAATCAAAGATTCATTGCCTTGTTATTACTTGTGCAGCAATCCTCTGCTTCCTACAGCTCACCTGCTAACCCACCTACCTAAGGCTGCAACTGTGAATGTGCATTTTAAGCATTAATGGAATGATTTCAAGTCTTTGTACTAATACCAATATTTGCAAGCCATTAAAGTGGATCCTGGGGTTTGGTCTACCATTAATGGTCACTGTAACCTGCACTTAGCATCCCGAGTGCAAATCACATGACTCTAGGTTTCAGGTCTTAGCTGGCATTTAAAAAAATGAGTTTTAGATAATCTGTAAATGTCACTAAATCTCAGTGCAATGGAGTGCAGTGTTTTCACTGAGGGCCATTATCCTCCTAACAGTATTAGGTGGAATACTTACATACCCATTCTATAGATAGAAGCCTTGACTATTCTAAGCCACAAAATAGCTTGAGAAACAGAAGTCAGACTCTTGGCAAGTAATTATCTAAGGCAGCCTTGCTGGAGACATTGCAGAATGACATAACAAGGGTGGCTGAAACAGCAGCCTTAGTTCACAGAAGGAAAAAAAGGTATTGAAACCCCACAGTGCACCATGCTGTAATTAAAGGAGCAATTCAGGGGGAGAGTGCTTAGATTTCCTTCTGCTCTGCTATTCCCTAGGTGTGAGACTTGGGGCCAATCTGGCATCTGCATTCCGGAGCCTGAATGAGAACCAAGGGCAGCAGCAGATGTGAAAGCTCTTTGTAAAATGCAAAGACTATCTAAATGTTAGTTGTTAATAGCATTTTGAAAAGGAGCAAGCACATCAACGCTATTATCAAGGGTCAGAGGCAAGTGGATCTCTTGAAGGCCTGTGGAAGAGGAAGCCAATATAATGCAGAGATTTTTCTGAGAAGCATGTGTTCCCTGTAGCAACACCCATCATGACCTGCATAGTCTCGGGAATCTGAAGGTGATATTCTTATTAATATTACCCAATCATGAGGAAAGTGACTTTCATGTAGAGGAAAAGGACTCCAATTTCACCTTATCAGCTGGGAAGAAAAGGGGATCAACCACCTAATAAAAATAATTCACAAACTCTAGTGTGAGAGATACAGCTTTTTAAGGGTTCCAAGCATACATCTTTAGCTTTTAAATTGTTCAGCTACAGTCCAAAGCAAAATGTGAAAGTTATGTCCACACAAAGGAAAGGAAAATGTTTTGAGACTAAGAAAAATGTATACATATGCACTTAATTTTCATACCAACATTGTACCTGAAGTTTAGAACCTGTTAACACAATTCACCAGTGGAATAATACATCTGTATCATTCTTGCAAGTTCTATTGTAATATAATAACACAAAGAATACAGAGAATACGTGTTTTGCTAATGTATTAAATATTGTAGAAATAATATATAAGGGGTGTTTTTCCCCTGTGTGATAGTTAGCTTCCAAGATGGTCTCAGTGGGTCTTTCCTATTTCCTTGTATATGTCTCTTCCCTTTCTGTGGAGGTTGGATCTAGGGAATTGTTTTTAATGAATTGACTATTGCACAAATGTTGAGGTCTAATTATAAAAGACCCTGCCTTCCATCTTATTCACCACCCTTTCTCCTTTATCTTTACTACTCATCCTAAGGAAGGACACTTCTGTATTGGAGCTGCCATACACACAGATCCATATGGCAAGGATCTGAGGGCATCCTCTGGCCAACATCATAGGTGGAAGCAGAGTCTGTTGCCAACCACGTATGTGAGCATGAAGATTCATCCATCCCAGGAGAGACTTGAGATAACTGTCTCAAGGTACCTTGGTTTAAGCTTTCTGGTAAATCCAGAGCCAGAAGACCCAGATGAATTGTGCCTACACTCTGGACCTGGAGCAAGAATGAGAGAATAAGGATCTGTTGTTCCAAGCCACCTCCCATAAGTAGTTAACGCACAACAAATGACTAATAATGTATGTGTCAGTCATGAAAGTGAGTGAACCATAATATAGCACGGGCACAAAAGATCCCTATTTTTTTTTTTAACTAAACTGATATTCTATACAAAAATTCTGGCAAAGATGTTTAAATCACTCAGATCAACTATTCTCTATTTATTTGCTCCAAATCCACCCATGGTCTCTGTCTTCCATAGAGGACAAGTAAAACTCATTGACATAATACAAAGTCAGCTGGGTCTACCTTTCTCTCAAGCTCCATCCCATATCAGTAAAGTCATACTTCATGTTCTAGCCAACACTGAACTTGCTGTTGTCCCCACATAAGGAACTTTAGCAAACACAGATCTTCTCTAAACCTTCTGCCTAACTGGCCTGTACTGCTCATCTCTTGATATCCTTCTATACAAACAAAGTTATGCCTCTATTAGAAACGGGGATAGCCATCAATTTCTCCAGGAATCCTCTGATCCTTATAGATTGAGTAAGGGATCAGCCTTCTGGATGCCAGTGAAGCATGGGCTTATCGGTGTTAACGCCTGTGTTATATTTATAGCACCGATTATGTCCATGTGTCAGTCTCGGTGCTGAAGCTCTAATCTTTCTGAAGGTAGATCTGAGTCTGGTTATCTATCATTGTGTTTATCAGGGAGAACGTTCTGTGGATATTAAGTAGAATTGTAAGCAAAGACACTGAACTAGTCCTGAAGCTGATTGTATGTAGTGGTGGTTTGAGATGACTTCAACTGAGAAGAGAGAGCAGTTGCAGCAGGAGAAGCAATGGTGAGACCTCCCGAAGAGCCAGTCTCTTCTGCTCCCCGGAAAACCGTTAACTACACCGATTTTCTCTTGGGTTTTTGGAGAACTGGCTGTCAGGGATTTTTATCCCAGCATTCTTTCTCTGCTACCTGGTTAACGCAACTATAACCACTATCTTTCTGTGGCTTTTGCATTAGAGATGCCTAACAACATATTGATTTCCTGATATAGGTAGTTACCTTAAAGACATGGCTGTTAACTGAGTTCTGTGGGTGTATTCGACTTTCTGACCCATTCAACATGTAAGCAGCACATCTTCTGAGCCAGAAGTAATATGACAGATGGGGTCTAGACCACTTTTCTCAGTTCATCGAAATGACAGAGTATACATACTTGTCCCCTACACATGGTCACCTCTGTGGAAACCGACAGAGGCTGGACACAAAGTTTATTGCCTGGCTAGGGCATGGCTGCAGTACTTATAACAGCAAAACCCTGATCTAGAAGATAAAAGTTTGTGAACAATAGGACAACACAGAGAGAAAGCATTGTTCAAAATTATTTTAAATCTCATCAATTGGCCAGTGCAACAGAGTGGAGACCTGCACGCTGGCACTGGTGCCATCTGATGCAAAGCTGGAGGTGGAGAGAGGGCCTTCTCCTCTGAGTGTTCTCCATGCCACCGCAGACCCAGGGTACCATTCATACACACCATGATTTTAGTTTTGGTCCTGGGCGTTTTCCTGGTGATAGTTCTAGAATGTGATTTGTGGATCTGTGTCAGAACCAGAACAGAGGTGGTTGTCAGTTCAGGGCTAATTTTTTACCTCAAACGAATGCCAAAGCAGGTGAGAACAGGGGGAGACACTGACAGTTTCGAGTCCACAGGAAGTCGTTGTTGCCATGGGGAAGCAACTGCACACTTCCTGTACTAGCATGTACACAGCATTGCACTGCCCTAGGGTGAGCCACAGGCCCTGACTCTTCCTTCAGGTTTGGCCACGGGCTGGGTTCCAAGAACAGGTTCTGGCCTTACATAGCAGACATGTTCAGACCTCATTTCTACACCTCTTCTCATCTTATTTCCCTTTTTTCCTTATTATTATTGACAAGTTTGGGTATTCTTATTGTAAATTAGTCTAATTAAGATGTTTTAAATATATAACAACTGATTCATTGGGTTTATTATGGAGTAATCACTACATTTTGGAGATCAAAATAAATGTCATTATTTAATTTTTCACAATAACTCAATATGGCAAATATTATTTGAATTTTATTAAAAAAGAAAGCCATAGTCCTGTAACAAGTTGAAGGCTGCAGAATTAAAATGAATACCACAGTCACAGAAGCAGAAGCCTTTACCATCACTTCATCATTGAGTTCTTTATTTGCTTTTATGCTGTCAACCTGGGCTAGTGACTTGAGCCCCTTCTCAGTACAGATTTTGTTAATTGCTCAGTTTATGGTTGCTCTAACACTGGGCCCAGATCTTCTCCTTCCTCACCACACCCACCTCCTGTCCTGTTGTTATCCTGCCCCTTTGTGACCAGGCTTCTGTCATTGGGCCTTAAGCAACAACTATGGCCCTGCTTTCACACCCAAGAAGCTCCTTAGCGTTTCCATGTCCTCACCTTCGGCCAGGCTCTGATTTTTGACTTGTTTATTCCCTGGAATACTGTGTCTAACAAAATAGAGACTACCCTTCACCCTTCGCTTGTCTTTGATAAGGGATGTTGTTTGTTTTGTGAGGCAAGGTCTCATATAGACCAGGATAGCCTCAAAGTCACTCTTTAGCTGAGAAACATGGAATATTTACATAGTCATGGAGATAGATAGATAGATAGATAGATAGATAGATAGATAGATAGATAGAGACAGAGACACACACACAGAGACAATGACAGAGAGACACGGAGAGAGTTGAAATTAGGGTTTAACATATCATTTCCCAATGTTCTGGCATACAGTCAAGGGAAACTATGCCTGGCATTTTGAATTTTATTTTTTCTCAGACTAAAGACAGGCTGTTTGTCCTCTGTGGACTGGACAGTAGCATAGGCCACAGTTCCCAGCAGCCTCTCTGAAAAGGACTCTTGGCAGTGTGCTATGCTGTTAAACTAACTAGAATGTGCAGTGTGTGGCGTGTACCAAATGCACTTTGTAAGACGCAATATCAATATAGGTTGAGGAGCATCTTTATTTCTTTTTTCCAGTTAAAAAACATTTTTAAAGTATTTTTACATTTAATTTGGAATATCTGTAGTTCAGATTTTGTTTATACTCAAATTTAATTTATATATAATAAAAATAAAATTTTAAGTATTTAATATTCCATTTATGTTTTGTTCTAAATACTCAAATATGCGTGATTCAGCTGAAACAATGCATTATTTAATAAATTTGAAAGAACATACTGATTAAAAATCAATGACTTCATCATCCACTAGTATCAGAGAACAAGAAAGTGAACCCCTATATATATATATATATATATATATAATAAAGTAGTAAAACTAAGAGGAATTGTTAAATAGAAAGCAAATGAAGTTCAGGAGTATTAATAAAGCTGAGTGCTTCCCTGAAAAGGCTAAGAGATCTAAAGTCTTAAAAAGAAGAAGGAGGAGGATGAAGGAAGAAGAAGGAGGAGGAGGAGGGGGGAGAATGAAGAGGAAGAGGAGAAGGAGGAATAGGAGAAGGAGAAGAAGAGAAGGAGGAAGGATGAGGAACAGGAGGAGGAGGAGAAGGACCAGGAAGAGGAGGAGGAGAAGGGAGAGGAAGAGGAGGAGGAGAAGGATGAAGAGGATGAGGAGGAAGAAGGATGAGGATGAGGAAGAGGAGAAGGAGAAGGTTGAGGAAGAGGAGGAGGAAGAAGAGGAGGAGAAGGAGGAGGAAGAGGAGGAGGAGGAAGAGGAGAAGCAGCTGCCTTAGTCTCCTTTCTGTTGCTGTGTGATAAACACCATGGCCAACAGCAGCTTGGGGGAGGAAAGGGTTTATTGACTTGCACGTCATAGTTCATCATGGAGGAAAGCCAGGGCAGGGGATCAAAGCAGGAACTTGGAAGCAAAAACTAAAGCCTAGAGCATCATAGATGGATGCTGATCATGATTGGCTTGCTCCCAGGCTCCTATTCTGCTACCTTTGTTATAAAGGACAGGCCCACCTGCCCAGAGATGGCACCGCCTTCAGTGGGCTGGGCCCTTCTGCATCAATTAGCAACCCAAAAACTACCCCACAGACATGCCCAGAGGCCAGCTGACTGAGGCAATTCTTTAACTGAAGTACCTCTTCCTGGGTATGTCAAAATGACAACTGAAGCTATGATAATAACAAATTCAGGAGTCTTTTATTAATACAAATGCTGTTGCAGTCAAATTTGAAAACAAAATATG
This sequence comes from Peromyscus eremicus, assembly GCF_949786415.1. NCBI lineage: Eukaryota > Metazoa > Chordata > Mammalia > Rodentia > Cricetidae > Peromyscus > Peromyscus eremicus. The sequence goes on from NC_081422.1 coordinate 25,081,450, forward strand.
TAACTAAAAGTGATTGAAAGCATGAAAAATCAAGTTTTACAGTTGATAGTCAGAACAAAATGTTACCAGAAGTTTAAAAACCTAATAATCAGCATTAGACCCAGAAGCAGCATTTACAGACAGGTTCTTCAAGTAGTGAAATCCACAGAGAATTTAAAAGTGAAGTAAAGGTGAGGACTGACTCCCACTAGTCCTATGACCTTCATGATTACCACATAGCAAGTACACACACACACACACACACACACACACACACACACACACGAGTTAAGTGAAATATTTTAGAAAGAAATAGGTTCTAAAATGCTCCGCAGAAGGCTTGCCGAGCTGGAATTTTTTTTTTATTTCAGAACCAGAAATGAAACATTTGAAGTCGTTCTCACACACAGAGATGGGACAATCCCAACTGAAGATTAGCAAACTGAAGTCAACGACACATTTTTAAAAGTCTAGGAATGTGTGTATATATATACATATTTTAAAAAAATACTTCATGATTTTATATGCCTAATCATGTTGCCTGCATCCATGTCTGCACCACCTGTGTGGCTGGTGGCCAGAGAGGGAATTGGATCCCCTTGAAATGGAATTACAGATGGTTGTGAGTCACCATGTACATACCTGGAATTAAACTTAGGTCCTCTGGAAAATAGTCAGTGCTCTTAACCACTGAAGCATCTCTCCAGGTCCCAGTACAGGGATGTTTATTAAGTGACGAGTTGTTTTATCCTGGAAATGCAAAACTGATTTAATTTTCAAAATGAATTAAGTAGACTTGATTTTATGAGTGGACTTGCCCTGGGCATTTGAAAGTAGACTCAAAAGAAGCCTTCCCAGTTGTGGATGTGTGCAGTGAAAGAGCTGGGCTGAAGACACTGTACATCTATCCAGCACCTGCTGATGACCATCCAGCTGGCTAAAGGCTATTCCTTGAGAAGCACTGACCATCCTGGCCTGGACATCATCCTTTTCATTTCAGCCAGGGCTCCTTCCCAACATCATTTTAATAGGTTAGTGCAATCTCGCCCATCTTTTTTATCTGTAATACTTTCCTTGAACCAACTTCTGTAACAGTTTGGTCAATTTTGAGAGGGAGGAGAAAAAAGCAACATTTTTCATTTCAAAAGACAGAACAATTGTTTAATAAAGTGTGATAAACTTATGAGAGAATTGCAAAGAAAACAGTGAAGTATAGATGTTTTACTTCACTTCAGAGAAGGAATTTGCTTAAAAATACAGCGAGCATGATATTTAATAGTTAAACTGCTAGCGTGAGGAACAGAGCAAGGTTGCGTGCTCTCATTGCTTTGGTAGAAGGATTTGTTGAAGGTCAGATTAAACACAGCGACACAGATGAAGAAATTGAGATAATGAGAATCAAAGAAAACAATGAGCTGCCTAATGATATGATTATCTATATAGGAAATCCAGGTGAGCCAAACATTAATTATAATTGATACAGGAATTTAGGTACATAAACGATCAATATAGAAATATCAATTAAAATTGGAAGCACAAGCTGCACACAAATGAAGAACTAGTTAAAGGAAACACGATTTGCAATGACAACAGACACAAGATCCATGGGAATAACTGTACAAAACATGTATAAGAGATTTATAGCAAAAATTATAAAGCTTTATTAAAAATCTCAAAATGAGACCTAAATAAATGGAAGCCTACAGTATGCTCGGGGATGAAAAAAAAAAACCCTCATCATAAATATGCCAATGTACATAAAATTATTCCATAAATTTTATCAAATACAACTCTAGAGAAAATACCAGGAGAATTTTACATGACACTACACATTAATTCGAGGAGCATAAATAAAGGATCAGAAATAACTGAGATGAATTTGAAGAGCAAAATGGGAGAGTTCATTCTCCCTGACAGTGAGATGTGCTCAGGGGCTCCCTCAGTGCACATGGTATAATGTAAGGCCAAGAGCAGCACAGATCAAGCGGATGGACAGCCTGACCCAGAATCACACCACCTTGAAACAGAGTCTCCCAAAGAGATATTGGAGACCTTTTAGAAACTGATAAATGATGACAGAACTCTGTTCTCAATCACACTCAAAAATCAATGACAGGAGGAGTTCTATGAAAGAGATGGACAAGAAAACAGGGCTTTGTTGTTTTTAGAATCCCCCCCCCAAAAAAACATGGTATTGCCATGTAGAGAGTTATTCTTCATGCAAACATATATGCATACACACACAGAGCCTCCCAAGGGAGAATCCAGTTTTAGTTCACTAGGAGACAAAAGAGCTCTACCACAAACATAATTTTACTTTCAAAACACAAGTCCCTCACTGAGAGAATAAATTTGTATCGCAAAGTATAGAACTAACAAATTGTGAAAAAAGTCAGAGGGGGGATCCAAAGCCCTGCCAACCAAGACAGGGAAACAAAGTAAAACAGAAGCTTCTGGGGAAAACGGACAGCTCACTAAGGAAAATCAAAGTGTATTAAAAATAAGTAAGAGCTGGCTGTGGTGATGCACACCTATAGTTCCAGCTGATCCGGAGGCTGAGGCAGGAGGATCGACTGAATCTAAGAGTTGTAGACTGTAGTGTCCTGTGCTGATCGGGCATCTGCACTAACTTTGATATCAATGTGGTGACCTCCCAGGAGAGGGAGACCACCAGACTGCCTGAGCAGGGGTGAAGCAGCCCAGGATGGGGGAAAATGTTCAGCCAAACTAAAAATGAGGACAATGCAAATAATAAAATATCATTATATCAGCAAGTTGCTTACTCTCATATGCCCTAGTAAGAGTGTAAAACCACTTCATTCAGCTATTTAACAATATTTGGGAAACTTGAAGGTCCTTGAATGCCACACCCAGCAATTCTTAATCACATGTGCACAAGAAGACACGTATAAGAATGGCTACTGCATATTGTTTGTGAAAGGAGAAACTAGCCAAATGTCTTGCATAATGCCAAACAGGGCCATGGATATAACAGGAGCACTATCCTGGAATTTAAATGAGTGAATATATAGCAGCAGGCTGGGAATTATGGCCCACATCTAATATCCCAGCTCTCAAGATGTTGAAGCAGGAAGGTCATGAGTTGGAGGACAGTCTGAACCATGAAGTGAAATTCTGTCCTCAAAAAATAAAAGTCATAAACCATTAGACCCATCAAACATGAACATAAGGTTACATAAAAAGGCAAGTAATGGATGCTTACAATCAGGTGAAGGTGTGTGTGTGTGTGTGTGTGTGTGTGTGTGTGTGTGTGTGTGTGTGTAGAGGGCAGAGGTTGATGTCTGGTGTCTTTCTCAATCACCCTCCACCTTAATTTTGGAAATAGTGTCTGTCACAGGACAGAGCTCACTGATTGGGCTGGACTTGCTGGCTGGCCAGTGAGCTCCAGGGATCCAATGGTGTGCACCCATCTGATCCCAAAATCTAAATGTTCCAGATGATGCCTGGGATGGAGCTCAGGTCCTCCTGTTTACACAGCAAGTGCATTACCACTGAGCCTTCTCCCCAGCCTATATTGAGATTATTTTAATAATTCAACATCATAGAAAAACATTGTATTTTGTTTATTTGCATATAAATGTATTTGAAACAACAACAAGAAGACTCTAACCAACTTATACTCAGGAGGAAGGCAGATAGAAACAAGGAGAATGGACGCAGAGAAAAATAAAGGGGGTCTGTGTTGGTATGTAATGTATTTCTTTGATAGTGAGATCCAATGTAAGTTTGGAAAGAAAACTAAGATGTAGAAACATAGGCCTTTAACACATTTTTGTTTCCTATTTATGATAATTTTTATATATGAAGCAATCATAAATGATACCTCTGGAATGAGGTCCACCTAAAATATATGCCACATTTTCTATTCTATGGCTGATACCATCAATCAATACTTTTGTTGCAATGCCATGTTTTTTTTTGTTGTTGTTTTTTTGTTTTTTTGGTTTTTTTTTTTTTGGTTTTTTGAGACAGGGTTTCTCTGTGTAGCTTTGCGCCTCTCCTGGAACTCACTTGGTAGCCCAGGCTGGCCTCGAACTCACAGAGATCCGCCTGGCTCTGCCTCCCGAGTGCTGGGATTAAAGGCGTGCGCCACCACCGCCCGCAATGCCATGTTTTAAAGGTCAATTTTCTATGAATTTTCCTTCTGTCTGCTTGAACATGTTTAATAGATGTAGCACATTTTCAGGTCATCTCCATGAGCCAGCAGATTTGGGGCACTGCTCCATGCGAAACAGTTGTTCCACTGTCTCTTAGTGTTCTTTCTCACAGACCATGTTCTCTTCTCTCCTCTTCTCTTCCCTTCCATTCCCTTCCATTCTGTTCCCTTCCCTTCCCTTCCCTTCCCCTCTCTTCTCTTCTCTTCCCCCTCTCTCTCCCTCCCTCCCTCTCTTTCTTCTTTCTTTCCTTCTGTATATCTGCCTGTCTTGTTTGTTTTACCCTCCTTTTGGAGACAATATTTTTCACTATGTAGCTCACATTGATCTTGAATTCCACATATTCTTAATAAAACAAATGGTGAGATTGTGAACTGAGATTCTCAGAAAACAAAAACGAAAAAACCCACACATATATGCTAAAGATTCTGACAGGCTGATTAGAACTTGGTGATTGTGGAGAGGTAGAATGTTGTAGATGCGGAGCCCACTTGTCTTGGGCTGTCTTTAAACTCTTTAATAATCATACATTGTCAACTTCTGTCTGGTTTAACAGCTTGGTGACTGTCAAGTAAAATCTTTTAGGATGTTGTCTTAGTAAGGTTTATATTGTTATGATTAAAATACTGCCCAAAAGAACTTGGGAGGGAAGTGTTTATTTATTTTATCTTACACTTCTGCATCATAGCATAGTACTGAGGGAAGTTGGGGCAGGAACTCAATGTAGGGACATTGAAGGTTGAAGGCAGGAACTACAGGAGAGTCCATAGAGCAATACTGCTTCCTGGCTTGCTCAGACTACTTTCTCATGCAAAGCAGGACCGTATACCTAGGAATAGCACTGCCCACAGTGGTCTGCCCCTCCCATATCAATTATTAATCATGAAAATGCTCCAGAGGCTTGCTCATAAGACAATCTGATGAAGGCGACTCCTCAATTGAGGTTCACTCTTCTCAGATATGTCTAGGGTGGTTTCAGGTTGACCAAAAACTAACCAGCACAGATGCAGTAACTAAGTAAGTCATGATTGTCTTTCAATTCAAAAGCTAGAAATGCCATCAAATGGCAGCCGAGAGCCATCTGCTCTAGCCCAACTACCTGAGGTTTCTACCAATGTATTAGAAAAAATGCCTTGATTTATTATTTTCTCCCCCATCCCTGTAATTATAACTTTGTGAAATCGTTTCTACATTAGAATACTTTATTGCAGCCCTCTGAATCCATGTTCCCTATAACGGCCATGGTCTCTCAGATTTTGCTCATAAATAAACTATCTCTTACTCTCATTGAGGTGAGAGCTATTTGGCTAGATACATGATGCAGGAACCACAGCTTGAAAATTGCACTCACTAGATGTCATAAAACAGATGAACTGGGCCAAGTTAAGACACACAGCAGAAACAAACTTACCTGGAAATATTTTAATACCATCCCATTTTGACCCTAATGTTCCACAATCAAGTGACAATGGCTTCTCATGGACTCACGTGTTCCAAAGATCGCAGACTACTCTAGCAAGTGAAATGCTACACAAAACATGATCAATCACTTTCCTGTCTGCTCACCACTTGGGTCCTGAAACCATCTAATGGGTCACCCAGACATCCAATCCCCTTTCCCATTCCTTGTCCCACCTGAGACCCTCTCAGGTTCTGGCTCATCCATTCTCTGCAACTTCAGTTAACACCGTTTTATATAATCAAAAGTTTTCCTAGTCGTCTTTGAATGAGGCTCCAACAATACTGAAGGAACAAATATGAAATCTATTCCTTCCAGTGTGGCTCCTGCATAAAGGTCACTCAGCATTTCTGGACACTTTAATTCTTCTCAGTGGCTCAGCCCTCAACCTGTGGAAGCCTTCTTCTAGATTTCTGATTGTCATCTGTTCTTTCATCCATAGGTGCTTTGCCCCTCCTCCTCACCCACCTTAATGTCACTCCACCATGACTCCTAAACATTGTTTTCTGGGTATACTGGCTAGTTTCATGTCAAAGTGGCACAAGCTAGAGTCATCAGAGAGGAGGGAGTCTCATTTGAGAAAATGATGCTATGGGATCAGACTGTTGGCAAGCCTTAGAGCATTTTCTTAATTAGTAAGTGATGGGAGAGGGTCCAGTCCATCATGGGTGAGGCCACTCTGGGCTGGTGATCCTGGGTTCTCTAAGAAAGCAGGCTGAGCAAGCCATGAGGAGCAAGTCAGTAAGCAGCACCCCTTCATGGCCTCCGTATCAGCCCCTGCCTCCAGGTTCCTGCCCAGCTTGAGTTCCTGTGCTGACTTCCTTGGATAATGAACTGTGGTATGGAAAAAATAAGCTGAATAAACTCTTTCCTTCCCACCTTGCTTTAGTCATGGTGTTTCATCTCAGCAATAGTAACCCTGAATAAAATGTGAGGCTTAACTAGTTTGATTGCAGCTGATCTCTCTCATTCCATAAGTGACAGCATTGACCACATCTATCTTGCTTTATTCTGCTTTAAAAAAAATCTGTCTGCCAATATCAGTAATGTCTGTCCTTGGCTATACATTAGAAACAAATGGGAAGGTTAAAAAAATTATTACTGACTTGTATGGATATGGCTTGGATGTCTAGATTTTTAGAATTTGTTAAAGTGATTCTAGTTGCTGATAATTTGAAAAATAGCTAAGTGTGTGTTACCTGCCATTAATACCAAGCCCAGGAGGGTCCCATCATAAATACAAGTGGACTGAGTGCAATCCCTATTACTGAAGACTATATTCTGCTTCAAGTGTGAAATGCACCTGTTTGCTGGGTCACTATATTTGGCAACAGCCCTTGGCAGTACTTCCCAAAACAATAAGGATAACTCAACTATAGAATTATTACAATTTATTACAGTTATTGGTTTCATATTTCAGCCTCTTTCCAGGGCTGCAAGTTCTGTAAAGGTAGTGACTGTCTTCTATTCATCTTTATATCTCCAGAGACAAGAAGAGTTCAGGACCCATAAAATGTCTCAGAATTGTGTCCTTAATCTATTTAACTGACCATAAATTGAATGGTCTCACTTTAAAGTAATTATCAAATTCTCACGTGGATTGCGTGCTGCTGGACAACCACACTTTTCTATTAGTTGCTTCCCCTGTCGCTTCCCAAGGTGGCCATTCTGCAGGCTTCTCGCCTTCTCCACTCCTGTCACCTTCCAGCAGCCTCAGACTTGCCTGGTGCCTTCACTTCCTCCTTCATAAGCAACCTGGAGCAGCCAAGGAGCGCTTTCTCAGACTCAGCATCCTGCATCTGCCTTTCTGATTTGGTACCAACACAAACACACCAGCCTCAGAGGAACACAGGCTTCTGACTGTCCACTGCAGGACATCAGCATCATTCTGTTCCTGCATCATGTTCTCCCCTCATTTTTTCCTCTTCACTTTCTGGCCAATTTCATCAATACATAAACTTTTTATAAAAATTTCCCTTTCTTCTTCTATCATATTCCTTGCAAGGAAACAAAACTAAAATAAAAAAAAGCGAAGTCCTCTGCAAGCCAGCGGTCTCTCTCTTCTTGCTACACATTTGCATGTTCTCAAGATGCTGTTAGACTCCCTGTTTCCAATCTAATGGTCATTTCTTAAGCTTCCTTTTCTCCTTAACTTTCTCATTTAATTATTGAATGGTAAATAGCATCTGTGTGTGATGCTTTCAAATATATGTACCTGGGACAAGCCAGAGCACACATGCAGCTGTTCGGCTCTTTGTCTCCACCCTGGTCTGACATCAGGCATAGTTCTTCAGAGCACAACTCTGTCACACAGCCCTCTCAGCTGGTTATAGTCCGCTTTTCCCCAGTACTCCCCCAGCCATCATTGCTCCTCTTTTCCTCTCACTTCAGGTTTCCTTGTGTCTCTACCAGGAGGACAGTCCCAGGAACTGTTCACATCTTAATGGTTTCACTGCTACCTCTCTGGCCTTGGCCGTTGTCTGCTCTTCCATGGCTACCCTGGTTCTTCACTCACTTCTTCCATCTTGTCCATAGCTGCCCATATCCACTCAGATTTGTTCCCAACACAGTAGCCTTATTGTTCATTTGAATATAAGTGAAATTCTATTGCTCTTCTGTGCAAAACACTCACTGGAGTCTGTCACGTTCTCAGAGTAAAAGTCTACACCCTTACAATGACTTGTAAGGTTTTTTTTTTTTTTTTCCATTATCCTGTTCTCATTGCCTTGAGTCATACTAATTTCTCCTCCTGACAGTTTTAGACAAGCTGACCATCTGTCTACCCACTGTGCACACTGACTGCCTGCCTACCCACTGTGCACACTGACTACCTGTCTACCTACTGTGCACACTGACTGCCTGTCTACCTACTGTGCATGCCAGTGTTCTTAGAGCTCCTGCAGTGATAGACTCCTGGTTTAGACACTTCTTTCCCCAAGGCCTACTATATTTCATGGTCCTCCTCAAAAATTTAAACTTAGAAAAGACCAAAAAAAAGGCTTTTTTTTTATTTATAGACATTTGCAAAACACTTCAAAGAATACTTGCTAAATAATAGGTGCTTAGATGTCCACTAAATGAACAAGTGAATAACAGAAGATTTTGAATTCTGTTTTATCCAGCCGGTTACACCAAGTTGATCATATATACTATTTTCTATACAAGCAAACCTTTTAAAAACTTTCTCCCAACTTTTATTTTCCATTGATCACTTACATACTGCCTGTTGATACTGACATTGAATCAAATACTTTATCAATATGATGTCTATCTTCACAATAGTATTGAAAGTTATCCATGATTGTTCTTTTTAATGACATTTATTTTTATTTGCGTATATGGGGGGTGCTGTGCATGCCATGGTGCACCCATGAAGTCAGAGGACAGTTTGCAGGAGTTTTTTCTCTGCTCTCCTTCTACTACGCTCATCCCAAAGATTGATTGTAGGTCTCCAGGCTTGGTGGCAAGGGCCTTTTATAGGCCACCCACAACAGAGCCAGGACTTGAACCCAGTATTTTCCATCTGGAGTTCCAGCGCTACCTTTTCTTCTCGGCTGCCTACTCCCACAATTCAAAACACAGACAAAACTGGATGCTCAGATTTGTTGTCCTCGCATTTCCCACCGGTAATTCCAGAGCACTCCTTGAGGATCCTTGGCATGCTGAACGGCTGCGAGCCTGACATGGATGGGGAATGCAGACCTCCCAGAGAGGCAGATGGAGCATGCTCACAGCCCTGTGCAGTCTACATGCACCCTTGCAGCAGCAGGGCAGGGACAAAGTCATCCTTTCCACTTCCTACCTGACGCAGAAATAAATAAATAACTGCAGAAAATCCAATCTCTGTTTGGAGGCACTAAATCCCCTCTCCTTTCCAGATGGCTGGGAGATTTCTCCCAGGTGGTAAATATATTATTAAGAACTCATTTCACCGTGAAATTGACTATTCAAAACACAGACAGAAGTTAATATATTAGGAAAACCTGTCTGAAATCTCACGTTAGAGAAAATTTATTTTTGTTTAATATAAAGCCTGATATTATACACAACCCTTTCTAGTTCAGCCGGTTAAAGTTGTTCCCAGTTAGAACACGTGTCCCAGTGTCAGGGGCACTAGCACCAAGAGTCACATGTCCCTCTAAGAAGCTGTGGTCACTCCTTCTGTGTCTAGTCCCACATCATGGTAGTTAATGATGTTCAGCCTCAGACAGCAGTGCAGGTCTCTTGGGTACACAGTGACTGTTCCCATCTGGCAGTTGAAGCTTAGCTAAGAAATCGTTAGCTGAGCTTGTTCTAGAAACAGCCTTCCAAGAGATGACCAGGAGCCCCAAGGGGAAATGTAGTAAAAGAATTGCCAGGAGTCAATCACGAGCTGTTTTATCAATGAAAAAAACTGCACAGATTACAAAACAGAAAAAAGGCTTGTCAGTGAGGATCCAGCTGGCTTTGAGTGTCTCAAGCATTAACACATTCATGCTTGGTTGATTCGTCTTTCAATAACTAGGCTACTTCCTTAAACCACCAGGGCCACCACTCAATAACTAACTCCCTTTGTATATTAGACCGGCCCTGAACTCATAGAGATCAGCCTGCCTCTGCCTCCTGTGTGCTGGTATTAAAGGTGTGGCCCGCCACACCTAGCTCAAACAGATCATAGACTACATTATAGTAAGAAAAGCATGCTTCAGATTTGTGCAGGATTAGAGAACTCCAGTATCATGAGTCACTAACTGTTAAATGAAGAATGAGGGCAAAGGGAAGCACTGCAGTGCAGGTGCCTTTCGACTTAATCTCGATGAAGGGTGAGTTTGGCAAGCCTCTGTGTGGAAGTATTTGTCTATGAAGGGTCTGCCCACCTCAGGGCAGATAGGAAAGTATCTGTTACTTTCCCACCAGGGTTTTCTCATTACAACATACACTCCACCCACTTTCTCTGGACCTTGACGCGTGTTACAATTTTTTTTGTCAATAATCTTGATTTTAAGGACAAGATGCAAAATAGTTCTGAGTTTCTCAGAAGAAAATACTATGGGTTCTCTTTGAGGCTCAAAAGAGTTTGTGTTTTGTTTTAAAAATGATCCCTTCAGGAATGACAGGTTTACGCTAATCACACAATGAACTTGTTATGCATTGGCACAAGCAAATCCAACTGACACCTAAATAATGTCTATTAAAGAATTCTTAATTTACACAATTATTTTGATCCAATTAATTACTCAAATAGGAATTTAGACAAACAGCTGCCTACACTTTTCTAAAAAAAAAAAAAAAAAATGAAGTTCCAGAGTAATTAGAAATCCAGTAATGAATAATCCACTGAAGAATGAAACAATTTTTCATATGTTTAAAATAAAACAGTGACTCTTTCTGGACCACCCACTTCTGCAACTTCTGCAGCAACTCGGAGAAGCCAACCACTAATGTGAAGAAGGTCCTGCATAGACGAAGCTCATTGCAAACCCACTTCAGTGATTTGAATTTCCAGTCTCTGGTAAGTTCTCAGTGAGTATAGAGGCTCAGCAAACTTAAGCGGTTTAGAAAAGTTTACTCCATCCCTTTATCCTTACATCAAGTACCACCATCTACACCATGTACCAGGCACTACACAGTGTGCCGTGGCTTATACAGAACAAATTATCTCATTTAATTCTTGCTTAAGTCCATAAAGCCTCAAAGGCAATGGAAGCAAGAGTTTTTCTCCCCCAAAGCTCCCCAACTTGTTTAACCGAGTTGATTCCATGAGATATTTTGGAAAAAAAACAGAGGAATAACTAACAGATGGAAGATGATAAAATTGTAACTACTTTAAAATAAAAATATGTTAAAATACAATATACATGGAGGAGAAAAAAATAAACACATCATGGTTGAACAGCTTGAAGGATCCACGTGCTGTGTGGAACACACTTGTTTTACTAGCACTCGTTGAAGAGAGAGCCTGCCTGTGCAAAGGAGCTTTTCTCTTGTCCTCTCCATCTCAGCTCTCAGAAGTCTTACTATTTTGCTCTTTATTAATAGGTCAGCTTTATCTATATTTGTAATCCAGATAAATGAAACTCACTTGCTCTGAGTTTTTCTTCAGTATCTGACTTATTTGGTTAAATATAGTATCTATGACCTTCATTCATGCTTCATCATCATCATCATTATTATCATCATTATTATTATTATTGGAAGATTATGTCCCAATTCAGATATCCATTTGATTACATGAATCTGCATTACTCTCAGTTCAGGGAGCAAACAAGCGCAGCAGCTATGGACATCTGTGTACATTATCTTTTGCCAAATCTATATTAGAGACTCTACAATGTAAGGAATAACGTGAAACCCATAAAGGATAGTTCTCACCACTTTTCCAAAGTGTTTGTACCAATTTGGACTCCCAGCAGCAAAGTGTTCAATTCTAGTTGTCCTGTGCCCTCACCAGCACTTGCAATTGTCAGCCTTTCTAAGTTTATTCATGTTTGTAGATAAGTAATAACATATTATCATTTTTTTAAAGATTTTTTATTTATTTATTATGTATACAGTATTCTGCCTACATGTGTCCTTGCAGGCCAGAAGAGGGCACCAGATCTCATTACAGATGGTTGTGAGCCACCATGTGGTTGCTGGGAATTGAACTCAGGACCTTTGGAAGAGCAGTCAGTGCTCTTAACCTCTGAGCCATCTCTCCAGCCCCCCATATTATCATTCTTATAATTAGTATTTAGCTATTGGTGACACTAAATCCTTTCTAGATCATTATTTTGTTATATGTCTGTTGAAATCATTCGCCCAGACCTATTGGGTACTTGCTTATTTTTGAGTTTCAGAAGTTATTTATGCATTCTAGAGGACAGCCCTTTATCACTGACATGTATTGTGAAGATCCTAATTGTTCAAATCAGACAGCTTAAAATCAATACATGGGCTTAGGTAGTAGCAATTACAGTGTCAAGACACACATACACATGTGTACCTGGCAAACTTATGTGTACCTCAGTCAACTTTTCACTGTTGACTTACAAAATAGAAACAAGGCTCCAATCTGAGTCCCAAAGCATAGGGTGGTCATAGTGCTGCCAAAGTGTCCACCCCTCTAAAACACCCTGATAATGCACTGATCTGCAGACTGTAAGTCCATGAGGGCAGGGATGTCTGGGTGGCTTGCTCGTTCTTATGTTTCCCTGTGTTGAAAACAAGACTGAGCACATGGCAAGAAGATGCATGCTGAGTGAAGAAATAATCACAGTTCCTGGAGCCCATTGGGTGTCTGGTGGTAGCAATGACAGAAGCAGGATGTGACTTTATATAACATACCTCAATTGAGTGGTCAAATCATGACAAGGAAAGCTATATTTCCTGCACTGTTTCACGATTCTACAATACAAAAATCAAGAATCTCCATGGAAACTGTGTGGACAGTTGTGATCTAACACATTTGAAAAGAATTGTATTTATAAACTACTGCTCAAAACACAACCTTAATATTTTTGGAGCTAGGTGCTATGCTATCATTGGGAAATTATTTTATGGATATTAAGTATAATTTTAATCCTGTCATCTCATAAATATGTTGTTCACCTTCTGAGAAATAGCAAATTAGCTCATAATTACTAAAGGAAAAAAACTCATTAAAACAAAAGGACATAACATATTAGCTTAAATTAAATTTGAAAATTAGAATACCATTTGAATAAAATGCAGCATTCTTCTGTATTATCCAGTTAAGTGTGCATGTGTGTATTTTTTGTGCATTCACATGTATGCAGGTCCATATATTCCTATGTACATATGTACATGCACAAGTATACATAATTGCCATCAGTAGATCCCAAAATTAGCTCAGAATGAAGTTGTCAGTATTTTCTTCACTTAAAAAGTCTTAGCAGGGCTGGGTGTAGTAGTCCACATCTTTAATTCTGGCACTTGGGAGGAAAAGGCGGGCAGATTCTTTGAGTTCTGGGCCAGCCTGGTCTACATGGAACTAGAGAGTTCCATGCCAATGAGGGCTACATAGTGAGTAGTGAGATCCTGTCTCAAGCAAAACAAATAAATTAAAAAGTCTTAGCAGTCTGTTGATGTGAGTGGTAGGCACAGACCAGCTCCTGTCCTGGGATACCCTGCTCTAAACTGCAACCTCACATCTAATCTGTGAGTGAAATCAAGATTGATTTTCAAGGGCCACAGAGATTTATTGAGACACAGTTAACTCTGTTTTGGGATCAGATATGAAGCTCGTGGTGAATTCCTCACTTTGAGTGAGTCTGCAAGAACTGTGAGTCCTTTTTGCTATCAAAGAAGAAATGTACTACTTATCCAGCCAATGTGGGTATCCAGTTTTTCTTAGGAAGTGAGACCCTGTTCTAATTGTTTCTTAGCCAAACACCACACCCTTGGTCCACTGGTCTGAGTGTCTGAAGTTCACCTCTCCTCATGAACACTGAATCAGCATGGGAAGCAATTGCTCTGAACCTTACAGAGAGAAGACAGAGCATCATACATACTCAAGCCCTTTGGGGTTTTGCCCCCTTTGACATCAGGAGTGTGGCCTAAGGGCTGGTGTTCAAGTTTGAGTGTGTGTGGCTTATTTGAATGGATGGTGTGGGAGATAAAGTTATGGAGCAAAATACTCTCCATTGGCCATCCGTCTGTATGCAGAGAAATTCTGTTCTAGAGGGGAACTGATCATAAGTACCTGCTAGCAATCTAGACTTTTCACTCAGTACTCCTGGCACAAAGAATAGTTTTCATGTCCTGTATGCCTTCATGAATATTTAAAGAGTAAAATGTCAACCCTTAGACTATGGGAACACTGGGCTAATCTGAGAGTCATCAGCTAAAATTCAGTCTTTTACTTGGATCTAAGTTAATATCAGTTAGTAAATTTCCCTCTAAAACTTATCACAGAGACACTGCTCCAAATTCTCTCCTTAGACATGTGATAAAATCATTAACTTTCTCCCTTTCTCACACAAGCTGTGTGATATGCCCTGAGAAGCTTGTGCATTAAGATTTCGGGAAAGGACGGGTTGTAAGTGTGATCGAGACCCTCTACAGTCCTGATCTACAGAAACAAGCAAGTCTCCATACTGAAGCATGGACTCCCTTGAACATCCATCTACTCATGTGGTGCCCTGGGTTTAGGGAGCATGGAAGCTCAGCCCAGACACTTTTCAGCTGTGAGGACTTGGGATGGGCACTTAATCTATGTCATGGCAGAGTCTGTTGTTCAGAAAACTGGGACACTGGTCCTTCCTTGTGGCAGTGCTGACCTTCAAAGGAACCTAATTTGTACATAGGCTTTGTAACGAAGGGCAAACCCTAACAATTAAATTGCTCATTAACTTTTAGAGATGTCCATGAGAAATGGAGTCCTGCAACCTCCTGGAAGCCACTATTAGTTAAAAATGTGAGCCCCCAAAAGACAGTGGTTTGCTTTGAGATGATAGTGAGGATTGGAGTTCTGGAAGTTCCTATCTGTGCAGACAGACTTTGGTAATGAAAGAATGAAGGAGATTACATATCCTTAAACATTGATTTAGGTATGTATATGCAAAAGAGACACAGAAAAAGACAGAGAGACACAGACAACACATTCATGATGGAGTGCTAGACACAAAGCAAAAAGAACCTTTTCTGTTGTCTTTCACTTTTTTTAAATAATCAAAAACATTGAATAGAGTTTCAAATATAACAGTAGGATGTAGATATCCTGATACTTTGAAAGTACTATAGAGATCAGGTCACTGAGAACATGAGCTAAAAGAACTGGAGAGTAAACTTCTATTCATTTATGTGGTGTGGAGAGGTACTGTGAAACATGGAAACAGACGGTTGATGGCTTAGAGCAATGGCAGCACATTGCTGTTGCTGCTGGTATTTCAGTGGTGATGATCTTGGTAGTGGTGATCAGAACAGGGGTGATGTAGTGATGATAGTGGCCGTAGTAATGATTGATGGGGGTAGTGGAGATGATTTGTGGTGGTGGTGGTTATGGTGGGGATGCTATTGTTGGTTCTGGTGGTGATGGTCATTGTAATGATTGACGATGGTAGTGATTGATGATAGTCATAGGGTGGTTGTTATTGTTGGTGGTCTATGGTGATGGTGATGGTGGTCATAATTAATGATGATGGTCAAAGCTATGATGATACTATGTGGATGATGGTGATGGTGGTGGTGGGATGGTATTGACTGATAGTGGTGGTGATAGTAATGGCAGTTATAACGGTAGTTATAATAGAACAAATAGAAAATTACTGTACACTTGCTCAAGACAACACTGTGATATGATAAGTACTTTGCCTGAACCAGCTCATTCAGACCTAAAAATATTCTGTGTGGCAGTTGCTTAGCAGCTGCTTTTATTCTCTTTACCTTAAAGATAAGAAGAATGAGGCATGAAGACTATAATAGTTTCTCAAGGGCACATAGAACCAGATATTTGAACTCAGACAATTTGACTCCAAAGTCACGAACCTACTCTTTCTACAGCGCTGCCAGGAAAATGCAGAGAAGCAAGAATCAGAATCAGAAAGATATATTCCTTGTGTGACAATATCTGGTGATGGGAGACCTGGGGAATATTACTACCTAATGATGGCAGGGGACTGCTTAAAGTACAGAAGATCCCGATCTGAAGAATAGAAAAAGGGTGGACTTAGAAATTAGAGAGGTAACTGTCCATAAAATTTGATCATTTCATTAGAATGTGACAAGACAAATTGAATAATGGCACTGGATACCTGCAATTTACCTTGTATGTGTCTTGAGCTTTAAGATAACCATTCAGTGTGAGTGTCGGCTTTTACTACACCTTCAGCGGAGTTTCTGGTGTTGGGCTCTGTTATATAATCATTGAACTACATGAGAAGAGGAAAGAAGTGTGGCTACAAGGATTCACACTGGCAGAACCAGCCATTAAGCATGGTCACCAAAGGATGAGAAGTCTGTTAGTGTATTTTAAATAACAATAGGAGACCGGAAGACCAATAGCATAAATTCCCAATCCAGCTGACTACCTCCCACCTCAACTTTCCTCCACTACAACCCTTTCTCCATGATAAAGACTGATCCTTCATCAAGCTGTTGCATGTAACCTCACTTCAGTTCCCTATTTCTCTTTCTCAACTCCGCTGAGATTGCGCAGTCTCCAATCCTTAAACAACCAGGACCACCTGATTCTTGCCGTTTTCAGTCTTTATGTATTTAAAGTGTCCCCATAAGTACATTCCTTTAGTTTTCTACCACGGAGTCTTACCTTGTTATCTTTTTATGCTTGTTAGCTTTTTGGTCATTTTTCCCCTCCTCAAGTGGACTTTAGGAACTATGAATTTAGAAATATCTTTCATGTATGTGCAGAGAGAGTTTGGTACTATGTAGGCACACAAAATGATTTATTGAATGATCAGATCAAAGGTCGTAATGGATATATACATGAGTGAGCACAAACCCTGAGGGCACTATCGTATGTGCACAGGCTAACTGAAGTGCCAGTACTCTGTGAACACAGAATCTGCAAGCCTATGTTTGCTGCTGCACCAGTCCTGTAGACATAGACTTCAGCTTGCACCGTGAAGGCTCCAGTAAGCCATTTGGGCTCACATTTTCCTATATTATTCTGATATTCTTTTGATTTATGCTTGGGTATATGTATCTATAGATTGTAGGTGTGCAGAGGCATATGTGAGTATGCACATGCATGGATGTGTGTTTGTGTATGTATACATGTGTGTATGTGCATACATGTTGAGGACAGATGACAACTTTGACTATCATCCCTTAGGAGCTATCTTCTTCTTTTTTTCTTTTGAGACAAAGTTGCTTGCTAGCCTGGAATTCGCTAAGTAGACTAGGCTGACCAGACAATCAGTAAGACCCAAGGATCCACCTGTTTCCACCTGTAATCTCCAGACTACTTCACCAAATAGAGTAGACTGGCTGGTCAGTGAGACCCGATGATCCTCCTGTCTCCACTTATATTCTCCAATAATGAGACTGCAGGCATGTGCCACCATGTCCACTTTTTTTTTCCCATGGACTTTAGGGATCAAACATTGGTTCTCATGATTGGGGGGCAAGCACTTTACCATCTGGGCCATCTCTGTAGCCATTTTCTTTTGAATGTTGTTGAGACTATGAAGGCTCAATCACCAGCCATCTTTTTTTTTTTTTTTTTTTTTTTTTTTTGGTTTTTTTGAGACAGGGTTTCTCTGTGTAGCTTCGTGCCTTTCCTGGATCTTGCTCTGTAGACCAGGCTGGCCATCTTTTTATTGCTGGCAACAGTGAAAAGAAAAGATTCATCCCTTGCCACGCCCCCTCCATGGGCCTCTACCCCTCCATCTCCTGTTCTTATCTCATCTGTTATGTACCCACCATGCCAGGCAGAAGACTTCCTCCATAAATTGTTTAGGACATTATGACCAACTCCGTGACTTAAAGGACAGTGAGCCCATGCATCTACTGAGGGCCCTGCCCCCTTTGCCACTGAAGCTTTATATCCTCATTCTGACACTGACTTCAGAGTGTGGAGAGGTGTGGCTGTGTCCTTACTGATGATCGTTGGCCTTTCCGTGCTCACTCACTCTCTTGTTGAAATTGATTCTTTGAGACTGCTGCTATTTATCATCCCACCTCCAGCTCTGCTTGCTGCCAGCTTCCTAACTTCCCTGTCACCCCCCATTCATCAAAGGTGTGAGGACTTATGTAAGTTACTCAAAACTCTAACTGGGGCTGGAGAGGTGGCTCAACCGTTAAGAATATTTGCTGCTTTTGCGGAAGACCTGGGTGTAGGTCCCAGCACCCACAACACAACTCAAACTGCCTGTAACTCTAGTTTCAGGGCATATGACACCCTCTTGTGGCTTCTGAGGGCACCAGACATGTACATGGTATGTATACATACATGTAAGAACTCACACATACACATAAAAATCAAATCTGCATTTAAAAAAACCTTCATGTCATTCATGACCCCCCTAACTCTGAATGAACTTCACCCCAGGAATCTATTCAATCTACTCCTGTGGAAATCACAGATTTGCCATAATCTGCAGCTGATTTGTTTTCAGAAATTGCAGACTTGAGTTCATACTTTTTTTTCCATAACATCTTCACTATCCATTTTGTGTTTCTTTCTAACTTCCACTAGATGTGTTCTCCAAATTTTCTGATACGCTGGTCAAAAGTCCCCTCTCCTCTCTTATGCTTCCCTCCTGAACCATTTGGAACCCATAGCACACCTAAAGGATGATAGTCTTGCCACCCTTTCAAAGGACCTGACTCCTCTGTCCTCTGGTATCTAGAATTGGACCAGAATCTACACATGACTGTAATCCAGACTTGATTTTTAGCTGCTGAATGTCATGCAGTAGGGTAACTTGACCCTATGCTAACTCATTACTATTAACATCTCGTGCATCTCCACAACTAGCGGGAGATCCCCTACTGTGTGTTGTACTTGCATTCCAATGATACATGGTGGGAGCCCACAGAGGCTCTCTAGTAAGGCCTTACTCAAAGTCAGAGAATCTGAGCTCGCTTTACCCAGCAGGGCTGCATAATGGGATGATTTGGCCAAGGGTCTGGTTATCAGGTGTTTTTAAGCGTCTACACTTGTTGATACTTTATACCTCAACCTTGGAAAAGGAAGGTCTTTTGCCTCTCCCCTTGGTAGCATATAAAAACCCATTATGATAAATCTCGAGGCAGCTGGGTATTGATCCAAGGCCCTCCCAAAGCTATCTCGTGTCTCTGTCTTTCTCTCCATCTCTACCTATATTTCTATCTAATACTTCTTCATTCCTCCCCCCCCCCAAGAACCCTTCGACAGGTTGGAATTGGACTCTGACAGTACATACTCTTCTGCCCTTATCTTTCTCTTCTGATATCCTTGTATAAAGCCAAAAAAACTGAGCTCAGTAGATTTTTCTTGATTTTTGCCAGATTTATCAGCCACTGCCTTTTCCATAGTGTCATAGCTACTGTGGTTCAGTTACTTTCTCTAGATGCTGTATGTCCTGATCACCCAGAAAAAGACATGGAGAAGCTGAAGCCTTGCATTTGAGGAATGTCGTATTTGTGATGGTCTGGGGAAGAGAGAAAAAAGTCATAGGACTCTCTGTAAGCATTGCTGGTTATCTATTAGAATCAATCAGCTCTTAGGGTTAATTATCTCTGAGCTGTGAAGCTGTCTGACCTAACTTGTATAATTGAAATGATGGGATGGATAGCAAGAAGAAATTTAGTGTGCATGAGGAACATGAGAGTCCATACATGGTCTGCTGGGACATCCCATAGTCCTGGAAACCCACTTTAGCTTTATCTACCACAGCCTATAGACCACAAAAGAATAGAAGTGAACAGTTGTGGGTGAAGCCTCTGAGGTCTTCAGTATATCAGAGGAAAGGGTACAGACCATCCAGAAAGATGGTGATGGTCATCTGCTGAGGATCAACTGGAAGAAGTAATAAATCCCTTGTTCTGAAGCAACTAACATTAACTAGAGACATTGTTCAGGGTTTGGAATCCCATTTCTGGGCTATTATATTCTTGGCCTGCATCCCCTGACCCTACAAAAAAGAAGCTATGAAGTTAAGAATTAACAACTTCCAATGCAGATGCAGTCATCTCCTTTCTTTGGCAGAGACTGTTTTATTTTATTATATATTTTTTATCTCCTTCCTTTCCAGGAAAGATCAGAATGTGTAAAGAGTAGGCAAGCAGGTCATATCCATAGCTACAACTATACTTCAGGCCAGTCAGCTAAAATTGGAAGTCTTGTAGGGAAGAGGACTTTGAATAAAATACAGAATTTTAATTCTAAACCAAACTACAAGCATTGGTTTAAAAAAAAAGAAAGAAATTGATTGAAGCATTATGGAATTAAATCTATATTAAGAATTCCTGATGGCCATGGGGAAAAGAAAACATTTTCCTTTTCTTTTTCACAAATGTTGACAGTAGTTAGTAGGACTAATCCCGAAATCATCTTTAAGTTGAGCATGCCTATTTCAGATGGAGGTCTAGCACATCCTAGTAAGAGTCATTGCTCCACCAAGCTGCAGTCTACTTACTTTTCCACCTGTCTTACTCCCTCCAGACCTACCCAGAGCAGTCCTTTCACTCTTGTGCAAACAAACACTCTGACATCAACACAACATGTTCAGTCTCTCCGTCAAAATATTTTCCTTTGCTCCCTGGCTCTCTCTGTCCATAGGCCCATTCCTCCTCTTACCTTCGTCTCAGATAAATCAAAAGAATCAGGACCTTTTCAACTGTGTACGGCCCTGTCATCGACTCCTCGTAGTCCCACAATAACCACTGCCTACGTCACCATGGCATGACATTGACCGTCATGCTGCAGGTCAAGTAGGTGCCTCTTGTGCCCCATCTGCACATTGTACATGGTTGCCATGGCTGTTTTTGAGGAATTTTCTCCCTCTGACACATATGACTGTTTTCTTTGACCTCTCTGGTCTCTGTTCTTCTGATTCTCTTGCAGGTTTGTCCCTTTTGGATTGGCCTGTGCAATTGAAACATGCCAACTTACATGACTACACATTCTTACCAGGCCCTCTCCTTAAGGCATTTTGTTCATAGACATAATTAATGAATGAATATACACAGCAGTATCCCCAAACTCATATCTCTAGCCCAGTCCTCATTTTTAAGATCCAGAGAACTCCAAAAACTGCTCAATGTCTCCTCCAAAATGTGGGAAGTTCAAGCTCTACACACCCAACACTGAGTTCAAAATGCTCCTTTGTCAGCCCTGACCTTGGATTTTTAAATGGCGTTCAGTTCTCAGCCTTGACTCATAGTTCTGACCACCCAAATCTACCTATTGGTCTGTTTTGTAGCCTTTAAAAAAGTTTTAAATCAAAATCTCTTTACCATAAAGAACTTGCAAATACAAAGCATCATGCAACTAGATTCACAAAGCCATTCAGTCAAGCACTTGCCTGGCTAGACTCAGTCTATACAGCTCAGTGCATTTCTATATAGATAGACTAGCCATTCTGAATCCATGGAGCTTCACTTTGGACTTTAACTATCAATTGCATTTTTATGCATGTATCCACCAATCACACAACAACAAAAAACCATGACAGAGTTAAAATTAGAAAAGAACATTAGCTTTTTATTCTCTTTCACAGTTCATCTGTCCTTTCCCTTACATTCTGCCCTCCCTCATCACCCAATAGTGCCCATTCTTGTTCTCTTTTATAAATGTTATTCTATACTCAGACCTACATGTACATTTGTTAACATACATACATACATACATACATACATACATACATATACTATGGGCTAAAACCTTCGTTTGAGGTAAAACAGATTTAAAGTTTTTTCCTATTTGCCTCTCAATTTCTATCTTCTTCCTTCTGGTATGCCTTCATTCATCATTTCTCTCTCAGATGACTAGAATAGTCTCCATAAATCTATCCATACTCATAAGCACACTCAAATTCAACCTTCTCACAATGAATCTCAAAAGAAATATAAACCTGGCTACTGGACCCTGTGCTTAGAATATTAAGATAAAGAGATGAGCTCCTGATGAACCCTGTCTGTTCTCAGAGGAGTGAAAAGCTCCATTCCGGTATTATCCATGTTAGATCTTAAAGTATGTCCACCCATAAAAAGTCACACCTTAAAGTTCTAACTCTCTGAACTTCAGTTCTAGTTCCCTGCCTTACTTGGATATATAGTTTTTGATACATAATCAATTAATTTAGCTTGTATTAATTGTTCAATCCAGAGGAGCCTGGGTCCCTATAGCAGCATGACTCATATGCTTGTGGGAAGAGACTTGGATACAAAGATACCCAAAGGTGAAAACTGAGGTCAGGATCATGGTTGTGTTGGTTAGTTTTTGCCAACTTTATACAAACTAGAGTCACCCAGAAAGAGGGAACCTTAGCTGAAGAAGTGCCTCCGTCAGACTGGCTTGTGGACATGTCTGTGGGGCATAAAATGATATGATTATTAATCATAATCAATGATTAATCACTGGTTGATATGGGGAAAGCCCAGACCACAGCCAGCCATGTGGTCCTATGTTGTTTAATAAAGCACCCAGTAAGCAGCACTGTCCATGGTTTCTGCTTCTGTTCCTGCCTCCAGATTCCTGACTTGAGTTCCTTCTCTGGCTTCTCTTGATGACTACATAACCTGAAAGGTGAAATAAACCTTTTCCTCCCCAAGTTACTTTTGGCCATGGCATTTACCACAGCAACAGAAACCAAGCTCAAACAATGGTACTATAGCTGCAGATCACTACACTGCTAGGAAAACATCAGAATCCTGGCAAGAGGCATGTGCCCAATTTCTCCCGAAAAACTGGGGGGGGGGGACTAATTGACCCCATAATCACTGTGACATCAGCCTTGTTGTCCCTAGGACTAGGGAACTTTCTGCTAAGTCACACTCTTTCTGAGAGTTTATTACAATACTTACAAACTAATGCACACCACATGCTCTGTACCTGTGGCTGAGCTGGCCTCTCTTCCAATAATTTGGGTTCTACTTTCTGGAAGAGAACTTTGTAGCTGTCTTTCCATCTGGGATGTCTTTCTTCTGTCAGTTACTTTGCTGAAGCCCTAACAATCTCCAGTTCATTTGGCCAAGGGAAGAGCCACAGCCCAAGGAAATCTTATTTATGATTCTGTTTGTCTTGGTTTATAATTGTGTATCATTCAAGCCCTTCATAGGCTGGCATAATGTCTGTCATAGTGCAATCATGCAAATCGTATTTGTTGTTTGAAAAAATGAATTCTTATAGAAATACATATTCTGGGTTGATTTTAATGTGACCCCAAGCAGAATTAATTGCCTACTGTTCTACACGTTCCTCTCAAATACTGTGACCCACTGACAGTAGGGGCTGTAACTTCTTTGAGTATTATGTTCCAAA
This sequence comes from Peromyscus eremicus, assembly GCF_949786415.1. Lineage (NCBI taxonomy): Eukaryota > Metazoa > Chordata > Mammalia > Rodentia > Cricetidae > Peromyscus > Peromyscus eremicus. The sequence continues at coordinate 25,104,971 of NC_081422.1, forward strand.
AATGTGCACCATGCTGGGAACTGAGTGGGTACTCAGCCAATATTTGTGTGACTGAATTATGTTGCTGGTGTAGGAATGATGGACCGCGACATGCTGCACAAGTGGAAGGGATAATTACTACGGAATGGCTTGGATTATTTTCCTCTACACTAAGGACTTGTTACAATTTGCCATTCCTGGTAAATACAGTTATGCCCGGTAAGTTTTTCTGTTCAGCCTCAAGCTTATGTGGAAGGAAATTAAATGTGTCTCTCTCAGATTCATTACGAACTCACGGCTCAGCTGATGTGCTTCACAATGCCTTTTGAGAATTCTTTTCAATTCCCCGCATCCCTTCCCCTCCTTCCTCCCTTAGATGTTTGTTACCCAGGGGAAAACAAAGCACTTAAATGCAACCAACACTGTAATCATACACACTGTTGAATTGCACAAAGAAGAAACAGAAACTGGAGTCTTCTATGTACTCCTTCTTTGGATTTAAATTCCTAACTTTGGATACTTTAAATATACACATAAGCCAAAGTAGCAGCTGTTTGTAGTTGGGGATAAGCTACTGAAATACATTGTAATAAAAATTGTTTTATATCTCAAATTTTTTATTCCAATATTAAGTAATACACACTGAGGTAATTACAAAAAATCAGGAATTTTGCAAATATGGTAAAGAAGTGCTCCTTTCAATTAGCTTCTACATTTCTCTTTGCCTGATATTTCTAAAGTGCTTTAGAAATATCTGCTTCTACATTTCTCTTTGCCTGATATTTCTAAAGCACTTTCAAAGACTAGAACTATTACCCAGAGCTGTCAGAGGGTAAAATCCAGATATTTATGAATGAAGCAAGGTAAACCAGGTGACTATCAGGAGATTCTTCACTCAACCAGGGTATACTTGGCATTTTTTGTAGGCAAAAAGCTAAATCTGCACACCATATAGTTATTCCTCCCTGCCACTAATTTTATGTTAACTTAGTGGTCATTTACTCTTTCTGTGAAGGACAAACCAAGAGATTTAGATGAATTCAAAGAAAATGTGACTGACTGGAGGGTGGGAATATGTGTAGAATTAGCTCTGCCTCTAGAAGATTGGTTTGCTTTGGGCATTGGTTACAGAAGTTACTTTTCTTAGTTACTTTTCTATTGCTGTGATAAAATATCATGACCAAGGCATCTTACACATGAAAGAGGTTCATTGGTGGCTTACAGTTTCAGAGGGTTTAAACCCATGGCCATCATGGCAGGGAGCATGACATCGGGCAGTGAGGCATGGCATTAGAACAGTAGCTGAGAGTTTGCGTTGATCCATAGGCACAAGGCAGGGAGAGCTAACTGGCAATGGCATGGACTTTTGAAAGCTCAAAGCTCTTACCTAATGACATGCCTTTTCTAACATGACCACACCTCCTAATGCTTCCCAAATTGTTCCATCAACTGGGGACCAAGTATTTAAACTCATATGGGGACCATTCCAACTCAAAGCACCATGAGAAGAAAATAATCCTTTACCAGTTGATGAAGAATCCTGTCTTCAGGATGGCTTGTGAATGGTGTATCTGAGTATACTGTTAGTACATCTCACCTCCCAAGCAAAAGATTTCTTCTAAGATCAATTCTTTGCTAATTCTATGGAAGAACTATCCCATTCTTCTGTTTTCTAGCATTGAAAGAGAAAGAAAAAAGAAAGAGAGAAAAGGAAGGAAGGAAAAGAGGGAGGGAGGGAGGAAGGAAAAAGGAAAAACCAAGAAAAGAGAGAAGGAGGGACGAGAGGATTGAATGGAGAATGCTGTGACTGTTCTCCACCAAAATGCATGCTGCCTTTTAATCTACTCATGGAGATGAGGCATTTCCCTATGGCTGTGACTTTCCCATCAAACCTGCTTTTATTTGTTATGCAAATCGGTCCCTGAATATTGAAAACCCACCTCCATTTAAGCTTTCATCTTCATAATTTTCTCTTTCTCATCTGCCTGCTCCTATAGGATACCATTGAGCCAGAGGAAAGCAATGAGCCCTTCACTCAAGTATTAGAACACATTTGAACTCCACACAAAAGTAACACATTATAGTGACATGGTGAAAAATGATTCATTGGAGACGGTCCTACTTTCCTTGCTTTTATCAGTTACTCATTCAAGACACCGAAACCAGCTGTTACAAAGGCTGGTATTTGCTTTTCAAAAGAAGAAAAGCTCCCTCTGTACACACAATCTTATTCTTCCTACTGATTCCAGCATCAATAGCATTTGACAGGTTGGTAATTTGTATTTTTTTTAACCATAATTCATTTAGTGCCATTCTTCTTTATTATTGTACATTTTACACATTGGTGCATGGAAAACATTGTTGCATCTTAACAATTCTATTCTTTGTAGTGATCATTCATTCAAGAGGGGATGTATGAGTGTCTTTGGGGACAATGTGATGAATTGTGTAAATGCCAAGGGGCCATGGCAATGAGGAGAGGGGAAGAGGGAAGAGGTAAGGCAGAAAGAGATGGAGACAGAAACAAAGACAGGAAGGATAATTACCTGGGGTGACAAAGAGGAGACACCAGCATGAGAAAACATGGGGAACTTGGAAGAAGAAATTGACATGAATATTACAGCTTTATGCACTGCAGCACACAATGACTTTGAACTCACAACTTTCTTTGCACCCCTAATAGGATACGGATAAGGGTATTGTTATTCCTGAATTTTTACTGGGTAAGGGACTGTACCTTTATTTCCTCCTAGTAAAAGTAAACAAATAAAGTGACAAGAGTCAAGGTACAGCTTCACATATTTGGATGTTTACTCCATAAAAGTCTGTGGTAGACCCTCTGAATCCATAGTCTCAAGCAACTACAGATCAAAATTATAAAGAGTGGGATGGGATGTAGCTCATAGAAGAATATGTGCCATATGTACACAATCTCTTGCACTTGATCCCTGGAGCAAAATATAAATTTCCAAAACAAAATAAACAAACAACCCCTCCCCAAAGTCTGTAATGAAAATGCACAGACTTTCCTCCTGCTATTATTCCCAAAACAACAGAGAAGGCTTACTTACATAGAATTTACATTATGTTGATTATAGATCATCTAGAGATAATGTAAAGTACACAAGTGTCTAGGTATTAGGGTGCAGGCCATTTTCCTGAGCACTTGGGAGGTTGAGGCAAAAGGATCATGAATGCTAGGCCAGCCTGGGTTCACAGATGTGTATACTGCCTCTACCTCCCCCACCGCCCCCACACACATATTCACTCTCACAATGGGGGATACACCTAGGCTATATGCAGATATAGAATTTTATGAAAGAAACTTGAGCATCCCCAGATTTTGATATTCATGAGGGAGTCAGGGATCCAGTGCCCAGGAAATACCAAGAAATAACCCTATCCAGTTAGAACTGGTATGCTTAGTGAAGCTTTGTGAAAGCGCTCCCTTTTCTGAACTGTCTTGTACCAGTTATCACTGACTGTGAGGATGCAACTGGGCTGCTAACTCTGACATTTGTATTAAACAAGAGAGACTGTATGGACACAGTCCTCTTTTTGAAGAGTCTCCTGCCACATGGACCATACATGCCAAGCATGAAGAACCTGTACAGTATGAATTTAGAAATGTTTTCTTTCATTTATTGGATGACTACTGTGTGTCCACAGCTATTATGACACTGGGTGTCCACAGCTATGATTACAATTGCATGTCCACAACTATGATAACCACTTCATATCCATAGCTAAAAGGGCCTCTGAGTGTCTCCAGCTATTATGACCACTGGGTGTCCACAGCTACGATTACAGCTGCATGTCCAAAGCTATGATGGCCACTGTATGTCCACAGCTATGATGGCCACTATATGTCCACAGCTATAATGGCAACTGTATGTCCACAGCTATGATGACCACAATGTATCCACTGCTATGATGACCTCTGCTTGTCCTTGCCTCCTTCTCTCAATCCTCACAGCCTCTCTGTATGCTAAGTATTGGCCTAATTTTGCTGATAAGGACACAGAATCTGAGTAGTAAAGTATTTGATTCTGGTCACAGTCATGGTTAAGGTGCGAAACAAAATTAAAAATAGGCCTTACAAGGGAGCTCAGGAGTTCCTGGTGATCACCAAGCTTGCAGATGCACAAACAGAAGTAGAGGAGAGAGGAGCAATTGGCTGTGGAACATCATTCACAGAGCAAGGGCTATCCTGCCTGGGCCAGATGAACGAGTAAGCTTTGATGAAGGAAGGGTCTTAACCTGCCCACGGTGCCAGAAGAAAACAAAATCACCAATGAAGTGAGAATTGAGTGACAAGTGTTCATTCAGCTCCACTGGGATGATGATGACAATCCCTTTTGGCTGAGATGCATGGATGGTGGGAGATCAGGATGGAAACTAGGAAACTAAAGGGAAGAAGTCTCTTAGTGGTGATGTTGCTTTCCTGACCCAGACAGGGAGACATCATCTCTTTGTAGTCACATGTGAAATGGCATTACCCAATTCTTGTATTTCATTTCATACCTTCAAGAGGAAAACCCTTGGCAACAGCTTAGTGTTACTGACTAGAGGCACACACTCCTGATCCTTAAAATCCAGCAGTTCATTTAGACTGGAAGACTTGGGTCTGTGAATAAGGAGGGGAGTAACCACCCCATGCATGTACATTTGTTAACATTACATGGTATGAAACATCTTGAACATCCTCCAACAAATGCAATGGTAACTGCAGTATTATGATTGATCATACTATATAATACAGGACTGAACAGTGAAATTATGAAACTACAGCTCACTTGTCAACTGGAAGGATGTATATAAAACCTTTATCTTATGGAATATACATGGTATGATAACCTTTGTATGAGTTTCAAAGCATGGTGATGCTTTCCATTCTTGAGTGACACCTATGTGTAGGGTGGGGTAGACTGTCTATGAATGCCTGGATAGAAATTCAGGACAGTGGACTCTGTAGGAGAAAGGGTAAAGATATCTTCATCAGAGAAGGGCCTTCAAAAGGGCTCAACTTGATTGGTCAAGGACCCCCCCTCCCCCGCTAATCTGGGTAACACATGTGCTAATGTTCATTCCCTCTCCCCTCTCTTTATAAAACATATCTAAAATGTTTCATAGTAAATATTTTTGCTGGAAAAGATATGGAAATAAGCCCAGAAAAACATAAACACCAAAAGGCAGCAACCATGGGGATGGACAATAATCTTTATCCAGAAAAGGAGAAATGAGAACACACACCTAACCAAGAGGAAAATCCTGTGCCACATGGAAGCCAGACAGCACCACTTCTCAATGGACCACTGGCCTTGGTAGTCTGCTGTCAAGAGTGTCCATAACAGACAGAGATGTAATGGGGGAATAACGGGAGACCGAAGATGGAGAGTACTATGAGAGCTGAGGATCTGGGGGTGCGGGAGGGAGCAGCCCTTGTTAATCTCACCAGGCTGTTGTGGTTGAGTGGACTCACTTTGCTCCCAAAGCAGACGCTTATGTTATTATTTCTCTCAGCGGGTTTCAAGCTGCCTGTTAGTTAATAAGAAAAGTGAGAGATGCAACAATTGCCTTTGCTTGGCTAGCTTGTAAAGGCTTTGTCACTCAAAAATGGAACAAAGGCCCTAATAACATCCTGTGCCATGAAGGCAAGTGTCAGAGAACAGACAGAAATCAATTATCTGGGTGAAATTCAGAAGCAGGAGGAGCGATGTGCACGTGCATGGAGGCATTCAGACCACATAATCCCATTAACAGGGTGCTGGGCTCTCACGGGAGGGCAGAGCCACACAGGAAAATTATAATTAAAAGTAAATAAAGGGAAATGAGTCCCTGGTGGCTTCTGTCATAGCCCTCAACACAGACACGGTTCCATCTGAGGGTAGCAGAGCTTTGAATGGCTTGTGTACCAGGCAGGCTTAGAAATGGGAGCCACCAGCTCTCATGGGCATGCTTGCTAATCCTGCCTGTTAGTAACACTCAGTAACTGGGTAAAACATCTGAGAAGTGCCAGCAGTGTGCCCAGAGCTGGGATAAATCTTCCTGACACAGGATATGGGCAACTCTGGAGACATTATATGTGCATTGCTCATGCTGAAGCGGTGTTTACGGAAATGTGTAATGAGGGTGAATTAAATGTATAATGAGAGTGAACTGATGAACACATAGGTAGGTGGTAGTGGGACTGGTGGGTGAGAAGTCCACTCACTTCTTCCCAAAACCAGTGAAAAGTCATCCACAGCGCCTTGTAGCAGTTCAGAAATTCGGGCATGGTCCCAAACCAAGTACACTGACATTTCTGAGTGATACCCAGGCTTGTATAGCTTTACATGGCCCCTTGAGGCACTCCAGTGTGTGGCTGGAGCTGAAACTCTTTCTGTAGGATGGTTATTCCCCATTCGTCATTTGAGTAGATAGGTGTAGGTCATGGTCTTGCAGAGGAGAAAGAGCAGTCAGGAGACAGTGAGGACAGACAGTATGATCTCACTCCTGTCAATAATTAGCTTTATGACTTGGAGTAAATAAATGAAACTTTCTAATTTGCAGTGTCCTAAACAGTTTAAAAGGGAAGAGGCGTTCTTGTGAACTGAACATTGAACTCAGGGTCTTGAACTTGCTAGGGAAGTGTTCTGTGACTGAGCTCAGTCTCCAATCCTGGCATGAAGAAAATGTTCAGTAGATATTTTTGTGGTATCTTAGGTTTGTAAGTTTTGTGACCCTAAAATCTCACAACCCATAACCTATGCAAAACAGTCAGCATACATGTCTTCTGAGGGCCGCTTCTGACCACTGTGCATCTGTGGGAAGATCAAAGATGTGCTTCCTGTAGGAGCTGGGAGGAGGCAGAGATTACTGCAGGGTCCATTCTACTCTAAACAGATGCTTTATAGAGAGGCAGACACACAGGCCAAGGCGAGTATATTTAAGTAATAGAGACAGTGCTGGAGCAACAGGCCTTAATACATTATGTTCATTCATATTCCCAGGAATGAATGAGTGAATGAGTGAATGAATGAATGAATGAATGAATGCCACTGTAATGGGTGGCTTGTCTTTGGAAACTGCCTCACTGGATACAGGCTTGATGATCTCTAACGTTCAAATCCAGCTACACAGGTCGAGGATCGATCAACAAGCACAATCCTGACTTCAGCACCAGGAGAGATATGGCCCCTCCTACAGGAAGAACAAATTTGCAAAGAGGAATATTTTGGCTTATGGCACTGGGTGGAAATCTTTATAACTCCTCTGCAAGACCTCTTCCCTTTTAAGTGTGGTTTTCCCATTTACTAAAGCCAGTGGGTGAGAGTCTAGTTTCACATCAGGTAGGCCTCGGGTCGTGGTGCCCTGGGAAGAGATAACAGAGGTATTGACAGGGTAGAAGAGAACATTTTTAAATTTATTCCCTAGAAGTCGTCATAAAGGGAGCACTGCGGCGTGAAGGTGGCATCTGCAGCAGGGAGGGGCATTTGAGCCCACTGTCCCTCTCAGACTGTGCCAGTCGATAACCGGTGGGTGCTAAAAGCTGCTAATGTGCACAGAGTGGGAGAGCTGTGAACTCCCAGCCCCCGAGCCTATCATCTTCAGTGTTGCTGGTGGTGAGAAATCTGTTTGGAAGAAAGCACAGTCAGGGGATTCTCCCTTATTTACAAAGACAGTAAGTGGTACGATCCCAAGCCAGCAACAGCACCTGGCGCCAGCCCCAAGGCCTTCACAGTTCCTGTGGGGTTAGGGAAATACTGAGAAGTCATTCAGTGTAGGCCCCAAGTCAGTACAGAGAGGGATAGTAATTATTGCTAACTAAATGAGGAGGCCAAGCTCTCCATGCTGGACAATGTGTTTTGTCAGAAAGGTTAAGCCAGGTGAATGTCAGGGGAGGGGTGCCAGAGGGAGAGACTTACTATCTCCTTCCCAGACAACCCCTGTGAAGGTCCCACGGACCTGGGGCTTGTTGCACAGAAATGCTGGGTATTGTGGGACATAGAGATTCTTCTTCCTTGGTACTGGTGTGAATGTCTGTTGAGATGCCGTACAGCAGCAACAAGGAATTTGAGGCTGGCACCTCCGCTGGGAGCAGTCATTGAACTGCCACGCAATGTCAAGGCTACTTCGAGGTCAGGTTGAGTTAAAAAACAGAGTCATTTGAGGGTCAAGCTGTTTGTTTGTTTGTTTAAAATCAGTACCATCCATTTAATTTTCACTTCTCCACACTCCCTGTAGATGATTTTATTTTTTAAGGCAATCTGTTCTATGTGAAACAATCCTTAGTCTTAAATGTCAGGTATAAGCCCTGTGGTCATTTAGTTTGGGGTAGAGTAGTAACGAATCAAATACATTATTAATACAGAAGTGCAATGGTGCACATGAGTTTTTCAGGGATACGGAGCATATAGAATGGCCTAGGTGTGGATAGAAAGCAGAAGACATTCACAGCCAGCCTCCCTTAACTTACTGAAGTTTAAATCTAAAATGTTGGACTCCGCTGAATCAAGATTAGGAGGAGATGGTTCTTCATGTGCTCCTGCGTTTCAAATACCCCAGTAGCCTGTCTCACAAGCCAGAAGTGTTTGGAAATAGATGCTTTACAACAAGAGAAAGAAAGAAAACAGCTAACAATTTCAGGATAAGTTAGATGAAATATTTGTTAATACTAAGCCCTTGAAAATCCAGCTAGCTTATATACAAAATAGACAGCATGGTTTTACTTTATGCAGTTACCGTGAACAGCAAGGATCCTGTGTGGTATGCTATGCTGGTGTGGGACCTTGGAACTCAAACATTAGCCCTGATCCCCCAACTGAAAGGAGGCTCCAAAGATGCACAGTAATATAACCCTGGGATTGCATAGGGCTGCCACCCAAGACAAAGACCTGTAAAGCCTTCACTTTCTAAATTCTCTAGTTCAGTGTGGTGAAAAGTAAAGCAGGTGGAATTAGAACCCATTCCTGTCTTTACAGAGTTACATGATTTGGGGAAAAATTCCTGAGACTCACAGGCTTTAACTTGTCAATAATGAACTAAAGTAATCTTTAAATTTCTTTTCTAATTTGATATCGAAATCTTTTTCTTTCAGATTTCCACTATTTTTGTCTTAGATTCATACTAACAAAGCTTCTAAGATAAGGTGTATTTAAGAAAGGACATGTCCCATGGCTCTACAGAAATATCCTATCTGTCACTCAGTGATTAAGAGCCCCGTTGCTCTCACAGAATTTACTTCCCAGCACTTGTGTTGGGCAGCATGCAACTGACTGTACTTCCAGCACCAGGGGACCTGCTGCCCTCTTCTGGAGTCCATGGCCATCTGCACTCATGTGCACACTCCCATGCCCCCAATTAAAAAACAATGAATCAAAAGTAAGTTATTATCTTATTTTCAAGGCCTTTAAAACAGCATCATACTAGGTCACTTAAGAAGGAGATTTTCAGTCATTTGGGGGAGTTCAAAAAACACTGTACACTGTCACCTTAGGCCAAGACATGGTACTTGTGGCATCATGCTGATTCAAGTTTCTTGTCATGGAGATGCATTTGTAAGGAAAATGACTACTCTTCCAAGGGCCACTGCGCCCCTTGGTGTGATCTTAAGTAGACTCGCCTGCTTTCCCATCCCTAGGAGTTTCTTGATTGTCACATGATCCACAACTACCAACTTCTCCACTGATTAAGAACTTCTCACTGTTAGAAACGTGAAGGCTCCCAATGCCGCTTAGTTTTTGTCAGTGTGAGGCAGACTGGAGTTACCTGGGAAGGGCAAACACCCATTGAGCAATTATCTCCATTGCCTTGGCCTGTAGGTGAGTCTGTGGGGGCATTTTCTCGATTAGTGGTTTATGTGGGAGAACTCAGCCCTGCTGTCCCCAGTGCCACCCCTGGGCAGGTGGTCCTGAGCTGTATTAAAAAGCAAGCTGAGTGAATAATGGAGAGCAAGCCAAAGAGTCCCTCCATGCTTCCTGCTTCATTTCCTGCCTGGAACTCCTGCCCTGACTCCCCTGGATGACGGGCTATAGCTATAACCTCTAAACTGAAATAAACCCTTCCCTCCCAAGCTGCTTTGGTCACAGTGTTGATTACAGTAACAGGGAAGCAAACCAGAGAACTCTCCGAATGCAATATTGGGAGAAAATAGAAGTTGGGTTCTTACAGGGAAATAATCATGCCTTTGGCATGTGCATCTCTCCCCAGCCCTAGACACCCCTCAGCTCATCCCTCAGATTTGCTGAGGCACTGAGGCTTCAGCCCAGTCCTACAGACGTGCTGGGATCTGCTCCCAACACCCCCCAGAAGGAAGCAAGATTAAAGGCAGCTGCTTAATCCTTTCCCAAAGCTTCTTAAGCATTTCTATCAGGGTCAGCTCAGCCAGTGCTTACTCAACCTGCCGAGAGAAAATATCCTAATTTAGGCCCTTCTGCTGACTGTCAAGTTGAGAAAATGAGAGACTGGATCCTGATCAGAGGACAGGCTAGGGAGAGATGCAGGTGGCAGGAGGGAGGGTGTGTGGGGATGGGTGGAAGAGTACCAAGCCATCCATTTCCTTTGCAATGAAGAGATCTCAGGAAGGAAGATGTTTCTTTGTTGACTTCATTTGCTCCCCTCCTCCATTAGAAAGCTTTATTAAGAACCTCCCCTGCATATTGAGCACCTACTGGGTGTGGTATGGGCAGGAGAGGCAGTGTGGAGACAGTCACATGGAGGTACTGATCTGAGGGATAAATGGCAGGTAACTGGTGCCAGAAGAAATACTGGATAGGACCAGGACAGACAGGGTATAGGAGATGAAAGGAACATGAAGATCCTTCTAAATGGAGTTTGACTTGACCCTGGCAGTAGCAGAAAGCCATGCAAGCATTTTTATTTGGAGAGCAATATGACTGTATTTGTATTTTGAAAGATCTGATTAGCAAGTAGAACACAGGACTGGAAGAAACCAAGCACAAAGAGAGATCCATGTGTTTTGTTGTGGGTGTTGGTAGTGTGGTATCAGACGGCAGTGAACTGAAGTGTGCTAGGGTTGATGTGCAGGGGAAATTAAGAGATGGTGTCACCAGAGTTTGCTCAGTGATGGTTGGAGTTGATGTAGAAGAAAGGGGATCAAGATGAAAATCTGGCTTCTAGCCTAGACAAGGGGTGCAGTGTAACACCACAGAATGGAGAGCAATGGTGGATGCTGCCCCGAGGGAAGTGGAGGTGAACAGAACAAAGAACATCATTGTAAGTGGGGTCACCTCTCACTCCTCTATGGTAGCTGGTTTTCTCTAAAAAACAAAACAAAACAGAGACAAGTTTAGGAAGTGCCTTAGGATCTAGACCACTGGCAATTGCTTTGTTTTTGTTTTGAATGCAGAAGGGTAGAAATTAGTGAAAAGCACACGGACATCCTGAAACTGCATGATGGGGTTCCAGAACTTTCGTTGTTTCCGTGGTGGAAGAGCTCATGTGCAATGAAGAACCTATTGGTGGAGACTCCCAGTCTGGCTCAGCAGAGAACCAGCTGGGGGAGGCACCTAGGGGGAAGCTGGGGGAGGAAAGCCAGGTGCAGGCTTTCATAGCAGCTTTGTTAATGATCTGGAAGAGGAAGGAAACTGCACACTCAGGAAGTTTTCAGCTGAGTAGCCAGAATGGGAAGTGCCAGGGAGGAGGGCAAAATAATTGGACTAAAACCCAAGTGGCAGCAGAGAGTAGGGACTGTGTGTACCCACTTTTGCGTTGGTGATTTATTGCAGGAGGACTACATTCTTTCTGAAGAGACATGAGAAGAGTGCTCTATTAAGGTCTCCAGGAGGCACATTAGCTCTACACAGTCACTAGGTTGTGGCTTGTCCAATGCTTCATTAGGCGTTAAATGACAGATGGTAATAATAATATTAATCATACACGGCTAACATTTATTTAGCTCTTCCTGTGGACTTAATGCTAAGCTAAGTCCTCTTGCTCCTCTGACATTCTGAATTCTCCGGAGCAGCTCTTCTGCAAATGAATTGCTCCGAGTGAAAGGTGGAAATGACTCACCCAAGGTCACACAACACTTAATTGGCAAGGGTGAAATGTGAACACACATCTCTGTAACCCCAAAGATTCTGGTCCTAACTACCGCCCTGTGTGGTTAGTATCATCATAGAAATAATGTCATAATCAACATCCTTTATGGGATAAAAGACTTTGTAGAAATAACATAATGATTTTCACATCATTTTAGTTTGCTGGGGGAAAACTCAGTGATTCTCTATGTATGTATACTGTCTATATCAAAATCTTTTAGCATCCCTCTCTGTAAATTCTACTCCTGGAAAACTCCTAATAACTCTTTAGGAAAAGCTTAGATATCTCCTCTATTGAGTGTTCCAGACCTCCCCTGGAAAGGTCACACATTCCTACACTCCCCAGAGTTGGCCCATTGATAAAGAATACTCCCAAAGTATTGGCAATCATCCACTGTTCACCGGTGAGAAAGTCTTTTTATTATGCATCAGTGCCACCCTAATATCCTGGAGATGGCTTTGAGCTTAGCATGTTCTCTACAAATGTATCCTGAAGAAATAAAATTAAAAAAAAAAAAGACTGAGTCGCAAGTGTGAGTACTGTTCACTTTGATACAAATACCTTAGATGGTAATCATCTGGTTTCTGAAACTGTAAACTCTATTAGCCAGAGTTGACGAACCTGAGAAACCCTCAGTTCTTTATAGTGAGTGATTAATTACAAACAGTGAACACCCACAAAGGTGTGGCTTTGATGAGAACAGTTTTATTGCTTCCGTTTCTCACACTTGATGAGAATGTAGAGAAATAAGAACAACTCACTAAAGGTGAACACCTACCAAAGGCAAATCTCAAGCAACATGATGGATACCAATGAGTCTCTTGCCATGAAATGGTCCAGACTTTAAACAGGTGTAATGGGGCTCTTAAGCAAAATGATTTCTTAATCTCTCTTGACTGTGCCTTCTCATATGCTTTTTTTATGGCTTTGTCATCATCACGTGTCCTCAAATCTGCCAAAGCCTGTCTAACTATGGAAATATTCGCCATTTTTTTTTTTTGAGTTTTGTTTTTTGTATAGCCTCGCTTTTCAACTTTGCCTTCTCTCACAGTGTTACCTTCGGTCTTGCTGCGGAGGTAAATTCCACTGAAATGTCCCCTGTTTATTTGACAGCCACCTCAACTCCCTTAATGGTCTTGGCATTTTCATGATACCTCACAGGCACACATGGCGGCCACCCCTCAAGCTGTGGCATTTAGTCTCTTTCCTCCTTCGTGTCCTATATTCTGACCTTAATGTCTCATTCTCTATATCCCAAATGTTTAGTACAATCCGTGGTGTATTTAGTATGAAGGAGGTGGGGGAGAAGGAGGAGGTAGAGGAATTCAGAGAGGGAAGAAAGGCAGGCAGGCCAACTCTAATTCTATAATATTTTCTCTAATCTGGGTTGATGAAAATGAAGTGTTTTTCAGCTAAACAATTTAGGTTCAAGAGTAAATCCTCATGCCTGAATGTTGAACTGGAGTTGTTCCAAAACTCATTATTTGTTGAAAGGATACATCAGTTCTCATATTCTAATATGTACTAGATATTTGCCCACACATGATAATGACAGCCTTGTTAAAAGAGAAAATAAAGAGGGAAGGGTGGGAGATGATAAAGAGAGAAAGATTCCTTCCCTGCCATAGGCAGAAAGAACAATGAGAAGGCCAGAGTTCTGAGCGAGCAAAATGGAGTTTCAAAGCCAGCATGCATGCTTGCCTGGTGTGGGGTCACTTGACAGGGAAGGGGTTAAAACCACAAAGTGTCCTCATTAGCTAACAACCTCCATTCAACTGAGTTTTATACCAGCATCAACTACCATACACAGTTCACTCGGGGATGGTGTAGAGACTTCTAGAGAACCTTATGAAAGATGTAGATTATCTCAGGGCTAAAAGGTGAAAAATAATTATATCTTTAAAAAACCATTGCAAATTCCAGATGCTGGCGCAGCTGTATTTTAATATTCCAATACTATGACAAGAGTGAATCTTGCTCTGTGCCTCTTATCTTCCCCTCACATACCAGTGCTGTCAATGCCATTGGCAATTTTACATGTAAATGAGCTCATCCATCACTCCTTGCTCTGCAGCAACTCACTTCTGAGCCTGCCATAGAGTTACACCATTAAATCTCCCTGCTTTACAATATACATCATGACATATTTGACATCAATCAGCTGTGTCAGCCTGCTCACTGTAAACCATAAACTCACTCTGCATCCCTCCCTGCACGGGGTGATTAAACCTGCTTGGGGTAGCTTCCTGATTACAGTGATAAATGGCAATTCATTTCCAACTCACTCTCCCCACCTGTTCCTGGCTCCTGCCCCATGCTCCTCACGCCTGCCTGCTGGAGGAGGCAGTGGTCAGTGGAAGGTGCACACAGAATTGTTGATTGGTACACTTGGGCTTAAACTCTGGCTTTGACTTTGGCAATTACCACTTGGCTCTGGGTTATGACTTTGCTATTTTTAAATACGGTTGTGAAGCTGTGTCATTTATAGTGTAATTAGGACACAGTGATGAGTATGTACTCAGAGTTCTTCCAAGGACAGCCTCCCCCACCCCCACTATTAAAGACAGATCAGGAGATTAACTCCCAAGTCCCAGTGCTAGATACTAGCTGCCTGTCCATCACACCTTTCCATGCAACAGGCCGTTTTTGTCAGGTTAGGTCTATCTCCCAGTCCTATCCAGTTAGAGTATCAGAACTCATGTGAGTGAAGATGGCATTATATGAATAACACCATAAATATATTTTCATCACTCTTTTCAACTATTTCACTAATAAACACCAATGTCTTGTTGTCAGAAGAAACACATCGCTAGCAGCACGCTGGCACCTTGCATCACATGATACAGCTGACCAGATGTGCCAGTGTATTATGACAATACACTTGAAAGCCACTAGACCAGATAATCTATGTGCTTTGTTCTAGCAGAGAAATCCAAAAGAATTTTAGCAATGTGAAGAAATACTCCACTGAGCTGACTAGGCAAACCATCCGATCATTCCAAGAGTCCTTTTGCCCTTCCTTCTGTTGGGCCTGAGATAGAAGCTACTTCTCTTGTTTTCTGGCACAAGGACCAAGCCATCTGCTGACCAGTGGAGGCATTCTCAGTGGTGTATGCTCTCCAGAATATCTCCTAGGCAATAAATCAGAGGGCTCTTTGGACCCAACAAAACACAGAGTAGTAAGCATTCTTTATCAATAGTTACCCTACTCACACACAGACCAAGGACTACCCACCTGCTGCTTGTTCTGATTTTCATCAGCCTGACTGCTCAGGTCTCCTTTGTCTAATGATCTCATTCATCTAACAGAATCCACAGTGGTCTGTCCAGAGAGGAGTGTACAAACCATCTGGAAAGAGTAGAGAGAGGGATGGGCTATGGCTACAACACTGAGGCAGGCTGATTCGGTTTTCAGCTTAGGGATGCCCATGACATGCAGGGTATCCCCAGAACGTGTGGCAGAGAAATCAAGAGAAATGCAAGAGAGTGTAGGGAGAAGAGGAAAAGGTGATATTTTGATGATCCCATGAAGTCTAACAGGAGGGAGGAGAGAAGCAGAGAGCAGAGGAGGGGCAAGAAGGAACAGAAGGAGAAAGTTAGCTTCTTGCTTTCATTCTTGGGACATCAGAGTAATGAAGCCTCTTTCTAGAGAAGATGAATGGGCATCTGTAGAGATTATGAGTGAGGTTTTATTGCAGATCAATAAATCTGTGTCAGAGATTCCCATCTGGAGGGAGTTTTAATTTAAAGGAAAGAGTGATGAGCTCACAATGATAATAAATCAAAAAGTTGTGTATTCACGTATGCATTAACCTTCTATCAAAACACACATCGATGTCAAGCAAGAGTCTGGAAACAAATCTCCCAGGCGATTTCGAAGGACAGCCATGGGAACCCAATAGCTCACCTGCTTTGGGACAAAGAGAGTCTGCCGCATCACTTCACCCTCACCCACATCTTTGACAAGAACTGAGAGAAGCTGAGGATTTATTTCACTGCCATTAGCAGGAATTGCTAGTTGTCACCAAGCAACAGCTGTCTCGGATCAAAACCAAAAAGAGTTCTCCAAAAGGGAGACTTCACAGCCACAAAACTGAGATACCAGCTGACAAAAAGATGGGAGAAGGGAGGAATGAATAAGGGAAATTTGAAACTTCTGCTCAAACAAAATTTGAAGTGCTGGGGGTAATTCTGAAATGACCCTGTTGTTCCATGCCTACTCCATGGACTCCAGGCTTATACCAATGGCCTTCACTGAGCATAGCAGTGAGCAGCTAAGACACATACTTCAAGAGAGCTATCATAGACAGGCAGTGTTAATCAGTTACCCACCTTACTCTAGAAAAGCTCTAGTGTTGAAGGACACCTGTCTGTTGAGCACTTGATGTCATTTTTGTGTGATGATCTGTATGAATGTGCTCATCTTTCAAATACTTATGGAGTTTTAAAACAGAACTGCTGAAGAAGTCAGTCATCAGAGAGCATCTACCAGTAAAGCACCCAGCATTTTCCTCTGCACACATTTTATGTAGCCTGCTCCCTGCATCCCAGACACTGCCTGCATGCATTCAATCAACCATAGATCAAAAACATTTTTTGAAGAAAATGCTTTTACATTAATTTGTATAGACTTTGGTTTTTCTTATCATTATTCTCCAAACAATACACTGTGGTGACTATTTACATACCATTTACAGGTAGTCTAAGTAATCTAGAGATTTTTTAATAAATATGGGAGAAGTCAGGTATGATGGAACACCATGTAATCTCAGCATCCTGGAGTCTGAGGCAGGGTAAGCACCTTGAGATTGAGGCCAGACTAGGCTCTATGGTAAAATCTTGTTAAAAAGTTAAACACCAAAGTACTAAAAACTAATACAGAAATCTACAACTGGCCAATATGCTGAGAATAAAGAGACTGTGGATTCTGAAGTTGTAAATGAGATATTTACATCATATGCCCTTCCTCCCACCACACACACACACCTGAAGACTCAGGATCATCGTAGAAGGGGGA
This sequence comes from Peromyscus eremicus, assembly GCF_949786415.1. Taxonomy (NCBI): domain Eukaryota; kingdom Metazoa; phylum Chordata; class Mammalia; order Rodentia; family Cricetidae; genus Peromyscus; species Peromyscus eremicus. The sequence goes on from NC_081422.1 coordinate 25,122,012, forward strand.
GCAGAAAGATTGTAAAGTACAGAAGTAGTGAATGCCCACTATGAAACCTTTTCTGCTAGACATGGCATCCATGGCACACATGAACCACAGCGGTGTGACTGCTATACCAAACCTGCACAAATTTCAGCGTGGACAGAGGAAAGCACATGCTATCCCACCCCTACCTGAGAAGCTATTGGCAACTGATGGCCACTAGGGGAGCTAGAGGAGGCAGAGTGCGTTTTATTCATAGATTGGCCCCTGAAAGACTTCCCATGCTCTGGAAGATAGTCCTATATTCATGTACATACAACATACAGGAAGCACCAAGTGGACTCATTGGGCTTAAATACTGTCACAGAGATAGACTGAAGCTTGGAGGAAAACATGTCGAGGCGGAGATAGGGGAGGAATTTGTAGGGAGAGAATGGTGAGGAGTGGATTTGACCAAAACACACACGCACACACACATACATACACACAGGCACACGCACATGTATGTGCATGCTTGAGAGTGTGTATACATACATATATGAAATTTACAAATAACAAAAAATTTAAAAACCAAATAGTTTTGGAAAATAAATAAATAAATAAAGACAAGATAAATGGTAGATGCTGAGTATGGTGAGGTAGTAAGCCTGTAATCCCAGGACTGAGGAAGTTGAGGAAGGAGGATCCCACTTTTAAGGCCAGCCTAAACTATAACAGAGACCATGCCTCTAACTAACTAACTAACTAACTAACTAACTAACTAACTAACTAAAATGGGAGGACTAACATGAGTATTCAAAGACTTTGGTATCACCACAGGTTCTGGAAGTAGCCCTTCAAAGATACTGAGGGATATGTATGTATATGTGTGTGTGTGTGTGTGTGTGTGTGTGTGTGTGTGTGTGTGTATACATATAGATATAGGTGTAGATATTGTATGTGCACTAATTATCTTCTAGTACATTAAAAGTGTAAGGCATCTCTGTTCATATCAGCATGGCTACACAGATGATGTGACTGGAAAACAGAGACCAGAGGATCAACAGATGAACTTAGCTTAGATCTGTTTGTCTCACCCAGCAGGCAGCATCTCCAGCTTAGCCTGCCTCCTCACACCTTCCTCCCTTTCAAATTAAATGTTTAATATGCTCCTCCTGTTGGGGGCTGCTTCACACCAGTGACTGTAAGGACATGCCTGTGCTATCTCCCACATCTGGGGATAGCCTTGGCTAAGCAGCTTAAGTTTCTCAGCTGTGGGGCTGCTCAGGCAAAACCATCCTGCTGCACAGGGTGACCTTTCTCTTTTATCACCTGTTGATTTCTGTCAAAGCATTTTTTTTCTTTCTGGACTTTCATTTTTACCACATATATGACTTCTTAAGGTTCACAGCACTGTATCGTAGTTATATCACACACAGGTGCACAGCACAGTAGGACCCATAGTAGGTGCTTTGCTGAGGGTGGGGGAAAGAATGTTTTTAGAAATGATGATTGAATGGGGGAAATCAGTTCTAATGGAACAAGTGGGTACATTTAACAACCAAAGTGCAAAGAGAACTTAGTTTCTGAAATGTACCACCAATTCCCAATCCTCATTAGAATCTGTATATGCTTTACAAATGTCCCTGGCCAGTACCTTCAGCACCCTCAGCCATGAAGAATATTCATTGGCGAATATGGAATATTTTAGTAGGTTAGCTCCTAAATCCCATTTCAAAGATCAGTAAAGTGACTTCTAGAGAGGGTGCAGAGGTTTTTTGACCCAGTGGGTCAACCAGGCAGCCAAGAAAGAGACTTCAACGTTAGAATTATGACAGCCAAACCCTGGCTCACTGATCTTCTAAATCAAGTGCAAGGCCTGATGCCTCCGGAATATTCATCTTTAACTGAAAATTCTGTCTCCCTGAGTTCTCTGCTGAATACTTAGAATGAGAGTCAGTTTTAGAAAAGATTGTGGTACCATTAATAATCATCTTCATATCAATGAGGCTGTCTGAATGCTCCTATCGGAATCTTTATGCAAACAACGTAAGCAATTATATCTAAAGGTATAAAGGGAGAAGGTGCACACAAGACACTGACAATAAAAATAAAGACAACAAGTATTTATTACTTATAAATGACGTGTAAGTGCCCTCTCACATTTTTCAGTTGTTACATTCTTAGTGGGCACTGTTAGCCTCACTGAGCTCCAAGGATTAACAACATGCATAATATAACTGGATGTCGGCAAATAGAAGAATGCAAATAGATTCATATCTATCATTCTGCACAAGATTCAAGTCCAAGTGGATTAAAGACTTCACCATAAATCTAGATACAGTGAACCTGATAGAAGAGAAATTGGGAAATAGCCTTGAACACATTGGCACAGGAGGCAGCTTCCTGAACAGGACACCAATAGGACAGACATTAAGATCAACACTTAATAAATGGGACCTCATGAAACTGAGAAGTTTCTGTAAGACAAAGGACACAGTCAATAGGACAAATGGCAACCTTCAGTGTGTGGGAAAAGATCTTCACCAACCTCACATCTGACAGAGGGCTGATTTCCAAAATTTATAATGAACTCAAGAAACTAGACATCAACAAACCAAATAACCCAATTAAAAAATAGGGTACCTATCAAAATAGAGAATTCTCAACAGAGGAATATCAAAAGATTGAGAAATGCTTAAGGAAATGCTCCACATCCTTAGCCATCAGGGAAATGCAAACCAAAATGATTGTGAGATTCCATCTTTCACCTGTTAGAATGGCTAAAATCAAAAATACAAGTGACAGCTCATGCTGGAGAGGATGTGAAACAAGGGGAACACTCCTCCATTGCTGGTGAGAGTGCAAACTTGTACAGTTGCTATGGAAATCAATATGGCAGTTTCTCAGAAAACTGAGAATCAATCTATCACAAGATCCAGCTATAATGCTCTTGGACTTATACTCAAAGGATGCTCAATCATACAAGAACAGATGAAGGTGAATGGGGAGAGACTGGGAGGAGAGGATGGAGGGAAAACTAACTAACTAGATAGATAGATAGATAGATAGATAGATAGATAGATAGATAGATAGATAGACAGACAAATAAATAAATAAATAAAAGTGCATATGGATGTAGAAGGCACTATTCTGAACCCAGAGCCCAAATTGCTAATTCTTCTCAATAGGCTGTTTTCTATTTTCTGTATTTTTTTCCTATGGCATTATTTCTAGTTTTCTGTCAACTTTCTGGAACATTAAATAGGCTTATTTGATCCCTTGATCCAGCCTCAATTCCAACCCAAATGCAATCAGAATGACTTTCGGAAATGGATAGTGCCTATCTTCAGGTACCTTCAAAGGCCCTTGTCTCTGCTGCTTAAAGTCCCAGTTCCCAAGTATGATTCATGGTCCTCAATGATCAGGACAAATTTTCATTTCCACTTTATTCTCTGATCCCTGTGGTGATAACAGTGAGTCACAGCCTGAGGAAGGACAATGGCACCTTCCCAGTCTATTCCCTCCTCTCCTTCAGTACAGCTGTCCTGTCCCTTCCAAATGGGAGTCCAACTGCCATTTCCCCAGAACACTCCACAGTCTTCAACTTTGCACAACACACAATCAGATCCCCAATTACTGCCAATCTCCCCACTTTTTCTGTATCCCTCGAGGGCATTTATCTCTTAGTGAGTCTTGGGGATTGCTGCTATGCTCTCCTTCATGTAAGTCTGTGCACTTAAAAGCAAAGACTGTAATTCAGCCTGCAATGCTCATAGTATTTAGTATCATCACTGGAACATACTATGAGATTCATGCACACTGGTCAAATTGAATTTGTTCTTTTAAACACTAGAGAGTGTTTCTCACTCAGAGAATAGCTGATGTAGAGTGACATGTGAAATGTTTTAGATCATTAGTTGAGGAAACACTGGGTCTGGGGTTTGCTACTTCATGAGCTTTGCTCATTAGGCAAGTTCCTTGTCCTTTCTCAACTGTATTCTCAGCCAGAATAAAAAGAGTCATACCAGATAATATCAGCTGCAACATGTAACACTTGAACATCATCAACAATCTTTCCTATGTTCTTTTTAATTTAATTAATTTATTTATTATGTATACAGTGTTCTGTCTGCATATATGTCTACACACCAGAAGAGAGCATTAGATTCAATTATAAGTAGTTGTGAGCCACCATGTGGCTGCTGGGAATTGAACTCAGGACATCTAGAAGAGTCTTAACCAGTGCTCTTAACCTCTGAACCATCTCTCCATCCCCCCATGCTCTTTTTAAAATACATAATACACATTTTTAATACCCGTTTCCATTCTAGACCCTTTCTTGGGCTTCAGGGACATGGAAATAAAAACAAATGAATTGAAAAACTTTCATGAAAATCTCATATCAACTTTGTGATATCAGCAAGTCAATTACCATTAACTTCACTTTCTTTTTAAAATGATAATAATTTAAAAAAAAACAGCTAATGTTAAGGGAGTTTTAAATTTGATATTTGCTAAGCATTTTTAAGATTCTGAGTCATGGTAGAATAACAGTGATTAAATAATTATAAATAATCTGTCCCATAACAGAAAACAAGGATCTTCATAAAATTTCACTTAGGTTTATAGAAAACCTCAATTGTTACATGGAATTACCAGGTAATATAATTTAATCTAATTAGATCACCTTATAAACGAGTGATGTCAACTTGATATTGTTTCATTTTCCATGCTTGTAGGAAGATATAACAGAGAATGAACATTTCTGTTAACGATACAAATTGAAATGACAGATGCCTAACATGATTTTCCCACCAAAAATGTGTTATCATGTAGGTGACATTTGTGAACAAAAGTGTGATGTCTAGTGTGTTTCAGGCATGACCAGGAACATCACTTTTAATTTTGAGCAGAAAACAAAACTAATTTTTTTTAAAGCATAAAGCTTTCTAAATCGATTTGCTCCATTAAGTCCAACAAATGTTATAAGCAACAGAATTATGGAAGGTTGTCTCATGGTCACTACTGGTAAGAGAAACATGAATTGAATATTGGTAAGAGTTTTGTTCTATCACAGACAATAAGAAAAATGCATGGATGTGTTCAAAATTCACAAAACAGTAAATGACATGAATAATGAGGGATGTGAATTATTGTTTATGGATTATTCACTATATTCTGTGTACTATGAACTATAAGATCTTTTCAAAACATCATTTTGCTGAAAGGTGAGTGTGATGGTAGAACAGTATAACAAATTTTTTAAGGACAGGATAAAACTTCGATCTTATCCATATAAGAGCCATATGAATCTTACAGCCATGGATCATCCTCAGTCATGTTTGAAAGTATACCCACCCACCCACCTACCCAACCTCCACATTTATGTAAAAGGTAAAGTGAGGTCAAAAAAGGCTTCACATGAAAGAAAATATGTGCATTGAACTTCTTCAAGGAAGAATAGAATCCAGGTAAACTGATAATAAAAGAAGGACTTCGGCTTGAAGAAAAGACCAAAATAAAAATGGAGAGGAAACCATAGAACAGTTAGCCTCTGTGTCCATGAATTTCATTAATTTGGATCAAAATATTCTGAAGTTTTGGTTTTTTTTTTGAACATGTGCAGATATGTTTTCTGTAATTATTCTGTAAGTGGTATAGCATTGTCACTACCTGTGCTTGTTTGATTAGGAATGTCCCCCACAGACTCGTGTGTTTGAATTCCTTGCCCATAGAGAGTGGGCACTATTAGGAGGTGTGACCTTCTGGAGTAGCTGTAGCCTTGTTGGAGGAAGTGTGTCACTGTGGAGGCATGCTTTGAGCTCAAGTTGGCCAGTGGGATACAGACTTCTGGTGCCCACAGATCAAGATGTAGAACTCTCAGCTTCTTCTCCAGCACCATGTCTACCTGTGCATTGCCATGTCTCATCAAGATGATAATGGACTAAATCTCAGAAACTGTAAGCTAGCCCCAATTAAATGTTTTCCTTTATAAGATTTGTGGTTGTCATGGTGTCTCTTCACAGCAATAGAAACCCTAACTAAGACACTACCTACATAATATTCACATTTAATCAATTATAAGAGCATATGGGAGGATCGGATAGGTTATCTGCAAATTCAGTGCTGTTTTCTACAGTGGACTTGAGCATCTGCAAATCTGGGAACCCCTTAGTGTCATGGGGCTGATCTTCTATGTATGCCATGAAGCACTTGTCTGTTCTCATGCAATAGTAGCCACTGAAGACTGGCTAGAAAGCAAGAGTTCTTGCTGACTCCATGTTAAGTCTGTGGACTACAAAACAAATAAGATGTTCAAAGAGGGCTCTGTTTAGATGCAGAAGTCTTTATTACATCTAAGTCCCTTGGTGTTGCTCTAACAAAATATCTAAGGCAGACATGGTGGCTTATCCTGTAATCCCAGTACTCAGAAGACTGAGGCAGGAGGGTTTTTTTTCAGTTTAAAGCCAGTTTGGCCTACATAGTGAGTTCAAGGATAGCAATGGTTTTAGAGCAAGATCCTGTCTCAGAAAATTGTGAGGCTAGGTAAACTGAAAAGAAAATAAACGTATTTGTCACCACTCTCAGAGGAGGCTGAGAGCTTGAGGTGGAAGCCACATCAGTTTGCTCCCTAAAGATTCTGAGGGCCGTGCCTTGTGACCGCCTCCTCTGCAAGGAAAGAGCCATCTCTTTACATGGCAGAAGTGATAGAAGGGTGAAGAGAAGAGCTGTAGCTAGTTCTGCCTGTCCAGCCTTCTAACAGCACACCAGTCTCTTCAGAAGGATGTACATCATGGATTGTCACTCCCCCAAAGACTCTACCCTCTAATATTACCACAGTGGTAGTTAAGCATCAGCACATTCATTTTGGGAGGAAACATTCACAGTGGCAATAAACAAGGCATCCTGGTATTCAAACAAAAGCAATAGCTAATGTTGCCAGGTTGGGTGAGAGAAGATTGCCCAGGACATAATCCATACATTGTTTTGAATGATGCCAAGAGAGCATGAAGATGGAGTGAAGTAAGACTGAATGGGGGTTAATTATAATCCTATAAGATGGAAGAACATTTTCAAATGCAGAAGCTTCATAGAGTATCGAGTATTATAGAAACTATTGTTAATGAGTGTCTAGAGTGATGCAGATGCTTACTGCACACAATGAATGAGAAGGTGGGGACTAGAGATTGACCTGTGTAAGCATACAATACTCACCTTGGAGCTTGCTAGTATGGCTTGACTCCACCCACCCAGGCCTGAAAAGATGAGCTAGACTTAGATTTCTTGGCAAAGGGGACATCGTTAACTGTTTCTGATCAGGGAGTGCCAGAGTCAGAGCTACACATTGGAAAGTTAATGAAGCAGAGGTACAAAGAACAAGAGATCAAGGGAGAGAGATGTATTAATTGGTTATTCTGGTATTTCAACAGATAAAGCAAGCAGGAGATGATGGGCGCTGGTGTGGGAGAACAGTGGGAAATGATACCTTTCACACCAACTGATCAACAGTCCCAGGGGCACAGTAATGCAGGCAAGGGTAAACACGGGCAGGTTCTGCAGACAGCAATAGATTCAGAATTAGATTTCAGGACAGGAGTCCAAGTGGGAAGCAGATCTAGGCACCATTCCCACAGAGGTGATAATTGGACAGTGGGAGGTGATGAGAAAACTACCACAGGAGAAAGTATGTAAAAATAAAAGGTCAGAGACAAATCTTAGAGAGTGACTTCTCTTAGGGGCATTGAGAAACAGGAGAGCTGATCAGTGGTGGACAATTAGCCAAAGAGGCTGGAGAGGGCAGCGGGATATGTTCAGTAGCAGGAGGATTTTACTGTGCAGAGAAGCGGGTCACTAAGAGGGAAGAACTGTGCAAGGGAGTAGGTTGGATTGAGATTCAGCCAATTCATTTCATAATTAATAAGTTGGTGATCAACTTCACAAGAGAAGTTGGAAAAGTGTGAAAGCAGAAAACAGGTGGCAGAGCCTGCAGAAGCATGGGCAGGCTGGTACACACTAAGTGCAGAATGTTCTCTCACACATTTGTCAGAAAGAGGAAAGAAAATACCCTGGAAAAGTCAAGCTGGTCTTCGTACCATACTTGAAATATGTACTTAAAATTGCTTCATTTGATACTTTGCAACCCTATGGAGTTTGGGGAACTAAGGGGACCTGGTGACTAACATTTAGAATTATTTTTGAGATTCGTGGCTCACACCACTCCTGAACAATCCAAAGAATGGATTCTGCATCTGTCTGGAGGTTCACATTCATGTACTCAACACTGCCAACTCCCACCCAAGTCATAGCCATTGCTTTAGAGTAGCAACAGCAGCCAGCATTACACACCAAGGTGAATAAGCACCAACCAATACACTGATGAACAATTTTATGAAGTGGTTAGAGAGATGCAATGGTCATTGGGAGGAAGGTGAGCTCCTCCCTTCTAACTAACTTTTGCCTACAGTGTAAATCATGGATCTACTGAGGAGAGCAAGCCTACTAATGCCCACTCTCGGCAGCTCTTCCTTGGACATCTGCCCACTATTCTCTGCTCTCCCCTTTCTTCAGGACAATCCAGTTACATGACGGTCTTCAGAGTTTCAGAGGTGGGGGGACACTGCTTATTGGCACCAGCAGCATATACCCTTCTTCTCAAAGATGTCCCCAAGTGTGGATGAGGTTGAGGTGACATCAAGGGACTGTGCATTCTAAGGGAAAACAGAAAGGAAAAGATAAAACTGCAAATACCTGGAATGCTGTTTTCATGCAAATGGCCCTAAGTAAAAAGGAAGGAGGCAGACCCAGCAGGAAAAAATGGAACAGGAAAGAGACGCCAGAGAAAAGCTGAATTAGTTTTGAGTAAAAGAATTTCGGAGAGGCATTAGCCACTCTTGGGGAAAATGAATAGGCTTTCTCCTCACATTTATTACATTTTCATGATTCTCTAATGTGAAAGTCTTTTATTTTCAATTGTAAGATGAGAGTCTTCAGGTGTATTTCAAAAAAGAGAAATCTCCCTTTCACATGCATTATAATACTCAGCACCAGTCCCTGGGGTGGGGTGGGGTGCTGAAAAAGAGACCTCACCTCCATTGAGGAGCATGAGGCCTCTGGGGTGGTGTGTGTGGACAGCACCAGGCTGGTTTCTGGAAGCTACAAAGGGAAAGATGGAAACCAAGGGGACTGAAAGAAAGTTTAGAGATGCCAAAAGTGATATGGAAAAGAAAGTGGGTTTGCAGCAAGACAGCCTTGTTCTGGTGACACCAGTAATTGGATGTGTCATCTCACTCTGGTTTATTTATTTGTGATACTAAAATAGTACCACCTCTCTTCTTTACTGTGAGAGCAAAATGGGATAAACTCATGGAAACACGTAAGAAAAATGGTCAAAATGGCTGAGTATAAACACAAGAGTCCAGTACACAAGCAAGAGGAGCTCTAGCTCTCAGTTGGGAAGGCACTCATCCAGTATGCACAGAGCCTTTAGTTGGATTCCCAGCACCACATAAGCTAGGTATGGTGGTACATGCTTATAATCCCAACAAATCTCACACTCAGGTGAGGGAGGTAGGAGGTTCAGTATGTCGTGGTCCTGCTCAGCTACAAGTTTTGAGACTACTTGGGATAAAGGAGACCCCAATCTAAAATGATGATGATGGTGGTGGTGGTGGTGGTGGTGGTGGTGGTGGTGGTGGTGGTGGTGGTAGTGGTGGAGATGATGATGACAATGATGATTCTAACACACCCTGAACTAGAACATTCTTTTAAGACTTTTATTAATAATAAGGAAAATTTTAAAAATTAAATGACTGTGTTTGGGGAAAGGTGTCCCAGGATCTTTCCCCATGTGCTGGAGAGAGCCGTCTTCAAGGGTGGCTTCTATGGGAACATATAATATCTTAAGACTACAATGGGTGAACAAGAGAAGGGGTGAGCAAAGCTGCTGCCTTGTTCTTGGCTCTGCAAGAATCTGAGCAGCTCAGTAAGGATGTCCGTCTCTTCAGGGTAGGAACTCCAATAAGCCATTGATCCAAGGGAGCTTCTGCAGGACAAATGCTTTCTACTCGTATCTGTTTTGATTTAAAAATCTGACTTTGGAAAAAGCCATTCCTTGGCTTTTTTTTTTTTTTTCCAATGGCTTGGTAAAAATAGTTCATATGGCTCCCAATGGTTTTGCTTTGATGCAGAGGTGACTCATTGGGTATTGTGTAAAAGTGCTAATCTTCCCCCAAACACTTTTGAATTCTTTAATTTCTCTGACACATTAATTCTAACCCCAGTCCCCAAAGCCCCAACATCCCTGAGAATCCCAGAACAGAAATTATAGCAATTTCCTGTAACCTGAATCAAATTCCAAGGTTGGAGAGCACGGGCCAAGTCCAGCCATTAATTCAAACAACCATGTGAAAGATTATGGTGGGCAGCTGTGATTCCATTAAAGGGGGCAATTTCAACTCCATTTCCTTGATAAACAGACACAAGCTCACCCCTAAATTGGGCTTGATAGATTTGATTAGGGGAGAGTTTTGGGAGGTTGTGATTTCTACAGGAAAATTGCTGTTTGATGTGCAAGGCCAAATTGCACTTGAAATCTCCTTGGGGGCTGGGGGTGGAGAAGGAAGAGGAAAGAACACCTAGCCAATTGCCATCATCCAAGCAGCAGGGGAATCAAGCTGTTGTATTCAAAATATCTGTTAGGTATGCAGCCAGTGCGTGGTGCAGAAAGCATGCCTGCTTGGGGGACCTGGTGATTAAAAGCAACAAAACCAAGTGTTATTTAAACAAAGCAAAATGTGCCCAACCACTTTCTGGGTCCCATATGAATCTTTTGCAGGGAAGGCATGTAGCTCTGGCCGGGGACACCTGTGGTTTTCTGTTTCTGTTTCCACACTGAGAACCCAGAGATCTGGACTAGAAGGGATGGGAGTGAGCACTGATAGCTTCAAAGCACAGTCCCTGATCCAAACAGAATGGTGGCTAAATGACAGTGAGACCTTCTAGTCTATTTGGCATTAGTCATATGGAAACTTTACTTCTTTAGCTCATCTCAGCCAGATGAAACAATGAAGACTGTAATTAGTTCTTCAAACACTGACTAAGGATGCAAAAGTCATAAATGTTTTGTGTTAGTAAAATCTGTCTTTTCTTTTCACAAGTACTTAAAGGAATATTCTTTCTTCAGTATTGCCCATTCTGCCTGGCTTCGTGCCAAGCTTGTAAGGAATAGAGAATTATTGAGGACCTAGGGTGTGCCAAGAATACCAGGGTGCGTTAAGTCCATGGTCTCATTAAATCTTCCAGTAACCTTGGAGGTGGCTACTATTTTCCTATTTTTAAATAAAGATAACAAGTTCAGTAAATGTTTGATGTTTTAAATAGCCAAGATCTTACAGGCTGTAGGAAGTGGGCTGGATGTGATCTAAAACCACCTATGTCTAAGTCCACATTCTTGCAATCTCAGAAATGTGTTGCCAGGGCTACAGGAAATAGAATTTCACAATCCTCTGTCACTTTATATAATGCCCTTGGGAATTTATATAGAGAGAAATTTATAAATGTAGGCATTTATAAATTTGTAAATGCAGAAATTCAGCAAGTATCATATTTGTCAATAGGTCAGTCAGTTTTAACAGAACTGCTATGATCCCCAAAGCAGAGATACTTGAAAGTCCAGGTTCCACCCACTCAAATCTACCTGTTATACTAGTAAACGTACTTCATCTCACAGCACCGTCTCCACATAATCTTATGACTGACGAGGGGTTTCCGTAGAATCCACCCCAGCCACACTTCTTTAGCTCCTCTGCTGCATTCCCCATTGTCCTGTGTCTTCAACCATCGATTCAATGGGCTCTCAGAATTAGCTTCTGTGCAGGTCAAACACATCCTTGAGTTTCTAAACATGATGCCACCCTAGCATCTGAACCATTGTAGGGAGTATACTGTTCTTCTCTTTCTGTTCTCCTTCCCTTCTCCGCCATCACTTCCTGTGTCCACTAAAGAAGGAGGACTCCAAGCAAGAGACAGTGTGCTTAGAATACTGCCTAGAGCAGCTGATCAGAATCCGAAGGTTCAGAACCAGTATCCTCTAGAGATGGGGGCCAAACTCACCACTGAGTTGATGGCCCACATTACTGTCCTCCACAACTCAAACGCTGTGGCTCCCTGGCTCCACCTCAGGCCTTGAACCACTGCTTTTCTCCAAATGAAACTACTTAACAGATCTTACTCTGTGCTCACGCCACACATCACCTGAGATTAATAAACATAAAATGATTTTCAATCTGACTTGAGAGTTTAGAGGTTTCATTCCTTGTTCAAGGAATGATGATGCCTATGAGCACATGTAACACCATGTTCAAATGGTAAAACCCATGGAGGACTGTGTCAGCATGGGGTCATCCAACATATGCTTGTTATTGAGAGTCACCCAGAGTGGAGCCAGGCTGGGGTGGGAGAAGACAGAGTATAGCATGTAGCCACGTTTGTCCTTCAGGTGGATACTCTTAATTGATCTTTAAGAGTGGGAGTTATTTGTTATGAACAATAAAGTTCTTTACTGATGAACTAAACAATTAAGTAACAATTAAACAACAAAATGTTTTACTATGAGTCTTGGACATTTTTACTCTCTTCACTTTTTGCTATTTCAGGATCTTAAACAACAATTAATTGAATAAATATTTACCCAGGACTAATTGCTAGCAATGTATTGTTGATTAATGCAGGCGTGGACTCCTCTCTCCCGGAATTTAATGGTCTGGAGGAGGAACTATCATTCAGCAAACAGAAGTTCTCTGGATGTTGCCATCTGCTTCCTGAAAGCATTAAAACAACCCGAGACAGGTGTCAGTACAGATGGCCAGGATCCACCTGCAGTGCAGGTGGGGGCAGGATCTCTAAATGACCTGGAACCATCACTCATCTCAGAGGTGGAGATGATGTATCTCCACCATGGCTGATGTTCACACCTTCAGAGGATAGGCAGTGGCCACATACTGTTCTAGAATGCAAATCAACAAGCCTCTAAATTGTTTGAGATGATGGGTGTGAGCTCTCTTTTTAAAAGATAAGGAACTACCCAGGTGTGGTGACTCAGGACTGTAATTCTAACACTGGGAAGTCTAAGACAAATTTGAGGCCAGTTTAGGCTACATTGTGAGTTCCAGACCAGCCTGGGCTACAGAATAAGAGCCCATCTGAAAACAAACAAACCAACACAATAGTTACAACACCAGAAACAAAACCTTAAAAGCAACAGCAATCAGAGCCCCTAGTATACAACAGATACTGCATACTTTCGGGTACTGAGGGCTTCCAATCTGCTCTGAACTCATCAGGTTTTAGATACCTTCTTCTTGGAGCCCATCAGTACTGTAACCATCACCTTCCCTTGGTACAACGGAGTTTTGGGAGGCCGGGTATCGCAAGACATTTTGAGGAGTCCCCATCTCTTTTACATTATTTCTTGACCCAAGATGAAAAGGAAATTACAGGTCTAGACAAGTCCTCTAATCTGTCTATGATGACAGCAGCAACTAGGATGAAAGATGGATAGGTGCAAGGCGAAGCCCACAAACATCTGCCTGTACACCTACCGGCATGACCAGGATGAGGATCTCGAGGACCAGTTACAGCAGAGATAGTCTGTTCATTTATTTTACCCAGACACCCATTATTACTACCCTTTCCTTGTTTAGGACTTTCATCAATATGCTTGACTAATTTTTTTTCTGCCTAGCTGCCAACCTTGGGCAGGAGAACATCTGGTATATCCCAAAGGGCATTAGCCCATTACGAAAGGCAAATTGATTTTTTTTTTAAATTTCATAAATCAGCAGTCAAATGAAAAATGTCATTTTAAATTACAAACATAACTGAGTCGGTGTGTGGCTGGTACCTGTGAATAACTGGAATTATTTATGACTGTTTAATATTTGTTGGGGGTGCATTGTAATTTTAATTATGTAATACAAGGTGAGATAATTATTTACTAGTGCTGACATGGAAATGCCAATAATTACTTAATATCTGTTGGAAATTATTCAACAGTTTTTAATTAGCAATACATACTAAAGTGATTGTTACTCTTCAGCAAATATAAAAATCCATCCATGAGAAAAGACACCTGGGACTTGCATTAGTAAGTGTTCTAAAATGCATTATTGATTTGTACACATTATCATACTTATGTTATTACTTTTCAATGTTTGATGGATTCTTGCTTTCATCAGCAAAAGAACACAAAAGTAAAGAACAGCTATCAAAGTGGGCGATCAAGTAAAATAAAAGGCACTTATTACAATGGCCCATTTGTTTCATGCATCCTTAGGTTGAATCTGGAATAACAGTGTTTGTTGCTATAAGCTTTCACTCACACACTTTCTCCAATTAGTCTATTCACTTCCATTACAGATCCCTAGAGGGATGCATCTAGTCCTCACTTTCAGAATGTCTTATCAACAACATTCTTTGGAAACACACAGCTAAAGATGTGGGCCAGGGAGAATTGGCAATCTCTGCGAAGCACCTTCCCTCTGTGGTTGAATTCTTCTGCTCACCTTTGGAAACCATAAGGATAAAATAATGAAAAAACAATGCCACTGGATTGTAATAAATGTTCTCAGACATTTACTATATGTAAGAGCTATTCAGGAACACCACTAGCTACTAAACATATTCCTCAGGGTCTCTCCTATGTTAAAAGCATTTAATGAGAACAACATTCTTAGTTTGCTAAGTATTTCTTTTAGTTAGTCCTTACATAATGAAGTGCTTTGCTTAGAGAGAGAGAGAGACAGAGAGACAGAGAGACAGACACAGAGACAGAGAGAGAAAGGAAGAGAAACATTTCCATTTCATCATTTGCTAAATATATTTTTGATGGATTACTAAGGATTGATTGCAACTATTAGTGTTATAAACTCAGTTCCTCCTACAGTGACTTGTTACACCTTCTCTAGGAGGATGGGACATTGGACTCTGGATGGATAGAGTATCATTATCACTGGACTGCACATTATTAGGTGCATGGGTGTGACCAAGCTTGTCTTCTCTTGAGCCCTACTTCAATCTAGTTTGAGCCATTTACCTCATCCCAACTGACACCAAAGTCACCCATATTCCTAACAAGTTCCATGTGTCTTCCACCCCTAATACATCCTCCATCTTCTGTCTTGTGGTGCTGGAGTTGGGACCCTATAGCATTTTTTTGTTATCAGTTGCGTTCCTGTTAGGTGCTTCAGCACGGTCCATTAAGTGTGGATGGAAACCAGGAAGGGGACAAGGGTCCTGTTCCTTCTATTTAGCTTGTTCTTCCTGTCATAATTTCCCCAGAATGTCCATTCATTTTTGAAGGCTCTCACCATTCTCCCCCACTCCCAGCTCTCAGTGAAGTGTGTTTCTTCCCCATAGAGCTAGCTGTTCCATCTCTCTGTGTCATTTTTGCCTTCTCTTGAGATGCCAGGGCAGCTGTACACATCCCAGCATCCTAGTTCCTCCACAGGCTGACCAGTTAGAGTTTCTAATAATCCTGACTGCTTCTCTTGGTATCCCTGTATACAAGAGGGTGCTGGTATTTCTTTCTGCCTCCCAGTCTTCCAACACCTTAGGTCATCATTCTCTAGACAAATGTTCTCAGGTAAAATATCCACTGTAGGTTCTGTTTTCCTGAGAGACAATTGTATTTAAATCTCTACACATAAATGCTGCCCCACTGTGCACCCCTGATGGGGACCACCTCTCCATCCAAAGTTCTGCAATACCTGATCCAGTCCGTGATGCAGCTCAGTGGTCACCCATTCCAAGAAATGCATCATACCCTACTACGTTGGGCACCCCATCTTTCTAGTTCCAAAGCAGCTTTTATATTCTTACCATTGTGTCCATCTGTTACCATGAAAGATTGTGGTCCTGTTTCCTCTGTCAGCTGCTCCTCCAAGGCAGGAAACACAGTAGCCTCCTCGGTACTTCACACCTTGCATGAATATGGAAGGTGTAATATATACATGCATTGTTTACCCTGAACTCTTGTGCTTTGTCACTGTACAAGTCCAGTCAGGAATTAAACTCCTACAGTGAATCCCTGGCTTCTGCCCTGCAGAGACCCAGGTAGTCATGCAGAATCTCAGGATGAAAATGTCCTTGCTGTGTCTTGGCATAGCAGTGTTTTGTTATGAGGCAGAATCAGAAAGACAGCAAAGCGAATGGCAGCTTGCAGATGACATGGTATCATCTCCTGAAGTCGCAGACCAAGCATTTGACCTACCAATAGTGAATTAAGAACAACCCAAGATCATTGTTGTTCCTTCCTTAACTGATGTAGAACAAAAGGCCAGTAACAATACTATTTGTCAGTTGCGTGTGTAAACACTTCGATACTGTATGATTTCATTAACTCCCAACAACACCTCTATGAGAGAGAAATCATTATTCTACTTGCAATTGAAGAAAAAGATACCAAGAGAGCTGGGATTAGAATGAGATGCATAATACCTTCACCTTGGAAGCAAAATTTAAAGAGATGAAAGAGAAAAGGGAAAAGAAAAGAAACCTCAGTTATTTCCATGCACATTTCAACATCTTATTTTAAAAATCAAAATTAGTTTAAATATCAATGATAGAAAAATATGAAAAATTAAAATAAGACCAAGTTAGTGTCACTGTTTTTTTCCCTGGGATCCCAGACACATCACAGCACTGCTGATTCCTTCTATACCTTGCCAAAGAATGTGCATCCTTGATAAAAGGAGCTGGGACACACTCCCAGGTTCTCCTAACTCCAAATCCTGAATCACACACAACCCACTATCATGGCCTACATGATAGTAACATACTTTCTGTAGGGTGCATCGATTACTGCAGCTTTCTGAGATGGACATTTTGCTTGGTGTCTTACAATTGAGGTAGGAGTCTCCAACGTATATAAATGCTTTCCACACATCATATGGAACTATTTTTTCTAAATTCATTGGGCCATATCTCTGGTTTTAGATGTCATGTAATCTAGAGCAGCACTGTAAAAATGACGACTAAAGGTTACACTGTCAACGATGCATGTACTGCTTTCCCATCTATCCACTTATTCAACAACAATCCATGAGTAGTTATTCTACAGCAGTTTATTAGCATGATTCATTCAAACACTTGCAGATTTTTATCTGAATAAACAGGTAAAAAGGGACAAGAAGTGAGATTCTACCTTCCTGAGTATAACTCCTGAGGAACAGGCAGTAAACTATGAATGAGGAGCAGAAGCACATAGCATTCATATAAAGAAATCATTAGTAGAGACACAAAGTGAGGTTGTGACAGACTGTAATTGTGAATTGATGGCCAAGTTCCATAACCTGGGTACCACCACATTGAGGCATCCTTCCTCTTCCTTCATTGCATTAAGTTAGGATGGAGTAACATGCTTAAACTTGTTATTAAGACTGGCTTATTCCTAAAATATCAGTATGGTTTCCCACCTCAGAGAAGTAGAGATTGAGCTACCCTCCCACCCAGAATTGAAGACAGAAACTGAGCACCACTGGGGACATCAGCAAGGATCAGCAGAAGCCACCCATCACACCTTCCAACCCCCTTCTTTGGATTCTCATAAGCGGCATCTTCTTGCCTGAGAGTGGTCCGTGAGTCCCACCGTCTGAGATGGTCACAATCAGTGGGTATTCGTCAATCATTTCCCTCTCTGTGCCAGCCCAGCTCAGATAAATGATAAATACTGATGTATTTAATCTTATCTCCCCAGTCAAGTCCTCTGGTCCTCTAGTCGTTCTTGTTCTGCTATGGTGAGGACTTTTCCACCTGCCTACTTCTCTCTGAATCAGGAATGGCCAAGCCCAATAGCAGCTACAATGGGCTGCAAAACACTCATCTCTGGGTTCTGGTGCTCTGATCCATAGACAGTCACAACCCTTCTAATCTTCTCTTTGGCAACTTCCTGCCATGGTGTCTCCCTAGCACACTGACTCTCAGTTCTGAAGAGACTAGGACAGGAGATAGGGCATGGGACGTGATGGGAGGTGCATGTACAATGAAAAGGTTCTAACTGTTCTATGAAGGATCTCTTCCTGTGGTTTCACAAAGGCCCATCAGCCTAGAAGAATAGAGGGCACTTCAAGGACTGGAATAGGACAGATCTGCACATACTTAGGTGCTGTGGCTCTGATGAATTGTTTAACATCTCTGCTATTTAGTTTTGTTATCTGTGGAATGGAGATAAAGCTTTTTGTTTCACACAGTTGTTTCCAGTGAAGGGAGATACCACAGCAAAGTACTGGACATCACATTTGCTTGATTTTTAGCCAGGTGGTGCTCCTGGATCCCTGGCTTGTGCAAGATAACAAGTGCTGATAATAGCATATAAAAAGAGTGGAGTTAATCACTTGATTCACAAAGTTGAAAGATATTTAATAAATATTTCTACTCATCATTATTATTGATATTGGTAATAAGATAGTTGCCCGTCAACTGTGTGTTACCATTATTAGCAATATAAAACTTACTAGGTAATAAACATGGTGGGCTTCCTGTTAACCTCTCAGGCTGTATTCAAAGGAAGCTTTCCAAGTCCTGCTATTTTTTAGCTATAAAAGGATAACATGAATAAGAAAAGTACTAAGCCACTTGGCGATTATTGGCCAGGAAAGATTCAGAATCACCATTTGAACAGGACTGGCTCCACTCAAGTTCCCTAACTCTGCTCCCTAACTGCACTAACTCAGAATACAATCTAGACTATTTTCACTTTGTATTCTAGGAAAATGGCAATAAGGGAAATTAAGCAACTGATTAAAGTAAATACAATTCATTCTGTAAATATTTATCTTCTAACCAGATATTTGACTAGAAATGGAGAAAGTAAAGTTTGTGAAACCTAATGTTTCTTCTTGCAAGAGAAACCAATTGCTCTATGTTTACCTGTTTTATTTCACAAACTCAAAACAACAGCAATGCAAAGAGCAAGAGCTGCATGTGGCCCTTCACTGGGAGCTGTGAAGAGTGGCATGCCCCCCCTTTTTTAAACATTTTTTATGCCAAGGATGGTATGAAGAACAGAGAGCAGGCAACAATGGCTGAATGTGGGGGTGAGCAAGCAGGAGATTTAGGAATAGGTGGTGGCAATAGCATGCAGCACGGAAGAGCAGAGGTCATACTGGCAGATGGCAGGGAGGCTGATTTTTATTGGGTTTAAAGAACTAAGGTATAGATGTGCAAGACAGACTTGATGGGATGCTAGTTCAGTTTAACCAGATCTGGCTGGTGAGACAAAAATCAATAAAAGACTCTGAGTACAGAAGGCGAGACAGGCAAAGAAGCAGAAATCCACATCTCAATCTAAATTTATTTCAGGTCATGAAAAAGCTGTTTTATTCTCCCAAAAACATATTCTCTGGTTTCATGTGCATGCATGCTTGCTTGAATGCATGCACATGCAAGTACACACACTCACACACACACACACACACACACACATACACACACACACTCATACATGCATGTGTGCATATGCATATGTACCTGAATGTGTGTGTGTATAAGAATACGTTTGTTTTGCTTAAGATACTAAGCATAATTAAACTCCCTTTCCAGTGTATCAAAATTTGGTCATTTTTACAAGGATTTGAAGTGGTATTTATAATAGAAATGATGATATCAAGAGGGTCATATTCTAAATCAATATGGGTGGATCCTTTAATCAACACAATAATTATTAAGCATTAATTATAGTTAACTAGGTGCCAGGATCCAGTTTCATATTCTTTAACTTTAAATCTTATGTCAACTCTATTAAATAGACAGTGCCATTCATAGTTTTGAGTGAATAGCTCAAGGCTTAGTGAGATTTAATATCTCGCTCCAGATTCAGCAAGTTGAACTCAGATCTTCACTGCAAATTCTGGCTACATTCTAAAGGTCTCTTCACTTGATTATTGACCAGCTCTTTCATTCCATTCACTTGCAGTTTCAGCTTTCACTGTTATAGGTCAGATACAGAAAGTCAAGATCTACTGTCCTTGCAAAGATCGTTTAGGTTGGTGGGGCTAGGATCATGACTCTCCTTGGAGGTAGGAGCATGAAGGACATTTTCAGATGTTGTAGGGTGTTGTTCCTCAATTTGGGTGTCAATGACACAGATGTCTTCAGTGGGGAAAATTTATGACTTGTGTACTCATGATATATGGATTTTCCCCTCTGTGCAAATATCCATGTGCATTTGCATCCCACATTCACAAAAAATTACACTAAATAAAAGTTTAAATGCAAACAAAAATGAATAAGCAAAAGAGACATTTCCTCTGGCTTTAGGAAGGTATTGTACTCAATAAAAGAAGTAAGCTGCCTTAGCCAGAATATTCAAAAGTCTAGCTGGCTTATTGTCAGAAATTGTTATATACTTGTGACTACTTTATATATTTATTAGGAATAGCTGGGAGTAGTGTTCATTTCTACTTCTTTATTTAAATAGATGGAAATCATAGAACATAGACAGGAAAGCCTTGGTTTTGCTGTTCTTACCAACTTGTGAATGTAGGCACTGGACGAAGCTGATTTGATCCTGTCGTCACACAGTGATACCAATAAATGTGGATATCCTGCCTTAAATACTGGATGGAGAACGGCAAGTCCCATTTTCCTTGAGAAAGTCAAGGATTTCCAATTTTAGTCCTTTTTTAAAGCCTGATAGCACTAATACCAACTAGCAGTTTTGGCTGTTGCTACAACTTACTCTTCGTTCTTTCAGGAGATTGCCTCAAAGATATTTTTGAGTGATAAAAACAGACCTAGTACCTAGAGACAGGGATGCTTCCCTTTCCTCCTTATTTCTAACTTTAATCTGTCTCTTGAGCCCCATGTGCGGTGCTAGAGGGCAGCCTGATGCAGGCAGCTGGGCTTGAACTGCTATGAAGAATATTTCTGTAGGTCTTCACTTTGAGGGCTGGAGGAGAACTGGAAATTATCCTCAGGACCAGAAAGACACATACCTCACATCTTGGAGCAAACCTTTCTTATAGCAATCTGTAGGCTCCCAGGTGGAAGCTCCATTGCTCAACATTAGCCTAGTTGAAAGGGCCTAGTTCTCACAGTGCTGAACAGGTGACAAGAGTCACTCCTGTCCTTGAGGCCAGGAGGGGGAAAGGTGGCATATGGCGTCTATGGGATTGGAAGCCATAGTCATTCTACATTCTTTATCTCTAGAGATATTGTTTCTCTTTCCCCCACTTATTTAGTATTTTCACAATATTGACAAGAGGGAAAACCCATTTCAGAAGACCTAGCAATTAGAAAATTAGAATATCAAAACAGAGAAGGCATATGCCAACAAAACGGAGCTGCTGGAATTGACAGAGCAGTTAAACAAACAGACAGATGGACAGCCAGAAGACTCAAACACACCACAGAAGAGTTTCTGAAATGACTTTTGAAAACACTCATGCTTTCTCAAGCAAAAATGATTTTTTTTAAGTTCCGTAATTGAACAGACAGAGAAAATGCCAGTGTTGAAATCCCAATTCTTTGTCTAGACTATTAAGAGAAAAAAGTGTATTTCAAAACATAGATCAGTAGGATAAAAAGGATTTGTGAAGGTAGGCACAGAAGTTTAATGGTGAGGTTAATATATATTGGAGAGGTGGCTCAGGAGGCAAATGAACTTGTTTGAACAAACATGAGGACTTGAGTTCAAATCCCCAGCATTCTTGAAAAAAAAGGGGTGTGTCTGCATATGTGCATTTAACCTGTGCTCTGTGAGCTGAAGGTGAAAACAGGATCCCTGTGAAGATAGACAAAATGAATGAGGAACTCACTAAAGCTTGCTGGCTGCCAACCACCTCTGCCACCTCCTCCCTACCCACTCTCTGGTAGTAGTAGAGATAGAACAGAGAGCCTCATGCAGGTGAGACAAACACTCTACCACCGAGAGACCCTGTTTCAAGGAAACATAGTGGAGAATAATGGAGCAGGAGGCTAGACTTTCTTTTCTGCCTATGTACACATGAATGGGCAGAAGCACATACATGTGCATACACCATACACATCACACACATATTTGAACACGTGCACAATTGTTGCACAAGAAGCAAAACATGAAGAAGAAGGAGGAAAAAATCTGAACAAATGATAAAAAAAGAACTTGTGGGGAAGCTGAGGATAGACCCAAGGCTCAGTAGGTTCACTGTGTTCCAGACTGAGTTGATGAGGAAAGATGTGTGTCATGCAGTGTTTGTGCCAACATACAGGAATATTGCAATGCATTTCTGGGTCACATATAAGCATGTGACTTACATCACCTGTAAAGGAAATAGCTTTTTACCAAGAGGGGAAGAGTGAAGGCTCAGACTCGCCTGCATCTCACTGGCAAATCTAGAAACTAGAAGACAATGGTACAACTGTGGTGCTATTTTATTTGTGCTAAAATGTGGTGATAGTTTATTGGTATGTTAATAAATAAAGTTTGCCTGGAGATCAGAGTACATAGATAGTCATCCATAAACAAAAGTCAGGCAGTGGTAGCACACGCCCTTAATCCGATCACATGGCAGGCAGAGTCTCTGTGTGTTCAAGGACACAGCCAAGCGTGGTGACACACGCCTTTAATCCCAGCACCAACCATAGAGACCTGGAGGTCTGTATAGACAGGCAGTGATGGGGAAGTCATGTGGCTGGGCTAAGAGCCAATGAGAAGGCAGAACAGCAAGGCAATTAAGGCGCAGGTTAGACAGGAAGAAGCTGGTTCTCTTGGGAAGCTACGGCGAGGTGGTGAGCTAAGGTTAGTTGGTGGCTATCACTATTTCTCTGATCTTTCACCTCTGTATTTGGCTCTGTGTTTCTTATTTAATAAGACTGTTTAGAAATCCGTCTACAATAAAACCTCCACCAGTGGCTGAGAGAAAAGGCTGCAGTCAGAATCCTACACTCAACGTAAAATTGACCCCCAATGATGGAGATGAAAGAACTGATTCAGAGGGAACTTCACACATTGCCCAATAGGCAATTCAGGCTGGGAGACAACAGTCCCCTTGCCTTCCCCCAACCATGGAGAGGAGAGATTCTTCAGGGTTGTGCGGAAGCCCACCCTCAGCAATGGTTCTGCACAGTGCCTAGAGCACCACACCAAAGCCTGGGACCTCAGGTGGGGAGGAAATTAAGTGAGAAAGAAGTTCCTGAGAAACAACAAAGACTTTGGAGAAGCAAGCAAGAAGAAAACAGCCCTTTCCAATACTCATATTTAATTGAGGAAGACAGGGAAGAAGATAGACCACATTTTCCCATTATTATTTTATAATTCATTTTTTTCCAGACAAGGTATTGCTATGTAGCCTCAGCTGGCTTAGTACTTGATATATAGCACAGGCTAGGCCCAAAGTCATGACGATCCTTATGCTTTAGCCTTTTGAGTTCTGGAAACATACAGGGTTTTCCAAGTGCAAAAGAATATTGGTAGAAATAATACTAATGTACTATATTGGTTTTAAATAACAGAGAGAAAATGGAGGGCTAGGGTTCTGTCTTAGTGGTAGAGAGCCCTTGACCAGCACGAGGCCATTGGTTCGATCCTTAGTACCATCTACAAAATGAGGAGGAGCTGGGGAGGGGCTCAGTGGATAAAGTACTTGCCTTGCGAGTATGAGGCTCTGAGTCTGGATCTGCAACACCCACATGAACATCCAGATGTGAAGGTGTACATCTGTAGCACTAGCACTGAACAGGCAGGAACTGGCAGATCCCAAGGGTTAGTAGGCTAGCCACTCCAGCTGAAATGGCAAGCTCTCAGTTATTAAGAGACTATCTCAAATAATAATGCTGGTAATAATAATAATAATGTGGAGAGTGATGAAAGATGACACCTGATGTCAAACTCTGGCCTCCATATGTGCACACTCAGGTAAGCACACCTACACACACACACACACACACACACACACACACACACACACACACGGGGGGGGGGGGGAATTTGTGTTCAACTCTGTTGCAAGAAAAACTGTAGCTGTTTGTAATATAGAATGGAAATTCTAAAAGTAAAACTTAGAGCCATAAAATGAACAGAAATTAAGATGTAATTGGCATAAGTCTCTATATACAATATGATATGAAGTCAATTATATAAAACAAAAGCAAAATTGTCTATAATGGAAAGAGAAATAGTCATGAAAAAATATAATACAATCTTTTCAGAACTTGGTGAATTTATCAGAAACCTTGGAGAAAGACAGAGGAATTGAAAACCATAATTAATAAATAGATATAACCTTGCATTCTTGTAACTCAAATATAAAGATATGTGTATGTGTATAAGAATTCACTTTTAAACATCAACTTTCACTGGGCTATAAGGAAACGTAGAAATGTTAAAGATTTTAATGGGTAACCTTATTAGATCAAAATTCTACATCAGAATAATAGAATAATTATTAGAATCTTTACTTAAAAATAAGCAAGATATGTTGGTCATATTTGGTGCAAAATAACAATAACAAAAAACAATAGAAATTTAATTGATCCAAGAAGTAAACAAAATAAAGATATCTGACATCTAATCTCCTGACACTAGGAGTAAGTGCATCTCTAATTTTCTTTATTGTTAATAAGAAGATATGAAGATTAATATTCATTTTTTTAAAAAGCAGAGAATGAACTACAAAATATATAGAAATAGAATAAAGGAATTAACATGGCATTAACATGCGATCAAGAATTAATTAAAAACAAATGAACAAACAAAATCGAAGAGGGACTATCCAAAGTCGAGTTCACCAAAGAGATGTTTGTGATCCTGACTAATGAGACAGCACACACACACACTTCAGTAAGTGTAGACATGATGTTGAGGGACCAAAGACAAAAGAAGAAACCAAAGCACCAATTCTGGCAGGTGAAAGTATTTTCAGAGAACATTCTGTGAAGCTCGATAACAACCCAGAGAACACAGATGACGCCTTCGCCAGATGGAAGAGGCCAAAGTCACCTAGGAAGTGGGACCCTGAATAGAAACAATGACACAGCCATTATTTTCATTAGGTACTGGGAAACAGGTGAAGTTCCACTAACCTTTAAATTCCACTAACATTTAAACTATTCCAGGGCACATAACAAATACAATTTTCAAATTTGCTTTATGAGTCTGTATTATATTAATGCTAAGACCTAACAGAATACTGTGAATTGATTTCACTCTTTCATATATACATGGAGATCTTAGTAGTAATTCCCTCAGTGACAGAATTGAGCTGTTAGCCGAAATGTGCTATATTACAACGAAACATTGTTTCTAGCCAGGATGGAGGAACTCTAAGCAGAAGAGCAAATGAATCAAGTGATCACTGGAAATTATTAGCTGAAAGCTACCTCAGCTAAGGACCCTTAGAAGGTAACCTCTTTGCCTTTAAGAGTTTAGTTACTGTACTCAAAAATTTGGTCTCAGCATTTAAACACAATTAACAGCGAGGAAAGATTAGCTATATTAACACTTGCGGGATGGTGTACACATGGATGTTTACAGTAGGACATGTTTATTTAGTTCCATTTACATAATTTCAGAACATTACAAAGAAATAAAAGATGTGATAATTAAAGTGAAGCCTGTTTGCAGGATTCATTAAAGCCGTTCAATGGACAGGAGGAGCTGCAGCCAACAGATGCCGCTCAGTGAATGTCCCGTCAGGTTGACATCCAAACTCTTCTGCAAACTGTGGTCCTCATGGGAGCAGCCCCATCACACCCCCACCCCTGTAGGTGGACTCTCTAGTTTAAAGGCTATCAGCAAGACCTGAACTTTAAACTAATTTTTAGCTGTCTTTTCATACTTAAATAGCAGGCTAAATCTAAAAGATCGTGACTTTGTGCTTTTCAATCTCTCAAAAATAACATTTCGTTTGTTCTTTTTAAGTTTCCTACAGTGCCTATATTTTACCACTTCGTCCTGGGTGGGAGCTCTGTCATTATCTAGGCCATTAAATCATGCTGAACTAACCTGCTATCACCCTGGTTCCCTGTGTCACTTCAGTTATCACACAGTAGACTCTACCCATTCACTCTGCTTTTCTGAGTTGTCCTACATGGTTTTAACGTCTGTGCTGTTCTTGTACATTTGCTATTAAAATACATTAAGCTATTTAAAAAGAGAGGAATCTGGGCTCAAGCATCTCACCACCACTTTTAACACAAACTGCCAACACTGCCTCTGTAAAGCACTTGTGAGTATAATCACGGTAAGCATGCATTACCATTCTTGCTTTCTACTACTACCAAAAAAAAAAAAAAATGCCTGGGGAAGGGGGGTGGAGCCAGTGAGATGGCTCAGACTTTAGTATGAATGCTTGCTGTCAAGCCTGACGACCTGAGTTCAAACCCTAGGACCCATGTACTGGAAAAAGACAATTGACTCTCCCAAGCTGTCCTCTGAACTCTACAAATAGCCTGTGGCTTGTGTATGCTGCACATGGTCCAATAAATAAATAAATAAATAAATGCATTTTTTAAAACCACATGATAAGTAGACTCGCACTGAGAAAAATTTTATCTTGGCTCCCAGATTGGAGGTTTTCATCTCATGATTGGTTGGCCCATCACTTGTGCTTATGGTCAGGCAGTTTATCATGGTGCTGGAAGCTCAATATAGAGCAAAGCCACTTGCCTCTAGGCAGGAAAGACAGACAGACAGACAGACACACACACACACACACACACACACATAAGCATACGTAGAGAGAGAAGGAGACAGAGAGAGAGAGGGAGAGGTAGAGAGAGAGAGAGAGAGAAAGAGAGAGAGAGAGAGAGAGAGAGAGAGAGAGAGAGAGAAACAGACAGACAGACAGACAAAGACAGACAAACAGACAGACAGACTGGGGTCCCACAGTCCCCTTCAACCTCACATCATTACAGCTAAGTAATGCTTCTGAGGACCAAGTTTCACATGTATACCCCTGGGAGCCCTAGTACAGAGATAACCAGTTCACGGCTATAGTGCCTTGGTAGCTGAATCATCTTGGTATGCATATCAAGGTAAATTCTGTCTAACATTTCGCCATTACTCAATGTTGACACTAATAAGCAAGTTAGCCAGCTACAAGGCTTGTTCTAAAGTTTTCAAGCTGAGAGCTGGGGCTGGGGCTCAGTGCTACAGAGTTTTGTCTCCCGTGAACAACACCCTTGGTTCAAACTAGTACCAAGAAAATAACTAAAATTCAAGCTGAAATCTTTCGTTTCACAGGCTATGTATAACTTTGTGGTCTTAACCAAACACCGGCTGAAATAATTTAGAAGACAGAAAGTGCCTCACTGAAGAAAAAGCTGGCTCTACCTGAAAGACCCCCTGCTGTCTGCACCTGTCTACACTGAGATAGCCTTCTGTCTGCTCCTCAACGTTCACAGCGGAATGACATCTCCTTCCCATCTGGTGGCTCAAGCATATGGTCATCACAGCGGCTTAGGATGCCTGCACTACAGGTACCTGTTAGAGAACTCAGTCATAAATTGTCTGAGTCCCAGAGTTAGGCAATGGCTCTCATAACAGACTGCATATTTTAAAAGATTGAATAATAGTGATATTCACTGTTATTTTTCTTTCATTCCCACTAGAACTACGTTAAATTAGATTATCACCCAAAAAGCATTGTAAATTATTGTCCTAAATTGACAATATCTTTTCCCCTTCTCAGTCCTCTCTGCCACCTTGGGCACAAGCACAGAGCCTTGGGGAAGTGTGTCTGTTGTTTCATAAAATTCTCTTCTAGGTACCATTTGCCTCCTTGCTAGAGGAGAGCGGTCCTCACAGTAAATGCTATCCTGAGTACTGCTTCAGGAACGCACTTTGTACCCTCCCAGGCATGCTTCCTGTCTGTTGAAAAGGGGAACTAATGCTGTGTGATTTCTCTGCTGCTCTTACTTGCTAAGGTCCAGTTACAGAACTATCTTTGTTGGGTGTGTGGGAGAATCAGCTCCTGTTTGAAGAAGAGTTCTGATCTATCCAATCTCTGTCTCATTTTACTAATTTAAAATTCATGTCATCATCATTTTTTGCCTCTGATCAGGCTTCGGCCTTGCCACAATTCAGGTGTCCTCCTTCTGTGTTGGTCAGCTTGCTGGCCCCCCACCTGTCTGTCAGCACCCATGACCTTGTGTTGGAAAGCAAGAAAATGCACAGGTCAGCTCCAAAGACTAACAAGGAAAATTATAAATCCAAATGTTGTTCATCCCCTGCTGGGTTTCCTTTTATTTTTAAATGATGAATCTACTCTGTGGTTGGTAAAAATAAACCCCACAACTATATACACTTTGTCCTCCACTTCTTTGGAATCTATACCTGTGGATTCAGCCAACTGAAGATTAAAAATAATCTGAAAAAAATGTGTCTGTAATGAAAACATACAGAATTTTCTTGCTATTGTTTCCTAAACAATACAGCCTAAAAACTCTTTACATAATATTTACATTGCATTAAGTATTGTAAGCCACCTAGAAATGATTTAAAGTAGAAGTATAGATGAGTGTCTTTTATTCAAGGCACCTAAGCATCGGAGTGCTGGCTATCTTATGGGGACAATATGCATTCAGCTGAAGCCATACTTCAAGTTTTGAATTTGCTCTTTTCCCCAAGCTAGCAATATGCAGTGTAATTCTGCCTTGTGATGCCAAGCAGTGGCAGTAGCTGCAGCTCCCAGCCAGCCATACTATCATGAGGGGATACAGCCAACATTCCATGGGGTACTGTATCAAATGAATTACACAAACTATTCAACTCTTTATTATAGAATGGGCTTCGTGTGACAAGATTTTGTCCACCTATAAACCAGTATAAGTGTTCCAAGCACATTAATTTAAGCCAGACAAAACTATGATATGCAGTAGGTTAGTTTTGTTAAGTGAATTTTGTACTTGAGGTATTTCAATGTATGAAGGCTCATGAGGACAAAACCTTATCATATGTTGGGGGGCTATCTGTAATACATTTACCCTTGTGTCTAGTTTCTTGGCTCAGCATAATGTTTTTTGAATTTATTCATTTGGTTTTGTACACCAGTGTTTCTTTTCATTACTCAGTAGGATTCCACTATGTGGATATAATATAATATTTTATCTACTCACTTTCGGGTGGACACTTGAGCCATTCCCGATTTTTAAGCTGTTATGAATGAAGCTTCTGTAAACAGTTGTGTGCATTTTGTAGGGGCATGCCTTCACGTTTCTTAGACAAATACCTGGGGATTACTAAGCACATTTAAAGTGTATTGAATTCTATCAGAAACTCCCCAATTGTTTTCCAAATTGCTTGTGTAACTTTCTCATTCCCATTAGCAGTGGATTAGAGTTCTGGTTTTCCCCATATTCTCATGGATACTTCCCTTTTTAGCCTTTTGCATCTTATGCTGGAGGGCAGAGAGAAGAATCCAGCCTGTTTTCAGCTCCATTTGCTTGATTGTTGCTGAGCAATGTCTCACTTGATCACCAACTTAACATATTGATCACTTGTGAGTATTTGCTTAAACAGTTTTCCCACTAAAACACTTTGAACTACTTTATCCTTTGCTACTGAGTTGTAATGTTGCTTTATAGATAAAAATCACTTCTCAGATACTGACATGAAGAACACTTTCATCCATTTTGTGGCTTCCAGTACTATTTTCTCCATTGTATTTTTAAAAATTAGAGTTTGGCTATGTAGCCTTGGTTGCCCTGACGCTCATTGTGTGGTCCAGACTGCTCTTGAACTCGTGGTTTTCCTGACTCAGCCTTCCAGATGCCAGAATTACATGTTTGGGTCACCACGCCCATAAGTGAATGAAGATAGGGTTTGGTTCCATACATTTCCTCTTGGTTTGTGTATTCTATGCTGTATCTAAAGACTATTACTGACCAAATGTGTTGATTAATGATTGTCAACTTGACAAGACCTAGACTCACCTAGGGGACAAGTATCTGGGTGTGTCTTCGAGAGAGCTCTGGATTGGGTAAACTGAGGAAGGAAGACCTACTCGGATTGTGAGCAGCAGTGCTCCATGTGCTGACACCTCTGACCAAATAAATAGGAGAAAAGGAGCCGAGTGGCAACATTGACCTGTTGCTGCTTCCTGACTGGATGAAATTGGACCAGCTGTCTCACACCCCTGCTACTTGGCTGCCCTGACATGATGGACTGTATCCTTAAACTGTGATTCAAAGTTTCCTTTCCTACATTGCTTTAAAAGGGTATTTTTGTTTCAGCCACTGGAAATATAACCATACACCAAAGGTTGCAGTTCTGGCTTGGTTTCTCACGCTATGACAAATACCAGGACCAAATGCGAATTGGGGAAGAAAAGGCTTATTTTAACTTACAGATCATAATCCATCATTTAAGGAAGTCAAGGCAGGTGCTTAAAGCAGAAACCAATGGAGGAATGAGCTTGGCCCCTTCCTCCTTCTGGCTTGCTCAGTTCACCTTCACGTAGAACACAGGACCACCTGCCAGGGGTGGCACTGCCCACAGTGGCTTGGGCCCTCCAACATCAACTGGCAATGGAGGAGGTGCTGGCTCCACAAACATGGCCGAGGCCAGTCTGACAGAGGCAATCCATCCACAGATGTTCCTTCTTCCCAGCTGTCTCCAGGTTTGTCTCAAGTTTACAGCTGACATGAACTGTACCTCTTTATATAAATTTTATAGAATTTTTGTCCTTACGTTTTGTATCTATCATCATTCTAAACTGAGTAATGTATCACAGAAAGGTGATGTACAGTATTGTCCATGGGGATAACCAGCAATGGTTTTGATAGCATACATTAAAACGACTCTCCCAGCCCCTCCGCTCAATCACCAGAGCCCTTTTCTAGAAAACCAGTGGAACATATGTGTATGACGATTTTAAGTCAGGTGGCTGATTTCTGTGAAAAACACACTGAGGATTTGATTAGAATTTTGTTGAACTTGTTATAATTTGGGAAGCACTGACAAATAGAAGATTTTTCTTTCAACCCATGGATATGACGTATCTTCTCTCTTCTGATCAAGACTTTGCATTCAAAGGACTGTCAGTAATGTTTTATAGCTTCTCATAGATAAGCCTTATGCATATTGAAAAATTTATTCTCAAGTATTTTGTGCCTGTAATGCTACTGTAAATATGGTTTTTCAGAACTGGATTTTCCAATTCACCTCTATACGCAAAAATCAACTTATTTATTGGCTCTTTATCATTCAACATTGCAAAATTCACTTATCAATACATACCAGTGGGTTTTTTTGTACATTTCATATATATATATATATATATATTCCATTTAACTTGTAAATTCAGATATCCGGATATCGTTTCTAATTTGTATATTATTCTTTTTCTTAAGTTATTGCACTAGCTAGAACCTCAAGCTCAATGATAAATAGAAGTGATGAGAACAGACATTCTTTATTTCTTAGATTTAGGTAGAAAATATCTACTTTCCCTACTAAGTGTTATGATACATATGGATTTCCTATACAAGGCCATTATCAAGTTGAGAAAGCAATTTTTGTGCATTCGTGTATTAAGAGTTGTAATTGTGAATAATGTTGAATTTTGTCAAATGCCTCTCTGCTTCTATTGATTTTTGTCTTTTTTATTTTATTAGTATAGGAAAGTTTATTGATTGTGTTTCAAATATTAAACCAACCGAGTCTTCTTAGAATAAAAATCTACTTGTCATGATGAATTATCCTATTCATATATTTCTAGATTCAATTTTCTAACATACTGTCAAAGTTAGCTGTGTTTATGTTTAGATGTAATTTTGGTTTATAGATTTTTTTCTCTTGCGATTTCTTTGGCCTTGGTATCTGTATAACACTGGCTTCATAAATTTAATTAAGAACTGTTTCTTTCTTCTATGGTTCCCAAAATTGTTTCAATAGATCTGTTATTATTTCTTCCTTCGTTACTTTGTAAAATTAACAGCAAAGTCATATGAGTCTGGAATTTTCTTTTTAGGGACATTTTATACAACTATACATTCAATTTTTCACTAAGTGTTGTGACAGTATTCATAAATGTTCTCCCTTAATATTATTTCATTACATCCAAGATGCAGATTTTATTACTTAATCTCTATTATATTCTAATCCTTTTAATATTTGAACAATGTTTATTGATATTCTTTCATTCACTTCTGCTTTGCTAATTGTGACCTGAGTGTTTTATCTATCAACCGTGCTGTTTATTAATCACTTCCAAAGTTAAAACTTTCAGTTTCGCTATCTTTCTTCTGTGTTGTAATCCTTCTGGTGACCCTGCTGTTCGTTTCACATGTACAATGTAAATTCTAGTTGGACAGAAATTAAATATCTCCCAGCGTTTCCTGAGAAATTGCCTGTTGTGAAGATCACAGCTAGGTACAGGTTCACTCTGCACAGTCTCCCATTTTGTTTTCACCCAGAGAAGCTTCAGGATTCGTGAAGCAATTTCCGAAGTTCCTTACATCTGAGACCTTTCTAGTCTCCTCATCCTCAGTAAACAGAACTGTCTATCCAGCTCAGTAAATCCAATGGGCTTCCTGCAAGGCCTCCTAGGCAGAAAGGTGTGTGAGCCAAAGGGTTTCCCTCATCTATCTTCATTTTCTCTAGGATCACAGTCCTCAGTGGCTATTGGCTGAAAAAAACACCATTGTGCCATGTTTAGTTGTTTACAACAGGAGGGAATTCTAGTACAAATTAATATCTCATGACCACAAGCAAAATTATGAGAGTTTCACGATTAGCATTCTGATGTCTCTTTTCTGTTTTTAAATTAATTAATTCAGCAGGATCTTATTCAGCACTTACTATAGTGGCACACATTTAACAATAATAAATTAGTATATAATAAAACATGTAAATTGGTTTCATACATCACTATGTTCTTGTTTTCATTTATTTCACCCAGTGTTTACTCAATATTTTCAACCTATAAATTAGAATGTTTATTCAACTGAAGAAATGATTATGTATTGTTTGGATATTGCTCCCATTGGGGATGATTTGTCCTTATAGGCCAAAACTCTCCTTAGTTCAGAACTGTAACGCATTGCATTTTGTTTTAGTCCTTTCTTTGTTCTTTTAAATGTTTGAAGAAAAAAAGAAGCCACTCTCAAACATGTTCCCTGCATCACCGACTAAATTTTAGATCGCTATTTCTGTCCTGTACTTCTTCTCTGGCATTTTTAGTTTCCTTAAATATTTCTTGATATAATGAGACTCCCCGTTTTACTCAGTTTGCTGCTACATCATGTTCTATTTTTCATTTTCAGAAAGTTGGTTGGCTCTTTCTGCCTTTGTGAAATTCTTTATACGATGCTTATTAAAGCTGCCTTCTGGTTTCTGTAGTGTGTATGTGTGTGTGTGTGTGTGTGTGTGTGTGTGTGTGTGTGTGTGTGTGTGTGTTATTGTGGATTAAATCCAGACTTCACACACAGTAAGCAGGTGCCCAACCACTGAACTGTGTCTCCATCCCTTTAGTGTTTTGTGTTTTGTCTAGGCTGAGCTGGAGCTCTCTCTGTAGCCCAGGCAGGCATGAAGTTTGACATCCTTCTGCCTCAACCTCGCAAACAGCTGAGATCACATTCCTTCATTACCAAGTTAACTG
This sequence comes from Peromyscus eremicus, assembly GCF_949786415.1. Lineage (NCBI taxonomy): Eukaryota > Metazoa > Chordata > Mammalia > Rodentia > Cricetidae > Peromyscus > Peromyscus eremicus. Next base: position 25,155,542 of record NC_081422.1, read on the forward strand.
TGGTACACTTAAACCAAAAAGACAAAGACTGCTTCTTCACTTACGCTCAAGCGTAATAGTATCCATCTGTTTAGAAGGCCCCTGTGGCCACTAGATCTTTCCTTATGCTTATTGATAGGGAAGGTATGTAAACATTGGTGGTAGGTGGAATCATCAGAATCCTCGGATACAGTAAATGTAAAGGTTGCGTGATGGGCTTATTCCATTGAAAATGTTATAACATTTTCATATTTATTTGTTTTCCTGAATGTTGTTTAAATAAGGTGGCATAGTTACTGAGTAGAAGCACAAAGTACTACTGGAAATTTCAAGAATTTAGAAGAGCACACTAAAGAGGAATTGTCACCTAGAGTCGCTCACCTACCCACTCACTCTCCTGGCATCTGATAGTCCCGGACCTTCTCCGACAACTGAATTAACAACCCAGACTGTGCTGATGACCTCAGAGCCATATACCTACTTCCTGCTGAATAGCACTGCTTTAGTCCCACAGGCATCCCAGACTCAGCCTGTCCAAAATGAAACTCATAATTTCTCCTAGGTTTCCTATATTTGGAAAGGGCCCTTTCATCGCCCAAGCAGGTACCTGAGATTCTTTTGAGATGATCCAGCATGCTGCAGTGAGCCTGCCTGCTGTGCTGGTCTTGCGTCCTTTGCTTCTTTCCTTTCTGAGTTTTGCCCTCCTTCTTAAGTTAGCTTCTGGTGGATTTTTTTCTTTCTAGCTTCTATCTCTTTAGCCTTTCCCACTTCTTCCAAGCCTTTTAGTGGGGGGATAAGGGGAGACTAGATCTCACTGTGTAATCCTGGCTGGCCTGGAACCCTGGATACAGACCAGGCTGGCCTCAGACCCACAGAGATCTACTGGCTTCTGCCACAGGAGTGCTGGGATTAATGAGGAATCCTTACTCGGGGCTTCTTCTAAGAGAAATGTAATACTTTCTAATGGAAGACATTTCAGAACCACCCAGATCTCTGAAAGGAACAACCATATTCACTAGCCTCAGAGTCCCCAAAACCTTATCATGCATGTGACCCCACCTTCCAAGGCATATGATGAAGACACGGAATTTGATCAGACATGAATGTGGAAGCGAGGGGGTTCTGCATGTCTGAAGTATTCCTACTAGATGCCCACACCGTTGCCCTTCACAACACTCCGTCTCTAAGGCGTCTTACTGCATACTTCTCCAGACTCACCTTTCTCTCTACTGCACTTGTGTCCTTTTCCCCCAGTTTTACCTGCAGACACTTCCTGGAGAAAACTGCTGTAATGCATCCCATAGCCTCTCTGTCACCATGTACTTTCATCTTCTCCCCAATTAAAAACAATTGTTCCTCTCTCAACATCTAATCTAAGGTGTGTTTCATAATAGTCTTTCCTGTCCTATGGTAGACATACTTGCTTCCCCCTTGCTTGCTGGCTCCATTGAAATGAACTCACTCTCAAAGCACGTGTGACACTTTCTTAACAGATTTTGAGGCTTATTTTCTTCACTAGTGTACAAGACTTAAAAAGCAGAGTGTATGTTATATAACATGTCGCTAGCACAGTGTCTCTCATGTTGTGGGTATTATCCTTTGCAAGAAAGAATAAATACAAAATACAAAAATGTGCTAAGCATTAATTAGAAATATTCTGTAGAGTTATACTTGGTTTCCATTACCACAAAACTATTATCACTGATTTGTCAGTTCAAAATAATAAATACTTGTTATCTCACAGTTGGAATTCCAGGAGTCTTCTAGTACTGGCTAAAAGGAGAATGTCAGCCTGTTCCACAGTTCTCAGTTTTGGTTCCAAATTCCCTTCCAAGTTCATTGCTACGGGCACAGTCTACTTTCTGTACTTCTGAAGGTACTGTGCTCATGCTAGGTGTTGTCTGATCTACCCAGTGACTGGAGGCTGGCTGTGATTCTTTACCACATACCACTACATGGACAAGTTACAGCAAAGCTGTTTGCTTTCTTCCAGGCCACTGGGAATTCCCCAGTTTCCTATGGTAACCATGTACATAATACCACACAATCACAGGTGTGGCCATCTAATCAACACTCATTATGTAGCACAATCTAGACAAGGATGAGAGAGAGACTGTTCCATCATAATCACAGGCCATGTCCTCATTCAAAGACAAAGCATTCTACAAATGCACCACCGTGGGGGGTAGATATATTGATGACTATATTTGGAATTCTATGTACCGTAATAATTGACTGGAAATGCCCACAGGAATTTAGTTAATGTTTCTATTGCTGTTATAAAACACCATAACCTAAAACAACTTATGGAAGAAAGGTTTTTTTATGCTTTCAAGTAATAGTCTATCATCAAACAAAGTCAAAGGAAGAACCCAGGACAGGAACCTGGAGGCAGGAACTGAAAGGAGGAATGTTGCTTACTACCTTTCCCCTTATGGCTGGATCAGCCTGTTTTCTTTTTTTTTTTTTTTTTTTTAAAGATTTATTTATTTATTATGGATACAGTGTTCTGCCTACATGCATGCTTGCAGGCCAGAAAAGGGCACCAGATCTCATTACAGATGGTTGTGAGCCACCATGTGGTTGCTGGGAACTGAACTCAGGACCTCTGGAAGAACAGCCAGTGCTCTTAACCGCTGAGCCATCTCTCCAGCCCCCAGCCTGTTTTCTTATAGCAACCAAAACAACCAGCCCAGAGGTGGCACTGCCCACAGTGAGCCAGGCCCTTCCATATCAACCATCAATCGAGAAAATGCACCACAGATTTGCCAGCAGCCCATTTGGGTGGAGTCGTTTTCTCAATTGAGGTTCGCTCCCCTAAAGTGACTCTAGCTGGTATCAAATTGACATAAAACTAGCCAGCACAACACGCTTGAGGAAGATAGGAAAGAGAGTCAATCTTAAAGAAGATGATAAAAGGAGACCCTTAAGAAAGTTTACAATACATGAATTTTACCATGATTATATACGAGAGCTATTTTTGGTGTTTAAATTCTTCCTTCTATAAATGAACATGAAAATTGAGGAACTTGTAATTTATGGTAGAATTCCTGACTACAGCTAAAGGGGTGTTCTTCTGCATTATAATCGCCTTCTACTCCTACTCATTAGCAACAAAAAAAAAAAAAAAAAGAAAAAGAAGAAGAAGAAACTCTCAGCCTTGGAATAAATATGTGAAAAGGAACTTGACTTTGGTATTAAGCCTGAGTAGTTGCTCTTAAATTTCTTCCTCAGCTTGATCAACTCCAAGTGGAATCTTAAAGTTTTAAAGAATATAGTTGATGGTTTTTGCAGTATGATTGACAGCCAACCTTTTGGTAAAGAATAAGTGGGTAGAAACTAGTTGCATTAGCGTCAGTTTAACCTTTTGGAAAACCAGTCACCAAACACAGTCATAGGTTTTCAGCTTATTGCAGAGGTGCCTGCTTCTTCTCTACAAATCCTCCTGGATCTTAGGATTTGAATGACAGGTGCTTAATGTTACCGAACATGCCAGGTTTACCTCTTCATCTCCTGTATTGAATGGGATTACACTTCTGAGCTGTGACAGGTGATGAAATGACAGTATTATCAGCTTTCAAATTTTTAACATTTGCTCACTCATGGCTTATTCCCCTGGGATAGCTCCTTTTCTACCCTGAAATCCACCAATGATCTGTGTATCATAATTCAATATATTCATTCCTCACTATGCAAGCAGAATTGGGTCAAACATTAGTTTGCTCATAGGTAAAAACTCCCATAGGCAATTATCAATTCCCTTTATGATTAATGTAAAAAAACAATGGTGCTCTATTAATGGTAATGTATGCTTCAGTATTCTTGTCAGGTGCTGTAGATAAACTCTATCATTACGCTAATACAAAGTAAAAATTCCCGAAGCAACCAAGAACTTGGTAACAACTGTAATAACTGAGCATGCCAATTTGCCAGAATAGTGTTGAACTCATTTTTGCAAATATTAGGGGTTTTTGTTTCTAGTGCTATGTTTTGAAGTGAGTTCATTGAATAAGAGCATGGTATGCAGTTTCTTAGCATTAGCAGAACCCATGCTACTGCAGGCTTCATTGCACACTAGGATGAGTATTGTTAAAACATTACTCACAAAAGTCAGGCATAGAAATGTATGGCTTATATATCTTATAACTTGATTGAAAGAGCCTTATGTAATAAGGAGTACTATAATTGGAATAATATTCTTCACTAAAAGATCCTCACTTAATGGGCATATTTATGCTTATGTATGATGTGTGCTTTCTTCATTGAAACCAATGCTTCTCCATAACATCAACTCAGAACTGAACTAAGATATCTATCTCAGATCCACAAATGGACGGCACTTTACCAAAGAAGTGGGAAGCTTAGCAAACGGCTGCATTGAAGATACATAGGCTATATGTGGTGTTGATGCCTACAATCCTAGCATTCAGGAAGCCTACAGAAGAGGGTCTAGATTTTTGAAGTCAGTCTTGACAACACAGTGAGTTCAATGCCAACCTAGGCTACACAATAAGACCTTATCTTCAAAAAGTGGGAGGTCCTGGTAATTATAGCCTAAATAAAACACCATGAATAAATAAGTAAACAGCCATAAAAAACAGCCAACATCTATGAGTGACTTGAGGATCCTCTGTCAATATTGAAAGCAAAGGATGCACCAACTCATCTAAAATGATGTGTTTTTGCATAATCTACACACATCCTTCCAAATACTTAAAATCCTTCTAGATTATTTACAGTACCTATTACTAAGCAAATTTTCTGTACATATGTTCTCATACTATGTTGGCTATAAAATAACAAGAAGAAAAAAGTCTGCATATATATATTAGTGTGGATGTAGTTTTCATTTGGATATCAATGTTGGTGGAATCCATAACCATGCATCCTGAAGACATGAAAATCTGGGGGCTGAACAATTCCTTCATGAGTAGAACTCAAGAATTTCCTCCAAATGTTCTCCATGTGTGGCAATTGTGACTCTTTGACACCCCAAATTTTTGGTGTGTGTGTGTGTGTGTGTGTGTGTGTGTGTGTGTGTGTGTGTGTGTGTATGCATAGACTGTAAGTGCTGGGAAAAGGCTGTCAGCACAGAAACACTCCCTACCCTTTCAGCATTTCCTGAATCCTTGCAGGATATAATCTGATAGAAGTAAGGTGCACGACTTTCAAGATTGCTCTAAAAAGCCCCACTCTTCCTTCTTTTGCTGGCTGGTGTCTGAGAGGCTAAAGGGATTACGACAACAGTGGAATCATGGGACAGAGGAGCCTGGACATCTGGATTACCATATAGAGGGATGCTAACTCTCCATCCCTTGGGAAAGCTTGTACTGAGATTTATGTAAGGATGAAAAAAAAGCATTTAGTCTATCATGGCATTAAAATGTAGGGATACTTTTTTTTTTGTAATGGATAATATTAGCCTAACTAATACAGAACTCAGCATCTTGAAGTAGATGCTGTCATTATATATATATTTTTAAAAAGTCTACAGTATCTGACACCAGCTTAGCAGTTTAGTGGTAGACAGTGAGGAAACAGACCTAGCAAGCTGGAAATCCCTGCTCTGCTGTAGTGAAACATTTGGTAAAACTGTCACCCTTGTTAACATGGAAGACAGACCAAGTGCCTACTGAGCCGGTGCATCTCGGGGAAGTGGTTGGAAAGAGGCAGAATGCAAGCATATGTTGATCTTCCCTTGCTGGGTTTGGCAAGGTATTTTAAGAAAGATGAGCTGGAGACGGAATTAGCTGGTTTGCACACAAAAAGAAACAGAATAAAAGTATCAGAGTTGTAGAGTCACACGCTCACCTGAAAGTGCCCCGAAAGGACAAAGAATGTGAAAACAGGGACAAAGGCCCATTTGGAGGCGAGGTAGAAACCGAGTGCACTGGAAACTCCCAGGAATCCATGAGGGTGACCCTAACAAAGACTCCTAGTAATGGGGGACATGGAATCCAAACCAGCCATCTTCTGTAACCAGGCAAGGCTTCCAGTGGAGGGACTGGGACACCAACCCAGCCACAAAACCATCAACCTACAATTAGTCCTGCCTGAAAGACTCAAAGCTGGTGTCCAGATGTCCAGGCTCCTCTGTCCCATGATTCCACTGTTGTCTTAAGTTGGTGGCTCAAAGCTGCCAACTAGTGACTGGTCCAAATTGAGACCCATGCCACTAGAGGGAACCCACCCATGACACTTCCTGAAAGGCTAGAAACCAGAGTCTGGGTAGGCCAGAGACCAAGGATAGAACCAAATACCATCAGAAAGAAAGAAAGAAAGAAAGAAAGAAAGAAAGAAAGAAAGAAAGAAAGAAAGAAAGAAAGGAAGGAAGGAAGGAAGGAAGGAAGGAAGGAAGGAAGGAAGGAAGGAAGGAAGAAAAAAGAAAGAAGAAAAAAACAAATGATTTCTAATGATACTCTGTTATTTGAGTAGACCAGAGCCTAGCATGATTGTCATCAGAGAGGCTTCATTCAGCAACTGATGGGAGCAGAAGAGGGCAAGGAAAGGTTGTGAGAGCCAGAAGGGTCAAGACACCACAAGAAAATGGCCCACAGAATCAATTATGCTGGGGTCTAGGGGCTCACAGAGATTGAACCGTCAACCAGGGAACCTGTATGGGTCTGACCTAGGTCCTCTGAATATGTCACGGTTGTGTAGCTTAGTGTTCCTGTTGGACTCCTAACAGTGAGAGCAGGAGCGGTCTCTGACTCTTTTGCCTGCTTTTGGGAACTTTTTCCTCCTACTAGGTTTCCTCATCCAGCCTTACTATGAGGAGATATGCCTAGTTTTATTATAGCTTGATATGCCGTATTTGGTTAATATCCCTGGGAGGCCTGCCCTTTTCTGAAGGGAAAGAAGGAGTAATGGATCTGGGGAGAGGAGATGCTGTGGGGGTTGAGGGGGACTTGGAAGGAAGGAAGGAAGGAGGAGAAACCACTGATGGGATGCAATATATAATGAAAGAAGAATAAATTAAAAATAAAACAACTCAGATAAACCAAGTTCCACAGCCATGTAGCTTGGACCAGATTTAAGCTGGAGCATCTCCCCAAGATTATTATTCCAAACAACCACAAATGACTCACTACCATCGTGATAGAGAGGGGATCAGGTCTAGAAAGGAGATACCCTATTGCTTGAACAAAAAAAATCTGGTATAACATCTGGCTTGTAGAAAGGCTGGGAAAACCAATGAATAGTGTGGCTATCTTTTACAAAGCATTTGACCTTTTCTAAGGACTACACTATCCCAAATAGTCACTTACTATGTATAAAACAAATGCATAAATCCTACCACTTGAGCTCCACATCAAATGCACATCACCATTGCTATTTGATAAGGAAGGCTGTAAGTATTATTGATAATGGGTAAGGAAAGCTGTAGGCATGGTGCTGACCAAGCTTCTCAAATCCCCCATATAATATCTTGGATTAAAAGCCCCTAGACAATGTAGAACAAATATGTGTGGTTCTTTTCTGAGTTTCCATATGTGAGACAGAGCTATTCTAGAGCAAGTATCATACTTTTGTGTACACATTGTTGTTTAATGACCATTTGGGGGGATGGAAAAGGTGACTGAAACTAGCATCTGGAAAAGATGTTCCATGTTGGGTCCCCAGGGGTGATATCAATAGTATGGAGGGGGAAATCCAGGGTCAGTTTTTTTTTTCCTGTGGGAATTTAGTAAGAATAACATGACAACACTTCATTTTTGTGGCTTCCTGCTGTCTGAAGTTCACCAGAAGTTCATCTCTTTGTTAACCTGACTAAGAGTCCAGCTCTGGGGAGAAAGTGCATAGCTTTCTTTCTTTTTTAAACAGCCACTATTCGTAACAAAAAGTGATCTGATATTAAAACATATACCAAACGACATATAATAGGTTAAGGAGCCAGATGCATTTGAGCCATAAAGGGAAGCACAATCCTAATTAGTCTCGCTTAATAAAAACCAGAGTCAGATATTAGGGTGAAAGCTGAAAGATCAGAGAAGCAGAGCAGCAGCCACTAGAAACTTCTTACCTCTAAGAAATCTCTGACCAAATGGAGTGAGATCCTGTCTCTATGAATCTTCATACTGAATGGGGGCAGATCCTGTCTTTGAATCCTCTGACTGAATGGGGCCCTGAGATCCTGTCTCCACCTGCCTTATATTCCTGTCTCCACTTCCCTAGTGCTGGGATTAAAGGAGTGAGCCTCTCATGTGCTGGGATCAAAGGCTTGAGCCTTCCATGTGCTGGGATCAAAGGCATGCACCACCACCAAGGCTCTGTTTCTTTTTTAGACTGGTTCAATCTCCTGTAGCCCAGGGTGGCCTTGAACCCCTGGTCTTCCTGCTTCCTCCTCCTAAGAGCTGGGATTAAAGGTGTGTGCGACCACTGCCTGGCCTCTATGGTTAACTAGTGGCTAGCTCTGCCCTCTGATCTCCAGGCAAGCTTTATTTGTCAGAACACAAACAAAATATCACACAACAATAAAGTTCCATCCAAATGGAGCATTTTCAGGATTCAAGCCCTGTGCAACGTATTAATGACATATATTTTCTGAGACCCAGCTGAATATGTTGTTTAAATTATAAGCTAGCTGTCATGGCAGCACACCCCTGGAGGAGCGCTGTCCTGAGTTACACTCCGGGGACTTTGGGATAACAGCAGCGGTGGGTCCCTCTGTCAACTGCAGAAGCATTCATCTCAGAATGATTATTTCTAAGCCCCATAAAAACAAGCCACCAAGAGAGGAGTCCACCTGCTAAGCCCTAAGAATCCATTGCAGGAAAAGAGAGAGAGAGAGTGAAAAGGGCAGGGAAAGCGTGCGCTCGTTCCTCAGGAGATGTCCTAGGAACGTTACAACAGGCTTGGGATCTCAGCGGATTGGAAATCCAAGTGTGCTTTAAGAACCCCAGGCATCCAGGAAGGAAGTAGCCCACAATAGCTCTCAGGTCATTAGTGACGCAGCCACAGTGGATGCTCAGGCAAATTAGCTGCACCTTCAGTTTCACGCATTCCTGGAAGCTACCGTGAGAACCACTCTTAGGAGTGTTCTTTAAGGGCGTGTTATACAAAGCGAATTCTCGCTACCGTCCTTTTGACGACGCGGTTATCTGAGGCAGAGGGCGGAGATTATATTTGGAGCCCCTCACATCTGACATCCTCATGTGTTCTGCATGCAATGAATAGGTTTGTAGCAAATCGACCCTCCATTGGCCTAGGAGGAATGATGCAAGTGGAGACGGTTATTCCCGAGAACAGAAGGTGGGGAAATGTATGTTATTCTACCAAAGTGAAATATGAGAGAATGACTTTTGAAAACAATTTCCCCAGCTCCTTATGAAAGTATGTGTGTGATTGTGGGCAAAGCCAAGGGCTAGTGTGAGTGATAAGAATGGGCTTCCCCAAGGGGAAGGCAGAATGGGAGTAAGGAAGAAATAAGGCACATCTGCCCTCTCCCTGAGATGCTGATACCAAAGAAGAAATTGAGGTTGTAAGGGGCAAAACCCAGCGCCTGCAGGGTAGGAGGCTTAATAAAGGCAATTGAGATAACGGAAAACTCTTGAAATAGATGGAGCTCCACTGACATTTATGAAGAATCCACTGACGATTAAGTACTTTCAGTTTGGTGGAAGGTTTCAGAGCAATTTTGGAAAAATAGAAGGAAGCTAAGGCAGGGCCATGAAGGCTGTGGACTATTTTGTTTAAAAAAAAATGGGATGACAGAGGGTGCCAGGGATTGGAGCTCCTTAAGACTATTGAATTCAAGCTTTACCACACGTGTGGGAATTGTGCAGTGCATCCGGCAGTCGCCGCTGACAGAATGATGCACGAGGAACCAGACCATGTAATAAAGGCCGGGAGACCACGCACTGCTTAGTCACTCTAAGTGAAAACATACGACATGCTGAGGTTGGAACAGAATCACATTACCCACCACTCTTGGATAAAAGCAGTGTATTTGACAAGACAATGTGTGGTTTGGGGTGGCTAAGGTTATGAAACCTAAGTAACAGTTTAACCATGTGAGAATGTGGACAGTCTGAGGAAAGAGAAAATACCCTATGACAGGTCAAAATGAACACTCAGCTTTTTTTTTTTTTTTTTGCATGCATTGATAATGTATGTCTGCCCTGAAAGTGCATCAATGGTAACCTGCCCTTGAGAGGAGGGTGGAGAAGAGAGCAAACAGCAGGACATTTGGAGGGAGGGAGCTTCCTTTTCCTGTATGCAGAGGTCATGAATGCAATTAGGAAATTGTTGCATACCAAAGAAGAAATGGCAACAGAGATACCTTTCTACCATGTTTTTGAATGGATGTGTTCCTCCAAATTTCGTAACTAAAAAACCCAGTCACCAAAGTGACAGTCTTGGGAAGCAGGGCTTTCAGGGGTGAGTGGGTGGGTGGAACTAAGTCTATTAATGAACCAGGGCTTCATTAAGCTGTCTTTCCCTCTTAGCTTTTCTAACCCTTTATCCATGTGAGAAGATAGCATGTCTTCTGACAGAGCAGACTGTGACCTACCTGGACACTGACTTGCCAGCCCCTTAGCCTATCCATTGGAAGAACAGTGAGGAATAAATTTCCATCAGTTACAAACTACCCAACTTCAGGTATTTTGTCATACATCAAAAAGCACTAAGACAATGCTAGAGTTGGATCTGCAACGTCCTCCACAATTCCTATGTGACAAAAGATTGGTCTCTAGCTTGGTGCTGTGGGAGAGGTGTACTCTTTAAAAGATGGAGTCTAGTGTGTGGTCTTCAGGTCACTAGGGGAGCACCCTCAAAAGGGATTGTATAATCCAGATGCCTCTATCCTTTCCCGCTTCCCAGAGACCATAATGTAAGGAGTTTTGGTCGGCTGTGTGCCCTTCACTCTGATGTGTATCCTTTCCACAGGCCCAAGTGCAGGGGGGCAAGTGACCATAGGCTGCAAAATTTGAAAGAGTAAGTCAAAACAGGTATTTTCTCTTAATAAATTGATTATAAGGTATTTATTAAGAGGACAGAAAGTTTCTTATGTATTAGCAGGGTAGCCTTCTTAAGGTTGCAAGAGACCGAAGTCAAGGCTCGAGCTGGGCTGTGTCCTTATTTGAGGTCAGGAAGGCAGAGAATAATCCACTGTCTTGCCTCCCTGGGCTGCGAAGGTGAGGAAATTGTAGCTGGGCACAGTGGCCATGCCTGTGATCGCAGCATATGTAGGAGACTGGGGCAGGAGATTCACAAAGCCAAGGCCAGCCTAAGAAGCATGACGGTTTCAAAAGCACAACACAAAACCAAATAAGTGGATATTCAATAGCTTTTCAGGTAAATTGTGATAGAAAATAAAAGCAACGATTCAGTCAGCAAACAAAAAGAAAATGTGGGTCTGCTCACGGAGGAAATATTGGCAAATAGATTGGGGGTGAGAGGTTATCTTAAATCGATTTTTTAAGGCTTATTTATTTTATGTTATGTGTATGGATGTTTTTATCTGCATGTGTGAATGTGCACCAGTGAGTGAGTGCAATGCCCACAGAGGCTAAAAGAGGGCATCGGGTCCCCCGGAACACGCCAGACTTGTTCACAATGATCACTGTATTTTACACCACAGCCCAGTGAAGGGACCAATTTGTTGGCATAACTTTAAAATCAAAGAGAAGCAACATGAGATACAGGGATGGACTTCCGCATTCTCCGTGCTTCCAAAATTTGAGACACTTGCACGGAGCAGAGGCAGCTTTGAAAGGAAGCTATTTGAGAATGAAAGGCTCTGGGCCCCAGCACGCAGGCATCGGTACCAGACATGGCCAGCCACAGAGACAGCCTTCTTGAAAATGTATCTTTGGTTCTGAAGACTTGCCTTAGGAAACAAGGTGGAGTTGGGCCCAAAGGCTGCCTCATATCACTGCTAGCAGTTTTAAACAGACATGAAGACTGTTAGAGGCCCAGAAGATGCCCTCAGGGGCCACAGAGAGGTTTACCCTGATCAGATTCTCAGGCAGTCACAAAGAGAATCTTGACACCTTCATTTCTAACCTTGTCATCTGTGTAATGGGCACAGCTCACCGTTCAGACCCTAGGACCTTCACGCCCTGTGATACTCCTGAAGAATCACATAAAAACCCAACCTTTTTACTGTAGTCATCAACAAGAGTAATGTAATTGATACAAACTGTAACACAAGACAGAAGCAACATTTTGAGAATTTCCAAGATCCCTTGTATAGAGACACTGCACATTTTTTATTTCTAGACTTGTGTGATGTCAGTTTTACAGCTGAGGCTGGTGGCATTTTACAGCTCCTTCACAGAAGTGGGCCTTAGTTTTGCTTCACACGTGCACAGAGGGCCTCTTCAGTGGGACTCACTGACTGGTGCCGTGATCAGTTGAAAAGAAGCATCGTTCTGAGGCTGAGTGTCTGCAGAAGCTGCCACCCAGTATCACAACAGTGCATTATCTGAGGAAGCTACTGCCCAGTGCTCATAACAGCTGAGGATCTCCAGAGGCTGCTGCCCAGTGCTCACAACAGCTGAGAATCTGCAGAAGCTCCTCCCACTGCTTACAACAGCTGAGGATCTCCAGAGGCTGCTGCCCAGTGCTCACAACAGCTGAGAATCTGCAGAAGCTCCTCCCACTGCTTACAACAGCTGAGGATCTCCAGAGGCTGCTGCCCAGTGCTCACAACAGCTGAGAATCTGCAGAAGCTCCTCCCACTGCTTACAACAGCTGAGGATCTATAGAAGCTACTGCCCAGTGCTCACAATAGCTGAGTATCTATAGAAGCTACTGCCCAGTGCTCACAATAGCTGAGTATCTATAGAAGCTACTGCCCAGTGCTCACAATGGCTGCAGTAAGAATTGTGTCACACCAAAAGCTCTAGGCTCTGGATCTAGAAGAAGACCTGGCCAGTGTCTCTTCAGTGATGGTCTCTTCTGTTCTGATCTTCACACGGGAAATACTGGCTGTGGAGGAGAAGGAAGTTGATGGCAATGCCAATGTTGATGTCTCTGCCTCCGAAGCTGTACAGCCCATTTGCTAAGGGCCAGTGTCCTCCATTGCTCCAGAGGTAAAGGGCAAAGTTCTAAGTTAAAACACCCAAGAGGATACAACAGCTCCCATTCTGTTTCATGCACCAGAATTCACGATTTCTACAAGTGAAGCTATCCTTGCCACTCACAGGCTGTGGAGTTAATTTAGAGCCCTTTTTTCTTGGTAGGAAAATCTCATAACGCCATGCTCAGGAGTGGTCATAGCCCCAGGGCCTAAACACTAAGCACTTCATTTCCCTTAGACTTGTCAAAGAATTCACATACAAAACAGCTGTACTGACTGTTCTGGGAAGCCTAAGATGTATGTTTCAACATTTCCAGCCAGAGTATTTTTGCTGTTTGTGGAAGGAAGAGAATGAGGTCAGCTGAGTTGAAGGCTTTGGCCATCCAAGCTAAGCTGGGTTGGAATTACATGCCCTCACATTTCATTTTCCTCAACATCAGAGTCCTGTCCCTTCTGAGCTTAAGGCTGGGCTCTCAGTGTGGCCATCTGTGAGGGGCAAATCAGGTGACTGGGGACATGAGATCTGCTACCCAAATAATGCTACGTATGATTCAGAAGGAATTTGTCATTCAGCCCTCTAATTTCCATGAAAGAATGTGGCCTACAGCTGTACTTAACAGCCACTTCCTGAGGACCCAGACCCTCCCAACAACAAACATGTCCAAATGGCCAGTCACTGACACTTGCTGAGTTGGGAGCTAGGTTCTAGCAGTAAGGGACCCCAGAATGTGTACTGCCTCCCAGAACTTCTGAGAATCAAATAGTCAAGAAATGGGAGCTGGGCTTGCCTTCCTGGCATGCCTGGGGCTGGATGATACTTATTATCAGTGACAAAGCTGTCATTCTCCAACTAATTTCTAGGTATATTTCTCATTTGGTTCAGAACATACCAGTAGAGAGAAAATGGGTGGTCCATACTCCAAAGCCTCTCTCACGGATGCAGAGCATCATGTTTGGAACCCAAGGCTGTGATGCAAGTCGTTGCCTGTGTCACCTTGAGCACTTCTGGGCAATGCTCTGAACCTCCCTGCTGCCTCATTTGTGGAAGAGAGTTAATGATACTAGCTCGGCAGGCAGGCTTGTGTGGAGCAGCTCATCATATAGGACAGCACTATCCAAATGCCTGTAATGAATGAACTCAACACTTCTCGATCTCCCAGGGGGAAAAAGTAAATGCTTTGTAAATACCGGAAGAATTAGTTACTGATGAAAGCTTATTTTTTTTCTTCTTTGCTCTTTAATTTCTTTTTCTCCCATTCCTTCCTGTCTCCTTTCTCATCTTGGTTTTTCACTGGAGTTTTCTCTGCCAGCGTTTTCACAGGCACAAAGCTTTAAGAGGGTTTTGAGTGCTTTTTGACTTAATTGAAAGAGTACTTTCCGTAGGAGACTTTTTAGCCCTAAAGAAACTAAAAATACCAAAATCTTGGAGAATAAAATGAGAGCTGAGAGAAAGGAAATGTACAGGGGATTCTGAGCTGAAGTGAAATGCTAAACAGAGGGGAACCTTAGGAGAGAACCCTGTGAGATAAGCACCTGGTACCAGGAAAGAAGCCATTATAGTGTTGGATACCTATTGTTCTATCTGGATGGAGATGGGGATGGGGGACATAGGATATACACCAGGCCTTTGCACTCGGTAGCTGCTGTCAATAGTTCCCATCTTTTTCTTAGCATTAACATTTACTCATACCCAATGAAATCTGTAGTGTTAAAAGCATTTTGTTGTATTAAACATAATGACACATACCCACTTAAAAAATAGTCCAAAATGTATACAGTGCATTATTCAGTTAAGTCCACTATATCCTGACACCTGGGTCATATAGACTGGGCATAGTGACTTACTCTCTTGGAGTGTTAGTGCCCCACATGCTTCAATTATTGCTACTATAAACAGTAATAGTAAACTCAGATACACTGAGAAATTATTAATTATCACATGACCCTGATGTCTTTGATCAGACAGTTACATATGACAGATATTGTAAATGGGGATGGCTAAGAGTCAAGGTTTCTTTCTTCTTTTTATAAGTTAGCATTTTTATTTTCAGTATTGATTGTTTGAAATGAGAGTCTTCATTGTGGCATTTCCATACATGCCTCTAATGTATTTTGATCCTATTCATCCTCCTCTGTTATACTTTCTTATCCCCTGCCACACACACATACCATTTATCTTTCCATATTCTAAATAATTCCTCCTTCATGGTCTTTTGTCCTCCACAAATTGTGCATATGAGGGATAACTTTGTATTTGCCATTGTGAGATAGCATATTTCATTTAACGTATGATCCACCCATTTCCTGTATGCAAAATTTCATTTTCCTTCATGGCTGACTAGAACTGTGTATATACCACATATTCTTCAGTCATTCATTTGTGGGTGGATGCCTAGGTTGATGTCATAGCCTGGATATTGGGAATAGTGCCATTACAAATATGAATGTACAGGGATGTCTGTTGTGACTTCAATTCTTTCAGGTACACATGCAGAAGTGGTACTTCTGAATCAGATAGCGGTTCTGTTTTCTGGTTTTTGAGATAGTTCCACAATGGCTTCCATAGTGGCTGGGATTATTACCACAAGTAGTGTTTATGGGTTCCTTTATGAGTATCATCTCTAGCATCTATTGCTCTTTGTTTTCTTGATGTTAGCATCCTAGCAAGGGTAGATGGAATTTCAGTGTCATTTGATCTGCATCCTTCCTCAAAGGCTAGAATATTTTTTTCATATATCTTGGTCATTGACTTTTTCATTTGAAAAATGTTTGTTCAGATAATTTGGTCACTTATTAACTGGATGATCTACTCTTTTGATTTTAATTTTTAAAGTTCTTTATATATTCTGAATATTAATCCCCTATGGGATGAACTAGTAATAAAAAAAATTATTCCATTCTATATGCTGTCTTTTCGCTTTTCGGTTCTTTCTTTTGCTGTTCAGAAGCTTTTCCATGAGCTTCAATCCTAGTTTTCAACTCTTGCTCTTATTTCCTGAGCCTTTCTCAGAGGTGTGGAAACTGAGAAGTTGAAGTACAAGTGTCAACAGTGGAGAAGTCCTTCTTATTGCCTCACGTGGTTCTGGTCTCTTCCAAAACACACACTGAGTCTGTCATGATCCTCACAGCCTTACTAAACTTAATTATCTTCCCAAAGCCCCATAGCCAAAAGTCATCTTATCATAGGTTAGGGTTGCAGGATGAACTCTAGAGAACTGTAGATAGATACCTGTGCATAATACATGGATTATCTTGTTCAGTTTCAGAACAACCCTATGAAGTAAGATAATTGAATTCTCTTTGGATTAAAGGAACCAAGTTAAGTCATTTGTCTTAGGTACTCAGTAAACTAGAAAGCTGCATAAGGAGTCCAGGAACTGATTCTGGAGTCTCTCAGCCTTTACACTGTACTCACCGTCTCACTGGATGATACAAAAGAAAGCATTGAAGAGAGATGATCTACATGGTTTACTGCTTCTGTTTGATCATGCTAGTGAGTAATTTTAAAACAAAATCGGCCAAAGACTACCAAAGAAGATAGAGTGATAAAAACAAAGTTAAAGATTAAAAGGTGAAGAAATATTCTCATGAAGGTGAATGGAAAGAAAATGGGAATTTGAAAAGGAACGAAGAAGATTAGATCTGAATATTTACGTGCCCTGTTATTCATGTGCCAGGGACTAAAGTAGGATGTGTAAGAATGAAGAGAGTCAGTGGAAAGGAGAATGAACACATTGCTATAAATGATGTCACTTATATTCCTAAAATCTCGCACACACATATATAACTCAAAGATGGGAAATGTTTCACTCAAATAGTAACTGGGGAACAGACAGAATAATGGAGTCTACTCTGCATTCTTTGGTTGATAACGGTACAAATGAAAAATATTCTTGGCAGAACGGTTGCTTGCTGTGGCTGTGTGGTACTCTGTTGAAGACTTTCCACTCAGATGTTAGGTGGGAACCTCAGCAGTTGCCTCCCACACCTTTTAGCGGTAAAGAGCTGCCTCTGCTTCAGCCAAGCAAATGTCCCTGCTGTAGCTGCTCTTCCCTCCCTGGCCCTCTGTGTTAGGCTGGCCACTGGCCACCTCACCATCCTACCTGCCTTCTAATACCCAAGGCACTCTTACCAAGATCTTAGTTTTTCGAGATGAGCACCACACTACTCCTTGGGTATTCTTCCAAGACTCTGCATGAGTAAATGTGCCTGCCTTTGAGTCTCACTGAGCATAGCTATTTAAACCCCAGCAAAACATACCGGTCCCCAAGTGAAGACAATGTTTCCTTCAGCGGATGCTACCTGAGTGCCTATTTTGTGCCAGCTACAGAGGTATAGATGATGCTGTGGGGCAGCATCATGAAGAAGTCAGAGATGGTGCTGATTTCCTGAGACTTATACACAGGTGGGAAGCAGATGATTGGAGACTAAAACAAACTGCCTAGATAACATTGGGCTATACATAAAATGAATGGGACATTTGATAACAACGAATGGGACATGGGGCTGGGATTCATTGAGATGGAATTTGGGATAAATTCTCAGAGATGAGAATAAGTGAAATGTACAATAGGAGGTAGAAATGGTTCTGGGAGGGACATGTGAGTGGGGAATTTAGGAGAGATGCAGTGGTGCCAGGCACAGTAGGGGGAGGTCTAGAAGCCTGGCATAGGATGGAGAGTAAGAGAAAAGGGGTCTGGAATGGCAAGCAGAGCTCAAATCATACAGATATCCAGATTTAGGCCAGCTGGGGTTTGGACTTTGCTTTAATAGCAATGGAAAGCCATTGGTGGATTTAAAGGGGGCAATGTGGAACTTAATTTACATTTTAAGGTTCTCAGTCTAGCTGCCCTGTGTGTCATGGATGAGAGTAAGATGGAAGGGAAGCAAGACTTGGTGCTAGACCTATGGTAATTAGACTTGGTAATTAGACCTACAAGGAATGTACAGAATAGCCGGAGATAGAACTTTCAGTGACATCAGAGAGCCTGGATTACTCTGTCCTTAGCCTAATTGTGACTCAGTTTTCTCACTTAATTGATAATATTTAGAGTACCCATCTAGAATGGACTGTTAAGTTTTGTATATAACAAGTCTGGCACGTAAAGATCAATCACTTTGTAAAATAACGGCTCTTTTTAACTGTCATTGTAACCTTTACGGGTCTGTAAAGAGTTCCTGGTCATGAGTTGAAGTTAGAACAAGGTACTCATGGAAAGGAGCAACTTCAAGCCATGTTTTGGCTTTTAATCTGTCAACCAATGCCTTTGAAATAACAGCTACTCACAGATATCAATTGCACTCCACAATATTTCACACGGTATTGTGTTTAATTTCCCAACAGTCTTGCAATGCCATTGTATTGCCATTGTGTTAACACCTTCAACTCTGGTTTGAGGAAAATATGGTCCACCTACAGGTATGGTAACTCGTTCAAGGTCACAAAGTGAGTGACAGAGCCAGAATTCAATCTATCTCCATTGAAATAAATCTCCAAACTCTCTCCACCTTAATGCCTCATAGGCAACACAATGCCTGTATCCCAAGCTCATCTCAGATTCCTGGGATTCCGAAGCCTCTCTATCTCAGCACAAAGTATAGCACACATGGGAGGTCCCCAGGGCACATGGGGAAGAAAGAAATCTGCCCATTCTTTGCTTTACAAAGAAGGACAAAACAGACCTCTTCCATCTGGCATTCTGTAAAGCCCAGCTTTGCCAGGTAAAGTCTGGAAATGAGTTTGCACCCACTGCTGAGTACCAAATGTTAGATAGCTAATTAACCACAGAGATCTGGGAAGGAACCCATTAAAGAGACCAAATACAGCATGAAGGGAAAGTAAATGGTACTATTGCTTCTTATTACTGTAATCTCCATTAATATTAATATTAATGCTATTATTTAATTTTATTATTACTCTGATATATCATTATTATTGCTGTCTCCTACCATTTCCCATATAAATCTATCACCCAGTGTTTTAGAGGCTTAATATTGTGATAGTTATGTAATTAAACAAATAGAAATAATAGTTGCAGAATTGCAGAGTTACATAATCATTGCTCTGCAATGGAAACCATAAATAAAACTTACATGCCTCACTAACAGTTACATTAAAAACAATAGAAACATTGAAGGCTAAAGTTGAAGAATTATTTAATGGTTACTTAATTAAATAATAAATTATAGCAGAACTACAGAGACATTCAGATCTAAAGCAGTCTGCAGAATGGGGGGAGGCACACCATTAAGCAGGGGGGGCCCTAACAAGAGGGGCCCTAACAATTTTCTGCCTCCTATTCTGGATCCATGTATGTGAATTTTATCATCCTTGGAATGCAAAGCAATTTGTCTATGGCTATAAATCACTTGAATAATATAATACCCTAAAATGACCCACATGTTACAAACACATCTCTGTGTTTCAAATGCTTTCGAAATGTCTTTAGTCCTGACTAAATACAAGAAACTGACTCCTCCATTGCCACACTGATTGAAGAACTAGTGGGTCTGCTTGAGAAGAAATGCTCACAAGAGGCCAAATGTGATATCACTGTGAAAATTATTGAGACAATCACCATGCCTGGACATTTCTTTGGTTGTGTTACCCCAGTATTAACATAGCTCAATATTTGGAAAGACCACAATATTTGGTATTAAATCAAATACCCAGATGATGGACTGACTTGCTAATATGATTTTTATCCCTGAGTTCTGCAGTCAGGCTGCGGGGATTTTATATAAAGGTGCATTTATTGAGATCTGGAGTGAAGGACACCATCCTCCACCTAAGGACATAAAACAGGCACCTGCTCTAAAGACTGAGCTCAGAAGGGGAAGCCAGAGTGATAGCAACACATTTTGCACTCTGAATCCACCTGTCTCCCCGGGTGTCAGCAGAAGCGAGCCCATTGTTGGAATGAATGGCTCGATGGGATGTTCCTGGGATGCCAGCAGCATGCAGGATGAATAAGCACATGGCATTGCTCAGCGGTGACAATGGGGAGGCAGAAGGCTCCTGTCCAGAGCCAGCAGGGAACAGAGCTGTAGTCTGCCAGTCTCTCTGTAATTCACATTGGAAGGAAGCTCTCAGTTCTCCAGCAGGCCTGTTCTGCGAGCAGCCAGGCTGGCCCATTATCATAATGGGGTCACCTGGGAGGCTAGGACTAGACAGGGGAGCAGTCTATTGGGGAGAACTAATTGACTCCTGTCTCCTTATTTGGCTCAGCTTGACAGGCAAACCTAATGATTGGAAAAGTATGGCCTCAGAAGAGGCCCACACCAAGGAAGGGCCAGGAGGCCATCACACCTGCTGGGCCTGAGGGAGGCGGAGCAGACTGCCCAGTGTCAGCCCCATAAGCTCAGGTCACCATTTTCCAACATGCAGCTCCAACATGCCCCTAGCCTACGGGGAGACTGTGCTGCCATCTGCCTGTGTCCTACACCGATACAGTGATGAAGGGCACTTAGAATTCACATCTCTCAGCATCATTTTGTCCTCATTCCCCAAGAGCTCACCTTTAAGTCCCACGAGCAAGTCATTTGTATGCTTCCCAAAAGGAAATTGAAAGGAGGGTCCTAATGTGGGAAAGCTGGAGATGAGCATGGTCCTGGGACATGGAGGAACTTTTCCGAGAGCTGAGAATCTAGGTAAAAGAACAGCAGGCTCGTGGCTAACGCTGACAGGCTGCAGGATGCTGTGGTGCTGCGAACTCCCTGGGTATTCTTAAACAAACAAACCTGATAGAATAGCTCTGGCTATTTGTACCAACATACCATAGGCTGGGCAGCTTTAAAAAAAATCACAAATATATTTCCTACTGTTAAGGAGGTTGAAACTCGGAGTCGGAGTCTCTATGTGGTCAGAAGGTGTTCCCTTTTCTATTCCCAAAACAGAGCAGAGTGGCTCATGCCTATAGACCCAGTGTCCCAAACACAGACGCAGAAGAACAGCCATTAAAAAAAAGACCACTAACTCATTCCATCAGGAAGACCCTACTCTCACTACTATATTTAACCGTAATTACTCCACCTAAAGACCCCGTTTCTAAATCACATCATATTAGGGATCAGGGCTGCAGCGTAAGACGGAGAAATATAAACAATCGGTCCCGAATGCCTTGCTTGGAACTCCTGCTTCCTCTCTTTGTTGGATGTGAGTTCTGGGTGACTTCGTTCTCACTGTCCGTTACCTGGTCTGCAGGATGAGCACCATGTCTCCTGCATCAAGGGCCAGAGAGCGTGGGAAAGACTTGACTTACACTGGGCTCCACTATCTGTTCCCCAACTTTCTTTCTGTTCCTTTTCAAGGGATCTTGATTGTTGAGTTTGGGGTGTTTTTTTTGGGGGGGGAGTGTTTTTGTTTTTGTCACGGTGTCTGTTCCTTGCCTCATTACATGCAGAAAATTCCTTTTGAGATTCCTTTCATGTTGAATTTTCACTTAATTTTTTTTCAATCAAAAATCATCTGAGGGGTGCTGGAGAGATGGCTCAGCGGTTAAGAGCGCTGGCTGTTCTTCCAGAGGTCCTGAGTTCAATTCCCAGCAACCACAAGGCGGCTCACAATCATCTGTAACGAGATCTGGTGCCCTCTTCAGGCCTGCAGGGATACATGCAGACGTTACACGGTATATATAATAAATAAATAAATCTTTTAAAAAAATCATCAGAGGAGCCCACCCTTCAGAAGGTAGGAGGGCTCTTCTGGGACTTCAGGAGGAAGGAGGTCACTGAGCTGGGAGGTGCATGGTCACCTGCCAATCGCAGGGCAGAGTGCTCTTCCAGTGCTCTGATCTCTGGAGCAGGCTTCCTTAGCTTCTCAACTCTCTGTGATCCCTTTGCAGGGTCCTCTCTGAACAGCCCTCAAGCTTTGTGCCACAGGAGCAGATGCTGCCAGCCTATTCCCACAGATGGAATCCCCTGGCCATTCCCAGGCCCACACGCCACAGCTATCTCTAGCCGGGATGCCAACACCGGTGCGTGGAAACCACATCCCTGAATAACGTCTTTGTACTGAGCGGAGGAATCAGAACGGAACAGATGTTTTAAGGACTCTATAAATCCGTGAAGATGAAAAAACCACCCACCCAGCAATTTTTAACAATGCGCCATGCTGATGAACCAGCATATCGGAAATACCAAAATAAATACGAAATCCCACTGAAGCCTCAGAATAAATCTTAGGTTTCTTTTTTTTTTCTCCCCTTTCCTCTTTCTCCCTTTTAACATATACTAGACATCATTTTTAATACTCGTTGACGATCCACAGCTAGGAGCGGAAAGCCTGTAAAAACATGGCTGCTTCCCTCTGAAGTGAACGGGCGATCAGCCTCATGTGTGTGAATAATCCCCCAATTGCTTCCTAAGAACCTCACCCCACTCTCCCAGCACCTTCTCCCTCTCCCAGCACATCGACTGTCGTCATGTTGCCGCTCATAACTCCTTGCTGAATTCCAATGAGGTTTTCTAATTAGCCTAATTAATTTTCTGCCCAACTTAATAAGACTGTCTCTGGTTCAGAAATAATTGGACTTCCCAAACACCAATTCCCCTCCTCCATTTCTCAGTCGTGAATTGTGATCCAGCCTCCTTTAATAATTCAAAATTAGCTTCTGTTTTTCAGATGATGGGTTCATGTTTGGAGAGTTATTTAGTTTTTTTCATTAACACCCTCACATCTCCCCACTCCCTCTTCTGAAGAATACCTTTACAAGCAATAAAATAAAAGGGAGACTTGGATCCCTTCCTGCAGGGAGAAATCCATTTGGGACAGAGGTTTCAGTGGGGTTTTGCTTCTTATCTTATTAGTTTTCGTGAAGGGAAATAATTGACCTGGATGAAGCACCTTCTTTCCCACAAAGTTTGGAAGCAGCTGTAAAAAAAAAAAAAAAAAAAAAAAAAAGAGCCCTACCAGGCCAAGGCCTGCTTTCAAAGGAGAGGTTTCCAACATTCTCAGGCAATTGACCTCCTAAGGGGAGAAGAGCCTTCTCGTAACCACTTACAAATTTGTCATGTGTGTTGGTGAATGTGTTACTATAGAAAAATAGAATTGTTATGATAGTAAGTGTGTGTTCTCCAAAAGCAAAGCTAAACAATGAGCTGGAAATAAAGTGGAAGGCAGGGAGCAGAGGAAGCAGAGAGATGAAGGAGAAGCAGGCAAGCCAATGAAAAGGTCACTGCCCCAAAGCGTGTTGGAATAAGATTTGCAAAACTGTGTAAACTGCATATTGTCTTGTGTTTGCACTCAGGTTCTGGAATGCCGGGCAATCTCAGCCTCTACAGTATTGCTTTTGCAGCCCTAGAAATATTTTGCTTGGAAGCATGAAGATGGAATTATTTTCTCATTCCCTAGAAAGCCTCAGGCAATTTTTGGAGGACTCATAAATATGACAAAGAAGACTGTTCAGAGATAGAGGGCACCATAAGCCTACGGACTTCACAGTCTTTGCGGACAGCACAGCTGGGAGCCTTCTTCTTATGGCCACCAGGTTTTAAGTGAATTTTGAAGATGGGAGGGCTTCGCAAGACTTCATTTCAAACAATCACAATAAAGGCGAATCCTTGTTCTTCCCTTTTGATTATCCTAGAACAAACCTCCACAAACAAAATGGCGGCAGAAATCAAACTGGATCATTACTCAGCGAAAACAAGCCATGAACTTGTCTTCTGAGCATCCCAAGCTTCCATTAAGACTCCCTTAGACATTCAGACACATTAAGAAAACATGAGTCAGAAAACTCGGTGTGTACCAAACTGGTAGGTTCAGACATAATAACCTTCTACTCAGACACAGGGTGCTTTCTCCCAAACCTCTTTGTCTGTGGACTCCCCTTCCTCTTCGCATCCCACCTCTCGTCCTTGTGTGGGGATGTTTCGGAGACAGCATTTGGTAGTGGGGATGAAGCCCGATCAAATTTATTTTTCAAATATAAATAACATTTAATTTGCCACAAATGTCTCGAGATGAAGCCTGTCTACATTACTAGCTAACAAACTTGGAGTTAGTAATGGTTAGTGGGAAGAGAGGTTGGGTGATAGGATCAAAGTAGAAAATGAATAGTAACATTTGTGGCCATCTATTTAAATGAAGCTTATTCTCAGCAATCAACTAGGACAACGTGGAGTCGAATTTAGCAGTCCACACTGGACTTAAAAAATCTCAGACTTCCCCTTTTATTGCTTGAGTAACACAACTTGATCTCACCAGGATGCTACAGGGCCCACTGGCCATCTGGGGTTTCTTTGGAGCATGGCTCATTTAACAAAATGGATTTTTCAATGAAGATGTGGTCAAAATTGGAAGCTAGTAAAGTAGTGACTAAACTTTAAGTCCTTTGCCCACTTTCTAGCCCTAGATTGGATTCAATGTTTTCTAACCCAATCCTCCCTCTGGTTAGGTTCTCTTGTACTATAATTTTATGACTCTGGTCCTAATGTAGAAATGCCTTGGGGATGATATCCTGTTGAAACAAAACCAAGTCATTTAAAAAAAAAAAAAAAAAAAAAAGCATGCACAGTTTCAATGTTTCAATTGTCACCTGAGGACCGAACTCCAAGTCACCACAGCAGAAGTGCCTCTACTTGCCCCCAAGTTGAAGCAGATGCCTTCTGATTCTCACCAGTTGGCACTGAACACAGATCTCAGGCCACCCTGTGTTTGGGATCCGAAACAGGAGGAGGTGAGCATCTTCTCCACTCCAATTTGCCTTGATGTTGTGCTTTCAAAGGTCAGAACTAATGTATCAATCCTGATTACATAAGATGTGACAGGCAAAAACTCCGGGAAAGATAATGACTCCACAACACACACCATTGAGGGGTCGTTTTCACAGAGCTCACAAAACCAGCCCCCTAAACGTAGCAACTTAATACCAGGAACTTTTCACAAAGGTGTTGGGCAAATGCAAAGGTGGGTAGTAGAAATCAGAGTTAAACCAACGCAGGGCTAGGACAGGGTGGGGGGGAAAAAAAGTGTGTCCAGAACCACAAATGAGGCCTCTGGGCATGAGCTAGAAGTACCTTGTTGGGACTTCAAGAGGAAATTCCAAATATAAAGGCTATGCAGCAATTTCTAGAGATGCCACTCCATCTCTTGCAGGAGAAAATGGTAGCAATGGACTGACCTGGGAATAGCTTGCTCAAAAACAGCCTGCTCCCTCTGAAGGTACCTGTCATTCAGGGATACACCGGGGCATATGCTGCCTGGCTGGAAGCTCCATCACTAGTCAAGGTTTGATGGATAATAAAATAGCTGGGTCACCTTTTAAAATCCAGCCAAGTTTGTTTCCGTGATCTCCCACAGCAAGCAAAGAAGCATTTCCTTACAATGTCCAGGAGGTTGCTGGCCATGACCTCCACATAGTGCTCCCATGTTTTTGTGTTGTCCTCTGGTAAAGCAGGTCAGGGGAGGAAGTAATTATAAATGTTTCTCTCGAACACCTGGTCTTCCATCCTCTTCCTGAGATCAGGTAATCTCAGTGTGTAGGAACTCCATAACGTAAAAAAACTCCTAGTTTCTGCCCAGGCTTCTTCCTGCTCCTCCCTCATTGTTCCTGGTAAGCTTTTATCAAAAAGCACAAGCAGGGCCTAGGAAATGGCTCAGTGGATAAAAATGCTTGCCTTACAATCACAACAACCGGAATTCAAATCCTTAATGCCCAGGTGAAAAGTCAGGCATGACTGTGCGTCCTTGCAACCCAGCACCTGGGGGTTGAGATTGCTGCCAGCAGCAAGCTTCTAGATCAGTAAGAGACCCTGTCTCTGGGCTGTAAGACAGAGAGTGACTGGGGAAGGCACCTGACATCCTGCTCTCTGTGTGTCCCCATGAATGTGCACACTCTCACGCATGCACCACACACACATACCACATGCATGACCCCACACACAGAGAGAAAGCGTGAGCAGACATTGACCAGTAACATGTCAACCTCACCTCCACCCCCACCATTACAGCACATTCCTTCTCACAAATGCCGGCGACAGTGTGGATAGTTATAGTAACAACCAAAACTATAGCCCTGACCCCTGTTAGGCTGAGATCTCATGCTGACAATGGGCTGCTCTTACTTTCTGCCTAGGTATCAATGTTACTATTTCTTGGGAAGAGAGAGACTGATGCTACTGATGGTAAGAAAGGAAAGAATGTCTGGATAAGCGTGTCATAGCCAAGTGTGCATCCCCACTCCTCACACAAAGCTTGAACTCAGATAAGAGTCCTTGCTCTGCCAAGGTGCTGAGGACTTTGTCTAATTCCTCAGAGTGAAGAGGCAACTGGATTAGGGACAGAGTCTAACTCATGTGCAGGCACACATAATTTTCACTCTGTAATCATTTTGAGTGAGTGGCATCATCCAGGAGAACCATGTTCAAAAGTGTCTTTCCACATGAGAGTTCAAACTCTGTGAGCATAATAAAGCATGCTAGAAAAGTTACCAATTGTCTTGGCAAATCAAAACACAGGGGCCCCAGTTAAGCTCAAATTTTAGGTCCATGAATGTTCTAATATAACTATGATTCATATACTTATCCTAACATCACTTGCTATTTGCCAGATGTTGGAACTTAGATAGTCTATACCAGTTTTGTTTTGTTTTCTTCCTGGCAAGCCTCAGGGCAGTCCATCTGTGTACTAATGACCTGACTTCCCGACTTCACTTTGCTGGGACAAACAGCAAATACTGTCAAGGAAACTGTAATGGCTCTCTCGTCTACTGTCCTCGTGGTCTCCACCTGAGGGAACTGGAGCTTCTTCTAGGCCAAGAGTGAAATTCCGGGGTCAATGCACATATCTAAAGCTAAAACATCCAGTCTTGTATACTTGAGTCATTTTAAATCAATTTTATTGAGATAAATTTATGATAGTTAATGTAAGAAATAGGTGGAATGGCCCAAGGGGATTTGAGGAGTGTGTATGTCTGCACGGGCACCATCACACTTAGGAAAGAGAGCATTCTTGTTGCTTCCAAGAGTTAATCTGTTGCCTTTGCTACCAACCCCCATGGCCAGCCCAACCTCTTTCTGTGTTCTGACCCTACAGACCTGCTCTGGCTCTCCTAGAATTTCATGTCAATTGACTCCAGGTCTGCACTCAGTACTTCTCTGTCTTCAAGTTCCTTTGCACATGAGGATTTGAAGCCCATCCATGCTGTTGTACATGCCAAGAGTCCATCCCTTTTAATTGCTCAGTTGTGTTCCATTGTTCTGATTTGCCATAATCTGTCTACCCGCTTATCTCTTGGTGGGTAATTGATTGTTTCCAAATGTGGACAACGCAAATAAAGCTGCTGCCAACACTTGTGTGAAAGTGTTTCTGTAGACATATGGCTTTTGTCTGTCTTAGAGAAATAGGAGGGAATATCAAGGAGGCAGAATTGTGTATTTAAGTTTATGAAAAAAATTACACATGGTTTGCAAAGTGCCTCCAGTGTTTTACATTTCTAACATCGGTGTATGAGATTTCTAGTAGATCCATGTGCTTGCCAACACTTGCTTGTGGTCAGTCTTGTCAATTTTAGTCATTACCATAGCCACAAATAAATCACACTAAAAAAAGAACAATAGGTAGCAACTAAATAAGAGTAAGTGGTGGGAGAGATGCTTCTATGGAAAACCATTTAAAACACGGTACTTAACAGTGATGGGAAGATAGGGAAGCTGTGAGAGTGTGGTGAATGGGGAAGTGGTCCAGACAGTGGGTATCCTGAAATAAAAGGAAGACAACTAAATGCTGTCCCCTTGGGGCTGGCAGCAGGACTTTGTAGCTAAATTTGCCCAGTCAGGCACACCAAATTCTGCAGCCCTTAGAAGCTTAGGGTCAGCTCCTGAGGAATGGTCAGTCACTCACTGATGGGTACGTGGTAGTGACCCAAGGGAAGACATGTATTCAACATGTCCCCAGGCTCCAGTGATGAGGGGAATGTGTTCTTTAGATGTCAGTACTGTCATTCAAAGGCATGGGCTTTCCTGGATGGAAAATTAGGAAAACTGAAAATTCCAGATGAAGTCTGGAAATGGTATCAAGATAAAATAAGCTGGCCTCACATCAGCAGCAGGAGTGTGGGGATGACAGTTGTAGGACGTTCCTGGTCTCTGGTTTGAGCAGATGGATTGATGGAGACACCAGGTAAAGAGAAAGGAAGATGGGGGGAAACAGTAATGGCAACCATGACATTCAGAGCAGACGTGATAGATGACGAGCTTGTCACAGTAGCATTTTTCCTGACAGTAAAAAATTCACAGGTATGCGGCAATGAGCATTGGACTTAATGCTGTGCCTTAAGTGCCTCTGCTTGGACACTGAGGACAACTGAGGCACAGATCATGCTTTATCCTGCTTGAGCAAACCTGCAACATCACTGAGCCCAATTGTCAGTACCGAGTGTCACAAATAAAAGTGAAAGATGTCTTTTAAAAATAAACCTGGAAGGCTAGGAGTGGTGGTCCATGTCTATAATCCTAGTGCTCTGGAGGCTGAGGCAAGAGGATGGCAGATTTGAGGCCAGCCTGGTTACACAGTCAGACGACATCTCAGGAAAGCAAACCCAAGATGGATGTTGGGAAGATACTTTCTGGAGAAAGGGGAACACAGAAGTAACCGATGCTTTCCCTCTGCCACATGCCAAGTGCTGCCTGCTGGCTTATTATCTGGAGTCACTGAGCTCTTAAATAAACAAAATAAGTCCCCCTGTGGTTGCTGGTTGGTCATTTCACCTGCTTTTCTCCACCAAACATTAATGGAAACACCACTCTAACAGCAATCCACTAACCATGGGAACTATGGATTGTTTGCACCATAGAGCTTTCAAGAAGTCCCATGGTCCTGAGTGTCAATCAATGACAATACAAGGACCTAAGTCCAGAAGGAGGTACATCCCTGGGGTAAGGAGAACAAATTAAAGACATCCATCTAATGAGTCAACTACTCAAAGTTGTAAAAAGAAAAGAATGATGCCTATCGCTGTGAATTCTACAAATGTGCTCATAATTACTCACAGGGTCTTGCCCTTTGGATGCTTGCCTACTCCATGACAGGCACAGGGTAAGTGCTGCATCATCTTGTCCTCACAGCAACCCTGGTGATGGAGGCAATCATGAACCTTTTATCATCTTCCAGGAAACCATGGCCTAAACACACTAGTTTGCCTAAGGTCACATTCTTAGGAGGTAGCTGAGCTGGTGCAATGCCAGGTCTGTGCGGCCCTTGAACCTGAGGGTTGTTGATTCCTCCAAAACTTTTGATGTTGGGTTATTGGGAACAAATTCACCAGGAAGCAGTTGCTTTACCCATTCTGCTTTCTCTGGTGCCCACTTGTGGGTTACTCTTGATGGACTGTGGTACCCCAAGTGTGCTGGATATCTATATGCAATGTCATGTGCCTAAGTCCAAAGGACAAAGGCTATTCCGTGCCCTGCCTCCGCCCTGTCCAAACAAAACAGAGATGCAGGCCGCAGAGGTATATCCAAGAAAGGCTAAGCAAAGGTCACTTGGTGCTACTGCAACTCAGCTTCCACTTGGTGCTGTGGTCCTTACCCAGAGTCACAAGTGAGTGAGGAAAGAGATGGGGAGGGAGGGGGGAGGAGAGAGAAAGGGGGGAGGGAGGAAGGGAGAGAGAGAGAGAGAGAGAGAGAGAGAGAGAGAGAGAGAGATTATGTCTCACTATATGCTGAGAGGAGACCTGAAAAAAACGTGTCAGATGATATTGCACCCGCCTGGAGGCATTCTCAACACAGAAAGTCATATGAGCGGATGTTCAATGCTCTCAGAGCTTCTCTTGGTGGAAGAAGAGGGAGCGGGTGCAGGGAGCGGGGAGCAGGTCACAGGAGGCACATTGTTTACAAAGCCACAAAAGGAGGATGAATAGATCTAGTTTGGTCCCCAAAGGCAAAGATGTGAGTCTTCACGAGTAAACAGGAAAGGTTTATTTAGACCGATATTAATTCAAGACAGAGCTCCTGATTTAAGGTGTCCGCTTTGCTGCACTGCCCTCTACTGGTCAGAATCCTTCCTTACGGAGCCTGCCGCTGTATTTGCCGGTTCTCAATGGTACTTCCTGATGGTGAAGGTGTGGCAAGCTTGTGTCCTCATTTAGGTGTGCATATGGAACACATCCAGGACATCCAACCCATAACTTTTCATCTCTAGCAGCCACCTTTCCTGTCAGCTCTACTGAGAAGTCTCACCCCTTAGATTTACCTAGATTCCACTACAGGTAACCTCCTTACCTACAGCAAACTCTTGACAGAGCTTGAGTGATTATGGGCCAGGAGACACAGCTGTAATGCAAATACTGACTGAATTTAGCCTGTGGCACCTTAATCGTGTATGTACAGTAATATTGGAACTTCTTCAAGCCAATCAATGGGTCCTTCTAAGAAAGATGTATCACGTAAAGCTAGAGTCACCGTGGGAGGCAGCAAGTGCCAGAAGCCACCCTGGCAGCCAGCACACTGGAGAGGCCCATCATTAATCACTGTGACATGAGGTAATGTGCTGGCTGTGTCCTGGTGGAGGCATTCCTGACACTACAGGATAACGAGGAGCTTGCCAGGTAGAGAAATAGGGGGGAAGGGGTTCTATGCAAAGGAGACAGAATGTCAATGGCAGGGATGTGAAAAATTGCACGGAGCTTTCAAAAAATTCCCATGGTACTGCTTAAAGTTCCACTGAGAGGCAG
Source organism: Peromyscus eremicus (assembly GCF_949786415.1). NCBI lineage: Eukaryota > Metazoa > Chordata > Mammalia > Rodentia > Cricetidae > Peromyscus > Peromyscus eremicus. Next base: position 25,186,220 of record NC_081422.1, read on the forward strand.
GACGGGTGATCAGCTACTGTTTAGGAGGCCAGATGAAACAGACTCTCCATCTTCTGATTTAAAAGCTCCCTGTTAGAGAGGAGTAGATGGCTTAGTGGATTAAATGAGGTCCAGAGTTCGGATCCCCAGGGCCCACATAAAAGCTGGGCAAGTGTGGTGGCCTTCCTGTAATCCCAGCAGAGGAAGAGACAAGGGATCCCTGGGGTAATCTAGCCTTCTATAATAGCAGAAATTGGAGAACGCTGGCTTCAGCACGAGGCCCCACTCCAATAAACAACAGTAGAGAGTAATTTGGAAAGATACCTGATATCAACTTCAGGTCTTCACAGAAGCATACCCACATACTCATGCACCCGTGCACACAGATACAACACACATGTGTCTCCCATACAAACGACTACACATGTGTGTGTTCAGCCCTCAACATACACACACTCAAAAAAGAAAACAAAGAAAAGGAAAAGCTTGCGATTACTCTACAAGCTGTGTTCTATATTGGGAAGCAGCACGATTTGTTTGCCCTGGGAAGAATGCAAAAGATGATTCTGGGGCAAAGAAAGAGGAGACAGAGATGGGGCCCCACTTCAAAGCTTCTGCATTTATTAGAGAACCAGGAAAGTCTTCATAATGATGTCAGTAGCCCACATAGCAAAGAGAAGATGAATGGGAGGAAGATTTGGGAGGCATAGAACACAGGCACAGATATCTGTGCCAGCAACTGGAAGACAGGATACATTTTGCAGGCAAAACCCAGGAGGAGGAACAGATCTGCAGGGAAAAGGCAGCCAAGACATTGAGCTGGGTGCTTATTAGTTATTCCCCCAGCATCGCAATGAGTGAGGCTTAAGCTCACAGGAGAGTCTGACTGCATGAATAGTTTCGAGTGCTGTTTAGTTTATAGATGGTACTAGGAAAAAGTACGTTTTCCTTCTGTGCCTTAGTTTCCCTCTGGCATATCAATATAAAAAAGTAAGCTGTTCCTATGGGATGTAGCACCTTCTGGGAAATGTTTACAAGACTCTTAGTCTATTTGTTTAATGCTTTATCATACATACAGGTGTATCTTCTATTTCCGCATCACAGCCTTACAGGATATATATTTTTATCTCAATCTGATCACCTCAGAATGAGTTACGACAGTGCAGCACACTGGAAAGGGTAGAATCAAAAGCTCAGCTCTAGACCTCTGCCTCTTTCCTGCTGTATCACTAACTCATTGCTATAATGATTTATGGATCTCCCTCCTGTGGGGCTCTTTGTGTGGGACTCCTACGGCACACTGGGTGTGGGGAGGATGAGAGTGAAACTAAAAGTTTTATAAGAGTGCAAAGGACACCAAATGTCTAAGGCAGAGAAATGGGAGGAAAAAAAGAAAAGGCAGTGTCCTGTCCTTTATAGAGCGCTGAGCTCCTTGGAAGATAAAGGTTATTTAAATGCACAGGCTTATTAATGTCTGCGTACTTACAGTTCTCTCCACCTGAGCACAACCTGAAACTGCCAATTGTACAGGAGAGAGACCGTGCTTCGTGCTTATCTTGATCTGGAAAATTATAGCATAAGAATGAAGAAAGGCAAGCTTAGGGCCTGGATACCTAATGAGCAAATGCATTCATGAGCAACAGCACTCGTTTTCTTTGTAGCTCCCTCCTTTCCTTTCGGTAGAACTTCTCCTACACCAATTTGACTACATCATATCCCTGTGTACAAGTTGTACACATCGATGGAGTACTCCCCGCGGGGCAATGGTTCCCTTTTCCAGAGTTGAAAAAGAGCAGCATGTATCCAAGTCCTGCCAGCATGCAAGAAACGTCCCCAACTAGCTCTGTGAAAGATGTCTGTCCCTGATGGTTGCCACAGAGAAATAAATTAAATCTCGCCAGCCCTGAAAGTCACCTTCTGAGGGAAGGGTTTTTTTGTTGTTCTTGTTCTCTGGCTTAGCTACTTCCCTGTCCTTCCAGTTACCCACAGGGGTAAGAGAATATGAAGACTCCCAAATGGGGCACATGATGTATCCCCTGAGAGATGGATGATACAGTCTGAGTGCAGTCAGTGGAAACTCTGGCTCCCCTCACTTCCCACCAGCTAGATTGCGACAGGGAGTGGCAGAAGAAGGGCCATAGATTAAAGAATAAGCATGTTTCCTTGAAATGCTTACTTTGTTAAATTAAAATAACACACAAGGTTCGCTGTCCACTGAGGGGTACTTATCCTAGGGCTGCTACTTCTCTTATTCTCTGTGAGGAAGTAAGCTTCCCCAGGAGCTAGAAATACTACATAGAAAGGGTTAAAAGTCAAACTACCATATTTGAACAATGTTTTATGATAAAGCATCTCATTTTGTCATTACTTAAACCTTATAGATTAGACATTCTAGCCCAATTTTATGGGAACCAAAATTGAGATTCTACCATGAAATCACTTGGCTACACCCTCACAACCATTCAGTAAGGGATGAGTCAGGACCTTGAGACCATTCTGCTGGTTCTCTTCTGTCTTCATGATCAGTTCCTTGGTATGATGATTTGGAAGCTAAGGCCAATGAAGGAAGAGTAGGGAAGCATGAAACATGAAATAATCCCTGAAAAAGCTTTGATCACCAAAAAAGTATAATTCTGATACAATGATGTTTGCATGGGTTTTTTTAAACTTCCAAACTTCTTAATTATTCTCTTATTCTGTCTTATAAGATAGATGTTCAGTATTGGTTATAACTCTCCCCGTTTGAAGGGGAGATAGGACATGATGAGACGGGCAGAGCCGTTAGCCTGACCCTTCTCAAGCTGCCTGGCTGACACTTCTTAATTCCCAGTGCAGGACTCAGAGGCTCTCTTCTCATCAGGAATGATGTTGAGTCCCCCAGAGAGAGTTCTAAGAAACATAGCCTCGGGAATATAAACCATAATCATTGTCACCCAAGGCTATAACTCCACAAAGTGGTTTGTGGTGGCGCCATCAATCATAGAGCATGTCACCCTAGTCCCAGTGGAAGTCCCTGCCTTTGTGTGTCAGGGTTTGTTTAAGGAATGCCACCCCTTTATATACCAGACGTGACTTTGGTTGTATCATCACTTGAGGACCTATCTAACCCTCTGTCATGTGTAAAGTGCTTACATTTGCCCAAAAGATAAGCACATCCACCACTAGAAGCCCATAGCCCTCCAGACATGGTACAAATGATTGCATCCACACATTAACCTAAGCATAACCTGAGGTCAGAGGTAGCAATGATTAGGATTTGCGCATCCCTTGGCCAAGGAGAGTCCAGTCATTTCCTTTTTCTATCCCTGGGCCCCAAAAGCAGTTGGACTTGGAAATAAGTATCTGCCCTTAAATAGTTGGAAAGGACACTTGACCCCTTTACCCAACGTGTTGCAGAGTCTAGCAACAATACACTTTCTTTTCAAAAACATTATTTATCTAAGACAAATACATTTCCTAAACAGACTTCTGCTTTCACCATCTCTGACAGGTTTACTGCAGACTGCTTCAGGAGGGAATCCCCAGCAATATTAGAGACTGGGAGATCCTTTCCCTCTGGTGCACACTTTGCTTCCAACAACAGTCATTGCTATCCAATTTTTATTAACTTGAGTAGCAGAAAGCATTTGATTTACATGTTCTGTATTATATGTAATAATCATCTCTGTACAGATGTTGGATGGATAGAACCACATTTTTGTAGATTGGTTAAATAAAATCAACTATTTATTCCCTTTAGATTCCAAATTGCAATTTATTTGTGCGGAATTTAGTAATACTTAGCACTTTACATATCTAAAGTACTTTACAAACATTAACAAATTAATCCTCTCCATCACCCCTTAATGTTCAGAGTAATTAACTCCAAATCACAGATGGGGAAGTCAGGAAAGGTTAAGAGATATGCTTCCAGTGGCAGAGAAAGTCGGCATTGCCCAAGACAGGAAGCAACCTGACCTGCTCTTCAACGGTGGGCTAATTTTGGAACATGAAGAGCTTCTAGGGTAAGCAGTCATTTAGGCTTCAACTGAAGAGCCAATTAGATGCTGGCAGGTTAACCGAGCGAATCAGTATCCACCAGAGGAAAACGCAGGCGACTACAGGGTCTATGTGATCTGGTGATAAAGGGCTGTGTGCATGGGACAGTCACACTGGATACAGGAGCTCTTCTCAAAGGCCAATGCATTTCAAGTTCCCAGTGTTCTGCAGTGTGCTGAAGGATGTGCTCATTTCCAGAAAAGTCACAGCTGCCACTGCCACTATGTCAGAAGACCTCCCAACCTTATGGTTCATTCCTTGTTCTTCTTGGGTTGTGAAAGGGAAACAACTTGGTTTCTGCCAGTGTGTTTGAGCCATGAGGTGAGTCTTCACTGTGGGTGGCACACATTCTGCATTCTGACCAAGCCCTTGGTAGGAACTCTGCTTACAACAGTTGAGTTTTATTGAATCTGTGGTTCTGAGTTGCTTAAAATTCACACAGCAAATTACCCCTTTTAGGAAAATTACCATGAAGGTACGACCGGTGGAATTGGCTTTTACTTTGTTTCATAATTTCTGCAGACATTTGCCACCTCGGGTTTTTGGAAAATTGCATAGAAATTATTCCCTCTTCCATTTTATCTCCATCAAAATCATTGCTTAAATAATCACCAGCTATTGGAAACGGATACCACCCAATCAAAAGTTACTGTTTTAAAACCTTGAAAAAGATCAAGGTTAACAATAGCCAAGGAAACACAAAGTTGGGTATATGTGTTTGCTTTCTGTTGCTGTGATAAAAACCGTGACCAAAAGTAACATGGGGAGGAAAGGGTTTATTTCATCTTATGGCTAATATTCTGCAGTGAGGGAAGCCAATGCAGGGACTCAGATCAGGAACCTGGAAGCAGGAACTGAAGCAGAGACCATGCAGGAATCCTATCTACTTGGCTTGTTTCCCATGGTTTACTCAGCTTGTTCTCTTACAGCACCAGGACCACCAGCGAAGGGGTGGGTACCATCCACAGTAAGCTAGTTTCTCCCACATCCATCATTAACTAAGAAAATGGCCCCACAGACTTGCCTACTGGGTAGCCCGATGGGAGGGATTTTCTCAATTTACGTTTCATTTTCCCAGATGCCCTAAGGTTTATGTCAAGCTCACCAGTACATCGAGAGAGGGGGTGTTAACAATAAATACTGTATTCATCAAGCCATTGTTAGATATTGCCCTGGGCAAGGAGCTTTCCGTAAAATCTCAACTCATCTTGAAACACTGCCATACCTGGTACCAGAAAAACACAACTCGGTAAAGATGGTTTTCTGGGCAGTGGTTGAACTGAAAATAAAGCAAGAACCGTTGCCGTTTCACATAAGTGTGTAACCAGGTGAAAGAAGGGAGCCTGCAGCTCTGTGGCTCCAGAGTAAGCCACAGAGGAGCCCGCCTCACACAGCGAGTGCCTCATCCGCATGGATGCACGCCAGCCCTGCGACTTGAACCCGTGCACCTATCAAACCGTTGTTGTTCTGCAAAAGAAAGCGCTGCTCTGTTTCTGTTCCTGTCCTTCACCTGGGTTCTGCTTTCGTTAAGTGTGTGGCCCTTTCTTTCTCCCGCCGCAATCCGTTCTGTTTACATGCGTTATCCAAAAGGGATCTTTGGGCTTCTGGATAATAGCATGTTTACCAGACTGTCTCTACTTTAAATGGAGAAAATAAAAAGAAATAATTGACCCCCTTTCCTCCAAATATTTGGCACAGAGCCCACAATACCTTTCAACTAATGGAAGTGCCCTTTTATCTAATGTTGGAAGAAGCTTGGTTAAAATCTGAGACTCTGTGTTATTCACGTGGGTTATTTGTCTGGCCCCCGGAAAAACAACTTCATAATTCAGATTACAAAGACCAAAAGACACACAATCTCTTTATTTGTCCTGCCACTTTGTTTTTAAAATGAAGGGAAAAATTCTACAGGCTTCACACTATAGAAACAGTGGAAGCAAAGTTGCAGACTGTGAATATACCCAAGCAGAAGCCAAGAGGAACACGTAAAATAAAGTCACTGCTTAGTACTTGGAAGGATTTTTCTAAAGGCTGTGACAAATTTGCCTCAAATTTATAGCTTAAGTTGATGAAATTCTTTGACCATAATTTTTTTTGTTTTGTTTTTTTGTTGTTGTTGTTGTTTTGAGACAGGGTTTCTCTGTGTAGTTTTGGTGCCTATGCTGGATCTCACTCTGTAGACCAGGCTGGCCTTGAACTCACAGAGATCCATCTGGCTCTGCCTCCCAAGTGCTGGGATTACAGGTGTACGCCACCACTGCCTGGCTTCATAAATTCTTATATATTTGCTTAACTGTATTTCATTCACCAATCATTCAGACTGCAGTGCATCATTCATTCATTCATTGCCAAAGTCCTTGTGTTTCTTTTTTATGCTCTGCTTTCAGAGAAATCATTTATACTGCTGAAATATTGTTCATAAGTTTGTTTTAGAAAGTGCGTTTTTATTTCACAATGAAGTCTGTACCTAAATGCGGTGACCACTTGAATGAATGACAAAGAATGTTCCCATTGGTAAAGGTGGTTTTCTATGGTTCTCGCAGGGTCACTAATGGAGCTCTGAGACCTCTGAGCCCAGGAATGCAGATGCTTGGCTGTTACCAGTCCCCTCCCTTAGGTGGATGCAGAGCCCAAGTGTCTCCCATGACCAGTTTAACCCCTGATGCGCTAGGCTACCCCCTTCACTCAGCCTTCTGTAGGGGCTAACCAGGCTCCACCCAGATATCTCGTCTCTTAAAGGTCACGGAAATGATCAAAGATGATCAAATCTCCGTTGTGACGATTATGTGTCCCAGAGCCCAGCCTGCCCTCAGTTCCAGCTGCCACATTCAGGGTCAATAAACTATTATTCTAGCTGCTTTTCACAGCCCACTGACTCAAAATTGACTGCCTGCAGCTCTGTTTTACTGCATGGAGGGGAGAGAGAGAGAGAGAGAGAGAGAGAGAGAGAGAGAGAGAGAGAGAGAGAGAGAATCCTATAGATTATAAGGAAAACAGGGTCAAGAAAATAATGGAAGATAATGAACATATCCCATGGATTTTGATGTCTTTAAAAACAGACACAGTATAACTGATATTATAGTCTCATCCAATTAGTAGATAAGAACTATTCCTTTTTATGGATAATAAACTAATGTCAATAAAATAATAATGTTGACAATAACCATTTTTTATGAAAAGAGAACATATAGGCTGAGTGTTCATTGTGAGTATTCACTGTGCTTGCCTTAGGCTTCTTATCTGTCTCATATTCACTTTCAGCACAAACTCCTTCTGAGATGGGTGTACTTCTTCTCATCTCACTAGTGTGGAAATGAATGCACATAAATGTAGGCAGCTTTCCCAAAGAAGCAGGAGTGGTAACTAGTGAGGCCTTTACTACCACGTTCAGCCAAGACCCCAGGTTCTCACTGCAGCCCCATGAGGGGGTATTATGCTAACACTGTAAATAAAAAACCAAGAGACTGCAGTGAAAACAGCTGACTCCACGCTTGACAGGGTACCCTGTCAGAGTGAGGATCCTCAAACCCACATTTGCTCCAAAACCACTGAGTCTTTCCGTTAAACCAAAGCACCAAATTACTACACTCCTTGGCCTAAGCACCTGGATTTATTTCCCCCATCATTGATGCTTCTGATGTTTTGAACCCCCTGGCTCATGAGTCTTCTAAGATCCTCCCTCTCAACTTGTTGCTGTAGCTCTGTCTGAGTGAAATAGCAAGAAAGCCAACTCTGAGAGAGCCTCTGGCAACCGCCGTTTCCAACCTGTGACTTTGAGCTACACTGTCACATTCCTCTGCCGGGACATTCTGCCACCTGACCAGGAGTTGTCCTGAAGGGAGACAGGGATGCCTTCTCACCCATCTTCTGGGAGCAAGTGGAGAGGCTGCTTAGGGACATAAGTTCTCAACCTGTGGGTCTCGACCCATTTTGAAGTCGAATATGACCCTTTTACAAGGGTTGCATATCAGATATTCACATTATGATTCATAAAAGTAACAAAATTACTGTTATGAAGTAGCAACAATAATTTTATGGTTGGGGGTCACTGCAGCATAAGGAACTGTATTAAGATCACAATGTTAGGAAGATTGAGAACCACTGGCTTCAAGGATTGTCAGGCCTCAGCACTGAGCTCCGTGGACTGCCACAGCTCTCTATAGCAAGACAGGAGGACCAAAGTGGTGCACAGATGTGCTAGGGAAGCCCAGCGTGCAGTTGGGAGGAGGTCTTCCATAAGGTTAGCAGGCAGCTGAGAAACAAAAACCTTCTCTACTTTGGTTTTCTACTAATTGAATAATGGCAGGCAAAGGCTAGGGATGTAGCTCAGTGATAACGTACCAGGATTTCATTCGCAGGCTCTGAGTTGAATATACTCAGCACCACACAATGGTGATGATGATCACAATGATGATGATGGAGGTGGTAGTGGTAATGGTGGCCGTGGTGGTGGAGGTAAAGGTGATGATGATGATGATGGTGGTGGTGGTGGAGGTGGTGGTGGTGGTAAAGGTGATGATGATGGTGGTGGTGGTGGTAATGGTGATGATGATGGTGGTGGAGGTGGTGGTGGTGGTAATGGTGATGATGATGGTGGTGGTGGTAATGGTGATGATGATGGTGGTGGTGGTGATGGTGGTGGAGGTGGTGGTGGTGGTGGTGGTGGTGGTGGTGATGGTGGTGGTGGTGGTGGTGGTGATGATGGAGGTGGTGGTGGTGGTGATGGTGATGGTGGTGGTGGTGGTGGTGGTGGTGGTGGTGGAGGTGGTGGTGGTGGAGGTGGTGGTGGAGATGGAGGTGGTGGAGGTGGTGGTGGTGGTGGAGGTGGTGGTGGTGGCGGTGGTGGTGATGACAGCAGCTAAGTATTTCTACAGCTTTAAGAGACAGACATTCTTATTCCGACTTTTTAGATTGGGAAAACAGGCATTCTAAGAGAGTAACTCAAAATATTAACACACAGTAACACTACGAATACTGGCATCTTTGAAACAGCTGGAATAAGGTTTCAAGAATGAATTTAGATAGCAGCCTTTACCTTTGGAGACTCCTCAAGGCACTGAACCTGCCATCCTCCCAATGCCGCAGTGAGCTTGACATGGGTTGGGAACTGGCACTTTATTTAGCAGAAGAAAAATCTAAATGAATGGCCACCATGGGCCACTGGCAGGGCTCCAGAGGTGGAGTTCACATCCCTCAGCCTCAGCTTGAGATCTGAGACCTTGTAAATTCACACTTGGACTCGTTGGAGGGGTGCTGTCCCCTCCCCCCAGGTTAACATTCTAATGTGTGTACAACCAAACACTCCTGTCTCCCCCACATAAGCCATTTAAATTCAGCACATTATGGGGAAACTGAAGGAATGTCAGTTTGCAGACACCACTTAGGTCAACGAGATGCTTTGGAGAAGAGGCACAGAGTATATGAAGGGTCAGAGGTCATGGTGTCCAATTACACCAGCCAACCAGTGGCGGAGCTACAAAAGAAGACGTTATCATCAGCCATGGCAGCTGAGGTCAGATGGGTACCATGGTGTTCCTGGTCCCCTTTCTGTTATTCACAATATTTAACAATACCATATAAAAATCCATTTCACTTTATGCTGGAAAGGTTGGCATTGGCCATGCTCTGTTTCACAAGTTCACACCTTGAGACTAATCTGCAGTGACCACTTTCATCAGGTGAATGCCGATTTCTGGTAGGGAAAATCGTAATGAGAAACGGGTAGAGACCTTGAGAGATGTGTCAACTCTTCACTGCAGACCTGGGAAAGGGAAGCAGGGCATTACGTGTTCCATAGATGAGCAGGCAACAGCAGCAGGGGCCTCCTCCCCTGCCACCGTTCAGCCCAACACCTTGGACAGAGGCTTGCGTGTCCGAATCCTGGGTCCATCCCTTTGTCTGGATTGCACCTGTCCATCCCAAAGAAGAATTTGAGGACAGAGAAGGAGGAATGATGGCTGACCTGGACCATCCATCTGCATCCCCTTGCTCCCTGCTAATGAAAACTACTGCTGCCGCCGCCGCTGCCGCCGGTGATCCTGGCAGCTTCAGGGACATCAAGAGAAGGGGGAAAAGCCACAGAAAACGAAAGCGTCAGTTTGATCTACAGTGTAATTACACCCGTGCTGGGAGACAACACAAATTTGGCCCCAGTGCAGGTATATTTCTTTTTGTCCAGAAATTAATTTTCATATCAAAAAAAGAAACCATTTAAGTTGTGAAACCAAACAGGACAAAGGAAAGAAAAGGCCAAGGATGGTAACCTGGGGCCTGGGTGTCAGCCCTGTACTGAGTGCTAATGACTTGGACAGGGTTCGTGAGTAGCCTGGGAATATTTCCCAACCTGCTCACTCCAAGGCAGAAATCAAGCATCTGATTCCAAGTGGAAGATCTTTGGGAGGCAAGGGTGGGGAGGAGGAGGTGCATGAAGGAGACAGGAAGGAGAGGGAGCGGAGCCCAGGTCTCTGAACACCCAGATCCATTTGTCTTTCTCCAGGATCCAATGAGCAGCACTAAAACAATGCTGATGCTCTTTTCAGAGCTCTGGAGGGCAAGTGAAACAGCAAATAAGAAAGTGCTGCAAAATCAACACAGTGGATACCAGATAAAAATAGATGTGACTAAAAACAAATATCATGATTGGCTTCCGTTCTACCCAGAGGCAGAGTGGTGCAAATATGCTAATGGAGATTAGATGTCAAGGTCCTTCTGGAACTTCAGTGTGTGGTCTGGAAGAGGGGTGGTTCTCTTAAGAGTGATGCAGATGAGATGCAGACTGAAGTCTATCTTCTCCTCACCTGCAGCTCTGTCCTCATCTTTCCAACTCAATGGCATCCTTCCAACTCCTTTGCATCTTCCCTGAACCATTCTTACAAGCCCATCTCACAAGAATAAGTTAAGATATAAGGAAAACACACACACACACACACACACACACACACGCACACACACGCACACACATGCACGCACATGCACGAGCACACACACACATGCTGCCAGGTCCATCATCTCCCTCCCCTGACAAACCATGGATGCTATTGGCCCAGCAGCATGACTTATGGAATAAAGCATCTGTCTAAATGAACCTATAGGAACATCGTGTCTGATCAGCAAGTGCAATTCCATGCTCCCGGAGGACGGCTGCTTTGTGTGAAGATCCTACACTGACATGTCTCTTCATGTGCAAGTCACAATAACATGATGGATCCAGGCTGAATTTCCAAGTAAAATAGACAAACTCCTTCAATGGAAATAGGGACAACTTTCTCCTCATTCCTTCTTGTGCCTGGTTTCTCGCCTCTTTTCATATGCTACTCTCAGCTAAAAACAAAACAAAAAACAACAAAAAGATCATGGGAGAGGAAGGCAGTATTCTCCACAATTTCCCCAAAGTTAAGCGTATCACTGTGCCTCTTTTTCTCTTCCTCAGTGTGCCCTCCCCCATCTTGCCAGAGAGCAAGAAGATGCTGGCAGGTGTGGAGCTGACAGAATACCACCTCAGAGCCATTTCCAGCTGATAAAGTGTCAAATGAGATGGAACAGAAAGTAAAATCCATTTGAGGGAGCCGCGATGGCTGGGCTGATGGATAAGGGAGGCGTGGGTGAGGCTGGCCCACCACTTCCAAGGCGCTTGGCAGCTTAGAGAGTAGAGGACAGCGTGATACCCGTCAGCTGCTGCGGTTTTCAGTCACCTAATATGCTTGCTGCATTTGCTCCGTACTGGTGAGCTCCAGGGCTGGCCGAACAGGCTTGGAAGACAGGAAAGACGTGCTCAGGTCTGAGAAGGAGAGAGCAACTAATTTCATGTCATTCTGGATACAGGGCAATTTGGTGACCTAGAAATAACATCGGATTCTAGAATTGACTGTGCAAGGTTGTCAAATGTAGAGCATCCACTGAGAACTGTGACTTCAAACAAGGCACCTTTCTTGGCTCCTAGTTTCTCATCTGTGAAACAAAAGAGGTCAGTGGGAGTCAGCAGGGCAACTTGCCCCATGCACTTTCATTGTGACCTTTAACATCTTGGACTCAGAGATGGTGACTCCAGGATGACATGGTCACACTGCTTTAACAATATCCAGAGAAGTGGCTCAAGGAAATTCATCTCAGGAAAGAAAACCATGGAAGTGGCCGAAGTCTCTGTCAATCAGTGTTTCACCACTGCAACTAAATATCTGGGATGGTTCATTTGCTAAGGGAAAGGTTTGCTTTGGCTTATACAGTTTTGGAGATTTCAGTCTGTTGTTGGTTTGTAGAGGTTTAATACATGAGCATGCATTTTGTTTGGCTTTCCTAAAAATATCCATTTGCTTAGGGTCTGTAGCATACCAAGGCAGATGTAAATGGTGGGGGTGCGGGCGGCAAAATGGATTTCCTTATGGTTGGGAAGTGAACTAGAAAAAAAAAAAAACATGAAGAGGTGGAGCTGTGATTACCTTATTTAAGCGCATGGTGACAATGACCTAGTGACCATACACTAGGTCTCATCTCTTTAAGGTTCCACCGCCTCCTGTTTGCACCATCATGGAGACAGCACTCATCACATGAACCTTTTGCAGACGCATAAAACCTAAGCTCTGGCAATCTCTGACCATTGTTCTCTCCACCACATGCATGAAGGGCCTGGCCACACTGACCTCAGTCACAAAAGCAACTGAACCAAGGAGTATCAGAGCTCCTCAACAAAATGGCAAAGCACATTCTCCACACAGACAAGAACTGAGCCTCTCCTGAGAGAAACGTGCAGTCATGCATTCCTAGTTCAGAGTCAAACGTCTGGTTAGGGCATACAAGAGACAAAATGGCCCAACTGGTTCTTCTTTTTCCATTTGATTTTATTTCAGAGAGCAAGTACCCTTGCCAGTAAACCAGAAAGAGTCAGACCCCTAGGGCTGGAGTTTCAGGCAGTTTAGAGCCACTCAATATGGGTATTGAGAACAGAACTCCAGTCTTCTGAAAGAGCAACACAGACAGGCTCTAACCACTGAGCACCTCCACTCAGATCTTCATTGCCATGTACTTCGTCAAAATGGCTGCCATGTCCCTGTTGTCATTCCTGTATGTAGGTAGATAATTCACTTGGTGGTTTTTCATAAGCCATACATCCGGGCATTGTATCCATTTTTCAGATGGAGCCACTGAGGGCCAAAGCATATAAGGATGCATAACAGACAGGGAAAGGAGTGTGTGGAACTGCTTAAAGCTCTGCGGAGCTGTTGCAGGGTCTGGACATCTGCGAGAAAGCCTGGGAGAACTGCCAGAATCTCGCCTTCGCTAGAGGGGAAATACTCTTCGGTGTGGCTCCTACACTGAGAAAGCTTTCTTTTCTTCACTGTTTCTCCTTGTAGCACATTCTTGGCAGCATCAGCTAAATAAGTGTGATACAATCCAGCACCCCTCGAGACCTCAGTGGCAAAAGGGCCAATGAAAAAGGAAGGGAGTGTTCTCAAGTTCCCGGGAAGGGTTTAGTCATGTATTCCTAGTTGATCTTATTAACACCTGTCACCGGGAAGTAAGCCCCTTGCTTAGGTTTCCTTGGCTTTTTCAGTATTTGTCATCTGCTCTCTGTTTTTCCTGGTATTGTATTAATTATTCTTTCCTCTTATTATTGGATCTTAATTGTCTGAATAGTCCCTGGGTGCTGTCAGAAAAATGATGAAAAGAAACATAGCAAAGGGAATTGTGAATGGTGTCACGGGGGACATGATGATACTGATAATGCAGATATTTCTGTGTGGATTATTAATAATGTTATTAATAGTGACAATAGTCAGAGTAGCGACTAGCTTGGAAGCTGAGGATTTCTGAGAAATAGTCATTTGTGCCCAGTGACACGTCTCACAGTCAAACAAAGGGCAGGGTGTTGATAGCGCATCTGCCGTACAGTAAGGGAACCGTAGGCCACCCAAGCACAAGGCATAGCTGGGAATCTCGGCAACTTAAAAGCACAGCTGGAGGGGAGAGTGACGGGACCCTGCAAATGATGAGGGCTGTCCTCTAAGATGACCCGTGTCTCCGGAACATCTGGGCTCTACAGAGGATTCCATTAAACACGGGTTTGGCTCACAGTCTGCGCTTGTTGAAATGATGCAAACTAAGAAGGCAGGGAAAAGAGTAAACGAGGAATGGAGGAAGGAAGGAGAGAAGAATGCATCTCGCTGAGTCAAAGTTATTCATCAAAAGCAGACAGCATCAAGAACAAAGTGTCGGCCCTTAGCCTGTGTTACCCTGTGAGGGATTTGGGGAGGATGTTTTTTACTGCTGTTCATTAGTTGTGTTGTTGAGACCAGGGTCTCAGTACTTGGCCTTGGCTATCCTTGAACTCACAGAGATCCACCTGCCTCTGCCTCCCATGTGCTGGGTTTAAAGGCGTGTGTCATCACACCTGGCTCTGTGTTAGTATGGTAAAGACTATCCTGCTTCAAATCCCATTCTTTTCTAGAATGACAGTGAAAAACATATTCCCCGGTTCACCCAGGGACTCAGCGTCTGAGGCAGGGAAGCTGCAGAGAACAAAAAATAGAAAGCTATTGGCTCCTACATGGTTCTCTAGGGACCTCCTCCCACCCTGGAAACTCCTCCTACACTGACCTTTTACCCTGCGCAGTCACACTATAGTGTCTCTGTGCTGTGGGATACACCTATACAAGAGATTCTGCAGTCAGCTGTTACTTAAACTTTCATTTGGCAACTAGTTATTTCAAAAACTATTTATTGATGCAGACAAAAATTAATAATAATTCACAGTACTATTCTTTAGAGTGTCATTCATAATACCAGATAATTGAAAATTATCTTAATGATCAACAATATTGTAATGTTAGATAAATTATAACATGTGGTAGATTGTTATGTAGCTATTAAAATAACATTTTGGAATAAATTTTAATTGCATTAGAAAATGCTAGGGTATGAAATGGTGGTTAGGAGTCTACAAGAGGAGAAAAGGGATAGAGGCCCTTATTTTGGAGCAAGGACCTCAGACACACCTAGAGCATTTGGTCCTATGGGTATTTCAGTGTTGTTCACATGCATGGGCATTCTCACATCGTAGCATCACTGTCAGCTGATACTAACTTGCCTTCACTAAACCAAGGCTTTTAAGCATTTGTCCGTTCTTTATGCTCACTGTACAAATGCTATGAATTAGTTAATGATTATTAACTGAGGATGGCTACCAAGGTCTACCAATCAAAGTACTGAAGTCCAGCAATCAAAAGCCCCCTTTGACTCACCTAATTAACATGCCCAATTAAAATTAAATAACTCATCCTAATATGTGGTCTTCCCTATCATACCTTTATAAACTGCCATTTTCCTATGTGCCAAGTCTGTCTCTCCTATCTATCCAGAGGTAGTCCTTTGTCCTCTGGGACAAATAACCCTACCTCCTAACTCTGTCCCCTTCTCCTTCTCCCTCTTCCTCTACCTCCTGTCTTTGACTCCTATTCCTTGCCTTCTGTCTCTCTGGGGCAAATAAATTTCCTTTGTGCCGAGATCTTGGTCTTGGGGTATCTTGTGCCAATACTTTTCAAACATGATACCAAGCAAAATTACTAAAAATGAAGGGAAACGTGCAATTGGGTGCAAGGGCATGCACATGAGGAGAATACCGAGGCATGGCTAAGTTTCTACTAAATTCTGTGTGGAAAAGGAAACTATCCACACCAATAAGCATTTCTGAGATATTTCAGTGCCCTCTGAAAATACGTAAAACCATCTGTGCAAGCATGATGCCCTATAAAACACTAATGAGATAATGAGACCTCCCTGTGAATACTAAAACTCATGAAAATAAAAAACAAAACAAAAATGCCATGTAGTGGTTTGAATGAAAATGGCCCCATACGTTCTTAGGGAGCAGCACAATTGGGAAATGTAGCCTTGTTGGAGGAGGTGTAGCCTTGTTGGAGGAAGTATGTCACTGGGAGTCCCTAGCGGGGCTCAGTGAGGGTGGGCTTTGTATTTCAAAAGCCCAAGCCAGGCCCATTGTCACTCTCTCTTCCTGCTGCCTGCCCATGCAGATGTAGAACTCTTGGTTCCTTCTCCAGCACTATGTCTGCCTGCACACCACCATGATTCCAACTATGATAACAACAAACTAAACCTGTGAGCTATAAGCCAACCCCAATGAAATGTTTTTCCTTTATAAGAGTTGCTGTGGTCATGGTGTCTCTTCACAGCAATAGAACACTAAGGCAGGAGGTGCCTCAGCAAAATTATAATTGGTGAAGTACCTTAAAATTTCCCCTGCTGAAGCTCACATTGAGAAAGTTAGTTATTCAGTTTGATGTAATGGGTTATGTGCTTTAGAAACTAACCTGGGTAAGGCTGAGAAAGAAACCATACTCAGGGCCATGGAGGGTGGGAATAAGTTTACTGAGACCTGTGAAAGCCTGAGTTGACCAATGGTACTGGGAATGGGCAGATGATGGTGGGATCTGGAGAGTCCCATCACACAGGAGAAAGGCCAATCAGATTCAGTTAATGGGCATGAGGAGGTAAGCAAATATCTACAAAGGCTCTGGTGTTTCCAGCTTGGGTGACTGGATGAATGAATAACCTATTGTGTGACTGAGAAACACAATGCAAGATGGCTTGATATTTTCTATTGTACTAAGAATTTGCTATAGCTTAACTCATTAATTCTCATGACAGTCCCAAAAGAGGGTTCCTTAATTAGCTTCATTGTGCAGATGAATAAATAGAAGCCTAGAAAGTTTAAGTAAAATATTCTCAAGATCATCTTATTAAGAAGAGGCACAGAGGACGATGAAATGGCTGATTGGATAATTGTGCTTGCTCTACAAGCATGGGGAGCTGAGTTCAAATCCCAAGTCCCCATCTACAAACAACAACAACAACAGAAACAGGCTAACTGCAGTGCTATGGGAAGCAGAGACAGGAGGATTGCTTGGACATCCTGGCTACCAGCAGAGCTCAGGTTTAGTAACAGACCTGTCTCAAAGGTATAAGGTGGCAAGTGATAGAGAGGACACTTGACATCCTTCTCTGGCCTCTGGACCCATTCATGGGAACATGCATCTGCATACACATATACACATACATTATACACACAAAATTACTCTCTGAACTCACACACACTAAAACTGAAGAACAGATTGCTAATCAGAAATCACAGGGCTGTTATTAAGTATTGTGCTATGTCAAACTCAGGAGGTCAGGAGGTTGGAAAAATATGTACACAGATGAAGGTATCAGACAGGGGTCTGCCAAGCACTACCAAGGTGTAAGGTGCCAACACTAGCCAGCATGCTAAGCCCCAGAGGTATTGTTATAGAGAAGAAGGACTCTCTGAGGTTGGGTTGAGCATGCTCTTTGCTCTATAGATAGATTTGGGTGGACTGAGTCACAGGATGTAGCTTTCAGCAGTGGGTGAATTGCTTCAAAGGAGCTTTGCAGCCAATATTCAAGCTCAATTCTGCTCTGATGGCTTCCACTAAATCAAGGAGGAAATTGAAAAGATTGGCATACACATGCATAGACTGTGTGGAAGTCTGCAAAGGTGATGATTGGTGCCCCAGACATGACCTTAATTTTCCATTAGTGGTCCTGGATGAGGGTCAGTTGTGTTTGAAGATGTACAAAATGAACTGGAATAAGAGGGATAAACAGGAGCAGTTAAGAGCCCTTTCTGGAGGAATTGGGAGTTGATTAAATAACATCATCTACAAGGAAGCACTTTGATCTTGCTCACAAATGGAAGATCAGCATGAAACCTAAGTGTTGACCTGCCTGATGAGACTAAATAAGGTTTCTGAGAAACATGAAAGGGGAACTGATGTACGTAGCTGAGATCTTAAGAAAGAAGGGAGGCATAGGGAAGAGGAGAATTCACAAGGCTGATGATTTTCTTTCTGAGTCCCCTAAGTAGAACAAAATTAGGTTCAAGAGTTTAGACCTGAGTGATCACAGGCAGAGTCCACAGCGGCAGAGGGGAACAAGGGTTGCGCAAGATTCTAGAAACAGTGGTCAGCCCGCTTTGGTTTTTGTTTGTTTGTTTGTTTGTTTGCTTGTTTGTTGGTTAGTTGGTTGGTTCCTTCTTGGTTTGAGAAAGTATAAGAGAAAACAGTTTTATTTTCATAAGAGGTATTATAGACTGAAAAGCATACAAAGAGAGCTGTATTGGGGTCTGTTATGATGAAGCATTGAGGAGAAATCCTTAACTCTAACTCTGCCCTAGCAAAGGCTGGTGAGATCTTACCATCTAGTCTCCAGAGCCACCAGTGACCTTCCTATAGACAATTTTCTATCAGGGAGACGCTGACCCAGGCAGGTGCCTGACCCTAACAAAACCCCGGAATCTGAATTTTGATCTGATAGAGGTCCTCTAGATCCATTCCTTGTTTTACAGATAACTCTGATTTCGTTTATTTTTTCTTTTCTCCTTTCTTTTATTTTCTTCTACCTACAAGGTAAAGATTCTCACTCTTTCTTCCAATTAGAAACCATTTCCTCTTTATGACCTCAGCAACTATCAATGTACATATTTTTAAAATTTATTTTTATGTGCATGTGAATGTGTCTGTGTTGGCCCCATCTCAGCAACTACCTGAATACATAGTTTTTAGATGTTCTAGTTTTACTTCTATGTGCACGTGAATGGGTCTGGGTATCTGACTTATATGACTCATGGAGGCCAGAAGAGAGCATCAGATTCACTTATGGGCGCTTGTAAGCCAGCAGGCCTGGATTCTAGGAAGCAGACTCAAGTCCTCTGGAAGAGCAGCGAGCATTCTTACCAGCTTAGTCATCTCTGTAACCCTCTATCCATGTGTTTATTGTTACAAAGTCTAATCTTTGGTCAGTGAGATGGCTTAGTGGGCAAAGGCACTTGCTAGGAATGCTGATAACCTGGTTTTAATCCTCAGGACTTATATAGTGGAAAGAGAGCTCTAATTCCCACACTTATCCTCTGACATACACACCATGGCACGCATGCATATGTGTAAATACACACACATTCTACATACTACACACACACACACACACACACACACACACACACACACTACACACACACACAAATGTGACTTAAAAATCCTTCTGAGCCTGGCCTTATTCTTTCAGTCATATATCTGTGTCTTTAAAGGGAATATGTGTTCACCTGAAATTTTTTTATTTACATCTGCTATTCCACCCTCAAACAGAGCATGTTAAAAGTCTAAAGATCTGGAAATATACAAATGGTCAGTAAGAACATGAAAATGTGCTCAACATCATTAATGTTTAGGAAAATGAAATAAAATCACGAGAAGAAACCATTTCACCACAATGAGGACGTGAAGGGCGGCTCGAGTCAGAGTGACAGACATCAGTAAGGGTTTGCAAGAAAGTGGAGGCTCCCCTGCAGCTAGGATGAAAAAAAAGTGAAGCCACTTTGAAAGGCAATTTCCAGCTCCTCAGAATGTTAAACATAGAATTACCACATGACACAGGTACTCTGTCCTAAGCATATTCCCAAGAAAATCTAAAGTTCTTATCAAGTCAATCTTGCGGACAAACATTTCGAGCAGCATTCTTAATGATTGCTCCAAAATCCAAGATTTCTACTGCTCCATGAATGGATTAATAATAAGAAAAATAAATAATAAATCAACACCACCAACAACAAACCAAAGAAACGGTGCATTCACAGAGTGGATTATTCAGCTAAAGAAGGGCACAAGGCACCAAGCTAGGCTACAACACGCCTGAGTGTCGGCGACACTGTGCTAAGTGAAGAAGCCAATCACAGGCGGCCCTATATTGAACAGAACTATATGCAAGGAATATGCAGATGAGGAAAGCCCACCAAGTCCGAATGTAGATGCACGCTCTCAGGGAATTTGGAAGAAGAGAACGGGGAATGATTACTGATGGGCAAAGGGTTACTTTAGGGAATGCTGATAAAAATGTTTTGAAGTCCATGGCAGTAGTCATCCAGCTCATTGAAACCAAGTTTCTTATTGTGTATGAATTTGATACAAATTGCAAACCTATCTATGCTACGAAAATCAGCTTATTTTTACAAAAAAAATCCTTTATTTCAATATTTTTTAATGAGTATGAGGATACAAAACTCACCAGACACGGAACTGAAGAGCACTCCTCCTGTTGCTGATCCCTAGCTGCCTGGCTCACTGTCCCTGGGGGCTTCCAGAGATAGCCACTTTCTCTGACTTTCATGTTCAGAGTTTTTCAACACAGCAACACCTGTGAGAAGTCTTTCCCTTACCTGTTTGTTGTTGTTGTTTGGTTGGTTTTGGGGTTTTGTAGCATATATTTAATATTTTGCAAAATGATTGTTTTCATTTCTCATACCTAATATCACCTACATTGTTCATAAGCATCTCCTCCCTCACTCTTTACTGTCCCTCTCCCCTCTCTTTCCCTCTCCCCCTCTCCCTTTCTCTTCCCCTTCCCAAACAGTCCCTATTATGACTGGAATCTGTAATGTCTCCCACAGGGTCCTGGTTTGAACACTTGGCTCCCCGGCAACCATCACATAGTAAACATTCGGTCCATACCAGGTGGTCTTTACAGACAGATGGCGAACAGCCAAAAGTGGAACTGAAGCATCAGATGTTGAAGGGAACTGATTTGTGCTTTCACAGAAAAGCCAAGCAATGACATTAATGGAGGGCCAGGCCTCACCCCGAGTCCTGAAGTTAAAGGAACAACAGCTGTACATACAGATGCACATAAGCACAGCCTCCCCAGCCTTGTCCTCAGTCAGAGCACACCTGTGAGCTGCCTGGGACTAAGCATGTACTTTGGCCAGTTAGCACAGTCATGTTCTGCAGCAAGAGGTCAGGATGAGACCCTTTGGTGAGACTTCTTCCTACTCCTTCCATTTTGATGTTGGTCAGGGAGTTGCCACCTGCCTTGCCCTTGATCAGATCTGCATTTTCCAGCTGGTCAGAGAATATGCACCAGTAAATGCCGTGCCTGTCCCTCCTCTGTGTCCACTCTGGACCCATTCTATATCCAAGAATCTGTCCCTGCTAACACTGACATCCCTTACACATATTAACTCACTGAATCTTGCTCACCAACCTGTGTACAGATCAAAAAAATAAAGACAGAGGTTATTGAATTTGCTCAAGGTCATGCTGCTAATAAATGCCAGGACATTTCAGATGTCAAGTCCAATAGACTGAGTTCTAAATTGATGCTTTTTATCATTTCACACTATTGCCCATGCCTGCAGAGCATTATCCCATACTCTACTGAACTAGTGTATGTGTAAAGAGAGTGCAGTAATTGCTGGTTTGTGCCTCCACTCCACTTGTGGCAATGGGGTTTAAGATCTAGTTCCTGCCCTCATGAAGCTTATTTTAGAAAACAACACATATATACAGCCTACAATCCAGATGCAATGAGTAATCTGGGCTGTGTCCTATCTAAGCAGGAGAATTCCATTGCTAGCACTTTGGGAAATGGAAAAGACAGGGGCAATTTTTAGCCTGGAAACAGAGGTTTGTCTATGAGGTCATCAAGAAGACAAAGTGGATGTAGCAAAATGTCAGTCCCACCTAGATTTTTATCTGAGCCTCATTGCAAGTTAGTGTGCTAGTTAGGCTTTCTTTTTCTTTCTTTCTTTCTTTCTTTCTTTCTTTCTTTCTTTCTTTCTTTCTTTCTTTCTTTCCCTCTTCCTTTCTCTCTCCTTCCCTCCCTCCCTCCCTTCTTTCCTTCCTTTCTTTCTTTCTTTCTTTCTTTCTTCCTTTCTTTCTCTCTCTCTTTCTTCCTTTCTTTCTTTCTTTCTTTCTTTCTTTCTTTCTTTCTTTCTTTCTTTCTTTCTTTCACCAGCTTGATACAAATTGAATCATCTGGGAGGAGGAAGCCTTAGTTGAGGAATTGCCTCCATCAGACTGCCTGTGGGCAACTCTTAGGAGCTGTTTCTTATTGAATGATTACTATTGAAGTGCTCAGCCCACTGTGGGATATGCTACTCCAGGGCAGGTGGTCTTGGGTTATATAAGAAAAAAAACTGAGCAGGCCATGAAGCGTAAGTTAGTAAGCAGTGTTGTAGAATATTATTTTAAGGTGTTACATTTATTTATGCTGTGGAATATCTGTTTAATGATGCAAAGATGTGTTGCATTCTTTTATATTGCATTTCTTTAGCTCTGTGAAGCTGTGTTACTTTGCTTGTCTAAAACACCTGACTGGTCTAATAAAGAACTGAACAGCTAATAGCAAGGCAGGAGAAAGAATAGGTGGGGCTGGCAGGCAGACAGAATAAATAAGAGGAGAAATCTGGGAAGAAAATATCAAGGATCGAGAAAAGGAGGAGAGGAGGACATCAGGGGCCAGCCACCCAGCTACACAGCAAGCTACAGAATAAGAAGTAAAGAAAGGTATATAGAAATAGAGACAGAGAAAAGCTCAAAGGCAAAAGATAGGATAATTTAAGAAAAGTTGCCTGGAAACAAGCTAAGCTAAGGCTGGGAAGCCTCCATGTGATTTATTTGGGAGCTGCCCCCACCAAAGAGTAAAAGAGTTAAAAAGAAAAAAAAAAAGAAAGAAAAAATCCAACTACAAAACAGTATTCCTCCACGGCTCTACTTTAGTTCCTACCTCCTCATTCCTGCCTTGAGTTCCTGCCCTGATTTCCCTTAATGGTAGACTATAAGCTGTAAGCTGACATAAACCATTTCTCTCCCAAGTTACTTTAGGTCAGAATGTTTTATCACAGCAATAGAAAGTAAATTAAGACATCCCATGTCTCTGATTCCATCCTCCCCATTGCTCCCCATTCTATAATCCACTTTAAAGATGGAGATACTGTTTAAAATAATCTTCCTTTAAACTGCACCCTTCCAGGGGAGCCTGTTTTCTTTCATATTTAGACTACCCACACCTGTGTTTGTAAGTTTTCTCTTCTAACTCACCTAATTAGCAAGTACTCCTTCTGTTGCAGTAAGCTGATCTTAATAACTCATAAACAGCCCCCCATAGCTTGGTACCCCCTTTTCGATGAAGTCGAGGAGAAGCCAAATTTGTAGCTGTCTTCCCTCAACTGTTGGAGCATTAAGCCATCTGTTCAGTGGGCTGGCTTTACCTTATTTTCCTACTTTGATTTCAGTTCCCAAACCCTTTAAAGATGTATTTAAGATATGTCTGACCTTGCTACCTCATGTGTAATTAGAAAAAGGAAGAAAAGTACTCCCTTATAAAATGACTGCTTTGGAAGGCAAGTGTACCAAGGGAACACAGCTTTTGCCTTCCTAAAGAAATATTGCTTTCCTAGGAGAAGCACCCATAGTAAAGTGCAAGGGTGCATGCCGACTGGAGGAAGAGGATGGAGCCAGTCAGTACCAGGCCAAACTGCTCTGCATAAGAATGGAAGAGGGATTCTGGAGTTGGTCAATAGCACTGGGGTGAAGGTTCTTGGGAGAGAGAATCAACCTGGTTACAAAGCCTCAGGCTGAAGCGTGGCATAATCACCAAGCAGAAATGTCCCAACTCCCAGTGACAGGGATAGCTAAGAAGGCTTTTCATGCTGTGATGTTTTGCAGCTCCTTTTCAGTTGTTTTCTGTGCTGCTACATTATGCTTCAAACTCAACAAGCCTGCAGTAAAATCCTGTCCCTCCCAGTAACCTTGGACCAGGACTGATCAACCGAGAAAAGAGCTAGTGCCCTGCAAAGACAGAAGCAGACACATGTTCAAAAATGGAAGGAGGTACCAGGAGTCAAAAGGCAGATGAACATTAGGAGAGGCCAATGGAAGATACTGATTTGAGAGACATTCCCTTTGCTTTAGACATAATAGAAAAGTGGGAAATTTGAAAAAGCATAGCAGAAAGGCTACGACTTACCACAACATAGATGAGCTTCCAGAGGGCACTCTCAGTGGGTACTTGCATATATGAAGGTTTTATATGGCTCCGTATCCCCCACCACCACCCTGTATGCAGAATAAGAGAGAAAACACAACATCCTCCTCCCCTGCTACAGACCCCTTTTCCTTTTAATGACTCTCTTCACAGCCCAAAATCAAACTACCTCCTGTGAGCAGGAATCTCAAACACCCTATTCTTCATCTCTTTTCTTATTTCTGTTATGATAAACCTTCTTTGAAACATGTTCTTTATTTTTAGTTGACACAGTAATATTATGTATATACTTCTGGGACAGAGTGTGACATTTTAATTCGTGTATACAATGTTTAAAAATTCAGTTAGGATAATTGGTATACCAATTGCCACAAATACATATCATTTCTTTGCCTTATTAGTTATGTTGTATTATTTGCCTTATTACCAAGCACAGTTATTCTATTATACTGTAGAGAACACTGTAAAGCTATCAGTCCTAGCCTCATGCACCTCAGAACCCATTAAGCACACTTTCTCTACTCTTTTCTCCTTTACATCCTTTCCAGATTCTGGAAAAACCTCTTTTTCTTGGAGATCAATTTTTAGCTTCCACATACAAGCAAAAAGTTTGTAAATTTTATTTTAAGTTGTATCCATGTTGGTACAGAAGATGGACTTTCACTATCAGGGCAAATAATATGCCATTGTGTGTATGAGCACATTGTCTCTGTTTATTCATCCACTAGTGGCCAGGTAGGTTGATTATGTATCTCAGATACTGTGAGCAACGCCTCAATAAACAATTTGGTTCAATTCTTAAAATGAGGTCTTCAAGACCAGCAGCAGTAGCTCCAGACACAGATTAGTGGAGCAGATGCTCTATTCTCATCCCAGGCCCTGAGACTAGGAGAGTTGCAATGTCAACACATCACAGAGACCAGCAGCATCTTGTCACCATAGGATTAGGTGGTGTTGGTTTTGGGGTTTTTTTTGTTTTGTTTTGTTTTGTTTTTATTTTTTTCAGTTTGATACCATCCAACAGATTCTCCTCTCATTTCTAACAGAAAAATATTAGGTAGGCCTGTAATCTTAGCTAAGAGGTATAGACAGGAGGATCATGAGTTCAGTGCCTTTGGAGGCTAGAGAGCAAGTTCAGGGCTATCCTGCACTACTTAGTGAGGTTCTGTACCAAATTCAAAAGTGAAAAGAGAGCTGGACATAGACTTTAAAGTAGAGTATGCACCTAGCATGCTCCAGACCTGAGAAGATAAGCATTTTTCCAATGACCTTCAAGGAGTCTTTCTGCTCTCTGGCCTTACTCTCTGTGCCCTTTCACTGTCTTTATCTCTTACTACCTACCTACAACACTGACTTCTTCGGTGTTTCTAGAATGTGCAAGGCTTGCTTCTGCCACTAAACCTTTATTAGAAGCCACATCCTCCGCCTGGGATACCCCTTCAAGTCCCTTCATTTCCATAGCCTTCTTGGGTCCTGTTACTTGCAGCCAGGCTCACCTCCATCAAATCTATTTTCATTTATTTTTCTCTCCATGTCTGTACATAATATCGTGCACTTTTTAAAACCTCAAATATTATACTGTCTGAGTCACCTTGCTCAAATAGAAATTCTGTAGGAGCAAAGATTTTGCTTGCTGATGGTGTCTGTTGATGCAGTATTTGACACACTATGATGCATATTCAATAAATATTTGTCAAATATATGAAGTCAACACTTGTTTGCTGTCCTTTTTGGCTTGTGAACTGGCACATTCCCTAGACTAGGAGCTCAGAATGAGATAACCTATACTACATTTAGGGAACATCCAAGTCCTCCTTCCTCTTCCAACACACAGTTTAAGCTCCAAGCCCTCTTATTTCCTTGTCCAGCTGTAATTTCCAGGCATTTCCTGTCTTGCAAAGTATCAGCCTCTCCCTGCCTGCTCTCTCCACCCCCGGGCTGTGCTGTTCAGGCAGACTCCATCTGTCCCTCATCTGAGTTCCAGCAACCCAGTATGCAGCTGAGATATATAATTTATTAGTGCCCTTCTGCTGGTTCTTTTTTTTTTCTATCTTTCTTTTTGGTCATTATTGGTGTGCAGGTCTAGTCAGCTCCATCAGAGGAGCTGCAGGTGTTTGAAAGTCTCCCAAATTGATATAATCTGAGCCCAGCACCGGGTTAAGATAGGCAAAACTCAGGGAGTGTCTTGATGACTATAAGTGGTGTCCTGGACTCTCTTCATACCCATCTCATTTGCATGTGCAGTAAAGTCACAGTTTGTTCTTAGAGGAAACATGTACACGGCTTGATGCTGAGGGCCACTAGAGTAGTCCAGACAGCACGAATGAGCTGTCTCCTCAAACCTCAGTAGGCAATATATGTTTTTAATAATCATCTGGTAATTAACAGCTGTGATTCAAAGCCTTTCATTTGGAAAAGAAATAATAATTTTACTTCCTGGTGCCAGGAGCCAGATGGGCAGCCAAAGACAGAAGCCTCCAGCTATGTACCAGATAAGTAGAGACAGTGAGGTCCACAGGCTCTCTCATCATCCTGCAGCTGCCACAACATCTGGACAGGAGAACAAAACCATGGCCCAGATACCTGCCACACATACCCAACTTATCCACTTAGCACCTAATTACTCTATTTGTTTATAATCCATGATATAGATAGAGTACAGTCCATTCCTCCCAGGATTATTTTAAAGGGACTTTGGAAAAAATGTACTTCCTTATAAGTAGTGTCAAGCTGGGAAATTATTTTGAAATGTCACATGACCATGAATTCTTTATTTGGGTTCTAAGTAATTGCTTTAGCCCTCAGGCTTTCTTGTTGCCTTCTACCACCAGACAGCTTCCTCTCATTTCCTCTGCTAAGCTTGACTCCATCAGGGTCAACCAAGAAGAGCATGGCTTTTTTCAAGCACCCGGTGTCTTTACCAGATATACCAAATATTCTCAATGCCCCATCCATCACATACATACTTCTTTGCTGAAGATATTAAAAGAAGGCAAATCATATAAAGGATTAGTGAGAAAATAAGCAAACTATTTAGATGTGTTTATATTTCTTTAAGAAGTCCAGTGTTTAGTCTCTTGGAGGTTTGGAATATGATGGTACAAACTTATTTGCTTCATTGAAATAGATGACATAGATTTGAGGTCTGTGGTTCTTTGTATAGAGAAGACAGCAAAAAAAGAAAGAGCAAAAAGAATGGAGAAAGCAACTAACAACAGAAGGGGGCTCAAGGTGACTCTATAATCTACCATTGTTAGCCCTGCTTTCATTGTCTGTATGCTTAACATACAGCAAGAAGGCTGAATTCTGGTCCAGCAGCTGTGCCATCTCCATCACTGTGAGCAGAGGATCAGTGGTAACTGGTCTTTGGCTCTGCACTTTCCTCTTCATTGCCAGGAACAATAGCAAAGCTGCAGTTGCTGTTCCAACCCTGCACTGAGGAGCTAAATATGTTGATGGTTGCCATGGCAAACAAGCTTAAAACACCACTGGGTGGTGTGAATGGTAGAAGATAATGCTTCCTAACTTTCAGTGTCTAGATTCTGGAGACAGAATTTTCCTAATGCTCTTGTGCAATAGGGAAGAGCAGCACAAGGGGGGTCAACAGGACTGGATCAGGCTCAGATCAGCCACTCAAAGGTCTCATGACCTACATAGCAAGACCCTTGCCCTTTCTGAAAAAATAAGAACTGGTAACAATGCACTAAGTGTTGGGATTCTAAGAAAGTAATGATAGAAATTATTGTCTAAGAGTTAGAATCTGATCCCTCCCCTCCATTAGCCAAATATGAGACTTTAGATATTTCATTTAACCTTTTTGGGTCACCACTTCCTCATTGGGAAAATTAGAGATTACAGACAGATATTATATATCTTGTGTTAATGTGATATCAATGATAGAAGAGCTGGAGTTTCAGAACAGAACATCATGGGAGAGACAGAACAGCTTAGCTAGCCTTGGACTGTCATCGTGTTTCTCTATCACGCTTTATAGTGATCAACTAGGATCTTGAGATGGGAACATTTCTATAATAAATTAACACATGATTCCAATTATTACTGTGCTCTAAGAATGACCTTGAATCTTGCTGTATCGATACAAGTCTGTGTGAAGGGAATCGCACCTAAGTTCTCCTTGTAATAGAAAGTACACCTGATAATTCATTCTTACTGAGTGTGGTTTGCAGAAGAAATAATGATCTAGAGACACAGGAGATTCCCCCCATTTAAATGCAATGAGTTGGATTATGTGTACAGAATCTTGAAGAACAATATTCAAGCATATAATAGTATGGAAGAACAATAGTCAAGCATATAATGGTATTGAAACAATGAAAGTCAGAAGAATGAAAGAATACTAAGGAGAATAATTGTAATAGCACTTGTATCTGCTATAGTTTATGGGCACTACATTCCAGTCATTGTGCTTGGTACTTTATAAGCATTATTTATTTAATCTTTGCAACAACTCAAAGAGATAAGGAGTGCAATTCTTAATGTGCATATTGAAAGTTGGGATAAGTTTTAGTGACTCGAACAACATCATACACATCTTGCATTTTGATTAGTGGAGGTGGATCTCATGTGCAAGCAATATTAACTCCAAAATTAGTGCTCATAGACATTAGGCATATTTAATATTTTTTAAACACAAATAATACTTAGCAACATATTAATTCTATAACAAGCAGCTCCACATTTTGTTTGTTTGTTTGTTTGTTTGTTTGTTTTTGAGACGGGGTTTCTCTGTGTAGCTTTGGAGCCTGTCCTGGAACTCGCTCTGTAGCCCAGGCTGGCCTGGAACTCACAGTGATCCACCTGCCTCTGCCTCTTAAGTGCTGGAATTAAGATAGTGTCACAATGTGTAGAGAAGAGAAATCCTATGATCCTCTGACTTCCATTTTAAGTTAACATACTTAATCTGGAAATCGGAAAAGCTCCGTAATTTAGTCATATCATGTTTATGTTCATCACATTCATGTTACTGTAACTAATACCTGATTTAATCAACTTAGAGAGGGTAAAGGTCTATGTTACCTCACAGGTTTGGACTTTTCTGTTCATGACTAGTTGTCTTGGTTGATCTGTAGCTGTGGTAAGGCAGCAGCAGCACATCACAGTAGGAACTTGTGGTGGAGCCAACACTGCACTTATGCCCCAGGAAGTAAGGAGAGAGTGGGAAGAGAGGGCTGGAATCTCACAGTCCACTTAAGGCACTGCCCCTGAGACCTAGTCTTCCCAGTAGAACTCACCTCCTAAAATTTCTATCATGCCCTAATAGCATAACCCAAGGGGCCAAAACCTTTGAATATGGTCCTTTGGGGGGCATTCAAAACCCAAGTGATAGCAGTACTCAGATAGTTTGGGATTTGGAACCATTTAGAATTTGGGATTTCTAAGTTGATAAAGACCAACTGAGGAAGCCCATGTAAATGTTCCTAAATATGAATGTGCTTAAAATGTGAAACCTTTTTACTCTCAAGCATTTTAGATTAAATACTTCACCTGTAGCAATACAACACCAATTAAAGCAGTTTCCTTGATTTTGAGGGTCACTAAGGCAGGATTAGGAGGAAGCTATTATACAGGGAAGTAAAATGCCATGAGGGTACTATACTCATTTAATCCTCATAAAAGGCCTATAAGGCATGTACAACCTTCATTGTTATCTGTAGCATGAATCTTCGAAGGTCTTATTAATAAAACAAACCTGGAGCCAGGTATTGGGGTGAATGCAGAGAAGCAGAACAAGCCACAGCTTCCTCACCTTGCCCATTCCTCAGCCTATCCTGTTTCCTCAGACTGGAAGCCTCTGAGTCCTCATCCAGAATGAATCTCAGCTGAATGGCTGCTAAAAGCCTAAAAGCTTAACCAGCTCTAGTTCCTGGTTTTCATGCCTTATATACCTTTCTGCTTTCTGCTATCACTTCCTAGGATTAAAGGCTCACTTCCTGGGATTAAAGATGTGAGTCACCATACCTGGCTGTTTCCATTGTGGCTTTAAACTCACAAAGATCTGGATGGATCTCTGCTTCCAGAAGGCTAGGATTACAGGTATAAGTGCCACCCACCATTTTCTGGCCTTTATGTCTGTCTAGTGGCTGTTCTGTTCCCTGACCTCAGATAAATTTATTAGGGTGCACAATATATTAGGAAACACAATATCACCACAGTTATCAGTGAGGCAACTGAGGAAAAGTGAAGTTAAGTAATTTATACACAATCTTGTGGACATGGTCTAGAATGGGAAAATGAATTTGGGCAGAATATTTTAGACTCCACAATACCAGCAAGGTTAATGTGTGACCCACGGAAGAAACAGTACACTAACCTAATAGTCAACACTACACTAAATTATATTGAGATGCAGAGTGGGCTCATGGAAGAAATCAATCCTTGATGTAAGGAAAAGCTGGATTTGAACCTTCCATGGCCACCATCACTAGAATTGTTGAAACAAGAATCTGGTTTGATTCTTTTCTCCCAACTTCTTCAAAACTCAAACTGTATATCTGCAGAACTAATGAGTCAAGGTGAAGTCAGTATTCCAGACAAGGTCTGATTCCAAAAATCAAGAGTTTTTTATTTTTTTAAAAAGGCCAACACAAATAATTTAGTATAGATATAGACCTATCCAAAGGTGAGTCATCCTCCAGAGGTATAATAAAAGACCCTGAGATTTCTACATTTTGGTCATAGGACATGGAGAAATCAAATTGGTATTGAGCAGGAAGCTTCTTTCTTCTACCTATTTTTAACTGTACCATAATGTGCTGTGCAAGCTACCTAGAGGAAAGTCATCAACAGTCTGGGAACCCTCTAGTGTCTATGGATGCAATGGTGGTATAAATGTCATGGCAGGTAAACAACTCCTTTCTGGATTTAAGGACCGGTCCACAGTAAGCAGTTCATGTCTGGTGATGTAAATCTGGTGAACAACCCATGGTTGGGGAGTTCAGAGGCACCAGCAGTAAACCTACTACTATTGCTAAGTGAGAATAGTATTATATTGCCCTCTACATGTTTCAGTATGCAGCTATACCCACAGATTGCACAGCTCTTAGACCTCATCAGAGAAGTTGCTTTGTGCACTGTGTGGTAAGTAATGCAGAAACTTAACACGGCTCAGAATGCAGACAGTAAGTGTCTTTGTAATGCTGGGCCACAAGAGAGACACCTCTATCACATCCCTTTTCCCGAAGGCTCAGAAACCATTGTGGAAGAGGGGAAGGAAAAATTGTAAGGACCAGGCACGGTGGAGGATCAGAGTGAAACAATGTATTCTGGACATGACAGGACCCTGTCTGTACTCATGAACTCACAGAAGCTGTGTGTGCCTGCACATAATTCTTGTGCAAGATCAAGCCAATCAATATTTGTCATGTAAGAGGTAGGGATCATGAGTCTGTGCCCCCATTTCAGAAGCTAATGACATGTGATGGCTTCTAGGGAAGGGAAAGTCAGTTTTCTTTGAAGGTTTGGATTCTGATAGGTGACCACACTCTAGTGGATGGTTTCATATACATGAATATACAGGCAATACTATTGGACTTTATGGATTGTAAGTATATGAAAATAAATGAACAAAAATAAAGAGGATATAAAGATTAGAGGGAATAGGAAGGTGAGGGTGGATCTGGGAGGAGTTAAGGGGAAGAATAGTGTGAATTTGGTCAACATACATTGTATGCATGCATACAACCTCAAAGAATTATCAAGAAAATACTGTTTTTAGAAGATCCTGGGATTTGGAGATAAACACATGCCAACAAGGTGTATGACCTCTCAACCTTCACTTAACATGATCTCTAAGTTATGGAGAACTTGTCGAACATGCTTGTTACAAAAATTAAAATAGGTAACTTCCATCAGGCACCTGGCACGTTCTCTGGCAGAACGGAAGCATGCAATTGTTAACTTCTCAGCAGCCTAGAAATGCACCAACTGAAGCAACCGTATCTATAGCCTGTCATTCAGTTTTTCTGGGCACCGGGGCTTCTTTGCTCTAAGGAAGTACCCCCTGACACATCGTGGGGTGGACTTCCTCCCACATAGGTTTTTAAAGCAGTTTATAGTAAAAATGTGTGCATGGTAAGCATGAACCTGCTGTGAGAACACACCTAGTGACAAAGGAAGTCCGCCATCTGCGCACAGCCAGACCAAAGCAATTTCCAATTATCTTCAACTTGCACCCTTGTGAGTTTCGCCTAAAGTTGAAGCTGTTGTTACTTTTCCACTCAGATCCTGGAGAGGGAATTTCCCAGTGGATATAATGCGTGATGATTTGGCTTCTCAACCCCCATTAGCATTGATGGAACACAACAGGACACTTCAAATAAACAGGGCCCCCTTGCCCTCCATAAATGCTTCCACACTTAGCAAATAAGCAGCATGGTTAGCTCAGAATCACAGGCTTGAATGGCTTGTCGGTAAGTTCCTATGGCACCCAGAAGGCCATGTAGAAACCCATCATTTCTCAAACTTGGCCCTCCAGAGGCACTGCACCTTCAGCCGTATGAAACCTGCAAGGCAACAGCATCTCCCTCTTCTGTCAAGAGAACTCTTCTTTGCGTTCTTTCATCCAAGGACCCACTGCTGTGTTTACTAGGAGGGCTGTCTCTATTCCTCTGACTGAATATCCTTTGACAGACAGAAACATAAAGGCAAAACAGCTGTCTTTGGATGAAGACTTCACATACAATTCTACTGCATTCAAGAGCAAATGATGGATTTGTGTTTCTGCCCAAAATGAAGAAATAAAGAGGAGACCTGGGTATATTTTTTACCTCAAATATGTACAAAATCACAACTGAGACAATGTTCTCAGTTCTCAACAATCTCAACTGATGACACTATCAATCCCGCGATGAATATAGTATTCCTTGAAAAATGAAAAGCAAATTAAGTGAACCCTAGACCTGTCCCAACTAACTTCTTGGAAGGAAAGTCTGGGCCTATTTTAGGCAGGGGTGCATCAGGCACAGTCAGGGGAAACCCAGAAATGAATGATTGGGAATGAAGAGAGAGAGAGAGAGAGAGAGAGAGAGAGAGAGAGAGAGAGAGAGAGAGAGAGAAGCTCAGTAATTAGAGTTCTCAGAATAGTACTCCAGAAATATGAGTATTCCCCAGAGCCCTGATCGGCATGTGTGTGATGAAGCATCCGGAAGCTGGGCAAGGAACTTGCCAGTAGAGGGACCAATTCCCAGCATTCATACACAGCCAGCAGCATGCCTCTTCTGAACAGGCAGACAGGAAACCCTAATAATTCATGAGATACTAAACAGGGCCCTTGTGGGTATCTTTGTCAGCAGAGAGTCCTGACACTAAATATTTTTCTGATCTTACCTAACAGATCCTAGAAAGCAAACTCTGAAAGCAATTAAATGTGTAAGTAAAACCCTCCCACAAGAAAGTATGATGGTTCAATTGGCTTCATTGTAAATTCTACCAAATGCTTAAGGTAGAAATACAATCAATTACACATAAACTCTTTGGAAAATTGAAAAGGAAGGAATAATTCCCAACGTATTCCACAGGCCAACATTACCTTGACAACAAAACTGGAAAAAGAAATGAAAATAATAAATAAAATTATATAACACTATCCCTCATGAACAGAGATGTTAATGTTCCAAACATAATTTTAATAAACTGAATAAAACAGTATATAATCAGGATACAACAAGGTCATGTAAGTTTTAACTCAGAAACACAAGTTTAGTTGAACATTAAAAAGAAAAAACTAATCAATGTGATACACACTATTAACCAACTAAATAGGAAAAGTCTACAATTGTCTCAAAAGAGAAAGAAGAAGCCATTTGACAAACTCTAAAATATATTTTTGATCTAAAAACAGCACAGCAACAAAGAACTCTCAGCAAACTAGACATAAATGGTGAAGTGTCTGTGAGAACTCCAGGTCTATCAACTCAAAGAGAGAAAGCTCAAAGCCTTCCATGTAAACTCCAGGGCAGAACAAGGGCATCCATTAAATATCTTCTATTCAGTATCATTCTGAAAGTCCTAGCTAATGCAGTAAGGGAAGAAGAAACAATAAATAGATTACATTATTACCATTATAGAGTATCTGTTGAAATATATTTTTAAAAAATAATCCAGAGAGGACTGGTGTGAAGCAGTGTCTTCTGGACGTGACAGAGCCCATTTCATTCATGAGCTTACAGCAGTAATAACTGTTTACATAAAACCTGCGGAATATTAAACCAGTCAATGATCCAGCATAAATGGGGCAGAGCTCAGAGAGCAGCTCCACCGCAGCTGAGAACCACTGGCAGTAGTCTATGCTACTGGGAGAGAGAGAGTGGTGTGGCTTCTAATGGGATGCCCCTGCTCCAGTGAACAGACCACTGTATCTACATATACAGTCAGCATTAATTCAACTCAGTAGGTTACAAAGAAAATAAAAATAAAGGATATGAAGTTGGGAGGGTATGAAGAAGTTAGGAAGAGCAGAGGTGGATTTGGTTAAGGTACATTGTACACACAGCTGAAAGCTACAAAGAATATGTAATTAAGATAAAAATTGAAAAAAAAAACTATTAAAACTAATGTCCACAATGCCATTATACCACTAAAGATTATATGTAAAAAATAAATTGTGATACTCCATAAAAATCAATGAACAATCTGAAATTGAAATGAATAAATAAAAAGAAATGCCTTTAAGAAGTGCTATAGCTATTGCCCTTGGTTACCCCTCAGAAATGGAAGCTAAGTCCCTATTGCTGAGGACATCATGCACTTCAGACACAGGACCCAGAGAACTTGACTTGGATCTTACTGGAAAGCCTCCTTCCTAAAGACTAGCTCTCATGACACCACAATGCATCATGCAAGTTCCAAAAGGAAGAAAAAAACTGATAGTCCTACCTAGATATGATGCTTATGAAACATAATGATCAGAATGGCATGATAACCCTAAGTGCAATAGTGGCACACATACCTTGGTAGCAACCAAGAGTTATATAATTGGATTTAAATCCCATTCAACAAGAGAGAAATCCTGCATGAGCTGGAAACCTATCCTTAGGAAACCATACTGATCAAAATTCAGAGTTGTGCAACCCAGCCCCAATGGACACATCTTCAACACCACACTTGCACAAGGATCATTGCAGAAGAAGGGGTGAAAAGATGGCAAAATCCAGAGAGACAGGAAGTTCGTCAAGGGATTGTATCTCTTAGAAATATCAGAGACATTACATGCTTTGAGTCTCACCAACATGGTTGCCAAAAACCTGAATAGGAACGACTGTAATAGACATGGTAACGTGGAAGGAAGGAAGCTCAAGAGGCCTCAGCCTCAGACAAAGAACTCCAGGCAACTGAGGGATTCTGAGAGCAGGAGAAATAGTCTTCCCCAGGGAAGAGCACACCAATTGGTTATCCAGTACCAAAGGGTTAGTCTGTCAGTTCTGAAAACATACAAGAAACATTGTGTGGTTTGAGCAGGCTGTATTCGTATATTTAGGAATACACATGTGTATGTAACAACAAGGAAATGAAGAGAGGCCACGAATTTGAAAGACAGCAGGGATGGGGGAGGGCACATAGGGGGGTATGAGAGAGGGAGGGGAGGAGAAAATTAGGTAATTCTATTTTAATAACAAAATAATACATATAATTTAAAAAGCATTACAAATTTAAATACATAGAGGTAAATACAACAAAGATTATCCAGAGCCTGTACATTAGACATGACAAAATAATACTGAGAGATATTAAAGAAGATCTGAATAAACAGAGACACTAATATAATCAGTCATGAGACTTGATACTGTTATAATGTCATTTCCTTCAAATTAATCCATGGATTCAATACAATCTCAGTGCAAATACCAGTAGATTTCTTAAGCAGAAATTGACAAGTTGATTTTAAAATCCACATGGAAATGGAAAAGGCTGAGAATAGTCAAAACAACTTTTAAAAAGAAAACAAATTGGAGACCTAACACTATCTAGCTTGAAGACTTAAAGCTACAGTAATCAATAGTGGAAACACTAATTTAAAAATATCAATGGAACAAAACGGAATCCAGCAATTAACCCGCACTTACAAGGACACTTGATTTCTTACAGAGGTCGTAAAGCAATTCAGTGAAGAAAATACAGACTATTGTATAACTACTCCTAGAACAATGGGCTATCCATGTTTGAAACAAGACTGTCAGTCCATACTTTTTGTCCTACAGGACAATCTATTCATAAGAGACCAAAAACTTAAATATGAAACTTTCCAGGAAAAGTGGGAGAAAACTTTTATGACCTTAGGTTAGTCAGTTATTTCTTAGCTATGACATAAACAAAGCACAGTCTGTACAGAACAACTCACAAGTTTGACAACAGCAAAATTAAAAGTATCTCTTCTCTAAAGGTCTCTGTGAGATGAATAACAATGTAATTCACAGGCTAGAAAAGGTTTGAGACCATGCTTATGGCAAAGAACCTAGAATATATTAAGAATTCTCAGACCACTATCTTGGGTCTACTTAAAGGTTCTTCTCATCTCTGCCACAGTCTCTTTCACTGTGGGACATTCTAACACCAGGACATTCTCAGGCAGAATGCCAGGATATCCTGGAAGTCAGAGAAAAAAATAAAAAACTATTGTTATCCAAAGATGTGGCCTTTGATTTATCTCCAGAAGAGTAGGAATGCCAATTTCCTGCTCAGGGGAATTAGCATGATGGTATGAAATAGAATTATAGAAGCCTTGTCTCCCTTGCTATTGGCTGTCTAGAAGCCATACCTGGTCACATTTCTGAAACAAAGGAAAGAGCCTTGGAATACAAAGATGCAAGAGACAGAGACCATATATCCAGATGGAGAATGTCTGGAATCTCGAAAGAGAATTTGTACTTTGGAATGATGTTGTGACTCTTTTTTTTTTTAAAGATTTATTTATTTATTTATTTATTTATTTATTTATTTATTTATTTATTATGAATACAGTATTCTGCCTGCATGTGTCTCTGGAGCCAAGAAGAGGGCACCAGATCTCGTTACAGATGGTTGTGAGCCACCATGTGGTTGCTGAGAATTGAACTCAGGACCTCTGGAAGAGCAGTCGGAGCTCTTAACCACTGAGCCATCTCTCCAGACCTGATGTTGTGACTCTTAAAAACCATGGGGACATTTGAAGTTAAACTTGGATGTGTTTAAGCATTATTATATGGTACATGTGGACAAGGGGTACAATATTATGGTTTGAAAATGATGTGGTGCAATATCAAGTTGCCAACGGCCAGATTTATGAAGATCAACGTTTTTAGTTGAATTAAGAAATGCTTAGAGCCTTTGAGTATGTCTGTGAGACTACCTGTGGAGAGACCTAAACAAGTCTTTAATTTTAGTATACCTCCCTCATCAATAAACAGGTCAGGCTGACCTTACCCCAAAAAACATAGGAGATAAACGACATTATAGAACAAATGAACTTAGATACCTATAAAACATTTGACCCACACAGTCTTCTCAGCAGCCCATTGAATTTATTCTAAAATACACCACATTTAAAACACAACAGAGGCATTTTGTTGCTGTGCCCAAGTTACAAATGGGTGCTCTTGAGCAACTAGCAGCGTTGTGTTTGGGGAGGCACTATGAAGGTTGAGGGCATGCGGTTTTGCTTGTTTGTTTATTT
Organism: Peromyscus eremicus; assembly: GCF_949786415.1. Lineage (NCBI taxonomy): Eukaryota > Metazoa > Chordata > Mammalia > Rodentia > Cricetidae > Peromyscus > Peromyscus eremicus. Next base: position 25,223,745 of record NC_081422.1, read on the forward strand.
ATTTTTGTTATTATGGTTTAATTGCATTTCTCCTTCCCTTTCTTCCTTCTAAATCTTCCAATATACCACTCCTCTCTCTCCTTCGAATTCACCGCCTTTTTCTTCACTGTTACTGCATTCATATCTGTATTTGTATATACATATAAGTTTCTAAATATAACCCGTCGAGTCCCATGGAATGTTATCTGTTTGCATGTTTTCAGAGCCAGCCTTTTGGTACCAGAAAACCAGGTGGTGTGCTCTTCCCTGTGAAGGACCATTTCTCCCAATCTTAGCTTTCTCAGTTGCCTGTAATTCTTTACATAGAGCTGTGGATAAACAGGCCTTTTCCCATCCAGTTTGGCATGTCTGTAGGTATCATACTAGTTCAGTTCATGTTTGGGTGGTCATGTTGATTAGATTTTGCAGGCAGCTTCTGATGTTACTAGGAGACAAAAATCTCAGCGGTAACTGCTGTGGGATGTTCTGTATGTCACATGTGTTGCTAATTAGTCAATAAATAAAACACTGATTGGCCATTGGCTAGGCAGGAAGTGTAGGCGGGACAAGGAGGAGAATAAAGCTGGGAAGTGGAAGGCTGAGTCAGAGAGACACTGCCAGCCACCACGATGACAAACAGCATGTGAAGATGCCGGTAAGCCATGAGCCACGTGGCAAGGTATAGATTTATAGAAATGGATTAAGCTATAAGAACAGTTGGCAAGAAGCCTGCCACGGCCATACAGTTTGTAACCTATATAAGTCTCTGTGTTTACTTGGTCGGGTCTAAGCGGCTGTGGGACTGGCAGGTGAGAGAGATTTGCCCTGACTGTGGGCCAGGCAGGAAAACTCTAGCTACAGGTAACTCCCTGATCCTCTGGCTATTAAGTTCTTTCCACCCCTTCTTCCACAATGTTCCCTGAGCCTTTGGTGTGGGAGTGTTTTGTAGATGTATCCAGTGGGATAGGTCTCCACAACTCTGCATTTTGATTGGTTGTGGTTTTCTGTAGTGGCCTCCATCTAATGCAAAGAGAAGTTTCCTTAGTGAGGAGTGAAGACTATGTTTATCTCTGAGTATGAAGATGAACGTTCATGGTCCTGCAGCAGCCAGGGTCTGTGTTGATGACTGTGGCTCCTCACACCATCGAAGGCCATGCCAATGCCAGGGGTCTGAGCCACCACCTGGGGCCATGTTGGTGTCTGACAGCCACAGCTGCCATGAGGACCATGCTGATCTGAGTGGCCTTAGCTCCTACCTAGGGTCATGGTGATATCCAGGCCCAGCCCACTGCCAAGGGCTCTGTCTGGGTCCACGATCCTACCATAGCCAGCTTCTGTGTTGATGTCCATGGTCCATGGTGCCACCAAAAGCAGCATGGATTGCCAGGTTCTATATTGTCCAAGGGTCTTGCTATTGCCAGGGCCATACTGATCTGGTTGGACTGTGCTGCCACCAAGGCCATGGTGATGTCAGGGCCCAAGCTGCTACCAAGAGCCATGGCTGGGTTCTTGTGCCTGCTGCAGCGGAGGTCTGTGTTGACATATATGGCCTAGGTTACCACAGGGTTTTTAGGAACCATGTGTATTGGAATCCGAGGACCTCACTGGTACCAGGATAGTGGTCCTATCAGGAGACTGGTCCCTCCCCTCCTGGGAGAGCTGGCTCCCATACTCAGGAGAGATGGTTTACCAGAAGCTTTGAACTAGAACAATGACTGATTAGTGTGGGGCTGGTTGGAAAAAACGGTACACTGTGTGACACCCCACAGCACCCAGTGCCACAATGATGAATGAAGAATTGTGGGAAAGACGGAAGAACAAGGTGGGTTTTTTATATTTGTTTTGTTTTTAATTCATTTTGGAAGGGGTTTCTTTCAAGGGGGACACTGCAGGAGTAAGGGATGGATATGGAGGGACTGGGAGGTGAGTGGGATCAGGGAATGTGATGTGAAATTACCAAAGAATCAATAAAGAATTATGTTATAAAAAAGGACAAATGTTTATAGATTTTTGTTAGAGACTGTGCTGGTTTAGTAAACTGGTGGTTATAGATTCTCCTCCAACAACCATGACTTTGCTAGCACTACGTAGTGAGCTAGTTTCCAGTACCAAGTTTGTTGCATAAATCAAATCTTAACAAATTCAAGAAGACTAAAATGTATGTTTTATTCTATATGATGAGTAAGGAATAAATCCCTGAATCAAAAAGAGGAACTATTGGAAGTATATATAGACTCATAGAAATTGAACAACACACTATTGAATGCTGAAGAACTCAGAAAATGAAAGTAAATGCACAATATACCAGATCTTTGCAAGATATAAGGAAAGTGGTTTTAGTTGATAGCTACAAATCTCTAATTTTTTAAAAAAGGCCTCAAATAAATAACTTAATGATTCACCTCAAGGCCTTAGGAAAACAAGAACAAGCCAAAACCCAAATTAGTAGAAAGAAAAACAGTAAAGGATGGAACAAAAATTAATAAAATGGAAGCAAAAGAGCATTTCAAAGAATTGATGAAACTGAACATGGCTTCTTTGAAAAGATAAACAAGACGGACAAATTCTCAGCCAAAGCAGACATAAGAAAGAGCAGATTCTAATTAAATCTTGAGATGAAAAGGGAGATGTTGCAACAGCTATCAGTAACATTCAGAGGATCAGTAGAGCATACTTTGAAACCCTAATATCAGCAAATACCTATTTTAGAAGAAATAGATAACTTTTTAGAAGCATAAAAACTTTCAAAATTTAACCACAAAGTTATAAACAACATAAGGACATCTGTAATAAGCAATGTGAAGGAGGTAGTAACCAAAAATCTCTCAACTAAAAACAAAGCTGAGACGGATTCACTACTGGATTCTACAAGGTCTTTGGAGGCAGCCGGAGGTGGGTGGGAGGGGGAGTGGCTAGTACCAATGCTGCTCAAACTAGTCCATAAAATAGAAGGGAAGAAAGGCTATCAAACTCATTTTGTGAAGCAGGTAATACCTTGATATCAAAACCAGGTAAGGAAACAACAAACTCTAAAAAATTACAAGTCACTCTCCCTGATGATCTTGAATACAAAATTTCTGAAATACATGCAAACTGAATTTAACAATAAATTTAAAAGAGCATTCACCATGACCAAGCTGGCTTCATTCTGGGATGTCATAATCACTCAAGACACAGAAACCTATGTAAATACACCATAAAGATTCCCTCAAGGACAGGAATCATGTAGCATCTCATTGATACAGAAAAAGCTTTAGACAAATTTAACATCCTTTTGTGGAAATGTTTTTGAAGCAAAGATGAATAGAAGGAGCTTTCTTAAAAACAGTGAAGGCTATATATAACAAATCTATAGCCAACATTATATATGAGGAAAAACTATATGAGGAAAAACTCAAGTTATGCAAAAATTGTCTTATCAAGACAAGGGTATCTACCTTCCCCACTCTTATTCACTATAGTCTTTCAAATCTTAGCTAAAATAACAAGATAAAGAAATAAAAGAGACACAAATAGAAAGAATATAAGTAAAATTATCTCTATTTCTCGATGATATGATCCTGATGATTGCAGCAGAAAATTATTTTTTCTTCTTTAAAAAAAATTTGTTTTATTTTTTGAGTGTGTAGATGAGTACATGTATGTGTACCAAGTGTGTGTAGTATTCCCTGCGGGTCAGAAGCCATCACATGAGTGTTAGAAACCAAACTCAGTTCCCCTGAAAGATCAACAAATACTCTTAACTGCAGAGCCATCTTTCCAGGCCCTGGGTTTTTCTTATGTTATAAGTAAATATCAAAACATTTATTTTCTACATATCTCCTACTACTTAAAATATGATAGACGGACAGAGAAACAATAACTACCCATGAAACTTTAGCGTGGTAATCTGAACATGACTGGTATTCCTGTTGGTACTACTCACTTTTAGGTTAATCTCTTGCTCATTGAATGCATGTTAATGTTACCTTAAGATGGAGACCAGGGACGTGGAAGCCTGGGCATGCTCAAGGAGTTCTTCCTCCTTCCCGGAAAAAGTGGGTACCAGAAAATTCTTAAAGCTGATAAAGTATTTGAGAAAAGTAACAGGACACACATTTAACATACAAAAAACAGCATATGGCTTATGAACCAATAATGAATTCACTGAAAAAGAAATCAACTGTACAATAACTTAAAAATATAAAATACCCAGAAATAAATATAAGACATGAGAGGATCTTTACAAGAAAAGAATTAAAAACCCAAAGAAATGAATGGAAGAAGATACTAGAAGATAGAAAAACTACTTGTGTGCATAGATCAGCATAACCAATATTGTGAAAATGTTGAATACACACATAATACGTGACTTCAAGCTATACCACAGATCCATAGTAACAAAAAACTATAAGTTATTATTTTCAAATACAGAAACATAGATTAAAAGAGGAGAGTAGAAGACCCAAAAATAAACTCATAAAATTGCAGTCAACCACCTTTTTACAAAGATGTAAAAAAAATGCTGGAGGAAAGACAGCCTCTTTCACAAATAGGGCTGGGAAAACTGGATAGCCACATGTAGAAGAAAGAAACTAGATTCCTGTCTCTCATCCTATACAAAAGTAATATCATTCAAAATGATTTTCTCGTAATATCTGAAAATCTGAAATGGTTAAAGGAAAACACTCAGTATATAAGCAAAGACAAGGAGTTTCTGCAAAGACTCCAGTCTCTCTGGAAAAAAAAAGCCAGGAATTGACAGATGAAATTGCATGAAATTAAAAAGCTTCTGCAGAGCAAAGGAAACAATTAACTCAGTGAAGAGACAGAAAACAGATGGGAGACAATCACTTTTACTTACATATGGCAGAATTTATTTTGGGGTCCTCTATTCTCTTCCATTAATCTATGTTTCTATTTTTGAAATAATGTCATGTGATTTTTGTTACTATGGCTTGGTGGTATATTTTGAAGTCAGGTATTGTGATACTCACAGAACTTTCCTTTTTACTCAGGATGATTTTGTCTACTTGGGGTCTTCTGTGCTATCATATGAACTTTAGAATCATGTTTCTATTTCTGTGAAGAATGAAGTTTTAATGGATGCTACATTACATCTATGGGTGGCTCATGAATATAAACATTTCACAGTATAGGTTTGCTGATCCATGAATGTAAACATTCTCTCTGTCCTTTAGTGTCTTCTTCCATTGCTTTCCTCAAGGGAAAATAAAATAGCATAGTTATTTAGGAAAAGATTTCCAACTTTTTAAAAAGCTAAACATACAGTCTCCATGTGACAGCTACTCCACACTTGGATAATTACCCAAGACAACTAAAAGCTCATGAATATCCGAATTGATATGGGTATTTGTGTCCCATCTCCAAATTTTCAGATGTTGAAACTGAAGTGATGGTCTTAAGGAGATGTAGACATATGGGAAGTGATTAAGAAATGCAGAGTACTTACCAGCAAGAAAGCCCTAGTGAGATGCATCCCTGAGAGCAGTAGTCCTCAACCTTCCTAATGTTGAAATCCTTTAATACAGTTCCTCATGTTGTGGTGACCCCCAACCATAAAATTATGTTCATTGTCACTTCATAACTATAATTTTGATACTGTTATTCATTGCAATATAAATATCTAATATACAACCTGTAAAAGGGTTGTTTGATTCCCCCAAAAGGGTCATGACTCACAGGTTGAGAACCACTGATCTAGAGGCTGACCCTTCCATCCTCCAGAGCCATGAGCTGAGCAAATATTGATACTTCATCGCATATCTAGCCCATGGCATTCAGTTATATCAACAGACAATGGACTGAGACACTGTGACACAGTATAGTTAATTTAGTTCTAAAATAAGAGGAAAGGGGTTTTTGCTAATTAAAAAAGGAAGAAATGGTTTCCCACTTGAAGTATAAAATACACATTTGTGAAAAAAAGAGAAAATGAGAATATGCAAAAAAGAAGACAGGAAAGTTTTACAGAGACTGTTTATTTAAAAAGGGTGGAAAAGAATGAATTGGCCGGGAGAAGTTGAGAAAATCACTAGAGACATGATTGTTCCTAGTGGCAGGAAGTGTTAATGAGGCATTTAACACTTGGACTTTGCTTAATAGCTGGGAATAAGTTGAGCCAGGGTAGGCTGAATCACGCCGATAGGAGGACAATGAAGTAAATGGTTAGAAACAGTTTTATCACAGCTAAGTGGGAACAATTCTCTTTTGTTATCTTTCATCGCTCTCTTCTACTCACACGTATGGCATTGTGTGCTTTCTATTTAGCAGGAGTGCTTAACTATGTCCCATTTGGTTGCTCTGAAAATTTGCATTTCTTTATAATTACACATCCAGTGTGAGGTGCGACATCCTTGATTTCCCAAAGAGAGATTCAAGTCCCAGCTCTCTCTGTAGGTCTAATGAAGCACTTGGCCTCAACAACAGGACTGAAGAAACAGTCAAGGACACTCAGACAGCCAAGAATGTGCCTTAAATCTCCAACCTCGACTTCCACTCTCTCATTCTGTGCATCGTGCCCTTCAGTCAGACCAAGAGGCCAAAAGTACATGGAGAATCTAGTGCACTCGTCTCCATTCTTCCTTACTTCCTATTCTTCCTTTCCTTGGTCCTTTTCAATATTTTTTTAATCAACTGAAGAAATTACCTGATAAAGAAGATTTGGAAAATGTAGAGGAGAATGAAAAAGGGGTGAGGAAGGGAAGAAGGAAGAGAAGGAAAGCAAAGAGTATGAGGAGAAGGAGGATGAGAATAAGGAAGAAGAAGATGAGAATTCTAGAAGAAAAGAGAAGCCACTCACCTCACTTATGAACAATTGCTTGTGTTATTTTTTATATATACATGTGGGTATACATATGACCATTTCTATTTAGCATGATTTGTTTATGTACACACACATTAGAAATATCAATATATAAGTTTCTGAGAAGATGTTCTCACTATAGCTACTAGCAGAATCCCTCTTCTGAAAGAAGGCCATTTTCTTCATTAAGGGAACAAATGTTAGAAAGAGAAGAGCCTGGGCTTGTGTGAGCTCAGCTGCTCTGCTACTCACATTTCTGGTTTGGAGAGATTGAGTAGTGGGACAAATAGAAAGAAGAGGTGCTTCGAGAGCAGAAAACCAGAGACTGAACCAGAAATGCCCCCAATGGTGTTAGGCTGGAAACATTTCTAAAAAGGGGTTACATTAGTCCTTTTTGAGTTGTTAGTGGGGACGTGGGATGTAATCACTCATTCTAGGAAATTCACAATGACCTTCATTAAGACTTTCCTACACACACAGCCTTGGGCCCAGGGCCAGGGGTGTAGCATTAGTGTCCTCAAGGTTTTCTAAGCCACAGAGAGCCAGACTCCATCCCCCAAGTTTCAGGTTCACGAGGTCTGAGGTAGGCCTGGAGAATGTGCTTTCTTCAAGCCTCCCTGTGGTTGGTGGCACTCTGCATGTCACCCTTTGTGGGCCACTGGACTAGCGAATTAAAGAAAAGAGAACAAGACTGGTGAGGGGGGGGGGGATGGCTTCTTTAGCCTTAGGTCTATCTTGCTGCCCACCTGTTGTTTAAACTGAAGATAAATACCTTAGAGAAGCTTTGCCTGCTGCATTTCAGTTTCTACCACCCTCTACTAGTCTCCATGAGCCTCCTTGTCTCTAGTCTTGCTAACCTTAGCATCTCAAAGCAACCAGAGGAAGTCTTTTAAAACTCACCACATCTGGCCACCTCTCTACTCAGAAGTTACCAGTGGCCTCCTGTCATCCATAATACAGTGAGACAACTCTTCTTCCACTCCCCTTCTCTCCCCCACCTTCCCTTGGCTCCTCTGCATCAGAGACATTAGGTTTCTTACTGACTTTAAATAGAGTATGTACACTCATACCTGCAAAAAAGACTTTCTCCAACTTTCCCTTCATAAAAAAACTTGCTCCACCACAAAGCTTACTCCATCTTCTGTGCATTTGTTCAAATGATACCTCTGAGTGAGGACAACACAATCCACTTGAAAACTGCACCCCCGTAACCCCATTCTGGCAACTCCCATCATCTTCTCAGGCAGTTTTCTTAGCATGTGCCATCATCCAGAATTTTCTGTCATTTGTACATGTTATGATTTCTAGATACTTTTACTTCACAAAAATATAAGCTTTCTCAAAGTGAAGATTTTTGTTTGGTTCTCTGATGTATACTGGAGTTGACGATCACATAAAAGACCTTCGACATATTTTCATGCCTAAATAAAGCATGTGCATTTCAGTTACCTCATAGTGTGTATCATCTTTACCCCAACAGCTGAGGGGAACTCTATAGATAATCAAGATCTGCGGGTGCTCAAGTCTTGTCTATGAAATGATGTAGTACTTTCATACAGTCTCCTGTACACACCGTGCCATCTCTGGATTGCTCATCAACCTGATTCAATGCCCATTCCATGCAGAGTGGCTATGTATGCTGCATTGTTCAGGGAGTAACGACAAGAAAAAAAATTCTACACATGTTGAGCACAGATGTGATTTTTTTTCAAGAATGTTTCATTCAGGATTGATTCATCCTGCAGATACAGCTCTCACAAACACAGAGATGTGCACAATTCTTTTACTGCTAAGTATTTAGGTTATTTCTACCATTGTACTGTTTTGTAGAACACTGAAATGAATAGCCTTTCACACACAAACACACACACACACAAAAGTTTTACTTAGTTTATTTTTTTTACCACCTCAGGAGATAATCCTATAAATGGGAACAACAGGTACAAAAATATTCCTAATACTTTTAGTATTAGAATTTTAATACCTTCATCGCATGCAGCCAAATTGCTTTTCAGCTTACATCTCTTACAGCAGGGTTTTAAGTTACCCACTGGTAGGATGTAGTGTCAAAATGTTTCTGACTATGGCAATTTGTGAGGCAGAAAGAGACCCATCTCAATTTTATTAATTTAAATTCTTTAAAGTCTTGTTATGTTTCTTGATCATTTGGGTATATTTTTTTCTAGCTCTAAGGAGTCTTTGTTTCTTTTCTGTTGTGTTCATGTTTTCTTTCTGGTTTGGCAGTTTGTGTCTGGAGATTACTTAGAGTTCACTGCACGTTAGCAGATTTACCTATATTGGTTATTTTAACTTCTTTTGTGAAAGTTCATTGTTAATGTGTGGAATTGGGAGGGAGTCTGTAGTTTTGCATGTTCAAATATTAGTGAATGTATGAATAGTTGATTTCTTGGACCCTTAAGGTCTCCTGTTTATAAGATCATATCAAAACAAACAGAAAATTGAACTTTTTCCTTTTCAGTTTAGATATCTGCATTCCTTTGTCTTGCTTCTTGCACTGTCCAGGATGAGAAGTCCTGAAGAACTAAGAGTAGCATCTTTGTTGTCTTGAACTCAAGGGACAGTCAGCTTTTCACCCCTTCGGATGATGTGAGCAATGGGCTTGTCATATGTGCCTCCTTTACTTTGTGTCTTTTTATTTTGAAATGATGTAGAATATTCTCTAATAAGGTCCTTGAGAGGGTGGGGAGCAAAAGATCATAAAAGTTAGCAAAGATAAGTAGAAAACAAAGCACTCTTGGTGGGAATGTGCAACCATAGCCATGTGTCCAAGGGAACAAAGGCAGACAGGAGACTATTCCAGCTAAAGAGAAGGAATAAGATTTAGTCATCTATTTTCACACCATGATCATTACAGTTTTGGTCTCTTTTATTTCTCCCTTTCTTTATCACTATACAGCCCTAGCTGGCCTGAAACTCAACAGATATCTGCCTGCCTCTGCCTCTTTAGTGCTGAGATTAAAGGCGTGTGTCATTACATCAGGCTCTTAAGCATTGTAGTTAACATCAATTTAGTGTTACTGCAAAGAAAGCATATGTGTGACATGTATTTTTAATAATTATGCTATGTTTATATATATATATATATATATATATATATATATATATATATATTGTAATAATAAATTGTTCCCTAAATATATCAGTTGCAAAGAAGATTAAATTTTTAAATAAAAATATTATTATTACCTTTCATAATTTGTTTTTCCTTTTTGTTTCAAGATTTAAAACTTTTTTCTTTTGATTTCTTCTTTGGCTCATTAGTTGTTCAGGAACATGTAACTTAATTTACACATACTTATAAATGTTCTTCCTACTGTTGATTTCCAGGTTCAAGCTATCATGGTTGGGAAACATACTGGTTATTATCTTGATCTGAACTTGTTAGGACTTGCTTTGTGGCTTTACATTATTTTCAGAATGTTCCATACACATTTGAAAATAATGTGTTTTCTCTTATTGTTGTGTGAATGCTCCTTTAATGTCTCCAAGGTCCACGTAGTTCATACTGTTGCCCAAGTCCAATGTTCCATACTGAACTTTCTGTCTGGAAGATTTACACACTATTGAAAGGGGGCCGTTAAGGCTCCTTCTCTTATGGCATGGTTATCTCCTTTTAATTCTGTCAAGTATTTACCTTATGTATTAAGGTGTTCTGATGTTGATTGCATATATGTTTATAACTGTTATATTCTCTTCCTGAACTGACATCACTATAATTTCATAACAGCTCCCTTCTTGCCTTCTGAAAGTCTTTCATTTAAAACCTATGTTGTCTCGTATAGGCACAGAAATCCTTGCTTGCTCTCTTTCAAAGGCCTTGGCACAGACTGTCTTTGTCCATTTCCTTCTCTTGTAACAGACTAATGTCACCTTAAAACTAAAGTGAGTCTCTTGTAGGTGGTATAGAATTGGGTCTTGTTTTTTAATTTGTTTAGCCATTCTATGTATTTTCATTGAATAATTTAATACATTACTAACGAGTAATTTATTGACAATTGAATTGTTGTCTTCTACCATCATGTTGTCTTTGTGTGTTCTATTGGTCTCTTGTTTTTCTCTGATGTCCTTGTGATTTAATAATTTTTTCTGCTCTTACTTTAATTAGTTTCCTTTTATCTGTTGTGTGTCTCATGCAGGTGCTTTTTTTAGTCTTTACTATGAGGCTTATATGAAACATAACCATCTATTTTAAGATGGTAACAGCTTAACTAGCTACTACTAAAATAAGACCTCTACACTTGTCTCTCACACATTTTATGTTACAGATGTCACAATTCACATTTTCCATGATATAACCATTAATAAATGATTGTTGCTATAATGACTTCTAATACTTTGGTTTTTTAGCTTTTATAATAGAGTTAAGAGTGATTTGTGCACCACCATTGCAATATCAATTTATTCTGAACCTGACCTTGACCTTGTGTTTTGCCCTTCCCCATCCATTGTTGCTATTGCCCTTCCATTTCAACTCGGAGACTCTTTTTAACACACATTGTAAGGCAGGTCTTGTTTCCTGTTTCTCCAGGGTTCTTTCATCTACTCTCTCTCTCAATCTGCAGGGTTTCTACTAAGAAATCTATTGATAACCATACAGAAAATTGTTCACTTGTATGTGAAAAGTCATCTTTATGTATGCATGTATGTATGTATGTTTATATGTATGTATGTTTGTATACACACATACATTCATACAGTCTCTTTGGCTTTTGAAATTTGGCTCTAAAATCTCAGTAAACATTGTGTTATGTTTGATTTTTCAAGAGCTGTTTTTCCTTCGAGGATCTGGATAGTCATTTCCTTCTCTAGATGTGGAGAGCATTCTGTAATCATTCCTTTAAATAAACTTTCTACCTTTCTGTCTCTCAGCTGCTTCTTAACCTTCCATACTGAGTATGCTGCCTCATTTGCTTGTAAGCCATAAGACCAGTGAGCTTCTGGCATTCTGTCTCACTCCATTTTCTTTCTGTTCCTTACATAGATAACATAAGCAGCCTGTCTTTGCCTGAGCTTGAAGGCTTTCTCTTCTGCCTACAGTTGGAATTCTTGAGAGACTTTTAAGATGGAGGTGTTGCATTCTTCAGCTCCAGAACTTTCATTGAACTCTTTTTTATGTTTTATCTTTACCCTTCAATGAATTTCAGGTTTGCTTGTATGTTATTATCCTAGTTTTTTTTTTTTCAGCTGTCTGTGTTTTACTGCAGTTCCACTGAGGTCATGTGAGCCAATACTTTGTTAGGTAGCTTTTATTGATTATTTCAAGTCATCCAGAACGTACTCTTGAATTCAGTAGGCCTTGAATATACTCTGTAACTGAGGCTGGCCTCAAATTGGAAATTCTCCTGCTTCAGTCTCACAAGTTCTGGGATTCCAGGTGTGCCAGCATGCCTGGCTTTTGCACATCATCTCTTTAAGATGAGTTACTGTTATTTTGTGTTTTTCTTTGGCTGTGCTGTGCTTTTCAGTGTATGTCTCATCCTTGTAGAGTACATCTCAGCCTTGTAGAGGGTATCTCAGCCTTGTAGAGTACATCTCAGCCTTGTAGAGGGTATCTCAGCCTTGTAGAGTACATCTCAGCCTTGTAGAGTATGTCTCATCCTTGTAGAGTACGTCTCAGCCTTGTAGAGAGTACATCTCAGCCTTGTAGAGTATATTCATCCTTGTATAGTATGTATTATCCTTGTAGAGTATGCCTCAGCCTTGTAGAGTATGTCTAATCCTTATAGATTATGTCTCAGCCTTGTAGTTTTATATTTGTTTCTGTTGATTTGAAGAATTGCCATATTTTCCAGATTCCATTGATTGGCTTCATTAAGGTGAGCCCTTCTCCTGTCAGCCTACACAGATATTCTGGGTCTCTAAAATGGGTATTGAACTAGTAAGATGGCCCAGTTTGTAAAGTGCATGTAATATAAACATGGGGACCTGAATTCTATCCCCAACGCATACGAAAGCCGTCTGTGGCAATGTGTGTCTGTGACCCTAGTCCTGGAAGCGAGGAGACAGGGCCTTTTCACCCAGCAAGGATAGTAAAACTTTTGAGACAGTGTTTCAAACTGTGAGGTGGGGAGTGACAAAGGAAGCTACTTATCCTTACAGATCTGTGGCCTCTACATGTGCATTCATGGGTGTGTACACCTGTACAAACATGTGCATATGCACATGATCAAGGTTGGATGCTCCCACACACACATAAGTTAATTTTTTAAAAGATTGGATTGGAACTGGGTTTTGTGGGACTGGTTTGGAGTTTGGAACAATATGAGCTGCTCTGGTACCTTTGTAGACTGGGACTTTTAGTTCCTAGGGATAAGCTTGGGTTCTAGGTCTAAGGGGACCAAGTAAAGCCTGTCTGGGGTCACAAAGATGCTTGGAGTCATCAGAAATAGCCTGATATTGAAGTAAGTTGGGATCCTGAGACCATGGAGCTAGCCTGGATGAGGCTGCGGGTGCCAACCTGAAGACAATGCCTACAGTGTGGCCATGGCCTAGTGCTGGAGTCTGTAGAAATCAGGTCTTTGTCACCCTCCTTCCCCCAGGCCAAGTTCTGCACTCTCCCTGTGACACACAGGCTTGGTGGAGGTGGGACTAAGAAACTGTCCTTCCTTTCCACCTAGTACATGTTTATTTCTCTGCCCCACTCAGATGCTCCAGTCCTTTGTCTGGATCCCTCAGCTCTTAGGAAGCTATTTTTGTACATGAATTGTTTTTCAGATTAGTGTTTCTATGAGGGGACAAGCACTGGAAACTCCTTATTCTGCCATCTGGCTGATGGAACTGTTTTTAAATTTCATGGTGTTTGACATAGAAAAGGATTTTATCTGAACACTGCCAAACCCATCAGTCTTTCTTCTATTATTTATGGCGTTGCTTTGGGGCATAGACAGACCTTCTCCACCCACAATCCCTACGCAGATTTATTTATGCTTCTAGTTTTAAAGGCTTTATAGTTTACATTCTTCTCTGTAATCTACCTATAATCCAAACATTGGCCTCTATATGAGAGTTTTGCTGACAGTTAATCAATATTTAGTGGCACACTCATGAATATGCTCTTATTTTCTTGCTGATTTCTCTGGTTGTCGTATTTGCACATACAGTTCTTGAATGTCTTCTCTTCCACAGACATATTTCTGGGCAGCCTATTCTCTGCACACATCCTCTATTGATTCTTCCGGCCCAAACTCACAGTTCATACGGCTGTCACTCGGTGGAATGTTTAAAGGCAGTCAAATCTGACTTTCCTCCCTTCTATTGTATTCCTTTTCGGCAGTGTTCTTATTTATGACTAAAAACGAGCATAGTTCGTTCTAAAGAAAACCATGTCAACAAAGCAAAAAAATCATTATTTGGTTTCAAATCACCCATAAACAACCAAGTGACTTTCAGCAGAGATCCTGGAACTCTTTAGTCCTTTCTGTCATAGAAGCAGGTTTGCCCCTTCCTGTGTTTGCTGGGGTTACTCTCTTCTGTTTCTTCTAATCCCACGGCTTCCCAGACTCTGCAGGCTCTATCTCTGGTCTCCCGAATAGAGTGCGTTATTATCTGAGCTCTCCCACCTGCTTGCTGTGTGGCCTTAGGCCCAATCTTGCCAAGTCTCTCGATTCATTTATGAAATGAAGTTCTAACAGTAGCTATTGATGATGAGGTTCTAAAGATTAAATAGGAAAATTATGTCGGAAGCCTTTTATGTTTAAGTGAATAAGCGCTCTTCATATCAGGACTTTCGGAATTCCATGGCGTCTTCCGCACACTGTCTTTACCTTTCTAAAGAGAAGGGATGAAGTGCACTACAGGAACGGGGTCTGTCTGACACATCAGGGCTTTCAAAGGATGGAGCAGCCCCTGGTGAAGGGGAACTAGGAAAGCTGGTGTCAGAGACTCCGTTTCTTAAGAAACCCTCCCAATATCTGGGTCGATGGAGGGAAAAGGCTGAGGTTTTTAGGTAAGCATTCAAGGGAAGGCGGCTTGGAGCAGGTTAGAAGGAGAGCCAAGCTCTGCCCACAGACAGACAGACAGCTCCAAGGACTTAGGACCTATGCATCTAGAGGGACCCCAGTTCTCAGAAGGGCCCCGTGCTTAGTTCTTGCTCAACCACTGACAGCTCGAAATGCTTGCTGCATTTTGAACACAAAGTATTTTCATTGTGCACTAGGCCCTGCCTGTCATCCATCTTGTCCATCTCAACGTTTTCCTTAGGTTGCCTGGCCTCCTGTCTAAGAACAGCCCTGAATTTGTCTGAAACTTCATCTCCTAGGGCCTAATGACACACCATTAAATTAAGAAATAAAAAAGTACTTAACAATGGCAAGCCTAAAAGTACACTTGCTGTAAAGAGGATGGAAGAGCAGTAAAATATACTTTTTTTTTTTTAAATCAGAAATGTACTGAACCTGAGAATGGAGTTCAAATATACATAAGCTGCAATTTATAAGCTGACTGCATAGTTATCTCTTAAAAAGTCAAAAGAAGAGCAAAATGCCAGAGCTAGAGCCGACAGCAGACAATACCTGCCCTGTGGTTCACAGCCAAGCTAGTAAATCTGAGAAGGTGCCTTTCATCGCCCACTACCATGTCCAGATGCTTTGTTGGTAACTAACTGTTTTCTTCTTAGAGGTGGATGGAGGGAAATGAACACATTGCTTTCTTTATTCCACAATTTAAAAATACTGTTAGCAAAGGGTAGGTCTGGTGAGATAACTCAGTAAAGCCATTCGAGTCTAAGGGCCTAAATTAAAGCCTGAAATCCATGTAAAACTATTGGACACAAAGGCACACGCTTATAATGCCAGCACTCAAGGATTTCTGGGACTCACTGACCAGCTGGCCTAGCTTATTTGGCCAGCCCCAGGCCAAAGAGAGAGACCTTGTCTCAACAAACAAACAAAACAACAAGGTAAACAACACCTGACAAAATGGCCAATATTGAATTCTGGCCTCTACAGGAATCTTCTCACATATGCAACTGCAATTTCATAAGAAAAAAAAAAAAAACCTATTAAAATTAAAATATAAAAAACAGAGAATTCTTTGGGGCTTGAGAAGCCTTAGTGGTTAAGAGCACATATTGTTTTTGCAGAGGTCTCAGGTTCCAGGCTCAGCACCCATGGCAGGTGGCTAGCAACTGTCTGT
The DNA here is from genome assembly GCF_949786415.1 of Peromyscus eremicus. NCBI lineage: Eukaryota > Metazoa > Chordata > Mammalia > Rodentia > Cricetidae > Peromyscus > Peromyscus eremicus. Next base: position 25,239,682 of record NC_081422.1, read on the forward strand.
AACTCCAACTCCAAAGGATCTGCTGCCTCTGGTCTCCTCGGCATCTGTGTTCATGTGCACACACCCACACAAACCCACACACACCCACACATACCCACACACAGACACATACATACACATGATTAAAAATTATATAGAATCCTCCCCTCCAAAGAACTTCACATAATTGCTCATTTCTGACTCATAATAGCCCTCTGAGTAAATAGTGTTTGTTTTATGCATTAAAAAAAAAACAAACTCATGATTTAAATAACTTGCCTAAGTCATGTATCAGCTGTTAAAAAAAAAAAAAAAAGAAAGGGGGAGGGCAGGAAGGAGGCAGAGGAGGGAGGGAGAGTTAGTGGAAGAGAGAGGAGAGCATTTCACCATTATATGATGGCACCTCTCTTTAAAAAGTTGGAGGGAAACGTTTTAGCACTTGACAATGGGTGGGATATGCGCAGCATGAAGCAAGCATGACTGCTAAGATCCATGTTCGAGCCCCACATTGGAAGACATCGTCCCTAATTAACAGACTGCGGAAGACCGGGAGCTGAGTTGCAAGCTCCAGGAAAGCAATCACTGCATCATTTGGGGACATGCTAAAGTGAGGTGCCTAGAAATGGATGGAGGATGCCATCAATTGTGCCACATTCCTGAAGTCATTGCCGGGAGGACTCAGAGAATTAATACCTGCAAGGAGCTTAGAATGGTTCCCAGTGCCGAGTAAATGTGCTCTGTAAATCTTTGCCATTAGTGTGACCTAGTAAACATCTAGGTCATCATGGAGCTAAGAAGATTATTATGACCCAGTAAGCAAGTGGGTCAAATGGAGCTAAGAAGAGAGACCTTGGCTAGAGCTAGAAATCCGGAGTTGCCAACTGATGGATACCTGAAGCTGTCAGGAAGTCAGATCTCTTAGAGAAGGATGTGGAATGAAAGCTAGGAAGCCAGCATCCACAGAGAGGCACGAGTTGTTTGTGGGGTGTCAAATAAATGTATAAAACAAGGAATTTTCTGAAGTTTCAACAGAAGGAGAAATTTTCCCTGTATTTAAAATCAACCACTGGGAAGACAACTTTCGGAGTGGTAATCAATCCCATTGAAAATGAGCGAACACCCAGAAGAAGAGCAGCTGACCACACTTCTCTATGTGCGGTCAGGATGAGCACCAGGGGCGATCCAATATCTCCTCGATCACCATCCATCCAGGCTTCTGTGTGGAGCAGAGACCTGAATTTCAAAAGATGCTGTCTAGTTCCAGGTACTGAATACATACACACACACACATCCTCAGTGTGTGCACGCATAGATAACAACGGTGCTGGGAATTGAACCCAGGTCTAGTGCATGCTAAGCATGTTAGGCAAGTGTTCTACCTCTGAGCCACACCCCAGCCCAGTCTTCGTGTTGATAGTTTGACCAGTGACCCAGGAGGACTCATCCTGATCACTAGTGCTCCCTGGGGACTTCCCGCAAAAGGCTTGTGTGCCCTTCATCTGTGAATGACTCTCCTCCACATCTCCCTACTGTTGCCTCTACTGAACCTAGTCCTTACCTCGCTGACTTTAAACCTTGTGCTTTTCTGTCTTCCCTGCTAGGTTATAAGCTTACAGCAGTGCTAATTTTACTGATAGCCTTAATGCCTGGCACAGCAGATAACTATTGAAGGTTCTCAAAAATCCAAGTTTTTTTTCCTGGAAGGAAGGTTTTTCATTTCAGCATCTTCTGTTTAATCTATCTCCACTTCTTTTTCAACTCTGCACTCAGTGAATGTGTGAGGATTTGGTAATCAGGAACCGCCTCCCTCCCGCTGCCTCACTGCTCAACACAGATATTCACTGATTTTACTATTGGTTTTTGTAGTCAAATCTTTGAAGTGTATATGAACACTGAAATGTAAGTGGTAGCTCATACCTGTCATTCCAACACAGGAGAGGTTGGGGCAGAAGGACTGCCCATGAATTGAAGTCCAGCCTAAGCTACATGATGGGTTCTAGGCCAGTCTAGATTACAGAATGAGACTGTGACTCCAAATTTGAAACAAACCAACAAACAACAACAACAAAAGCACACCCCGAAGGGTCCAGTCAGTAAATACAGTTGCACAACTGTGAACTTGGGGCACCACTACAGAACAGACCTTTGGGCTCAGCAGGCTGCCTGGTTGATACATCCTCCTGCTCCTTCTGTCCTTAGTGTTTGTGTCCAAGCAGTAGCAAGACTCCTAGCCTGACTTTACTGACACACCTGCCTTGCCTTCCATGTCCAGTCACCCTCAAAAACAGATCTGAAGAAAAGCTTTGGGATTAAAAGGCAATCTAAGGAGCCATCCCAAGTTTCCTCGTGTTCCATCATTAACCTTAATCTGTACTGAAAACCAGCACAATTTAAAAGGATTGTATAGACACCTCATAGTTGACCCACTATACCTTAACAGATGGGTTATTAAGCTTTTTTTTTTTAACCAAACAAATCACGTTAAGGGAGTGAATTTACACCATGGAAGAATGCTTTTTTTTAAACCTGTGTTTGGAAGATACACTCCCTTAGCTAGACAAAATCAGACAGCTGCATACTATAATTTTGGGTTTAATGGATACAGTCCCTTTTGATATCTTCCAGTACCAAGGTAGGTGAGATAGTTCAGCAGCTACATGAAGATCTGAAAACACGGTCAAGGTGCTTCATGAAATGGATGCCTTGGTCCTTCTCTTTCTTTCGACTTTCTTTCAGCAAATCAAATCTTAAACACAGTGTAAGAAATCAGTAGAAGTTCAGAGAAGACAGACTCCCAACAAGGCAGCCTGGCAGTGGGCTGGGAGGAGGAACATCGGTGCTGCTTCTGACTTTAATGTGCACTGGCTGTGTGAGCATCATTCTTCTCTGTGAAACTGCCTTTTATAGAAACTATTCATTGCATCTTTAATACATATATATTAACACTTAATATATATATGTATGCGTGCTTGTATATATCTCCAAGGAGAACAACTACTCTTTACAGGAAATGTCAATCGCATCATCTGTGAAATGGGGATAATTAGAGCATCTGCCCCACTGTGCTGGATGAAGGTGAAATGAAGCAGCTCACGATGAGGAAATGGAAAGTGTTTACAGCAAAGCTCGCACACAGCACAAAGGCCCGGTAAGTGCTAACTGCGATGGCGATGTTGTTAGTGATGATGATGATTGGAAGATAACAAGGGAATTCTCCAAAGACCAACACCGAGAGGGGACTTGAGAATGGAGGAAGGCGAGTTCAGCTTCTGGGGCATAATCTGGGGACACGGATTTTAAGTGACTGATATGGGGGAGGGGGGCTGAGACGAAGAGATGGATGGCATTTGTATATAAGATTGGCCCTCCTGGTAGCCTTTGGAAGTTGAATTCGACTTTGTCTTGGCCTGGATTCTGGATATAGGAGTGAGGTCTCAAGGGAAGTTGTAATTTTTCAGCCTGGTTGCCGGAGGACTTGGGATTCAGGATGCTACCCACATTCATAGAAGTTTATAATTCCTACACTATTTATAATTCTGCAGCAGCCCCAGAGAGGCAAACAGACCTGTTCTGAAAGCACAAGCTGTCAACCCTGGACATAGGAGTTTCAGTTTTCATGTCTTCCTCCTTCAGAGGTTTCATAGTCTAAACGGTCACCCAGCCCACATCACAGCCGAGCACAGGCAACAGAACAACGTCCTTAGTTCCCATGGGTGCCAGGCAATTGAATGACCAAACAGAGACTCTACTGGGGAGAGTTTTCATCACTGTGACAAAGTGTCGTGAGGAACTTGGAAAAAGAAAAGGTTTATTTTGCCTCACAATTTCAGAGGTTGTATCCATGGTCCAGCTCTGAGGTTTCCAGGACATAATGAGGCACAAAATCTCGATGGAGTTTATGTGGAGGGAAGCTAGTCGCTCATGGTGGCCAGGAAACAGAGACATAAAGAGAGAGAGAAAAGTTGTACACCTAAAGACTCACTCCCCTCAACTCCTATCTACTTCTCTCAGTAAGACAGACCTCCCTTCTACAGCGTTTTAGTTTTGTTTTTGTTTTTTGTTGTTGTTGTTGTTGTTGTTGTTTTTGTAGGCAACATCTCATTCTGTCACTGAGCTGTCCTGGAGCTCACTATGAGGACAGGTCTTTCTCTGACTCTTGCCCCACTCTTAAAGCTTCCAGAACTCCCCCAAAACTCTACCAACTGATGCCCGTGCTTTGAATATCTGCAACTTTTATGGGGATGCTTCATATCCAAACTGTAACCAAAACTATAGTGAGAAAATCACCTTGAAATATTCAAAGAGCAAGAATCAAAACAGCTAAAATCAAAAGACATTAAAAGGAAGTGGAGTCTTCAAACCTCAGAGTTTGGAACTAAACAATAACATCACAAGTGTGCAAGAAGCTTAATGACATTATCAAAGAAGGAAACATTATCAAAGAAGGAAAACTTACAGAGATAAATCGTTGACATGGAGAAGGTACCTAGAACTAGACAGGAGAACAGAAATGACTTTTAAGGAAGAGAAACCCCCAGACATGTCCACCAGGTTCTTTCCAAAGGGAGCCAAGAAGTCATAAGTCATATTTAACGTGATAAAAAAATAGCTAATAATTTTCAAAAATAAGCATAAAAATATTAGTAACAACCAATATGTAAAACCCTCTAAAGTGATGCTTGGATGCAGCCACAGCACCCCAGCAGCAGCCACGCCCATGGTCAGAGGCCCCAAGAAGCATTGTCTGCCTGTTTCTGGGCTGATTGACTGTATTTTCAAGTTCCTTCTAAACTTTCGATAACTGTGATCTCTGTGTTTATCGTGTCTGCTGCCATCTTCCCCAAAAGCCTCACTCCACAGTGAAACCTGAGAAATCAGCCAGGCCAGCACAGAGGCTGACGGTCCCATGCGTCCCTAGCTCACCTCCTCTCAGAGCCCCTGCTCCCTGCTGTGCGCGCCACACACTCAAGGCTGTTCCACTAACATTTTCTGCTTCTTGTCTTCAGTGCCAGGGGCAAGGTGACATTCCTTGAGATTTATTATTATTGTTTTCCATAACCTGAAGAATGTCAGCCCTCTAAAAGCTTCTGCACCATGTTGATTTTCTAAGTTAACTCTGACTTAGCATAGATTTATTGGCTAACTTGGTGATTTACCTTGTGTGTGTGTGCACTGGTGTACCTGTTTGCCACACGAAGGTGAAGCAAGAGGGAAAAAATACAATATTTATTTGATTCTAACATGTGCCATCGTGGGAGCTAATTGCTATCATTGATGCCAATCCTTCCAATTCTCGTAGCTGTCAGGTAAGAACAGAGATATCATTTATCACAGTGGAGAGCAAGGCTCTAGGAAGCTGAGTGGAGGGCAAGGGTCAAATTGGCTGTGGGTCTACTTCTATAGGAAAGAGAAGAAGCCAACATATAGAAAGATGACATGCTGGAGGGCACCCAAATCCATATGTCAAATAGAAGCACAATGTTATGCTGGCATCCAAGTGTGTGGCGTGAATGGAAGTCCCATATTAACTTAGGATGCTTGCCTCCTTAGAGTCCAGCCTGGAGCTCTGTTAGTGCACCCATATCTTCCAGGCAACCATAACTCAAGACAGTGGGGGACTCCCATATAAAACAACTGTGCTTGCACCCACCATTCCCCCAGTGCTATTTCTCTGGGCTTGTATTGCTATCTCCTGAGTGAGTGAGGCTGTACTGTGTCATCCTTCTCATGTGACTATGGTGACCAGGGCCAGTGACACTGTCACAGCAGTTCTGACAGCTCAAGTTATTTGCCCGTACCCTCTAAGGCCAACAGTTCCTATTTGTCCTGAATAGTCACTATCCCCAGGGGAGCTGCTGTCTCCTTGACTTTGGAATATCAGAGTTTATTGCATCAATAAGATTTTCTGTTGGAAAACTAGTGTATTATAGTATCAATTTGATGTTCACTTTTCTGGGCCACAATTCAGCATTTCTCATGAACTTCAACCCTCCTGTTCCACTGAGCAAATATATCATGGCTCCTGTTGACCTCAGGGCAGGAGTTGAGTAGTGAGGACGTGGGAAACAACCCTGCTGCTCTGTGGCTGTGGGAAAGGCAACCTCTTGGAAACTGCTTCCTCAATTGAAAGTAGGGATAACAGTTGTATTTATGAGGTCACTTTAAGGATCATGGGATACACTTCCATGCAAATACATCAGTCACAGGCAACATCTGACCTGGTTTGTGAGCCTCTATGCTTCTCAAAATAAGTATGCATGCCTGGCTTCCCATACACAACCATGCACACTTCCCATAGCCCAGCTTCGCCACCCATGGGATAAATGCTGAGCTTTAAAGCACATGGGAGATGGGTGGGGACGATTTTGTGAGGTGGAGTCAAAACAGCCCATACTCTTGAGTCAAAACCCAGCTCTTTCTTCTTGTGGCAAGTCACCTCACTCCTGTGAAATGAATTCCCATGATGCTAATGTGTGTGCTGTGCTGCTCACAGTGAGACTGTAGATTGAACACACATGTGGACATAAAGGTTTATTATAAAGCCATATTTCGGAAAGTCTTACTGAGCTAACTCAGTTCGGTCCCCTCAGTTACCCTCTCTAAATGGGTAACTGTGATAACAGGCACTAAACCGCACATGGGTAGCCAGCCTAGAATACTTGGTGGCACTCCTCACTTCTTAACAGAAGCCCAGCCCAAATCTTGCTATAGAGGATTTTATTGGTGGGGAGTGAGGGGGGGACTAAAATCCTTGGACTAACTATGGCTGAGAACAGCTTTTAGGGGGTCTCAGATAACCTGCCTGAATTTTCTAAATCCGCCATTCTGCCTTCCACTTATCGGGTGGCGGCATCTCAGCTCTTCTCTCACTGCCCTCTGGTGGTGACAGCTTGCAATTTCATGACTGCCTGGCTCACTATCCTTGGTCCCCTCCCAGCATATCCTCAGCACTAAGCAAGTTCATTGTCACACAGCCTCCCATTGGATCCATGAGCTCAGAATATGTGCATTAATGTGGCCACAGACTGAAAATACATCAAAAATTGAGTCAGTGTTGAACATGTACACTTTCCCCCTGTCACTCGTCTGTAAACAAACAGCTTAAGCCCGTAGCCTTTAGTTTGCAATGAGTATTTTAAGTAGTATAGAGAAGATTGAAAGCATATACAGGGTACCAATTTAGACACAGAACTTGAGCATCCACGGAGTTTGGGATCTGTAGGGGGCTGGGCCCCGGAGCTAATTTTGCTTTCTCCCCCTTGCCTAAGGCTCTGGACCTCTATATTATCAGCTGGCCTTGCTTCTCTATGCATGTCCCATCCAGCCCTGAGCTATTGTCTCAGCAAAGTTGATCCTATCACTCTTGCTTAAAACCCTTTAATGATTTCCACTGTCCTCCAGGAATCTCGAGGACCTTGGCACAAGATAAAATATGATCCTCAGTGATGGTCTCCTTTGACCACATTTTCACTCTGAGCTCTTACTGTGTCCTTGGGAGTACTGGGCCACGTGGCTTTCCTTCACTGCTGTAGCCTTCCTGGGGCCTCAAAGTTCTCTTGAGGTCTCTGGGCTCTGCAGTTCTCCTGGGCTTTCTCCCCCGTCTTATTATTTCTATTCAATGAATTTCCACTTCTCCCCACTGAAGGCTCTTTCCTCAAAGGGCTCACAGACTAGCTCATGTCACTTTAGCATTGAGGATCTTCTGTGAACACTGCCTCTCCCACTGCATATCAGGCACAGGCCTAAGCTCCCTGCTCTCCAGTCTGATGAGGAATTTCCCCCCAAACCCCATGCTCCCTGACCCAGATACCACACTTCATTTGCAATTTTCAAATCGTCTCAGTTCTAAGACAAGGTACTTTGCTAGACTATAGAATTAACCTAATAAATGTTGACTGAAAACCCTATATCGCCGAGACCTTGAAAAATGGCAGCTGCTTCAAGGGGAAAAGGTAATCACAATCACTTCTATTTGCTCACTGGTAACAGTGATTCCCATGAGCATTCATAATAGATTTATTAGATGCAAGCCACCAGAAAGAGATTTAAATTCTCTTTTGTCGATGGATGGGCCGATGCACTCTTCACTGAACTGCAGTACTATCTCATTTAATCATTACAACTGGAAGGAAGGAGGGCGGGTGGTGGATCTGCATTCCAGATGAGAAACCGGAAGTTGGGGAGTGACCGGTGAATAAGCGTCTAAGGATAACATGAATGCCGGAGCATGAGCCCAGTCTCCACGGCTGCTCTCTCGAGGCGACCCGGGTCTGCTGTCTTTCATTAATACTCCGCCACCTCTTTCTGACAGAGGCACATCCCTGGGGATGAAGCCAAACGCGGAAATGTGCTCTCCCTGCAGAGTCGAGCTGTACAAGCAATCGCCCTAGCTTCTCCTCCTGTCTTGCCTCTGGTTCCCAATCAGTAATGGAAGAAATGACAATTCGGGAGAGGAGGAGAGACACCCAAGAGGGACTGCAGCTCACTGGAGGGCTCTGAAGGCTTTGTTTCCACAGCTGCGACGTCCAGCTGGCAACACGGGAGCATATCCCTGTAAGGTTTGGGTGGGTGAGACCGGAACACAGGAAAAATGACGCGCCGAGTGAATTAGCGAAGGTGAAGTAAACGGTGTTCAGCAACAGATGGGGCTGGGGCTGGGTAATTTTCTCCTGTCACCTCCCCTCAGGTAATAGATAATCCTGCAGCTGTCAGAGTTCCCGGGAAGACAGGCGCGGAGCCTCGGTCTCCTTCCTGTTGGGAGCCATGCCCCTCATTCCTTAACCTGTCTCCATGATAAAAATCTTAAGAGACTCAAACTTTTTGCAAGACGTATAGTGGCGATTTAACTCAGTGCCGGCTGAGGTTGCTATCTGTCAGGCTGTCATGGTGACAGGCAGATTTGTAAATGCTCCGGCTCTGGTGTCAGGTTGAAGGTGACATTTTTCAGCTGGCGATTTTTTTTTCTCCATCTCTCATGGAGACAGCACAAATCAGAACAACGGAAAGTGATCTCCTGAATAAGCCCGTGCCCCCACAGTGTTGCTGACCCAGGCTGCAGACCCTTGCGCTCTGAGATTGTTGTTGAGTGTCTCCCGTCCACCTCTGCACTGGCAAGCCAGCCTCAAGGGAATTCCTCCAAAGGCCAGGAACTCAGGCCTGCCTCCCCAACCCAGCTCTCTCTCAGCCTGCCCACGAGGACTTAGTGTGATTTGTCTTGGCTGATGGTGGCTCCTGACAGTCCCATTATAAATATTCACATAGATTCATTAGAGAGCACAAAAACCAGAATTGAGACTAAATTCAGTTAATGCCCTGGCTTCCTACTTCTTGGCTGAAATATGTAATACTGTCCCCTGAATACTCAGTGCCACTGTCCTTGATCTCTTTCTGGAATCATTAATTCACTCCAAGGATTCCATATTAACCTCATCTTTCCCTACCCTCACTTAGCTCTGACCCGCCTCATGGAGAGGTGGAGATTTGGTTCATCCACTTTCAGGTCAGTTCTTTACATTTATTTTTCGATCCTTGGGAAGACACCTTGTGCCCTGATGCCAAGCAGGAGGCAAACTTTCTCTTCCTGTTTGTATTTTTTCCTCTCTCTCCTCTCTTTCTCTCTCTCTCTCTCTCTCTCTCTCTCTCTCTCTCTCTCTCTCTCTCTCTTCCTTCCCTCTTCCCCCCTTCTCTCTCTGTTTCTTTTAAAGGCCATAGCATTGTGTAGTGTTACTGAGAGGTCTACAAGGAGTCAACATTTACTGTGATGCTCTAAGAAAGAAGGGCTCAGAAGAAATCATGGGGGGAAGTTTAGGACCCAGAAGGGAGGGCCCAGGACAGAAGGTGGAAAGGGACAGAAGTGCACGTCTGTGGTGTGGCACGTTGGCCTCCCTCTGGGGGTTTCTTCCCTACTCTTCTCTAGGAAACTCCATGTGCATCTACATGAGCATCTGTGGGACAGCAGCACATACACCGTGGCCACCCCTGAGGGGCTCAGGCTCCCCTTTCTACTTGACATTTCATGGTCTTCAGTTTTTCATGCAAAAAGCTGATGCTATCTTCCTTCCAGTCCTGCTAGTTTTCTGAGTACTGGGAGATAAGGCAGGCAACTCCCCTAATACAGAACGTGGTTGTGAGTTCAGCCTACCCTGCAGTAAGAGTTGTACTGATATCAGAGGCTTCAGACTGACTTCCCCGAATAAGCTTGACCTTGTGGAGCTGAAAAATGAGCTCGATGTGGTCACTGAACCACAGGCAAACTCTGAGAGGCATCTCAGGGACACCAGACCTACACACCCTGCACCCACAGAAGCCCCTGTGTTCCTGTCCTCAGGAATGTTCACCCCCACACCTCTCCCTGCAGTTTTCACTTGTTTTATGTGCATTTCTGTGCTGGGTGAGGGGCCAGCTGTTGCTGTCACATTGAGTGGCTTGGATGCTGACAATACTTCCTGAACTTCGTGCCTGCACCCTGTATCATGGTTTCTTCCAGAAACTCCGGCATCACGGCTGCAGCCACACACCCCCGACTCTGCCTCAGCTCAGGGAGAAGAAGACACTTAGCCTATGTTTTGGGCCTCTGTTCTCAGCTCCTCTGGTGTCTAAGGGTTCCTTTCCTGTGGTTCTAAAGGGACAACAGACCATTTTGTTCCCAGGAGGTTTGGTGGAAGGGTTCCCCTTAGCATACAGCTTGGCCTTTTGCAGTCAGAGGGCTCCTCATGCTCCAAGGTCTCCAGTCTTCCCACACCCTCTGTTCTAATATCCTGATGATTTGGAGTATTCTTCCCTGTCTCCTCACAAGATAGTGTCTGGCTATGTGGATTTTACTTCCCTATGTCTGGATACAGGAGCCCCTGAGGGCCACCCTGGGGGAGGGAGCATTTACAAGGGGCTATCCCAGACCAGGGGTGGGCCAGACTTCCTGGACCAAGTAGGTGTCCTTTGATCTTTGTCTGGCAGCTCCTCCTGGGTTGCTCTGTGTCCTGCTGATCTTTTCAGAGATACTTCTCTGCATGCTTCTGGGGCAATGGCTACCTTGGACTTCTAGAACTTGCTGAACTTCGTTCACAGTCCAGATGACATGTGTGTTTGTGAATGAACTCCACTGGGGGAGAGCGTGCGTTCCCTCTTCTCTATCCACCCAGAATCCAGATTTACCCAGTGAGTTCAGGGTGCTCCTATGCCAGTTCTAGAAACACAAAAGCCCCAGAATACATGCTGGAGGAAAGTCACATGATGGTCCCAATTCTGATCATGTCCCCTCATCGTAAGACAGCATCAGTGGAGTCTCCAGCACTCAGGACCCATGGGTGGATATTGCCTCTGCCAGCATCTGCTACACACAGTGTAGTGATAGTGTGCAGGTTCTTTGGGTGCACAGCAGAGAGCCAAATGTATACATGGAAATGAAAATCTTTCTGTCCTGGGAAATAGACATGTGATGCAAAAATGATATTTTCTACTAAAACAGAAAAAATCTTTTTATTACAAAGTCTCTTGAGAGCTGGCAGATGGCAACAGTGGGAAGGAGTAACCTGGGGCAGAGTCAGTTGCCGTGAGAAGAGTGGGGTAGCTTTGACCAAGGCACTTAAGGCATTCAGTCCATGTCTAGGCTGGAGGGAAGAGACCATGGAACAAGTATGTGAGACATGGAGAACCCCAGGCTCATGCCACCCTTGCTGGCCTCACACTGTTTGCCTTGGCTTCTCACATGTCACCACTGAACCCAAAGAAGCAAGGGACTGGATTGCCTTCATCCTTCCAGACGCTGAGATCACAATGGGAGCTGAAACTACGCCAAGGTATCACCCATCTTCTGGGTCATATTCACCAAGGATGTCTAGGGACAACTCACAACTTCTCTACACCTGTTCTCCTCATCTGCAAAACGGAGGCAAGAGTGTCATCTGCTCAGGAGAACTGTGAGAGGGGAATGGAAGACAAATGTCCCTTACATAGCACACTTGCCCCTGCACAGACCTGGCTGTCAGTAACCCAGAGCTATGCTTAGTTGCACTCTGTGTTAGATTTTTGTGATCTGAGGAAAAGCCAGTGTACAAGGTGCTCGTGATTCTAATGATTTTTCTGTTGCTCCCACATCGTCTCTGTCTCATTCTCACCTCTGTGGCAGGCAGAGGAAGGCAGAACACCGCTGTAATGAGATTACGGCGAGCATCCTGGAAGTAGAAACAGAGATGTTTTCAAAACGGGGTGCTTCAAAATGCAGGCAGAGCCCCCTAGGAGTCTTAGCTTGCTGCCTAGCAAAAGAGAAGAAAGCCAAGGCAAAGCCCCTAGCTTGAGGCGTTAGCTCAGCCATGCCTCTGGAGGCCGCCACAGGCTGCAGCCAGCTCCTCCTGGTGGATGTCACCTGCACATGCCTTCAGATCTGTAGAGGCATGAGTGCCTCCAGGGGAATGAGGCTAAAAGCAACATTTTCGGGGAAATTGAATTCTATGAGACAGATCTTAGAAGGCTCTCCCAAGAGCTGGGCTAGCCTTTGAATTAAGACCCTGAGACTTAGGCAATAGGGTAACTGTCCTGTGCTAGAATTAGAAAGGCTATAAATTCTTTGTCCACCAGTCCCAACACCCCATGCCTTCTCTGAGATCCTTAGACACTCTAGCTTAGGACTGGGGATTGTGCTTCTCAGAGCTCAGACACACAAGGCCAGTGCAATGTCCCCTGCTACCTATGTCTGTGTCTGGCGATGGCCATGGCTCACTTCCTACCTTTTGCCCATGACCCAGATTCATAGAGAAAAGGAAAACCACTTCTCGGATGGAGCATAAACAGCTCAGGGTACAGAGGCCTCACTGGAGTGCCCCTCTTTCTTCTGCTGGGGACTTTGTTCAGCAAACCCCTAAATTCATTGGCCAAGGCTTGTTTTTACTGAAGGTAATGCCTGCGTAAAATTAAGACCAACTCAATTCATTTTAAAACAAATAGTGAACCAGCTAAAAGTGTATGTGGCGGAACTGAAAAGTGGTTTAGAAGTCCCAAGGAAACCTTTGAGATGTATTGGTGTGCACGGCCCTTTAGATTGGTGAGATTATTGCCCCTTGATGTTGGCGGCCATGCTTTGATTCAGGATGCAGTCATTTGGTCTGACAGCGGGATAAACAATTTGGATCTCCAACTCCAGGGAGGAGCAGGTATCCCTGACACATGTATCACCTGCACCCACCAGGAACACCAAGTTTCTCTCACAGTGTGAACTGAGCCCTGCTGAGCACTGGCAGGGGGCGGGGGTGGGGGGGGGGAGCCCACAACAGACAAGGAGGGTGGGCAGAGCAGGGAATTCCTGCATAGCTGGGCAGCACTGCCCCCAAGAGAAGCAGGTGGAAGAGCGGCGCTGGGACCACCGGGATTGTCTTTGCTAATTTCGAGCTCAACTCCCAGACTTCTCCAACAGAGAAATGGCACGTTCAATCCCATCTGGTGGGATCTGAAAGCATTGATCTCAGGCTTTAAGAATCACCCCCATGCTGGTTTCTGATTTAGCAATCCGAGTTGCTCCCTCTGTCCAACTCGGCTTTGCAAGCCCTTTTGCAAATGTAGCTGGAGGTACGGAGAGGAAAGGAAGGCTGCTTTTCCTCTCTGTCTGGGAACTCTCTCTTTCATTTGAAGGGCTTTCATTCCAGGCTGTGTCTTCCCCACAGGGGGGCAAGGGTGCCCTCTAGTGACAAATCTGCAAAGCTGCAGGCAAGATTCGAGGCCTGCATCTGCAGACTCCCTTATCCAGATGTGAGACCGCCTGGCAGTGTGTATCACACCCCTCTGGGGTTTATTAGCCTGCTGTAAAGTCAGTGCAATAATAACCCCGGGGAGGCCATTACACCACCATTTCCATCCAGAGGAGGGCTATTCCATCAAGTACTCCAGAGGCCTGCTTAGTAAATGAGTTTTCTTTTAAAGATATGTTCACTTGATTGCTTTGCTAGAGTGCATTTGGCACCAAAGGGAAGTCTGTGGGGGAATGGAGGACATGCAGGGGCCTGAGGACCACCCATGGATCAATAGCAAAAGAAAGGACAAGCTATCACACCCTGGAGGCCCCTGTCTTCCCTATGGCTTTTGGTCCCTCTCTCCCAGTGGCCCAAAGTTCATTGAGAAAGGTCCTCAGTCATTCATCTTTGTGTTCACACGCACTCTACACAGCCCCCAAGCCACATCCCAGGGACTGGGGAGCATTAATTCAAGCAAGTCAGGACCATTCTGAGCTGCAGCCACATCCAGGAGGCAGGGAGACAGGGTCAGAGAGTGCATAACAAAGGCCTGTCCTGATCAGGGTGCTGGTCCTGACAGCAGATGGCTTTTCAGCCCAGAAACTGGAAGTTAAGAATCACTGTGACACAAACCTTGAACCCTTTATAGCCCTCATTAAGGTCAGTAAGGTGGGGAGCTGGCCTGTGACCCAAAATGAAAGAGGCCGAGGGGCTATATTCAAGTACATGGGATAGGAAGGAGGCCCTGTGAGAAGCAGAACATCCCGCTTACACCATCTTTACATGTATTCCTAGTGGGTCAGCAATGATCCCAGGCACGTCCCATGGACACGTTTCACACAGTTACAGTTCTCATTCCTCTTGAAACTTCGACTTAAGGAAACTATTGTTTAAAAAACAGTGTCAGAGGAAAGTTCTGTCCCAGTAGACACCTACAGAAGGAACATCACCTCTTAGGGCCCAGCCCCTTACTGACCACAGGTCTGGTTGTCCACACCAGTTCTAAAATGCCTGCTGGCCCAGGTGCCGTCACCGTCACCCTCTGACCCAGCCACCACTCAGCCTGCTGGTTCCCGCTTGGGCAGGTGCATCTGGGTTGTAATTGTTTCTAATTGGCTTCTCCAGCACTTGGCACTGTCCCCAGCCTCCAACCCACAGCTAAGTGGTTCTCAGAAGAGGACAGAAATGATTTTGTACTTCTGGAAACATCAAAGGAAATCAAAAGAAATGACCCCATTTTTATTTGCAGCTCCAGGCCAGCCTTGATGGGGTGTCCAAGTGAGGCTCGGCCCTTGGATGTGTACAGGGGGACAAAGGATTCCTGACAAAACACAAGCAGTTCCTCAGGCCTAGGGATCTCTTGTGGCCCAAGGCTCATTTACAACTGGCTTAGAAGCATCTTACTTTCCCCATAGTTAATGCTAAACTACTGGAAGACAGGAGACCTCCATAAACTCCCATGCCAAACACAGAAATGAGGTGCAGGGTAACCCCAGATGACCCCTGATACCATGACTAGATTTAAAAATGAATGCATTGCTTGCTCTCTTTGTGCTAATCCTCTATATAATGGATGGTTAACTCTGGAACTTACTTACTGTGTGTTGAGTGGAGGATTAACACTAAATAGATACATAAGTAAATGTATAAAATACTGGATACTGTAAATGGCAAGGAAAAACTGTTAAATCAAAGCATGGAGATATAACACCATGCAGTTTCCTCTACATGTGTAGAGTGGGAGACATTTCTGATAAGGGACATTTGGTGATAAGCCTGAGAGCTAGCTATAAGGAAGAAATCTACTTGATGTTAGGGCATGGAACACCACACCGCAAGGAGACGAGCAAGTGTGAAGGTGTTGATGTGAGTATGCATGGTAACGAAGAGGACCATGGGATAGGAGATGGAGAGCGATGGGCCTGGAGCACAGGTGGCCAGGGAAGGACAAGGGCAGACCCCAGAGACTAGTGACTAGCAAGAGAGAAACAATGTAGCAATTTGTGTAGCCCTGGCAGTTCCAGGAAGTGTCCTCCTCCTGCCCCCACCCCCCACCCCGCCCCCGCTAGCCCAGAAACATTCTCAGTGGCCATACCCACTCGGATGCTTTCAGCTAGGCTGTCCTTCATCTCACCTTGTGCAGCCTCAGGACCTGTGTCCAAAGGACTGAGTTTGGCCTGCCAGGGGGTTCTGATCCCTTCCCACAGGTGTGTTTGTTAGGGGAGCCAGATGCAGGACTCAGAACTGAATCCCTAGGGGGTATATATGAGCAGCAAGTCTGTGGGCAAGAAGAAAGCTGGGGAGCACTCTGAGAGTACAGCCAGCTCTCTTCTCTCCTCCCTGAGGTGCTTGGAGCTCCCTGAGAACTACAGCCAGTTTCTGTGGGCACCAAAGTAAAAGGGTGCCAGCATCCTGGAGGCTGCCGAGAAAGCGCTTTGCAGGTAGGGAGGAAGCAGTGGGGTTGGCATTGGCTCTGTTGCCTGGAGAAGCCACCTTGCTGTGTCCGGGGCCAAGTTTTACAATCTCAGGGATGTCATTAGTCACTTATCCTGAAAGACCCTCCCAGGATCACCCTGGTCAGCTGTGGATATGCCATTGTGGTGGTGGCCTAAACTTCTTTCTTTGTGCTATGGTTCCACGGGCCATGTACGTTACCTCACATAATTCTCCCCAAAAATACCTGGAGATAAAGATCTCAATATTACTGGTGGAGGAAGTGAAATTGGCTGAGGCTGACTTTAATCATCTCCCACATGGCCAGGCCAGCAAGTGGTGGAGTGATAGGAATCCAGCTCTGCTGAACGAGAGAGAGAGAGAGAGAGAGAGAGAGAGAGAGAGAGAGAGAGGGGGGGGGGATTTGGCTCCATCACCAGAAGCTCTTGCCATCACCTGCCCTCCCTCACTGCCTCTTCTAAACGCTACCCTTCATCATCTTACCACCACCACCCCCCTTACCCTCACCTCTGCCAGTGATCCTTTCCTCACCACCAGCATGGCGGGCGGAACAGGGGAAGGGATATTTAGTGAAGCCAGTGTGCAAAGGAGAACCCAGCCATTCCCTCAGGGGACCTCTGTCTCCAACATCAGCTGCCTGCTCTTCTGCTAAAACTGCAATTTCTGAAGAGCGGAATACAGAGGACGACGCTGGCTTGGGGTCAGGCCACCTGCAGAGGGGCCGCATACACCCTCTCCAGGGCAATAACGACAGGATGTGTTGCTTCATGTTCCAAGCAGCTTCAGGGCGGTTTCCCATGAACATTTTGACAAGATGAGCTTCTGATGCACCTGGGGTCTATTTCTGCAACTATAAACCTATCGTGCCATACAAAACCTGACTCCACCAGCCCAGAGGTGTGCCTCTCCGCTGCACCTCCAGTCCACACTCAGCAGGGACCCTGTCTTATATGAACCCTCCTGGGACCTAGTTTCTACTTCCTACATGTCTCCTGGATCCCGGACTCATGTGCTCTCCTGGAGGACAGGTTTCCCATTCTCCACTTGCTCTCAGCGTGGCTACCCTGCTGGGGGCTATTCTGCTCAAGTAGCTTGTGTGACTTACATCTCCTGGGTTCCTTTCTTGCCTCACTTCATGGAGCAAAAAAAATGAGTGAGATGAAGGCGGGGAGCTGGAGCATTCTTCTGATTAGTAGTAGTAAGTGCAGACACCATACTGGGTTTGGAATAGGGGATAGAGGACAAGTTTAGTTTTAATGAGGAAAAAAAAAGGCCTGTGCAATGAGAATGGGGTGGAATTTGCACTATCAGAATTCTAGGAAATTCCACAGGTACCCTTTCTTGTTTGTGGGCACAGAACACGGCCCTTGCCACTGTGACCCAGGAGCTGACAGAAGGGACCTGAGACCAAAGGCTAAAGAGCTGGAAGGGAGCCTTCTGATAGATAGACAACTGGTTTCAGATCTAGCTAGCAGAGCTTAAACAGATTTAGGTATCTTTCGCTTGCAGACACTGAGCAAATCGGAGCAGGGTATCCTCAACATGGAGTTAAAAGGAGGGACACCGGTGCCATCTGTGGCATCAGAATGAAGCCAGTTCACGCCTGACTGGCTGTTTTGTGTTAAAGGACTTGCAGAGTCCTTAGTCTCCACCAGAGAGCGCAGTTCTGTGCGTCCAGTCCAGGAGCAGGGAGGATGGAGCCCTTCCGCCAGCTAGGGCTTGCAGACAGTGAAGGCATGCAGAGAAAAGGACTACGCTGAAGACGAGACTTCCATTTTGGTCCACTGTTGTTTGCAGAATGCCCTGTGTGGCCTGAAATTACAGTTGCTGTTTCCATAAGAGAGTCTAGAAATGGTTCTTACAACAGCCTTGGAGACAAGTGTGAGCCCTGCTTTCCACGCAGGGAAACAGAGGCTGTGCAGAATCATCTAATGCTGACCCAGAGGCTAGCAACAGCTGAGAGTAAGGTCAGAGGTCAGCATGCTGCGGGTGCAGTGGAGGCTTGGCCTAGTACCCCTGTGAGGGGGAGAGAGGTCTCAGTGGATCCGTCTGCTAGTGTAGAGGGTGGGTCAGAGGTATCCGTAAGTGCATAGGTTTTGTCTCTAGGCATCAAGCCTTTTAATGCTCTAATGTGGGATGGAGGGGGGTGAACTCAGCCTGCCTGTATATGTTTATTTATTGATTCTATAGCCAGGCTGGCCAGGACAAGAAAGAACACAGACAGACAGACAGACAGACAGAAGCATACAGAGAAAAATATGGACACTTTAAGGGACAGAGACATAGCCAAACACATTCACACACACACACACACACACACAGAGAGAGAGAGAGAGAGAGAGAGAGAGAGAGAGAGAGAGAGAAACACTCACAGAGACAGGAGACAATCAAACACACACACACACACACACACATACACACACACATACAGACACACACACACACACACACACACACATACACACACACACACACACACACATACACACACACACATACACACACACACATACACACACACACACAGAGAAACACTCACAGAGACAGGAGACATAATCAAACACACACACACACACATACACACACACACACACATACAGACACACACATACAGGCACACACATACAGACACACACACACACATACACATACACACATACACATAATCAAACACACACACACATATACACACCGACACACATACACACACACACATACAGACACACACACACACACACACACATACACACACACACATACACACACACACACACACACACACACACACACAAGAGGGTGAGCATGTACATCTAGACAAGCGTTGTCTATGGAGTCCCTGTCCTTAGGGTGTCCAATTTTTCTCCACCAACCTAAACCTGGTAGCTTTTCAATTCATTTCAGTGAAATCCTCAGTGTCAATTTTATGAGCAGGCCACCACCACAAGAAGAGGGAGGCAAGGCGGTGCTCCAGCAGACAGGGGCGTAAATAGCAGAGAGAGATGGGGGGTCAGGGCCCCCAGGGCTGTCTCCGTCTGGGTTCGTGTCTTGCAATCACCCAGAGAGCTTCATCCTCCCCTGTCCAGGAGGGATTTACAGATGCTCGATAAAATCTGCCATGGAATCCTGCTATAAAATATAGGCCTTTCTCAAGCTGCTTTGCCCAGAGAATCCTAATCCTGGAGTCACCTTCCCATGACTTTGTTAAAAAGAGAGATAGTTGGCTAAAACCCAGTACTAGGCTCTCTCAATTCAATGACTGCATTTCTTTTTCTTTTTTTCTTTTTCTTTTTTTTTTTTTTTTCATTTTTTTTCTCCTAAACTATGTTTGTGTTTCTTTCACACTAGCTTGCATTGGGAAGATTAGAGGCATCAACTCAGGAGTTTTAAAGTCTTTACCCTTATGTAGGGACCCACTAGTTTACCTTTTTGTGGTTTAGAATGACACTAATGCAGCCACATTTTTATACTTTTTCTTGCTACCTTTGTAAAGCAACTAAGACCCTAAAGATATCAGAAGGAAGTGGGAGAAATTGAAAACAAACAGCAGAAGAACTGCACAATCATAGATGTGGACCACAGCTCCCAGTGGAAGCACCATTGGAAAGCAGACTGGCAAAAACACTAGCACTTCTCTGTCTGTGTCATGGCAGGCATGATTAATCAATTCCAGCTCTGGACTCCTCAATCAATTACTTGGGAAGTCACTGACTGAGTGGATCCCACAGGCAAGATGAAAGCCCTTTGCTATATTTGATCTACAGTTTCAAATCTACCCTGCTTTTCTTTTGTCGCTCCAGTCACCGTTCACCCACAACACTTTCTCCTCCGACTTTGAACATGAGCAGCTTACTATCTGGATCAAGACTACAATACAAGAGGAGCCAGGACAGGCAGGACAAGAGGAAACATGTGGTGTGAGAAGGCAGCTGCCTGAGCTGGGAAGGATGGGGCTGGCTTTCCTTTGGGAGCAGGTCATAGAGGAGACCAGTTGTGGTCCAGGGGATTCTGTTCTCCTTGATCACTTTCCAAAACTGACAGCTTCCACTGCAAAAGCAGCCATGAAAACGTGAGAGCGGCAGCAAGTATGGGGGAGACCATCGGAGGACACTGAATGCAAACAGATGGGCCTTGGTGGAAGGCATCCTGTGCCTTCCTTCGTGGAAGGCACTGCTCAATATCATCAGGGTCCCCTGACTGACTTGGCCCACTCCACTCCTCCTGCTTAGGCTTCTGTAGAGAAAGTTGTGAGTCCAGAAACCAAAGGCCACCAACAGAAGGTCCAAAGACCCAATGACAACTCCTTTCAAAACTTAAAAAAAAAAAAACCACACATACAGAAAAGAAAACCACACAATCTGGGGGTGGGTGTGGGTCTAGTAACAGGAGGGTGTGACAGAAAGGGGAAGGACAGAGTGTCTTGCACGAGGCTCTGGACAATGGCATGTCTGAAAACTCCGAAATCCACATAGTGATCCAGGTTCTGCGAGGGCTTTCTGGGCTCTGTGATGGATGCCCAGCCACTCTAAGATCACTTTCTGCTTCCTGTGCAGCATCAAGGAGATGCAGAAAATCTTGCCTCCTAAATCCGATCTGCCTTCCGGCTCCTTCGAGGCTGGGAGTGGGGTGAGGGGCACCAGACAGTGGCCCACTTGACTATGCCACTCAGAGGTGTACACAGCTAGAGGGCTTAGCCATTCACTCTCAGAGAGATCAGACAGATCAGACAGTCTGTCCAGGCCAGCAGAAACTGGATGAAGACTATGTGCTCCAAAGGAAGATGCCCAAAGGCTCAGTCAGACCACGATGAAGGCCTCTGGGCTCTCAGACACCCTCAAATCCTGGGCTGAGCCCAAGGCAAGGCAGTGGAGGGAGCTTGTCATCAGAGTCCCCTGAGAAAGTTGATGCTTGTGAATTCCTTAGAGAGTTCTTCAGACCAAGTCAATAAATAAATAAAGCTGAGAAGGTCATCAAGCCAAGTGTGACAGCAGAGCTTATTAGCATACATCTGCATATCAATGAAGAACTAAGGGCCTGCCTAAAGAGAGTGGGTAATTTACACATTTGAAGATGTGTTACAGTGGAGTAGGACCTGCTGACCAGCTCTGTGTCAGGGGTTTGTATGTCACTGGCCACCAAGGGTGGCTTGGGAAGAGTGGAAGGAGACAGTCGGAGACCACCTCTGCCTCTCCATCGACACTGAAAACGTGCTTCTTGGCTCTAACCCTTCTTGACTGTATGACTCTGAGGGAGTAACGTACTGGCCCTGGAACAACCTCTGCATGTCACTAGTGACAGCCGCAGTACTCAGGGGTGTCAAGTGAATGTGGGTTTCCTGGAGCAGAGTGGCCCTTCACGTATGATCAGCAAGCCAAAGCTGCAGAGGTGGCATGGGTGGGCTTGGGGGTGGGGTGGGCATGCAGGGGGGGGAGCATTGGTAGTGACTGAGGGGTGGGGGACAGGTTGGGCTGCATACTCAGCACTCCTGTCTAGATAGACACACACTCTGTATTTTTTAAGACTTTTCCATTTCACTGTGCTTTTTTAGCTTCAGGCTGCCTTGCTGGCATATTAATAATAAATAATAATATATTGCATCTTTCTAGCACTTTGCGATAGTTTACTAAAGACTTTCACCTATAACATGCCACTTAATTCTCATTAGTGCTTGGAAAGGCTTGGCTGCAGAGATGAAAAGGTAGATATTTATGGGAGGTGAGCCGCTGATACAAACTCAAGTGGTTCTAAGGGGCAGAAGGGTACTTAAACCTGGTTTATCTGTCCCTTAGCACTTACTAACTCCTATGGAATGGATTTTCTCAAAGCTGTCAGGGGGTGGCAGGGGCACTCCGAGCCACTGTCCCCAGCTCTCCTCACGTCCTTCCTATACAAAGTCAGCATTTACCATGTGCTAGCCCCAGAACCGTCTGCTGCTGATTGGCGCGACATTTGAAAAGCGCTCAGCACCCACCAGTCTGCCCGTCACTGTCAAGACTGTCAATGTCAGGAAAGATAAAGGCTGCAGTGCAATTCCATATTAGAAGCGTCTAAAAGGATGTGACAACCGAATGCAGCTAAGTGGACGGGTCAGTGTTCAGGCACGCATGTAACGGGGCACATCTGGAGGAGCTGGAATCTAGACTGCATGTGAGACAACAGTCGTGGATTCCTGTTGAATTCCCCCAGTTCCCATGATTGTGCCATGCTTGGTTAAGAGGATGCCTGCTTCTTGGAAGATGGATGGTAAACACGGATGAACACGCTTCAGTGTGCTTGCTCTGGTGAGGTTTCTAAAAGGGTGATATGGCTTAAGAAATCAAAAGCATACCAAACCAAGCTGATATGTCTCTCCAAGCATGAGTGGTGGTGCCTTGCAGGACACACATATCAGACTGAGTCTTAGAAGTCCCAGAGATAGACTCATACATGTTAACTGCTAACCCTCCCCCATGCCCCCAAGCCCCCATGCCCCCATATCCTCAGTCTCCTTCTGAGTGAGCACACACCTGCAGCTTCACACTCGGATATCCACAAGCATGCACGTATATGCATGCTTACATACAAGTTCCCATATGTGCATACACAGGCACACATGTGACATAGTCAGGCACACTACTGGTGTAAAAACACAGAGCAGCCTGTCCTGTGCTACCTCCGACATGGCTCATTTATTTTATACTGAGCTAATTGTTTTGAAGTCACTTTTGCCCATTTATCTTGGTTTCACCTTGTGCAATTAAAATGAAAATACCTCATTCCTCTCCCACCAATAGCACTTACATAACTCAAAACAATTTCTTCCTATAGGCTCATACATTTTTAGAAGCTATTGGACCTTAGAGTCTTCTAATTGTCCCTTGTGGAAAAAAAAAAAACAACAACCCAGCAACAACAACAAATCAGAATCTCCTAAAGAGAAAGTCAAACTCAAATTCGTCTCAAAGTCCTCACCGGTGAAGTTAAACTCCTGCCCTCCCCCAGTGAGCTCCCCACTCATGTCCCCCAGTTCCAACTCTTAAAGCTCCCATAGACTCTGTGTCTAGAGTCACAAAAGGGCCTGAGCTGCTCCTCTGTCCTGATGACAGCCAGTTCTGTTTTAGGGGACTCACACTCTGAGAAGACACACGAATGCACAATGATCACCCTGACTAGTGAGTCTTCTGAATCAAGACACCAAATGGAGTTTCCTGGAGGTGGTCTGAGGGAGAAGGGTCATCATGAACAGCACCCGGCCTTTGGAGTCAGAGGTGGGCATGTATCCATCTTCCCCAGAATTCAGTAGCTTTGACAGCCCAAGGAAACCCCTCAGCCTCAGTGAGCCTCGGGGTCTTCACCTACTAAAATGAGTTATACCCTACCCCACCTCTAGAGCTTCTGCGACAAGTAGAAGACACCGAAACCAAAGTTTCTGTGCCACAATTGCCACTCAATGAGTAACAATTGCCTGTTACACAGTTTTTTAAAGATGGGTCCTCACCCTGCCCCTCTAGCTGGCCTGGAACTCATTATGTAGACTAAGCTGGCCTTGAATTCACAGAGATCTATCTTTCTCTGCCTCCAGAGAGCTGGGACTAAAGGCATGTGATACCACACCCAGCCAGTAATTGCTTATTAACATGGCCACCATTCTAAAAGGTTGTGATGATGCATTTGGCAAAGGTCTGGTCTCTATTGTAGTCTGTGTAAGGTACAAATGAATTATAATAATAACATCAGTGAAATCACATCATAGGCAGTAATAAGAATTTTTAAATGTGTTGGGAAAACAACCCCTGGTATATTGGGAGACAGCCAAGATAACCAGTCGACAAACAGTGGCTAACAGACGAGCTGCTTGACTGTTTAACACACTTAATAAAACAGCGTAGCTGCAGGAAATCGCTGTCTCGCTGAACAGACTTATCCCAGGGGTTTCCACAGCAAGGATCCTTTGGTCTCACACAAGAATGAACAGGAAGATGGATCTGGAGTCGGAAAGTTCAGCCAGGCCCACTGAATGAGGGTGCCAGCGAGGGTGGAGGTCTGCATACAGGCTAAACATTGGAAAAGACAGGAGACTCCACACATGGAGGGATTAATAAGGAAAGAGGTATGGTGGGGCGTGCCTGGCGTACCAGAGGGCTTTCCTTCCAGTAGCGAGTGAGTGGATTGCATTAAGAGCCACATGAAAGGGAAGATAAAAGACCAAATCCCGACCAGCGAGCCCATGTTTTGATCCCTAATCCAGAGCTCACCATGTCACCTACTCTCAGACTTATGACTGCCCATCTTTCAGTGCAGTGGGGGTGGGTCCCTGATGACATCCTCCCAAGGGGAAGATTTTTGTCTCTTTCGGAGAGTTTCAGAGAGGGAGCTTTACGGGTGAGCAGACAGGGAAATCTGGCTTGCACGTTAACACTGACACTATTTTGCACCATCATATGGGAACAAAAGGCTGTGGTCCCGTGCTGAGCATCACCAGATCCGCAGGGCCAGAGAAGCCACAGCAGCAACTCTGGATGAGGCCAATTGAAATGAGGCATTTGCATACAAGGAGTTCCATGCCTGGCCCATCCCGTGGCTTGCCAGCTTCTGAAACCAGACTTTTTTCCCTCAAGGGCACATGGTCACAGCCAGGAGGAAACGGAAGTGCCACCCGTTCAAGTGTGTCATTTTACACATGGTGGAGCTGAGACCACAAAAGATGGGCTGTCACATGCAAAAGCTAAACTGATCTTTAGGACTGAGTTTCCCATCTTCAGTGCCACCACCTCCTCTGAGAACACCAGTCCTGGTGGGATGAGAAAGCCTTGAGTAGAAACAAGAGACTCAGGCAGCTCTCAGAACACTCTAGTTTGAGTTCAGAGAATGCTCAGACATGCCTCTGCCTCTGCAACATACCCTCCTGATTGGTAACCATGAGCATGGAGAAAGAGAGAGAGAGAGAGAGAGAGAGAGAGAGAGAGAGAGAGAGAGAGAGAGAGAGAGAGAGAGAGAGAGAGAGAGAAAACTATTTTCTCTGGCCACAAGAGGGCGCCAGTACCCCATGCTAGGCCTCCGCTACGCTCTACCTGCTGTGTGTATATTTATTTTCAATGAGGTCAGGAGTATCAAGGTTGTAAAATAACATATTTTCACTTGTTTTCTTCCTCCATCTCAGACATAGCATTTCCGAAGTCAATTATCTCCCCTAGGTGCTATTTTCCCCTCCCTTTTCCTCTGTGCTGCTTCAACCCATCAGAGTCTGTCACCAACAGACTAGGCACAAGGAAGAGTTCCCAAAGAACCTCCTTTTCCCCTGACTGGGGATGTCAAATCCCCATCCTGGCTTTTTACTTTAAAAAGCAGTGTTCAAATGTGACATCTCTGTTCTCCTGCCCCACAAGGAAGAACTGAGAATGCAGGGCCCCAACAGTGTCTGTAAGGGCTTTTGGTGCCACCAGAGACCTGGAGGCACACACAGGTTCCACCTAGCAAGGACAAATAATATATGAAAACATCCCTGTAGGAACCAAATGCAGTGGCAGCATTCAGAGCCATTTGTAATCCTGCCGATATGGGGCCTCGTGTTTCAACGGAGGTTTTCTTCATTTGAGCAGATAGATGGGTGACCTGGATTACCATAAAGGGACAGGACAAAAGACATTCATCTTCACGGGTGCAAAGACAGACATGGGGAAATAATTAGAAGTTCTCAGAAACTATTTCCCTGGGGTCTGCAGAAACTCACAGGAGTGCCAGGCAAAATAGCCACATGTCCCTTTCACAGAGACTATGGTCCCTGCTCAGAGAAAGCTCCCACTATCTCACATCTGGATACCAGGTGAAGAATATGCCAGTGAATATCAAACCCCACACACACACACACTCAGAAGCCCAGGCTAGCCCCAGCCCCACAGGTTCTCCCACTGGCCCAGTACTGTGGAGCCAAAGCATAGCAATCTGCCCGTCCATCAGTGTTTTCATTCCAGAAACTTCCACGGGGCCCTTGCATGTACCAAGAGTTCTAGAAAATTCACCTGATTTAGG
The DNA here is from genome assembly GCF_949786415.1 of Peromyscus eremicus. Classification (NCBI taxonomy): domain Eukaryota; kingdom Metazoa; phylum Chordata; class Mammalia; order Rodentia; family Cricetidae; genus Peromyscus; species Peromyscus eremicus. Next base: position 25,265,838 of record NC_081422.1, read on the forward strand.
CTCTCTCCTCCATCTTTACCTGGAGGCTGCTAGCCTGAAAAATGCAATTCCCTGCCCTGTCCTGGGGGTCAAATCACAGTCAGGGACCTTGATGCAGGTCAGCTTGAGTCAGACTTTGAAGGAAGACATAAGAAAAGGGATGGGACTGTCAGGGACACTGAACAGGGGTAGGGAATGCGAGCTGTCTGGGCAGGTATGTGGCTACTGGGGTATCACCAAGCTTTCAAAGTCAGTGCAACTCGGCTCAGCTGTGGCCTGGAGTGTACGTGCTGACTAGGCTCAGGTGTGCGGCAGCTGTAGCTGCCTTCCGAGGAGAAGCTTGGCTGCCTGCATCCTGGAGGCATGGGAGTATCTGTACTCTGCTGCCAGGCCCTCCATGTTCCAGGCTCTTCCTGCCTTCCTTCTGTGCTCCTGAGGTGCTGATGGGGAAGAGGAGCTCACGGTCCTGTGCCTGCCAGACTCAGACGCGTCCCCCACGGTCTCTGTCGAGAAACCTCATCAGTTAGGAGCCATAGTTTGCTTCAGACCCACACAATATGTTTAGGAGGAGAAAGTGGACATGAAGGGGACCAGCAACTGAGCAGAGCACCGCGAGGGATCACCAGTGTGGCCTGTTGTGCACTGCTGTGAGGCAGATGCTGAGGCTAGCCCAGTACCATGGGGTTAGGTCAGGAAGATGGCTTCTTTATTCCTGACTGAGGTATCTGCTGTTATCACAGGGCATCAAACCTTGGGATGCTCCAACCTTTGCATGACTTTCAAAGGGGCTCCAGCCCCCACCCGGGAAGTTTCATCCATCCACGAAGCTCCCAGGTGCCACACTCCTCTGCCATTTCTGACACCATCTCTCTGATCAACTCTTGTTGCCTGGCAATTCCGTCAATCCCTGGTGACCAGCAGATCTTCCCAAGGCCTCGGCTCCCGATACTGCTGACTCTTGGCTGTTCTTGCAGGGCTCTGAGCCATGTGTCAACTCTGCCAAGGCTAAGATGAGCCCAGCCCTGCGTGGGCTCCTCTGGAGGGAAGTAAGGAGTCAGCCCGGAGTCAGCATCCATCCAAAAACACTCTGCAAGCCCACAGTGAATGAGGCCAAAGCCAGCAGGAACTGTGGACGATTCCCCTGAATTTGCAGGTAATTTAGATAGAAAGAGACAGGTGTCTCTGGCCCTCCATAAATAAATTGTGTAGCCATGGCGCTGGGAAGGAGAACCAGATAGTACCCTAGGGAGCTGAGGGGTGGAACCAGCCTTTCAGCCCCATTATGCCTCTGCTTGCCCTAGGGAGGGCAACGATCCTTCCACAGCGTAAAGTTGCTGAGAAGGAAGTTGCTCAAAGGCAAGAGGCCAAAAGCCATCCAGCAGATTTCGGGAGCTGAGCTGCTGTGGACAAAGCTTGGCACTGCAATGTACAGACTGGAGAGGGCAACATGTCAGAGGAGAGAGCTGAGCTGGGAGGGGTGGAGAGATGAGAGCTGGATTGAGAATGGACAGAGGAACAAGAGCGCATGTCTGAGCTTCTGGGAGACAGAGGAGCGAAGCAGAAGGGACCTTGGGTTTGGCTGTACCTTGTAATGTGGTGCCTGGGGCTGAGGACAGGCTTTCAGCATCTATGGAGTCAAAGCATCCACCCTGAAGGGTGGGTACTGAGTCCTAGCGAAGGCCTCACAGGCATGGCTTTAGCCCATCTCTGCCACCTCAACACGGAGAGGGGCTGTGTTCCCTGGATAGGGAACCCTACTTCACCTTTGGGGCAACAGGGGTACGTAGGGTGGAGAGGAGAGGGGCAGATGGCTTGGCTGTCCTTTCTCAAGTCCACACTGCCTTCTTTTCTGCCCTGTCCATTTCCACCTTGAGGGTCTAACCCAGGGACACAATGACCAGTGGACAACATCTAGACCTGCTTGCGCCCTCCTCTGGGCTTGCAAACGTGTTATAAATGGAGGGCCGAAGAAGAGTTATTAATAAAGCACGTAAGCTTTGGTTTAAAAACAGTCGAAGAACTTGACAGCAAGATTATTTGTCTGTTTTCTCCCCCTTTGTTGTATTCTACTGAATTCCAAGAACTTGATTTTTGCCAAGGCAGACAGGAACGGAGCAGAGGCCAGAAGGGGGCTGAAGGGCATTTTGGGGCGATCCTGCAGCCAGGCAGCCTGATGTGATAGCTTAATAAGAAACTCATTTTAATAGCCTACAAACAAGAAGCCAGAGACAATTAAAATTCACTTCCAATTAATTGTTTCCTCTTTTCTCATTACCAGACATTGCCAGCCAGATAACAACAGGGCCTTAAACGCAAAAGCAGGGCTCCGCCTCCACTTCAGCCCGAGTCCCCCGGAAGCAAGCTGGTCGGAGAACCTCCAGCTGCGGTTCAAACTCCTCCCAAGCCGCCACCGGGAGGAGGGCCCTCTAAACGTGACCTCACTGACAAATTTACTACCCAAGCCCTGGAGAGGACTTTATAGTTTTAAACTCGCCTTCCTTACCCCGCTAGTTAACTGTCTCTGTGGCCACATTTCTTCTACTGATTCAGCCCTCTCCACTGGCTTCAGGGTCAAATCTCTGTGCACCTCCTTACTGGCTTCCTGGGCTGTGACCACAGTTCTGGGAGCGGGCCCAGTCCCAACCTAGGCCTCAGCGTGAGGCCTAAAACCCCAGGGATTCTGGTTCTGCTTACTCTGTCTGCCTGCCCCGCCCCCATACACCCCAACAGTACCAGGGCATTGTGGGTCAGTTGTGCTAGAGTCTTCCTTCATCTGGGCTGCAAAGGAATGGCCTGGAAGGTTCCAAGACCCCAGCTCCAAATCTTAGCCTCACACTGGGGATGGGTGGGGGCGGCATACATAGAGCACTCAGTAGGTGCCAACTGTTCTCTGGGTACAACCCACTTCACGCTCCAAACTACCCTCTTAGCCAGACAGCCCACTGCCAGACACCAGTGGTCTAGTAATTCTTAGGTGAAGAAGGCCAGGAAACTGTCTCAAGCACACAGAACCAGTGTGGGAAGCTGATATTTCCTCTAGAGCACTGTGGCTCGGAGCCTCCCCCAGCCCTTAAATCTCTGTCTCTCTCTGTTTCTCTCTGTCTCTCTGTCTCTGTCTCTCTGTCTCTCTCTCTCTGTCTCTCTCTCTCTTTCTGTGTATGTGTGTGTGTGTGTGTGTGTGTGTGTGTGTGTGTGTCTGTGTCTCTGTCTCTCAGCTGTCTGAGTGTGATGTGTGTGTGTGTCCCAGTGGGCACACAAAGATCAGAAGACAACGCTAGACATTGGCTCTCACCTTCCACCTTGTGTTTAATAGGGACTCTTGTTTACTGTTGTGTACATGTGAGTATGGAGGGAGTCTCCTTTCTCTGCCTCCCATCTCCCTCCCCCCTCATTCTGCTACAGGAGAACTGGAATTCCAAATGTGCTAACATATCTGGCTTTGGAGGGGGTTGGAGATGCAGATGTGGTTCTTTAGGCTTGCACAGCAAGGGCCTAACCCACTGAGCCATCTCGCTGGCCCATGAACTGCATTTGAAGATGCATTTAAGGTTTCCAACAAAACTCTCAGCTTTGCTGGTGTTTTTGTTATTAGGTGTTTTTGTTTTGTTTTGTTTTAAGAGAATGCTTTTGTTCAACCCTTTGCCTCACCTGGGTCTTTTGTGCTTTCTTTCTTTTTTTTTTTTTTTAAGCAGAGTTGGGTTTATAAAGATATCTTAATACAGATTTTTCAGAAAAGAGGGGCTTTCCGAAAGAGGATTCTCTCACAGTCAATCTGTTAAGACATTTTTTAAAATATAGATCTCCAGCACAAGGACCCGAGGAAAGAGCTTCTGAAGATGAGAGTAAGCCACATCCAGATAAGGTATGGACTTGTCAAGGGAAAGTCACTTCTCTTTGGCTCTAATAGTCCAGAATGCATGGCTGTGAACGACCCAACTGGAGCGACAGCCACTGGGCACACATATTTTCTATTGCAAAAGCTGGGGGTCATGGCTGGCGATCCCTAGAACCAGTCCCTCAAAAGGCAGAGCCAATCCTCCATTCTCCCACCACCGGCTACCACCAGTGGAGTGAGTTCCCCAGACAAGAGTTCGCATCAAGCCTTTACTTTATCGCTGTTGTTGATGTCTGAGATGCCTCATAATAACTGGGATAGATTTCTTAGGGAGCCAAATAATGGGATGCATTTCCACCCTGGCTTTATAATTAATGTTTGCATCATTTATCTTTCGTGGAGAGATTATTCTGACTAACGAGGTTCTGGGCCACTAATTCATTACGCTGCCTTGTCACTCCCTGCTCCTTCTTATTACCCAGAAATAGACTCATTAGTCAGAGTTCAATGACAGGAAGAAATTGTGTTCGTTAATTTAATTCCCTCACTCACTTCTGGGCCCATGTTTGTCCGAAATTGGGGATTAGAAGAGGGAAAGTTTCCTCCTCTTAAGTCTTTGCTTCTAACTCATTATGTCTTCCACCTCACCCCTGGTCAGTCAGGAGAGAGCCAGCGGAGCTCATCAGGGAGGCTGCCTGGGCAATGCCCTTTCTTAACTCAAAGCTGAGTGGGTTAAGGGACACAGCCTGGGGACTTAGGGACTTGTAACATATAATCAACTTTTAAATTTTTCCTTAATCTTCAACTGTTGGTTGATATTATGCGATGGCTTGAACGCGTCACCCAAGTTCCTGAGCTGAGGCTGGATCCTCAGCGCTACAGTGCTGAGGGGCGGGGCCTTTCAGCAATGATCAGGCTATGGCTCTCTGAAAATAATCCATCCCAGACTCAAGACAAAACAAAACAAAAATTGTGAGAAGGATGAGTTTAACCTCCACGTATGTACACATACTGAAACATATTCACAAGCACATGTTTATGCAACATTGTCTTCCCAAGGTCACTTGATGCAACAGGAAACAGAAGTAGTTTCCAGACAGACATACAGACCAAAGATGGCTGTAGTGAGGACCGCATAGGAAGAAGGTAGAGTCCAAACCAGCCAGTGATTTTGGAGTCTCTACAAAGGATCCAGGTCCTTCTCTTCAAGGGCAAAAGGAGGAATCTTAAGGACAGAGAAGTGGATGACAGGATCTCTTGGGCCATACAAAAAGCCCATTCATGTCCCCATACTATGACATGAAGGGTCAAGGCTGAGGCATGAAGTACGTCTCTTCCTCTTCTGTGGAGCCCTCACGTCCCATAGTCTGTCCTTGTGGAGAGTTAGTTTCTCTAGACCTCAACAGATGAAGCTGAATCTCTCAGATGTGTTGGGGAAGAAAATATTTTGGAATTATCTGCTCTGGATGTTTACCCACCAAGGATCTGAACAATAACTCGACTTTCATCTGCCATCGGAAAGGGATGTCAACCTCCCTGTAAATGATCCCACTGGTGTTAGGGTATCCTTCTCTCTTCTCTGAGTGTAGCTTTGTTCCTAAGGGTCTTTGTTCATCAGTGCTACACAGTAGATGGAGAGGGTGAAGACTCCCCCCACCCTGCTTTGCTCTTGAGCACACAATGGGAATGCCACCAGAGACTTTTGGCTTTTAATTAGCTCATTGCTGGAGATCCAGGCTTCTTTCATCTCAGGATGTCAGGATCAAATGTGTATGCTGGGTGCTTTTCTCCTTCCCCATATTAGCAATTCCAGGAAGGGTACCCATAGCCAGGGGCCAGGGCTCTGTGTTCGAGAGGGACAGGAAGAGGCCAGAGCAGGTAACCCCTACCGTTTTGATGTCTTACACATTTGCAGTAGATGCTGTATTTATGCTAAGTAACAATGTATCCTTAACAGTTTGGCTTCGGGTGTCTGTAACTCCTGGTTCTCTTTAATGAAAGACTGTTCTGGGAATGGAAAGGAGGAGGCAGGGAGGAATGCCGGCAGGTTTATGAATTGCCTTGAATTCAAGGCAGTCCTCCTCCCAAGGGAGTGAGTATGACAATCGGTGTACAACATCCAGGAGAAGATAGAGGCTGAGGCGTGCTCACTAGGACCCTGGAGCCCTTGCATGAGGAATTCAACAGCCTTGAGGGAGAAGAACAGCTGTGTTATCTTTAACTATCAACAGCAAATGCTAGATTCAGTCAAGTAACCTTGGTGAACATTTAGTGTCAGGCCCAGCACATACCACGTATCACTAAATCACTGTGCTATTAATGTTTATTACAATAACTGTTAAGAAATCACAATGAGGCCGGGCGGTGGTGGCGCACGCCTTTAATCCCAGCACTCGGGAGGCAGAGCCAGGCAGATCTCTGTGAGTTCAAGGCCAGCCTGGACTACCAAGTGAGTCCCAGGAAAGGCGCAAAGCTACACAGAGAAACCATGTCTCGAAAAACAAAAAAACAATAAAACAAAAAACAAAAAACAAAAAAAAAAAAAAAAAAAGAAAGAAATCACAATGGATGCTGAACTGAGGATGGAACTCAGTTGTCAAGCACTTGCTTGGTGTGTGTGAAGCATTGGATTGTATCCATAGTGCCGAATAAACTGGGTATAATAGCTCACACCTGTAATCCCAGCACTGGGGAAGTAGAAGCAGGACCTGAAGGCCAGCCTGGGCTACATGGGCCCCCTTTAGAAAAGAAACATAAAGAGCTAGCTATCAAGTGAGATACTTCCTGAACTGCTTATGACGTGGTTTGAATTTTCAAAGCAGGGGTAGGGATGCTCTATACCCATTGCACAGGGCAGGGGTAGGGATGCTCTGTACCCATTGTACAGGGCAGGGGTAGGGATGCTCTATACCATTGCACAGGGCAGGGGTAGGGATGCTCTATACCATTGCACAGGAGGGGACTGGGGATCAAAATTATGAATTGCTAGTCAAGCAAATGGTGCAGAACAGGGATTGCAGTGCATGGATACCTCCTTTCCAGGGCTTGGAGGAGTTCCTGTTTCTTCCCAGATGTTTAGGCTAAGTCTCAAACCTTTTTCATGACTGCATCTGTTTTCTAGAACTCTCACATAAAATGCAGGAGACCGGAAGCATACACACAACACACACATAACTCTCACAGATCTGAAGTCTGGAAGCCCAGGATCCAGGCGTGCTTCTCTGTGGCCTGTCCCTGGCTGCCTTCTCCGCGTGTCCTCACACCACTTTTCCTTTCCTTAAGTTTTTGTTTGTTTAAGATTTTATTATTTCAATTTTCTGTATCTGTATGGGCGTGTGTGCATGGAAGTGGAGATGCCTCAGGAGGCCAGAAGAGACTGTCAGATCTCTCTGGAGTTACAGGCCGTTGTGAGGCACCTCACATGGATGCTAGGAACCTTAAGTCCTCCGTGAGAAGTGTTTGCTCTTAACAGCTGAGCCGTCTCTCCAGTCCCCGCCTTTCCTTTTTACTGTCTCTGTCCTAATCATTTCCATCGCGTTTGCGCCCAGCCATGTGTCCTCTGCCTTCATTAAGGTCTTCTTTAAGGAGCATTTAAGTGCTTTGGCCTCACCACTGAGCCTTGTACTCCTTCAGCTTTTGTTTCCTCACCTACAAAATGGGGGTATAAACTATCCTTACAGACTTGTACTAATTAGAATGTCTCCAACTGCAGACCTGGCACATGGTCAATGTTCTCCATTCTGGAGCCCCCAGGGGTCAGGGATCCCAACTCACATTTTGCAGAGACGCATGACTGGGACTAAGGAGTTTGGTCAAAGCTCTTGACCTTTCACCTGCCGTGGAATTGCCTTGGCTGTTCACATCCCTACACTCACTGTGTACCCAAAATCTTTTTACTGTGCTGTACAAAAAGATTTTCTCTCTAAATGGCTGGGCAAATGTCAGGATTAAGACAACTCACTCCGGAGATGAGGTATGGAAAGGATAGGTAAGACAAGGCAGATGTCTCCAGCTGTCAATCTTCAGCAAAAGCCCTTCTTAATTTCCCTGAGGGATGGGAGGGAAAGGGTGAATGTCACCGGCAAACACAGAAAGCATTTAGAGTGGTTTTGTTACAATGGGTCCAGTGCCCACTCCCAGTCTGCAGGAAGGGGTTACATGGTTCCGTCCCAGAGCCTCACAGAGGCGTGATGCACATTGGTTCTAGGTGTTTCAGGTCACCCACACAGGAGAGTGACTGAGGGGTCCTGGTCTATTTTATAAATGTCTCTGCAGCACAGCCTCCTCTTCTTTCTGTCAGACAAGAGTGGTCACAGATGTCTGAGGGTGGCAGTTAAATGCTACTGGAATAAGGACATGTTGGAACCCAACAGAATGTTGAAAGAAGGAGCAGCAGACATCATACTATCTGGATTCTGGAACTTTTGAATTGGAGATAATGAAACTACATCGCGAAGATACTCCATTGGTTTGGCTAAAATGATCAAATTAATGTAGAGGAAAAAGAGACATGGGAACAGAAACGTGAGGCAAGTGTAAGTCATTTGGTACCTGGCATTTGGGGGTAGACAGCCGGAGAGAGGGGGAATTCAATTTCCTGGGGCCCACACATTGCTGAGTGATTGGCAGGCTAATTTTGCTCTCCACTAGGTCTGGTATGGGAAGGAAGTGAAAGTCACGAGGCTGCCAAGAACTTCTCCTTGCTTTGGCAAAAATTCTGGATTTCATCAGAAAAATCAAGAACGAGACTTGGGAAGGCCAGAGTCAGAAGGAATTTTCCAGGTAGTTATCATGGTTATACATCACTCAGCATCCTTCCCGAAGTATTATTGTCTTATTTGGTATCCAAGTAAGCTTACAAAATATTAGGCTTGATGTGGCTTTGTCACCATCTAAGGGACTCAGAGAATGAAATTGCTCAAGGGCACACAATAAATGAATGCCAGATAAAGATATCTAAACCTGGCTTTAGCGATATTGTATCCATCTATACTGGGTCCTTCAGATCCCCGCTTTGAGAATGACTATGAGGTCAAGTTCAGTCATCGTGCATAGCTAAAAATGAGAAAAGTGGGGGCTGGGAATGTAATTAGTTAATTACAGACAGAAAGAATAGAGCAAGGGTAGAGTGGTTTAGACTTTTCTTTCCTGTTCTCCTGGGGCAATGTAGTTTAGATGAACATCTCAGATAGTCTGAACTTCAAACTCAGGCTTCAAGGTCAGGTGACTGGGAAGATAATTTCATTTCTAAGCTTCAATAGCCTCTTTTTAGGAAGATGATGGTAAACATGATGTCACAGCATTGTACATACATGTGTCTGTGTGTGTGCTGGCCACTAAGGGTTGACTTTAAAGAAACGTAACAAAATCCTCCTTGATTAGAGTGGGCAGCCATAGGCATGCTCTGCCAAGCCCCTTGTAGAGGATGGCATATTTCTCTATTTTGTATTCTGCTAAAAGCCCCTGAACTCTGCCCACCTCAAGCTCACTGCTGCTATTGAATGCCAGAGATGCCAGACCATAATATGCTCAAACTCCATCAGGCATCTTGGTCTTTGTTCCAGGGAGGGACTGTTGCAAACAGACATCACGAAGGCCACAGGACCCGAGGTGCAAGGAAGAATGGAGAAAGGTCAGTGCTGGACCAAGAATGATTCGCCATGCTAACTCAGGGCTCTGCAGCTAGGAAGGTGGCCAGGTTAATGAGTCACGGTAGGAAGAAGCTGGGGCATTTGGCAGCCAGGCTAGAAAGTTGAGCAGTGACTGAGCAGGGTATAGAGAGATGGAGCAGATAAAACGGTTCACCTCTATCTCAGGAACTCATGAAGAGGGCATAAATGTGATTCTAAAAAATGTCCTGGCTGCTTGTCACCTTTCAAAGACAAAACCATAGCTCTTCGACCATGCATCTAAAAATAAGCAAAGTGTGTGCTTTGGGGGATGTGTATGCGAACACTACCCCTGTCTTCTTCCACAAGGGCACACTGGTGCTGAAGAAGTGTTGTTAAGGATGTAGGTGCAAATAGGATTCTAGTCTCATGGTTCCGAGAATCATAGCAGATAAAAACTATTCAAATATACCCCATGTTTTTATGTTCTGTGCAAGATTTTCCTGTAACATTAACATGTTCTCCGTTATCCCATATTAATTGGAAATTCTGAGGCATTGACTTCATCTGTCATAACAAACTGTCTCTCCCAAAGCTCCTGTCTCTCAATTGACAGGACAAGCCGCAGTGTCCAGAGGAGAAGCCCCGAGTGGATGCAAACCCCTCCCCATCCACACACTTTCACTCTGCACAAAAAAACTGCATGGAATTCCAAGAAGTAAGAGTTCATGCCACAGCCTTATTCAATGGACAAATGTATTAAGACTCTGAATTATTCTACTAGGTCGACGACTCAATCAACTACGACCGTGGCAAAGAGGCTGCAGACGTGTCTGCGGCCTCAAACCTTATCTTTTAATTGTTTTACTAGGCACAATGCCAAGGGTGGTCTGTGGCTGCCAAGTGGGGTGGGGTGGGGTAGAGCCTTAGCTTGGGCTTCCATCCAGAGAGATGGCAGCTTAAATCTCTACATTATACAAATGCCAAAAATATTCCCAGGTGTGTCCACAGCCAGGAGAATGGAACACATCGCCAGGGTCACATCGTCTTCAGAGGGAATATAGGAAAACAACAGGGTTGAGATGCAAAGGCAAGACTCACACTTTTCTCCAAACAATGGTACTTTGTCCTGTTTGGGGAAAGGAGTTGAAGATTGAGCTACTCTCTTTCTTTCCTTCTTTCTCTCCTTCCTTCCTTCCTTCCTTCCTTCCTTCCTCCCTCCCTCCCTTCCTTCCTTCCTTCCTTCCTTCCCTCCTTTCTCTTTCTTCCTTTTTGATAACAAGGGAAAGATTTAAAGGATGTCCTTATATTTATATTTTAGAAAGGAATTAAACACTTTTAATCTCAAACTCTTAGGCTGAGACTGTGGCCTGATGGCAGGGTACTTGTGAGGCATGAGTGAGGCACCAGGTTTGAGTTGAAGCACCCGTTTATCACACACACACACACACACACACACACACACACACACACACACACACAATCCTGTTTCCTCCTTTACTGTGGCTCCCAATGCACTCTTACTTTCTTACCAGCCTTCTCCACACTGGTCTGTGTTTCCCCTTTAAATGGACATGAGAAGGGACCGAATCTTTTAGATATCTTACCAAGTGTGTTTTATGCTCAGTCTAGATTTATAGACTGCTAAATAGGATGCTTTCCATTTCTTTTCCTTCCTCTCTCAAGGACGGTAACAAATCCTTGTGGGACAGAGCCATCACTCAATTATATCAACGGATCCCTGACAATGTACAAGGGAGAGAGCAAGACGCATGTCCACAGCAATCTCAGGGAAGGGTTGCGTTCCAAGCAGCGGAAGGCTGTGCTGCCTGAGAACTGAATGCCTTCCATGAGTGACTGGGAAAGGACAATCACTATTACAATGACAAATCAGTCTCCAGCTTTTCAGAAATCCCTCTGTTTTAGGCTAAAGAGAAAATAAGTAGTGTTTCAGTCTGGCTGCTCATGCAGGAATCGAAAAATACACCAGCAGTAATGAAATTGACCTTAAAATTAAGTAAATGAATCTTAATGTTCCAGAGCTCAGTTTCCCCACAAACTTCTCTTCTGTACAGAATTTTCTATGCCACTTAACAGTCTTCTCAGAGCAGGAATTCTCTAGTTCCTCCGTTTTCTCCCTTGGAATGCCTTAATCCTCTTTCCAGAAACAAGCATCAAACCCCTTTGGTCCTCAAGCATCTGTCCACCAAGAATGACTGATGCACAGCCTCAGGACACACAGCCCCAAGCCATTTTCAACTTGGACCCCTCCAGGAATGCATCCCCTGTCAGCAGAGCATCCAGCACATTAAGCACTCCCGCCCATTTCAAGGAGCAAACTTGAGGCCATCTCAAAGCCAGAGTCATGACCCAGACCTTCTGTCCTGGAGAAAGGCTTCCCAGCCCCGTGCTGGGGGAAAGCCCCCTGAAGCCTGTGGAAAATGCAGAATGAAGAGCAGGCACCTACCTGGGCTGACCCTCGACTTCCACCTCTTCCCACCTTCCCCGTTTCTTTCTCCACTCATTTTTTTTCCACTTTTAAAACATCCAACTTTGCCTTGGGGATGAACAGAATGAAATGTCACTTACCTATAAAAAGAGAGACAGGAGAAAAGTCATGCATCACATTACACACAAGTGCTTTGAAATCAAGGCTGGCTTCTGACTTTGAAATTGTAACAATGAGTGAATAATATTTTTTTATTCCACCTTTCTATATTTAATGAAACTCAGGATCTCGCAGGAAGCCCATCCCAGGGGCCCAGGCTCCCTTCACCTTTTTCCTTTTGTTTCCAGGCTGCTTGATATCCTCTTTCCCACTCTCACCTCAACCTGCCTGACCTTCTCTGCATGGAGGGAACAAGGGTGAGAGGCACAGACCACAGAGGCCCTCACAACAGATGTGGCACTGAGGTCACCAAATGCCACAAGTATTTTTTGTCACAGGTGATGGAAGTGGTAGGGACTAAGGATCAGGGCCAACCTAGCTGCTTGGGACAGGAGGGTTCAACTCCCCACAGGCTAGGTGACCTTCCACGCAATAGCTTTAGGATCTCTTCAAACAGCTTTGGCTCTAGACACCTCTCCTGTCTTTCTCTCTATTTCACTCTGAGTGGTTCATCTTTGAACGAATTCTTCTCTCTCCCCCTCTGTCCAGAATCATCAGTAACGCCTACTTGTCAAGTAAAGCTCAGACTTGCTTGGAGTGAACGTGCCCATTATTGCATGATCCATTACTGCCCAGTCCCCTGCCTCAAAGCAAGACCCAACTGACCCATCCAAATTCTAAGAGAATGTTTTCTTGAGAAGCGATTAGGACACCTAGCCTGGCTCCTGGTCCCCAACGCACTTCTTGTTCACATGGCAAGTTCTCCGTGGCCTGAGATCATTTTATTCAGCTTTCAAGGGAAGTTGTATTCAGGAATGCCCAACAGCAGAAGAGCTACCCAATGTCCCAACACGCACACATATTGGAAAACAGATTTCAGTGGTCTGCCAGAATCTTCTTCATATGCCTAGATACCACAATTCTTTTTGCTCTTTTTTTTTTATTTTAGTCTTCCATCCTTTCTCTGAGGCCTTCTAAAGAAAATACCCCAGAGCTGAGCACTGGGCAGAAAGGTCAGTACATCCTCCTTGACCGAGGCTGTGCCAACATTCCCGTTTCCCACTCAGGATGCTCCATAAACACGCAGCCATGGCCACATGTATTTAGGAAGTGCTTTCTCCTCCAACCAAGTAACTGTATCAGTGGGTAACTTAGAAATGGTCTGAGACAGACATTCCCACGGTCTTCATAAGAATATTTGGCTCAGAACTGTTTCTGCCTACATATAAATAAAAATACTTTGCTTCAGAAGAAGGTCTATCTTTGTTGTTCTCGCTATGGATATTAAATTTTAAAATAACTAATCTGGTTTTATTGTAGGTCACGGTTGGCTAGAGCATACTAAAGTGATGGCCAGCCTTGCATTCCCTATAGGAAACATGGGCTATGAACTCATCCAAACTGAGACAAGGGTTGACTCCATGCCTCAACCATTGTGAGACGCAGCCACTTCACTCCCTGCAGCCCTCTGCAGTTCCCACATCTATGAAGAGGAGGGGATTCCACACACCTCCCACAGTCCACCAGGATGTAAGACTGCACTATCCTTGAAATATACCAATATATCAACCACACTATCTTCAGAAAGTCCTTTGAAGGGCCTCGAGTGAGCAGAACTGCTGATCTTGGGGCCACGCTTCCACAAAACAGAACATTGGTCTTCTGCTGACCTAGGCATTGGTGAAGAAAGAATGCCTTAGCCCTCTCAGCCACTGAGAAAACAGAAACTTCTGTCCAGTGTTACTTCCTCTCCTTGGACCCTGAGGGAGAACACTGGCTTCCTTTGTCATTTTCCATCTTTAACACCTTTGCTTACAAATTCTCTCTCTCTGGGGAAAGATTGTTGCCTTCACTGCACGAGCACCATTAAAAGTCTATTGGATAAAGCACAGAGACAAATAGCCAAACGAATGGAAACACATGAAATATGAACCAATGGCTGAGGGGTCACCAACTGGATCAGGCCCTCTGAGTGGGTGAGACAGCTGATTGGCCTGATCTGTTTGGGAGGCATCCAGGCAGTGGGACTGGGTCCTGTGCTCATTACATGAGTCGGCTGTTTGAAACCTGGGGCCTATGCAGGGTCCCTTGGCTCGGCCTGGGAGGAGGGGACTGGACCTACCTGGACTGAGTCTACCAGGTTGATCTCAGTCTGTGGGGAAGGCTTTGCCTTGGAGGAGATGGGAATGGGGGCCGGGCTGGGGGAAAGGTGAGGGGGGCGGGAGGGGGGAGAACAAGGGAATCTGTGGCTGATATGTAGAACTGAATTGTATTGCAAAATAAAAATTTTAAAAAAATAATAAAATAAAATAAATAAAATAATAATAAAAAAAGTCTATTGTCCTGCTTGATCTCTGTTCTGTGGTTTTGCAACTGAGTAACTTTCTTAGGAGGCTGAGTCAGGGAAGAAAGGAAAGAAGCTGGTGGGCTGAGCTAGGAACTGAATGTTGTATCTTCCCTCCATTAGAGATGGCACCAGAGCAAAGAGGTATTAAAGAATCCCTGCTGGAGCATACTCACTATAAGAGGGCATTACTCTGCCACGGTTGCCCATGGCAGGGCATCTGTGTGTGTCATGGGGCAAGAGTATTAGGGGAGGTTCTGCTCTGTTGCCTACTTAGAATTGCTAGACCATAAAACTGTTCTTAAAAATAAAATCTATTCATAAAAAATTCTCTCACTCACTCAAGAAAACATTCCTAATCACAACTGGTGGTATGTCCAGAATCATCTCTTATAGAATTTTAAGATTTGGGGAGATGAGCGGATTTTCTGTGTACAATAGAAAAAAGAGATGTGATGGAACAGAAATACAAGCCCTGGGGAGAATCAATTTCTTCCTCAGGCAGCCCTAGATATGTCCCAAGTTTATTCTATCTACTGATTATTCCTTAAGAATGGCTCTGTCCTTACAAAACCAGCCCTGGCGCCTTGTCTGTGGAGTGTGAGCAGGCATCTTCTCATGTCCTGCTCTTTCCTTCATTCCTGTTGTAGTTTGGAATGTCCCCACCAAAGGCCTGTATTTAAATGCCAGCATCTTTCTCTGTGGTCCTTCAAGAGCCTGTGGGAAGTCCCTAGTAAAGAGTGCCCTCAGTAGGGATTATGGAAGCCTCTCTCTCTAGGCTTCATGGTCTCCAGTTGTGAGCATCCACCCTGACATGCATTCCCACCAGAATGTATGTTCACCATGGGTCAAACTAATAGGGTCATCCAGTCTTGGACTTGAATCCCTGGAACTGTGAATCCAAATAAACCTTTTTTTCCTTGACGAGTGGCCTTGTCGGGTGTTTTGTTGGAGTGACATGAAGCTAACTAATAGGGTGCCCAACGGGAGGCCCACTGCTCCCATTGCCCCCAGTCCCCCTTCCCTCCTGACACCTATTAGAGTTGGCTTTGGCCGCTCTGCTACTACATTTTCACTTTGCAACTTTGACAACATTTGGCCCAGCTTTTGTTGCCAAAATGAATTATGATAAAGCTTTAGGAATTTAGACTTTTGTGAATTTGGCACTGTAGATAAGGGATTATGGATCTAGGCACTCTCTGATAGCACTGGGTCTACTACCCAGATGAAAGATATGGTCCCTGTCTTCTTATACTCCACCCAGAAAACATGAGGAGATGCTGAGTTATAATAGAGCATCCTATGGACAAGAGAGAGCCAGGCACAGCCTAGGAAAGGATACAGGGCAGGAAGCGTCTATCTGGGTGCTCTGAGCAATGTGAAGAATAAAAATGTTGAGATTCCCTATAAAACACCAGGGAATGTTCACATAAAGGCTGGCCCTTGGTGAATAGCTCCCTGCTGAAATGCTGCATTTTAAAAACTCTGCTGACCACCACCCGGCCTCCAACCCTCCTCAGCAAGGAGATTGCTTTCTTTTTCTCCTTGGAGGGCAGTCATTCTGCAGTGGCATTCCCCACTGACTTGTCCCCAAATCTAAGGCTGGACTCAGATGCTCCGTTCTCGGAGAGAATCAGAACCCTAAGGGGAATATAAGCCCTGCAGATGGGGCTCAGAGCAGCCTGACCTTCTTCCTCACTCAGGCACCACAAGCCTGACTGCTGCGGTGACTTCCTAATGGCTTCTTGTAGGTTGCTGAACCCCCCCCTGACATCAGCACAGCTCTTGGAAACCACCTTCCACCAAAAGGCTTCTCCTCCAGTGTTCCCATCTTCATCTTAAGGCTGAGTGCCAGGGACAACACAATTAGCCCCTCCACTGCACAGCCAGTGATGCTCTTCAGATTTTGAGAGCTGTGAAATGGTGTTGACATCTAGGATGGACTCGGGCACACTCAGAGCAGACAAATTCTAGGTGCAGTTCGAATACTGTGGACCCGGATAGTCACGTGGGTCTGATAGTCCATACTTATTCCATACTTGAGCAAGAAAAAGAAAGATGGACTCAGAGGTAGGGCTAGGAGGCATTCCTTTCTCTTCCTGTCCTGCTTCACACCTCATCCTGTCTGTTCAAATTGGGAATCCGAGAACCTGTCAGCAAGAGGCCTGCCGGCATGTCCCCATTGTTGTGTTCTGCAGAACTTCTGGAACAGGCAACAGTGTCCCCCCATACCCCCCCACCCCCGCTGCCCCTTCTTTATCTTTTTTTGTTCTTTAGTATCTATCAGCTATCAACACCCACATCTACTCACACTGTTGGGAGAATGGCTTCACAGAATATGCAGCCATTCACTTGACTTAGAGATACAGTTCCAAGACCCCATGCTGGGTTGCCAAGAGGAAAAAGAGTGAGCAAAGGCCCCATCCTGGTCCTTGTGGGTGGAAAAATGAGGCTGACCCATCTAGAGGGAAGTTATTTTTAGGTAACTGTGCTAAAAGGTAGTGGGGTAGATTTAGAATCTCTTCTCCAGCCAGGCCCCCAACTGGGGTATTGGGGAGTGAAACCCCTCACACTTCCCATCTCTTTTCCTACCTTATATAAAGCACAGTGGGGTGCACAGCTCTCCACCTCTCCTGCCCACATCTCCATGATCTGGAGAGAGATCTGGCCCTAACCCTTAGTGGGTGGAGAGATGGAGGCCATGGACAAGGGCAGTCTGGAAGCTGGAGAACACACAGAAAATAATGGACCCGTCCTATTTACTTCTTTCTCTGTCTTTGTGTTCCTCCTGGGGTGATGGAAGAGGTCTTCAGTGAAGTCAGGCTACACATGTGATGGCTGGATTAGAGAGAAGCCAAGAGGTGTCGCAGGCCTCATCCCGGCACATGAGAAGGGGAAGGCCAGGGTGCCGTGCTGTACTGAGGCTCCCACTGGAGAATGGACTCGCTCTGAGGGCCTCTTCCTCTCTTTCATTGCTGCACTCAGGATGTGGCTGGGTGGGAGACTGTTCTTTTTGTTCCAGTGAGTATATTTATTGATATTCGCAACTCAACAGAACATTGTACTGAATACCTGGGTGGGGAGTGTCAGCATCCATCTTCCAAATTGCCCTTTCTTTCTCCACTGCTCCTAAGTGGGGCCTTAGGAGAGGTCACATCCGAGTTTGGGCTGCTCCCCCAGCCTACCAACTGCTTGTGGCCTATAGAACATTTTCCCCAACACCTGAGAGTAAATGTCCAAAATCAGTCAGTCATCTGCATAGAGCTCACGAAAGCAGCAAGTTGCTGCAGTTCTGGAAGCCTCTGGGATGCTAACTTTGCCTGCTTCCTGTGCAGTGTCTTCAAACAAAGCAAAGGCACCATTTTAGATTCCACTAATGTTTTCTTCTTAACCACTTGGCAAATGCCTGGAAATTGTTTTTAAGACACAGAAAATGAAAAGGCCAGTAACCAAAGTCTTGGGAGAGTTTGAGGAGCAATGGGCCAGTTTCCTCAATAGCTATCAGAGTAGTAGGCTCAGTGGATTTCAACATTCACTGCATATTACACTCATCTTAGGATACAAAAAATCCCATGCTCTAGCTATCAGTCACTCGAGTCTCCTGGGGATGTCTAGGAGCAGGACACAGGCACCTGCAGTTCTAAAGCTTCCATAAGCGATTGTGCACAGTGACCAAATACAGACAGCAGTGTCCTGGAGCTTACATGCCAGCCAGCAGAGGGCTGGCTACAGCACACATGGACTTGCCAAGTGGTCTGAGATTTTCGGATTGCTGGGTGCTGGTGGTGGTGGTGGTGGTGGTGGTGGTGGTGGTGGTGGTGGTGGTGGTGGCTGGGGATCAGACTTGGAGAAATCCTGCCTTAGACATTTTAGATAATCCTAGAAAGAAAAAATGGTCCAGGCTCTAGGATTCAGTCTTTTGCTGTTACACCCACAGTTCTTGTGGCTAGGAAGTTCCCTTTCCTCTCCCTGGGCTGACGCAGGACAGGTGACAGGACACCCGCCCAGGAGAAGGGAAGCCACCTCATTTTCCTAGCACTCAGAGAGGAAATTTTCTATGACCAGGGCCACCACAGCCAAAAAGAAAGGGTAGCTTCCTCCATTCCTCTCTCTCCTGCTGCCAGAAGATTCCTCATAAGAAAATCCCTTGATCTCACCAAACTGCTTCCTGAGGACCGGAATCACACTGGCTTCAGCATGCAAGAACTGTCTGTCTGTTGAATCAATCAGTGAGCGACTGGCCCACTTGACAGGCAGGAGCCAAAGAATGTCATTGCTTCTGATAGAGAAAGGCATTGTGCACTTAATTACCAAATACTTAGCAAACACTTCCTTTGAACACCCACCTAACTAGAGGTGGTAACAACCAGAGATAATTGATAGGGTCCCTCCCAGCAAACATCTTGCCAATCAAACATCTTGGTCATCCTACACACCAATCTCAAAGAGAGCCTAGATGGGTGCTGTCCCTCTATGCATTCTCTCCCTGAAGCCTTACAGGATTCCACACCAATGCGTGAATGAGTGCTCTGGGATCTTTTCCCAGGACACCGAGGTAGGAGCCATAGGCTTTTTCTTTCCATCCACTAGACTTGTGCTTTGTGCAGGCCTGGATCGGGAGCAGCTGAAAGAGGCTGTGTGCTGATTAAAAGGCTCTCAGCCAGGTGGCTGTGGAGAGGGACTGGAGGAGCTAGGAGCCTGTTTTTCCTCACTCCCTCTGAGCTTGTTCATACAGTAAAACACAGAGGCCCCGCTGTGACTGTTGATCACAGTCCTAGCAAAGGCAGGCTTTGAAATTCAT
Organism: Peromyscus eremicus; assembly: GCF_949786415.1. Lineage (NCBI taxonomy): Eukaryota > Metazoa > Chordata > Mammalia > Rodentia > Cricetidae > Peromyscus > Peromyscus eremicus. Next base: position 25,285,014 of record NC_081422.1, read on the forward strand.
CAGAGACCTCCCATACCTGCAGTCAGCTAGCTAGCCTGCCCTTCCCCTGGGTCCACTGGTGAGTGCCTGCCCTCCAGAGGGAGCGGGGACAACTATGAAGTTGTCTTTCTAAGGTCCCACAAAGGTTTCTTAAGGGTAAGAGTGATGGTCGGAGACAGAAAGAAGCAAAGGAAGGAAGAAGACAACACCTTCCGGAAAGGGTCCACAGAAGGAAGAACACACTGACTGTAAGGATTCTCTGTCCCTCCTGCCTCCTTTCTAGAACCAGTTGGCTCTGACTGCATTTAAGCTGCACCAAGGGGAACATGGTGGCTGAGGCCTGTGTTCTCTGATGCCTGACAAATAATTGCAGCACCTCATTGTGTGTGTGTGTGTGTGTGGGGGGGGGTGTTGGCTGGCAGGGCTGGAGTCCATGACGTGGCTTTAATGGGGATGATCATGAGATGGTAAGAAGGTAGCTCCTCTAAGCAATATATATGCCTTGACAGCCAAAGACGAGACCTGATAGCAGGCTGCATTCTGAGCAGCTGTCTGAGGTGTCTGCTGCTCAATGCCAGTGTAGCAAGGCTTACTGGATGATCTGAGGAGCTGGTGCGCCTTGACATGTTCATATTGCTGCCCTACTATGCGAAATCAAATACTGACAGCCATGTTCTCTGTTTGCTAATTTCTTGTTGACAAAGGAGATCTCCTTATAACCTCTCCCCTCAGGTTATATAGCACCCAGAGTAGGGCATGCTGGACCATGCCATGCTCCAGAGCTTGTGGCCCCAGAATCTGACTGCATGGAGCCTTCAGGGGCGTTTGAAGGATGTTCTCCAAGCCTCTGGCTCAAAAACCACTCTGCCTTTTTGCTAAGTTAAGCTGGGTCAGCTGTACTCCTGTCTGGGATGTATGCTGTGTATTTGGTGACACTGCTGGGGGACTCAGGGAGGTGAATCCTGGGCCCTGAGAGCCTCTTGTTTCTCTGTAAGCACTGGGGGCTTGATCACCATTTTGGTTTGTGACCACTGGAAATCTGCATATTCTTCAGATTCCAAAGTTCTCAGTAAAGGCATTTGGCTGCCAAGACCTCATGAGAAAGTATGGGTAGCATTTGAAGCCTTCTCATTGAAGAAAGTCACAATACCAACATCTCTATTCATGTGCTGCATATGGAGTCCTTTCATGTCTATTCTTGTTCTATCTGATCCTTACAGAAGTCTTACAAAGTCAATCAATGTCCTTTCACACTCCTGGCTTACAGGGAATGCTGGTGTGAGTGAGGCGGTCATTTTCTGATGATCACAAATTCATTCACGGAACTCAGGGACACTTCCCTGTTACATACTCTCAGGATTCTGATGGAAGAGTGCCTACTTCTGCCCTTGTGGAGGCCACTCCCCATGCTCTGGGCATGGATCCAACCACTCTCCAACTTTCTCAGAACAGCACAGCTGGTGAACTGACCTGCACATCCCATCCTGGTGGACTCCATTTCCCTTTTTATGTTCTCTTTATTTATTCCCAGCTTAGGAAGCAAAAATTTAAATTTACTGGTCCCAAGATGAATATATACCCAAGAATCCTTCCAACACCACTAAATAAGCTTTATTTCACAGCATCTGCCAGGGACTCTCACTTAAAATCACTGTTTGACTGTGTCCAATTGATTTGAGTGAACATAGTAACAAGTAGTTAATTCTCGGTAAGCGTTTTTAATAACAGGTTGATATTTATTCAACTTGTTTTTCAACTAACTATACATGAGTGGAATTTATATGTTGGTTGCTGTGTGTTAAATGAAAACCAAATGATTATTAAAAACATGTTTATTGAGGATTAATTCTGCAATAACCACCTACACAGTATCTATCAAAGTAAATCCTCCAGAAATGTGTATGTGGAAAGCTTTATTTAAATTGTTTCTATAAAGCAAACTTAAAGAAAACACTTCCTATAGGAGTTGGCAGTAGCAAAAGCCAGAAACTAGGATTTCTTGTTCAGTTCAGTTCAGAAATGACAGCATTCTTGTGCTTTCTCATCTGTGGATTTGGGAACCCCATACACCAAGAAGCACCAAGGAACAACAACAACAAAAAACCCAGGAATTCCAATCAACAGTTTGAATTTACATTTGCTTTACTGGTGTTTGAAAGTATCTAAATGTCTACAAATAACTGGAGCTGGTACTGTCGTCACCCTGTTCCCAAACTATAACTTGTTTATCATCCAAAGGTAGAAGGTATTTCGGGGGGAGGCTGGGGGGTGTTGTGTGTGCCTTATTTCCTTGGAATTAAGTATCTGAAATTTCTAGTCATTTGTGTTTTAAAAAAAAAAATCAAGGGTTTTGCTTGTTTGTTTGTTTGTTTTTCTGCTCTAATTTCTTTTTTTTTTCTCATTTCCTCCAGAGAGGCCAGAGCAATGACAAAAAAAAAAAAAAAAAAAAAAAAAGTAGCACAATAATGCTTCCCCTTATTCTAGTCAACACAGTGCTTGCGGTGGTGCTGGTGCTGGTGGTGCTGGTGATACTGGTGGTGGTGGTGATGCTGGTGGAGGAAGAGATGATGGTGGTGGAGGAGATGGTAGTGGTGGAGGAAGAGATGATGGTGGTGGAGGAGATGGTAGTGGTGGTGGTGGAGGTGATGGTGGTGGTATGGTGGTGGTGGTAGAGGAGATGGTGGTGCTGGTGGTGCTGGTGCTGGTGGTACTGGTGGTACTGGTGCTGGTGCTGGTGCTGGTGGTGGAGGTGATGGTGGTGATGGTGCTGCTGCTGTTGCTGCTGGTGGTGGTGGTGCTTCTTTTGGTGGTGGTGATATCTACATTTGAGAACAGTCAGTGAGCCAGGCATGCATGCTTATATCTACTTTCATAAATATCCTTTTGCTGGTCTTACTATGATGCTGTACCATCTTGGTTTGTTTTCAGATAGGGTCTTGCTATGTGTGCCCATGCTGACCTTGAATCTCGGGGCTCGGATGATCTTCCTGCCTGAACTTGCCAATTAATCAGGATTATAAGCACGAGCACCACTCTTGTTCTTTTATTCAGCTGAGAATCAAGCAGAGAGGGGCCTAGAGCTACAGACAAGACGGGATTCCTAGAAGCTATGGAGCAATGCTGGTCCAGAAGTCTGGAGAGAGGATGACTGCAGACCATCAGCATCAAATAGAGATGAAAACGGAGAGGTCACAATGGCCTTTGGGCCAGGATCAGCCCACCTAACTCTAAGGCTGTACATATTGACTAGCACAACTGCAAGGCTGTAACCTACAAAGTCAGGAGGAACTCAAAATTTCCATCTTCAAGAAAAGGCCTTTCTTTCCCTCTGACTTTTCTTCTTAATGAAATAATTCCCTGAAATACAACATGGTTCTTGCTGCACCATGAACAGCTTTTAGACAAGTGCTTCTCAACCTGTGGGTCACAGCCCTCTGGGGGAGTCAAAGGACCCTTTCACAGGGGTCCTCTAAGACCATCAGAAAACACAGATATTTACATTATGATTCATAACAGCAGCAAAATTACAGTTATAAAGTAGCAATGAAAATAATTTTATGGTTATGGTCACCACAACATGAGGAGCTGGGTTAAAGGGTCTCAGCATTAGGAAGGTTGAGAACCGCTGCTCTAGACAGAGGAACTTCTCCCTGAACCCTGTTCCTACATTGGCAAGCCTGAAGAGCTAAGAATGGCAGGGCCTAAGATTACTTCCTGAGTTACTGTGGTTCACTACATTGGGCCAGTGGAGAAAGCATTATCTCCTAGACCCTAGAGTCATAAGCCCTGCCATGGTTGGCCCCTTGTCAAGGTTACTAGAATCTCATCCATCATAAAGTAGGGAGGGGAATCAGGCTGGGAATTGCTAACTTTATAATGCAAGCTGTTTAACAATTATCCTTATCCCAGAAGTTCTTGGGAATTTAAAGAAAAGAAAGTACACAATGATTGGTTGTTTATAAACTATCATTGACTTCCCTGTAGCTCCTGGTCATCCTTTCTATGGGATCTAGGAAGATTTACATCACTCTCTCACACACACAGCTTCTTACTGACGCTGCTCCTACTGAAGGAGGTGATTAACTTTTTGACCTTATGGGGCTTTAGTGTGACCTCAGAGAAGATATATAATCTTGTTATCTTGTAATGAGTTTTATGGCTTATTTCTATGTATTCCAGTTATGTTCATCTAGTGATTAAGGCAATTATCAGCCTATGCATTTCTGAATTATGAATGATGGAGCATTGCCCTGGTATGAAAGAAGCTTGGGAGTGTTCTGCCCATTTCTTATCATATTTGGTCCTTATTTCCACTCTCCCATACCAGCATAGATAAGCAGAAAATGCATTGTTCCTGGGAGCCCCACATGCCCCATCTAGGCTCTACTTGGGTATGGCTAACAATGCAGTGACCTTTAGATTTAATTGATTTAAGTAAATCCTCTGCTTATCATTCACTGGTGCCGTGCACTATGTTGTAATTACTAAGATTATTACTTAAGATTTGGGGAAAGAAATCACTTGCTCTGAACTGTCCATCATCTATGAATGCTGCAGCTTGAGCATTTGGGCTTCTCTGAACACAGGTAGATGCAGTATGACCTGCCATGTGGAGACACATGTGTACAGTGCTTGGTACATCAGGGCATCTTTTGGGCTGATCTTTCTGGTTCATACTTTGTTACTTGACAGGTTCTCATATTTTACATTTGAATTTATGTGGCACAAAGTGATTTTTATTTCACTTTACACTCTTTCTGGATATACCCTAAAAGGCAAGTCATGAATAATCCTTAAGAGGGCATGAAAGGGGGCTTGGGGAGATGGCTCAGTGGTTAAGAGCACTTGTTGCTCTTCCAAAGGACCTGGGTTCAATTCTTACTATCCACATAGCGGCTCACAACCATTTTTAACTCCAGTGTCAGGGGATCCAACCCCCTTCTCTGGCCTCTGAGGACATTTGGTACACAGAGACACATGCAGATTAAATACCCATACGAGTGATACGAGAGATATGAGGTACAGTGTAGGTCCTGTATTCTCATATTATTTGATAGGTAACGGCGAGGGAGTAAGTGTGCTGATGGCCTGCATTCACCACCCTCACTTTCCCACACTTTCATAGTGTGGGTAATTACGGTCAGTTGGCGTTCTGAGGGAGGAGCATTTGGTAAAAATATATGTTACCTAGCCGAAGCTGTGCTTCGGATATTATGCTTGCCTACATGAGATGATCAGAAATAGAGATTTAAGTCACCACTGCTCATCTGATACATACGAACACACACCTATAATCCCAGCAGTTGGAAGGCTGAGGCAGGAAAATCCAAAGTTTAAAGCTATCCTCTGCTGCACAGTGAGATGGAGGTCAGCCTGTGTTATGGAAGACAGACCACTATTCAGACACAATGTAAATAAGTAAATAAATAAAAGTTTCTTTAATTGCCATTTACAGTAGATAAAATCCCCTTATCTATAAGGTACGCCCAGGCTAGTTTTTCCTCCCAGCTTTATTATATGAAAGAGTGTGGGACAACAATATGAATTAGGTATGAATCTATGTCCCAATTCTGTCCTTTATACATTATATGAATCTGTAGAAATTCTTTAATTCTGTTAAGGGCTCATTTTATCACTAAGTAGGTTTTACTTATATAATTCTAACATCTGTCAAGAAACAAACAGATCAAGTGTTAAACATCCTGACCACACTATGTGGTCCATATTTGATTGCTCACACCTCCAGCTGATTTTCATAGCTTACTCTCCCTTATATTGGAAGATAGAGGCACCCCCAAAAGATCTCTTCATTGCAATCATTTGCATCGTGTGTGGTTGTTCTTTGTGATGAAGTTCTCAGAAAAGACTCACTGTGCAATCCCTGACACACTTTACTGACCTATAGACATGTCTGTGTACGCACTTAGGAAAATTCTTTGTGAGACACCCAAGTTTGAAGTAAGCTCTGAATGTCTTTCTTTACTTAGAGCTCATATGATCCCTGGATCATCAAATGCCTCTCAGTCTGAAGGACTTGTCTTGCTATTTCTGGAATCCTCCCCATGATCCGCTTGACCTTTAGTGAAGGAAAGTTGGTGGGGAATATAATCCCACTGCTCAAGTTTGGAGGATTTCAGATGAGTGAACCCAGAGTCATCATGCAGTTCTGCAGAGACTTGCAAGCCAGTGACTTCATGCACAACCTAAGGAAGGTCTGGGAGCCCCAAAAGGCAGCCTGTCAGTTCCACCCCTCTTTTGCATATTCTGGACTTGGGAGTTTCCACATTCCTCAGCAAACACGTTACAGTGTGCATGTAGCCAGGCCACAGAACACACACTCCTATTTCTTCTAGAATGTAAAAATCAATACTGAAAACCAGGAAATGTATTTTACTGGGAATAGTAGGTTAAAACTGAAATACAACTCCAAACATTGAAACAGCTTCGACGAAAGCCCCCTCTAGAGTTCATCTCTTTTCAATTTCCCACTGTACATTTCTGCTCAGAGGTGTCGGGAGCTGTCTGGTGGTTGTCACTTCTCCTCAGCAATGTCTGGCCAAATCACAGGACTTGGTAAAGAGATTCCAAGTGAGACATCATGCACACAGAATGCTAAAGTGCAGCCTAGGAAGGTAAAGTATAATATAAAGTCTGTAGCTTGGTCCAAAATCCACCAACAAGTAGATGATGGCATAGAGAATTCTAGAAAAATATCCCATTTGCAGCAGCAATGTGTTCAGAGCCTCCTCTCAGATTGGTGCTTGTAAGAAGTATTTGTGAGAAAGAAAGTGGGTTAAGGTACTGGGCTGTGTGTGTGTGTGTGTGTGTGTGTGTGTGTGTGTGTGTGTGTATGTGTGTGTATGTGTGTTTGGGTGTATGTGTATAAAAGTTTTAGAAATGTAAAAGTTAGGAAGTTGTATGTGTCAAAAATAGAAGCAGAGAAAGAGGTCAGATTGCATCTGCTTGGGCTGGTGGGCTTCACAGTCCTGTTCTCACAGTCTAGTTCTCTGGTGGAGTTATGCATTGATCTGAAACATCCTCTGAAGGACCCTGGCATGAAGGCTTGGCTGTCAGCTGACATGCTGGGAGGATGTGTTCCACCCAGGGCTCTGGCCTCAAGTGTCTGAATCCAATGAAGGTGTCGTGATGTGTGGTATATTGGGTGGTGGTGGAAACTGGGAGTGGGGAGCAGTTGGCTGAAGTATGTCACAGGAGATCTGCCCTGGAAGAGACTAGCTTGTCCCTTGCCTCTTCCTCACCCCTTTCTCTTTCTTCCTTTCCTCCCAGGCCCCCAAGAGATAGTCAGATTTGTCCGCAACACACACAGACATGCTCCCTGCAATGGCACTCCATCTCAGTATAGCCTTAAATCAATAGAGTCAGCTGACTAAGGATCAAAACCTTTGAAACCATGAGACAAAAATAAATGTTGTCTTCTTTAAGTTGATTTGCTCTGGTATTTTATCACAGTGATGAAAAGCTGACTGACATCCAGTATAGCATGGGAGCAGCCATAGATTCTGGGTAAAAGAACTGAGTAGTGCTGTGTTCCCATAAAACTATGCTTATAAGAACAAATGATGGCCTAGATTTGGCCCTCGAGACCCAGTTTTCTGATCCCTGTCTCAGATGATCAACTGTATACTCCCCTTTGAAGGATGCTCACGAAATAGACCTCTTTTTCCACCCCCACCAAATGTTCTGTACCAACTGCACAATGCACTTTCAAAACCTTTCACACATGTGCTTCTTTAAACCTGTGTCTGTGGTGAAGACTGGTCTAAGGTTTCACACTCAAGTTTCATTGCTAGAATCCAAGTCTTTGTATCTCTCATTGCAGAGCCCAAGCATCACAGACATCTTTGATGTAAGAGATGGTGTAGAGATCATGATCCAACCCCCAATCTCAGCTATTCATTCAACATGTTCATACAACTCAGTGTCTGGGTGTCCTAATTCAGTTGAAAGAATGGATGAAAGGCAGGCATTGCACTTCCTAAGGAAGGTCATGGAACACGTCCCCTGGAAATTAAGGAGGACTATACTGTGCGTACATATTTTATAAGACACAATCTACCCACCGTGCAGAAGATCTACATGTGCGTCTTTGCACACCCAAGAGTACAGACCTAAAAGCACAAAGACTAAAAAGTGCTTGGTTGGATAGGGGCAGAGATGAATTCTAAACTGAGTGTCTGTGAGAAGAGGATGTCCTAGCTTGAGGGGAAAGGAGAAAAATAAATTCACATGGTTTGTTTCATCACTAGAACTGTCCTATCTGGTCACCAGTGATGGTTTGGTGTGAAGGGTGATGATGATGATGGAGAATGTTCTTTCATTCCTCCTTCCCTGGTGCCTGCCACCTCTGTCCTCTCTCCAGACACAGCTGTGTAGCTGGAGAGGACTGTGCTGCTTAGAGAGGAGGAAATGGCACCTATCTGAGTGGACAGTCTAGCAAAGCAGCAGCAGCAGCATCTGCAAGCTCTGAAGCACCTGACTTTGCCACTGAGAACAAACTGCACTCCTCTATGACCTTGAAGTGGCCACCTCACCTCTCTGAACTTCAGTTTTCCTACCAATGACATGACTAATAATAGCCTCAACTTTATGAGAATTTTGTGTGGTTCATTTTCTGTGAATAATGTACTTAAAATAGGGCCTGGAGCCCAGTCAGGTCTAATCCATGTTCCCTTGTACGGCTCTAGAGCACAACCTGCCCCACCTCCACCCCAGACCGAGGCTGGCACAGTGCAAATGTGGTGATGTGCAAGCCTGTCCACTTTAGAAGCAGCATTTGGTGGTTTGGAGTGATGCATAGAACAAAATGAAGCAAACTGTGAGTTTCCACCCTATCACGAAATCTGAGTTACACAGGCATGCTGGCATTCTACACTCTCTTCTGAAGGAAAATAAATTCATGTCCCTCTATCAGAATAGAAAGGAAAGTATACCACCTAATTTTAAGTCAACTCCATCATGTTGATAAGGTGCTGAAGGAAAGAAGTTAAAGAAAGCCTATACCCAATTCCCCTTTAAATCTCAGGACAGGCTTAGTGGTGGAAACCCACCATACCATTGGTTAACTGGGAAGTTAATGTTGAGGGAACAACTGGCTAATGATGAAAGGAAGGAGCAGAGACATCCTGGGACTGTGTCAGCTACATCCTGTCGGAGCCTCAAGTTCAGGTGTGATCAAATGGACCACATGTTAAGAGGAGTGCCTGTGTGACATGGTCAGGTGTGATCCCATACTCTAAACTGTCAGATGTGATCTTATATAATACTACACATCCAGATACAATCAAACATATCACATGTTTCAGGTGTGATTTCACATACCATATGTTCAAGTGTGATTACATGTACCACAAGTTCAGATTTAATCAAATACACTGTGGGTTAGGTGTGGATGCACACATACCACACATTAAGTTGTGGTCACCTATGATACATATTCAGGAGTGAGCTTGCATACCGTGTGCTCAGCTTTATCACCTGTATCACTTGTTCAGCTATGATTGCATACATTCACATATTCTGTATGCATAGGTAAATGGTAAAGGACTCAGTCTAGCAGGTACCTCTAAGTGCATCAACCTCCTATGGGCCTTTTTTTCTCATAGGCACATTTATCTCCACAGGAGGACATAGAAGACAGGAGGCTGAGAATACAGAGAAGCAATTTCCCAGCGGGATTGCAGGCAACTTCCTGCACATTTTCCAAAGTCATAGCACCAAATTTCTAGCTCTTTTGCCTCTTGGAAGATTTCCCTACCCACTCTGCATCGTCTTGAGAGACTAGGCAAGGGTATCTTACTATAAATCACGGTCAAGGGCCAGTGAGATGGTTTGGTCCTTAAAGGCATGGGTTGCTGAGGCTAACGAACAACCTGAATTTGATCCCTGAGACCCCAGTGGTGGAAGGAGAGACCCAACTTCTACAGTTTATTCTCTGACCTCCACACGTACCATAGTATGTGCACAAACCTTCTAGCATTAAATAAATAAATGAACAAATAAATAAATAATGTGTAATAAAAATTTTAAAATTGATATCAAAGAAGTTTAGATTATGCAAATTCACAAGATTATGGGCAACTGCAAGATCCATACTAGTACCCATTCGGACAGAGCATATCTTTAGGATACCAATCTGAGCCTAGGGCTGAGGACCCCTGGATTCATTACATCTCCCCTGCACATCCTCAGAACTAGGCCTGGAAGCACCTGTTTCACCCCTACTACATTTTGCTTTTGTATCTGTAGCAACATGACGGTCAGTAGTGAGTGCACAGAGTAATAGACAGGATGGGAGAAGGGACTAGAGGTGTTGAGCCTGCTTCAAGCAAGGTAGGTTCACTGTTATCTCGGGGTGTGTGTGACCTCAAGCTTCTCTACAACACAACAAAGATCAAGAGTTAATCAGAGGCCGGCGGTGGTAGTGAACACCTTTAATCCCAGCACTCGGGAGGCAGAGGCAGACGGATCTCTGTGAGTTTGCGGCCAGCCTGGTCTACAGAGTGAGTTCCAGGAAAGGCCCAAAGCTACACAGAGAAACCCTGTCTTGAAAAACCAAATAAATAAATAAATAAACAAACAAAAACAAAAACAGAGTATTAACTGATTACAGAGGCCCCAGGGACTATGTGGTCTTGGAAAGAATAGATCCTTACAGCAAACCCTCTGTGTCATTATCAGCATTGATCTCTTGTGGCTTTCATCCTTGTGGTGTACACACAGTTCAAGTGGTAACACTCACATGTACACTCAGGTACACAGAAGCACTAGAAGCTCCCGGGCCAGGCAGGCACATGGGGAGTGTCGTAGCAGCAGGTACTCCTGTTGATAGAATCGCCCCTTAATTCATTCTGAGTGGTGCCATTTAATCATCTTGATCCATGCGTCGTTTTGCTACAGTGAATATCACAGAGTAAGTTTCACTGCTGAAAATAACGGCAAAGGTTCCAATGACTCTGATAGGAGCTGAATTCTGCTCCGTTTTCCCCTCAACGGTTTTCCCCTGCCTTTCCTCTTGCGGTCCCTTTTCAGTCTTTCTTGTGTCTTTTAAATATAAAATGTAAAGTATTAATTTTGAGCAGAAGCAAGATTAAGCCCTCTGGAAAGGATTCTGGAAATGGAGCCATCGCTTGACTTAATTAAGAAGCGATTAAGCTGAAGAGCCTGTATTAAAGCTTCGTGTAGTTGGTGCCCACAGAATTGTTGTTCGAGAAGTAGAGTCAGGAGGCAGAGGGAGGGTTGAGAGAGAGACTGGAGTAATAATCGGATAAACAACATAAAGCAATGTTTGCTGAAATGATGAGAAAAATATTAGAGAAAAAATATAATTGATTTGGAGATTTCTCCACTCTATCTTTCTGAAGGGTCAGAATGAAGACATAGCAACCGTTGTTACATCCTCCAAACTCTGGATGTCCCCAGGATGGGCCAACTCCATTGCTCTCCTTCCCTCTCAGCCCAGGTGTCTGACTAGAAAGGAGAGAGCCATGCTGTGTGTATCAATACTTTAGGGAATGTGGTTAGCCCCCTGCAGCTATAGGGATAGAAACGACTAATTAGCCCCACAAATTTATGGGCTCCCGGGATGTGAGCAGATGGGTGTTTAAGTTAACAGCACATCCAATTTGTCCTCCATTAATTGCAGAGCGATACCTGAGTTTATTGGAGTTTTTAATATTGTTTCATCTGTTTCAGAGTCAGTGTCCCCACTGTCCCAGACTGTCATTCTTTTGACAAGCAACTCTAGCTCTTTCCGTGGGTTCTGGAAGGGAACTCTGTGGCAAACAGCTGAGATATTCTAGGGCTCTGAGGGTTGCTGACAGGTAGCTCCAGCGGGTCTTCTAGCCTCTCCTTCCAGCGCTTCCCATTTTCAACACTGATCACCGGCCATTCAACCCGGTCAGTTCCAAAAAACGGTTACAGCTTACATCTCTAATGTTCCTGCTGGAAAACCTCTCAGAGCCTGATGCTCTGGTTCACGGAAGAGTCATGTTCAGAATCCCACAGCATTGATTTAGAAGTGGCATCCCACTCAGAGGTGTCCCCAACTCTTTCTTTACTACCCCTCACATCCCCCCAAATGGAACTGGCAACCCATTCCTTAGCCTCCCCTTGGGGAAGTAGGGAGGCTAATGGGCCAGGGTACCCAGACAAATGCCAGCTCAAGAGACCAGATATTCTTTCCCCTCTAGTCTCACACTAGATCTGAGACTGGCAGTTGTCTGGGGGTGGAGTAGGGGGTCTCACAGGTACAGAAGGTGGGGGCTCTGTTCCTATTATTTCTTCCGAGAGCCAGAGAGACTCCCTTCTACCTGATTTATTTTTAAAGTGTTTCACTGCAAAACCTCCAATCTTCTTTATGCTTTCATGCTTATGAATGAAAAAAAAAAAAAGACAACCAAACAAAGTCACAAAATTTCGGGGCTCTGTGAAGTCACTGATATCCAGAGAACCATGGAAGAATGGTAACTCTGACCCTCAGTCAAAAGCTAGGTCGACCTTTCACAGAGTCCTGGGGCTTGATAAGTAAGAAAACGCCTCCATGGCCATGGTTAGTATCACTACCAGCGCCATCATCCCGTTGACCTGAGTGCAGAGACGTGACAGGTTCAACTTCTCCAATCTGGAGGTTTGAGATGTTAAATGCTCCCAAATCCAAAACGCCAGCAGCACAAGTGGAAAATTCCACAGCTGACCCCGTAGGAGGGATGGGAAGTGTTGCAGACAACACTCCACCACACTGAAAATAAGTGCCTCGGGCTAGGTGTAAAAGGGGCGTGTGAAGTATAAACAGGATTGCATTCAGACACGGGTCCTCTCCCTAAGACAGCTTGCACATACGCAGATATTCTAAAACCTGAGAAAACTCTGAATTCTTAAATATGTCTGGTCCCGAGCATTTGGATGAAAGGTATTGAACCAAAGCCAGGAGGCCAATGTTGACACCCATTATTCTAAAGTGGCAACCAAGCAGAAACTCCTCTCTCTCTCTCCTCTCTCTCTCTCTCTCTCTCTCTCTCTCTCTCTCTCTCTCTCTCTCTCTCTCTCTCTCTCTCTTCTCTCTCTTTTTCTCCCCCCTCACCCCCACCCTCTACCCAGGATGGCCTTCAACTGGAGATAAACTTGCCTCTACCTCCCTAGTGCCAGAATCCATCCCACACAAGCCAAACAATATTCTTGTTTCATTTTCATGTGTAAAAACAATTTCAAGTCTTGAACAACACATTCTCGTGATTCCTTGGATACAGTGAACACAGTTCTTGGGTACTGGAGTTCTTATCTGGCAGCCAAAGAGCAGGTGAACACCAGCAGTCTTGGATAACTGTGAGGGAATGCCTCCCTGAGCCCATTTTCCGTAGATACATTCTTCTCTTAGACAGATTCTAAACAATGCAGTGCCCTGGCCCGTCCTAGAAATTCTGATTCATAGTTTGACAGTGAGGGGAAGAAGGACATCCCCAGCATTTTAAGCACCATCACAGGTAATTTCCATACTGAGGAAGCAGGGAGCTTGGCTTCAGAGACACAGCACTTAATTGAAGTCACCCATGGAGTGGCATAATGCAAATGTGGCCTCTGGACTCACGTGTCACGTGTCACTGTGCTGGTAACAGGATATCTTTTCCAAAACAGTGGGGTAGAGTTAGCCTCATTAGCAATACGAAAAAAATGGCAAATTAGGTCAGCCCCATGGTTCATGCAACACCAAACTATGGCTTATCAGAGCCTGCAGGGATCGTCTACTGGGAAGGATAATTTCCTCGCTGAACTTGGCCTTCAAAGGATAAGAAGGAAACTTGCTGTTTTCAGATAGGCAGATGGGAACCTTTCTGGAACCCATTTCTGCTATTCTGCTTTGTCTTACTGTCACAAGAGCAAGGTGCAAGTGTTTATCCTCCCAGCATCGGAGGCCTCCTCCTTTTCTCAGGCTTAGGGAAGGCTTTTGAAGATTATATTCTTCCCAGCTGCTGTGGAGGAGTAAGTTAAGGGAGCAGCAGGCCATCACAGAAGAAAGAAAACAGAAAGACAGTCCCAGTCCGAGTCTTTGGCAGCCAGCCTCCTCTGGGGTGGAGGCTGCAGCCTCCCAGCCCAAAGAGCTGGAGGGAGAGCCCGGCCTCCTGCCTCTGGGAAGTTGCAGTCCCTCCCCAGGAGGCCAGCGAACTCCCAGTGAGCAGGAGCTTGGGCAACACCCGGGAGCAGAAAGACAAGCTTCTTGTCGCCTTTCTTAGCTTAACAGAGAAATGATTCCTGCGATTCTCTGTTCTGTGAGAACTGAGTGTCTGACCCACCAGGTAGAATGTCTGTGGTGTTACATGAAAAGTAGTGCATCTTTTTTTTTTAAATATATATATTTAAATATATATACTTTGTAACTTCTAAGCAGGAAGCATTTCCATTTAAACTACCAAATCCTTGTGTAATAAAATACAATTTTCATGGGAGGAAAAATGCTACCAGCAAAGAGAACCAGGTCTAGTCAGCAGCTTCCTAGTCAATTCCCAAACCGACAAAGAAAAGGGAAAAGATGGCAATAGATCACTTTTCATTTTAGTGCTATGTCAGTAATTAGCTCCATGCCAACAAACATGTAAACATTCTAGAATCTTCTACATCTTCTGCAGTGGCTAACAGTGTCCAATAATTATTAGAGAAGAGGCAATGCAAGGGAGTGGAAGTAGTGAGGTCCGTTTAGCTTGGCATCAAACCTCAGCTTCGCCGGGCATAAGGGCTTCCTGTGGGTTCTGGGACAGTGGACAGGGTCTAAGCTATTGATGTTGTTGTTACTATTTTTTATCATTATTATGAGTTTTAACACTTTTATATGGTCTCCTATTTTAGCCCACTTTGGTGTGGACCAAGTGGTAGGAATTCCAACCATGCCCAGCAGTGGGACACTTAGTCATTTCTGCCTAGTCATTTCCAAGTCAAATGTCCTATGTAACCCATGCCCCGTGGCTGTGTGGTCATGTGATCCTGCAGCATGACCATGTGATCTATGCGCATGTGTGGAGTAGCCATGTGGGCCTGTGTGCGCAGGCACGAGCTGGCCCTTAAAAAGACAGGCCCCATGTTCCCCCTCCCCCCGACCCCCTTCTCATATGTGTTCTTCCCTAGGCCTGATCACATCTATCCCTTTCTCCTTGTCTTAATAAAACTCTTGTTAGTGGATTCTGTCGTGTTTCGTGACTTTTCCTCACAGGGTAAGAGTGCCACTAAAAACCATCACCGAGTCTCTCTCCAACCTCCTGCTTCAGTAAATGGTTTTTGCTCTTGTTGTTGTTGTTTGTCTGTTTGTTTTAAACATTGGGATGTTTTTAAGTGAAATAGGATTACACCTTTTCCTCCCTCTCCCCTCCCAGCTTCTTTCCCTCAAGTTCCCCCATCACCCTCCACTCTCAAGCTGATAGCTTCCTTTTCTTTGATTATTGTGGGTACTCAGACATGTATGTGTGTATGCATATATATGTATGTACAAATACATAAATACAAGCAGCTGAGTTTGTTTTTGTTATATATGTAAATATGATTTAAAGACTGACCACTCTGCATTGGACAATCCATAAGGGAGCTTCATCCCTGGGAGAGGCTAATTCGCCTTCTCTCTACAGACATTAGTTGTTTGTCTAGGGGTGGAACTCCGAAAAAATTTCCCCCTTCCACATTAACATGTCTACTGAAGTTGCAATTGTTGCAGCCTTGTTTATGCAGCCATTTCCTGGAAGATTTTTCATCTGGCATGCAGAGAGATTGCAACTGATTTCAAAAAGTTTGTCCAAAACTGTTGCAAAGCCTGGACAAAGGTCTAGGTTTATAGAAGGTGATCCTTAACTTTCATCTTCAACAGCATGATGGAGGGCAGAATACCTGGACAGGCAGGACTTTTAAACCTAACCCATCACATTTTAGCCAGAATAATTCCAGACCAACACCTTTGTTATCAAGCATGGGCTACTATGCCCAGTTTACATGTTGCTAGTGATTGAACCAGGGTTCCATGCATGCTGGGCAAGCTACCAACTGAACTACATCCCCAGCACATATATATAGTTTAAGGATTTGGTTCATTGTTAATTATGGGTAGGGGTGGGGGAGGGGTTAGAATGTGGGGGGGTGGCTTGGGGAGCGGGGTTATGTGCACATGAGTACAGTTGCTCACAGAGGCCAGAAGAGGGTGCCAGATCCCCTGGAGCTGGAGTTACTGGCAGTTGTGACCCTCCCAACATGGATGTTGGGAATGAAACATGGGTCCTCTGAAGAGGACCTGAACTGCTGAGCCATCTTTCTATACCCACAGAAATCTGTTTTTTAATACAGTGCTTTTAAGTTACTTAAATTTACATTTAAAGCAGACTGTAGCCTGTGCTGTATAAATTGCTTATATAAATACCATGTTCTGGATATTATCTGTAGGGCTCAGTTTTCCTGTAGTATCATCCCCAAGAACCAATATATGTGTGCTATTCCTCCCTGTAAATGAGTATGGCAAGTGATCCAGGTCAGACAAACATGGTGTACACCTACAATGACTTGCTGAGACTTAGGTACCACATATCAGGTAGAGTGTCAGGATATATGGGCAACCGAGGAGGGTGTGGGGGTGGGGTTCGAAGCCCAGGGAGAAGCTGAGAGAAGAGATGAGGATGGAGGGCTTAGAAACAAGAAACACTTCTTCTCTTGAGGATATATGCATTCTGAGTATTTTAGCTTTTGTTGAATCTTTTCCAGATCCCTGCAAGATACCTTCTATGCATGGCCCAATCTGGGCTCTGCCCTTACTTTGGTATAGTGATAGTGCTCCCTTTGGTTTGAGCATGAGAGCTTGGAAGAAGGTAGATAGTGGCAGAGAAGGGCAGAGAGCAAGATTAGGGGACCATAATGTCCACCTCCCTCCATAAGGCCAGTTGCAGGTCAACAGCCTTGCAGAAACAGATGGACAGCTGGCCTGATGTATGGAGTCTATTTAGAGACCACAGCTTAGAGACCATTTGCTTTTGTTGTTGACATGGGGAAAACGTAAGAATATAGGGAACCCTGGGAATTCCCTTTGGGAACCAGGGAAGGAGTCATGACAGTTGTCAGCAGAAGGTCCTGGAATCACACACACACCCCTGAGACCACACGAAATACATCCTGAGGAGTAGGTTTTCACTTCCGGTTTGCTGCCCTCCCTCTCCTCACGGAAAGTGACTCTGGTCTTCATGGAGAAGACAGGTTGAGGAGCAGCACCCACAGGTGCTTAGGGACAGATGTGCCTGCTGCGTAGGCAGCACTTCCAGGGCTCACTTTTTACTGTGGCACTGACTAAGACCCAGACATGACCATGCATCCATCCCCGTGGGTGTCCATTACCTTGGACAAGGTAGCAGGTATCTCATTCAGAAGCCAAGAGGCTGAGTGGTGGGGAGTGGGGAGGAGACCTTGTAACATGAGCAACGCCAGCTTTGCGGACACTCTGGGTGCCTGTCCAACCTTCAAGATGACAGTTGATCTGGGCACTCCCAGGTAGACATCATCACCAAAAAGGCAACACTGAAATCCAGGTCTGCCCCAACACAGTCTTCAAATTACATTGGGGTTAAGGAGACAGTTAAGAAGACAGTTTAAGGAGACAGATTAAGGAGACAGTTAAGAAATGCTTAACGTGTGCTACCTCATTAAAGCCCCAAGATCACTCTACAAGAGATCATACAGTTTCTACTATGTGTACGGAAACACAACCTTGCAGAGACATGCTTGTCAAGGGGTCTTCAGCCTGTCAGCTGCAGAGGCAGAGAACACAGATCTGTGTCATTTTTAAGCCTGTTTTAATTCCATGAGGCCCCCTAGCAGTGCAGAAAAACTGTAGCCACATCACCATCACTAGAAGCAGACAATTAGAAAGAGCTTCATCTATCAAGGGAACTCTGCCTAGTTCTGTGTAACACTGATCATGTCTTGGAGAAACACAAAAAGTGATTATTTCACTTTTATAAAAAAAAAATTAAAGCTTAAAGATGTTAACATGTGAGCCAAGATTGGAAATTTGGTCTTTCTTCATTTACGACCAGAATGGGACTCGGTGACTCCTTCCTGATTCTCCTGTTCCATTGATGGCCTTTGGCTGTGAAGAATTGGCACAGAATTGTGGTTTAAAATATTTAATTGAGAATATGCATATGTCAATAAACATGCACTTTATGTATAAGTAAGCCCACAATTTTCGTGTATGTGCATGTATGTGTGTGGGTGCACATGCCATGGCATGTGTGTATGGAGATCATAGGATAACCTTGGGTATCGGTTCTGACCTGCCATTTGACAGGGTGCACAGCAGACTATCAGGCCCACCAGCTCCAGGAATTCACCTGCCTCTGTCTCTCATCTCATTGCAGGAACCCTAGGATTGCAGATGCATGCTCCCAGCCCAGGCTTGGTGCAGGTTCTGGGGATTCAAATTCAGCTCCTCATGCTTATGTGGTGGGTGAGTGATTCAGCCACCAAGCCGTGTCCCCAGACTCCATCCCTCTATAATTTTTTTTAACATTTCCAAAGCCGTGTATCTAGGTACACATCTCTAATGCTGACATTATTTATAATATTAACAACTGTATAGAATAGGAAAAAAAATCATACTATTAAACCCGTTTTACAGAGCTGGAAATTGAGGCTAAGAGAAAACAGTGTCAAGGTTAAAAAAATCAGGAAGGCTGCAAACTTAGGGTCATTTGATTAACAAAGCTCTTACTCCCCCCTCCTCTCTCTCTCTCTCTCTCTCTCTCTCTCTCTCTCTCTCTCTCTCTCACACACACACACACACACACACACACACACACACACACACCTTCTTTCTTTTCTTTTGGACTAGCCTTGTACAGGCTAATACCAAAGTGACTTCAAAATGAAATGATATGACCTCCCCAGCATAAAAGTGTGGGAGGCAACTACAAAATTAGTATGTAAGCGCTCCATATTGACAAGTTTTGGTCATTGCATTCAAAGATCAAGGGCATTGGCTTGGACCTGGAAGACAGCTTTATTTCCATGACCGCATTATCTAGAGTAAGATGCTTTTTGAGAAAGAATTTTTTTTATTTTTATTTTTTTTCTGTTCCGGGGGCTTGAAATTTCCTCCAAGCAGCTCTTTGAAGAAGAGTTATTAGAATTTATTTTCAATTATACACCAGAATAAGCCGTCTGTAGTATAGTTAACTTTCAATTTCAGCCAATTTTCGACGCATTCAATCATAGATGCCTCAGTGATTAAGAATCTATGTTGCAAAACAATTCCCACTTTGCAACAATGCAATCAAACAGATCTACAACTCATAACATATTATCCAATGCTTTCTCAGCTCACTGGTGAAGTGGAATAGAATTTACCAACCATCCCCATTACCCAGAGTGCTCAGCTCATTTGCAAATGGATCTGAAACTCAGAACAGCTCTAGAGGGGTTTTGGGTCTGACATAGCCTTGAAGAGATAGACTTGGCTGTTTTGGATATTCATGACTTTGGGCTCTCTCTGTTTCTCCCTCTGCCCTGTAACGCACTGGCTGGTAACATACCACGAGAAACCGAACCCCTCCCCATGTGAGTCTGAAATCGCTCTCCATGGCGGGAGTTCTGATTCATTAAGAAGACCAAAACAGGTTTTATGTCCAGCTGTTTGCTCTTCTAAGTAGAACAGTTTTGTGTGTGTGTGTGTGTGTGTGTGTGTGTGTGTGTGTGTGTGTAGAAAAGCGTACAGTGACAGAGAGAGATGGTACAGAAACCCTGAGAATGATATGCAGCACATTTAAACTCCCTTAAAACTTTGGGAGACATGGTGATAATAATACATTTATAGACAGTTGAATCCATTCATAGACATTCCTTTAGTAGGATCCCACTTTTAATTCAGTGCACCAGACGTTAAATTCCATTTCAGATTAAGGGGATAGGAAGGACTAGCAAAATAGGTGAAAGGAAAGGGAAGGGAATGAATTCTCGAGGAAGATTGACTACCTTGCGGTCTTAGACACTCCAAGTGGAACGAGGAAATACTGTGGTGGTTAGGCTAGCCATTTGAAAATCAGGCTTTTACAACCTCAGAGAGGAGAAATGAGAGCCTGGATATTGAACTGCTTCAGATCACAACAGCTCACCTCTCTTCTATCTGGGCAGAGAAGACTGGAGTTACAGAGACCAGAGTCTTCTGCTCAACTTTGGTATCCAGTGGAAACAGAGGATGAGAACCTTCACAGAGGGTCTGCAAAAGGCTGTCCTTGCATGACCAAGATGGCAGCAAGAGCTGAGGCTGCCCTGCAGACGCTAGAGTACAACAGGGTAAGCTAGAAATGAAGAATGGTGATTGACTCAAGAAAGCTAAAGGTAAGATCCTCGTCAGGTTTGAGAAGGAAATCTAAGAGGCAATAATGATGTTCTCCATCCTAGCTAACTCATACAGCGTTGAGGACAAAAGAATAGTTCTCTAGTATCTAGTGAAAAAATGAAAGAGAAGTCACCAGGAAGAAATAACATAAACCAATACAGGCTAAGTCAAACGTCCACAGAACAGCATTCTTTGCTAAAAAATATTAGAACAGACTCTACCAGAATCTGAGCAAAATAAAATGTGACCCCCAAATATTGTGGCACCAAGCTGTCTTCAAAGTGTTGTCAGACATTCAGACAATCAAAGCAGAAGAGAGACAGCCAAAAGATTTTTGTTATAAAATATTGATGCATGAAAATATCAAATTAAGGCTAAACAATTATGGAAACTGTAACAAAAATGAACGACAATGGAAAATATGATACAATTAACGGGGATGTAGGAGGAAGTGTGACAGTGCTCAGGGCTGCATCCTTTCTGCTGTGAGTCAAGTGCTACTGCCTGTGTGGAGAATGCAGCATAGAAAACGCTTTATCTCTGAATGTCTTCAGTCTCTAGTATGACACTAGAGGGAACCTTCAGAAAACAATGAACAATATATGCAGTGCCTTAAAATGGATCATGACTTTGATTGTTTCTAGAAATAATACAGCCAGGGAAGAGAATCTAGAGTTGAGAAGTTAGAGCGATGGAAAAATGTTGGCTCAGTTACTTTCTGTGATTGGCTTTCCCTGGAACACGCACACACACACACACACACACACACACACACACACACACACACACCCCTGCACACCTACACATATACATATATACACACATCTATATGCTATGCATATACACATACACACAGAAATAAAGAGAGAGAGAGGAGAGAAAGAGAACTTTCATTGAATTTCCAGTAAGATAAAAGCTTTCTCTAAACTGTCCACAATCTCTGCACAACACCTTTGCCTAGATATAATTGCCATTTGAAATTGAAATCCCAGAGTCAAGGTGTTTATATAAATCTGGAGTGTGGACCGGAGCCTACTCAATTTATACATTTCCAAATCCATACCCCAGTGCCTAACTACCACATGACATTTCCATAATGATTTGGTTTGCTTTCATTCCTATCAATTAACTGATCGGGTTTTACTAGGAAGAAATGAAACTCAAGCTGACCATTATGGTACAAAGAAGACATTTAAAACCAAAGTAAGTTTCTGTTGATGAAAGCATGATTTTCCTTGGTCATATTTTTATACAATGTTTTCCTGCTTCTGAAGAATAATACTGACATGATACCATTAAAAATTAGGTTTTGTAGGGAAAAAGTATTCTAAAACCCTACAAAGCCTGGTTGAAGTACCTGAACTATCCCAGAGATCAGGAGAAGGCAGTGTTTGTAATAGCAAAGTGCAGTACAGATCACTCATTAGCTCCAGAGACGCCAGTGCAGACTGTAGTCATCATGAGCTGACCTGGGATGGGCATGGCAAGGAGGAGCCATACCTTCTGAAAGCCTCTGCTGAACCTTGTCTGCAAGTATGTGTGTGCGTGTGTGCGTGTGCATGTGCATGCCTGAGTGTGTGTGTGTGTGTGTGTGTGTGTGTGTGTGTGTGTGTCTATCTGTCTGTCTCCAAGGGCAACTTTGAGGAGTTGGTCTTTCCTTCCACTACATGGCGCTTGGGACTGAAATGGGGTCATGTGGCTTGGCAGCAAGTCCTTTTCTTGCTAAGCCAATTTGTTGGTTCTCTGACATGTTCTCTATTGTGGGTCCATTACTGGGCTATATAGACTCTGATAGGCTCCCTGAGGACATTTGGGACTCTTCATCAAGAAATGTAAGGGGCTATATAGGACTGCTCATTTGACACTTTGCCTTGGCTCCCCAACCATGAAAAGGTCAGTGGGAGAACAGGGGTCAACCCTATGGCACTGACCATCAATCAGTGCTGGCAAGCTCCTGCACACAGACTTGAATTTAGCTTGAACAAAAGGTACAGGGAACAGTGAGAGACACATACAGACCAGGATGCTTCCAACGTTTTCCACAGATTCCATCTAAAAGGCCTTCCACAAGTCTTTGAAGCTGGGATTAATCACAGGAGAGCAAGCCGGGCTTCAGCAGAGAGAAAAAAAAACATTTGAAAAAGCATCTATTCCTGAGGATATCTGATCTTTGGATATTAAATGCAATCAGTTTCTTTGATCCAAGGCACAACTTGCTAACTTTCCATTTCACTATCCATTCTCACTTTCGTGGAGTCACGAGTATTTAGTGAAGCCTGTGGTGTAACCTCCTTTGCACTTGGTGTGGTCACATGACCAAGTTCTAACCTTCACGGGGTAGCTGTGTGGGAGCTGTCTAGAATTTTCCTAAAGCACATTTGCTTCATGCTATTTGACTTTTCCTCCTCACTAAGGACCTCTTAGGAAAATAACTGTGTGGTGGTTGGAACTTCTGCTGAGAATGTGAGGTCAAGTGTCACACTAGAGACAGAGAGTGCAGAGGAATGCTGGTCCTAGGTAGCATGAGCCCCCATGTCAGCCCTGTTCACTCTATCTTCAGAAATTTTGAATATGAAAAGAGTTTTAAATTATTTAATCCATTACTTTCCAGATTTCTGTGGGTCCTGAGGACTGAACTCCTGTTATCAGACATAATGGCATGTGCCTTTACCAGCTGATCCATCTTGCCAGCTCAGAGCCCTTATTCCTGAACACAGATTGCAATTATAATGGGAAACAAATGAGGTTTGATCTGCTGTTCAGCTGAGCCAGCCACATGCAAACACTTCCCTCTGAAATCCTGTGCATCTATCCATGCACACCCTGGGGTAGTTCTTGGTAAGCGAGCCTCCTTCTTCCTAGGGTGTCCATCAGTGGAAGCAATTTTAAAGAGATAAGTGTAAGCAAGAGGCAGTGGAATATCTCATTCTCCTCAGCCAGCCAGTTAATCAACGTATGGATCCCTGTGTCGGCCTATTCCCTGCCATACAGCTGGTGCTTGTTGACAGAGTTCTGTACTCTGTTGCTCACACGAAGATATAAGATTTCCAATGGTTGGAACTCTCCAGAGGGTAGGCAGTCGTGCACACTTAGTCCATTGCTGTGGACAAAAACAATACAACTTCTCGAGGCCTTAGGCTGAGGCCAGCTCCATTCCAGCCCCACTGGAAATGATGAAACTAAGAAGCCTTCCATGAAACCACTTAGGCATTCTGCACTGGTTCTACAGATTAAAAAACATTCTGTAGGGCATTTGCAGCCACACAGTGTTACTCTTCATTGAGTCCATTATTAAGTCCCCAGGAAGACCTCTGTCGTTTTCATTTAAAGAGATGATAGAAAAATTCTGCCAAACCTCAGTCACTGGCTTCACAGGGGCACCATCCAGGATCTCTCTATTCCCATTCGACAAGCCTGAAACAGAGCTGACAACACACTCTGCCTCTAGATGAGCCCTTCATCATGGCCCCTGCCCCTGCCTCTGCCCTGGACATACATGCACTGTACATCAGATAACCTCCAAATATATAACCAAGGGATTCTGTGAAGAACCAGGGTCCAAATTATTAGACTCTCTTAGCCCTTACTCACATTCATGGCTCTTGGATTCATGGCTCATCAAGCTTTTTAGACACCTGCCTCTGCTACCAGGGTGCAACAGTTCCTCGGGGGGGGGGGGGGGCACCTGAATTATTTCTTTAAGTTTGACTAGTACATCAGTCCTATTGTGCAGTCCTAGATGTCTCATGGGAAAGTCCCCTCCAGTGAATTCATTTGGCTAGTTGGATACTAGAACTCAGATGAAGACAGCTTTTTTTTCCAGAGATCCGGACAATTGATTTTGAGAACAAGGACAAGAGAGAAATGATTAAAAACACCATAGCAGCAATCATGTTTATCAGACACTTGCATATGCCTAACACATTACCATATTAAGATAGTCATTGTAAACTAAGAGCTTACTTTACACATTGCAAATAAAAAGAAAAACAGCAGCAGAACCCCCAAGCCAGACTTAAGGATGTCCTAGCACTTGTCCAAGCTCACAGTCCTTCCTTGGGTGTTGCCTGCCGTGCTGCTGGCTGAACTGAGGCTCACTGTGTGGGAGGGTGCTCTGAGGGGAAGTTGTGGAGATGTGTGATGTTCCTGCTGTTTCCTGCCAAGTTCTCCAGCGTATAAGGAACCTAGAAGGTCTGGCTCTCCTCTGACCCCTTCTAACTGATCCTCCAGAAGATTTGTCAATCTCCCTCCTGTGGCATGGTTCCTCCAAATTTCCAGAATAGTCTAGAAGCAGAGTCAGGGTTCCTTACTCTTGAGTAGTGAACATTTGCTTTGTGAACACGGCCATTGTCAAGGGGCCTTGGGCTTCAGAGACCATGGGGTGGGGCATTACCTATGTGTGGTGGGAAATGGGAGGCCCTGCAGTCTCATTGGTGGTTATATACCCTCCATGAGTGAAAGAGAACCAGTGTTGGCTTCTGAGGGGACATCTGCCATATGAAAAGGAGCCCTCTTAGCCCTGCCATGATGAGGCTTAATTTCATCTTTTAGAGGTGCATCTTGTTCTGCAGTGGTCACAGAGGACACAGAGCCTAGCCAGGAGAATCTGTGCCTAAACATGGGGAGTGTGGGGTAAGGATTCTAATTCTTTTGGGAGCTTTCATCAAATTCTCTTTCCTTTCCCAGCTACACTTGCTATTAAATAATTTCTACTTCGCTTTCCTTAAATGCTCCCCTTTTCTTAAAGAGCTAATGCAAACACTTCCTGGCTTCCAAGCAGGGCAGTGTTTACCCTTTATCTGCTTCTACTCATACCTGCCTCAAAACGCACTGCAGCTTGCTTCATTTCATGCACACACAGCAATTCCTCACCAAGGAGAAACACCTGGGAGAGGCAGGGCGCTTGCAGTACAAGATAATTAGAGATTATTATAATCGCAATTTCATTGCCACATCAAACTGTGTCTTTTAGCATTAATTAATCTCCCAGCCCAAGCCCCTGAGCCTCTCAACTCGCCTGCTGGAGTCGACCAGCTTGTCACACACCCAGTCCCGCATCTCATTATCTTATCACAGGGTAAAATGGGGTAAGATTAGCACAAAGCTCTCTTATAGCTTCACCAAGCAGCTGGGATCCAAAAGATACAATCTCTAGTCAGAGGCAGTGGCTATTATATAAAGAATAGCTTGCTTGCTTGCTTATTTATTTATTTATTTATTTATTTATTTATTTATTTATTATTTGGTGGATGTAATTCAACTACTAATATTGCACATATTTTCATGACAAAATCAAAGTCTTTATCAAGTAACCCAACATTCGCATCTACACTAGTCAATATCCATATACCTTTGGTGATATTACTAATGATTAGCTCAAAAATGGTAGCTAATTATTGTGTTGACATTTGGAGAAATCTAAGTACGTTATTACAATTAGACATGTCTCTCTATGCTATTCATAGATATATTTTTCTCAACATCTATTTTGTACTTTTCAACTTTTCTTCTCTTGAGTCATTGATGCAATCATTGCAGCATTTGTAAAGTTTCCTGAATTCTGGAAATTGAAGTGTATGTATTTTCACCTCATAAAAATAGTAAGGTCATAGATTGAATAGGAGGTGTATACAAACCTTTACATAGCAGCAGTGTGTCCTATATATAACGTAGAATATACACACTATTGAGAATATTTGCCACAGAGGCAGGCCACAGTACAAACAGTGCTGAGTGAAGAAACACGGAGAATACTCTTCAGGATACTATTTATTCACATAAGTTGAAAAGCCACACACTTACCCAACATGCTAGGCACCATGTTTGAAGTCAACTTGTAAAAGACAGTCATGACTGTAGAAGATTTTGGCCAATCTGGCGTACAATGTTGTTTCCTAATCTGTGTGTGCTGTTTAGGTGTGTCCAGTTTATGGCAATTCACTGAGATGATAGTCTGTGTACTTGTCCCTATGTCATTTTCAAGGAAATAGTTCCATATTGAAGGGGGGGAAAGGGTGAAGAAGAGGAGTAGGAGCAGGAGCAGAAGGAAAAAAGAAGCATTTGAAGTTCCACACCCCATGTTTCTCCTGTCTTCTCTGTTCCAGAAGCCTGCGTGAGACTATCAGTGAGTTCTAAGAAGTTACCAAATTTTCTTCTACGCATTTGATCAACTCTGACTGCTAAAGACATCTGCACTTTCCCCTGCTGAGAGAGTGGCCTTTGCCCTAACAGCTTTTTCCAGCACGCCAGGGCAGTGTCTCATTAGGCTGGTTAGCCACATCTGCATCCAACCTCCCATGGAATCAGGTGCATTTGACAAACACATCTGTATTCAGAGAATATGATTGGTACACACACTTAAAATAGACCATGGGTATTTTTTTTAGATGATGTGGTTTCCTTCACATGGTTGATTTCTTTATAAAGGGCAAAATAAGTTCTATAGACAGAGCAGGGCATCTGGTGACTGTTTCCAGCTCAGTGCCGGGTAAACATAAAAATCTGTAGGTTATTATTTACATACCATCAAGCTTCTCTGGTTATGATGATCTCTAAGTACTTGGAATCATGGATAATTTCTCTTTTGAAACAGCAAAAATACTTACAGGTAATCACAACTGAAGCCTACTAAGCCTTATGTTCTGGAGACAGACACTTAGGCTGTCTCACTCCACACCACAACCTCCTGGATTCCAAGTACACAGTAGGTGTGTGAGGCATGTTAATGAAAGAATGAGTGAATGAGTCTAAATTTGAAGCATGGCCCAAAGACAAAATGACTCCCCTTCTACACAGGCCATGCAGTCCTTGTCCTTGATTAGTGTGGGTGTGTGCATGGGATTTAGTATACCACTCTTGACAATGCAAAATAGACTTGTGCTAACAAACCAATCACTTGTTAAATGTCCATCCTATGCTCAGTAAAATACTAAGTGCTACAAGTAATGCAAAACTATGCATGGGCATGACTCTATTCCTCTAAGATGGGCATTAATAAAATTGCAAATAATATAGAAAGCTCACAAATAGTGCAGAATATTTGTGATATTCCCAGCAGGGAAGAGCGCGGGGAAGGGATGGACTGAGTGATAGCTGTGGTTTATAAGGCCATAGATAACAGCTCTATATCTGTGTTATCTCATTTAATACCCACTGTACTTATATAGAAGAGGACACTCATCTGGGACTGATGTCATAAAGTTGGTTGGTGGCATCTAAATTCAAAGCCATAAGGCCATTTTTATTGCTTTCAGAAGAGGCACTGAGAAAGTTGGTTCTTAAATAAGGTAGAACGTAAATGGACCAGATGCCCAGATTGGAGCTCACTATGGTTCTGCCAGGGCATTTCTCCCATGAGCTGAGTAAACAGAGCCTAAGGTCTGCCATCACCTACTGCTTCAATCACAAGCTGATCACATGACATCTATATAGAACAGGGTGCTGTTAGAAATGACTGGGATCAAACATCCTGACATGACCCTATCAGCTCCTCTCACAAAAGAACATTAAGAGTCATTTGCTACCTTCAGCAGATCAACTACTTTGTTACATGCTAGTTGACAGGGGTAGACATTCCAACCATCCCAGCCAAGCAAGACAATCATGGAGTTTATATTTGGCAGACAGCACAGAAGAAGCAAGACACAAAAAATGATATGGTCAGAAACAAACACACTGTCAACTATCCACCATTCACTTCCTACAGCCCCCTCAGATGCCCTGTTGGTCAGTGTGCTTTCTTTTGGGGAGGCAGAGCAGGTCCTGGCCCAAAGGGAGACATACTGACATCACTCACATCGTTCCATGGGGAGATGCATGCTGGAGCCATTCCTGTCCCCATCACAACCTAATCCGTGTCTGATTATTTGTTTATTTAGTTACTGCTGTCTTGCTCCAAGCATGCTGCTATCCAAATGAATTTTCATTAAAATATGCAAGCAGCAGAAGATGGGATTTTAAAATGGTAAGACTTAGGACTCTCTCACATGATGTGCTATAAAATGGAATTTTGTGTATAGCATGGTGTCTGTCCTGGACGTTAGCCAAGGGCTTTTAGTTAATGAACTATCCGATGAGTCTCATTTCAGTGGTGCCCAGTATTCATAAATGGTTTTACTGTGTACAAAACCTTCTCACACAGATTTCCACTTAGATTCTCAAAACAGTCCAGAGAGTTAGAACTGCCCTTCACACTGGCAGTGAAGGTGTGGAGGCCCAGAGAGAGAAAATGGCTTTCTCAAGTCCATCTAGCCATCACACGGGAATGTCAAGACAACCTCAATCTTCTGTTTGGGAACTTCGACTCACCACTGAAGAGAGCTTCCTCCACATGGTGGGGCTCTTCTGGAAGGAATATACCGTGTACAAACCAGTGCAGAGCAGTACATGCACTAGGGGTCAGGAAAATAGGAGCATATATTCCAAGAAGGAACCTCTGACATGTCAGGGGTAGCTTGTTTCTTCAGGGTATTTCTTACCTCCCCCTCATTTATCCTAGAAAACTCCACATTGAGGTACTATGTAGCAACACAAACACCCAGGCAGCAAGTAACTAGTGTCTTACTGACAAACACAATGGCCCTACAATTCAGTTACACAAATGCCCATTGTAGGGGACTTCCCAGAGAGCCAGAGTGAGTCTCAGGCTATGACCTCAAGGCTGACACCTGAGGTGTTCAAATATGGGCGGTCAGGATGGCAGAAGTCAGGATACTTTAAAACCATCTCATCCGAGCTGATACAGAAGGAAGAAGAAGACAGGAGCCCAGAGGCCGACATGAAGTCTATTTGCAGCCTGATTTTCCTATTGACTTCAGCGCTTCCTTAACTGTGTGGTCACGGAAAAGATGAAATCAATTTATATTCTGTTTCTACAGCGTATTTTTGGTTACCAAATAATGGTTAATTTAATAATCTGGTCAACTTAAAGGTAATAAATGGAATATTAATAGAAATGAATTAACTTTTCAAGCAAGAAATAAATTATTTGTTCATTCTCTCCCCAAACGTTGTTGAACACTAGGGCTGTGCTAAGCATACAAATGAGTGGCTGTGCCTGAAAAGGAGGTTGGTGACAGATCAAGGGTGTGCTTCAGAGGCCCCAGTCTCAGCTCTGTTTGCCCACCTGTAATTATGCAAACTGTGAAATAAACAAAACACGTTTGCCACTTTGACTTCTGTGCATCTTCCCTGGGTCCTCACCAGCCTGCGGGTACTCTCAATTTCATGTTATTTATTTACTTACTATTTTGGTTTTTTCAAGACAGGGTTTCTCCATGTAGTTTTGGTGCCTGTCCTGAAACTCTCTCTGTAGCCCAGGCTGGCCTCGAACTCACAAAGATCCGCCTGACTCTGCCTCCTGAGTGCTGGGATTAAAGGTGTGCACCACCACCGCCACCCGGCGTCATGTTAGTTTTAATAGATAAAATTTTCTGCTTCTTCTGCACTATTACATAATTATTAACCCTCCAGAAGCAGCATCCTATGGGTTTGATTGGGTCTTTATGACTAATCTCCTGTTCTGCAGGCAAATTTCTGAAACATGGTACTCACTCTGGCCACAGCTACAGATGGCTTTTCTCACAAATGCAATTTTCCCTATTGCAAGTCCAAGAGGAGATCAGTAGGATCTTCTTTTCTTGACTCTCTATTGTTCTTTGCTGTTTAGGCCCCAAATGCGGGCCTCATGCCTCCTAGGATTCCCCTCTGGAAACAGTCCTTTCTGCTCCTCTCTGCAGCTCTTTCCCACATGGTGGCACTTAGACATTTAAGGACTGACAGTGCTCTCCCCTCTGTTTATCTGCTTGTGATTGCCTCTTGCACAGCACATCCAAAGTTTTCCAAGCCCACCCTGTGAACAGCTCTCATCTCCCCTTTTCATATCCTCCTGTTGAATTTGACCAAAATAAATAAATGAATAAATAAATAAATTTAAGGCTTTCTTTGCAACTATTTCTAAGTAATTGCTAAATTAATTTTCTGATCTTCCCAAACAGAGTGTTAATGTTCAGAGACCTTGGCTGATAATCAGGCAAATATGTAAATGTAGAGACCT